>NC_035443.2:8057740-10457740 GCF_002127325.2 Helianthus annuus
CCGAGGGTACAGATGAATTCGTAGTTTACTGCGATGCATCACATACAGGCATGGGTGTGTGCTTATGCAGAAGGGCAAGGTGATTGCTATGCTTCAAGCAATTAAAGGTGCATGAAAAGAATTACACCACCATGACTTGGAGTTGGTGCGTTGTATTTGCACTTAAGTTGTGGAGGCACAATCAGGTACCATCCCGGCAAGGCGAATGTGGTCGCCGATGCATTGAGCAGGAAAGAAAGGGTAAAACCCATTCGAATCAATGCCAAGAGCATTGAAGTTAAAAATAATTTAATGGAAAGGATATTAGCTGCGCAGCGTGAGGCTGTATTGGAAGCTAATTATCCTAATGAAAAGCTGGGAGTAACTGAGGAGCAGTTGACTCTTAGCAAGGATGGAATTCTTAGGCTGAATGGACGAATATGGGTTCCGATTTATGGGGGACTACGAGATGTTGTTCTCCAGGAAGCCCATAGTTCCAAATACTCAGTCCATCCTGGTGCTGATAAAATGTACCAAGACTTAAAGGCAAATTATTGGTGGGTAGGCTTGAAAAAGTCTGTAGCCGCCCATGTAGCAAAGTGCTTGACTTGTGCTCAAGTCAAAGCCGAGCACCAAAAGCCGTCTGGCTTGCTACAACAGCCTGAACTTCCCGAGTGGAAGTGGGAATGCGTAACTATGGACTTCATAACCAAGTTACCCAAAACCAGGAAAGGAAACGATACAATATGGGTCATAGTCGATAGGCTGACTAAATCAGCTCATTTTCTACCCATCAAGGAGACGTATAGCTCCGATATGTTAGCCCAACTTTATGTTGATAAGATTGTAGCCTTACACGGCATACCTGTGTCTATTATCTCCGACAGGGATACTAGATACACATCTCATTTCTGGAAAAGTTTCCAGCAATCCTTGGGCACGCGTTTAAACTTTAGTACGGCTTACCATCCACAGACGGACGGTCAAAGTGAGCGTACTATCCAAACGCTAGAAGACATGCTTCGTGCATGTGCGATCGATTTAGGTGGTAACTGGGATAAAAACCTACCCCTGATCGAATTCTCCTACAATAATAGCTACCACACCAGCATAAAGGCTGCGCCTTTTGAGGCATTATATGGTAGGAAATGCAGATCGCCTGTTTGTTGGGCGGAAGTAGGAGAGGTCCAATTGTCGGGACCAGAGATTGTTTTCCAGACGACGGACAAGATTGTCCAGATCCGGGAACGTCTCAAGGCTGCCCGCGATAGGCAGAAAAGCTACGCTGATCCAAAGCGTAAGGATTTTCACTTCGAAGTGGGTGAAAAGGTATTACTTAAGGTATCACCCTGGAAGGGGGTGATGCGTTTCGGCAAGAAGGGCAAGCTGAGTCCGAGATACATAGGGCCTTTTGAGGTCATTGAACGAGTCGGATCAGTTGCCTATAAACTAAACTTGCCTGAAGAGCTCAGTGGAATTCACAATGTGTTCCACATCTGCAATCTCAAAAAGTGCTTCGCCGACGAGTCGTTGGTGATTCCACACACAGATGTGCATATAGATGAGAGCTTAAAGTTCATAGAAAAACCTTTGTCGATTGAAGATCGACAGGTGAAGAAGCTTCGCAGAAAGCACGTACCAATTGTAAAAGTCAAATGGGATGCTCGTAGAGGTCCTGAATATACGTGGGAAGTCGAAGCTACAATGAAAGAAAAATACCCCTATTTATTTGAGTAAATCTCGGGTCGAGATTTATTTTAAGGGGGTGAGGATGTAACACCTCGAAATTTTGTGTCCAATGATGTGTTAACACGTGTCATTTGTTTACACGTGGCATCTATAATAAATAAAGGACTAATTTTGACAAACCTTGAAAGTATATAAATTCGAGGATTATAAATGTCAACAAGGGTAAATATACTGTATAGTATCCCTAAATAATGCTTAAACCTTCAAACGAATAAATTATACATCGTACAAATATAAAACGCGGAAGAAAGTGAGAGATTACAAACTACAGGGGTTAACTGCGTCAACATGTTTAATAATACCTCTGAGTGACCCTTTAACGTTCCCAAGACTTTGTAACGGTATTATACCCTCACTAAAATAATATATATGAATTTCGCGAAGTTTCGATATGAAACAAGAAAGTTACGATCGAATTCGTAGAAGAAGGGTTAAAAGCGTCAACAGTGAAAGTTAAGACTTTCCAAAATAATTAATAAATAAACCGGGGACTTAATAATGCGGGTAATTAACATGAGGCCCCTATCGGTAAATAACCGAGGGCCAAACCGCAAAGTTACCCCTTCAGAACCGAAAGGCCAGGTGAATCATTACGAAAGATTTCGTTATTAATGGCCCGATTCTGTAATGATTATAAAAGATTTGGAAAATTCAGAAAATATAACCCCACGCGACCCGCGTTAGGTTTTAACATAAGTTGAGGCGGGCCGCGAGCTACCTCTATTACGCGTCTGATCTTCTGATCCCAGGCGACCCGCGTACAAGTTGCATGGATTGTCCATACGGGTCGCGTACGACGCCCAGATGCAGAATGGTTGTAACTTCTTGACTTTTGAGCTCTTGAACGATCATTTGATCAATTATGGCAGCATGGGTGACCCCTACACAACCCATACCCCTTAGGGACACCTGCCCATGATCCATGATCAGTTATAGCATGTTGTGTGATGATCTTGAGGGTCTTGTGTGACTATAAATAGGCCTCTTTGGCTCATAACATTCACACACTCAAAAACACTTCTACTGATCATCTCTCAAGCTCTCAAGACTTCTCTGAAGTTCCATAAGCAAGAACACAACCTCTGTAAGTGTTCATAACCATTTTGGTTTCACATTTCCATAGTTATAGCCTATAAACACAACCGTCGTAACTAACGGTTGTCATTGCAATATCTTGCAAATGGTTCAGTCTTATGACGAGCCAAAAGTAGTTTTGAGTTGGTATTTATGTGGGTATTAAACCTCTAAAAGGGTTCCCCCTGATCACCACTCTAACTATGTCAATTATCGAGTCAAACGTGCGGTTAAAAAGTCAACAGAAAGCTATTTTGGCAATTTAAGCATAATCTGTGATATATATGTTATGGAACCTGTTTTGACAATCATAAAACATGATAATAAGTATATAAACCTGTTTGCGCTCGTTTGAATCGATCATTTACTATATAGAACCGGTTCGGAGCCGAAAGTCGCATAAGTTTGACTTTTGCTTTGACTTCAGTTCTGACCCGTTTTAGTGAGGTATAAATATACCTTAGGACTCTCTTAGGACCAGGTCACATGTTGGTATACGCCTCTGTGGTCGGTTCATGAGTTATCCGAGTCTTTTACGTATTTCCGTCATTCGCCTAAAAGTTGACCGTAACGGCCTTCTAAAATTAAAACGAGTATTTCGGACACGTGAACGGACCAAAACCTTGCTTGATAAATTATAAGCATGTCCCTAAAGTTTCACGTCAATCCGAGGTCTAGAATGAGAGTTATGCTAAAAGGCGCACTTTTAAGAAAGTTTTGTAAATTAACGGCGCAATTAGCATAACGCCCATTTAGCCCAAGTTTTCGTCACCAAAACTTTTACCCACTGTGGTAAAATAATATTTTGGGAATTTTAAAGATTTTTAATAATTTTTACCTTGCTCATAACCTGTGGTTATGGCTACGGTTCGGTAAATACCGAATATGCCCTTTTTGGCCAAAACGGGAGTTCTACAAGGTCTTTTGACCCGATTCCAGTTGCCACTGGTTTTAATTAATAAATAAAGTATTTTAAGCTTTATAAGCTGTTCGGGAAACTCAGATTTCCTGTAGAACTCGAAAATCCCTTATAAAGTCTTTAAAATGACCGAAAAGCCCATACGGGGCATAATATTGACTTAAACTCGTTACGGGCATTACGAAAGGTATCCTACTGATACCAAAATACTTTTAAGGCATATTGACTTAGGAAATAAGCGTACGACTCTTATGGTTAACCGTTTCGCCTAATTGCGCACACGGTACGGCTCATGGAACTAGTTTTCGTGCAATAGCCGATACGGGTCAAATTATACTATTTGAACCCCAAAATCCAGAGTATGAACCATTGACCCATATAAAAACAAGTCTCTGAACTTGTTGGGTCCAAATCATACTCCATTCTCGGTTTTCGCCTTTTCGTGCGAATTAACCATATCTATATATCGGAATCAACCGGTTTAAGCTACGGCTAATACAAGGACCGTTAGGATTCTAAGAGGTTAATTAAAACCTTCGTTCCAGATTAGGAGCCCCAGTAAAAGCTATCGGTGACTTGATCTAAATTAAGGATTAATACTTGCAAAGGTAAATACTTTTGACTTATTTCCCCTATATGGGCTTGGGTTACGGTATACTAATACCGCTTGATTGAGCATTATATACTTCCATCGCTTAGGTGGTTAATTGATTAAATATGATTGGCTCATTTAAACAGTTTTGTTGCTTATAAGCCTTTGGGGGGTTTAATGACCGTTGTCCCGGATATCCTCGGCATCATTTTACGAAATGGCCACGACCATCGACATCCCGGTGTAGGCGTACACCCGGTATAAAGTGTCGACACTAAAACTAAAAGACGTAGCCGTTGGTTTCTGTACTACGATTTTACGCAAACGTGGTGTGTCTATAAATCTTTAACCCGGCACGACCCGGGCTACTGAACGCATAAAAGAACATGTAAAACGTTCACAAGATCATTATGAATTTTCCCAAGTTATAAAAGAGTTTGTGCCTTGTGCATTCAAATCAATTTTAATAAACATTTTCAAATGTGTCAGTTGAATGTATTTACCAGTGTAAACTGACGTATTTTCCCCAAAAAGATTAAGTGCAGGTACCTAAACGTAATTGGCTGGTATTAGCTCTCTAGCGTCGGGATAAGCCTCGCAAGCTTGATTGCAGTATCTAATGGAACAATACTTTATTTGTATTTACGATCCACTGTGGATATTCAACTTCTGTAATACATTTTGATATTACAATCAGAGGTTGAAATTATATATTTAAATTATGCTTCCGCTGTGCATTATATAATTGTGTGGTTTGACTATATTGTTGCCAACATCGTCACGGTAATCCCCCACCGGGCCCACCGGTGAGACACGTGGAAATCGGGGTGTGACAGAAAATCTGACCCGTTAGGTGTTTGTTGAAATGCCTAAGTGAGGATTTTTATGTTAAATTTGATAGAAACGCAGATTTTGATCATGTCTCATAATTGATGTGAATATGGTCATGAAAAGGATTCTAAACAAGTTAAAAACTGAATTTTCTAGGCAAAGAGTCCGGTTCATCAAGCGGACAAGCCGGAGGGAATTCACGAGGAAAAGGCGTGCTCTAAAGGTATGAAATTTATCGTTTCATTACATTATATATATTGTTAGCTTTATGCCATTATTTAAAAACATGATGATCGAGAATTACCATTATGTCATGAATTCGACTATTGCCTTAAACAAGTAATAAACATGAATTTGAACGTCCGTAAGGTGCTTAATTTCAGCACCCAAACGGGTCGAAACAAGATTGTGAATAATGTAAAGTTAGACATCACTACCTAAAGCATGGTTATAATCATTGCGTAAGTTGTAAATTTGACATGCTATGTTAGTTGCGAAGTTTAAACTCCTAGTATAGGAGTTATGATCTTGATTTGGTAAACATGACTAGTAGTATAGATGACAAACACGGAGTCTTGGATTTAGTTATGTAGATTAATACGTAAGCGATCCCTTATGGGAAAGCGAGTCATGATAACGAGTAATAGTTCCAAACATGGGTAATTAGCCTTGGGTGGGTGATAAACCTGTTCAAGGTCATTTCCCTGCAAAACGGAACTAGGATGCCCGAGATCACAAAGCAAGAAAGCAAGTGCAGGGTCTACCGTAAGTTACGGTGACACCGTAACTTACGGTGGCCAATAAAATGCTACGGTGGGAATCTCCTGCTTTACGGCAGGCAATAAACTTCCAGGTGCCACCGTAATTTACAGTGACTACCGTAAATTACGGTGGCCCCCAGTTCCAAATGCTGAATTTCATAGTTGTGATTTCTCTAATGGGTTTTAACACTCCTTTTCTCTTATATTATTGGTCAAGGACCATAATACTAACATTGGATTAAAATGCTCGGTTTTCAGGTAAACTAGCAGAAGGGTGATGATCAAGCACAAGCATCTGAACCGAACACTCTAACAAACGCTTCCGCACATGATCTTTAGTTTTAAAAACTATGTAAACAATTGTAGTTATCCTTTTGATTACGGTTTCGTAAGAATAATACATGTTGTTGTGTCTAGTTATGGTTTAAAATATTAAAAGTTTTTTTTTGTAAATACTAAATATTAAGTATCAAATTATGTCTATATGACATAATTCTAGTATTATAAAATGGGTGTTACAGCTATGCTTTGAACAAGAAGAATGTTATCTATTTGGATGAATCTCATGATGAACCGTATGAACATGTTTATGATGAAAACCCTAATAAAGAACAACATGAATGTCATGAAAATATTTGAAAAACTTGTTGCTTGATCTGTTTTGACTAAGGATTAGACAAGAAAACATGTTTGTGAACCCTCATTGGATAGTACACAATATCATGAAATCAGAATTCTGTTGAATAGTACAATGCGGGCAGATGTGCCAGAATCAGCAGGCAAATGAGTCGAGACCTCTGGTTTCGACTCGAGACCATGAAGCTACAACTCGAGACCGCAACAGTTGCGACTCGAGACCCAGACCAAGCAACTAAAAAACGGACTTCAGGGACTCGAGACCATCAAGGTCTCGACTCGAGACCATCAAGGTCTCGACTCGAGACCACATCGTGACAACTCGAGACGGGACTCGAGATCTCCGGGATTGCGAGTCATGCCTGCACCACTCGAGACCAACCGTTACAAGTTGAGACCTCCTGGTTGCGACTCGAAACCGCATGTTCTCGAGTCGAGACCACCTTGTCTCGACTGGGCTGCTCTCTTTAGTTATTGGGCCACAACGTGATTTGTTTGGGCTGCCTGTTTAACTGAACTATGTGTTAGATGTTACTGTTGACTGATCCAATAGTAGATCAGGCCCAATAACTCAACATGTAACTGTATGCATGCTATGTGTTAGATTATGTGTAAAATATGCGTGACTTTCTCTGTACCCAAACCTGACCTATACTGGTAACCATGTTAGGACGTGGTGACCAGCAAGCTTGACCAAGTAAGCTAATCTGCCAAGCAACCCAAGGTGAGTTCACAACTTAAAGCATGCATTCCCGGTGGATTGGGAAACGGAACTGAAAACAACACTATTCCCTTGTTACTGGGAACAAACTTACTTTTCTTCCCTTGTTACTGGGAACAAACTTACTTTTCTTCCCTTGTTACTGGGAACTCTTGGTTAATTACGGTTTATACGGAATGCAACAAGCAACACTAAACGAAACTCTATCACTTAAGTCCCTACTACATTATACCGATTAGTCGCCGGGGTCTGGTGAACGGGTTATTAGTTGATAGCGCTATTTAGGTCTAACCAGCCTCACACCGACCCTTGTTACTGGGAACGGGCGTGAACTAATAGACTCTGACAACCGTCAATGATGATAGAACATTGACAAACGGGGCACTGCGGAAACGTGGAGTTAATTAGTATTCGGTATTGGAAAAAACAGTTTAGTCGCTTACTTATGGGGTAGCTCCCCATGGCATGTATAAACGGATAAATTAACTGGTGAAACAAGTTTTTGGTAATTAAAAACTGGACAACTCGTGGACTCGCCAACATTTTTGTTGATACCCTACTGCATGCCTACTTGGGGATGTGTAGTGGTCGTCTAACCCATGTGTTGGGTTCTAAATAACTTGAACCATGAACTTTGTTTTAAACTGTTTTGTCTATGCTTCCGCTACTTATGTTACTATTTGAACTTAAAACTTTTGAACTTGATTATGATATTTGCTAACCCTGCGGTTGGTTAATACTACTTTTGCTATTAATTAAATTGCTCAGTATAATTGGTGGCTGGATCCTGGTCAGTCACGCCCCCAAGCGGATGGTGCTCCGCAGGTGGATTTTGGGGGTGTGACAGTCACAACCTGTCACCACCCACCCCACCCTACCTCCACCTCCATCAACCGCCACCTTCACCACCTGCACCTCCATCATAGACTACAACCACCTTTAAATTTGAATTTAGAGTCCCTAAACAAACTATAAAGGTGGGGCCCTTTGGATGGGTATAAAGAAAACATCGGTTCTGTTTTCTTTTTTCTAAGTCTCTGTCGCAAGCACAGTATCAAAATTCAAAGTATCAATTAGGAATTTAGGGAGAATAGTGATTAATTGAATCGCAATATATAGAGATTACTATAAAAATTAGTCGTTAACCAACCTGGATTATCCTTGCGACACCATTAATTTCCCCTAATTTCACGTCTAATTTTTCCCCAATCGGTGGGCAAAATGGGTATGTGCGACGTTACAGTTAGTGACAATAATGATGGGGGCCTAAATTAAATACGAATTGTATATTGCTTGGAGTTGGAATTAGGCTCTTTTATTTAAAAATTGGTTATTTATTTGAACCTAATACATTATACACATATGTTATACAAAGATTTTTATAATATTTGAAGACCCTAGGCCGTTATCTAGATTTAAAAGCCTTGCTAAAAACATTTGTTTGGGTGGTTAGGTATGCACCGCATCTTAATTTTAACCATGCCTTTGGATGAAACGTGGGCATCACTTCATAGTATTTACATTTTTTTCACCTCCTCAATCATATAACCATTGGAAAAAAGTAGATCAAAAATGCAAATCACTTTCTACACATTGTAAGGAGTCGTTTGGAATGGTTCAGCTGCAAGTCAATATTTTGATTTATTTACTCTCATGTTCCCTTTTTCTTCGTCTTTGTTTCTTTATTTTTCAAGTCTTTCATTATTATTCATTTCATCAATATTACTTAAATTATTATATTTATTTGCCTTGTACTCAGGGGCAAAGCTTTATTGGGGCCGAGAGGTGCGTTGTCCCTACCGTTTTTTTTTTTTTTGCTTGTATTGTTAATTTTACTGAAAATTTCAAAAAAAAAATTGCAGTGCAAAATATTGTATTTTTAAGAGTCTGGCCGCCACCGATTTGAATCTTGAGAGTCCGGCCCTCACCGAGTTTTTGTTCAAGTTTCGCCACTACTTGCACTTAAAGAATTTTGGGTCATACCACTTTATGTGAAGGGCAAACATCATACCACTTTTTAAGTTGTGTTCAAATCTAAAGGTGAAACAATTATTGCTACTGATGTTATGACTAGATGTAAACCTAATACTGATTTAGGTTGGAATACTTAAAATTTATGTAAAAGCTAATAGAACTACTTAGCTTAGAGGGGAAAGGGCACTAGCACGGGTACCCATGCATGTTCGAACCCATACGGTAACACCGTCGCCACCCCACGGGTGGGCCATGCGAATTCTGATCACAGATAACCTTGCCATTAGGGTAAGGGGTTGAGAGTTGGGTTTGAAGAGTTTAAGGTTTAAGGTGTGTGTGATTGGTGGGTGGAGTAAAAGAGTGGAGTCCATGTTTTAGGATACTTGTGGGTAGGTGTTGCGAGTCTTTTGTGGTTCTAAGGTACTTTGGTGTATAATTGACATGACGGCGAGGGATTGGTCGGGGCCAGAGTACTACCTTTGGGTGCTCCTTCCCCTCTTATACTTTTCTAGCCTTATGTACAGTTCGTTTGATCTTAGGTCTAAATACTAAGGCTATCGGGTGTGATTATAAGTGATTGTAATTTCACAGTGTGTTCTTGGTATTCTTCGTCTAATTGAAAAGAATGACAAAAACTTGAACCGTGGCCACAAATGGAGCCGCACAATACAAACTTCCGAGGCGACGTCACTATGCTTGGTCGTCATAAGATTCCCAAAATGGCACGTTCAGTGATGAAACCAAAACTTTTTAGTCGGTTGTCATCATAAGATTCTCATCTCTACCGGTTATAAGTAGAGGGTCATTCAAAAGTCAACTTACATTTTTCTTAAAAAGCCTTATAATTAATATATAAAAATCCAACAAATTCTTGTGGGATATGGTTAGCGAACCCTATGTTGTTTTCAGTTCCCCCGGCTATGTTTCACGTGCTCTTAACTGTTGACAAATCATATACGTGTAAGAAAAATAATTTACCGAAGCTTTTTTTATTTGCCTTTATAAAATATAGATAAGGTATGGTTCAAAAGACAATTTTGATCGTGGGCTGTGATTAAAAATACGGAAAATTATGAAAATAGCCGTTGACCACTATGACTTTCAAAAAATGCCACCTTATGCGTCCTTAGTGTCAAAAATACATGGATCAAGAGCAGATATGAACAAGACTGTACCTAAACCTTGATTTATTACCCTTAACAGATCAATTTCAACTAATACAACTAGGGATGGCAAAAAAGCCCAAGCCTGACGGGTATACCCGAAACCTGAAACATACGGGCCGGGTATACCCGAAGCCCAATGGGTATGGGCCGGGTACGGGCTTAAAAATAGAAAAAATTCGGGTATGGGTACGGGTATGGGATTTAGTGATTCCCGCCCAATACCCGGCCCATTTACCCGAATAATACCCGAATTATAGATTTCTATATATATAAACTTAGTAAATGTACTTATTACCTTCTCTATAGTCATATGTGGCTATTTATTTGGCAAGTGTTTAGTTAACATATAACTTATTTTTAAGCATGTATATTGGATATGGAAGCTATCACACTTTATTATGTGGATGTTTTATGCAAATAGGTGGTCCTGATACAATTATTTAATTAAGTAATCGTTTTAATTTAGTATATGTGGTCTGATTATGATATGTAAGTTATTAGTCATATTTTCATTTATTATAGTCATTAAAATAGTAAATTATATAAACATCAAAGTAAAAATTGCATATTTGTCCTAACATGTATTTTTAAGAAATTAACGGGTATACCCGATACCCGCGGGTATGCCCGATACCCGACGGGTAATTACCCGAAAAATACCCGACGGGTAACGGGTCGGGTATTGGCCTAAGAATTACAACCGGGTACGGGCCTGGGATTACCAATACCCGGCCCAAGCCCGGCCCATTGCCATTCCTAAATACAACTTCCAGATATAAACAAGAAACTCTCAATCCTCACAACAACTGAGTTACCAACTAGATAATCTCACAATAAAAGAATCTCACACTTACTAAACTTTGATTCAAGATGAATCAAAGTCTTACAATGAAACCCTAGAAACTTGCCAAAGAGAACTATCGAATATACTGGATGCTCTTATGACACCCGGGTACAAACTTATATAGCCAACTCGGGTGATCCGGATAACCCGGGTTTGTTTTTGTTATAACACACTTAACAAACTCCAGGCCTTCAAGAATAAGCCCGATAGTTCCCTAGTACTTGCAATCTTTATAAGCCCAACTGCAACAACAGGTTCCCTGGTACAAGCCCATCCCGATTCATATAGCAACAGCACCCAGCCCCAGGGGCGGACCCACATTGGTGCCACCGGGGTCCTCGGACCCCAATCTTTTTAAAAAAGAAATAGTAGGTTCGGTATATTAAATTGTATTTGGACCCTATAAATACAATTAGGTGGACACCATAGAAATAAAAAGAAAGTTGGTATAGTGGTAAATCTCCCTCTTTTCCACCAAGAGGTCATGGGTTCAATCCTTGATAAGCCCATTTTTCTTGTTTTTTTTAAATCTAGTTCAAACTTCACTTTAACTCGACCCGAACGGGGACTGACCCGAAAATGGACCCCATTGAAATAAAATCCTGGGTCCGCCACTGCCCAGCCCATGTATAACAAACAAAAATAAACGTATGTAAAATGTATAATAACCGTATGTAAAAATGTATAGAAATAATAAAAGTGTGTTTAACAATGTATAATTTTCAACACTTAGAGCGACCTTGCAAGCACCTGAAGCGTCCATATGCAGACCTCTCAAGCATCCAATACAAAATGGATACTTGGCGTTTCAAATGTTGCAAGTGGGCCCAGACGCATCGCATGCCCTTCTAGACGCATCCATGCACTTCCCGGCGCATAAATGAAGGGATTTCCATAGACGCATTCCATGCACTTCCAGACGCATCCCGTGCTTGATGCGTAGCTCCAAGGACACATGATTTTTCTCAATGATTTTTGTCAATGACCATTTTTGTAATTTTCCCGGCCCCACTTTTAATTTGTAAATGTGAACTGTGTAGTACGATGTTTTTACTGGACTTTTATGTGTGTAGAAAACCAAAAACAATGAGTGGGTAGGCCATGGTTCAATGCACTCAAAAGTTGATTTTTTTGGTCTAAACCAAAAGAAACGTCTTGACCACTGTTAAATACTCGGCATTCAGCAACACAGATCCTTGTGAGTGTGAATGTTCGTATACTCCATTTGAAAACCATGCGGTTAATAATAGTTATACTATTACTACTACTCTCAGTTCATCGGAAAACCGTCGCAAATACAGAAAAGCAACCGGAACCAGGTTACGGCTACTCTATCCGATCTGTTGCCCTCGATTCGTTCGGAAAATCGTTGGCAGCTGATCTCCAACTCAACAAGAAGTCGTCTTTGTTTGGACCCGATATCGATGAACTCCGGCTCGTGGCGAGGTACTCTTCTTCCTTTTACTTTTGTTCTCATTTTGGTTTTGAAATCCAAAGTGTTGATCGTGCTGAAAATTAACGGTCCATTTGGTTCGTTAGGCGCGTTTAAGTGACAAACTTTAAGTTGAAAATAATCGCCTAAGAATACTTAGTATTTAGTTTTCACCGAATATAGAAAGAAAGATATCTATTATACGTACAGTTATAAAACGTTGAGTAAACTGTCAAATTGGTTCCTGAGTGTTGGTGACCTTTGTTATTTTAGTCCAAAACTCAAACCAATCCTTTGAATCTGAGTCTCTGTGGTTTCAATTTTGTTATCATTATCATCCAAAAGCAAAATCTGGTCAGATTTTTCAGTTAACATCCAATTTTTTTTGTATTTTTCCTCCCTTTTAATGAAGTGCAAAATGGTCAAACTTTTTTTAATTTGTTATAATAAAACGTTAAAAGATTATTTTGTCCTTCATTAAAAAAGAGGAAAAAGACAAAAAAAAAAAAAAAAAAAAAAAAAAAACTAGATATTAATTGAAAAATCTGACCAGATTTTGATTTTGGATGAAAATGACAACAAAATTGAAACCACATGGACTGAGATTCAAAATGTTTGAGTTTTGGACTAAAGTTACCAAACCTCAGGAACCATTTTGGCAGTTTACTCTAAAACGTTTTATATGTTAGAATTAAAACAATATGTATATGTGTATATACGAAAATTATGATTTTTATTGATCGACAAAATTAAAACAATATGTATATGTGATAGAGCCGGATTCGAGATCGGCGGTCTCCCAAACAAATTAATAACGAAACTGTAAATATAACATAAACTAAATGAAACTTTTTGCCAATTTTTTCTGTTTTTTTTTCTTGGAATGAAACTTACAATTTAAAGGATGAAAATAATCATGCAATCCTAACTAATCGGAAATAATGCAAGTTACAAGAAGGTGGAAACATGGGTAACTAAACTACTCTTACATGCATGCAAATAAAACGTGCAACAGTTGAATGTGTTGTGGTCTCATGGGTCGGGTCAGGTCAAGAGTCGGGTCGTATCAATATGTGTATATGATTTTTATTGATCGACCCTCTATTACACAATTGTTATAACTAAAAGTACCTGGTTTTATCATTCAGAAAAGGGTGTAGTCATGTACAAACCTTTGTATAGGTTCATATTCATTTCTATTTTTTTTTTTCTTGATTGATAGTTTTTTTTTGCAAAACGATAATGTTAGATAATTTTGTTAATAAAAAACTTTAATGCGTAGAATTATGAACTGCCCTAATGAATAAGGTTCATATTTTTTTACATTCGTTTCTATTTTCTTTCCAGATTGATAGTTTGTTGCATCAAGCTATAAGAAACGATAACATTAGATACTTCTATAATTCGGTAAAAAAAATTAATACATAGAATGATGTACTACTCTAATAAATAATCATGCATATTAATAAAAGTACATATCGACACAAGACAAATTATACTTGATGTCGTTGATGAGATAAGATGCGAAAAGTATATTTTCTGTTTGCTTACTTTTCTATGGATGTCGTTTTCTTGGAAATAATGGAACAAAATGATAGATAGAAAATGTTTTTTCACGTTTTTGAATTTTCATAGATCATAAAAAGATTTGAATTATTAATACGTTGCATCGGGTATGAAATTTTATTTTGGTCAAAAGTACAAAGTATTTAACAAAAAAATTTGAAATGTGAAAATAAATAAATTATATATAAAAAACTAAAATAATGAATAAACCAACATTATTTCTTTTTAGCTTTTGCTTATATAATAAGCTAGGAAAAAAAAATTATTAACCAAAAGGTAAATATAAAAGAAAAGAAGTTGAAAAGAAAGTTTTGTAGTGACGTCGCGTGAAGAGTTTCAAAAAGAGACTTTTCATTCAAGTTCTGTCCCCTCCCTCTATCTTACATATATCGATGGACCACGATTGAATTAAGTTTAGCATATCTTTTTTTTAACGAGAAATCTGGATTACTGACCGACCACTTGATTAACATTGTGCTACCAGCAGAATCATCCGATCATATCCATTTTCGCTAGACTATAACTATAACGTACATACACCAATTCAGGAGAAAACCAATAAATCTGTGAAAAAACTCACTTGTGGGAATCGAACCCAGGACCTAATGGTCTTTAAGTCTTATTTCACCCCTAAGATGTCATTAAGTTATATTGTCGTGGAGAATTAGTGTATCTATTATTCGAGAACTAAAAGAATCAAATTCGTTTTTGGTTGGGTTTGGTTCAATCGATTTAACCACAACTCATGAAAAACAGGCCTTTCCGGAATCAACGGTGTGTTTGATTCTTGGTCTTACCAGGTTCGCATCATATCAAGTTACAATTTTAACATAAAGAATACAAACAAATAGATATTGATATTGTTGAATATGTTAACGTTCTCTCTCGTAAGGACGTCAAATTCTTTATATTTAGTGTCAATAAACATAAAGAAGTGTTCATTAAGCAATAGGTTGTTGATACGACTGCAACATAACGGACATGTTAACTAACATAGTGTTTTTTTTTTATATTTAATCTCTTAACTATTTAAACAGGATTCAACAGGTCGTGCATAGTAATTTCTCGACAACTAAGATTAATAGCTTTGTATTTAATAAAATCGGCTTTGCTATTCAAAAGGGTGTTGCGATACAACTTGTTACTCGTTTACCTGTCACTTTACACTGACATAACTTGTTGCCCGTTTACCTGTCACTTGACAATGACATTGTGCTTCTTGTGAAGCTTTGAAACAGCGGATCGATTAAGGATTCGAGTCACAGATTCCAAACACCAAAGATGGGAGATTCCAAACCACATTCTACCTCGTCAATCACAACCCAATATCTCCCGCCAAAAAATTCCGGCCAAACTCATACTCTCCGATCCCAACTCCGATCTCACCTTAACCCTCCACAACACCACCACAAACGCACTCACTCAATTCGGCTTCACAGTCACCCGTCGCTCAACCGGCGATATCCTCTTTGACACATCCCACAGTATTCTCATTTTCAAAGATCAATATCTTGAACTATCATCTTCACTACCGGCTAACCGGTCCTCTATTTACGGACTAGGAGAACACACCAAAAGTTCGTTTAAGTTAACGCGTAATCAGACGCTTACTCTTTGGAATGCGGATGTTTTAAGCGCGAATCGCGATCTTAATCTATATGGGTCTCATCCGTTTTATATGGATGTTAGATCACCGGATTCTGATGGGAAAGTGTTGGCGGGAACAACCCATGGGGTGTTATTGCTTAATAGTAATGGAATGGATGTTGTGTATAGTGGTGATAGTATTACTTACAAGGTGATTGGGGGTGTTCTTGATTTTTATTTCTTTGTTGGACCCTCGCCGGAGTTGGTTATGGATCAGTATACTAAGCTCATCGGTAGACCGGCTTTCATGCCTTATTGGTCCTTTGGTGAGTTCATTGACATGATCTACTTAAAATTTAAAGTTAGTTAGGGGCTAAATTGCACTTTTCGTCCTTTATGTTTCAATATATTTCGAAAGGCGTTGTTCTTTAACTTTAAAAATTACACTGTATGTCCTTTATGTTTGCAATCATTAACTGGCCGTGTCCTTTCAGCTAAATCCAGTTAACTTTTTATGTTAAATTTTCGTCCTTTTACCCCCTAAATTTTGTGAATCGAGGGAGAGGATACCCTCTTATTGCAGATTTTAGGAGGTAAAAAGAAGAGAATACCCTCACGTGATGTGCACGTGAGGGGTTTTAACTTTTAACATAAAAAGTTAACTGAGTTTACCTGAAAGGATACCGCCCGTTAATGATTGCAAACATAAAAGACATACAGTGTAATTTTTAAAGTTAAAGGACAGTGCCTGTCGAAACATTGAAACATAAAGGCCGAAAAGTACAAATTAGCCTTAGTTAGGTAAATATATTAATATGTGCATGCAGTTGCGGATCGGATCCAGGAATTTTTTTCTGGAGGGTTCCTTTTGGTAGATTCTCACTATTTTTTTCCAAATCATACAAGGTTTCCAAATTTTTTTTCCAAACCGAGGAACCCCCTAGATCCGCCCATGTGTGCATGTTGCCAGAAATAACATGTTTGTAATTAACTCTAAAAACTTAAACATGAGTAGAATCTCATTTGGATTATAAAAGTTGATATTCATTTCCATTGGGTACAGGGTTCCATCAGTGTAGATGGGTTACAAGGATGTTCATGATCTTGAAGGTGTTGTTGCTGGCTATGCAAAAGCCAAGATCCCCTTGGAGGTTATGTGGACAGATATAGACTATATGGATGGTTACAAAGATTTCACATTAGACCCCATCAACTTCCCATTGACAAACATGTCAGCATTTGTTCGAAAACTTCACCAAAACGGTCAGAAATATGTGCTCATTTTAGATCCAGGTACACATCTTTATCGTTTTCACAATTTCACATGCATGACGTTTAAAGAAAGGTTCTTTTGAGAACGAACGATGACAAGTGAGTGTGTTGTTTTTTTTGTCGAACTTTAAATATGGATTAGGCGATATTTAAGATATAAAAGTTTGAAAAGTCGCTATATAAGATAGCGACTTTAGT
This sequence comes from Helianthus annuus, assembly GCF_002127325.2. Lineage (NCBI taxonomy): Eukaryota > Viridiplantae > Streptophyta > Magnoliopsida > Asterales > Asteraceae > Helianthus > Helianthus annuus. The sequence continues at coordinate 8,075,042 of NC_035443.2, forward strand.
AGTAATAAGACAAAAACTCTAGAACATCATTGTGCATAGTGAAGTGGTCGAGATAACACGACTTCAACTCGAAAGTCACTACCTTCATAGCTACTAACCAAAATTTATAGCAAAACCACCTATTTGTTATCATGTGTTTTCAAAAGAAGTAAAGAACCTATTTGTTATCTATACAATACTAAAAATCAATGTTTCCTTATGAACAGGTATCAGTGTAAACAAATCATACGAGACTTACACAAGAGGACTACAAGCTGATATTTACATAAAGCGCGACGGTGTACCTTATGTAGGTCAGGTTTGGCCAGGTATTGTTAGTTACCCGGATTTTCTAAATCCGAAAGGAGCAAAATTTTGGGGCGATGAGATCAAAAGGTTCCATAATCTTCTACCATTTGATGGCATTTGGCTTGATATGAATGAACAATCAAATTTCATCTCGTCCCCACCAATGCCTTCATCTTCACTTGACAACCCTCCTTACAAGATTAACAATGTTGGAGACCAAAGGAATATTAATGACCGAACCGTGCCTGCAAGTTCTCTGCATTTTGGCAATGTTACGGCTTATGATGCCCATAATTTGTATGGATTTCTGGAGGCTAAGGCGACGAATGAAGTCTTGACTAACATAACGGTTAAGCGGCCATTCATACTTTCTAGATCGACATTTGTGGGGTCTGGGAGGTATACAGCACATTGGACTGGGGACAATGCTGCTACATGGGATGACTTGGCGTATTCCATTCCGAGCATCTTGAATTTTGGGTTATTTGGAATCCCAATGGTTGGTGCCGATATTTGTGGTTTTTCTGGAAACACTAATGAAGAACTTTGCCAACGTTGGATTCAGGTATTCAACCTCTTAAATCGTTTTATTTAAAAATTTATATCATCACTGTAAATTTGCAATATTAGTTCCACTCATTAAGGGTGTAAACGAGTCAAGCGGAGGCGATCTGAGCCCGAGCTTGATTAAGCTCGAGCTTCGTTTCGAGCTCTATTTCTAAAGATCGAACCTGGTTTATGAGTAGTTTTTTCAAGCTTGAGCTTGGCCCTAGCTCGACTCATTTATTCTTTATGAATTAATTTGTGTATTTTTAGTTACTATATATATGTGTGTTAATTTTAATCTATATATATTATTCAGCAATTTTTATCAAAATATTATGCATAACTATAATTCAAAAATAGCTATCTAATATATTAAATAAACATACAAATAATACGCTCTTTTAGGCTCGTGTTGCTTTTATTGAGTCAATCTCAAGTGCAGGGCCGGCCCTGAGAATTCATGTACCCTGTTCGAGCTCGAAAAAATGTGCCCTTAGGCCCTGAGAATTCATGTACTATGTTGGTGTTTGTATGGATGTACCCGATTAAAAAAAAGATTTTATATATACATACCGGGTTTTTTTCATAAAAAACGTGTCCCTCAAAATATCGGGCCCTGGCCGGTGGTCCTCCCCGCCCACCCCCAGGGCCGGCCATGCTCAAGTGGCTCACCATTGGCTTGACTTGTTTACACCCCTACGTGTTACGGTCCACCCATTTGCCCATCTAATATGTAGGATGATTCAACAATTTACTAGTAAAGAATTCAAAACTATTATTAATTTCTTCTATTCTCAGCTAGGTGCTTTCTATCCTTTCGCAAGGGACCATGCTGATAAATCATCCACGCGTCAAGAACTTTATCTTTGGGATTCAGTAGCCGCTACATCTCGAAAGGTGCTTGGGCTACGATACCAAATGCTTCCGTACCTCTACACATTAATGTACAATGCACATTCAAAGGGGACTCCAATTGCGCGGCCACTATTCTTCACATTCCCTCAAGACACCAACACCTACAATATTAGCACCCAATTTCTCCTAGGAAAAGGCGTATTAGTGTCTCCGGTTTTAGAGTCTGGAGCAAACTCGGTTGATGCATACTTTCCATCTGGAAACTGGTTCGATTTGTTTAACTATTCTAATTCGGTCAGTGTGGGCTCAGGGACCCATGTTAGGCTCAATGCACCACCGGACCATATAAATGTTCATATTCGTGAAGGGAACATATTGGTTTTACAAAAAGAAGCCATGACTACAAAAGCCGCTAGGATGACCTCGTTTCATATATTGGTTGCGTTTAGCAGCGATGAAAATTGTACCGGTGAGGTGTTTTTGGATGATGGGGAGGAGATGGGGTTTGGTGGGAAGTGGACTTTGGTTAAGTTTTCTAGCCAAGTTGTAGGAAAAAGAGCAATGTTGAGATCAATGGTCAAGAATGGTCCTTTTGCATTGAATAAAAAGTGGATTATTGAAAAGATGACATTTATCGGGTTGAAAAATGCTTCGAGTACAATTGGTTATGAGTTGTCTACTAAAGGGATGGAAGTACGCAACGGAAGAGTGGAGGTTGATGGTGGTGGTGGGTTCGGTATGGCTGAGGTCTCGGGTTTGTCAGTGATGATGGGGGAAGAGGTTGAGTTAAAGTTGGATCTCGACTACTAATTTTCGTTTCGATGATTTTTCTATGGAATGTATTGTTGAAGAACCAAACCCATTATTAATAAGTTTGTTAACAACATTTATCATAAGGAGTTTGTTCTCTCATTCATGGGTATGCTATCCTTTAGTATAAAATGATATTAATATGGATTTAATCTATTTCTGGTTACTTTATACTTAGGCATTTCCTATTAGAATTGATTGGATCGTTGTAACAACCATTCAATCAACTTAATTGATTTGACTTAACCAAACGAAACAATCAAGCGATGATTCAGTTAAGCCATAACTGTTAAACCGAAAATTGCGGTTTGATTTTGGTTTTGGTTGTGGCATACCTGAACTAACCGAAAGAACCGATTATACTTATAAGTTATAACTATACAAAATATGTGTTGTTCTTTAGACATAGACATAATTGTGTATACTTTTAGAAATATGTCATGTTGAAAATAGGAGCGCCATAAGGTGGTTTTAAAATTCGATCACTTAAACTAATTTTTAAACTACTATATGGGCATGAAAATGAAATGCTGAGATTCTTTGTAGGAATAGATATTCATATACCTTTTTGTCGTCTATTGTTCCACTTAAATTTTTGAGTGAAAAAAATCTTGAATATAGTAAAATGAAACATCGTGTGATGTCATCATGCAAGGTTTAACCAAGGGTATACGGAGAGTGGGGTGTGGCAAACTTAGTTTGCCAATTGGTAACACTACCTGTTAAAATAAGTTGCACATGATAATTCATGGTGCAAACATATCTCATACGTGTTATAAAGTTGTTATTTATTTTTGTTACATTTCTAACTGATTTTGTGAGGATTGTGCAGGTATTAGATAGTTGGGGGATTAGAGTGTAACTTCTGAGGGTTCATATTGAAACATTAGATATTTTTGATATAAAAAGGTCTCCTCAACAGTGTTCGCTCATTATCTCTGGAAGCTTCCTTCTCTCTCATCGATCACCATCTATCTAGGGTTTTGGTTCAGATCTTTAAGATCTGTGGTGTTTTGTATTTGATCGATCTCTTGTGAGATCTTTCTGTTTGTTGTTTGTGTTGTATAGATCAACTGATTACATCAGTTGATCATCTTTTACTTTGTACTATTTCAGATCTCATCGTTTGTGAGATCAAAGGGTTTCAGGGGGTTTTTTTCTCGGTTTGGGTAATAATAAAGATTTTGTCACGTTTTGTCACTATATCGCTGTTGTTCTTGATTTGTTGTTAAGATTCATACCATTTTGACATGGTATCAGAGCTTATGCTCTTGGATCTTGTAACAACCCTCACTAAAAAATTAATATTTAGTATGATAATTATGCAATAAGGGAACCGTAATTAAGTTTAGTATGATTAATTAATCAGTTAATCAATATTAATTAAGCTAACAAGATTAATTAAGCTAAGTAAGGTCTATTAAAAATAGATATATATGAGGTCGTATAAGAACGTTTAATATTAATAATAAAATATATTATTTTTTTTCCTTACTCCGTTTTTAATGAAACTTAGGTTAAAACGTAGATAAAAATATGCTCGTTCTATTGACATATTCGTCGTTTTATAAAACGTCATATTTTAAAAGTTATACAAGAAAAACGAGTTAAGCAGCTGAAATAATATAACTAAGCTAGCTAGCTAGCACGTCAAGCTAGCTATCACTTGAATCCCACATCGAACAGAAAAGGAATTGAGCTGCCTGCTTGCTTGCTATAAATAAGAAGCTTAGGATTCATCTTTCTTTGCTCATTTCTCTTCTTCTTCTCTCTATACGTTGGTGTTCTAACCAATAATCACTCAATCGCTCTTACGATTCATTTTCCGAGTGATCAATATATCCAAGGAATGCCTAAGTGCCGCCCACATTGGGTTATGCTTTGTCGTTTGTCGGTAATCCGATAAATGAGTTGAAGCATTGTACTTTGTCGTTGTCGATAATTCGATAATGAGTTGAAGTACTATACTTTGTCGTTTGTCATTTTGATAAATGAGTTGAAGTATTGCACTTGGTCATTCATTGTGAGAATTTGATCTCGGGAAATTATCGTAACTGCTGTATTGATCATTAACCCGGTTTTTGTGAAATTCGTTAAGGTTCGAATCTCATGACTACCGTTAAGGTTTGATTTGGGATTTACACCAATACGTATTCCATTCTGTTAAACTTACCAAAAATACTCCCAACTACACCTTACAATCAAACAAACTATCAAATCATCAGAGGATCCAGAATAATAAAATGCATGGTTAATTATCAGAAGAAATAGAATCAAGAAGTTTGTTAACTCAATCCTGCATACTGATTTGTGAGTCATTCTCTTTTTATTAACTATTTTACAATACTCCAAATCATTTTTCAGAGTTATAATTACAGTGATTAAGTTTATGTAACCACCAAATTACAGCCGGTATGTGGGGTATTGTGCACAGTATTATTATTGTTTTAATCACATTAGGTGGGCGAGCCTAAAAGTAAGTGATATACGTCACTCATTGGACCAGCCAATGGTGATATGACCACAGTCACAGAGCTGGTCTGTGACAAATACCTATTCTTGAAATGTTGGTTGATAATAAACATATGTAAAAACCCTTAATACAGTAAATTATAACAAATGTGTCGTTTTCAGTAAAATGAATGAACTCACTCAGTATTTCCCGCTGACAAAACCTTTTTAAAACGCATTTCAGGTAATTACAGTAGATGGGAGTAAGGATTGGATCCGGCACTAAAAGACTTCAAGGAGTGGCTTATTTTATTAATTAAATCAACTTAAGAAATATTGTTTTTGGGTTATCCCGTATTAAAAGCTACCTTTGTAAAACTTGGAATTTATTCCATCCATTTAAATAAAATCCGGTGTTTCTAAACTCTGATATTTTTCCTAACTCACGGTCCTGATGAAATTTCCGTTGCAATGTTTTTTTTTAATAATCACCGGTACCACTGGACTGCTCACGGCACCGATTCCGGCTAGATGGGGTCGGGGGTCGTGACAGAAGGTAGTATCAGAGCTAAGTCACTACTTTAAGCCTATAAGTGTTGTGATAACAATACTTAAATAAAAGAGTTAGGAGATTGCTATTAACTGGTAGCACATCTGATAGCATTTAGACTTGAACATAAGAAAAGATGCCTTAGTATAAGCTAAGCCACTTGTTTACGCAAATAGGTGTTATAATAATACCTAAGCTTAAACGGAAAGTTAAAAACTTAATATTATCTGATAACATTCTGAATGATATTTAGACTTGAACTTAAGAATTTTGCCTTAAAATAAACTTTAAGGTAAATTACTTATATAAGTATAATGTAATGGATACTGGTATGTCATAAGAATAACGGTTAGCAGGCAATAGCATTTAATTGCTATTTATTCTTGCTTATTGATATTATTTGGTCTAGAATAAGATATGTTATAGGAATACAAATTTCTTTGATTCTGGATAAAAGTCCTAATAAAAGAGGCACTTTTAAAATCTTGAAAAGATACTATTTATGGAAATAGAAAATTTTCTCCGGCAAAACTGGGTATAGAGTAGCAGACTCTCCAGCTTGTCCGGATATACTGAGGTTACCTCTCCGGCGCGAACCGGGTAAGATGGGGTATATAAAATGTCAAACAAGTGACAAGATTTCCCTAAATAAGTATCATGGTCTGATATCAGACTTGTTTTGGAAATAAGAATCTGTTAAATACATTAACCTTATAAAGGGTATGTATATTACAGCATGTGACATATATGATTATATAGATATGTATATCTATAAGAAATTTCAAAAGCCATAACAATTGATAATTAAGGATAAAGCACAAGTATATGTGTCACTAATAAATCTAGATTCCTTTATCAAAAATCTCTTACCTATATCGATATCAAACATTATTTTATTTAATCATCTACCTCGTAACTCGAGCAACAATAATAAATGGAAACCCATTAAGTTGGGACACCATCAAAAATATAAGAATTACCGAAACGTTACCATAAATTATTAACGCCATAAATTATGAACGCAAGTAAGAAGCATGTCAAGTTGTGCTAATGCACAAGAAAACACATGAAACTTAAAATTATACGTCCACAGACGTCAAAGTTTATCACACACAACTTCCAAGGCAAGACCTTTGAAAAATATAAATTAGGCACGATGACACCAATATTAATTCCGTCGGTAAAAGTACTACTAATCAAAAAGCGGTATTTTGCCACATGATCTTACAAAACAATCAAAATCTCGCTGAGGTACGTTGGAACAACATTTCACAAATATCGGTGCATAGTCTAACCTGAGTCATAATTATTGGCACTACAAAAGAAGTCATATAGTTTTGCAAATTCCCTATTTCATTTCACTTCATTCGGCATTCTCTGATAATATCATTTAACAAATAGTTATCACACGAAATTCCAGATAAGAAGTTCTTATAATTCTTTCGTTGCAATTCTGACTTCTGCCTATAAATAAGTTGACTTTCATGTTTCTACTTCTTTTAATGATCATCATACCATAAAGAATTCTTTCATAATAGCAAATATTGATCCATTTCGTTTCTTGGTAAATCCACACGATACACATGCACTATTTGTTGCGCATGTGGTTCATTTGAGTTACGAAGACCATAGGAAAGTTCCATTCCAATTTGTTGTTTTATCAAAAGTTCAAATATCGTTCCGCTATACTTGATCTTTGCATTGTAAACCGCGTTTTTACAAAACAATGACTCTTTAATATCGAATCAATGAATTTATTGAAAAACTCGATTTTCTTTTGAAAGGGATACATGGTTTCTTTGTGATCATGTTTGAACTTTCTTATTAAAACTCGTTTTATCCAAACCCAGTTAACTTGCTCGCAATACGTACTCAATTCGAAGTCCCATATGATGGATTGAAACCATCATATTCAAAATAGTCCTAACAAGCACTTCAATTCTCTTAAACCATAATATGCTTGTTTAGTCTTCGAATTCATCAAATCATCTCTTTGATCACGATCACTTTGTGATGACATTTTCACAAAATTGAAGATTACGCTAATCTAAGATTTAATTATTTATTTATATTAAATCCGCTTTATTGATTTATTTTATAAAAGCAATCTTAACACAATTATGTGCTAAGATAATGATCCACCATTTCATGTCCTAAATTCCGTAGTCCTTACAACCAATCGAGCCTTTCGTGATATTTCTTACCTTATCATCATTAATCGAAAAACATTGTATAAACTTAATTGATTATATATAGAAACTTACAATATAGTATTTCTGTAATTAAAATTTTTGCTAAAACCATTAAGGTAAAGAAATTATATTTTTACGTATAAAATTTTGTTTAAAATATATTCTCATTTAAGTTTATGCATTTATTATTGGTAATTAATATTAGTTTTATTATTAGTAATAATATATTGATAGTAATAGTGTTAATATTACTTTTAGATACTAGAGTTATTATTATGGGCATGTATTGAATAGCCTAGCCTTAATTAGGCATGGACTGGCCACCTATGCTTAAACAAGGCAGCACTAATCAATATCTGACCATGATAATGACTAGTTAATAAACTAAGTCAGCATACTTAATTAATAAATTTCAATTATATGTAAAAACATTTTTATATTATACATAGAAATATATATACTTCGTACTGTAAAGAGAAAACATATTTTCATAAAACAATTAAAAAGGGACGAATAGAATTATCTAAATAATCATAAAACAAGACATATTTATCTTGATTAATATTTCACAACCATTAAATACTTATAGAAATATTCCTTTATAATATGTACATATTAAAATATCAAATGTCATTTACGCAAGCCAATATTTAAGTATGCTTGATATTAAAATAAACATTTATTATTCTAGTTTCATGATACCCTAATCTTATAGTAAACATACTTGATTTTAAAAATAATAACCATGAGTTCTACGATATTGGGTAAACCTATTTATAAAACATATATTATTATTATTATTATTACAGGTTTTGCTATTTTAAACCTATCTATATTTATTTATTATTCTACTTTATGATAACATAAAAGGAAAGGGTATTTAGTAAACCAAAATATCACCTATCTTTAAATCAAACATTTTTAAAATCATCTGAATACAATTTTGTATTAAGACAAAAATACTCTAACTTTATTGTCTTTTCATGTATTCTTACAAATCACCCATCGCAACACATTGATTTTCTCATATCATAATTCAATATTTGCCGAATCATTTTCATAGTTTCATTTCATTTTTAACTGGTCAATCTTAAGTCTTCCTTAGGTACCAATCAAGGTAAGTTTTCTTCTGACAAAGAATTTTACTAATTCCAAAAAGTTCTTCACATTCATTTTAAGAATCTATAGATCATATATCTTTTGGCTTAAACCCAATCACCTTGAAAAAACTATACCATTTCATCTCATTCGTTTGAACATTTCATCTTTTGAAATATCTAGATTCGCTTCCTTGAAACTCACAATTTCGAAAACGGTGAATTTATTCGGTCATCATTATTGAATTCTTTCAAATCATTACAAACGCTTTGTAGCATCCGAATAGAGTTGTAGCCTGTGTTAAACCCTATTCATGAGTCATTCGTTTGATTTGTCATATTCTTGGTACAATTATGTACTCAGATTACAATACACTAAATCCTGTTGTCCATTACCATTTAAGTAAACAATATTGATTTTCGGATAATCATTAACAAATTATTTTCCATACTCCCATTCACAAATAGATATTTATCGAATCGGAATTTCCCTCAATTGATTAAAGTAAGTTCATTTTGAATATTAAATTCAATTGTTTCTATAAATCATTTTTATTTAAAAAAAATGCTCATACCCCTCAAAATATCTTTTAATTCCATTACACGCTACATTATTCCTCTTAATTAAAAGAAGAAACATAACCCCAAGAAAATATCATAGTTCAAATCTCGAGGACGAGATTTTTAATAAGGTGGGGAGGATGTAACAACCCTCACTAAAAAATTTATATTTAGTATGATAATTATGCAATAAGGGAACCGTAATTAAGTTTAGTATGATTAATTAATCAGTTAATCAATATTAATTAAGCTAACAAGATTAATTAAGCTAAGTAAGGTCTATTAAAAATAGATATATATGAGGTCGTATAAGAACGTTTAATATTAATAATAAAATATATTATTTTTTTTCCTTACTCCGTTTTTAATGAAACTTAAGTTAAAACGTAGATAAAAATATGCTCGTTCTATTGACATATTCGTCGTTTTATAAAACGTCATATTTTAAAAGTTATACAAGAAAAACGAGTTAAGCAGCTGAAATAATATAACTAAGCTAGCTAGCTAGCACGTCAAGCTAGCTAGCAAGCACGTCACTTGAATCCCACATCGAACAGAAAAGGAATTGAGCTGCCTGCTTGCTTGCTATAAATAAGAAGCTTAGGATTCATCTTTCTTTGCTCATTTCTCTTCTTCTTCTCTCTATACGTTGGTGTTCTAACCAATAATCACTCAATCGCTCTTACGATTCATTTTCCGAGTGATCAATATATCCAAGGAATGCCTAAGTGCCGCCCACATTGGGTTATGCTTTGTCGTTTGTCGGTAATCCGATAAATGAGTTGAAGCATTGTACTTTGTCGTTGTCGATAATTCGATAATGAGTTGAAGTACTATACTTTGTCGTTTGTCATTTTGATAAATGAGTTGAAGTATTGCACTTGGTCATTCATTGTGAGAATTTGATCTCGGGAAATTATCGTAACTGCTGTATTGATCATTAACCCGGTTTTTGTGAAATTCGTTAAGGTTCGAATCTCATGACTACCGTTAAGGTTTGATTTGGGATTTACACCAATACGTATTCCATTCTGTTAAACTTACCAAAAATACTCCCAACTACACCTTACAATCAAACAAACTATCAAATCATCAGAGGATCCAGAATAATAAAATGCATGGTTAATTATCAGAAGAAATAGAATCAAGAAGTTTGTTAACTCAATCCTGCATACTGATTTGTGAGTCATTCTCTTTTTATTAACTATTTTACAATACTCCAAATCATTTTTCAGAGTTATAATTACAGTGATTAAGTTTATGTAATCACCAAATTACAGCCGGTATGTGGGGTATTGTGCACAGTATTATTATTGTTTTAATCACATTAGGTGGGCGAGCCTAAAAGTAAGTGATATACGTCACTCATTGGGCCAGCCAATGGTGATATGACCACAGTGACAGAGCTGGTCTGTGACAAATACCTATTCTTGAAATGTTGGTTGATAATAAACATATGTAAAAACCCTTAATACTGTAAATTATAACAAATGTGTCGTTTTCAGTAAAATGAATGAACTCACTCAGTATTTCCCGCTGACAAAACCTTTTTAAAACGCATTTCAGGTAATTACAGTAGATGGGAGTAAGGATTGGATCCGGCACTAAAAGACTTCAAGGAGTGGCTTATTTTATTAATTAAATCAACTTAAGAAATATTGTTTTTGGGTTATCCCGTATTAAAAGCTACCTTTGTAAAACTTGGAATTTATTCCATCCATTTAAATAAAATCCGGTGTTTCTAAACTCTGATATTTTTCCTAACTCACGGTCCTGATGAAATTTCCGCTGCAATGTTTTTTTTTTAATAATCACCGGTACCACTGGACTGCTCACGACACCGATTCCGGCTAGATGGGGTCGGGGGTCGTGACAGATCTGGTCTACGTTTTTTCCGCTGCATCTTTCTTTTAGTTTTGAATATTGACTGATCTTGTTTGTTTTTTTGTTTTTGAAGGTTTCTTATCTCAGAAACTGGTTGCTTGTAAGTTGTTTAAGTCTGGAGTTTTGAAAACCCTAATCTAGGGTTTCGGTGGTTGAAGATTTGTTGCTGGTTATTGAAGATCCGCGTTGGTCTCTGTATTCCTAGAAGAATACAGGGCAAACTAACCGGTTATCTTTGGTTTCTGTCTTCTGATCTATAACTGTAGCCCTAAGTGAAGGCTATAGTTAAGATCTGCTTGGAGTATATTTGTCACACCCCTAATTTCCACGTGTCACCGGTGGGCCCGGTGGGGGATTACGTGACGCAGTTGTTATCATCATATGTCAAACAACACAAATTTATAATGCGCAGCGGAAGCAAATGAATATAGATTTATTTTAACTATTAATTGTAATATCAAGTATCACAACCAGTCAAAATAGATCCACAGGCGGATCGAAGAAAAAGAAAGACATTGTTCAACAGATTACGCATCCCAACAGCTTGCGAGACTCTAAGATGCTCAGGAGAAACCAGCCTATTGCGTATAGCACCTGCACTTAATCTTTTTGGGGAAAATACGTCAGTTTGCACTGGTAAATACAATTTAACCGACTCATTTTGAAAACATTTGAAAATTTGGTTTTAAATGCACAAGGCACAAAACATTTTTATAACTTGGGAATAATTAAACAAAGTTAAACTTGTAAAAGATTTACATGTTTGTTGACCGTTCGGTCGCCCGAGTCGTGTCGGGTTTAAGGTTAAATGACACACCACATGGTATAAGTCCGTGGCGGGAAGCCAACGTTAATACCTTAATAATAATAGACAAAATACCGGGTGTACGCCTACACCGGGCTGTCGAGGTCGTGGCCAAAAATGATGCCAAGGATATCCGGGACATGGTCATTAAGCTCCCAAAGGCACAAGAAACAAACAACACTAAATTTTAAATGGGTCCCATTGGTAATACCCAACTACTAATGCGATGGAACCAACCGCCCGACCAAGCGGTATATTATATACCGTATCCCAAGCCCGTATAGGGAAAATAAGTTAAAAGTATTTACCTGAGCAAGTATAACCACAATTTCAAAAATGCACGTGTCTTTTACTGGGCTCCTATTCTGGAACGAAGGTTATAATAACCTATTAGAATCCTAACGGGTCTTTTAATATAGTCTAAGCTTAGACCGATTAGTTTCAAAGAGTAATTATGGTTTAATCGCGAGGAGTGCGAAAACCGGGAAGGAATATAATTTAGACCCTACAAGCTTGGATGCTTGTATAATATGGGTAAACTAAATATATTTTAAATTTTGAGACTTAGATGATATGGTTTGACCCGTTTCGGCTAATATGCGTGAACTAGTCACATAAGCCGATCCGAATGCGAAAAGTGCGTAACGGGTAACCATATAGGTCATATGCAAGTTTCCTGAGATTATATGTACCAAATATGTTGTAACATCAGAATGGTATACCCAAATATGCCCCAAATGTTTTTATACGCCAATTACGCCTCATAAGGGCATTTTAGTAATTTTACATAGGCTAAAAAGGGTAAAATGGGAAATCTGAGTTTCTAACTTTAGGCTACTGATATAATGTATATTTTTATAAAATATATCAGTAGGTATTAGACCTTTTATATAAAATCTTAATTTGACATATTCTATGTCGTAAAAATGCCTAAAAAGGCGATTTGGAGCCATTTCCGGGTTTTTATAGAAAAGCTGATATTTTTATATTTCCAGAAGGCTCAAAACATTATATTTAATATAACAAATCAGTAGAAATTTGTTTGAGGTCAAAAGGATTAGTAAAACTCATTTTATGGCTAAAAAGGGTATAACCGGCATAAACCGAATAATTCTTAGAACACTAGGTTAAGCTCAGCCTAAAATACATAAAAATCTCCAAAAATCCTAAAATATTATTTTATAACAGAGGGTATAAGATTTGGTATAAAAATTTGGGTTTTAATAGGCCATACGTAATTTACGCTATTTAACTAGTAAAGAAGCTCTTATTTACGCTAATGGACATAACTCATGATCTAGACCTCAAATTGATGCCAAATTTTGGGGACAACTTTATATTTCAGTAACTAAGGTGTCTACCCTTTTATATTTTCAAAAGTTATGATTTTTGGACATTCGGGCATAATGGTCAACATATGGCTTTTAACGGAAACATGCATACGAACTAGATGTCTAATGAACCACATTGTATAATCATAGGAGGATATACTAACATGTTAATAGGTTCAAAAGAAGCCCTAAGGTAAATTCAAACTTGACTAAAACGGGTCAGAACTGAAAGTCAAAGCGAAAGTCAAACTATGCGACTTTCGGTTCCGAACCGGGTCTAAACAGAAAATTGTCGAGTTGAACATGTTGGAACATGCTCTTATACTTATTACCAAGTTATATAAATTTTCAAACAGGTTACATACAACCTACATTGCTAATTATGCGTTAATTCAAAGATAAGCATTCTGTTGACTTTTTCTAATTAGCTTTGACTCGACAATTAGCATGTTTAGAGTGGGAATCTGGAAATACCCTTTTAAGGGTTTGTTACCCACTTAATTACCTTCCTAAATGTACTTTTAATTCGTGATTAGACAAAGCACATTATGCTTAATCACGAAGTCAAACCTTAATTACGACGGTTTGACTTTTGCTTAATTAACTAAGCTAAAAAGGATTAAAGAGGGTTAAGGACACTTACAAGAGTCCTAAGTTGATTTAGAGAGCCTAAGAAATTGCCTTGATGACCAGAGGAGTTCCAGAAATGCTTAGCCAAGTTCTCCAAATGAGCAAGTTCAAATGCCCAAGCTTAGCTTCTTATTTATAGTGAACTAGATGCTTTAGGATCATGCCAAGCAACTCTAGGATAGTTACAAGATCATCCCAGATGTCCCTAAGGGTCTATATACTGCCTAGGAAGCCCATAGAAACCAAATGTTTCGTTTTAAGTCGGTTTAAAGCTTTGGACAGGCAGCTGTCCAAATGTTACTGCCAGCGACGGTCTTACGGACCGTAAGCTTCGGGCCTTACGGTCCGTAAGGACCTCTTGCGGACCGTATGTTATTCATCTTGCGGACCGTAACCGACCTTGCTGAAACATGGTTCAGGTGTCTAGCTTACGGACCGTAAGCCTAAGGCTTTGCGGTCCGTAACCAACCCAGGCGGAGCATAATTCAGGCCCCTTGCTTACGGTCCGTAAGCCAAGGGCTTTGCGGTCCGTAAGCGATGGTCAGAAGACAAAATTCTTGCAAACTTCAAAGTCTTGACCATGCACTTACAAAACCGAACAATGTCTAACTTTTGCAGCTTGTGGGACCACCTGGCCAGCCTTTGCATGAAGAGAAAACTCTTACATGTCCCCCATTTCAATTTCTCATACAAGCCTTGGCACTTTGACGGATATTTCAAGAAATGGGTCTTGCAACTTAATATGATTTGGCTAAGTATAACTAATATTAACCATGAGGATTTTATTAAATTTAGGAGTAGTAACAACCTTTTCTTCCATAGTCCTTTAAAATGACGAATTTTATTTATCGAGAACAACCGGTTATTGCAAGAGATGATCATAAATTGATTTAAGGATCTTGGGATTTATAAAATGTCGGGTCGCTCAGAGGTGATTTAATAACATGTCGCCCTTGGGTCGTTCAGCGGTAAATAAAATACATGACGCCCTTTTTAAATAAATCCTACCACATATCTCCTTATTAAACCCGGTTTCTCTGACACGTCTGTCACAGAGGGCACGTGCCTTTATTTAATTGGACAGGAATTTCCGAGGTGTCACATCCTCACCCCCTTAAAAGAAATCTCGACCTCGAGATTTTATTAAAATAACTGAGGGTATTTCTCCTTCATTGAGGACTCTAACTCCCACGTGTAATCAGGACCTCTGCGGCCCTCCCATTTGACCTTGACAATGGGCACGTGCTTTCTTCGAAGCTTCTTTACCTGCCGGTCCTCAATCGACACAGGTTTTTCTATAAACTTCAAATTTTCATCAATGTGCACATCTGTATGCGGGATGACTAGCGATTCATCTGCCAGACATTTCTTCAGATTGCAAATGTGAAACACATTGTGAATACCACTAAGCTCTTCTGGTAAGTTCAACTTATAAGCCACTGATCCTACACATTCGATGATCTCGAATGGTCCAATGTATCTTGGGCTTAACTTACCTTTCTTGCCAAATCTCATTACTCCTTTCCAAGGAGACACTTTGAGCAAAACTTTATCGCCAACCTCAAATTTGAGGGACTTCCGCTTACCATCGGCATAGCTTTTCTGCCTATCACGGGCAGCTTTCAGGTGCTCAGTGATTTGGACAACTTTATCAGTCGTCTCCAGGACTAGCTCAGGTCCTGATACTTGAACATCTCCGACCTCGGCCCAGCAAACGGGTGTTCTGCATTTCCTACCATATAGAGCCTCAAAAGGCGCAGCCTTAATGCTGGAGTGGTAGCTATTATTGTATGAGAACTCGATTAGAGGAAGGTGTCTATCCCAACTTCCTCCTAGGTCTATCACACATGCACGAAGCATGTCCTCTAGGGTCTGAATAGTACGCTCACTTTGCCCATCCGTCTGAGGATGATAAGCCGTACTAAAATTCAGTTGCGACCCTAAAGACTTTTGGAAACTTTTCCAGAAGTGAGATGTATATCTGGTATCTCGATCAGAGATGATGGATACCGGTACGCCATGCAGAGCTACTATCTTATCCATGTATAGTTGGGCTAACATGTCAGAACTGAAAGTTTCTCTAATGGGTAAGAAATGAGCTGACTTAGTCAGTCGATCCACTATCACCCAAATAGTATCATTTCCCTTTGGCGTTTTAGGCAATTTGGTAATAAAATCCATCGTTACCATTTCCCATTTCCAGGTGGGAATCTCAGGTTGTTGCAGCAAACCTGACGGTTTCTGATGCTCAGCTTTAACTTGGGCGCACGTCAGACATTTAGCCACATGAGTGGCTATAGACTTCTTCAAGCCTATCCACCAATAATTTGCCCTTACATCCTGGTACATCTTGTCTGCTCCAGGATGAACGGAATATTTAGAATTGTGGGCTTCCTTTAGGATGACGTCACGAAGACCTCCATAAATAGGAACCCATATTCTCCCATTCAATCTCAAGATTCCGTCTTTTCCATAGGATAACTGTTCTTCAGTCACTCCTAGGTTCTCACTTGGGTAATTAGCTTCTAGCACTGCTTCTTTCTGTGCAGCTAGCAACCTTTCATGCAGACTATTCCTGACTTCAATGCTTTTGGCATTGATTCGGATTGGTTTTATCCTTTCCTTTCTACTGAGGGCATCTGCGACTACATTGGCCTTACCTGGATGGTATCTTATTTCGCAATCATAATCATTGAGAGTTTCCATCCATCGTCGCTGCCTCATGTTCAATTCTTTCTGGTTAAATAGGTGTTGCAGGCTTTTGTGATCAGAATAGATCACACATTTTGTGCCATACAAGTAGTGCCTCCACAACTTTAGTGCAAATACAACAGCACCCAATTCTAAATCATGAGTGGTGTAATTCTTCTCGTGCACTTCAATTGTCGTGAAGCGTAGGCGATGACCTTGCCTTTTTGCATTAACACACAACCCATCCCGGTGTGTGATGCATCACAATATACTACAAATTCATCGATTCCATCTGGTAATGCCAACACAGGAGCGTTACTCAATTTCTGCTTCAAAGTATCGAATGACTCTTGCTGCTTAGGCCCCCAATTGAATTTGCTATTCTTGCGAGTCAGCAACGTTAGAGGTGCTGCAATTCTTGAGAAATTCTCGATGAATCTCCTGTAGTATCCAGCCAAACCTAGGAAACTGCGAATTTCCGTAGGCGTCTTTGGCTCTTGCCAATTCATGACAGCTTCGAATTTAGCGGGATCCACTTGAATACCACGCTCACTGACCACGTGTCCAAGGAATTGGACTTCTCTCAACCAAAACTCACATTTGGAAAACTTTGCATATAGCTTTTCTTGGCGAAGCAGCTTTAGAATACTACGGAGGTGTTTCTCGTGATCAGCTTTACTCTTGGAATAAATGAGAATGTCATCAATGAAGACGATGACGAACTTATCTAAGTAAGGTTTGCAAACGCGATTCATGAGATCCATGAATGCGGCAGGTGCGTTTGTGAGCCCGAAAGGCATCACTAGGAACTCGTAATGACCATAACGAGTCCTGAACGCAGTTTTGTGAACGTCTTCCTCCTTAACCTTCAACTGATGATATCCTGATCTCAGATCTATCTTGGAGAAGTAGCTTGCCCCTTGAAGTTGATCAAACAGATCGTCGATCCTGGGTAGAGGATACCTATTCTTAATGGTAACCTTGTTGAGCTCTCGGTAGTCGATACATAGACGCATCGAACCATCTATCTTCTTGACAAATAAAATTGTTAGAACCTGAAGGTTTATTCATGTAGGTTAACAATAGGGATTGATCTTGTAACTAGTTTGTTTATGTTTTGGGTTATACACTTGTGGGTTGGGCTTGCATATGTGTCGCATGGGCTTGACCAGGTTTCGGCCCTTATGTTTTGTATATAAACACCCCTAATCACTTGATTAGGGGTTGTTGATTACTAGTAGAAGGCAGGCGACACCAAGCTAGGGAACCGAGTTCCATCGATCTTGTATTAGTCATCTTCTAAGTTGAATGCAAGTTTCGGTTTGATTGTTCTTTATTGTGTGTTTATTATTTGATCTTTATATTGTTTCTTGAATCACCTTGTGATTGGTTTCCGCACTCTCACAAGGTTAGATTGATATCATTGTGATCCTCACGGGTTTTACAATTGGTATCAGAGCCATTGAAGCCATTCAAGGGCTCGGTTTGATATCAATCGGATTCAAGAAGTATCATATATTACTGATCCGGTTTGTTGAAGTGTTTTTGCAGATCTGTTCATCGACTGTTCTTAAAAAAATTCATTGAAAAATCACTGATTTTGGTTCTGTTGATTTCAGCATTGGTGTTTGCTTATTTTTCGGGATTTCGGTGCAACAGATTCAAAGATTACAATATCTTTGAATTTTGGAATTTGCTGAAAAGTCGGGATTGCGAGACAACAGTTCTTATCACTTTTGTTTTGCAGGTTACGACTCGCAATCTCTTAGTTGCTGTTCATCACGTTTCGGTTACGACTCGCAACAGTTGCTGGTTTCGGTTCATCCTACCTAGTTACGACTCGCAATCAGTCTTGGTTTCGGTTCATCTTGCCCAGTTACGACTCGCAACCAGCTGTTTGACCTTCACTCGCAACCGTGGTTTCGGCTCATCCTGTTCTGTTACGACTCGCAACCACTTCGGTTACGACTCGCATCCACAGTTTGACTTGACTCGCAACCATCGTCATTACGACTCGCAATCAACAGAAGTTTTTGACTCGCAACCTCGTTTCGACTCGCAACGACACATTGTGACGGACATTTGGACTGTTGACTTTGGACTAAATAAAATTAATTAATTAATTAACTGATTAATTAACAATGTCAACCACCAACAGTGAATTGTCTACCCTAACTCAGCAACAAGAACTTGATTCAAAGCTTGGGACCACATCACGCATTCCTAGGCTAACTGATGCCAACGACTTTCCCGAGTGGAAGTGGCGCTTTGAACAGCATCTTAAGGTTAAAGATTACAAGCTATGGCGCAGCATTTTGAGGGGACCTAGGGAAATCATGATGGAAAGTCCTACAGAACCTGATGTTAAAGTTAAGAAGCCTCGAGAACAATACACTGAAGATGATTTGCTTATTGTTGAAGAAGATGATCGAGCTTTCTCTTACTTGACCATGGGTTTGGGTCCTAATATTGCCATGGGCTTTCGCACCTGCAAATCTGCCAAGGAACTGTGGGACTCTCTGGTAGAAGTGTATGAAGGTAACGAAGATATGAAAGAAAGTCGAAGGAACTTGCTGCAACAAAATTTCAACAATTTCAACCATATTTATGGTGAAACAGTAGATAATCAGATCCAAAGGTTTGTCAAGCTGGTGACTCAAATGCAGATGGAAGAAATTCATACCTCAAACGCCTCCACCAACAGACAACTTCTCAATGCTTTGCCCAAGAGTTGGGATCATCATGTTGCCATGATCAAGAAGACCAAAGATCTTGCAAGATGTACCCTGTCTGAGATGATCTCGCATATCAAAGCTTGTGAATTGGATGACAAGCAGAGAGAGACTAACTACAAGAACAGCATGCTGGCTGCCGGTTTCTCAATAGCTCCAACCACGTCTAGCGACAGCAACACAGCTCTTCTATCACAAGGAGGATTTCAAATGTTTCGCAACAATTCCTCTGTCTCTCAATCTGGATCCTCAAATCAAATCGTCTCTTCAGCTTCTCCAGCTTCAGTTCAAAATGCTGGAAAGGCTTCTGCTGCTGCCTCTGCTTCTGCTCACTCTACGAACAATGAGATGATGGCATTTTTCGCAAGTCAGTCAAAGGAAAAGCTAGACATAGCAGCTTCTGTAATCAACTGTTTGAATGCTTTTCTTGCAGGGAAGCTTGATCCACCAAAGTGGAGTCAAGATGATTTGTCACAGATTCATCCAGATGATGTTGAAGAAATGGATATCACCTGGCAAATGGCAATGGCGGCATTCAGAGCTCAAAAGTTTGTGAAGAAAACGGGTAAAAACAGGTGGGGCAACGCTTGGAATGGAGCTTCTAAAGTGCCCTTCAATCTTCGCTGTTACAACTGTCATGAGGAAGGACACTATGCTAGGAACTGCCCGAAGCCACCCATGAACAGAGACCAGAATCCTACTATTCCTGCACAACCAGCTACTCCTAATCGAGAAAGGGCTCTTGTATCTACTGCAAGTATA
Organism: Helianthus annuus; assembly: GCF_002127325.2. Lineage (NCBI taxonomy): Eukaryota > Viridiplantae > Streptophyta > Magnoliopsida > Asterales > Asteraceae > Helianthus > Helianthus annuus. Next base: position 8,095,227 of record NC_035443.2, read on the forward strand.
GCAGATGCAGCTGCCTCTGGAAGTCCACAGCCGCAGGGATTAGCACAAGCGCTGGTGGTGCAGCCAAATGTCAACTTTGACTGGTCCTCTGAGATTGAGCGTCTGAACATATCAGCTCCAGATAATCAAGCTGCAACTTCTAACATTGCTTTCATGACCTCTAACGAGCATGACCCTGAGCCACAGGAAGAGACTGCTGCTGACGATTTCGCTTTCATGACTCAAATCCTGTCAGCACCTGTCAAAGGTCTCACCAAAGAAGAGGTACTTTCAGTTTTCTGCACTCCTGAATGTAGGGAACGTGTTGAGGCCTATAGGATACACAACGCTGAGCTAATCGAAGATTACAATGAAATTAAAAGAAAAAATTTCACTTTAACAAAAAATGAAAAACTTTTCAAAGAAAAGGTCGAAGCTCAGCGTAAGGACATCGTTCAACTAAAGGACGATGTCAGTGTAGCTAAAGGCCAATTAATGATAGTCAAAGAAAAATTATGTGAAGTAACTAAGGAACTGGAGAGTGTAAGAGACAAATACCAAATCAATCAATTAAACATCAAGAAATTTGATTCCTCCAGTAAGTTAATAAAAAATCTGTGTGATGAACAATTGGCTTACTCTAAGAAGAAAGGGTCGGGTTTGGGTTACAATCAGACTCCTCCTCCATACAATAACAATTACACTTACTTGCCAATGTCTGAGGAGGAGATCTTGAATGAAAGCAAAATGACTTATGGCTCATCTAGCAAATCGTCTGTTCACAACAAAACTGTTGAGCCACAAAAGCCCTCGCCTTTAAAGTTTATTCCTAAAGGCACAATTGATCCTAACATCTCGTTGTCATGTGCAGATGATAGCTCAGAAGTAAGATGTGATGATGTTCATGGGAGTGAACCAGTTATTGTTTCAAACATTTCTGAACCTTATTTTGATTATTATTCTGAACCAACTGAGTCAGACATTGCTTTTACCAATTCTTTGTTTGCGTCGTTTTCTGCGTTTGTTTCGTCTTGTGAGCCTGCTGTTTTGGGCAAAACTGATAATGTTTGTGTGGATGATTTGAACAATATTTGTGGTGATGATAGTTTTTCAGCTAATGTTTGTGATGATAACATATCAAATGTTTCAGTTTGTGATAATGTTACAGGTGCGGTCCCCAAGGATGCATTCAGTGAAACCACTGAAACTATTTCTCAAGAAAATCAAGTGTATCCTGATTCTTCTTCTGAACCTGTCTCAGTGGGAGTCCCTAATGTTGAATCTAGTGGGACCCCATTGGAAACCGAATTACCAAATGAATCAGAACCTGTGTCACAAAGTAAATGCTCTGAGGAAATGCATGTTGATGAAACTTCTTCAGGATCAGAAAGTGAACCTGAATCAGTTTCACTCGAGAAACGCGTTAAGGAAGTGCAAGTTGATGAAACTTCTTCAGGATCAGAAAGTGAACCTGAATCAGTTTCACTCGAGAAATGCATTAAGGAAGAGCATACTGTTGAAACTTCTTCTTGTTCGGAAAGTGAACCTGAATCAGTTTCAGATGATAAATGTGTTGATAAAACACATTTGGATGAAGCTCATACATGTTCAAATTCGGAATCAAGAGTAGGTGAAAAGGAAAAGGGGGTTGGTAAAAGGGTGAAATCATCAGCAGAAAAGTTGATTAAAGAAAAACCACAAATCAAACATGGTCAGAAAACTAAAACGTTGAACCGCATGAAATCGAACAAGCAGAGACCTAATGTCAAAAATGTTCAAAATGCGAAACGTCAAACTTGTTTTAACTGTGGCATTGCCGGCCACATTGCCAGAAATTGTGGTAAACTCCCAAGGACACCAGACAAGAAATCATCTGGGCAAAATCAGAAAGTTACGTCTAATCGATCTAAATGTTCGGAGTCTATGAAGTCTGCTCGGACTAAGACGATGAAGAGCAAAGATCATCACAGGACTAGACCTTCTGATCAGGATTGGAATGCAGCCAAACGCCTTAATCAGAATCGACAAACAAATTTTCAGCGTAATCAGAGAAATTATTTTGGTAACGCTTTTGAAAGTTTAAATTCTAACTGGTCAAGACAGTTTTGGAAACCTAAGGTCAATGGCATGCAATCCAACCCAATGAAGTCATATCATCAAAAGGCCGCACACAGAAATGTTTCAAAATTTCTAAACAAAGAGAATTTAGTGTGGCAAAGAGTTACGTATTTCGATGCTCAAGGGAAACCCAGATCCACTATGGGCTGGGTTCCTAAATCTAACTAATCCCGCTACTCGTGCAGGAACAGCTGTGGAGGACTACCGTGCGCCTCTGGTACATGGATAGTGGCTGTTCCAGGCACATGACAGGAGACTTATCCCAGCTTGTGAATGTCAAAGAATTTAATGGTGGATATGTCTCATTTGCGGGAGGTGAATCTGGCAGAATCACTTTGAAAGGAACTGTTCAAAATGGTGTTCTCAGCTTTGAAAATGTCAATTATGTTCCAGAACTGAAACACAATCTGTTGAGCATTTCGCAGATTTGTGATAGAGGGAATTCAGTTCATTTTACGAAGAAGGGATGTCATGTTCTGAAGCCTGGGATCGTTATTCCAGAAGACTGGTTCTTGATGACTGCTGAAAGAAAAGGAAACGCTTACGTCATTGATATGAACAAGAAGCCGTGTGAAGAGATCACCTGCTTATTCTCGAAGATTTCAGAGCATGATGGTTTATTGTGGCATCGTCGACTCGGGCACGTGAATATGAAAAATCTGAATCGTCTTGCTAAAGGTCAATTGGTACGAGACCTTCCGATCAAGGACTTCATGTTGGTGGAGAAGTGTGTTGCTTGTGCGAAAGGGAAGGCTCATCGAAAACCTCACAAGTCTAAACCAGTACCCTCGACAAAAGCTGTACTCGAACTACTTCACATGGATCTTTTTGGTCCAGTGAATGTGCTGAGTATCGGGAAGAAAGCCTACTGTCTAGTAATCGTCGATGATTACTCTCGCTACACTTGGGTGTATTTTCTCAGTCACAAAAACGAAACTGCTGCACTGGTGAAACAGTTCATTACATTGGCTGAAAATCAAGCGAGTACTAAGGTGAAGGTTATTCGATCAGACAATGGGACAGAATTCAAGAATGTTACTTTGGATACGTTCTGCAGTGAAAAGGGAATTGATCGACAGTTCAGTGCGCCTCGCACTCCACAACAGAATGGAGTGGCTGAAAGAAGGAATCGTACTCTAATTGAGGCAGCACGTACCATGCTGGCTGATTCAAAGCTTCCTAACTTCTTTTGGGCCGAAGCTGTTAGCACGGCTTGTTATATCCAGAATCATGCTTTAGTTAATAAACGTCACATGAAAACCCCTTATGAGATTCTGGAAGGACATAAACCTTCGGTTTCACACTTTCGTATTTTTGGTTGTCCATGTGTATTATTACTAATGGACTCAAATGGAAAGTTTGAAGTCAAAGGTGACGAATGTTACTTTGTTGGATATGCTAAAGGCTCTGCTTATAGGGTATACAACAAAGTAACTAGGAAAGTCGTTGAGTCGTGCAACATCGAATGGCTTGAAGAGAATGCTACGGACGCTAGAGTCGGTCCAGATTGGTTATATGATTATTCTGCTCTGTTTAAATCATTTAACATTTTGTCAAGTGATGTTTCAGTTGCAGGTGAATCAGTTCCAAAACAACCATTGTCATTTGAAGATACAGAGGACGAAGTACAGATGGAAGAAATTGTGAAGCATCATACTGTTGATCCACCGGGAATGGTGTTCACGCAACATCCTACACCGACACCGGTGATCAATCAATCCCCTGAAGGTGCATCAACCAGTGACTCAGCAATGTTTCCTGATCCAATCCCTGAGGATTGTACAGTCACTTCTCCTGTAATTCACACTACAAGTGCACCTGATGAGGGGGAGTGTAGCAACACCACCACTGAAGAGGAGACGGTACCAGATTTGGCTATACCGACGAGCGTTCAACGCAATCACCCAATCGAAAATGTGATTGGTCCTGTAAATGCAGGAGTTTTGACCAGGAGTCAATCAGGGACCATTAACACTTGCTTATATTCTAGTTATCTTTCTCAAATCGAACCTAAAACCATTGATATAGCTTTGCAGGAACCTGGCTGGGTAGATGCTATGCACGAAGAGCTGAACCAGTTTGAAAAACTTGGAGTATGGAAACTTGTCAAGTTGCCAGCCGGAAAGCGTAAGCTTGGAACTAGATGGGTTTTTCGAAACAAACAGGATTCTGCAGGTGTCATTGTTCGAAACAAAGCAAGACTGGTGGTTCAGGGATTTAGGCAAATCGAAGGACTGGATTATGATGAAGTATATGCTCCGGTTGCACGACTTGAAGCCATCCGGATCTTTTTGGCGTACGCGTCATACATGGGATTCACTGTTTATCAGATGGATGTCAAGACCGCGTTTCTCTATGGAGATGTGAAGGAGGAAATTTTTGTTGAGCAACCGCCAGGATTCGTGCATCCAGATCATCCTGATTATGCCTACAAGTTAGACAAGGCACTGTATGGGTTACACCAGGCTCCTCGAGCTTGGTATGCCACCCTAACAGAACATCTGTTGGCTCATGGATATACACGTGGCACTATTGACCAGACTCTGTTCATCAAGAGGGTAGGCAGTGATCAAATCTTGGTTCAAATCTACGTTGATGATATTATTTTCGGATCAACAAGCGAGGATCTATGCAAGGAATTCGAGAAAGTTATGAAGAAAAAGTTTGAAATGAGTGCTCTGGGGGAGATGACTCTGTTTTTGGGCCTTCAAGTCAAGCAGAGTTCGCAAGGAATTCTGATTCATCAAGGGAAGTATGTGGATGATGTGCTGGCAAAGTTCAAGTTCACGGATGCAAAGCCTGCTGAGACACCTATGGCTGAGAGACCATTGTTGACTGAAGATGAAGAAGGAGAGTCTGTAAATCAACGTCAATATAGGTCAATGATCGGGTCATTGATGTATCTCACTGCTAGCCGTCCGGACATCATGTTTGCTGTTTGCAACTGTGCACGCTATCAGGCTAATCCTAAAACTTCTCATCTTATTGCTGTTAAACGGATCTTTCGGTATCTTAAAGGCCGACCTCGGTTTGGCCTGTGGTATCCGAGAGATTCCAATTTTGACTTGTTTGCTTTCTCTGACAGCAATTTTGGAGGTACTGACAGTGACAGGAAATCCACTTCTGCGGGATGTCAATTTTTGGGTGATCGGCTCATTTCTTGGCAGTGCAAGAAACAACAAACGGTGGCGATATCCACAGCTGAAGCTGAGTATGTTGCTGCTTCTGCTTCTTGCTCTCAAGTGGTGTGGATGCAACATCAATTGCAGGATTATGGTTTGACATATCTTAACACTACTATTTACTGCGATAATGATGCTGCAATACAAATTGTTAGAAATCCTGTTTTTCACTCCAAAACCAAGCACATTGATATTAAAGTTCATTTCATTCGAGACTGTTTTGACAGAGGTCTGATTACGCTTGAACAGATCGACACAGATGCAAATGCTGCCGATTTGTTCACTAAACCTGTCAGCAGCTCGAAATTCAGAGTGCTTGTGGATTTTCTAAAAATGATCCGTTTTACTGATTGAGCATATTTTTGTTTTGTTTTGTTTTTCGTAGGTAAATTTGTTCATAAAGTTTTCTATTCTTAGGTAGTTTTTTTATTTATGCACAAATTTAGGGGGAGAAAAATCGAAAAATAAAAAAAAAAAAAAAAAAAAAAATTGAAAAATTAAAAAATACAAAAAGAGTTTCAAAAGGAAGTATGGCTGGACTGGGAAATGAAATGAATTTTCACTTTATGGTCAAGGGCTGACTCATGTAAGACCAGTATCGAAATTGTTTGACTCTAGTATGATGTGTTGGTAGGCTCTATCCTTAAGATTGGAAACAATGGCTGTTTCTGTTCAGAACTAAACCAGTACATGACCTCAGAAAAGAAAATCACTTGGAATTAGCTCATGTCTATTTGAATGTTTGTATGCTTTTCCCGATACACACAATTTCGGTCTGATTCTGAAATCTTATCTGAAAAAGTCGTGTACCTCCTCTGCTGCATCCAGATACATGCTGACCTGGAGGTGCTAGGCAACGTCAGCTTCTGCTGCATCCAGATACATGCTGACCTAGTTGTACGTTGTCGATCTGTAGATCAATTAAACACCCGAAAGAGGCCCTCTAGTGCCCAAAAGAAACCCAACAAACCTATATCAAATTGAGAAAACTCATTTGATCTGTATATTATATCATCTCATTCTAAGATCTATTCTGTTCTTTTCTCAACCTACTCCCAGTTAAGATTTCAGAAATTTGGATTGGGCTTGTGAAATATGTGGTAGGGAAACTGCTTGCATGATAGAGTGAGCTGTGTATAATTCCGGGATTTGATTAGTATTTGTTTGGGTGCTCATTATTAAAATATCAAAACATGATAAAAAGAGATACAGGCAGTTATATGGAAAAGATCTAGGGAGATGAGTTTAAGAGGACAAATATACTGACAATTGTCTAGATCATTCTCTAGTAGATCAGTGTTGATAAGTGAAGTCATGCCCGAGACCCTGTGATTTGATCCCTGAGCATCTATGCAAATTTCCTGTTTTTATTTTTGTAAATAATATTTTATTATTTATTTTTGTTTTAGGTTTTGTTTTGCAAAATAATGCTCAATGGGTTTGATGGGTTATTTGAAAATCAAATTTTAATTGGGTTTGTTTAAGTTACTGTTGAAAAACATTTATTAAGCCCAAAAATTCTGAAAATATTTGCTAAGCCCAAGTCCATGAGGCCTAAGCCCAACAGACTTGGGCCCATGGGAAACAGTGGTCATATAAAAGGCAGATTACGAGTCACAACTTCATTATTCACTCGCAATCTACTCTGAGTTCTCTCTCGAAGTTCCGGCCGTAACCAGATTCCGACTCATATTCCGGTTGCGACTCGCAATTAAGTTAGATCATCAACAGGTAAATGTGACGTCATTCTTCAAGATTTTGCAGGTTTGTTGAAGATTCCGGCGAATCTATGAAGATTCCGATGAAGATTTGATGTTTCCGATGAATTTTCCGATGACATGTTGAAGTTTCCGATGAAGTTTCCAGTCGCAACCAAGAACAACAGGACTCGAAACCATTGATTACGACTCGCAACCTCGAGATTGCGACTCATAGTTGCGACTCATTTTGGCCAGTTGCGACTCATTTTGGCCTGTTGCGACTCATAGTTGCGACTCGCAATCTCATGGTTGCGACTCAGTTACCCTGGTTGCGACTCATGGTTTCGACTCAAAACCTTGGGTTGCGACTCATGGTTACGAGTGAACAGTAACAGTGTTTGTTTTATTTTTAATTTTTATCACTGTGCTATTGGAAACTTATACATTTTGTGTGATGTGCAGAAAATGGACCTAAAGTTTATTGCTTCTCACAATCAAGTTGCGTATTTAGCACCTCCACCTGTAAAGCACAAGCAGTTGTACACGTCTTTGATTAAAGGCTTAAATACTTGCCGTATTGTTCACGCTCTTCGAGACAATCCGGTTGTGTATGAAAGTCTTATACGAGATTTCTGGAAGACTGCCAAGGTGGAAATTGTTGAAGGAAAGGGAGCAATAACTGCTGAGATCGACGGAACGAAGATTATCGTGACAGAGCAGGTTATCAGGGAAGCGTTGCAGTTTAATGATCAAGAAACGGATCCAATCGAGCTTGCTGCTGGAGCAATTGAAGCTATCTTGCCACGTCTAAGCTATGAAGGAAGATTTCCTCCTCTGGTCAAAAAGTTTGTTCATCCATACTGGCGTTTGTTATTGCATATGTTTCTATTGTGCATGACAGAGAACCGAGGGGGAATTGATCAACTAAACACAACGCAGACGGCTGCAGTGATTTGCGTAATTACAAATGAGCCGTTCAACTATTCACGATACGTTCTAGAGGCAATGAAAAGGAATGCTATTGGGCTACGAAAGGATAAGTTTTTGATGTATCCTAGGTTTGTGCAGATGATTCTGAATGCTCGTTATCCTGAATTGAGGAGATCGGGTAACACACTGGAGTTAAAGCCCATGGGTCCTTCCTGTTTTGGTACTCTTACAACGAAGAAAGGAACAGAAAAGAAGTTTGAGGGTTTAATTGAATTAGAGAAGTTCGGTCAGTTTGCAGAGACCGAAGATGTTGTTGAGAATCCGGTCAGGGCACAAGCCGTACCTGCACGTGCCATAGTTGCTGAAGAACATGACATTCAAAGGAGTATTGAAAATGAGCCAGAGCCAGAGCGTATCACTATTAACTCTGACGATGAAGGTGTTGAGATTGCATGTGATTCTGATGATGATGACTTTGAACTTCCTCCTGAAGTCAATGCTGATGCTGTTTCTACTGTTAATCCGGTGATTTCTGCTGAGAATTTGGCTCTGCTGTTAAAGAAAGTGGCTGATACGATGGGTAATCCTCCTACCAATCTGTCAGTGTCTACTGAAGAGCCTAAAGAAAGCCCAAGGGATTCTGATGATATTCCGCTAAAAAGGAAAAGACGGGATCCTAGACCCGGAATGTTTATCGAACGAAGCAAAGATCAATCCGTAACTGTTGCTGATGATGCTGAAGGATTATATAAGTTTGATTTCGAAACAAATGTTGATGACACCACCACTACTACAGAAAGTTTCTTTGAGTCTGATGCTGGAATTCAAGGTGATGATACAGTTATGGCAAATGTTGAAGCTCAACATGAAGCTGTGCCTAATGTTGAAGTTCAAACTGAAGCTGTACCTAATGTTGAAGCTCACACTGAAGCTGGGCCTTCTGATACTGTTAGTGCTGGACCTTCTGGTACTATTCATGAGGAACCGGGTAGTTCAAGTGGTAAACGGCCTATTGAACCACTCAGAATGCCTTTCGACAGTGATTCCAGTGATGATGATGAATTTATAAGTATGAGAGATATGAAGAAACGCTTGGTTGTGCTCGAACAAGATTCTATCCATAAAGATGCGAAGATCATACAACTTGAAGACACCATTGTGAAGAAAGATCAACAGATTGAACAACTGCAGGGAGATGTTGGTCTATTGTTTAATATTGTTTATGATCTGCGAGGCAAGCTTGAAAAGAAATTTGGTCAAGAGTTTTCTGATCCCACTGATGTAGAGAACAGAAAGAAAGCTTTTGAGAAAGATAATGCTGAAAAGGCTGCTGCTATGGAAAAGTACTTTGAAAGGGTTACTGATCCAGAAGCAGAGAAAGCGAAAGCAGAGAGGTTGAAGAAGAAGAGAGAGTTTGTAATTCTGAAGAACAAAAATGCAAATCCTGATGATGAAGATGCACGTGCTACACATCATTTGATGGATGTTGGTGAAACTCTCTACGACAAGAAAGGGAATCGATCTGGTGTTGTTAGCTGGGGTTATGATCATGACCGTAACAGGTGGTGGATTAAAAGAAAAGTTGGACCGGTTGAATGGTACAAGCGTTCTGGGCAATTTCAGTCATTCACTAAGGTAGACTTAACAGATTTGGTAAATAAACCTTATGTGGATGATAAGCTTAATGGACCTGGTCATATGTTCTTCGAGAGATTGAAAAGGGAAGTTGCAAAAGGTTTTCCCTCGATGCGTACAGCAGATACCACTGTTAAACCAGCAAAAGGGATCAGGGATCCATATACAAACAAGCGGATGAAGATAGTGCATTGGCCCGCTACTGACAAGGAAAAGACGATTCCGTTGGTGAGAAAGATTCCTAAAGGGGCGCTGAAGACTATGCATTTTTGGGCGTATAATGAACGTCTAGGTCAAGCTGTAATTGTTTGTGATGGAGATGAGAGTTACTGTTTGGTGGATCAGGTTGATTTATTGAGTCTTGCTGTTGAAGATCTTGAAGTACTGGCAAGCAACCAAATCCGAGCTACAGAAAAGTATGAAGAAATTGCTAAGGGATGGACGTCTGCAGTAGCTTCTGTGATTCGTATTCATAAGGAAGGATTTGGAGGACGTAGTGACAGAGCAAGTGGTGGTCATCAAAGCAGCTGAAGTCGGAAGAACCTGCATGCATAAACCTAGGGGGAGATTGTTAGAACCTGAAGGTTTATTCATGTAGGTTAACAATAGGGATTGATCTTGTAACTAGTTTGTTTATGTTTTGGGTTATACACTTGTGGGTTGGGCTTGCATATGTGTCGCATGGGCTTGACCAGGTTTCGGCCCTTATGTTTTGTATATAAACACCCCTAATCACTTGATTAGGGGTTGTTGATTACTAGTAGAAGGCAGGCGACACCAAGCTAGGGAACCGAGTTCCATCGATCTTGTATTAGTCATCTTCTAAGTTGAATGCAAGTTTCGGTTTGATTGTTCTTTATTGTGTGTTTATTATTTGATCTTTATATTGTTTCTTGAATCACCTTGTGATTGGTTTCCGCACTCTCACAAGGTTAGATTGATATCATTGTGATCCTCACGGGTTTTACACGAACCATCTATCTTCTTGACAAATAAAATTGGTGCTCCCCAAGGAGATGAACTAGGTCTAATGAAACCTTTAGCCAGCAAATCATCTAACTGTGTTCTCAATTCCTTCATCTCCGTTGGCGCTAGTCTATAAGGTGCTCTAGCAATTGGTGCGGCTCCAGGAACGATATCGATTTTGAATTCTACTTGTCTGTCTGGTGGCAAACCAGGCAGTTCTTCTGGAAATACTTCAGGGTATTCGGATATAACAGGGATATCTTTAATCTTTGGCTTTTGCTCATCAATGGTTACCTGTGCCATATAGATGACACAGCCATTCTTCAAACATTGGGATGCCTTGAGCATAGACAACTGCTTAGGCAATCCATGACGAGTATCTCCTTGAATGGTGAGAGATTCACCAGATGGAGTCTTGATTATCACTTGCCTTCTACTGCATACAATCTAGGCTTGGTTATGCGATAACCAATCCATACCCAACACTACATCGAAACCAGCTAACTTGAAGGGTAGCAGGGATAGAGGAAAAGAGTGGTTCCTAATGGATATAGCACATCCATCTAACACAGTGGAAACTGTTTCTAAGGTACCATCTGCTAACTCTACCTCATACTTGGCACTAAGGGTTTTAACAGGCAATCTCAATAGTTCACAGAACTTACTATCCACAAAAGATTTATCTGCGCCTGAATCAAATAACACCCTTGCGAAAACGTCATTAATAAGAAACGTACCAGTTATGACGTTATCATTTTGGATGGCATCCTGAACATTCATCTGAAAGACCCTAGCGTTGGTCTTCTTCCCTTCATCAGCCCTCTTAGCGTTCTTCGGGCAGTTAGTCTTGATGTGCCCCTTCTCATTGCAACTAAAACAAGTTGCATCTTTTATCTTCTTGCATTCAAGAGTCCGATGTTCAGAGGACTTGCATATCCCACACCTTTTAGTCTGGGATCCCTGCTCAAACCTGCACCTCCCAAAATGGTGCTTCTGACAAGTCTTGCACTTGGGCCTATCGCCCGATCGATTCTCATTCTTCCTGGCCTCAGAGCCCTTCTTACCATCACGGTTTCCCCTATGCCTCTTGCTTGATCTATGAGATTTATCATCCTCTCGTTTCCTTTTCTCAGCTTCTGAACTTCTTAGGGCTCTCTGTCTCGCCGCATCCTGAGTGAGAGACAGAGATAAGTCGGTGACAGATCGAAACGTAACTGGTCGCGAGGCCTTTACACTGGCCTTGATTTCAGGGGCCAAACCCCCAATGAAACGCGCGATCCTTTTCGGTTCAGGGGTTACCAGGTAAGGTACTAATCTGGATAAGGTGTTAAAGCTGGTGAGGTATGCTTGACAATCTAGGTTCTTCATAACCAAGGACAGGAAATCAGATTCAATACGTTCAACCTCATGCTGAGGGCAGTAGTTTTCCTTGATAAGAGCAACAAACTGCTCCCATGACATGCCATATAAAGTAGCTTTCCCAGATGCCTGGATTAACGCTCCCCACCAAGCCAATGCCTCACCCTTGAAGGATTGTGACGCAAACTTCACCATGTCCCTCTCAGCACATCCACTGATGTCTACCACAGTCTCAATCTCATCAAGCCATGTCATACAGTCAACGGCCCCTTTCTCCCCTGTAAACTCTCGAGGTTTACATGACACAAAATACTTATATGTGCAGCCTTTAGTACGTGAGGTTTCATCAACCACAAGCTTTTTAGGGTGAACACTGTTTTCATTGGAGGAATGACGATCCTCATCTTTCTTTGATTTGGGAGAAGCGGGTGGCGGCTTGTTACGAACCTCAGAATGGTTCTTTGGCTTAGCATGAGGTGTAGACAGGGTTCTACTACGGGTTTCACTGAATTCACTGTACTGTCGCGCCATGGCTTTTTCAACAGCTTCATTTACAATAGCTTTTAATTCCGCACTGGTCACTAAGAACTTTGCATCATCACGGTTCTCAACCGGATGGCTATTGGCTTCCTCTGATCTGGTCATGTAGCTTCAACACTACATATAATTAATAGACAAGGTTTTACTTAGAGGCTCTTTATAGTATTTTATGTTTTATTAACCAAGGTTTTAAATTGCCATTTTAGGTTAATTTTGTTAAAACATCAGGAAGTTATTTTCCTGTAATACTTTTATTATTGGCACATAAGGCCTAGTCACAAGGACGACTAAGATGTTTCAATAACCAGGATTTTTACAGTATCCAGGTGTTTTTGGTCGAATCATAGTTTTATACCTTTAATTAACAGGGAGTCATAAACTACCACTGTCCTTAGTCACGGAGGACATTTAATTATTGCCCATAGGCACTTCACTTTCAAGGAAGTGGTTTAATAAATATTAAGGGAATTCAGAAATTAACCCAATATATATATATATATATATATATATATATATATATATATATATATATATATATATATATATGGCCTGTGTGACTTTACTGATTCACAGTTTGCCAAAAGCATTAACATACTAGATGTTAATAATCGGAATCTATTATGTGGGTTATACCATCTTGGCCAGGTTTTAAAAACACTAAGGCTAGGTTTTACCTCTAAGATTCTTTTACGATTAACGCAGATTAGTCCTAAATTGAGATGTTTAATTATAGATCTTAATCTAATTATGGAACTACCATTTTGGCTTTGTTTTATAAAGCTAGGTCTAGGTTCCCTTTAGATTTTACCAATTAGTTACAATGGCAGATCCTTTTCATATTTTATTCATTTTCATAATTTAAACATGCAAGTAATAAAATAAAACTTAACTTAACATCTCACACATAGTTCAAGACAGAACAACAATTGCCCAAACGGGGCTTCTACAAAATAAAAATGCTCACGCAGGAGCGGAAAACAAGAACAAACCCACGCAGGGGTTAACTAACCAAACTTGCTCACGCAGGAGCGGAATACAAACAACAATAAGCCCACGCAGGAGCTGAATACTGGAATAACAAGTCCACGCAGGGACTGAATGATAACATAAATAAATAACAAGGGTTTTCAATGACCCCTTCTCTTTGACTTTCCCTTAAGCAAGTCTGACAATCCTTTGAAAAATCCTTGCCGCTCTCTGCGGTCTTCACGAACTTCTTGTTCAACTTGGTTTAGTCTCTCAAGGACTTCCTGCTGAATCGGTGGCTGAGGCGGCTGATACACCGGTGGAGGAGGTGGATGATGCTGATACCCATAAGTCGGGTAACCAGTAGTCCATGGTCCTCCATATGGTCCTTCAGGATGTAGAGCATTATAATCCCGAGCTACTTGGTATGGGTCTACCTCTGCATATCCATAGTTGTAGTTGTAGTGAGTGTGCGCCGGCTGCTCAAATGGGTTGTACGCCGCTGACCCAGCATATGCAGGAATTGGGTTATCAAAACCCAAAGGTGGTACCATAGGTACTGAGTTAACATCTGGAAGAGGGCTTGACGGACCACCATTATAAGGGTCTTCTTCCTCCTGAAGTGGCGGATAATGGCTGCCACTTGATGGCTGAGGAGTAGCAATCCGAATTCCACCTCGCACGGACATCCGTGCATTAGACCTTCTTCGCCTCGGTGGCTCCGGAGGCGGCTGTTGCTGCTCTACTGGCGGTGGCGGCGGTGGCGTGACTGCCACAAACTGTTGACCCACTGAAGGATCCTGTTGCTGATCATGGTGCGAGTGCTCAGACGGGGTAAAATACCAATCGTGCTGGTTGAATCTCTCCATAAAACTGTCCGGTCCACGGTACGGTGATCCATGAAAGGATGACCCATCTGATATTTCAATTGGATGATTTGGTGTTCCTGATGCAGGTTCCACGGGGTCGGTGTCCTCATCCATGTCGTTTTCCTCAGAAAAATAACCTCCCGGTCCAAGTGGGTTAAAACCCACTGGTGCAGGTAAAAGGTTGGCCGGGTTAAACCGACTTTGGAAAACAGGTGTTGGGCTGCCAAAAGAATGGTGGGAATTGGATCTTTGGAGAGGTATAAAAGCTGGAGGCTGGTTATTGGGCTCGTTTTCAGAATTGGGCCCAAATGAATGTTGGTATGAAGGAGAGGAGCTAAGTGATACTGATCGCCTCCCTGGTTCGACATAGAGCCTCCATGGCTCTTGCGGGCTGGTGCTCATGGTGATGGAAGGAGTGCGTCGATGCGACGGCCCGGCCTCGTGATCATGGCCTGTCATGTGTCCTTTGCCTCGACCACGAAGGAATCTGGGTGGCATGATGACCTGCATAAAATATTTAGATAACAGCAATATAATAAAAGACTCAAAAATAAAACAATTCTGAGTTTGTCCTATGTTCAATGTCTAGACTTGGAACTCGAAGAATGTGCAAATTTGTGCACTGAGATTAAACACAAAAGGCTAGTGTTTAATTCACTCAGTGTTGGCTCTGATACCAACCTGTCACACCCCTAATTTCCACGTGTCACCGGTGGGCCCGGTGGGGGATTACGTGACGCAGTTGTTATCATCATATGTCAAACAACACAAATTTATAATGCACAACGGAAGCAAATGAATATAGATTTATTTTAACTATTAATTGTAATATCAAGTATCACAACCAGTCAAAATAGATCCACAGGCGGATCGAAGAAAAAGAAAGACATTGTTCAACAGATTACGCATCCCAACAGCTTGCGAGACTCTAAGATGCTCAGGAGAAACCAGCCTATTGCGTATAGCACCTGCACTTAATCTTTTTGGGGAAAATACGTCAGTTTGCACTGGTAAATACAATTTAACCGACTCATTTTGAAAACATTTGAAAATTTGGTTTTAAATGCACAAGGCACAAAACATTTTTATAACTTGGGAATAATTAAACAGAGTTAAACTTGTAAAAGATTTACATGTTTGTTGACCGTTCGGTCGCCCGAGTCGTGTCGGGTTTAAGGTTAAATGACACACCACATGGTATAAGTCCGCGGCGGGAAGCCAACGTTAATACCTTAATAATAATAGACAAAATACCGGGTGTACGCCTACACCGGGCTGTCGAGGTCGTGGCCAAAAATGATGCCAAGGATATCCGGGACATGGTCATTAAGCTCCCAAAGGCACAAGAAACAAACAACACTAAATTTTAAACGGGTCCCATTGGTAATACCCAACTACTAATGAGATGGAACCAACCGCCCGACCAAGCGGTATATTATATACCGTATCCCAAGCCCGTATAGGGAAAATAAGTTAAAAGTATTTACCTGAGCAAGTATAACCACAATTTCAAAAATGCACGTGTCTTTTACTGGGCTCCTATTCTGGAACGAAGGTTATAATAACCTATTAGAATCCTAACGGGTCTTTTAATATAGCCTAAGCTTAGACCGATTAGTTTCAAAGAGTAATTATGGTTTAATCGCGAGGAGTGCGAAAACCGGGAAGGAATATAATTTAGACCCTACAAGCTTGGATGCTTGTATAATATGGGTAAACTAAATATATTTTAAATTTTGAGACTTAGATGATATGGTTTGACCCGTTTCGGCTAATATGCGTGAACTAGTCACATAAGCCGATCCGAACGCGAAAAGTGCGTAACGGGTAACCATATAGGTCATATGCAAGTTTCCTGAGATTATATGTACCAAATATGTTGTAACATCAGAATGGTATACCCAAATATGCCCCAAATGTTTTTATACGCCAATTACGCCTCATAAGGGCATTTTAGTAATTTTACATAGGCTAAAAAGGGTAAAATGGGAAATCTGAGTTTCTAACTTTAGGCTACTGATATAATGTATATTTTTATAAAATATATCAGTAGGTATTAGACCTTTTATATAAAATCTTAATTTGACATATTCTATGTCGTAAAAATGCCTAAAAAGGCGATTTGGAGCCATTTCCGGGTTTTTATAGAAAAGCTAATATTTTTATATTTCCAGAAGGCTCAAAACATTATATTTAATATAACAAATCAGTAGAAATTTGTTTGAGGTCAAAAGGATTAGTAAAACTCATTTTATGGCTAAAAAGGGTATAACTGGCATAAACCGAATAATTCTTAGAACACTAGGTTAAGCTCAGCCTAAAATACATAAAAATCTCCAAAAATCCTAAAATATTATTTTATAACAGAGGGTATAAGATTTGGTATAAAAATTTGGGTTTTAATAGGCCATACGTAATTTACGCTATTTAACTAGTAAAGAAGCTCTTATTTACGCTAATGGACATAACTCATGATCTAGACCTCAAATTGATGCCAAATTTTGGGGACAACTTTATATTTCAGTAACTAAGGTGTCTACCCTTTTATATTTTCAAAAGTTATGATTTTTGGACATTCGGGCATAATGGTCAACATATGGCTTTTAACGGAAACATGCATACGAACTAGATGTCTAATGAACCACATTGTATAATCATAGGAGGATATACTAACATGTTAATAGGTTCAAAAGAAGCCCTAAGGTAAATTCAAACTTGACTAAAACGGGTCAGAACTGAAAGTCAAAGCGAAAGTCAAACTATGCGACTTTCGGTTCCGAACCGGGTCTAAACAGAAAATTGTCGAGTTGAACATGTTGGAACATGTTCTTATACTTATTACCAAGTTATATAAATTTTCAAACAGGTTACATACAACCTACATTGCTAATTATGCGTTAATTCAAAGATAAGCATTCTGTTGACTTTTTCTAATTAGCTTTGACTCGACAATTAGCATGTTTAGGGTGGGAATCTGGAAATACCCTTTTAAGGGTTTGTTACCCACTTAATTACCTTCCTAAATGTACTTTTAATTCGTGATTAGACAAAGCACATTATGCTTAATCACGAAGTCAAACCTTAATTACGACGGTTTGACTTTTGCTTAATTAACTAAGCTAAAAAGGATTAAAGAGGGTTAAGGACACTTACAAGAGTCCTAAGTTGATTTAGAGAGCCTAAGAAATTGCCTTGATGACCAGAGGAGTTCCAGAAATGCTTAGCCAAGTTCTCCAAATGAGCAAGTTCAAATGCCCAAGCTTAGCTTCTTATTTATAGTGAACTAGATGCTTTAGGATCATGCCAAGCAACTCTAGGATAGTTACAAGATCATCCCAGATGTCCCTAAGGGTCTATATACTGCCTAGGAAGCCCATAGAAACCAAATGTTTCATTTTAAGTCGGTTTAAAGCTTTGGACAGGCAGCTGTCCAAATGTTACTGCCAGCGACGGTCTTACGGACCGTAAGCTTCGGGCCTTACGGTCCGTAAGGACCTCTTGCGGACCGTATGTTATTCATCTTGCGGACCGTAACCGACCTTGCTGAAACATGGTTCAGGTGTCTAGCTTACGGACCGTAAGCCTAAGGCTTTGCGGTCCGTAACCAACCCAGGCGGAGCATAATTCAGGCCCCTTGCTTACGGTCCGTAAGCCAAGGGCTTTGCGGTCCGTAAGCGATGGTCAGAAGACAAAATTCTTGCAAACTTCAAAGTCTTGACCATGCACTTACAAAACCGAACAATGTCTAACTTTTGCAGCTTGTGGGACCACCTGGCCAGCCTTTGCATGAAGAGAAAACTCTTACATGTCCCCCATTTCAATTTCTCATACAAGCCTTGGCACTTTGACGGATATTTCAAGAAATGGGTCTTGCAACTTAATATGATTTGGCTAAGTATAACTAATATTAACCATGAGGATTTTATTAAATTTAGGAGTAGTAACAACCTTTTCTTCCATAGTCCTTTAAAATGACGAATTTTATTTATCGAGAACAACCGGTTATTGCAAGAGATGATCATAAATTGATTTAAGGATCTTGGGATTTATAAAATGTCGGGTCGCTCAGAGGTGATTTAATAACATGTCGCCCTTGGGTCGTTCAGCGGTAAATAAAATACATGACGCCCTTTTTAAATAAATCCTACCACATATCTCCTTATTAAACCCGGTTTCTCTGACACGTCTGTCACAGAGGGCACGTGCCTTTATTTAATTGGACAGGAATTTCCGAGGTGTCACAATATTGCACCCTCTGTAAGATTGTTTCATCTCTGTCTTTTGTATTTGTTGTTGGTTGATTGATTAGTTGAAGTCGGGGTAGTGAGGACCGGCACCATTATTTGTTGTTGTTATTCTTTTTATAGTCTAGTGGTTAGTGGCTTCTGAGTTAAGACATGTCCAGGCACCTATGAGTGATGAACCTGGAATCTTGACACTGACTCAGTTTCGCCCATTTGTTAGTTATTCGAGTTCTGTGTTTGTTCTTGATTGATTCTTGATAGGTATTCTGTGATTATTTGTTATTTGTTTCTGATCGTTTTTTTTTAATATCTGTTCTGTGTGTGTTGGTATTTGTTGAGGTCTGTCAGTTGCTGAATATTATAACAAACTTACAACTATGTGGAAACAATTTGATGCTATGTTACATCTTCCTACTTGTTCTTGTCAGACTGCAAAAGACTTTAATGATTTTTCAACATTAATAAAGTTAATGCAATTTTTAATGGGGTTAGATGATGTGTATCAATCTGTTAGAACAAACCTATTAACAAGAGAACCATTACCTACAGTTAAAGTAGCTTTCTCTGTGGTGTCTAGAGAAGAGTCACATAGATTGTCTAGTACTGGGTCAAAACAGAATGTTGCTTTTGTGTCTAAAACTAATCAATCTTATGATCAAAAGAAAAGATTTAATAAAGGGTCTAATTCGAATCTGAAATGCACTCACTGTAATATGTTAGGGCATACCGTGGATAGATGTTTTGAGATTATAGGCTATCCACCTGGTTTTAGAAAAAGAAATAGTAACAATAATCAGTCTGGAAGGTCTAATATGGTTAGTGGTAATAAAAGCAGTTCTGTTAATAATACTACATCATCTGTGGGAAGTTCTAGCTTTCCTTTCACTTCTGAACAGATTGCAAAACTGTTGAGTCTAGTTGGAGAAAAAAATGTTCCGGATTCTCAGAATCAGAATGTAGGAGGTGAGTGTGTTAGTGTTTCAAATTTTGTTAGTTGTTCTAGTTCGGTTGGTTTTAATATGGTTGGGTGGATTGTTGATTCAGGAGCGAGTCAACATATGATTAAAACTGACAAAGATTTAATAAATTGTGTAGATGTTTCTGAGTTCAATATAACAGTTAGTCACCCAAATGGTACTAATGTTAAAGTTTTAAAAATTGGAGATTTAAAACTAACTAATGAGATAGTATTAAAAGATGTGTTCTATGTTCCAGGATATAGTGTTAATTTGTTATCTGTACATAGGTTGTCAAAAGATAATAATGTAACTGTTGTGTTTAATGAAACAAATTGTTTGTTACAGGATTCCAGTTCAAAGAAAGTCCTGATGATTGGTAGTCAAAATTGTGGTCTGTATTTTGTAGGCAATTCTGGTAATATGTTTAATGCTTGTTTTAATAGTTCTGTTCAGTCATTTACTTGGCATAGTAGGTTAGGACATCCTTCTGATCAGGTTTTAGCAGTATTAAAACAAAGTCTTAACATGAGTTCAAGTGAACATGGTCCGTGTGATATTTGTCATAGGGCTAAACAAGTTAGAGTCCCTTTTCCTTTAAGTGAACACAAGTCAAAGGCTGTAGGGGATCTTGTGCATTTAGATGTGTGGGGTCCTTATAGAGTAACAAGTTATGATGGATATAAGTATTTCTTAACTATTGTTGATGATTTTTCTAGAGCTGTTTGGTGTTATTTTTTAACTAATAAAACTGAAGTTTTTGAGAACTTAAAGGAGTTTTATGAACTTGTGTTAACTCAATTTAAAAGGAAAATTAAAATTGTTCGCAGTGATAATGGAACAGAATTTGTTAACAGTCAAATGAATAGTTTTTTTAAAAACAAAGGTGTTTTTCATCAAACAACATGTTCCTATACACCACAACAGAATGGAGTGGTGGAAAGGAAACATAGACATTTGTTAAATACTGCTAGAGCTTTGATGTTTCAGGGTGGACTACCTTTAAGATTTTGGTCAGATTGTGTTTTAACTGCTGTGTATCTGATTAACAGGTTGCCGTCTTCTGTGTTAAGTGGTAGGAGTCCTTTTGAGATGATGTTTAGTTTTAAACCCTCATTAGACCATCTTAGAAACTTTGGATGCTTGTGTTTTAGTACTATATTGCATGATTCTGATAAATTTTCATCTAATGCTGAAAAATGTGTTTTTCTTGGTTACTCAAATTTTAAAAAGGGATATAAATTGTGGAGTTTGGATAATAAAAAAGTACTGTTTTCAAGAGATGTTAAATTCTATGAAAGTGTTTATCCTTTTAAAATTAACAATCTATATAACCAAGAACATACTTTAGAAAATCAGCTGAATCATGTTAATTTTTTTGACAATATTGTATCCGAGGTTTCTAACATACCCGATGATGAAGAGGGTACAAATGGTGCTCAAGATTCTATTGGTGATGATCAGCAACCATTATATCCCTCTACATCAGCCCCTGTTTCAGATGCTGAGATGACTTTGCAAACTGAACAGGAGGGCAGTAGTGGACAGGATACAAATGTGAGGGCAGAGGACGCTATAGAGTCAAATGTTGAGACCAATCAATCTGAGGGTAACACAAGTGTTAGAAAATCCTCTAGGAATACTGTTTTTCCAAAAAAAATTGGTGATTTTGTTGTCGAGGGTAAGGTTAAATATGGAATTGAGAAAGTTGTTAACTATGCTAACTTGTCTTATGAAAATATGTGTTTTGTTGCTTCTGTGAATAAAATTGTTGAACCTACTTGCTATAATGAGGCTGTAAAAAATGAGAAATGGATTGAAGCAATGAATAATGAAATGGAAGCCTTATATAGAAATAATACCTGGGTTTTAGTTGATCTTCCTAGTGATAGAAAACCAATAGGTTGTAAATGGGTTTATAAGGTAAAATATAAGGCGAATGGGGAAATTGAAAGGTATAAAGCTAGGTTGGTTGCCAAAGGGTTTAACCAAAGAGAAGGGCTAGATTTTAGTGAAACTTTTTCACCAGTTGTTAAAATGACTACGGTTAGGATTGTGCTAAAATTAGCTGTAAATAACAATTGGCCTTTGTATCAAATGGATGTTAACAATGCTTTTTTATATGGTACGTTAACTGAAGATGTTTATATGACACAGCCTCAAGGCTATTGTTCAAAAGACAATAAAAAAGTATGTAAACTAGTAAAGTCATTATATGGGCTTAAACAAGCCCCAAGACAATGGAATGAGAAGTTAACATCTGTATTGATTGCTATGGGTTTTGTGCAAAGTGTTTGTGACTATTCTTTGTTTGTGTTGTCTAAGCATAATGTGTTTATTGTTTTACTTGTATATGTTGATGACATTGTCATCACTGGAAATAACAAGTCTGAGATAGAAAATGTAAAACAAAGATTAAAAGAAAGTTTTCTTATTAAAGATCTTGGTTTGCTTAGATATTTTTTAGGAATAGAAGTGTTATATGCTGATGGTTGTATATGTTTGTCTCAACGGAAGTATTGTCTTGAATTGTTAAGTGAGTTCGGTTATTTGGGTTGCAAACCTGTTGCAACACCAATTGAACAAAGTTTTTTGGTTACTAGTAAGTGTAAAACTGATCAAAAGATTTTACAAAATATTAATGGGTTTCAAAGATTAGTAGGAAAACTGATATATTTGTCTTTAACTAGACCTGATATCAGTTATGCTGTTCAGTTTTTAAGTCAGTATATGCACAGTCCTACTCAAACACATCTTGATATAGCATTAAGATTGTTGAGATATCTGAAATTATCTCCTGGAAAAGGAGTTAACTTTAAAAGGTCTGAACATATGATTATAACTGGGTTTGTGGATTCTGATTGGGCTAAATGCCTTAAGACCAGAAAATCAGTTACTGGGTATGGAATATTTCTGGGTGGAACTCTTGTTTCTTGGAAAAGCAAGAAACAGAGTGTTGTATCAAGATCTACTGCGGAAGCTGAGTACCGAGCTATGTGCTCAGCTACCTGTGAAGTCATGTGGATCATTAATGTTTTATCCGAATTAAAGGTTTCTTATAAGTTGCCTGTTAAACTGTACTGTGACAGTAAGTCTGCAATTTCAATCTCTCAAAATCCTGTATTTCATGAGAGAACTAAACATTTTGAGCTGGATTTACATTTTCTAAGGGAAAAAATTGTTGCAGGTGTTGTTGAGCCTGAAAAAGTTAGTACAGAATTGCAGGTGGCTGATATATTTACAAAGGGTTTGAATGCAAACCAACATCAAACTCTTTGTGAAAGTTTGGGGCTTTATAACATGTTTGCCACATGAATTATGGGGGCATGTTAAAATAAGTTGCACATGATAATTCATGGTGCAAACATATCTCATACGTGTTATAAAGTTGTTATTTATTTTTGTTACATTTCTAACTGATTTTGTGAGGATTGTGCAGGTATTAGATAGTTGGGGGATTAGAGTGTAACTTCTGAGGGTTCATATTGAAACATTAGATATTTTTTATATAAAAAGGTCTCCTCAACAGTGTTCGCTCATTATCTCTGGAAGCTTCCTTCTCTCTCATCGATCACCATCTATCTAGGGTTTTGGTTCAGATCTTTAAGATCTGTGGTGTTTTGTATTTGATCGATCTCTTGTGAGATCTTTCTGTTTGTTGTTTGTGTTGTATAGATCAACTGATTACATCAGTTGATCATCTTTTACTTTGTACTATTTCAGATCTCATCGTTTGTGAGATCAAAGGGTTTCAGGGGGTTTTTTTCTCGGTTTGGGTAATAATAAAGATTTTGTCACATTTTGTCACTATATCGCTGTTGTTCTTGATTTGTTGTTAAGATTCATACCATTTTGACACTACCTCCAACATATTTTGCCACTCAAAAGTTTGTCAAATTGGTGTAGGCTTGCCGAAGTGGTGAAGGGATGGTATGAGAGAGAGGGTTGTGTGGGGTGGGGTTCATTCCAATCTCAATCAATCACACATTTTTTTTAAATAGTTTACCACTTCACCAAGTGTCTAACAATTGCCAACACTTTTAAGCATAGTTTACCACTTTGACATGACACACTCTCATTGGTTGTTTTTTAGTTTGTCACTCTTAAGTGTCTAATCACTCCTTATACCCTTAGTGACAACTTTAACCATGGGAGGCTCTGGGGTGGGCAAGATGTGGGCAAGATGACCACCGGCCAGGGCATGTGTTTTTCGAGGCATGTTTTTTTTTAAATAAAATACTCATAAAACAGCAAGTTATATATTATACCTGTTAAAAACTATCAATCTCAAAATTTTAACTTAAGCTCATTAGATATTTAGCTCAAAACACATTTTAGTTAAGAAAAATAACAATAATAACAATGAGTGGCAACAAAAATAGTTTACATTATCAATTTTGTTCAAGTCTAAAGGGCCCATTTTCTGGGGTTCAAACAAGACACCTGAATTTACAAGAACAGCCCTGGTTTTAACAACTCAGACTGACATCTGCCTGGTTCAAGGCAGTATTCATTTGGCATGGGTATTTTGGATTGCTTTGTAGTATATCTACTCTTTTACTGTTATGGGTCATTTTAGTGATTTCCTTTTATGTTTCAAACACCCAATCATCAACCTGGGGTATCCTATTGTTATCCAGTGAGTTAACTTGAGACTCCCCCATCTTTATATATTAAACACACAAGAAGGGATACCTTTGTGTTTGGGTTTAGTATTTAGCATATTTCGTGACGATTAATAATATGCTTGCATTTGGTATATTGGAAAAAAGTTATCAGCGAAAGTTGCGATTGAAGATCTTATTCATCGTTTTCAAAGCGATTAAAATTTAGAAACATTTAATACTAATTCTACTAAATACAAAGTAATGGCAGGTAGTCGGGCAACAAGTTACGCCGCCACCCCCTTTTGAATAGAAAAACCAATTCTACTAAATACAAAGTTTGAGACCTTTAGCGACGAAGAATTACTATTAACGACTTTTTGAACTCGATCCAAAAGTCTCACAGCGTCAGGAGCGAGACCACCAAAGGTATCAAACGCAAACAAGACAAACACATGTTGATTCTCCAGGCAGGCTTTCTCATGTTTTGCCACTTTGCTCGCCTCTGCCTTGAGCACCGCTTGCCCTACGATAAAGCCCATTTTAGTTAACAACTTTAAAATATATATTTTTATTATGTGATCATACACAACCTGCCCCGAAAAAAATTAATGTTGAATTGGTATAAATTAGATCACCAAATAAACTGACATTAGAGAGAAAATTATAGCCCCGTCGCTAAAATAATCATTTTTCACATAGTTAGCTTGAATGTGTAGTCAAATAACTATTCTATCCAATATTTTTTTTTCATGAAATTATAGTCTAGTGGCATATTAGGGTGAAATAAGACTTAACGACCATTATGTCCTAGGTTGATTCTCACAGAGGGTTTTTCACAGATTTATGGGATTTTCTCTATAATAGGTGTATATGCATTATTGCGTAGTGGAGATGGATATGATCGGGTGGTTCCACTGGTACCACAGTGATACTTCAAAATGGTCTGTTAGTAATCTAAATTTGTCGTTAAGAAAAAGAAAAAGAGTTACTAGGGCTATAAACGAGCCGAGTCCAGCCGAATTTTAAAGCGAGCTAGAACTTGAGGCTCGAGCTCGAATTTTAAATCGAGCTAGACTTTGAGGCTCGAGCTCGACTCGATTAAAAATCGAGCTATCTCAGCTCGTCTCGATCTAGCTCGAATTAACAAAGATCGCATCGCAAAATTTACTAAGTAAAAAGTTCTCAAAGACGAAACTCTTCATAGACTAAGGGCCATAATTGTAATGTAATGTAATCAAATGGCTATATGCAAGTATAAATACTTAATTTACTTTATACATTGTCTTTGTCTTCTTTTATAGAGGAAATACTCTATTAGTTTTTGTCTTCTGAGCGATATGGGACAAAAGAAATGAACGATGTTTTAGCTTTTGTAAACCTTGTCGAGCAATGTGGGACAAGTTGTGACTATACTTACATGTATACATCATTGTAAACCTTATTGAGCCGGCTCATGAGCCAAGTCAGGCCTAGCTCGACCTGGGCTCGTTTACAAACCAAGCCAGCTCATTTACAACTAAGCCAATTTCGAGCCGAACTTTTTTCAAAGTTTTTCTCAAACGAGCTTCGAACGAGCCGTAAGTTTTTTGAACTACTGACCGGTTTTAATAAGATGTTACCAGTAACACGACACCAAGATAAGATTTACATTTTTCATGACACGTGTCAAAGCCCCATTTATACACCATCTTCAACAAACCATACGTGTCAAACTCCTGAAGACACGTGTAAATATATCTTCACACACACATCTCCATTGCCATCATCATAAATACTCGCTTGTCTGACAACCTAAGCAACAAAGATATGTTCAGCACAATTAAATCACTTCCTGTCCAAACCAAATTACCAGCAGTCTCTACATTCTTCGGTAGCTCAAACAACTTCGCCGGAAAAGCATCTCCGGTCATCCGATCTGTAAGATTCAAGCAGGCATCCGCCGGACACGAAGAGCCTGATAACATGGACAAGAAAGAAGAAACTAAGGAAGTTGAGAAAAAGGGGTATGTATGAATAACAAGTTTGTTGATATAAATTTAATTTAAAAATATAAAATTATGAACGTGATGCTCTAATTCATGAATATATTTTTTTGGACGGTAAAGAATTTCACGTGTAAACTCACCATGTTTGGTGCTATGTCTAAGGTCGACTACTCGCCAGTTATGAGACCGTGCCCCGATATGCGAGGGAACCTGATGAAATTCGTAAACCCTCGTTCCCGTCAGGTTGAAATTCACGTGTAAACTCACCATGTTTGGTGCTATGTCTAAGGTCGATTACTCGCCAGTTATGAGACCGTGCCCCTGATATGCGAGGGAACCTGATGAAATTCGTAAACCCTCGTTCCTGTTAGGTTCGAACCCGGGATTAACCTGATGCGATTTTTTACTTTTGTAAAAATAAATAAAATTATGTGGTTAGAATCCATTATTTCTTTTTCTTTTTCTTGGTATATAAAAAGTGTTATAGACATGAGATATCAAATATTTAAAAGAATTGTATTCATATTTAGCACTTGTGTTTTACGCGTCGTTAGAGACCTCTTAAACCTAATAAGACACTGTTGAAACACGGAATCACCGCTGGGATGACTGGACCGCTTTCTCCATGAGGGTGAAGAATCACGTCTTGTTCTTCCTCTCCTCTCCAGATCTGCACAGAGAAAACAAAGGTGGAACCGTAGAGATGACCGGTAGGGGATAGAATCCCCTGTTTCCAGTAACAAAAGTGTGGCGGCTCCATCTTGTCTAACCCTAATAATGAGGTGAACACCTCCTTATATAGGGGACATGGGCCTCCCCTAACCTCAATGGGCCAGGCCCAGTTAGGGGTTATCTCTACAAGTCCCTAGCCCAATGTAGTATATACTACAACGCGTTGGGCCTCGCGGTTGGGTTAGTCAGCACAATAATAAATAATTAATATAAAAGCAATAAGTAACGGGAAGGTCTGACCGCTCAGGTCGGGTCCAATACCATACCTCTACAAGTCCCTAGCCCAATGTAGTATATACTACAACGCGTTGGGCCTCGCGGTTGGATTAGTCAGCACAATAATAAATAATTAATATAAAAGCAATAAGTAACGGGAAGGTCTGACCGCTCAGGTCGGGTCCAATACCATACCTCTACAAGTCCCCCAGTCTAGTGTTGCTCACGAGTGCAAGCGCTGGGAGGAGCACTAGACTTATTAGGAGTGTTGGGAAGTGAGGATTATTAATTCTATGTTTACCTGTCGCCGAGGCGTGAGAGCTTTGCTAGCCATGTTTATTGCGTCTGTCTTTCGTTGTGAGTAAAGACAATGGAGCGGTGAAATGTGCACGATAGTTCATCGTGGTAATTGGCTAGGCAAAGGCTGGTTGCTGCCTTTTGTACTGGCTCGCTCTCATGAGCTGCCAAGGTTGCACGTATGCGTATATATCCCGCACATGGACTTTGGAACTGGGTGAGTGTTTTTTGGTTGTTGAGTGTGGGTATGGCTCGTACACGCATATAACTTATGTAGCATCTGGGACCATACCCCTTCAGGTCCCCCCAGTCCAGTGTACCTTTGGGGTGAGTTTATCAGCCGGAAGGGATTCTGGACTCATAAGGATTGAGGTAATGTTGACTTTGTTGTATATAGATTTGGTGTGTATGTTTGAATCGTATTGCTAATTGTGCGGAATTTTGAATCAAAATGGCACATAGCACATGGAGATGGCGTACAGAAGTGAGCCAAAACAGCGCATGGCGCATGGAGTTGGCGTATGGAACTGAGCCAAAACGGCGTGTGAGTCACTATAAAATATTCAACCTTTTGTATGACTATGTTGGTTGTCGCATGATGCGCGCGTGTTTATCCTTATGGAATGTATATCCCTGGTGTTTAAATCTTTGTAAACTGTTGTCTACAATATTTGCACGTGTTAATCCACTTTGAGTCAGGTTATCGCGAATGAGAATTGGCATAAAGTTGCGTCAGGTTAATGAAGTGGAAACCCTAGCCTGCGCTAATCCTCCGCTGTGCCATAACAACAATGTGGCGTGAGGCAAGGAGATGTGGCTTGTCTTGAAGAATGTAGGTGTAAACGAAACTTTATTTTAGCCAATGTGTTTTTGCGTATACCCAAAGTGGTGCGTGCATTTGTAGCTCAGTTTACGTTTTGTAAGCGTTTTCGTCTATGGCTAAACATGCGCGCACGCGCAA
The DNA here is from genome assembly GCF_002127325.2 of Helianthus annuus. Lineage (NCBI taxonomy): Eukaryota > Viridiplantae > Streptophyta > Magnoliopsida > Asterales > Asteraceae > Helianthus > Helianthus annuus. The sequence continues at coordinate 8,123,469 of NC_035443.2, forward strand.
CATGTACACTCGTATGTAAAGGCAACAGGGCCGCATGGAGCTTAGCATGCTTGCCTGTGTAGCAGCAAGCTCGCCTGGAGACTGGCGTGCTCATATCTAAAGGAGCATGTGTGTATAACGACTTGCGTGCTCATGTGTGGAGCCTCAGGCTCGGATGGAGACAGAGATGATCGTATGTATAACACCCGACTCGTATGGAGACCGACGTGCTGGTATGTAACAGAGTTTGTGCGCATGGCGACTTACGGGCTCGTATGTAGAGGAGCATGCGCGCTAGCGCATGTGTGCTCGCTTGTAAGTAAAGGAGCATGCGCATGTGGCGACTTACGTGCTCGTAGTAAAGGAGCATGCGCGTATAGCGGCTTACGTGCTCATAAATAGAGGAGCATGCGTGCAAAATGCATGTGTGCTCGCTCGTATGTAGAAGGAGCAGGCGCGTATGGCGACTTACGTGCTCGTAAATAGAGGAGCATGCGTGCAAAACGCATGTGTGCTCGCTCGTATGTAGAAGGAGCAGGCGCGTATGGCGACTTACGTGCTCGTAAATAGAGGAGCATGCGTGCAAAACGCATGTGTGCTCGCTCGTATGTAGAAGGAGCAGGGGCATATGGCGACTTACGTGCTCGTATGTAGAGCAGAAGTCTCGCACGGAGACTAGCGTGCTCGTATGTAAAAGGAGCATGCGCATATAGCGGCTTACATGCTCATAAATAGAGGAGCATGCGTGCAAAACGCATGTGTGCTCGCTCGTATGTAGAAGGAGCAGGCGCGTATGGCGACTTACGTGCTCGTATGTAGAGCAGAAGTCTCGCACGGAGACTAGCGTGCTCGTATGTAAAAGGAGCATGCGCATATAGCGGCTTACATGCTCATAAATAGAGGAGCATGCGTGCAAAACGCATGTGTGCTCGCTCGTACATTGTTTGTCCTGCAAACAAGTCAACACGGTAAATTATAACAAGGGATTTGATATATGAACGCATTGTACCGAAACCTTGTTCTTAGGAGGAGTTCGTTCTATGCATCCAAACTCCGTAATATGTGAAAGCAACTTCAAACTTCGGAATGGTGTTGGACTATGCTAGCCCGTTTGCTTATTGCAGCTGCTAAAAAATGTCAGTAGCATTGAAGTTGAATAATAATAAACAATGATACTAGTGTGCGCTAGAAATATTGCAAGGTTAATGCTCGTTAAAACGATGGGCTACTAGCCATGTCGTTAAATAATGCATTTGCTAGACGTTAGCCAGTTTATGTTATCGGGGAAACATGTAACAATGCCTTACTGAATAATTCAAGTGTTTACAGCCGATTACATATGAACACTGTCCATATATTAGCTAAAGTGATATGTACCCAAATGCATAGTTAAAAGTCGTACACCGACTCTTGTAACACGTAATAATGTGTTTGAGTCATAAAATGAAAGTTATGGTGCAAGATTATAAAGCTGACATGTGAACTAACATTTTAATTGTAGACGAGTAACAAATGTGTGAGTGTGCCATATGTAATGCGTCTGTCACATGATTGCTTAAACAAAAACGGACTCCTGACGGTATAGTGATGATAAAATATCACTTCTATGCTTTTACTTGCAACGGATCAAAACATTACTGTTATTTGAAAACGACCGAATGTTGATACGTTGTTTGAAAACGTCCACGTCGTAACTAGAGCTGTTATTGCCTTGGTTTGGCTTTGTATGGGATTTATTTATTTATGTGAAAATGACTTGAGTTGAAGCTCAACTGTCGAAAACATGCCATAAATAACGAGTATGTGGCATGTTTATTCAAAAAGAGACATTTCCAAAGAATATACATGTGAAAACTAGTTTGCAAGCCCCCCCTTTTTTTATAACTGTTAAATTGGGGAGTATAAAAAATGTCCCTCAAGTTTCTTGGTTAGTGACATCATGATGAGCATCACACAAACAATAAACTGTCGTAGAAAGCAGAGGTCGAAGTTCATTTAAATATAGAAGCAAATGTTTCCGATTATCAAGAGATGCCCCCCCACAAGGTTGCACCGGCAGGGTATTGCTAAAATATTGTATCAGTTTAAAACTTATCAGTTTTATACTTTGTTTAAATAAGTTTTAATTTGCCAACTTTGGTTATGTTGATGCTGAATGTTGATTGGGCTTTTTGGGCTGCTGGGCTGGCTGTTACTTATTTTCGGTGTGCTAAAGGCCCAAATATAGGTCTGCTTAACAACCGGATATAATAGGGTACCCACCTAACTTGTTAATCAATCACTTCAGATGTTTTCCAGAAGTTTCTTTCTCTCTTTTCTTTCAAAGGTCGCTTACGGTTTTTGTACAGTTAAATCACTGAATCGTCTTATATCAGCGATTTTAGTGTAAGATCTTGTGAGTATTGATGATTATCGTGCTGATAATCGTCTATTGTTGAGAGTTGAGAGTTAGTGTTGATTATGCTCGGATCGGTTCCTTGTATTCGTGGTAATCATCAAGGTTGGACTTTCCCAGAAGACATCAGAATGTGAATGGATCGGTTCGTATCTACTATATATCGTATATGTTGATATGTTTTCAGATTGAAAAACATATGTTCCAGCAACACACATTCTAGATCCTTCGTTAGTCTCTCTCACATTCTCTCACTTAGAGTATTTACCTTTTGATCGGATTCAAGCATATGTTAAAGATCTTGTGTTAAAGATCTCTTTTAGCTTGTATGGATCTCTTGTTGGTGGAGCTTATGCACGCCACGCGCCGCCGCGTGTTTATGCTTATCCGACTGAGCTTGCTCGACGCGCACGGCGTGTCGGAGCTGGTGCATATCATGCGCGCCGCGCGGTTGAGCTTATCGGACGGGTGGCGCACGACGCGTCGGAGCTGGTGCATACCATGCGCGCCGCGCGGTTGAGCTTATCGGACGGGTGCCGCACGACGCGTCGGAGCTGGTGCATGCCATGCGCGCCGCGCGGTTGAGCTTATCGGACGGGTGGCGCACGACGCGTCGGAGCTGGTGCATACCATGCGCGCCGCGCGGTTGAGCTTATCGGACGGGTGCCGCACGACGCGTCGGAGCTGGTGCATACCATGCGCGCCGCGCGGTTGAGCTTATCAGACGGATGGCGGGTGTGTGAGTCCGCCGTGCGCAGAGGAGCTCTTCGGTTAGCACCAAACGACATCACCAGAAACATAACTTGAAACCGTTTGTTTTTGGAGACTGGGTACAAAATCTCCAATAACATATAGAGGATGGAAATCTGGTGAGAAGAAATCAATCAAATATGGGATGAACTTTGCTTATGGAGGGACAGGTGTCTTCAACACATGTGTGAATCAACCAAATATGACCACACAAATAGACTATTTTCAAACAGTTTGTTCAGCAGAAACAAGATATCCAACTTAGCTCATCATCCATTGCAATCATCTCTGTTGTAGGCAATGACTATGCAACTTACTTTTCATCAAATCACTGTAAGTCCACCGTGCGCGGAGGCCGGTGTGAGTGCAAATGACAGTGTATGTTATATGCAGTGGCCTTTTAACCACATTTTCATGGTGAGGTGTGGGAAAAGGACCATGTAAAATGACAACCACAATTTATTTATATAAAAAATACATCGAGGCTACTACCCTTTTTCATGAAAATGACGCTGAGTGATATTGTGGTTTTGAAAGGTGTGAGCATGTGCCAGCCTGGACACAGCTGTAAAGCTTTTGGAAAGTTGGCGTATTTGCCATGTTTTGTTGTTTTTTTTATTCTCTAAATAAAGTAATCATTTAAAATAACACAGCTCACCTTTAGAAAGGATGGATGACAGCTGTATGCCCGTTTCTTTTAGAAAGGGCAGGTGAGTGGATGACAGCTGGTCATATATTGCAACTTTTGTTTTATAATATTTTAAAATAAAGTTGAAATAGATCCTTTCCCAAGGCCAAATTCAAAATTATTATTTATTAGTCACCAAATCCTATGATTCTTCTTGTACCACAAATATTAATTAAATAAATTGATAGATATTTGGAACTTTCGGAGGTGACGTAAAATTTAAGCTTTGCAATTCGTTTTTCTATAGAAACAAATTTGTTTCTTATGACTTTTGTCATAACTCTATTTGGAAAAAAAAGTTTGCACCGGAAACAGTAGAGTAGCTGACTTACTTGTTTGATGCATAAACGAGAGAGAAACCTGTTAATGGCGGCGTAGAACTCATAAAACTTGGATCTTGGAATTATGACTTGAGAGAGTCTTGTACGGCAACAGATCTGAGCTCTCTTGTACATAAGGTTGTGAACCCCCTTTGGAACAAACGTAGATCTGAGGATTTTGAAGCACCAAGATAAGTGAAATACCACAGATCTGAAAATTTTGGAAAACACCACACAAATCTGTGGGGTTTATCCATTCGAAGGTCAAGAGTGTGACTCTAAGAACACAGATCTAGAGATCTGAGGATAAAACAAGATGTGACCAACAAATGTATAACATAAACTCGGATGGCGCCAATGTTGAAACACGGAATCACCGCTGGGATGACTGGACCGCTTTCTCCATGAGGGTGAAGAATCACGTCTTGTTCTTCCTCTCCTCTCCAGATCTGCACAGAGAAAACAAAGGTGGAACCGTAGAGATGACCGGTAGGGGATAGAATCCCCTGTTTCCAGTAACAAAAGTGTGGCGGCTCCATCTTGTCTAACCCTAATAATGAGGTGAACACCTCCTTATATAGGGGACATGGGCCTCCCCTAACCTCAATGGGCCAGGCCCAGTTAGGGGTTATCTCTACAAGTCCCTAGCCCAATGTAGTATATACTACAACGCGTTGGGCCTCGCGGTTGGGTTAGTCAGCACAATAATAAATAATTAATATAAAAGCAATAAGTAACGGGAAGGTCTGACCGCTCAGGTCGGGTCCAATACCATACCTCTACAAGTCCCTAGCCCAATGTAGTATATACTACAACGCGTTGGGCCTCGCGGTTGGATTAGTCAGCACAATAATAAATAATTAATATAAAAGCAATAAGTAACGGGAAGGTCTGACCGCTCAGGTCGGGTCCAATACCATACCTCTACAGACACAATTTGTCAGTCCTGCCGATTCGTCCTTTGAGCCAGATGTCCTTTGAAAATGGCTCAAACAGGAATTGAAGTTGTCTCCACTAGGGACCAGATGTCCCTTGAAAATGGCTCAAGCAGGAATTGAAGCTGTCTCTCCACTAGGGAGCGCAGACCCTTTAACCACTACACAAGTACTAATAGGTGTGTTTTTGGTGGAATTAGGGATGTGATGTCGCATTCGTATGGCGAAGGGTACGCGACTCGATCAGACGAGGAAGGTTTCGGAGGGACCTACGGAGGCAATCAATCTCTTTCTCATGAGGATGAAGATAAGATCGTCCATGGCAATTCTCCTGGTATATTTGTTGACCAATTTAGATCATGAATCTGGATATATTGCGTAATGAAAACTGATAATATTATTATTAATGTGGTTTTGAAGAGTATGACAAGACGCAAGGAAGCGAGGTAAAAGAGAAGGAAAAGGCTCGTCACCAATGCTAACTCCTGAAGATGGTAGTAGGGGGTTCTGGTGGATCACATGCAGAACACGTGATGCTACTTTGTTTATGTAGTTTAAAACATTTTATTTCTTGCCTTCTTTTTTATGGGTTTAAGTTTACAAGTCGGGACTAGTAAAGTGGTACGTTATGTAGGTTTATGAAAGCTAATATAAAATACGTTACTTTTATGGTTGATTTTGCATTCCTTCTCTCCTCATTACCGTTTAAAAATAATGAAGATCAATCGGTGGCCGAAAAAATGAAAGATTAGATTTTTCGTGAATTTGCCAATAACTTTATAGGCTGGTAGTATTTTGGAGCTAGTAAGATACGACTTTAGATCAATAGGTCTTGGGTTCGATTCTTATAAGGGTGTTTTTTCATATTTATTGGGTTTTTCTTCTGAATTGGTGTATAGGCATTACGTCTAGTCGAGATGGATATAATCGAATGGTTCTGTTGGTGGCATGATGATACTTTAGTGGTCTATCAGTGATACAAAATTACCATTAAAAAATGGTGGATTCAGTTTGCTAACAAAAAAAAAAAAAAGTGAAGTTTTCCGATCAAATTTAACAAAACATTGTGCTTTGTCGAAAAGTATCAGCGGGAAAAGAAAACAATTGTTATATTTTCAAAACTACCCACGCTAGGTTTTAAATGTATGTGTGTAATTTGGTTTTGAGTAAACTATCAAACAGGTCCTTGGACTTTGGTAATTTTTATCACTTGGTTACTTTAATCTAAAACTTAAATTTTTTGAATTTGTGTTTCTCTGGTTTTAATTTTGCTTTCGTTTTTAATTAAAAATAAATTTGTTCAGATTTTTCAGTTAATATAGAATTTTTTGTGTTTTTTCTCCATATTAATGAAGGACTAATGGTCAGATTTTTTTAACTTGTTATAATAAAATATGAGAAGACCATTTTGCCCTTTATTAAAAGGGTAGAAAAAGACAAAAAAATTTGATATTAACTGACAAAATCATATTTTGATTTTGGATGAAAATGAAAACAAAATTAAAACCACAGGGACTCAAATTTAAAAGTTTTGAGTTTTGGACTTAAGTATCAAAAGTGACCAAATCTCATAAACCATTTTGACAGTTTACTCTTTGGTTTTTGATAAAGTTATATTAAAGAGTAAACTGTAATTTTACCCCATGTGTTAAGAGGTGATTGACACTTACCCTCTATTTCCAAAAAATGTCTTACACCTCGACATTTTCTGATTGCATCAATGTACTCACTAAGGGGTAAAACTGTAACCTTACCGAAAGGGTATTTTCGTAATCTTACACATGTTTATACAGGAAACTTCAATTTATCCATGTGTTTTACCTACCCTGACATGTTTACACCTTGATTTATTAAATTGGCTTATCTGGCGATGTCCCGACTGCCGATATTCCGACCACCGGAGCAAATAACGATGAGGTCACTTTTGTCTAGCTTCCTCATCAGCTACCGGATCACCAACAAATCATCTCTCATCCTCATCCTTTACCACAACCTCCACTGGTTCTGGCCAAAACTTCTCACCGAACGTCACCGTTAACCGCCAAAGGGTGGTTGACACGTTGTTCCATGCCGTTCAAAAATAAAAAGGATAGAGATAGAGTGTCTAATGTGCAAGCTCTAAGAGCATTCACATCCAAGGCATCATATTCTGAGTGAGATGTTTTTAAAATATAAAAAATATAAAAAGTGGTTGTGAGTGGATGAGAGAGAAAATGTTGCTGTTCATCTGTATATTTGGGGGACACTGTTCACCCCTATAATCAATAATGTCATGTCAAGTCAAGTCCTCACTCCACTCTCTATTTTGGAAGGAGTGGTCACAATTTAGGGAGTGGTAAACTTATTTTCTAATCAATAATGTCATGTCAAGTCCTCACTCCACTCTCTATTTTACACTCAATTACTAGCAATGGTCAAGTCCTCACTCCACTCTCTATTTAAAAAAAAAAGATAAATTTATGATTGGTTGAAAGTGTTTGGGACCCACCATTAACCCCCTCTCTCTCCAGTCTCTCTCCTCTTCTCCACTCGGTGAATACTCACCGTTTTTGTCCCTCACCATTAACCGAAGATGGGTCACCAAACGGGTGGCAATGTGGCATCCCCTTACCGCTCGGTAAACCCCACTTTTCGATCAAGTCCTCGCAACCACTCCCTCCACCCTAACAAACAAATGAAGTTTGGTAAGTCGAATCAAATTCAAGGCGGTGTGGTTATCTCACTTATCTGTACCCGGGCCGGGTCAATTGAACCGTAGACTTAAAACCCGGTCGGTAGGGAATTTCAACTTCCACCCCAAGAAACAAATAGTCAAGTTCCTCGTGCAACCGCCTTTCGCGGAAAAACCTATAACCACACGTCACCACCCCATCTATTAGCCGTCAGATCATCATACCATCTTCAAATCTCATCCGTCCATCAATACCGTTTCCTTTATAAATACCCTAATTACGATATCCTTCACTTTCATCTCGGGAACAAATGAGTGGATATCGTCTCGAACAAGTTCAGATCCGATGTTCAGCTTTTCTTCTTCGGTTAAATCAACGCGTTATTTAAACAGATCTGTTCACGATCTACGTTCTGATGCGGTTGTTTTATGTTTTCATGGATCGATTTCTGGCGATTTTGCAGGATGCCTAGGGTTTTGACTTTTGATGCGAGATGTTGACTTTTTTTGTTGATCTACCTTTGATCGGCGTTAAACTGGATTGTTTGGCGTGGATCTGGCTAGAAACATCTCAGATCTGTAGTTTTCTTCAGGCGATTGTGATATGGAAGGTACGTTGACTTACTTATGCTATATATGTCAATACGTATTTGTTTCTTGTGCTAAATAAGTGTTCTTAGATGGTTATGAGATATCTGTATTTCAATATAATCACCGTTGCTGTGTATTGTTCGGCAGTTTGATTTTTTTCTGTTCATACTAGTGGTATTCACGTCCAGTTTTGAAGGTTTTTTTAGGTCAATTGTGAACGAAACTGTTAGCAACGATTAAAATCCGACACTGAACCCTAGAAATTTGGTTTCGGTTTGATTTCACGGTTTTGAATTGTTTCACCTTTTTTTTAAATAAAACCAGTAAAATAAAAACCTTTTGATCATTGAAAACCGAAATGGAACCATTGGATGATGGTTTTTGGAATGGTTTCACGGTTTCCACTTATGAAACCTTTATAAGAAAATGCAATAACCGTTGAACGGTTTAGAAATTTCGAAATTGACTGCGAAACCAAGCAGGTTTCAAGGTTTTAAACCGAATTGTGAACACACAGTACACTTCTATTATGCTTATCTAGTGGCTATGTTTTGTTTAAATTAAAATGTGCGGTACTGGATACCTTTGCTTGCTCCAGTTGATCCCTTTAAGAAAGGTTATATGATATCTGTATTTCAAGATAGTCACTTGGTATTTTAAATTGTTGAGTCTGTTTGGAGTGTTTACACAACTGTTATGTTTATCTAGTGGTTTATGTTAGTATGCTTATCTAGCGGTTTCGCTTTGTTTTGAATTAAATCTGTGAATACTTGGTTCTTTTTTTTGCTTGCTTCGATTGAGTCAACAATATCTAGCGTATCTTGAATTTTTAAGGATGGTTAGTGGACATCTGTGTTACAATATAGTCACTGTTATTGTATATTGTGTTGTCTGTTTTGTTATGTTTACACGTCTGATATGCTTATCTGGCGGTTAAGTTATATGTTAATTAAGATATGTGAGTATATGATTTGACTTTATTCATCTATTATTTGTATGATTGCAGGTATTCTGGTATCTGGGGACTTTCTGTCTGATTTGATCTGGTGTGATGAAGTTATGATAACCCCCCGATTGATTTGATTCACCTTCAGAATCATCACAACTGGTCAGATTCGACTTGTTTTGGAACTTGATGTTGATGTATAGCTGAGAAGTGAAGTTATTGGCACCCAGGTTTGTATGTAATTGGAAGTAACGGATCTCGATTTATGTAGGGGTCCTGTATGTCCTATTACGCCTTGTTGTTACTTTGACCTTTGCCATGTTGGGTGCGCTCGCATGGCAGGTCGCCTATCTTAATAAAAAATCATATTTTTTGTTTTGGGGAGAGGTCGCACGGGGTTGCCCGGGATCTCTCCTCTGGTGTGCGCCGTGTGTTCTTGTGTTTGTGTATCTCTATTGGATACCTAGCAGTGCTCAAATTCTCTCTACAGTTCAAATAGTGGCAACATCAACAACAATTACTCAACTTACGCTATCAAAGCTTAACATATTCCTGGTTATCGCTTGAAGGTACTTTCGTCCAACTGCTTAGCATGGTAGTATACAATTTAAACCACCATTCATGTTTATAAGACTATCTGTATTGGAGCGCTACATAGCGCAATTTCTCAATATAAAGCATCATGGCGCCCCTGAACACCATTACAGGGGGCACTATGAGGGTGGAAAATCTTGGAGCTGCGATAGACATAGCGGCGTGAACATTTGCACCATCTTTCCCCTCACTAACACATATATATACACATATATGTATGTACAATTCACCATCTTTCCCCTCACTAACACATATATACACACATATATGTATGTACAATTCAAGGGGTTGTATAACCCCCTTACCACTACACCCACTTGTGATATAAAGCCCCATAAAGCCCCTCTCCTACGCATTTCGCCCCAAAGGGGCTTTATGACTACACATGTCCTAATTGGTTCACCTTGACGGGTATAATTTGAAACGAAATTAGATGTTAAATTTACCATGTTTTAGTCTCAATTTCGGGTGAGAGCATACTGGGTTGGTTTATAAACGGCATTAACTAGATCTCGACTGCATCAATGAGCAAAAAATTCCAATTGCCTTGAAATTTGTTGAAAAGATTTTTCATGATATAAGTGAACATAAACTTTAGTTAGCAACCTGCTTTTTCTAAAAAACTCTAAAGAACTAAAGGTTTTTGAGTTTTCTACGTGTGTTTTTCCAAGTTTGTACTGGTTGGTCCTGAAGTATTGTCATTTGCATCCACGGTTATATGTACGGCGTGTAATCAGAAGTAACGGGTCTTATCGTTAGTAGGGATCCTGTATGTCTTATTGCACCTTGTTATCTGACCTTTGCCATGTAGGGCGCGCTCTCATGGCAGGTCCTTCATTCTACTAAAAGTTCTTATTTTGGTTGGGAGAGCTCGCACGGGTTTCCCGGGACCTCGCCTCTTGTTTCTGTGTTCTCTATAGCAGTGTTCAAATCATCCCAACAGTTTTTTTTAGAGGCAACATCAACAGTTACGCAACATAGCACCAACATTAATAAACTCAAGATCGTCACTTGAAGGTACTTTTGTGCAGTTGAATGTCAGGGTATTATGCAATTATATCACAGGTTATGTCTACAACTGGTCAGCAAACGTTAAAAGTTTTTATTGAAATTCCTTGAAACATTTAAAATTCCGATTGATTTCTTCAACTGATCAATCATTTATTTTGCAAGTTATAATTGAAAGACGAGCTAGAGGGCCGAAATTCATCAGTGTGCAAGTATTTTTAACTGATTTTGTCAGTACACAATGACTTACTTTGCCTACAATTCTATCTAAAGAAATAATGCTTTTCAAGTATTCTTCGTTCACGAAGTACCATAATTGAGGGTGTTAATACATCAATGTGTGAAGCAACTAACGGGATTTATGAACTTGCAAACTGAATACGGTTTCATCATCTTGAACTAGACTTTACACTTTACAATGGTAATTGTTCCAATTAGGTTTATATTATATATAATAATCTATTCTTGTAATTTTTTATGATAATTTACGCTTCAAGTTGATTTACTACATAAAGAATCACCTTCGCATGTGCTGAGGTTCCTGATGGAACATTAGTTACTCATACACGAAGTGTAGTTTTGTTGCTATATGAGAAACTTGAATCAAGTTGGTGAATTTTGAATATATGTAACGTTGGGGTAGTGTTGTATTGGAGGCTGAAATTTGTATTTTACAATTTTGAGCATAGGTTTTTACTTCGGAGTTGATCTTTTCTGATGTTATGTTTCTTGTGGACTACAATTTTATTATGACCTCTTTTGTTGGAGTTGAGGTAACTTTGATCCTCAGTGAACTTGTCAAGACTGTAGATGTGGTACCTGGTCTTCAACATCTTTTGAAGCTTGATACGGTACCTGAAGATATTTTAATTTCTTGGATCTGATCTAGCTGCTGCTTTGGTGGTTAAGTGTCTATGTCGTCGGCTCTATGCGCTGGCTGCTTCTTGCTGTTTTGTAGTCAAATTTCTTCTGCTGCCTGCACCTGTTTTATCAAGCTGCTTCGCTGTTGAACTGTCTAGTGCTATTTGCTTGTTGTCTGGTCATTCATCGTCTACAAATTATCTTCATTGCTGTGGTCCCAAGTTGCTGGCCCTGCCGTTATGATAGTTGCACATGAATTGCAAGTTCCTGAATATGGATGTTTGTCACCAACGGTTTTTTTGGTCCAGGTAAAGCACAATTGAAGCTAATGTTTTTTTGTAATTAATTTTGAGATTATGAAGTTGGTCTTAGGTTTGCTTTGCTAGATTCTGTAGGGTTTGATGGAATAACATCGAATCCTGGTGTTTCTAAATGCAGACCTTGTGCTTCATTGATCTGTCACTTGGAAAATATGATGGATGGATGTGTTTGTTTTGGTGGTTGTGATTGTTACTGTACCTTGTTTGTCACAGCTGTTTGGTCACGTTGGTCATCGTTACCAGCATAGTAGCTGGTGCTGGTGCTTATTTGAGTTTAATGGAATTTCTAAGGAGCGTTTTCGTTATGCAGTACGAAAAATCCCCTAGTTCAGATGTGTGTTGATTTAAAATACAAACTTTTTTAAAATGCCAGTTGTTAGAGCTTGGACTGGTTTGTTAAACATAGATAGTTTTGAGCTGGGCTTGTTTCAAGCTTAACTGCAAAGCTGGAGCCGGGATCTCATTTTGAACTACTTGTTACTTTTTTGTTTATTACTGTACATATTTAAAAAATCTCGTGTGTATATATATATATAATTATAAGGTTTTGTGTGTAAATCAATATATATTTTCTAGCATAAAAATAATTATGTAGAAACGAATATATATATTTGCGTTGCATAAAGTTAATATGTTCTTTATATAGAGGTTGGCGAGCCTAGGTAAGCGTGCTAATTGTAGTTTAGGTGTATATAATATGAGCTTCAGTGTAAGAAACTTGAGTTCTGTTTGGTTTGGTTGAGGAGGCTTTTAGCTGCTGCCAGTGGTTTGGTTTGCATCGTTTAAGACATGTTATAGAAACTTTTAAAGTTAACGACCTAAAATTGAACAGAGAATGGTGATCCGGCGTATTACATTGCTTTGTTTCTTTCTTCATTCAAAGATGGTAGAGAAACCGTCGTTTCTTAGGTAAGTTGGTAAGTGTAAGGAAGGGTTGAATAACTTGTGGATTGAACATTAAATTCAAAAACAAAACTCCTCATGAAGGGAGCTTGTATACAAAGTTGTCTCGTGGACCTATTGATATTCTAGATCTGTAAGCTCTAAATTGGGAAGAGCACTCGGGTCATTACCTGAGAGGTTGGTGGTTCGAATCCACCCAGATCTGTCACATTTTAAGTTCTAATCACCAAGATGAGATGAATAGAACGTCTTCATTGTGATTTTGCATTTGTGGTGGTTATTGTTATTGGGCTCCTTGCAAATCCCATAGTACTTTCAGACCTTCAACCCTACAAATAATCATCAGTATTTCAACTTTTTTTTTTTTTTTTACTTTGGGCCCACGTTATCACTGAGCCAAGACAAATACATGCCCTTGTGCAAGGGTATCTCACCTAAAGGCCTCTAAGCATGGATGAGTTCCAATAGTAAGTGCATCCAAGGGCCCAATACAGATAGTCTTAGTTGTTGGGTTAAGCCAAGAACTACCCTTGGAACTGCACGTCACCTCTTGAGAGCAAGGAGCCTTGTTGATGCCGAAGGCACGCTCTTCCACCTTGTTGAGTTTGTTTTTTTAGCGTTTGATTCTTCATTATGAGTTGTTTTGCGTAGTTATCCGGCCGTTGATGGTATTTGGGGATTCAATGGTATGGGTAGAATTCAAGGGTATTTGGAGAACCTTATCATGTTGAGAGGAGGAATGCTCACCACGTTGACGTTTTGATCCAGTCATCATCTTGAGTGTCACAATGCTATGTGGAGGGTGTTTGGTGTTGTAGGACAACTTATTATGAAGATTACTAAGGCAATTAAAGAGTCTGGCAAGCAATATACGAGAAGGATATTCTGTCGGTTGGTGGTGAGCCCAGACATGTGTATGGCTATAACATAAGTAACTAAATTGAATTTTCTTTTTGGAGGTGGTAGAGCATCCATGTGGTTTGTTAGAACTCAGAAGTAACATATTCAGAACAATAAAAAAAAAAAAGAAATAGAATGTTTGAGATCTGTAGTTGTCATTTAGTAGCATCTTTAGGGTCTAACACAAACTAGAGTGAATTGCAAGAATTGTCCTTTATCTTTATGCCTTTTTACAGGCGATGTCCTTTATGTTTAAAATTGACGAGTTTTGTCCTTTATGTTTAAAAATATTGCACGTTATGTCCTTTAGGCCTAACCTAGTCAAATTTTTAGTTAAATCAGATCACAAAAGGGTATTTTAGTCTTTTTACCCATTTAAATAAAAATGTTTTAATAAATAAAACAAAAATAAAAATGTTTTAATGATGTATATATAATATTTCTATCATCTCTAAACATCTCTATCTATCTCCTTTCTTTACATCTCTCTCTACCCTCTCCACCACCACCATCAACCACCAACTGCTGTCCACCTCTGTTCTATTGTACTTCTGCCGTTGATTCTTCTTCACCGGAAACGCATCGTTGAAAGATATCATATCTATTTGAGAGGATACGCAGAAGATACAAATAAGGGTATCTGACAGTCCGGCTCCTAAGAGGCCACCTCCGACAAGCCGGAGTGTCTGTTACGTTTAGGGTTTCTGATTTCTCCATTGTTATCATCTCAAAAATAGTTCGGACCACTATATACACTGGCGACGATTATGAAGAATCAACGGCCAGGACAGATCCAACGACATCCGGTTCAGATCGGCTTATGTTGTTCAGATCTAGGGTTCAAGAAGGATAGCGGTGGCCTGGTTTTTTTGTGACAGTGGTTAGGGTTAGGTCTGAAATTCGAAAATGGCTACACGTGCTTTTAAATATGTTGGCCGGAAGTGGTGCCGGAAATGGTGTTGATGGTGAACGGTTGTAAGTGTTTGTTATAGATGATATGGGCAATTGAGTCTTTTAACTTACTTCAGCACACCTAATTTTAGGGGATTTTTGTTGAATTGAGTTGAATCTGAAAAATTTTGGGGTTTTGTATTGAATCTGGAAATTTGGGGGTTTGTGTAAATTTGGCGTGGTGGATGGGTGTTGATGGTGCCATTGCAACGGTGGTGGGTTGCTGGTTATGGTGGAAACATGTGGCGGTGGTGGAAGGAGGCTGTGGTGGTAGTGGCAGTGGTGGAAGGAGGTTGTGGTGATAGTGGTGGCGATGGTGGAAGGAGGTTGTGGTGGTGGTGGCGGTGGCGGTTATGGTGGAAACAGGTGGAAGGAGGTTGTGGTGGTGATGAAGGAGGTTATGGTGGTTTTCTGCTTGAATGAAATACAGAGGGAGGGAGATGGAGTACAGAGGAGGGAAATGGAGTAGAGAGTGGAGAATTGTTTTTTTTAATCTTTCTTTTAAAGTGTTTTTTTTTTATAAAATGGTTACTTATTTATATAATTAGTCCCTAAGAGATAAAATGACAAAATTGCCCTCATGTGCAAGGCACATAACAAGATTTAACGAAAAAAACTAACTGGGTTAAGCCCAAAGGGTAAAACGTGCTTGATTTTTAAACATAAAGGACAAAACTCGTCAATTTTAAACATAAAGGACACCGCCTGCAAAGAGGCATAAAGATAAAGGACAATTCTTGCAATTCACTCCACAAATTATAGGGTTATAACAAAAAATAATTATGTTATAAAACGTATTTCTTCCTTTCAAACAAAAGCAACAAATATGAGAGATTAACTCATAAAACAGATTAACCAATTTCCATCCTCTGCATATATATATTAGACAACAATGCATGATAACCCGAGTTTTTATTTCTTAAACCCAAAAGCGAACCCCATATTTTCAAACGGTTGTACTATTTTCCCCCAATCTTTTAACAAAACCATAAGGTTTTGACGATACTCTACCAACTCTCCCTAACATTATTAGCATTTCACACAGGTACTTAAACTAGTTAATAAGTTAAAGAAAACAGCAGAAATGAAGTGATGTGCCTATTATTTTAAGTTATGCACATTATTAGCATTTCACAAATTAGGTGGGTCAAATAAGTGTTCAAACAGGTCATATTTGGTTCATGTTAGTCTGATACACTCATGCTTTTTATAAATCATGCAAAACATTTCCTAGATTTTTATGCTTTTTTCAATAACAAAATAAAGTATGTTTTTTAAAGAATTACATCATTAGAATGAGTTCAAAATGAACCTCAGGTTGGAACTTTTTTGATATCTAAGAATTTTTTCCATAACAAAATATAACAATAAAGCATGCAAAACTGTTTTACAATCAAAATTTTTGTATACCCTCTTCCATTATTAGCTAATTATACAAGAGGTATATAATTTCTTCGATTACCTGGTTACTACACTTTACATGTTAAAAAGGGGGTGTTTTGAGCCAGGGGTCTGAGTGGAAAGCTTTGTCCTCATCCCACCTTCCCAGCCCCTATCAATGGCTTTTGTATGAGTGAGATTTTAGTAGGTACACTTGTTTATTTGTCAACGTTATGAGATAAGTACTCATGTATTACTTTTTATAACTTTTTAAATGCATTTATTATACATATAATTTGGAATAATATATAAATCTACCGTTATTTAAAAAACGGTTGAGGCGTGCGCCTCAAGGCGAAGCGCCTAAAAAATGAGTCTGAGGAGGCGCTTCAACGGTTATTTTTGTACGTGCGCCTCAGGAAGTTTTGATGTTTGTTATTGCCTTTTTTGGTCAATTTCACGCATTTCATGTTTTTTTATGTGTTTTTGGATGTTTTTTATGAAACTACTTTGTATTTTGTAAGATATAGAATTTTTATATTTATTTTTCAATTCTACCCCAGGTCCTCTCTCGCCCTAGGCTTTCGCTCCAACCCCTCTCTCTTGCCCTCACGCCCGTGGACACTCACTCAATCCCTCTGTTCCCCATGCCGGTGTTTGTGCCATACCCCTAGCTGAGTGGCACTCCTTTGTGCCCCCCTAACACCCAGTCTTAACGTGCCTCATAACACTCACTCTTAAAGCTATAGTGATGATATGAAATTGCTTTCTAGTTGAACTCATGGAATTTGCTAAATTAGTGGGAAGTTCTGTTTCTTTATTATACCGTTACTCTTAATGTTTCTTTTCAAAGTTAGCATCTACAAAAATATGTTTTAGATGGAAAAAAAATTGATCACTCTATAGAGCGTCATGTGTCCCTCGTATAATTTATTCTATTAGTATATCTAATCTAATTTAAATATTATTAAAAGAGTCCAATTAATGCCACGTGTCACACCCCGATTTCCACGTGTCTCACCGGTGGGCCCGGTGGGGGATTACCGTAACGTAGTTGGCAACAATATAGTCAAACCACACAATATAATGAAAGCACAGCGGAAGCATAAAGATAAATATATTTCAACATTAAGTGTAATATCAAAGTATCACCATTGTTGAAATAAAATCCACAGGGGATCAATAATAATAAAGTATTGTTCAACAGACTTCAGGCATCTTAAGCTTGCGAGACTTCTAATGATGCTAAGGAGAAATCCCAACCAATTACACATAGTACCTGCATTTAGTCTTTTTGGGGAAAATACGTCAGTTTACACTAGTAAATACATTCAACTGACACTTTTGTAAAATGTTTGATAAAATTGGTTTAAATGCACAAGGCACAAACTCTTTATAACTTGGGATAATTTATAATCAAATCTTGTAAAGAATTACATGTTACTATGTGTTCGGTCGCCCGGGTCGTGCCGGGTTAAAGTTTAATAGACACGCCACATAGCATAAAAACATAAAACCGTGGCGGGTAAACCAACGGCTACACTTTTATAGTCATGGACATAATGTCGGGTGTACGCCTACACCCGGATGTCGAGGTCGTGGCCATTTCGTAAAATGCTGCCAAGGATATCCGGGACATGGTCATTAAGCCCCCAAAGGCGTAAAGTCAACAAAACAAGTTTTTAAACGGGTCACATTGATAATACCCAGCTACTAATGAGTTGGGGTCAATTGCCCGACCAAGCGGTATTTTAAATACCGTAACCCAAGCCAGTATAACGGAAATAAGTTAAAAGTATTTACCTTTGCAAGTATAATTCCTTAATTGAAATAAATTGCAGATAGCTTTTACCGGTCCCCTATTCTGGAACGAAGGTTTAAATTAACCTATTAGAATCCTAACGGGTCTTTAATTTAGCCGTAGCTTAGACCGGTCAGTTTCGAAGGATAGTTACGGTTTAATCGCGTGAAAGGCGAAAACCGTGAATGGAGTGTGATTTTTGACCCAAAAAGTTTGAAGACTTGCTTTATATGGGTATAATAATCATACTCTGGATTTTGGGGTCAAAACAATATGGTTTGACCCGTTTCGGCTAATTTATGTAAACTAGTTACATAAGCCGAACCGTGCGCGCAAAAGGCGCAACGGGTAACCGTAAGAGTCATACACTGTTTTCCTAAGTCAATATGCTTTAAAGAGGTTGTGGTATCAGTAGGATACCTTCCATAATGCCCGTAACGAGTTTAAGTTCATATTATGCCCCGTAGGGGTATTTCGGTCTTTTTAAAGATTATAGAAGAGGTTTCTGAGTTCTACAGGAAATCTGAGTTTCCCGAACAGTTTATAAAGTCTAAAATACTTTATTTATTATTTAATATCAGTAGCAACTGGAATCGGGTCAAGAGACCTTGTAGAACTCAAGTTATGGCCGAAAAGGGTATATTCGGTATTTACCGAACCGTTGCCATAACCGCAGGTTATGAGCAGGTTAAAAATAATTAAAAATCTTTAAAAATCCCAAAATATTATTTTACATAAGTGAGTAAAAGGTTTGGTGTCGAAATCCGGGTTTAGATAGGCGTTATGCTAATTGCGCTATTAAATTACTAAAGTTCCGTAATTTGCGCTATTTAGCATAACTCCTATTCTAGACCTCGGATTGACGTGAAATTTTTAGGGACGTGCTTAGAAATCAGTAACTAAATTCATGATTCTTTCACATGTCCGAAATTCTCGTTTTAATTTAAAAAGGGCGTTACGATCAACTTTTAAGCATTTAACGGAAAAGTGTAAAAGACTCGGACAAACAACGAACCGGCCACAGAGGGTTATACCATCATGTAACCTGGTCCTTAGAGAGTCCTAAGGCATATCTAAATCAAACTTTAACGGGTCAGAACTGAAGTCAAAGCAAAAGTCAAAGCTTTTGCGACTTTCGGCTCTGAACCGGGTCAAAACAGTAAATGGTCGGATCAAACAAGCTTAGACTAGTTAATATACTTATTATCATGTTTTATGAGTGTTTAAACAGGTTACATATCATTTACATTACTGATTATGCAAGAAATCGCAAAATAGCATTTCTGTTGACTTTTTCTAAGCACGTTTGACTCGACATTTGGACTAGTTAGAGTGGGAATCAGAGGGTGCCCTTTTAGGGGTTTAAAGCCCACATGATTATCAACATATAACTATCTTTGATTCGACAAACCACTAGACCATTTGTGATTTATCGCAAAGTCAATCGTTAATTACGACGGATTGACTTTTAAGCTAAACTAAGCAAAAACTAAGCCATAAAAGGGTTGGCATACTTACAGAAGCTTGGTGCACGACTAAGGATGTTAGAAGAGTGCTTGAGAGCTCCAGAGATGACTTAGAATGCAGGTTTGAGGTGTGATTCACTTGTGTGCAATGTGGTGCCTTTTATAGTGAAAAATTAGGCTTAAGATCATTACAACACACCCTACATTGGATCATGGATGATCAGCAGGTGGCCCTGGGTGCTAGGGGGCATGTAGATGGCGCCCATGCTTCATTAATTGCTCAAATGATCGTTCACAAGCTCAAACAACAAGCCTGTCCAAAGTTTCTGCATCTGGGACTCGTACGCGGCCCGCATTAGGATTCAGGCTACATGCACGCGGGCCCCCTGAATCTTCATGTCAGGAAACGTATCCACAGGTGGCTCGCGGCCCGCATTAACTTGCTTGTTTCACTCAGGCGGGCCGCCTGAGGCCTGAATTTCAAGATTTTCAAATCTTTTGTAATGATTAACTTGACCTTTCAGTTTCGAAGGGGTAACTTTGCGATTTGGCCCTCGATTATTTACCGTTAAGGGCCTCGTGACTTTTACCCGCAATGTTAAGTCCCCGGTTAGTTTAATTATTACCCGAAAAGCCTTAACTTTCATTGTTGACGCTTTTAACCCCTCGCATACGAATTTGATCATAACTTTCTCGTTTTAAAACGGAACTTCGCGAAATTTATATAGCATATTCTAGTGAGCGTATTTTACTGTTACAAAGCCTCGGGTTCGTCAAAGGGTCACTCAGAGGTATAAATTAAACATGTTGACACAGTTGACCCCTGTAGCTTGTAATCTCTCACTTTCTTCCGCGTTTCGCTCCGTACGCTCCATGATTTATTCGTTTGAAGGTACGAGCATCGTTTAGGGTTACTATACAGTATATTTACCCTTCGTCGACATTTATAACCCTCGAATTTACATACTTTCAAGGTTTGTCAACTTTAGTCCTTTATTTAATATTAATGCCACGTGTAAACTCATGACACGTGTTAACACATTATTGGACACAAAATTTCGAGGTGTTACACCACGTGATGACAACACCGACCATTTTGTCAGTTTAGTCCAAAGGTTTGAAACATTGTCATTTTAGTACAAATAGTTTCAAATGTTGCCATTTTAGTCAATTGGTTAATTCCATCCCTTTATTTTGTTAACTAGAATGACATTTCGGTCATTTTATATGTAATTCTGTTAACTAGAAGAGCAATTCGACCATATAAAGTGATCGAATTACCCTTCTAGCTAACATAAAAAATGGACGGAGTTAACCCGGTGGACTAAAATGTCAATGCTTGAAACTATTTGAACTAAAATGGTTACGCTTGAAGCTATTCTAAAACATTTCACGTGTCAACACCATACATCCGTAAAAAAACGCTTTTAATCAAAGTTAATTTTTGTATTACTTTTTAAAATTTTAAATTGGGTTGATGTCTTGTAATGATAACATTGCTTATTTTGTAATCATTACTTTAATAGGGTGATGATCAAATAGTATGTTTATTTTGGCTAGGAATGATAGCATGCAATATGATTATGACATGTGGCAAAATTTAAAATAAAGAGGAACTCTTCTGCCTATCTCGGGCAGCTTTGAGACGGTCTCGAATCTGGACAATCTTGTCCGTCGTTTCGAAGACTATCTCTGGTCCCGATAATTGGACATCTCCAACTTCCGCCCAACAAACAGGCGATCTACACTTTCTACCGTATAATGCCTCGAAGTGCGCAACCTTAATGCTGGTATGGTAGCTATTGTTGTAGGAGAATTCGATTAGTGGTAGGTTCATATCCCAACTACCACCCAAATCGATAGCACATGCACGTAGCATGTCTTCCAACGTTTGAATAGTACGCTCACTCTGACCGTCCGTCTGAGGATGGTAAGCCGTAATAAAATTCAAACGCGTGCCCAAAGATTGCTGGAAGCTTTTCCAGAAATGAGACGTGTATCTAGTATCTCTGTCGGAGATAATAGACACAGGTATGCCATGTAAGGCTACAATCTTATCAACGTATAACTGGGCAAACATGTCGGATCTATAAGTCTCCTTGATGGGTAAGAAATGAGCTGACTTAGTCAGTCTATCGACTATAACCCATATTGTGTCATTTCCTTTCCTTGTCTTGGGTAACTTGGTAATAAAATCCATAGTTACACATTCCCACTTCCATTCGGGAAGTTCAGGCTGTTGTAGCAAGCCAGACGGCTTTTGATGCTCAGCTTTGACTTGCGCACAAGTCAAGTATTTGGCTACATAAGCGGCTACAGACTTTTTCAAGCCTATCCACCAATAATTTGCCTTTAGATCCTGATACATCTTATTAGCTCCCGGGTGAACAGAATATTTGGAACTATGGGCTTCCTGGAGGATAACATCTCGTAGTCCTCCATAAATTGGAACCCATATTCGCCCATTCAATCGTAAAATTCCGTCCTTGCTAAGAGTTAACTGCTCCTCAGTTACTCCCAGCTTCTCTTTAGGATAGTTAGCTTCCAACACAGCTTCTCGCTGTGCAGCTAACAACCTTTCAATCAAATTATTCTTCACTTCAATGCTCTTGGTATTGATTCGGATGGGTTTCACCCTTTCCTTTCTAGGGCATCAGCGACTACATTCGCCTTGCCAGGATGATATCTGATTTCACAATCATAATCATTTAAAGTCTCCATCCAACGGTGCTGCCTCATGTTTAGCTCCTTCTGATTAAACAGATGTTGAAGGCTCTTATGATCAGAATAGATCACAAACTTGATACCATACAGATAATGCCTCCACAGTTTTAGTGCGAACACAACGGCACCCAGCTCCAAGTCATGGGTGGTGTAATTCTTCTCGTGCACCTTTAACTGTCTCGAAGCATAGGTAATAACTTTGCCTTTCTGCATGAGCACACATCCCATGCCAGTGTGTGATGCGTCGCAGTAAACTACGAACTCTTCGGTACCTTCAGGTAATGTCAGCACAGGAGTGTTGCTCAGCTTTTGCTTCAGAATATCAAAGGACTCTTGCTGCTTAGGGCCCCAAACAAATTTTATCTTCTTCTTGGTCAGTGAAGTCAAGGGCGCAACAATCCTTGAAAAGTTTTCAATGAATCGCCTGTAATATCCTACTAAACCCAGGAAACTATGAATTTCTGTAGGCGTCTTTGGCTCTTGCCAATTCATGACAGCTTCAACTTTAGCGGGATCCACTTGGATACCACGCTCGCTGACTACATGTCCAAGAAATTGGACTTCTCGAAGCCAAAATTCGCACTTAGAGAATTTGGCATAGAGTTTCTCATGATGTAGAAGTTTGAGAATACAGCGAAGGTGTTTCTCATGGTCAGCTCGGTTCTTCGAGTAGATAAAAATATCGTCGATGAAAACGATGACGAATTTGTCCAAGTACGGCTTGCAGACGCGATTCATGAGATCCATGAACGCAGTCGGTGCATTAGTGAGCCCAAAAGGCATCACTAGGAACTCGTAGTGACCATAACGAGTCCTAAATGCGGTTTTATGTACGTCTTCATCTCTGACTTTCAGTTGATGGTAGCCTGACCTCAAATCGATATTCGAGAAATAACTTGCCCCTTGTAATTGATCGAACAAATCGTCGATCCTCGGCAAGGGATATCTATTCTTTATCGTGACCTTATTAAGCTCGCGATAATCGATGCACAGACGCATCGATCCGTCCTTCTTCTTAACAAACAGGACAGGTGCTCCCCAGGGAGATGAACTAGGCTTGATGAAACCTTTAGCTAATAGTTCATCTAACTGAGTCCTCAACTCCTTCATTTCGGTTGGTGCTAGCCTGTAAGGTGCCCTAGCAATAGGTGCTGCTCCAGGGATGATATCGATCCTAAATTTCACTTGCCTATCTGGTGGCAGACCAGGTAGATCTTCAGGGAAAACTTCTGGATATCCCGAAATGACGGGAATGTCTTCTATCTTCGGTTTAGGCTCTTCAATAATCACCTGTGCCATGTAGATGACACAGCCCTTCTTTAGACATTTTGAAGCCTTGCGCATAGTCACTTGCTCAGGCAATCCGTACTGGGTATCTCCCCGAATGGTAAGCGATTCACCAGACGGAGTCTTTATCACCACTTGCTTTCTGTTGCAGACGATTTGGGCCTGGTTGTGAGATAACCAGTCCATACCCAATACTAGGTCAAAACCGGCCAATTTAAAGGGAAGTAGAGATAGAGGAAAAGAGTGGTTCTTAATGGATATCACACATCCATCTAACACAGTGGAGACGGTTTCTATGGTGCCATCTGCTAGCTCTACCTCATAATTCACATTTAAGGTTTTGACATGCATATTCAGTAATTTGCAAAATTTATGATCTACGAAAGACTTATCAGCGCCCGAATCAAAAAGTACTCTTGCAAAGATATCATTTACGAGAAAAGTACCTGTGATTACGTTATCATCCAGCACTGCTTCTTTCGCCTCCATCCTGAAGACTCTCGCATTGGTCTTCTTGGCCTCTTCCTGCTTCTTGGCATATTTAGGGCAGTTGCTTTTAATGTGCCCTTTCTCGCTGCAGCCGTAGCAGGTTGCATCTTTTATCTTCTTGCAGTCCACGGTCTTGTGGTCCTTGGACTTCCATAACCCGCAAGCATACGACTTCGACTGAGTCTGCGGGTTTGATTCGAGTCTACACTTTCCAAAGTGATGTCTCTTGCAATTCTTGCACTTGGGCTTCTCACCAGACTGTTGCCCATCCTTCCTTGACTCCGACCCTCTCTTGTTATCACCGTTTCCACGGTGCTTCTTGCCCGACCTTCATGAAGTATCATCTTCACGCTTTCTCTTCTCAGCCTCTTTGTTCCTTAGCGATCTTTGTCGGACCGCATCAAGAGTAAGGGACAAAGATATGTCGGCTACAGATCTAAAGGTCGCTGGCCGAGTGGCCTTCATGCTTGCCTTTATTTCGGGGGCTAACCCACCGATGAAACGAGCTATTCTCTTCGGCTCCGGGGTTACCAGATACGGAACCAACCGGGACATCGTGTTGAAGCTCGTGAGGTAAGCTTGACAGTCAAGGTTCGTCATAACCAACGATAGAAAGTCGGTCTCGATCTTTTCAACCTCATGTTGAGGGCAGTAATTCTCCTTGATGAGAGAAATGAATTCCTCCCATGTCATGCTGTATAGAACAGCCTTTCCCGAGGCCTGAACCAGAGACCTCCACCAAGCCAGGGCCTCGCCCTTGAATGATTGTGAAACAAATTTTACCACATCTTTCTCTGCGCACCCACTGATGTCCACCACGGTGTCCATCTCGTCTAGCCACGTCATACAATCAACCGCGCCCTTCTCCCCGGTGAAATCTCGGGGTTTACAAGATACAAAATACTTGTAGGTACAGCCCGTGGCGCGAGATGCATCAGTATACACTCTTTCTAGACGGACACTGTTTTCATTGGAGGAGTGATTATCATCGTCCTTTTTAGGCTTAGACGGTGGTTTGCTGTGAGATTTTGAGTGGGTTTTCGGCTTTGAGTGTGGTTTGGATATGGTTCTGCTCCGGGATTCAGTATACTCCTCGTATTGTCGATCCAGGGCTGCCTTAACAGCATTGTCGACAAGAGCTTTCAATTCTACGCCCGTCAAATGAACCTGGGCGTTATCGTATTCGTCTTCTTTCGAATGACTATTCTCCACACTTGGATCAGCCATGGTAACTTGAATCTGCTACAGAAGATAACGAAAAATTTTATTTAGGAGTTTATTATGGAATTGTCTTTTATGGCAATTCATTAACAATAGTAAACAGAGACCATATCTGGTTAATTTGTTACTCACTATTATTTAGGATTTGAACATACTTATCCTAATTACAAACAATATTGTCATTGGCATAAAAGCCTAGTCACGAGGACGTTTTTATAATATTAGCCGGGATTACAGATAATCAAGGCATGAAGGTTTGAACCGTAGTTCTTTTACCTTTTCTGACAGGGAGTCATAGACTACCACTGCCTTTTGTCTTATATGACAATAATTATGGCCCGTAGGCACTACACCACTAATGGATGTTTTATAAGTTTGGCCCGTAGGCACTACATCACTAATGGATGTTTAATAAATTTGGCTCGTAGGCACTACATCGCTAATGGACGTTTTAATAAGTTTGGCCCGTAGGCACTACATCACTAATGGATGTTTAATAATTTGGCCCATAGGCACTACATCGCTAATGGATGTTTTAATGAATGATCATCTTTATTGATGATTTAACCCATGATTTATAAATAATTAATTTGGGCTTTGGAATCCTTAGAAGGATTCTTATACCAGAATGACGCGTGCGATTTTAACGAATCAAATCTGCCATGAACGTTAACATGATTACAGAGGTTAACTTGGAATCTGAATCTTTTAATCAGGTCTTACCATCTTGGCCGGATCTTATAAAGACACCTGGCTAGGTTTCACTCTTAAGATTCTTTATTTAGGCAGATTTAAATTTAAAAGGAATGATTTTTTATTTATCTCATATATAACAATAACAAAAATGAAATTTATAACATAACATTCCATAAACTTCAAATATGATTACACGCTGCCCTAAACGGGACTTTATCAATAAATAATTACCTACGCAGAGGTTTATAGCAAAACATATCCACGCAGGGACCAATTACAAGATAGATGTCCGCGCAGGGACTAAAAGATAAGTCCACGTAGGGACTGAAATACGATAAATGTCCACGCAGAGACTAAATTGCAAATACAACATTACATAAGGAGACTAATGGTCTCGTTTCTTCCTCCCTTTTAGTAGGTTTGCTAGGCCCTTGAGAAATCCAAGATTACTCTTGCGTTCTTGTTCGAAGTCTCACTCCACACGGTTTAAACGGTGGAGTATTTCTTCTTGCTCCGGCGGAGAAAATCGTGGATGCTGCGACGGTTGCTGAACCGGAGGTCTAGGAGGTATTGGATACCCATGAGCTGAGTAATCTGGTCTCCAAGAGGTTCCATGAAGGGCATTATAATTAGCCGCTACCACATATGGATCGGCATCATAGTTATAGTTGTAGTGCGTGTGAGTCGGCTGCTCAAACGGATTGTACGCCGTGGAAGCGCCGTACGCTGGTATCGGATTGTCATATCCGAATGGTGGCGGAGGTGGTGCAACTGGTGCAGAATTCACCTCTGCAGGATGACCCGAAGGTTCCCCTAATTGTGGTTCTTCTTCAGGTACTGACGGAAAGTGACTAGCACTCGAGTGGCGAGAGGTGCTGAAATGGAATTCCCCTCCTCGGGTAGACATCCGTGCGCCTGATCTTCTACGCCTTGGCGGATCTGGAATTACTGGTTGAACCGGTGGCGGTGGTGGTGGCGTAACTGCCACGAACCGCGAATCCTCAGAAGGATCCTGTTGTTGCTGTTGGTCGTGAGGTGAGAAATGATGTGAAGGTGTAAAGTACCAATTATATTGGTCAAACCTCGCCTGGTAGCTGTCGGGACCTTGATAGGGTGTTTCATGGAAGGATGACCCATCAGAGATCTCGATTGGATGGTTGGGAGTACCCCTTGCAGGCTCGACGGGGTCTGTATCCTCGTCCATATCCACTGCATTATCTTCAGAAAAGTGATCCTCTGGTCCTAAAGGGTTATACCCTATTGGCTCCTGGACATAATCCGCCCGGTTAAACTGTCCTACGAAGAAAGGTGAAGGATCGCCGTAAGAACGGTGCGAAGCAGATCGCTGGAGAGGTATAAAGGATGGTTGAGGGTTATTGGGTTTGTTTTCCGAATCTGGTCCAAAAGAATGACGGTATGAGGGTGTTGAGCTATGCGAGGTAGAATGTCTCGCAGGTTCAAAGAGGTTTCTTTTTCGTCTCTGTGGTTCTTCACTCCTTGTACTGGAAGGAGCTCGCATGTTCGAAGGTCCAGCCTCGTGATCATTGTGAGTAATGATCGTCCCTTTGCCTCTTCCTCCTCTTCCTCGTCTGATTGCAGGTGGCATATTTCCTGCTTTCAAAACTTTAAATAACAATAAACAATAAAAAGACAAACTGGAATAACAATTCGAATTTGTCCTATATTCTTGTATAGACTCAAGTATGTGCAATTGTGTAACTGAGATTAAACACAAAGGTTAGTGTTTAATTCACTCAGTGTTGGCTCTGATACTAACCTGTCACACCCCGATTTCCACGTGTCTCACCCGTGGGCCCGGTGGGGGATTACCGTGACGTAGTTGGCAACAATATAGTCAAACCACACAATATAATGAATGCACAGCGGAAGCATAAAGATAAATATATTTCAACATTAAGTGTAATATCAAAGTATCACCATTGTTGAAATAAAATCCACAGGGGATCAATAATAATAATAAAGTATTGTTCAACAGACTTCAGGCATCTTAAGCTTGCGAGACTTCTAATGATGCTAAGGAGAAATCCCAACCAATTACGCATAGTACCTCCATTTAGTCTTTTTGGGGAAAATACGTCAGTTTACACTAGTAAATACATTCAACTGACACTTTTGTAAAATGTTTGATAAAATTGGTTTAAATGCACAAGGCACAAACTCTTTATAACTTGGGATAATTTATAATCAAATCTTGTAAAGAATTACATGTTACTATGCGTTCGGTCGCACGGGTCGTGCCGGGTTAAAGTTTAATAGACACGCCACATAGCATAAAACCGTGGCGGGTAAACCAACGGCTACACTTTTATAGTCATGGACATAATGCCGGGTGTACGCCTACACCCGGATGTCGAGGTCGTGGCCATTTCGTAAAATGCTGCCAAGGATATCCGGGACATGGTCATTAAGCCCCCAAAGGCGTAAAGTCAACAAAACAAGTTTTTAAACGGGTCACATTGATAATACCCAACTACTAATGAGTTGGGGTCAATTGCCCGACCAAGCTGTATTTTAAATACCGTAACCCAAGCCCGTATAACGGAAAATAAGTTAAAAGTATTTACCTTTGCAAGTATAATTCCTTAATTGAAATAAATTGCAGATAGCTTTTACTGGTCCCCTATTCTGGAACGAAGGTTTAAATTAACCTATTAGAATCCTAACGGGTCTTTAATTTAGCCGTAGCTTAGACCGGTCAGTTTCGAAGGATAGTTATGGTTTAATCGCGTGAAAGACGAAAACCGTGAATGGAGTGTGATTTTTGACCCAAAAAGTTTGAAGACTTGCTTTATATGGGTATAATAATCATACTCTGGATTTTGGGGTCAAAACAATATGGTTTGACCCGTTTCGGCTAATTTATGTAAACTAGTTACATAAGCCGAACCGTGCGCGCAAAAGGCGCAACGGGTAACCGTAAGAGTCATACACTGTTTTCCTAAGTCAATATGCTTTAAAGAGGTTGTGGTATCAGTAGGATACCTTCCATAATGCCCGTAACGAGTTTAAGTTCATATTATGCCCCGTAGGGGTATTTCGGTCTTTTTAAATATTATAGAAGAGGTTTCTGAGTTCTACAGGAAATCTGAGTTTCCCGAACAGTTTATAAAGTCTAAAATACTTTATTTATTATTTAATATCAGTAGCAACTGGAATCGGGTCAAGAGACCTTGTAGAACTCAAGTTATGGCCGAAAAGGGTATATTCGGTATTTACCGAACCGTTGCCATAACCGCAGGTTATGAGCAGGTTAAAAATAATTAAAAATCTTTAAAAATCCCAAAATATTATTTTACATAAGTGAGTAAAAGGTTTGGTGTCGAAATCCGGGTTTAGATAGGCGTTATGCTAATTGCGCTATTAAATTACTAAAGTTCCGTAATTTGCGCTATTTAGCATAACTCCTATTCTAGACCTCGGATTGACGTGAAATTTTTAGGGACGTGCTTAGAAATCAGTAACTAAATTCATGATTCTTTCACATGTCCGAAATTCTCGTTTTAATTTAAAAAGGGCGTTACGATCAACTTTTAAGCATTTAACGGAAAAGTGTAAAAGACTCGGACAAACAACGAACCGGCCACAGAGGGTTATACCATCATGTAACCTGGTCCTTAGAGAGTCCTAAGGCATATCTAAATCAAACTTTAACGGGTCAGAACTGAAGTCAAAGCAAAAGTCAAAGCTTTTGCGACTTTCGGCTCCGAACCGGGTCAAAACAGTAAATGGTCGGATCAAACAAGCGTAGACTAGTTAATATACTTATTATCATGTTTTATGAGTGTTTAAACAGGTTACATATCATCTACATTACTGATTATGCAAGAAATCGCAAAATAGCATTTCTGTTGACTTTTTCTAAGCACGTTTGACTCGACATTTGGACTAGTTAGAGTGGGAATCAGAGGGTGCCCTTTTAGGGGTTTAAAGCCCACATGATTACCAACATATAACTATCTTTGATTCGACAAACCACTGGACCATTTGTGATTTATCGCAAAGTCAATCGTTAATTACGACGGATTGACTTTTAAGCTAAACTAAGCAAAAACTAAGCCATAAAAGGGTTGGCATACTTACAGAAGCTTGGTGCACGACTAAGGATGTTAGAAGAGTGCTTGAGAGCTCCAGAGATGACTTAGAATGCAGGTTTGAGGTGTGATTCACTTGTGTGCAATGTGGTGCCTTTTATAGTGAAAAATTAGGCTTAAGATCATTACAACACACCCTACATTGGATCATGGATGATCAGCAAGTGGCCCTGGGTGCTAGGGGGCATGTAGAGGGCGCCCATGCTTCATTAATTGCTCAAATGATCGTTCACAAGCTCAAACAACAAGTCTGTCCAAAGTTTCTGCATCTGGGACTCGTACGCGGCCCGCATTAGGATTCAGGCTACATGCACGCGGGCCGCCTGAATCTTCATGTCAGGAAACGTATCCACAGGTGGCTCGCGGCCCACATTAACTTGCTTGTTTCACTCAGGCGGGCCGCCTGACGCCTGAATTTCAAGATTTTCAAATCTTTTGTAATGATTAACTTGACCTTTCGGTTTCGAAGGGGTAACTTTGCGATTTGGCCCTCGATTATTTACCGTTAAGGGCCTCGTGACTTTTACCCGCAATGTTAAGTCCCCGGTTAGTTTAATTATTATCCGAAAAGCCTTAACTTTCATTGTTGACGCTTTTAACCCCTCGCATACGAATTTGATCATAACTTTCTCGTTTTAAAACGGAACTTCGCGAAATTTATATAGCATATTCTAGTGAGCGTATTTTACTGTTACAAAGCCTCGGGTTCGTCAAAGGGTCACTCAGAGGTATAAATTAAACATGTTGACACAGTTGACCCCTGTAGCTTGTAATCTCTCACTTTCTTCCGCGTTTCGCTCCGTACGATCCATGATTTATTCGTTTGAAGGTACGAGCATCGTTTAGGGTTACTATACAGTATATTTACCCTTCGTCGACATTTATAACCCTCGAATTTACATACTTTCAAGGTTTGTCAACTTTAGTCCTTTATTTAATATTTAATGCCACGTGTAAAAACTCATGACACGTGTTAACACCTTATTGGACACAAAATTTCGAGGTGTTACACCACGTGATGACAACACCGACCATTTTGTCAGTTTAGTCCAAAGGTTTGAAACATTGTCATTTTAGTACAAATAGTTTCAAATGTTGCCATTTTAGTCAATTGGTTAATTCCATCCCTTTATTTTGTTAACTAGAATGACATTTCGGTCATTTTATATGTAATTCTGTTAACTAGAAGAGCAATTCGACCATATAAAGTGATCGAATTACCCTTCTAGCTAACATAAAAAATGGACGGAGTTAACCCGGTGGACTAAAATGTCAATGCTTGAAACTATTTGAACTAAAATGGTTACGCTTGAAGCTATTCTAAAACATTTCACGTGTCAACACCATACATCCGTAAAAAAACGCTTTTAATCAAAGTTAATTTTTGTATTACTTTTTAAAATTTTAAATTGGGTTGATGTCTTGTAATGATAACATTGCTTATTTTGTAATCATTACTTTAATAGGGTGATGATCAAATAGTATGTTTATTTTGGCTAGGAATGATAGCATGCAATATGATTATGACATGTGGCAAAATTTAAAATAAAGAGGAAGGATATTTTAGTCAATCATATCTTTTCTTCTTCCTTCTTCTCCCAAGTAACTTCAAAACCCACCATTTTCAAAACCCACCATTTTCAACTATTTCTTCACTTTCTATCTTAATAATCACTACATTATAGTGCGATTTTCATCACCAATCAATGATTCAAACACCCGATCAATGTGTTCTTCATCTTTTTTGAAGAAAACCCAGTTTAATTTCATTCAAAATCTCGTTTTTTTTCTCGTGATTTTGAAGATAATCACTCGTTCCGTTCGATTTGATCGCTGATAAGTGTTTCTATTATTCAAATTTCGTCAATCGTTGAAGAAATCGGCTTCGATCCACGTAAGAAATTCTTTAATTTTATTTTTACGATCTGAGTTTTTGATTTAGTCATTGCGTTTTACGATCTTGGCGGGGGTCCGGGGGCAGCGCCCCTGGTAGCAGGGTCCAAGGGGCAGAGCTCCTGGCTGGGGTCGAGCTTTTTTCGATTGTATTGTTTTAATAAAAATGCATGAGAAAATTTACTTTTCTGTAAATTTGCCTTTGGAAAACTGCATTCGTAGACAGTTTTATGCCATTGCATTTTAGAACTGCATTCCTGGTTCAGACAATTCACAGACAAAACTATTGTTCTGGTTCAATGCGTTTTAGAGAGAACACTTTCTTTGGTGTTTTTAGGCCATTGCGTTTTAGACCTAAGACATTTTTATGTGTTTTATGGCCATTGCGTTTTAGAAAAACACATTTTTGAAGTGTTTTTAGTCATTGCGTTTTAGGTAAAACACATTTTTTGGTGTTTTCAGTCTATTGCATTTTACAGAGAACACTTTCTTTTGTTTTTTTAGGCCAATGCGTTTTAGAAATGAGACATTTTTAAGTGTTTTCTGGCCATTGCGTTTTATAAATAAGACATTTCTTTGTGTTTTTGGTGCATTAGGAGGGTAATTGCACGGTACCCCTGACCGCGGGAGGGTTCTCCCTCCCCAAGCTAGCGACCCGGCAACGTTGCCTGGCGGTGAATACCCAGCCGTTTCGAGGGGAGCGAAGAGCCTGCAAGCAGGATTCGAACCCGAGTACATTAGGCCTCGAACCGGTTTAACTTGG
Organism: Helianthus annuus; assembly: GCF_002127325.2. Classification (NCBI taxonomy): domain Eukaryota; kingdom Viridiplantae; phylum Streptophyta; class Magnoliopsida; order Asterales; family Asteraceae; genus Helianthus; species Helianthus annuus. The sequence goes on from NC_035443.2 coordinate 8,156,113, forward strand.
GTGTCGGTAGCCATTGGGCTAACACCCAATGGTTTTTGGTGCATTATGTTTTAGGTAAAACACTTTTTTATGTGTTTTTCAGTCCATTGCGTTTTAGAAAACAGACATTTTAAGTGTTTTCTGGCCATGACCGGGCCAAGCTAGTGCCTATTACCCCTACGTCGCGGGGCGCGTAAGCCCCCTTCTCATCCTTCGCGGGGCGCGACAAACCCAAAATCAGGCCTTATATAAGGAAGCCATCGGCCTTTAGTCCCAACTCGCTCATAACTTTCTTTCTCTCTCGAATTCCTATATAGTAGGCACTATACCCGGGCATTATACCCCCTAATTAACGAAGTTCTGCCTCGATGTAAGTATCATAACCTCCGGTTACGTATTAGATACGCTGCCCGATTGATCTAGGGTTCCGTAACGGCTGTCGAGGTTCTGCCCGACGTAGTCGTTAGAATTCTGTCTCGGGGAGGGTATTACTAATGTAAATATTGGGTTATCATACTAACGCGTGTGCATTGTGTAATTAATAGATAATCACCAGAAAATCACAAAGGAAAACCCTAAAATAGCAATGTGAGTAATCTACTTTTTGTAAACATTTTTGCAAACTGTTTTTACAAAACCTCAAATGTTTTACATTATATTAAACAGTGATTGAGTATTTGTATTCTACAATTATCATCGGTATGTTGGGGTTTTGTATACAAAATTTGTTACTACACTATGAGTAGTAACATGATCACAAGTCGGGTTGACAGTACCGTGGGTGGAAATTAAAGTAGAAAATAAACAAATGTAATTGCGCGACCGCCCTCAATGCTGTAAACGGTTTTACTTGTCTTGATTAAACTGGGATTCACTCACCAGTATTTCCCACTGACAAAATGTTTTTAAACGCGTTTCAGGTAACAAAATGTGAAAGCCAAATAGAATCCAGCTGGACAACACTGAAGGCTTGGAAAAATGGCTATAAAAGTTACCTAAATAAAGAGATGTTTTATTTAAATAAAATAGGGTTTATCCCTATGAAAATGTGTGTACTGAAAACTTGAGAATTTCCCACGTGTTTAATATTATAAAAGTATGGTATTTTACTCTGATAAATATTTCCTAACTACGGTCCTGATGTAATTTCCGCTGCCAAACTGATAAACACCGATACCACTGAAACTGGCCACGGCCGCCCGTTCCCGGGTAAATAGGGGACGGGGGTTGCGACATTGCGTTTTAGAAAAATGTCATTTTTTAGGTTTTTTTTCCATTGCGTTTTACGCAACTGGGTTTTTTCCATTGCGTTTTACGTAACTGGGTTTTTTCCATTGCGTTTTACGCAACTGGGTTTTCAAATTTTTTTCGAAAATATAGCAATAGTATACTCGTTTTAAATATAAAAAAAACGCTCGTTTTTTGGTGCAATTTTTATAAAAAAAAATGTCGTATGAAAGAGTTATTAACGTTTAAAAAATGGGGAGAATTGGATGAGAGAGAAACTATTGCTTTGGATTGACTAGAATGTCCCTAAACAAATCCACGCGCCTCCTTTTTTCTCTTCAATTTCACTCATTTAATCTTAGCCCTTGATTAAATAAATAGATGTCAAAATTATTTTCTAGGCTTCCTACCCAAATAAACTTTCTATTATATCCTAACCCTACTTTAATATTCGTTCCTATTTTAAATATATCTTTAAGTTGACCAATATTTATCTTTAAGTTGATCATATCTTTTATTAGATTAAATATATTAAAACTTTCTCACAAAATTCGCTCTTATTTTAAACATTTTTATAATTTATAACTTACAATTTATAATTTACAATTACAATTATTATTTTTTATAATTTTATAGTTTATAATTAACAATGACAACTATTATTATAATTATAATTTTTATTTGAACCTTATTAAAACAATTTTTTGTGAAATTTTCGTGTATTAAATTTATAATGATATTTTTTTAATTAAAATACAACAGTTGTGTTCATATTTACTTGTTTAACATTTACTGTAAAGATTGACGATAAATGTGTATATCAGTATTCAATGTTAAAGAAGATTTCATAACCAATAATGTGGTGGTTCATTTGCAAAGACAAAACCTTTAAACAGGTGTTTGAGAGGGGAAGATCTTAGGTTCGAGTCACACATACGACAGAGATTAACAGAAACTTGTAGTTAAAAAAATAGATTAACATAGGCTTCAACATACACAAGCATTCTTCACTACCTGATTCGATTTGCAAAAACAGAAATGGTTCATACAATCGTGAATCGTTTTTATATTATTTGCAAAACAAATGATTTTGAATGGTATATCTATGCACATATGATTTATGTTTAGTTTTTCGTTTATGGATACTTAAAACTTTATAGTTGATGCAAATATGCAACAAATTCTCTTATGTATTTAATGAAAATAATTTCATTACTTTATTGGCTAACAATGTAAAATTAATTAAGAAACTTTGTAGAGGATTAATGATTATGATAAGAATTATTAAGCACTTTAGAACCAAGTTGAGTATCAATTATAATGAGTAAAAGATTGTAAACTTATAAAATAATTATCAGCTACACTTATTTTTTTTTTCAAATTGTGCTTTTTTTGAAAATTGATTATCTCATTCATATTTATCAAATTACATTAAAACAAAAGATAGACGATCAACAAGTTGTACCGCCACCCCTTTCTAGAATGAGTTTTCATTTTTCTTAGAGTAAACTGCCATTTTGGTCCTTGCGGTTTTTCCAGTTTTGTCATTTTAGTCCAAATCTCAAACTTTTTACATCTGGGTCCCCGTGGTTTGCATTTTGTTGTCATTTTGGTCCAAAAGTGATATTTGACCAGAATCCCCAAATTAAAACCTCCTGTTTTGTCCTTACCCTCAGGGGTATTTTGGTCATTTTAAAATTATTATAACTAAATATTGAGATTAGGACATTATAAAAGAATCTTCATCTTTTCCCCAGATCTTCATCTTCCCCAAAAGTCTCCCACCTCTCTCCCTATCTCTCTTCTCTCTCTCTCTATCTCTAAAGTCTCCCACTCTCTCTCTCTAAAGTCATCACTCTCCTCCTCCTCCTCCTCCTCCTCCTCCGGTTAACGCCGCTGCAGCTGACGTGGCGGTGGCGACGAAGACACTCATCCTCCGGATTCCTCCGGTGAACGGTGCTGATACTGAATGACGGAGGCGTTTGCTGGACAGAACCACACGGAACACGTGATGAGAAGTTTCCGGTGCCAAATCGAAACCTAAGCTCGCCATTTCTGTAAAGGTAATTTCCAGTTGAAAGGTTGAAATTTTTGGGTGTTTGTGGGTGTTTGGTTAGGGTTGGGGTGGGCGGCGACGAAGTGGTTGTGGTGGACAACAGATCCACCGTGTTTCTCTCTCATGTTTCTCTCTCGTTCGAAACCCTACCGAAACTCAGATCCACCATTGTCATCGTCATCTATGCGTTCCTCTCTCCGTGAGAGATGGTGGTTCAGATCTTGAAGATGATGTTCTGGTGGTAATGGAGGTGGTGGTGGTTGCGGTGGAAGCGTGTGGTGGTTGCGGTGGATGGTGATTGGTGAGTGAGGATGGTGATTTTCTGGGTTTTAGATGTTCTTGATTTTATGGGTTTTGATGATGATGTTTGAAGATGAACGATCTCTGGGTTTTGATGATGTTCTTGAAGATGATGTTCTTGATTTTCTGGGTTCTTGATTTTCTTGAAGATGATGTTCTTGATTTTCTGGGTTTTGATGATGATGTTCTTGAAGATGATGTTATTAATTATTGAAATGTTATAATAAATTAACATGGACCAAAATGCCCCTACACTAAAGGACAAAATAATCAGTTTTCAACAGTCAAAATAAAGGGTTTTTGGATTTTGGACTAAAATAACAGCAAACCACATAGACCCAGATGTAAAAAGTTTGAGATTTGAATTAAAATGGCAAAGATGCCCAAACCATAAAGACCAAAATGAGAGTTTACTCTTTTTCTTAATAAATGAAGTTTGGTGGCTCACCCTCAAACTAAATTCAAGGCGGTGTGGTTATCTGTAACCGGGCCGGGTCAGTTGAACCGTAGACTTAAAAACCGGTCGGTAGGGAATTTCCACTTCCTCGTGCGACCGCCTTTAGCGGAAAAACCTATAACCACACGTCACCACCCCATCTATTAGCCGTCGGATCATCATCCCATCTTCAAATCTCATCCGTCCATCAGTACCGTTTCCTTTATAAATACCAAATCACGAAACCGTTTCCTTTCATCTCGCGAACAAATGAGTGGATATCGTCTTCATCTTGCAACAAGTTTCAGATCCGATCTTCATCTTTTCGTCTTCCGTTCAATCAACGCGTTATTCAAACAGATCTGTTCATGATCTACGTTCTGATGCGGTTGTTTTATGTTTTTACGGATCGATTTGTGGCGATTTTGCAGGATGCCTAGGGTTTTGACGCGAGATTTTGACGTTTTTTTGTTGATCTACCTTTGATCGGCGGTAACTGGATTGTTTGGCGTCGATTTGGTTATCAACATCTCAGATCTGCAGTCTCTTGACGGCGTGTACGGTGTGGAAGGTACGGTTGACTTACTTTAGCTATATGTTTATTGTATTTTTTTTGTAATTTTATGCAAAAAAAAGTTGTTATGTGATGTGTTTACATCTGCTTTGATTGATTTCTTGAAGGATGGTAGTTATTGGATATCTGTTTTTGAATATAGTCACCGTTATTGTACATCGTTTGTCAGTTTGGTGTGTTTACGTCTGGTTTTTGATAGTTTTTAGGTCAAATTGTGAAATAAACCATTAGTAACGGTTCTAACTGTTGATGTTTGGATTCTGTTAGTAACGGTTCTAACGGTTCCAATTGTGTAAAAAACGTTGAATACTGTACAGTCCAGGTTATAGGACTGTTTTTTGGTATAAACTGTAAACCAAACTGTTTGTTACAGTTAGTTTTGAAACGACTGAAATATTCAAGTAAAATTCGACAGCGAAACCAAGCTGGTTAACCTTGAAACCGTTTGTTATGCCTATCTAGCGATTTTGCTTTGTTAAAATAGAATCTGTTGGTGCTTGATGCCTTTGCTTGCTTTGGTTCGATATCGTCTGTTATGCTCTAGGGGTTTTGCTTTGTTTATAAAAACCTGTTAGGGCTTGATAATAGTATCTGTTAGGGCTTGACTAGTTATGCTTTGATTTTAGTATATGCTTATCTAGCGGTTTTGCTTATTTTTGATATAGTATGTTGCTTTGTTTTTAATTAAATTTGTGAGTACTTGTTTCTTTCTTTTGCTTGCTTCGAATAATTTCTTGAAGGGTGGTTAGTCGGCATCTGTATCACAATATAGTAACTGTTATTGTTATTCGTTTAAGTTTTTGCCCAGTTTACATGTTTGATATGCTTATCTAGTGGTTAAGCTTTATTTTAAATAAAATATGTTAGTATTTGATTGACTTGAATGTTTGTATTATTGCAGGTTTTCTGGCATCCGGTGACTTCCTTTCTGCTGTGTTTTGTTGTGATGAAATGTTGATGACCTTGATTGATTTGATTGACCTTCAGACTTGTCGGATTTACCTTGTTCTGGAACTTGATGTTGATGTATAGCTGAGAAGTAACGTACGATTATTGGCACCCAGGTTTGTATGTAATCGGAAGTAACGGATCTCGATTTATGTAGGGATCCTGTATGTCCTATTACACCTTGTTACTTTGACCTTTGCCATGTTGGGTGCGCTCGCATGGCAGGTCGCCTATCTTAATAAAAAAATCCTATTTTTGTTTTGGGGAGAGGTCGCACGGGGTTGCCCGGGATCTCTCCTCTGGTGTGCGCCTGTTTCTGTGTGTGTGTGTGTGTGTATATCTATTGGATGCCTAGCACTGCTCAAATCCTCTCTACAGTTCGAATAGTGGCAACATCAACAACAATTATTCAACATACGCTATCAAAACTAACATATTCCTCGTTATCACTTGAAGGTACTTTCATCCAACTGCTTATCATGGTAGTATACAATTTAAAGCACAATTCATGTTTATAGTTGGTCCATCTTGATGAGTTTAATCTAAAGCGAATATATATTCTTGTTTCCCCATATTCTAGTCGTCTCATTTATGGGTGAGCATACTGGGTCGGTTTATGAAAGGCATAAAACTAGATCTTGTTTGCATCAATGAGCAAAAATTTTCAATTGCCTTACAATTCGTTGAAAAGATTTTTTTCAATACAAGTGAACATTGACTTATATTGGCAACACGTTTTTCCTAAAGAAATAACTTTTTTTGAGTTCTCTACATATCTGTGTTTTTTTAAGTTTGTACTCATTGGTCCTGAAATTTGGTCATTGGCATCAACGTTTATATGTGCACGGTGTGTAATCGGATATAACAGGTCTTGTTGTTAGTAGGGGTCCTTTATGTCTTATCGCACCTTGTTATTTGACCTTTGCCATGTAGGGTGCGATCTCATGGCAGGTCCCCTATTCTAATAAAAGATTGTACTTTTGTTGAGAGAGGTCGCACGGGGTGGCCCGGGATCTCACCTCTGGTGTGTGTGTTTTGTTTCTCCATTGGCTCTCTAGCAGTGTTCAAATCATCCCAACAGTTCAATTAGAGACAACATCAACAGTTACACAATATGGTGTCAAAATTAACAATTTCAAGATCGTCGCTTGAAGATACTTTTGTGCAGTTGAATGTCATGGTATTATACATTTTATAACACAGTTGATGTCTATAACTGGTCAGCAACATTTAAAATTTTTATAGATGTCTACGACTGTTCATCTGATGTTCAATTATTCCAAAAGTCTTTATTGAGCTTAAGCACTGAATTGCATCAGTGTGCAAGAAATTTTAACTGTTTCTGTCGGTACACAATGACATACTTTGAGGCTACAATTCTTTCTAAAAGATAACGCTTTTCAAGTATTCTTCGTTCGTAGTGCTGTCAAGTCTACTTTATCGGATAGTCATTCATGAAGTACCATAATTCAAGGATGGTAGTACGTCAATGTGCGAAGCAACTAACGCGTTTACGAACTTGCAAACTGAATACGGTATCATCATTTTAAACTAGACTTTACACTTTACAATGGTAATTATTCCAATTCAGTTTATAATCTATTAATACTTGTAGTTTTCTTGTGATAATTTACGCATCAAGTTGATTTACGACGATTATTTTTGCATTTGCGAGGCTTCTTTTGAAAGAGCATTAGTTACTCCTCCAGGATGTAGTTTTTGCTAGATGAGAAACTTGAATCAAGTAGGTGAATTTTAATTTATGTACTGTTGGAGTAGTGTTGTATTGGAGGCTAAAATTTGTATAATTTGAGCCTTGTATTTGATTTCGGAGTTGGTCTTGCTGATGCTCTGTTTCTTGTGGACTACGATTTAAGTTTATGATCTCTGTCAAGAATCTGGAACATCTTTTGAAGCTTGACACGGTACCCGAAGATGGTTGTTTTTTTGGTTTCGTGGAGCTGATCCTGCTGCTGCCCTGGTGATTAAGTGTCTACGTCGACTGGCTATCTATAAGTTGGCTGTTTCTTGCTGTTCTGTAGTCAACTTTCTTCTGCTGCCTGCACCAGTTATATCAAAGCTGCTTTGCTGTTGAACTGTCTAATGCTATTTGCTCGTTGCCTAGTCGTTCGTCATTTACAAATTAAGTTCACTGCTGTGGTCTCAAGTTTCTGGCACTGACGTTATGATGGTTGAACATGAATAGCAAGTTCCTGAATATCGATGATTGAGTTGAACCCACCCACGGTTTCTTTTCGTCCAGGTAAAGCACAATTGAAGGTCATGTTTTTGTAATTAGTTTTGTGATTATGAAGTTGGTCACAGGTTTGCGTTGCTAGACTCTGTAGGGTTTGATGGAATAACATCAAATCCTGGTGGTTCCTAATGCATATCTTGCGCTGCAATGGTTCATTGAGCCCCCACTTTGAAAATCTGATGCTTGGATGTGTTAGTTTTGGTGGTTCTGATTGCTGCTGAACCTTATTTGTCACAGCTGTTTGGTCACGTTGGTCGTCGTTCCCAGTATAGTGGACCACAAGATGTTCTATGATTGCTGGTGCTGGCGTTCAATGGAATTTCAAAGGAGCAATTTCGTTATGCAGTTTGAAAAAATAACTGAGTTCAGATGTGTGTTGTTTTTAAATACAGGTGTTACCATTATCACCGATTTTTTGAGATGATCTTTTTATTGCTTTTTTAAAATTCTAATGGTTAGAGCTTGGACTGCCTTGCTAAACATAAATAGTTTTGAGATGGGCTTTGTTTCAAGCTTAACTGCAAAGCTTGAGCGGAATCTCATTTTGAAGTACTTAAAAATCTTGTGTGTACTTATTTATAATTATAATTATAGAGTTATTTTATGTAAATTAATATATATTTTCCATCATAAAAATGATTATATAGAATTTTCTATTACATAAAACTATTAATCTATTATGTTTATTTAAATAGGTGGTAATACATGCTTCAGTGTAGAAACTACTTGAGTTTGGAGCTGCTTTTGAGTGGTTGGTTTGCATCGTTTAAATTTGGACACATGTTGGAGTGGTTGGTTTTTTCTTTGTTCAATTAAAGAAACCTTTAAAGTAGTTAACGGCATATCACATTGCTTTGTTTCTTTTCTCTCAAAGGCGGTTGAGAAACTGTTGTTTCGTAGGCGAGACGATAAGTGTATCGAAGGGTTAAATAACTTGTGGATTGAATGTTGAATTCAATTACAAAACAGTTCATGAAGGGACCTCTCGGACCCCTTGAGATTCTAGATCTGTAAGCTCTAAATTGGGAAGAGCACTCGGGTCATCCATCACCTGAGAGGTTGGTGGTTCGAATCCACCCAGATCTGTCACAAGTTCTGATCACCAAGATGATAATTTAGAAAGCATTGGATTCTTGTAATTATAAGGGCTAGTCACGATAAATAGAATGTGCTTTGATGGTTAAGTGTCTACGTTGACGGCTCTATGCGATGGCTGTTTCGTGCTGTTTTGTAGTCAAGATTCTTCTGCTGCCTGCACCAGTTTTATCAAGCTGCTTTGCTGTTGAACTGTGATGCTTTTGTTTGTCTGGTCATTCGTCGTCTACAAATTATCTTCATTGCTGTGGTCCCAAGTTTCCGGCACTGCTGTTATGATAGGTTGCACCTGAATTGCAAGTTCCTGAATATGGATGTTTGTCATGGGTTGAACCCACCAACGGTTTCTTTTTGTCCAGGTAAAGCACAGTTGAAGCTCATGTTTTATGTAATTACTTTTGAGATTATGAAGTTGGTCATAGGTTTGCTTTGCTAGATTCTGTAGGGTTTGATGGAGTCACATCGAATCCTGGTGTTTCTAAATGCAGACCTTGTGCTTCATTGATCTCACTTGAAAAATATAATGCATGGATGTGTTTGTTTTGGTGGTTGCGATTGTTACTGTACCTTGTTTGTCACAGCTGTTTGGTCACGTTGGTCATCGTTACCAGTATAGTAGCTGGTGCTGGCGTTTATTTGAGTTTAATGGAATTTCTAAGGAGCGTTTTCGTTATGCAGTACGAAAACTCCCCTAGTTCAGATGTGTGTTTGATTTAAAATACAAGTTTTACTATTAACACAGATTTCTTTTGAGAAAATCTTTTCATTGCTTTTTTAAAATTTCAGTGGTTAGAGCTTGGACTGGTTTGTTAAACATAAATAGTTTTGAGTTGGGCTTGTTTCAGGCTTAACTCCGAAGCTGGAGGGGGGTCTCATTTTGAACTACTTGTTACTTTTTTGTTTATTACATATTACATATTTAAAGATCTTCTGTGTATATATATAATTATAAGGTTTTATGTTTAAATTAATATATATTTTCTTTCATAAAAATATTATGTAGAAACGAATATATATATTTGCATTACATAAAGTTATTATGTTTGTTCAAATAGAGGTTGGTGAGCCTACATAAGCGTGTTAATTGTAGTTTAGGTGTTTATAATATAAGCTTCAGTGTAGAAACTTGAATTCGGTTCGATTGAGGCTTTTAGTTGCTGCTTTTGAGTGGTTTGGTTTGCATCGTTTAAGACACATGTTGGAGTGGTTAAGAGTTAACGACCTAAAATTGAGCGAGTCACCATGGAACATCAAAATTGAACAGAGAATGGTGATTCGGAAACCGTCGTTTCTTAGGTAAGTTGGTAAGTGTAAGGAAGGGTTGAATAACTTGTGGATTGAACATTAAATTCAAAGGGAAAAGATCAAATAGGAAGTTAATTTTCGCTAGGAAGGATAGGAAGCCATAGGATTATGACATGTGGCAAATTTTAAAATAAAGAGAAAGGGTATTTTAGTCAATCCAACTCCTTCTTCTTCCTTTTTCAAAACCCAGTAAATTCAAAAACCCACCATTTTCAAAACCCACCATCTTCAACTATTTCTTCACTTTCTATCTCAATAATCACTACATTATAGTGCGATTTTCATCACCAATCAATGATTCAGAACCCGATCAACGTGTTCTTTAGCTTTTTTGAAGAAAACCCAGTTTAATTTCATAAAAAAATCTCGTTTTTTCCGGTGATTTTGGAGATAATCACTCGATTCGTTCGATTCGAGCGTTGATAAGTGTTTCTATCATTCAAAATTTGTCAATTGATGAAGAAATCGGCTTCGATCCATGTAAGAAATTCTTTAATTTCATTTTCATGATCTGGGTTTTTGATTTAGTCATTGCGTTTTACAATCTTTGCGGGGGTCCGGGGGCGGCAGCCCCCGGTAGCGGGGTCCCAGGGGCGGCAGCCCCTGGCGGGGTCCAAGGGGCAGCCCCTGTACTAAAAACGCATCAGAAAAATTAATTTTCCATAAATTGGCTCATTTCGAAGACAGTAATTCGTAGACAATTCAGACAGTTCACAGCGACACATTTTTTAGGTGTTTTCAGTCCATTGCGTTTTAGAATGAGTCATTTTTAAGTGTTTTCTGGCCATTGCGTTTTACATATAAGACATTTCTTTGTGTTTTTGGTGCATTGCGTTTTAGGTAAAACACATTTTTATGTGTTTTCTGGCCATTGCGTTTTACAAATAAGACATTTCTGTGTGTTTTCTGGCCATTGCGTTTTACAAATAAGTCATTTCTTTGTGTTTTTGGTGCATTGCGTTTTAGGTAGAACACATTTTTATGTGTTTTCTGGCCATTGCGTTTTACAAATAAGACATTTCTGTGTGTTTTCTGGCCATTGCGTTTTACAAATAAGTCATTTCTTTGTGTTTTTGGTGCATTGCGTTTTAGGTAGAACACATTTTTATGTGTTTTCTGGCCATTGCGTTTTACAAATAAGACATTTCTGTGTGTTTTCTGGCCATTGCGTTTTACAAATAAGTCATTTCTTTGTGTTTTTGGTGCATTGCGTTTTAGAAAAATGTCATTTTTTAGGTTTTTTTTTTCATTGCGTTTTACGTAACTGGTGGTTTTTCTATTGCGTTTTACGCAACTGGGTTTTAATTTTTTTTTTTTTAAATATAGCAATAGTATACTCGTTTTAAAGAAAAAAAAACGCTCGTTTTTTTGGTGCAATTTTTATAAAAAAATAATGTCGTATGAAAGAGTTATTAACGTTTAAAAAATGGGGGGGAATTGGAGGAGAGAGAAACTATTGGCTTGGATTGACTAGAATGCCCTTGAACAAACTCACGCGCCTCTTTTATTCTTTTCAATTTCCCTGATTTAATCTTAGCCCTTGATTAACTTAATGAATGGTCAAGATCACTTCCTATCCTTCCTAGCCAAATAAACTTCCTATTGTATCTCCACCCTAAATTCAAATACAAAACTCCTCATGAAGGGAGCTTGTATACAAAATTGTCTCATGGACATATTGATATTCTAGATCTGTAAGCTCTAAATTGGGAAGAGCACTCGGGTCATTACCTGAGAGGTTGGTGGTTCGAATCCACCCAGATCTGTCACATTATAAGTTCTAATCACCAAGATGAGAATCTAGAAAGCATTGGATTCTTTTAAGGGCTAGTTGCGATTTCACTGTGATTTTGCATTTGTGGTGAACCCTACAAATATCTTTACCCATCTTAATTTTCACCTTATCAACTATCAATTATACACAATATTTCAATAAGGGGAGGGCTATATAGAAAACCCTTATGCTTTTAAAAAACTCTGGAAACTCAAAACTCCCCCCATTTTTACCCAACCTCCCGACATTTAAAAAAAAAAAAATAACACCTGTAATATACATGTTTTTAAGAGTTTTGGGCCAAAAAAAACAAAAAAGCGCCGAAGGGATGTTTTTTAAAAAAATAAACAAATTTCAGCAAACTCCGGGTGACTAACATGTGTTAGGCAAAAAAAGGCTGAAACTTGCTGAAATTTGTTTTTCTTTTAAACATTCCTTCGGCGCTTTTTTGTTTTTTTTTTTTGCCCAAAACTATTAAAAACATGTATATTACATGTGTTATTTTTTCAAAAAAAAAAAAAAAAAAAAAAGTCGGGAGGTTGGGTTTTCTAGGGTTTTCTCAAAATGGAGGGTTTTCTACCTAGCTTTAGCCATTTCAATAAAATTTTTCTTTTTTATTTGAGCCCACCTCATCTAAGGGCCTCTAAGCATGGATGAACTCTAATGGTAAATGCATCCAAGGCCCAATAGAGATAGTCTTAATTGTTGGGTTAAGCCAAGAGCTACCCTTGGAACTGCACGTCACCTCTTGAGAGCAAGGAGCCTTGTTGATGTCGAAGGTGCGTTCTTCCATCTTGTTGAGTTTGTTTTTTTTAGCGTTTGATTCTTCATTATGAGTTGTTTTGCATAGTTATCGTTACAGGCGTTGATGGTATTTGGGGATTCAATGGTATGGGCAGAAGTTGGGGATTCGAGGGTATTTGGAGAACCTTATCATGCTTACCACGTTGACGTTTTGATCCAGTCATCTTCTTGAGTGTAAAATAAAACTCTCTCTATCTCTCTCTATGTGGTCCCCACCATCAGCCAATCAGAAAGCATCGTCGCCTCCGTCTTCCTTCCGCCGTTGGCGACGTGGGGGACGAGCCGAGACGGGGAGGGGACGGCCCCCACACCCCATGGTCTAAGATATTCAGGGTATAACCATAAAAAATAGAATGTTTGAGATCTGTAGTTGTCATTTAGTAGCATCTTTAGGGTCTAAAACAAACTATAGGGTTATAACAAAAAATAATTATGTTATAAAACGTATTTCTTCCTTTCAAACAAAAGCAACAAATATGAAAGATTAACTCATAAAACAGATTAACCAATTTCCATCCTCTGCGTATATATTAGACAACAATGCATGATAACCCGAGTTTTTATTTCTTAAACCCAAAAAGCGAACCTCGTATTTTCAAACGGTTGTACTGTTTTCCCCCAATCTTTTAACAAAATCATAAGCTTCTGACGATACTCTACCAACTCTCCCTAACATTATTAGCGTTTCACACAGGTACTTAAACTAGTTAATAAGTTAAAGGAAACAGCAGAAATGAAGTGATGTGCCTATTACTTTAAGTTGTGCACATTATTAGCATTTCACAAGTTAGTCTGATACATTCATGCTTTTTATAAATTATGCAAGACATTTCCTATATTTTTTTTGCTTTTTTCAATAACAAATAAAGTATATTTGTAAAGAATTACATCATTAGAATGAGTTCAAAATGAACCTCAGGTTGGAACTTTTTTGATATCTAAGAATTTATTTCATAACAAAATATACCAATAAAACATGCAAAACTGTTTTACAATCAAAAATTTTATATACCTTCTTCCGTTATTAGCTAATTATACAAGAGGTATATAATTTATTAGATTACCTCATTTACTACACTTTACATGTTAAAAAGGGGGTGTTTTGAGCCAGGGGTCCGAGTGGAAAGAGTGGAAAGGTTTGTCCTCATCCCACCTTCACCGCCCCTATCAATGGCTTTTGTATGAGTGAGATTTTACTAGGTACTTGTTTATTTGTCAAAGTTATGAGATAAGTACTCCTTTATTACATTTTATAACTTTTTAAATGCATTTATAATTTATAATACATATAAATTGGAATAATATATAAATCTACCGTTATTTAAAAAACGGTTGAGGCGTGCGCCTAAAAAATGAGCCTGACGAGGTGCCACGGCCCCAGCCCCGGTTTGACCCGGTCAGGAGTCGCGGTGTCACAACCCCCGATCCCTAGTTCCCGGGAACGGGCGGCCGCGAGCCAGTTTCGGTGGTATCACGTTTATTTATTCAATTTGGCAGCGGAAATTTTCATCAGGACCGTAGTTAAGAAATATTTAATCAGAGTAAACCACCTCGTTTTATAACATTAAACACATGGGTAAAACCCAAGTTTTCAGTACACACATTTCATAGGAATAAATCCTATTTTATTAAATAAAAACATCTATTTTATTCTTAGGTAACTTTATTGCCACTTTTCCAAGCCTTCAGTGCTGTCCAGCTGGCTTCTATTTGGCTTTCACATTTTGTTACCTGAAACGCGTTTTAAAAACATTTTGTCAGTGGGAAATACTATGAGTGAATCCCAGTTTAATCAAGTTTAAATAAAAAGTCACAGTGAACAGTATTGAGGGCGCATCCGCAATTACATTTGTTTCCAAGTTATATCAATTACCACCCCACGGTAATGTCGTTCCGACTTATGGTCATGTTACTCCTTTACCAGGTGGTAACAAATTTTGTATACAAAATCCCAAATTTATCGACTGTAATTGTATTCTTACAAATACTCAATAACTGCTTATTCGCATGGAAAGATATTTAAGGTTTTGTAAAAACAGTTAACAAAAAGATTTACAAAAAGTGGATCAACTCACATTGCTGTTTTAGGTTATCCTTTAGGGTTTCCTGGTGAATATCTATAATTTACACAAATGCACGTGTGTTAATATAATAACCCATTTTAACATTAGTAATACCCTCCCCGAGACGGCATTCCAACGACTACGTCGGACAGAACCACGACAGCCGTTACGGAACCCTAGATCAATCGAGCAAAGTCTCTAATACGTCTCCAGGGGTTATAATACTTACATCGTAGCAGAACCTCGCTATTTAGGGGGTATATGTCACACCCCAACCAATGGCGGAAACATCGGGATGAGACGAAGTGTGAAGATTGCTCGAGACATCATAACGCTAATAATTGTGACAAGTATTTAAATAATCCGATTTCATTTCATAAGATGAATTGTCAACATTACAAGAAATTCAAATACAACAAGTCTAACAAAATAACATGACAACATAACAAAAATTGATACAACATATTAAACCCTAACATCTATATGTGTATCTAGGCATCAACGCTACTTCTTTTCTTAGCATCATCCTCATCAACCTGTAACATGTTTAAAATAATTCAATGCAAAAGCAAAGGCGAGTATACAAGTTTGATACATACATAGTAAAAGATAAGTTTTAAACAATTCCTCATAGCAAGCATGTGATTCAAGATAAACGTTTAAACATGGCATGTGTCTAACATATCAAACCAAGGAAATGCAATATGCTCATGACATTACCGATGATAAAGGGCGGGTCGTTAATCCTATAGCGCTACATATGTCATGGTTTGGCTCGTACGAAGTTAATGATAAATTCAACACATAAGTTTCACCCAAGTTTAAAGTATCAAGCCATCACGTATACAAGCATGTTATAGGAATGTTCATGTGTTTAAGCAAAATGTTCATGTGTAAGTTTTTGATAAGTAAACATGTTATACCCCAAAAGTGGTAAAAGTAAAAAGGGGGAAATACGAGTATACTCACAAGGCTTGCATATGCTTTCCGATTATCCAATTGTTGACGAGTAGAGATTTAGAGTCCGAATGTATAAGGGTTAAAGTTCAAGTATGTTTAGAGTCGAGATTCGGTGTTTAAAACAACATAAAAATAAGATATGAGAATAACATGGAAAATAATCATTTAGTACATATGATGCTTGTTCTTGACACTAGGAAACTCGAAGGAGTTTAGATGTTTTCATGGAACAAGGTTCCATTAGAATCGTGACAAGTTATCATAGTCTAGGATGATGTAATCTAGTACCCTGACATATGAACACTAGTTCATCATCAAAGATTCGATTATTCGAATAATATATTTAGGTTATATAATATATGTCCAATAGTTCAAGCATGAGGTAGAAGATTAAAATCTTCATTTTGGTACCTCTAAATGTCATAGAAATCATGTAGGAGGTAGGAAGATCAACTCTTCCATTTAGGCACCTCTATGTGTTCACCACTACACTTGATGTAAAAAAAACAACCAAGGAGGGTCATGAACATACAATAAAGAATAAGAAATATACACACTAACTAAGAGAAATCATCAAATCATGTGAGGATTGTATGTTTGGACAACCCAAGTTGTTCCATAATCACTCATGTATCAAAGACAAAGTTTGACATGACTTGTGGGTTAAAAACCCTAAACAAAACACCAAGTTTATGAGGTTTAATCCTCTGATTTTTAAGTGTCTCAACCTTGTTTTTAAGCCTAACCAACCACTAAAGTGTTGTAAGCATTAGGACATAGGTTTGAGATGAGATAGACTCAAGTTTGGTAAGAAATAACAAGGATTTCATGAAAACAAAAACAATCAGTGGACTTTGGAGCCTTTTTGCTGGAGTTCCAGGGACTTATTTACTGTGAAAAAACCCATGGAAACGTAGATAAGGTCAATACAAAGTAGTAGGAAAAAGAATCGAGTGAATCAGATAAGAATTGAGTGAGTTATGCTCATTTTCGTGAAGGGGTGTCAATCTGCTCGAACCCTTGCTTTCAGCTACGGTTTGGAGGAACTTTTGAGAGTTTTTAGTGTTGCAAAAGTGGTAGGGAGGCTGGTTATAAGTGGTATTTATAGGGGGAAGGATTAGGGTTTCAATGGGTTGGGCTTTGTAAGTGTTTAGAAGGGGTTACACCTTGAAACTAGCCCACAAAACCCAACTATATGGGGCTGAATTTTGCTGAATTGGGGCTGCCATATTTCTTTATTTTTTTTATTTTTTTAAAACATTATAATGAGTAATTTTGTTAATTAAGTTGTGTAATAATATGCAACAATGTTTCCCCTCACTTGTAACAAGGTGAAATATGAAATAAAACATGATTTAACTAGGTAAAAAGTGTAATGTACAAGTATGTAACATGTTTGTAAGTGACAAGTATATGTCACATATTAGATGATTAATCATTGTATAAATAAGCATATTATTAGGGGTTTTTAGGTATCAACAATTTAAGGACAAGTATGGACATGCATCGTGAATAAGTATCGTATAAGTATGAATTACAAATAAGGATTCGATGTACAATGAATTCGAACGTATGAACATGTATGAATATGTAGATGGTGAATTTAAAGAAATACGAATTTTATTTATGATCCAAGTCTCGGATTTACAACGAAAAGAAGACTACAATAATACAAGATTTCCAAAAATAGCATTACAAGGCGAGCTTTCTAATTATGGAAAGTATGAAAAAGCAGGGCGTTACAGTCTCCCCTCCTTTAGGAAATTTCGTCCCGAAATTTATTTAAGAGGTAGATTTAAAGAGTTTTGGTAACAGTTCGAGACTTGAGATTTTGAAACGTTTTGAAAAGTATGAGATTTTGGGAAGATAAAGATAAGTTTGTAAAATGATTTGTCGAGCCGAAATGGGTTTGAGGCATAAGCAGGGGTAAACAGGTATAGGTAAAACGATTTGAAATGGCTAAAAATTAGAAAGTTCTAAGGGTAATAAGATAAGTTAGGATTTGAATGCTTAAACGGGCTTGATTGTGAACGAGGTTCGTATGAAAGGAAGGAAATAGGAGCATGGGGCGAACAATTGACACTAAATGAACGCAAGTATACGAATGATATAATCGGGCATAATGTGTTTGTGAGTTGCTTAAAGCTTGTATTAAGTCCAAGAGGTCTGTAAAACACTGAATTTCCCATGGCACGTTTTACGAAATTTTGGTAACATGGTGAAAACACTTATATATAGGAAGTACCAGCAGCGTATCCACCATGTTTTGACCATGTTACGTCCGTTTCGTCTTCGGTGTCATGTTACGTTCCGTGTATTACCATACGCAGTAGCACACTCTATGGTTCTCATACGCCTATCACTATAATCCCGTGTGCACCCGTGATTATTTTGATCGTCGCATGATCCGCATAGCTTGTACTAGTTGTGTATGAATCGGGGTATACATAAAAAGTTTAGAATGTGTACGTACAAGAATATAGTATATAAGCAAGTCCATGCTTAAGTATGTGTGGGACCCACGCAAGCGAATCCCTCAGGTTACGCTCGCGTATAGGTACGAATGTATGAATCATGAGTAAGGATGAAAGTATGAGCATAAGTTTAAGTATGAATACGCATGTATGTATGAGCATAAACATAAAACGTGTAAGTAGTATGTGTACAAGCAGAAGCGTAAAACGTATAAGTAGTATGTGTATAAGTACAAGCATAAAACGTATGAACATAGGTGTAGGTATGAAAAATAAATATTTCGTATACGATGTACGTTGAGACATTGCGGATTAGAAAGGCTAAGTATGTAGATATGAACGATATAAATGGTGTTATCGCGAGATATCGACTAAAACGTGTATGACGATGTGCATGTATAGTTGTTCAAACAAAGCGTTGAGTTTATCGAATCAAAATTAGATTGAGCCTGGTTTGAAAGGTAGAGTATATGTAAAGGAACATAAAGTACTCGTTGGTTATGCATAACGTATTTTGTAACAAATAGAAATGCTAATTTGTTTAAAAGGGTTTACGTAATCCGAAAAATGGTCGGTCCCTATGAAGTCTTCTTGCCCACGTGTTTTGTAAATTGGTGTAGGAAAAAGGTTTTCGATAAAAAGTAAGTTCGTTTCATCAAATAAGAAATTATGAATTTAGGAGGTTCTTGTGAAAACTAGGATCCTTAGAAGAGAAATTTAGCAAAAGGACTTAGTGATCAAAAAAAAAATTAACAAATGATTTGTTGATGTTGAAAAGGGTATTTGGTAAAACAATCATATAACTTCTATAAGATCTTATAAGTATTTGAGAAAGGTTGGTTGGATTTTGATTAAATGTAGAAGGTGAGCATGTTTTAGTGCTTAAGTCGAATATGAAGTTCATGGGCAAGAGTTTCATTGAGCCGATTAAATTGATAGGTAGCATTACGTAAGGTTTTGAAGTTCAAGCAATAAAACGTTTTAAGACAGGATTATGAATTTCGCGTATATGAGTTGAGTGAAAATAGATTGTAGAATAAGAAGTACGTTTGATAAAACAATGCATTTTGAAATCGGTATGAGTGGGTATTTTGAATAATGATAAACAATTTGGGTATAAAATATGATCGAGTTTGCATAATAAGATATTTTGAAAAGACGTTTTGGTAACGATCACCTAGGTAAGGGAATCACCCCTAACTCGTTGGTGATGTCGTTTTTTTTTTTTAGAAAAAGGGGAGTGGAGTTAGTCGTCAAGGTAAGGAAATCACTCCAATCTTAATGATATGTCTCCACTCGTCGTTACAAGGAATATGAATTTAAATTATATGAAATCATGCATATATATAAATGTATGGAAAAGGTTTAATATGTTGTGTGTGTGAAAAGAGAAATCGAAAGTAAACTCGAGTTTGAAAGATTGCATCGTATAAATAAATAATAGAAACACATGTTTGATCAAAATTTGGATTGTTCCAAAACGGAACTTTGACTAACCAAAGTGGTCGAAAAGTCTTTTGAATCCCATTTCACTTTGACCAGAACTAATCTCTTATGCTTGAGATTCTTAATTTTCCTGTCTTCAATCTGTAGAGGCCTCTCTACAAATTTGAGTTGTTCATTTACCTTTATATCCTTGAGAGGTATTACGAGTGATTCATCAGCTAGGCACTTTTTGAGATTAGATACATGAAATACATCATGTATTCCTGCCATTTCCTCTGGCAGTTGTAGCTGATAGGCTACAGGTCCTATTTTCCTAATAATCTTAAAAGGTCCAATATACTTGAGACTTAGTTTTCCTCTTTTGATGAATCTTACCACTCCTTTCCAAGGAGAGACTTTTAGTAACACTTTATCGCCTACTTGGAATTCTAACGGCTTACGTCTGTTATTAGCGTAGCTCTTCTGTCGATCACGTGCTGCTTTCAGTCGTTCCTTGACTTGAATGATTTTGTCAGTTGTTTCTTGTACTATCTCGGGTCCAGATAGTTGTTTTTCCCCAATTTCTGCCCAACAGACTGGGGTTCTGCACTTCCGTCCATAAAGTACTTCGAATGGTGCAGCATTAATACTTGTGTGATAACTGTTATTATAAGAAAATTCTATTAAAGGTAAGTATTCGTCCCAATTACCTCTGAAATCAATTACACAAGCTCTGAGCATGTCTTCCATTGTCTGAATTGCCCTTTCACTTTGCCCGTCCGTTTGAGGATAATAAGTTGTGCTTAGGTTCAATTTGGTTCCCATTGCTTTTTGGAAACTTGACCAAAAATGAGAAGTAAAACGGCTATCCCTATCAGAAACAATTGATAAAGGTATATGAAACAATTTCATTTACATATAACTTGGCTAATTGTTCCATACTGAAAATTTCCTTCATTGGTAAGAAATGAGCTGACTTGGTTAGCCTATCTACAATCACCCAGATTGTATTATTACCTTTTCTTGTTTTGGGTAACTTGGTTACAAAATCCATTGTTATCAATTCCCATTTCCAAACTGACATTTCCAATTGTTGTAATAAACCTGAGGGTTTCTGATGTTCAGCTTTAACTTGTGAGCAAGTTAAACATTTAGAAACATAAGCTGCTATGTCCTTTTTCATTCCTATCCACCAGAAATTTTTCCTTAAATCCTGGTACATTTTATCACTTCCTGGATGCATCGTATATTTAGATTTATGGGCTTCTTCTAATATACAGTGACGTAAATTTCCTAATTTAGGTATCCACATTCTCTTTTTATGGAACCTCCAAATTCCATCTGTTCCTTGTTCTAATTCCTTAATCATTCATTTTAATTTTTCATTATCCTCCTTGATTACTGATTCTTGTGCTTTTCTACTCTGATTGTTTAAATCTACTTGTAGATTTAATTTAAGAGAACGTACCCTTTTTGGCTTTTCGGGATACTTCCGACTTAAAGCATCAGCCACTACATTGGCTTTTCCTGCATGATACTGGATATCACAATCGTAATCACTAAGCATCTCCATCCAACGCCTTTGTCTCATATTTAATTCTTTTTGCCCAAAAACATACCTTAAACTCTTATGGTCTGTGAATATGGTAAACTTACTACCATAAAGATAATGTCTCCAAATCTTAAGGGCATAAATTATGGCTCCTAATTCCAAATCATGGGTTGAATAATTCTCTTCATGACTCTTAAGCTGTCTAGAGGCGTAAGCTATAACCTTTTGACGTTGCATTAACACACATCCATAACCTAACTTAGAAGCGTCACAATAGACTACAAAGTCTTCAGTTCCTTCTGGTAACGCTAATATGGGTGTATGGGTTAATTTTTGCTTAAGGATTCTAAATGCTTCTTCTTGTTTTGGTCCCCATTCAAACTTAACAGATTTACAGGTTAACTTGGTTAAGGGAATGGCTATTCTAGAAAAATCCCGAATAAATCTTCTATAATAACCGGCCAATCCTAAGAAACTTCTAACCTCGGTTGGTGACTCAGGGGTTTTCCATTTGGTAATTGCCTCGATCTTTGTCGGATCCACATGGATTCCTTCATGGTTAACTAAATGTCCAAGAAATTGTACCTGTTCTAACCAAAATTCGCATTTTGAAAACTTAGCGTACAACTTTTCTTTTCTCAATAAACTTAAAAGTAAGTGCAAATGCTTTGCATGCTCCTCTTTACTTTTCGAGTAAATTAGAATATCATCTATGAAGACAATTATGAATTTATCCAAATATGGCTTACATATTCGGTTCATCATGTCCATAAATGCGGCTGGGGCATTGGTTAAACCAAATGGCATGACAGTAAATTCATATTGACCATACCTTGTTCTGAATACGGTTTTAGGAATATCCTCTTCCTGTACCTTTAATTGATGATATCCTGATCTTAAATCGATTTTAGAGAAAAATCGAGCTCCTTGAAGTTGATCGAACAGATCATCGATCCTCGGTAATGGATACCGATTCTTAATCGTGACTTTGTTCAATTCACGGTAGTCAAGGCACATATGCATTGATCCGTCCTTCTTTTTAACAAATAAAATCGGCGCTCCCCATGGCGATGAGCTGGGCTGTATGAATCCCTTTTCTAGCAATTCATCTAATTGTTTCTTCAGTTCCTGCATTTCGGCGGGTGCCAAACGGTAAGGTTCTTTGGCAATCGGTGTTGTCCCTGGTAGCAGATGGATTCTAAATTCGACTTCCCTGTCTGGCGGCAGTCCTGGCAATTCCTCTGGAAAGACATCTGAAAACAGGGATACTACTGGAATATCTTTTAATTCTTTTCCTTTAGTGTTAGTGATTATAGAAATCAAATACACTATAGATCCTTTTCTTATATAACTTGCAGTTTTCATCACAGAGATGAATTTAGTGGATCTAGATGGTTTATCTCCTTTAATTGTGATCTTTTCACCCCTTGGTGAATTGACTTGAATTAACTTTTGGTCACATAAAATACTGGCTTTATTGGCTATTAACCAATCCATTCCTAACACAACATCGAATCCCGCTAGATTCATTGGGTAAAGGTTTGCAATAAACTTTTGATTAAAAATTTCTATTCTTGCTCCCTGCAAGATTTCCGAAATTCTAACGGTTTCTCCATTTGCGGTCTCTACTAGACATTCTTGTGGTAATTTAGTTAATGATTGATTTAGAAGTTTGCAAAATGAAGTATTAATAAAACTTTGGTTTGCACCAGAGTCAAATAATACTTTAGCAAAAATATCATTAACTAAAAACGTACCAGCTATGACGTCTGGAATCATCCTGGCTTCATCTGCAGTTAGAACGAATGCTCTAGCATTTTTAGTGTTCTTGTTGTTTGTAGCTGGAGCTAACTTTGGACAGTTTGGCTTGATATGACCTTTTTATCCACAGTTGAAGCACATTCCGTTGGTTGGTTTTCTTCTGCAGGCCTCTTCATTATGTCCTGGTGCTTTGCAGAAATTGCAGTAAGTAGAGCATCTTCCAGAATGCTTCCTTCTGCAGGCTTTGCAGTATGGCGCAGAGGTAGAACCTACATTCCTACGGTTGGATGTCCGGTGATTACTAATAATAATGGATGTCCAAATTTGCAAGAATGGATCCCATGAAAATAATGCTCAATAAAACATTCATTTGCGAATACTATCATTGTTCAAGCCAATAATATTGCAAGATAGGTAGACACAACTTATCAAGCATGGGTTAAAAAGGCCTCATACTGACAAATTCAGGCTCAAAATCATACCATGCAAGTTTCCTATTCAAAGCTTGAAAGGTTAATTTTTTTTGCCTTCTGGCAAAGGCTTACGGACCGTAAAGGTCCTGCCTTACGGTCCGTAAGGAGTGCACAGCGACATCAGGTTGGCTGTTGGCAGTTATAAAAGTTTAACCGACTTAGTAAGATATTTTCAGCAGCATGGGCGACCCCTAACAGTTCCTAGGCACTAGGAAACACTTGTAAATGATCTAGGAACAATGATAGACCTAGTTGTTATGATCTCAATGGATTAAAATCACTATAAAAGGCCAATGAGTTGCAACATTGTGTTCACTCATCACTTCTGCATTTCTGGAGCTTCCTAAAGCTTAAGAGCAGGCCCTAAGCCTTCCTAATAGTGCATAGGACTTCAGTAAGTATGCTTGACCTTTCTTAGTTGAGTTTTTACTTAGTTTTAGCTTAAAAGTCAAACCGTCGTAATTAACGATTGACTTAGTGATTAATCATTAATGGTCCAATGATTAGTCGAATCAAAGGTAATTATAAGTTGGTAATTATGTGGGCATTAAACCCTCAAAAGGGCACCCTATGATTCCCACTCTATCTAGATCAAATGTCGGGTCAAAGTTGTTTAGAAAAAGTCAACAGAAGCTTAATTTTCGAATTAACATGTAATTAGCAATGTAGAAGGCATGTAACCTATTTTATCACTCATATAACTTGGTAATAAGTATAATAACTGGTCTAAGCTTGTTTGATCCGATAATTTTCTGTTTAGACCCGGTTCGGAACCGAAAGTCGCAAAACTTTGACTTTTGCTTTGACTTCAGTTCTGGCCCGTTTTAGTATAGTTTAAAAATGCCTTAGGACTTCCTTAGGACCAGGTTACATGATAGTATAACCCTCTGTGACTGGTTCGTTGTTTGTCCGCTTCGTTTACAAGTTTCCGTTAATTGCCTAATGTTTGACCATAATGCCCTTTTGATCATAAAACGAGAATTTTGGGAATGTGAGAGAGCAAAAACCTTTGTTATTGATTTATAAACATGTCCCTAAAGTTTCATAACAATTCGAGGTCCAGAATAGGAGTTATGCTAAATAGCGCAATTAAGAAGCTTTTGTTAATTAAACGGCGCACTTAGCATAAATCCTATCTAAAACCCAATCTCGGCACCAAACCTTTTACGCACTGATGTAACATAATATTTTGAGATTTTTAAAGATTTTTAATTATTTTTAACCTGCTTATAACCTAAGGTTATGGCGTTGATTCGGTAAATACCCATTATACCCTTTTCGCGCATAAAATGAGTTCTACATAGTATTTTGACACAAATCCAATTGCTACTGATTTTATATAATAAATAAAGCATTTTGAACTATGCAACCTGATCGGAAAACTCAGATTTCCTGTTTAACCCGGAAATCGCTTAAAATGGCTTTTTACGCGTATTAAACGCCTGTTATAGCTTTAAAACCATTTTGTCATATAAAGACTTATTACCTACTGATGTAATTTGTTAAAGTAAGTGGTTTTACTATTTACTTCAGACCCGAACATCAGAATTATAAATAATCTCTTTTATAATCTTTAAAATGACCAAAATACCCCTACGGGGCTTATATTAAAGTTAAACTCATTTTGGGCATAATGGAAGGTATCTTACTGATATCACAACATATTTAGGGCATATTAACTTAGGAAACCTGTAAGTGACTCTTATGGTTACCCGTTACGCCTCTCGCGCGTTCGGTTCGGTTTATGTAACTAGTTTGCATAAATTAGCCGAAACGGGTCAAACCTTATCGTTTCTATCTCAAAATCCAGAAGGTGTTTAGTTTACCCATATTATACAAGTCTTTAAACTTGTCGGGACTAAAACACATTCTATTCCGGTCTTCGCCTAATCGTGCGTTCGAACCGTATCTTTCGTTAAAACTAACCGGTCTAAGCTTAGGCTTAATTAAAGACCCATTAGGATTCTAATAGGTTATTATAAACCTTCGTTCCAGAATAGGAGACCCGGTAAAAGCTACCCGCACTTGCTATTTGTGATTGATACTTGCAAAGGTAAATACTTTTAACTTAATTTCCCTTATACGGACTTGCGGTACGGTATATAGAATACCGCTTGGTCCAGCATTGAATCTTTAATCGAATAGAGATTAAATCATTGATATGCTTTGTTTTGAAATGTTTTGTTTGCTTAAAGCCTTTGGGGGGTTAATGACCATGTCCCGGATATCCTTGGCATCATCTTACGAGATGGCCACGACCTGAGCACGGGGTGTAGGCGTACACCCGTCGGTGCACAAATGAATAAATAATGTGGCGTGTCTATTGATCTTTAACCCGGTCTACGGATCGGGCTACTGAACGCATAAGGAACAGGTAATTTGTTTACAAGTATTATATTCAAATAATTATCCCAAGTTATAAAAGTTTGTGCCACGCGCATTCAAATCAATTTTATTAAACTTTTCAAATGAGTCGGTTGAATGTATTTACCAGTGTAAACTGACGTATTTTCCCAAAAAGGTTAAGTGCAGGTACTAAGCGAACTAGGCTGGCTTTCCCCTAGCGTCCTCAATAAGTCTCACAAGCTTGGATGTCAAACTGTTGAACATGTCTCCTATTTATTTTGGATCCCCTGTGGATTATTTTTCAACTGTTTGTGATACTTGACATTACAATTATATTCGGTTGAAATATATCTATCTTTTGCTTCCGCTGTGCATTTAAATATTGTGTTGTTTGACTGTAATGTTACCAACTACGTCACGATAATCCCCCACCGGGCCCTCCGGTGAAACGTGTGAATATCGGGGTGTGACATTACAATAGAGGAATTTTACTAGAGAATTCCCTGATTTATTAAAACATGTTTATTTATTTTAACTGAGCCACCTCTTCAAGCTTGTTAGTGCTCCGTATCACGTTTTCCTTGATTTACAGCAGGTCGCCTGAAACATGTTTTAAAAATATTTTTGTCAGCGGGGAAATACTGCTTAATCATTCATTTTGATAAAATGACACCTAGTTATAATTTACAGCATAAGAGCGATTACAATGGCTTCTATATTATTTTTACCTGGCGCCGTGTCACCTGGTGACGATGGTCATACCACTATTGGGTCTTTCCCCAAGTAGTGATGTTTATCACTGTTAGGATTTATTAGCCTAACCGTGATAGATTAGTAATGTGCACAATACCCCACTAGCCAGTGATTTAAGATAACCACGACTTAATCCATGTATTATAACTTTTGAAAGTATGGAGTATTGTAAAATATGATTGATAAAAAGAGAATGACTCACATTGCAGATTTATACGGGCAGAGTTTAGCCTACTGATAAGACTGATAACCTAGTTTAAATAACAATGCACACGAACTAGGTCAGTAACTAATACAGCATTTACGATAACTCACGAGATTAAACCCTCACGACGAATGACAAAGTGCAATACTTAAACATCCATCGAATTCACGACGAATGACAAAGTATAAACCCTAATTCGAGCAGCACTTAAACATTCATCGGATAGTTTCAATCAATCGGACATTGAATCGTAGCAGCAATCGAGTTAATACCCGGTATCGTAGCAGCACCTCGCTATTATGAAAGTAAATTTCGAGTTTGGACAGTATAACTTCGTTTTTGAAAGTTTTTTTAGACACAATCGAACTGCTCAGGAGCCAAGCTATTTATAGGTGAAAATTGGCTCTGTCGCGGCCCGCGTGAACCATCAGCCAAACTTTACGCGGCCCGCGTGGCCACCTAGTCTACGCGTAGGTTTGATTGGTCATGAGTAGATGTGCCACGTGGGTGACACGTGGATCTGAAACACTTATCTGGTCAACACAGCTTTGACGCGGCCCGCGTAAGGCTAAGCTAACCCCTACGCGGCCCGCCTGAAACCCAAAAACCTTGATTTCTTGGTTTTTCATGTACAGTAGGGTTCCAGGGGTTCGGGTTTTCACTTACGGGTTAGTTTGGGACAATTTTGAGGGTCCTTACATCATCCCCACCTTATTTAAATCTCGTCCTCGAGATTCATTGAAATAAGTGAGGATACTTTCTTTTCATCTTCGATTCCAGCTCCCAAGTGTACTCGGGTCCTCTTTTTGAATCCCACTTGACTTTAACCAGCACGAGTCCTTTGTGCTTGAGAAACTTGATCTTTCTGTCCTCTGTCTGCAGTGGTTTCTCCACGAATTTAAGCTTTTCATTTACCTCTACATCTTGAAGAGGTACTACCAGGGATTCGTCAGATAAACATTTCTTGAGGTTGGATACATGAAACACATCATGTACTCCTGCTAATTCTTCTGGTAGTTGTAACCGATAAGCAACTGGTCCTATTCGTTGAATTACTGGGAATGGTCCTATGTACCTCAGACTCAGCTTTCCTTTCTTACCGAACCGTACTACTCCTTTCCAAAGAGAAACTTTCAAGAGTACTCTATCTCCGACTCGAAATTCTAGTGGCTTACGTCGATTGTCGGCATAGCTCTTTTGGCGATCTCGAGCAGTCTTCGGTCTTTCATTGATCTGAGTGATCTTGTCGGTGGTCTCTTGTGTAACACCCCAAAAACGGGTTTGGTAATCAAACCACGTTAATACTAAAAGACGGGTAAAGTACCGTTAGTGATAAAATTAATCCGATGAATATTAGGATTTTTAATAAATAAGCCTATTATTAAATTAAAAGCTGAAAGAAAGCTTTTGAGAAAATAAGGTTTATAGAAGTCCGAGTTAACGGGACTTAAAATAAACTGAGTTATAGATTCCCCGAACCCACTAATTTAACTAGGAATGTTTAACCTAGTTAATAAGTGAGAATATTGTTAGAACTAAGTAGGTTGTGCCCTACTTAATAACTAACCAAACAAGAGGGACCAAATCTGGATAATTATGAACTTAAATTATAAATAAAGAAGTCAAAACAAAACACACACTCAGAGTGTGTGTTCTGTTCGAACCCAGGAGGTTCCCCAGGAGCCAAAACCTCAACTCTCAACATAATCATCAAATTGAAGGCTCAAACGAGGTCTAAATTCACAATTGAACGTGAATTAATGATCACCCAAGCTAGGGGGTCATAAGGTATGTCAATTTTTGATGATTTGTGAAGTTATGAAATTTGGATAATCATCATAATCGCGAATTATGAATAAATTATTGAAGCTATGATTGAATTAATGATGTATAATTGCTTAGGAACCAAACCCTAAGTGAAAATTTACATAAGATGCTATAAATTGAATGATTTGATGATTTTACTACACTAGGATAAGTGGGTATTAATCATATGATGAAATTGATGATATAATTGTGTTTATAATCATCATATATGATAGAAATAAGGAAATACTTGAACAAATTGTGTGTTTGAGTTTATGATCATACTTACTATGAAACGGGTTTTGTATGATAAAATGAAAATGATGATAGATTAATGTTAGAATGATGTTTGATATCATCATGTGTTAAAAATGATTAAAGTTGTGTTAATTCGATGAATTTCGATTACATGAACTTGATTGAATAAGTAATTAAACCGGTAGCATAAGAGTGATGCTTACCGGATATTGTCAAAGTAATAAAACAAGTAGTTGATCTACATCGTGTAATTACTTTCGTCAATAGGTAGTTTGACTTTTTAAAAGTTAAAATGACCAATGATATGACCGAATGATAATTTCGACATAAAGATAGTAGGATGGAGTAGTCGTGAATGATTATGACTAATCTAACCATCTTACCACTTACAATGATAGTTTGACGCTTGACAAGCTAGGTGAAAGCTTGGGAAGGAAGCGGGTCAAATGAATCAAGAATGACGGAAAAGCATAACCTGGATGCTAGGTAAGTCAAAGCTTACACCTTTTATTTAATACCTATTGGTTTTATAGGTTATGAATAATAGAAAGTCATGTTTGAATTATGATGTTCCGACACGACATGTGCGGTTCGGAACAAAAGATAATGGTAGTAAACCATGTTTAATGGTTAAAAAGGACTAAAACGATTATTTGGTCATGCAATGACTAATAGATAATGAGTTTCGAGTGGTTACCTCATAGGGTAAACCAATACAAATAATAAGGGTAAAACGGTATTTTGGTCACTTGTTGATAATAACCGTTACTTTGTGAAAGACACTTTATAGCGTAAGTTATAATGGGTAAAAAGAATCAATAAATGATTTATAAGTAAAATGACTATACGGTGTAAACCAGAGCGAGTCATATAGATAAGATGGTAATAAATATGATCTCATAAAGACTCACGGTCATTTAGACCAAACGGGTCAAAAGACTATCACCTTTGACAATATCGACTAATGGTTTGTCGAGTTGTATGATTATAGGAATAAATATCAAATGGATATTTACATCGCTATTGCTTAACGGCTACTAAGGCAAGGTATCAAAACGGGTCAATATATTGATCCGAGTCAGGTATGTATAATAGGTTAACTACTCAATTTGAACTAGAGGTTCATTGAGAGTTAAATGAAGTTAATAGACATTCGGTTACTTTAAATAAGTAAACCGAATGATTTAAATGATGGTCATGGTGTTTTGAAAACCTAATGACCTTTAATATAAGATCATAGCTAAAAAGAGGGATTTTGGGTCAAAGAAAGTTAAGAGTGCATGCAGGTGCTTACAATGTTCTTCCTGACTTTTGGAATAAATAAGTATATCGTCGATGAATACGATTACAAATTTATCCAAGTATGGTTTACAAATCCGATTCATCATGTCCATAAATGCTGCTGGGGCATTTGTTAGTCCAAAGGGCATGACTGTAAACTCATAATGGCCATACCTAGTTCTGAAAGCAGTTTTAGGTATGTCTTCTTCTTGTACTTTCAGCTGGTGATATCCGGATCTGAGGTCTATCTTAGAAAAATACCTAGCGCCTTGAAGTTGATAAAAAAGATCGTCAATCCTAGGTAATGGGTATCGATTCTTAATTGTAACTTTATTTAGTTCCCTATAATCGATACACATCCTCATCGATCCATCTTTCTTTTTCACAAACAACACTGGTGCTCCCCAAGGGGATGAACTAGGTTGTATAAATCCTTTGCTTAGTAATTCGTCTAACTGCTTTTTCAATTCTAGCATTTCGGTGGGTGCTAATCGATAAGGTGCCTTGGCTATTGGTGTAGTACCCGGAATTAGATGAATTCTAAACTCTACTTCTCTATCGGTCGGTAACCCAGGTAATTCTTCTGGAAAGACATCTGGGTATTCTGAGACTATAGGGATGTCCTGGAGTTCCTTACTTTTAGTGTTAATGATTACAGAAATCATATACACCATTTCTTGTTTTCTTGAATAACTAGCCAACTTCATTACTGAAATGAATTTCAGTGGCTTTCGAGGTTTATCTCCTGTAATTAAAATTACCTCTCCTGTGGGGGTACGGATTTCTACAGAATTCTTATCACAAAGGATTCGAGCATGGTTGGCTACTAACCAATCCATTCCTAATACCACTTCGAATCCGGCTAATTTCATAGGTAACGGGTTTGCGGAGAACTTATGACCTAATAGTTCTATCTTTCTTTCTTGCAAAACTTTATCTATGTTAATAGAATTCCCATCTGCCGTTTCGACTGTAAAAATCTGCCTAAGGGTGGTTAAGGGTAAGTTAAGAGCTTGGCAGAATGAAGTATTGATAAAACTTTGGTTTGCACCAGAGTCAAATAATACTTTCGCATAAACGTCGTGAACTAAAAACGTACCAGCTATAATGTCAGGAATTAGTTCGGCTTCCTGAGTAGTCAATTGAAATGCTCGGGCATTCTTCTTTGTTGTTCCATCAGCTGGTTTGCCTTTAATGTCTGCGGTTTTAATCAATTTAGGACATTCTGTTTTGTAATGTCCTATTTCTCCACAGTTATAGCAGACTATGGTTTTCTTTTTGCATTTTTCTTCGCGGTGTCCTATAGCTTTGCAAAAATTGCAGGTCACATTGCACCTTCCAAAGTGTTTCTTCCTACAATTTCTGCAAAAAGGAGGAATTGAGGATTGCCCTGTTCCTCTTTTCTTTGTAGTACCCATACGAAACCCTTGGGTAATCTTTTGAGCCAAATCCTTCTTTCGATCTTCCTCTCTTGTGCGCACCAGTTCATCCGTTAGGGTATTAGCTAATTCCACAGCATCATCAATAGTGCGAGGTCTCGCAGCCTTAACGATGTTACGGATTTCACTAATTAGTCCCCAAATATAGCGAGAAATGAGTACCGGTTCTGGCGAAGCCAGTGTTGTACCACTCTAGCATATTCAAAGAACGTCGAAGTATAACCGCGACACTCTACACCTACCATACGATGGCTTAGGAACTTATTCGCCATTTGTTCCTTTTCATATTCAGGACAGAATTTTCTTTCTACAAGATTCTTAAACTCTTCCCAGTTCATAGCATAAGCCATCCTTCTTCCTTTTGCTTGTAATACTGTGTTCCACCACTCTAGTGCCCCTTCTTTGGACAAATTCGACGCATACATGACTTGATCTTCTTCAGCACACTTATTGCAATTACTGCTTCGGTTTCTCTAACTAACGCAGTGTTGCAGTTGCCCTTTCATTACCTGCAAATTCTGCTGGTTTACAGGCAAGGAATTCTTTGTAAGTGCAACCAGGCGTTGCAACTTTCATTTTCTTAGGAAGTGGGGCCTGTCGTGGATTATTATTGTCATGATTGCCGCCTCCATTTACACTATGACTAAAATTGTCTTCCTGAGTACGTTTACTAGGAATGATTTGTTGCGGTTCAACAGGTTTCTGAGCAGCAGCCATGATTGCAGGAATAGCATTAGTTATCCCTTGAGTGATGATATTTTCAATATCTTGTCTAGTCATATATTGGTTTTCCTGATTTTGCTCAGATTGATTCCCTTCATTAACTGGTTCATTACTAGCTTCTCCATCTGATAATTATTATAGATATAACTATTAGTATCAAATGATTGTAAATAAAACAATGGCAAGTAATCACATAAATCCTTTTCACAACACACATATATATAGCCAAAATTGTCGATGTTTCGACTTCTATTTTGCTTTATAGATTATATAGGCATCCATACACACTGCTTATCTTACAATGTTTTATTTCGCATTTTATAGAGTTATATTTTTCTACTACTGTTATTATACAGACATTCTTCCCAACCCCACTATTCTTTGGTCAACTGGCAGTTTAGTAGCGACGCTCCCTTTCGTCGTATTTCCAGGAGATTTGTTCCCCCATTTCCCGGATCCTATTCCCTGTACCTATCAGCTCTTCACCGAACTGACGAAGTTCAGCTAAGTTTTCGTTGCTCATTGGAGGATTGGGGATAGGTTCTGGATCAAACTGTGGTAGGAAGGAATAAGGACTATTAATCATGTTTTGGAATTGCCAGTCATTCGTCCACCATTCTTCCATTTGGCCTAAAGGTCGAGTGTGGATTAGTGGGTCTGGAATAGCTGGTTCCAGATTTACGGGAAGTTGGATTTCGGCCGGGTAAGGGTATAGATTATTGTTGATAGGGCTAATGACATCACAATTTGTCAGTAGACGGTCTATTTCGTCTTGAAATGTGATTTCTTCAGGTTGTCTAGAGCTCTCTCCAATTTCTATTCCTTTTTGTTTAGAATTTTCCCTGATTTCTATCTCCGCTGGCTTAGAACTCTCTCCGGTTTCGATTCCTTTTCCTTTGTCTATAGGGTTTTCTACTTTGGGGAGTTTCCTAGTGGCGCTTTCTCCTGCGCACTTTCCTCCATCCTACATATCTTCTTCTCTTTTTAAGTTTTGCTTTTTCCAGCGGTGGAGCTTGGAATTCCAGAGGTTCCTCTATGTCAGCAACATAACCAGTAAAGTCGTGGGAGACTTCAATTGGTACTGGGTAGAGGTTGAGATTCTGAAATGCTTCCGATATCTCACTCATGCTGTATAGCATATATGCAAAATGCACAAAAATGCTAAGTTAAAACTTTGGAACAAAGTTTTACAAATAAACATTGAAGTTTTATTGCATACTAATTTGTACAAAAGACAACACGAAAGAGAACACACTAGGATTTATTTATTTATTTACTGGGTAGTGGGAAGTGCTATTACTAGTCTTAAGGTATCGGTAATTTAAAGATTCGCATTTTCTGCTACAGTGGCTAGCATATAAAGATTTGCCCATTTTTCATCTAATTTGTCTTCCCAAGGTGGACTATTGCCTAATTTCTGGATTTCCGGATTAAACCTCACTTTCTTGACTTGGGGTTTCTGACCTTTTCTAATAATCAAATTTCTTTTCTCTAGGGTAAGAGGATTCTCATATTGTGCTTTCCGGACAAAAATCCCTTCTTTCAGATCTGCTGGGTATTTGGAGGAAGAGGTTCCTTTTTCTGTGGGTGCAGTATCTAATTTGTGGTAGATAGCAGAAAGCTTTTGTTTACCCATACTGTAACTTAACCATTAATCAGTTAATAAAACATATATTTACAGAATGGCAATTAGAATTCCTAAGTATTTCTCAATGGGCTAAAATCAATAGTAAGCTTAAATCAGTGGCTCTGATACCACCTTTTTCCTGTTACGGCCCTCGGCCCCGGTTTGACCCGGTCCAGAGCCGCGAGGCAGGAAATCCCGTGGTATTAAATTTAAGTGACAGCGGAAGTCTTTTTAAGCAGGATCTTGTAATATTAAAACTGCCCTTTTTCATAACTTAGGGATAAATCCCATAATTTACAATAAGGTGATTTCACTGGGAAATCTTTATTTCTCAAAACATGTTTCTTTATTTATTTACATTGAGCCACTTTTCTAAGCTTGTA
Organism: Helianthus annuus; assembly: GCF_002127325.2. Taxonomy (NCBI): domain Eukaryota; kingdom Viridiplantae; phylum Streptophyta; class Magnoliopsida; order Asterales; family Asteraceae; genus Helianthus; species Helianthus annuus. The sequence continues at coordinate 8,190,397 of NC_035443.2, forward strand.
GTGCTTCACGACACTTTTTCTTTGCTCACAACAGATCACCTGAAACATGTTTGAAAAAGGTTTTGTCAGCGGGGAAATACTGAGTGAATCATTCAGTTTACTAAAACGACTCATTTGTTATAATTTACAGTATTAAGAGAGATTACAATGTTTCTGATATCAAACCAACTACCCACAGTATTTGTCACTCGACTAATTTCGGTGACTGTGGTCATATCCCCCATTGGCTGCCCCAATGGTGACGAATATCACTAATTAGGTTCGCCCACCTAAAGTGATAAAAACAGTAGTAATGTATACAATACCCCACATACCGGCTGTAATTTGGTGATTACATAAACTTAATCACTGTAATTATAACTCTGAAAATATTTAAGATTTCATAAAACATTTTGAATAAAAGAGAATGACTCACATTGCAGATTTAACGAGCAGAGTATAAGCCTACTGATTAGCCTTGATTAACCTAATTTAAATAACAATTGTCACACCCCGATTTCCACGTGTCTCACCGGTGGGCCCGGTGGGGGATTACCGTGACGATGTTGGCAACAATATAGTCAAACCACACAATTATATAATGCACAGCGGAAGCATAATTTAAATATATAATTTCAACCTCTGATTGTAATATCAAAATGTATTACAGAAGTTGAATATCCACAGTGGATCGTAAATACAGATAAAGTATTGTTCCATTAGATACTGCAATCAAGCTTGCGAGGCTTATCCCGACGCTAGGGAGCTAATACCAGCCAATTACGTTTAGGTACCTGCACTTAATCTTTTTGGGGAAAATACGTCAGTTTACACTGGTAAATACATTCAACTGACACATTTGAAAATGTTTATTAAAATTGATTTGAATGCACAAGGCACAAACTCTTTTATAACTTGGGAAAATTCATAATGATCTTGTGAACGTTTTACATGTTCTTTTATGCGTTCAGTAGCCCGGGTCGTGCCGGGTTAAAGATTTATAGACACACCACGTTTGCGTAAAACCGTAGTACAGAAACCAACGGCTACGTCTTTTAGTTTTAATGTCGACACTTTATACCGGGTGTACGCCTACACCGGGATGTCGATGGTCGTGGCCATTTCGTAAAATGATGCCGAGGATATCCGGGACAACGGTCATTAAACCCCCCAAAGGCTTATAAGCAACAAAACTGTTTAAATGAGCCAATCATATTTAATCAATTAACCACCTAAGCGATGGAAGTATATAATGCTCAATCAAGCGGTATTAATATACCGTAACCCAAGCCCGTATAGGGGAAATAAGTCAAAAGTATTTACCTTTGCAAGTATTAATCCTTAATTTAGATCAAGTCACCAATAGCTTTTACTGGGGCTCCTAATCTGGAACGAAGGTTTTAATTAACCTCTTAGAATCCTAACGGTCCTTATAGTAGCCGTAGCTTAAACCGGTTGATTCCGATATATAGATATGGTTAATTCGCACGAAAAGGCGAAAACCGAGAATGGAGTATGATTTGGACCCAACAAGTTCAGTGACTTGTTTTATATGGGTTTATAGTTCATACTCTGGATTTTGGGGTTCAAATAATATAATTTGACCCGTATCGGCTATTGCACGAAAACTAGTTCCATGAGCCGTACCGTGTGCGCAAATAGGCGAAACGGTTAACCATAAGAGTCGTACGCTTATTTCCTAAGTCAATATGCCTTAAAAGTATTTTGGTATCAGTAGGATACCTTCCGTAATGCCCGTAACGAGTTTAAGTTTATATTATGCCCCGTAGGGGCTTTTCGGTCATTTTAAAGACTTTAAAAAGGATTTTCGAGTTCTACAGGAAATCTGAGTTTCCCGAACAGCTTAAAAAGCTTAAAATACTTTATTTATTATTTAAAACCAGTAGCAACTGGAATCGGGTCAAAAGACCTTGTAGAACTCCCGTTTTGGCCAAAAAGGGCATATTCGGTATTTACCGAACCGTAGCCATAACCGCAGGTTATGAGCAAGGTAAAAATTATTAAAAATCTTTAAAATTCCCAAAATATTATTTTACCACAGTGGGTAAAAGTTTTGGTGACGAAAACTTGGGTTAGATGGGCGTTATGCTAATTGCGCCGTTAATTACAAAACTTTCTTAAAAGTGCGCCTTTTAGCATAACTCTCATTCTAGACCTTGGTTTGACGTGAAACTTTAGGGACATGCTTATAATTTAATAAGCAAGGTTTTGGTCCGTTCACGTGTCCGAAATACTCGTTTTAATTTTAAAAGGCCGTTACGGTCAACTTTTAGGCGAATGACGGAAATGCGCTAAAGACTCGGATAACTCATGAACCGACCACAGAGGCTTATACCAACATGTGACCTGGTCCTAAGAGAGTCCTAGGGTATATTTATACCTCACTAAAACGGGTCAGAACTGAAGTCAAAGCAAAAGTCAAACTTTTGCGACATTCGGCTCCGAACCGGTTCTATATAGTAAATGATCGATTCAAACGAGCGCAAACATGTTTATATACTTATTATCATGTTTTATGATTATCAAAACAGGTTCCATAACATATATATTACAGATTATGCATAAATCGCTAAAATAGCTTTCTGTTGACTTTTTAACCGCACGTTTGACTCGACATTTGACATAGTTAGAGTGGTGATCAGGGGGAACCATTTTAGAGGTTTAATACCCACATAAATACCAACTCATAACCATTTTTGATTCGTCATAAGACTGAACCATTACTGATTTATTGTAAAGTCAAACCGTAGTTACGACGGTTTGGTTTTTAGCTAAAAACTAAGCATAAACTGAACAATGGATGATCAAGGTAACTTACAGAAGTTAGAACTTGAATATGGAGCAGAAGAGAATGCTTGGGAGCACTTAGAATGATCAGAGAGGTGTTGTTTGATTTGTGTGAATGTTATGTGCCAAACTTGGCTATTTATAGCCAATGTCAAGCAAGCATGATCATTACAAGCACTACAACAGGTCAAGGGTGATGGGTAGGTGTCCCCTGAAGTTATGGGTCAAGTGTAGGGTGCCCATGCCTCATACATTGGTGTTTGATCATTCAAAAGCTCCAAAAGCCAAGTAGTTACAACCATTCTGCATCTGGGCACTTTACGCGGCCCGCATGGGAGTTCCCATGCATTTTAATGCGGGTCGCCTAAAGGTTAAGAAATCAGGCGAATTAGTGAGGAGGCTCGCGGCCCGCCTCAACTAATCCCTAACCTTCACGCGGGTCGCCTAAGGTTAAGATTTCAGGATTTTTAAATCTTTTTGTAATAATTACAGAATCTGGCCATTAATAACGAAATCTTTCGTAATGATTCACCTGACCTTTCGGGTTTGAAGGGGTAACTTTGCGGTTTGGCCCTCGGTTATTTACCGATAGGGGCCTCGTGTTAATTACCCGCATTATTAAGTCCCCGGTTTATTTATTAATTATATTGGAAAGCCTTAACTTTCACTGTTGACGCTTTTAACCCTTCTTCTACGAATTCGATCGTAACTTTCTCGTTTCATATCGAAACTTCGCGAAATTCATATATATTATTTTAGTGAGGGTATAATACCGTTACAAAGTCTTGGGAACGTTAAAGGGTCACTCAGAGGTATTATTAAACATGTTGACACAGTTAACCCCTGTAGTTTGTAATCTCTCACTTTCTTCCGCGTTTTATTTTTGTACGATCTATAATTTATTCGTTTGAAGGTTTAAGCATTATTTAGGGATACTTTACAGTATATTTACCCTTGTTGACATTTATAACCCTCGAATTTATATACTTTCAAGGTTTGTCAAAATTAGTCCTTTATTTATTATAGATGCCACGTGTAAACAAATGACACGTGTTAACACATCATTGGACACAAAAATTCGAGGTGTTACATCCTCACCCCCTTAAAATAAATCTCGACCCGAGATTTACTCAAATAAATAGGGGTATTTTTCTTTCATTGTAGCTTCGACTTCCCACGTATATTCAGGACCTCTACGAGCATCCCATTTGACTTTTACAATCGGTACGTGCTTTCTGCGAAGCTTCTTCACCTGTCGATCTTCAATCGACAAAGGTTTTTCTATGAACTTTAAGCTCTCATCTATATGCACATCTGTGTGTGGAATCACCAACGATTCGTCGGCGAAGCACTTTTTGAGATTGCAGATGTGGAACACATTGTGAATTCCACTGAGCTCTTCAGGCAAGTTCAGTTTATAGGCAACTGATCCGACTCGTTCAATGACCTCAAAAGGCCCTATGTATCTCGGACTCAGTTTGCCTTTCTTGCCGAAACGCATCACCCCCTTCCAGGGTGACACCTTAAGTAATACTTTTTCACCCACTTCGAAGTGAAAATCCTTACGCTTTGGATCAGCGTAGCTCTTCTGCCTATCGCGGGCAGCCTTGAGACGTTCCCGGATCTGGACAATCTTGTCCGTTGTCTGGAATACAATCTCTGGTCCCGATAATTGGACCTCTCCTACTTCCGCCCAACAAACAGGCGATCTGCATTTCCTACCATATAATGCCTCAAAAGGCGCAGCCTTTATGCTGGTGTGGTAGCTATTATTGTAGGAGAATTCGATCAGGGGTAGGTTTTTATCCCAGTTTCCACCTAAATCGATCGCACATGCACGAAGCATGTCTTCTAGCGTTTGGATAGTACGCTCACTTTGACCGTCCGTCTGTGGATGGTAAGCCGTACTAAAGTTCAAACGTGTGCCCAAAGATTGCTGGAAACTTTTCCAGAAGTGAGATGTGTATCTAGTATCCCTGTCGGAGATAATAGACACAGGTATGCCGTGTAAGGCTACAATCTTATCAACATAAAGTTGGGCTAACATATCGGAGCTATACGTCTCCTTGATGGGTAGAAAGTGAGCTGATTTAGTCAGCCTATCGACTATGACCCATATTGTATCGTTTCCTTTCCTGGTTTTGGGTAACTTGGTTATGAAATCCATAGTTACGCATTCCCACTTCCACTCGGGAAGTTCAGGCTGTTGTAGCAAGCCAGACGGCTTTTGGTGCTCGGCTTTGACTTGAGCACAAGTCAAGCACTTTGCTACATGGGCGGCAACAGACTTCTTCAAGCCTATCCACCAATAATTTGCCTTTAAGTCTTGGTACATTTTGTCAGCACCAGGATGGACTGAGTATTTGGAACTATGGGCTTCCTGGAGAACAACATCTCGTAATCCTCCATAAATCGGAACCCATATACGTCCATTCAGTCTAAGGATTCCATCCTTGCCAAGAGTCAACCGCTCCTCAGTTACTCCCAGCTTTTCATTTGGATAATTAGCTTCCAATACAGCCTCTCGCTGTGCAGCCAAAATCCTTTCCATCAAACTATTTTTAACTTCAATGCTCTTGGCATTGATTCGAATGGGTTTTACCCTTTCTTTCCTGCTCAATGCATCGGCGACTACATTCGCCTTACCGGGATGGTACCTGATTTCACAGTCATAATCATTCAGGGTTTCCATCCAACGGCGCTGTCTCATGTTCAACTCCTTCTGGTTGAACAGGTGCTGAAGGCTTTTGTGATCTGAATAAATCACAAATTTAATACCATAAAGGTAGTGCCTCCACAACTTCAGTGCAAATACAACGGCACCCAACTCCAAATCATGGGTGGTGTAGTTCTTTTCATGCACCTTTAATTGCCTTGAAGCATAGGCAATCACCTTGCCCTTCTGCATAAGCACACACCCCATGCCCGTGTGTGATGCATCGCAGTAAACCACGAATTCATCAGTACCCTCCGGTAGTGTCAACACAGGTGCGTTGCTTAGCTTCTGCTTCAGAATTTCAAAGGACTCTTGCTGCTTCGGGCCCCAAATGTACTTTTCTTTCTTCTTGGTCAAGGAAGTCAAGGGCGCAGCAATCCTCGAAAAATTTTCAATAAATCTCCGGTAGTATCCTGCTAACCCCAGGAAACTACGTATTTCGGTAGGCGTCTTTGGCTCTTGCCAGTTCATGACTGCCTCCACCTTAGCGGGATCCACTTGGATACCACGCTCACTCACAACGTGTCCTAAAAACTGAACTTCTCGTAGCCAGAATTCACATTTCGAGAATTTGGCGTAGAGTTTCTCACGTTGTAGTAATTCGAGAATGCAACGGAGATGCTTCTCGTGGTCATCTTGGCTTTTAGAATAGATCAGGATATCGTCTATGAAGACTATGACGAATTTATCCAAGTATGGCTTGCAAACGCGGTTCATGAGATCCATGAACGCAGCCGGTGCATTTGTGAGCCCAAAAGGCATCACTAGGAACTCGTAATGACCATAGCGAGTCCTAAATGCAGTCTTGTGTACATCTTCATCTCTGACCCTTAGTTGATGATAACCCGACCTTAAGTCGATCTTGGAGAAGTAGCTTGCTCCTTGCAGCTGATCGAATAGGTCATCGATCCTTGGTAAAGGATATCTATTCTTTATGGTAACTTTATTCAGTTCTCGATAGCCGATGCACAACCGCATCGATCCGTCCTTCTTCTTTACAAATAGGACAGGAGCTCCCCAGGGGGATGAACTAGGTCTGATAAAACCTTTCGCCAGCAGTTCATCCAACTGGGTCCTCAGTTCTTTCATTTCTGTTGGAGCTAATCTATAAGGTGCTCTGGCTATCGGAGCTGCTCCAGGAATGATGTCAACTCTGAACTCCACTTGTCTATCTGGTGGCAAACCAGGTAGTTCTTCAGGAAAAACCTCGGGGTATTCAAAAATGACAGGAAGATCCTCGATCTTCGGCTTTGGTTCTTCAATTATCACTTGAGCCATGTAAATTACACAGCCTCTGTTCAAACATCTTGAAGCTTTCAGCATAGATACGTCTTCTGGCAATCCGTAGTGCGTATCCCCTCGAATGGTAAGAGATTCACCACTCGGAGTCTTTAAGACTATTTGCCTCTTGCCACAAATGATTTGGGCCTGGTTATGGGATAACCAGTCCATGCCTAGCACGATGTCAAAACCCGCAAGTTTGAAAGGAAGTAGAGATAAAGGAAAAGAATGGTTCCTAATGGACATTTCACATCCTTCTAGAACAGTAGAGACGGTTTCTATCGTGCCGTCTGCCAATTCTACTTCGTATTTCACGTCAAGGGTTTTGATTGGCATATTTAGTAGTTGGCAAAATTTCTGGTCTACAAAGGACTTGTCAGCGCCAGAATCGAACAGTACTCTTGCAAATATATTATTTACGAGAAAAGTACCTGTAAGCACATTGTCGTCCTTGACCGCTTCCTTTGCATCCAAGCGAAAAACTCTTGCGTTTGTCTTCTTAGTCTCTTCTGCCTTCTTGGCATACTTCGGGCAATTATTCTTTATGTGCCCCTTTTCATTACAATTATAGCAGGTTGCGTCCTTTATCTTTTTGCACTCCACTGTCTTATGATCCTTGGACTTGCATAGCCCACAGGGTGGAGTCTTTTGTTGCGACTGTGAACCAGACGCAAACCTACACTTCCCGGAGTGAGGTTTCTTGCAGACCTTGCAGTGAGGTCTTCCATCAGCTTGCCCCTCTCTCTTTGCCTCCGACCCTCTCTTGCCTTCACCGTTTCCACGGTGCTTTTTCCCAGACTTTCGTGAGGTATCATCCTCACGCTTTCGCTTTTCAGCCTCCTTGCTCCTTTGTGCCCTCAGACGGACAGCATCAAGTGTAAGAGACAAGGAGAGGTCAGTAACTGACCTGAAGGTCGTTGGCCTAGAGGCCTTTACGCTGGCCTTGATCGCCGGCTCTAAGCCCCCAATGAAACGGGCAATCCTTCTAGGTTCTGGTGTCACAAGATATGGTACCAGGCGTGACATAGTGTTAAAACTCGTCAGATATGCTTGACAATCCAGGTTTGTCATCACTAGTGAGACAAAATCTGCCTCAATCTTCTCAACCTCGTGCTGAGGGCAGTAGTTTTCTTTTATGAGGGTAATAAACTCCCCCCATGTCATTTTGTATAAGGCAGACTTACCTGAAGCCTGTACCAGAGCTCTCCACCACGCCAGGGCCTCGCCCTTGAATGACTGGGACACAAACTTAACCACGTCCCTCTCAGCGCACCCGCTGATGTCCACAATCGTGTCCATCTCGTCCAGCCAGGTTATACAGTCAACCGCACCTTTCTCCCCTGTAAATTCACGGGGCTTACATGATACAAAGTATTTGTAGGTGCAACCCTTAGCACTGGACGCATCAGTATATTCTCTATCGCGATGAACGCTGTGCTCAGTAGACGAATGCTTGTCGTCATCTTTCTTGGGTTCAGAGGGTGGTTTGGAGTGTGTCTTTGGTTTAGAGGGTGGTTTTGACACAGATCTGCCTTGAGACTCAGTATGTTGACGATCAATAGCTGCCTGAACAGCATTGTTAATCAGAGCCTTCAGTTGTGCGCCTGTCAAATGTACTGACGCATTGTCATAGTCATCTTCATTCGTGTGGCTGTTCTCTCCGTTGGGATCCGCCATTGTAACTTGAATCTGTTACAGAAGATAACAAAATTTTAATTTAGGAGATTATTATATGATTGTCTTTTATGACAATTTGTCAACCATGGTACAGAGACCATATTTGGTTAACTTATTATTTCATTATATATTAGGATTTGAATATATCCTATTCCAACTATATAAGTAGTATTGGCGGCATAAAGCCTAATGATGATGTTTTATAATGTTAGCCGAGATTTCAGAGAATCAAAGGCATAGAGAATTGAACCGTAGTTCTTTTTATCTCTTTCTGACAGGGAGTCATAGACTACCACTGCCTTTTGTCTTTATAAGACAATTATTATGGCCCATAGGCACTACACCTCTAATGGATGTTTCAATATGATTAGCCCGTAGGCACTACATCTCAAATGGATGTTTTTAATAATATTGGCCCGTAGGCACTACATCACTAATGGATGTTTTAATAATTCTGGCCCGTAGGCACTGCATCACTAATGGATGTTTTAATATTACTGGCCCGTAGGCACTACATCACTAATGGATGTTTTAATAATACTGGCCCGTAGGCACTACATCACTAATGGATGTTTTAATAATTCTGGCCCGTAGGCACTGCATCACTAATGGATGTTTTAATAATTCTGGCCCGTAGGCACTGCATCACTAATGGATGTTTTAATAATACTGGCCCGTAGGCACTACATCACTAATGGATGTTTTAATAATACTGGCCCGTAGGCACTACATCACTAATGGATGTTTTAATAATTCTGGCCCGTAGGCACTGCATCACTAATGGATGTTTTAATAATACTGGCCCGTAGGCATTGCATCACTAATGGATGTCTTTATAATACTGGCCCGTAGGCATTGCATCACTAATGGATGTCTTTATAATATTGATCACCTTCATTGGTGATTTAACCCACGATTTATAAATCATTTAGTTGGGTTTTGAAACCCTTAAAGGATTATTGTATAAGAATGACTTGCGTGATTATAACGAATCACATCTGCCATGAATGTTAACATGCGTACAGAGGTTAACAGGGAATCAGAATCTTTTCAGTTAGGTCGTACCATCTTGACTAGATCTTAACAGACCCCAAGCTAGGTTTCACCCTTTTAAGATTCTTTATTTAGGCAGATCAATATAAAAGGAATGGTTTTGATTTATTTTTATATATATTAAAACAAAACTCATAACATACATTCCAAAATCTCAAATACAATTACATATTGCCCTAAACGGGTCTTTCAAATAGTACATACCTCCAGAGAGGTTTTAAAATAAGTGGCAAGTCCACATAGGGACTAATACAAGATAGGTGTCCATGCAAGGACGAAAGATAAGTCCATGTAGGGACTGTAATATGATAAGTTGTCCACACAGGGACTTATTTTAAAGTAGAAATTACAGTAGTACAACTATTAAGGGCTAGTGGTCACGTTTCTTCTTTTTGCCCTTTAGTAGGTTCGCCAAGCCCTTGAGAAATCCTCGGTGGCTTTTCTTCTCTTCCTCGAACTCTCTCTCCACACGATCTAGTCGATGGAGTATTTCTTCCTGTTCAGGAGGAGAGAATCGTGGTTGTGGCGCTTGATGCGGAACTGGAGGTCTGGGAGGTATTGGATACCCATGAGCTGAGTAATCCGGTGGTCCCATGTTTCCATGTGCTCCGTCAGGGTAGCGCGCATTATATCTAGCCGACACCACATATGGGTCGCGCTCATAGCCGTAGTTGTATTGTGCTTGTGACGGTTCAAACGGGTTGTAAGCCGTCGGACCCGTATAAGCAGGTATGGGTTGGTCATACCCAAATGGTGGCGAATTTCGTGCAGTAGGTGTGGAGTTCGCCTCCTGTATAGGACTTGAAGGTCCTTCTTCATGTAGTGGCGGATAGTGGCTACTACTAGAATGTCGAGGAGTGCTGAAGTGGTTACCCCCTCCTCCTCGTGTAGACATACGAGCATTGGTCCTCCTACGCCTCGGCGGATCAGGTATAACTGGTTGTGCCGGTGGCGGAGGTGGTGGCGTAACTGCCTCAAAGCGTGAATCCTCAGAGGGATCCTGTGGATGTCTCGGTTGCGATGTCTGATGTGATGGTGTGTTGTACCACTCATGTCGGTCAAACAAGGCCATAAAGCTGTCTGGGCCTTGATACTGCGGACCATGATATGAAGATCCATCAGATACTTCTATCGGATGCGTGGGCGTACCACGAGCTGGTTCAGTTGGATCCTCATCTTCCTCCATGGGATCTTCAGAAAAATGGTCTTGTGGCCCTAGTGGAACAAAACCTGAAGGTTCCTGTATGTAGTCAGCCGGATTAAACTGAGCTACGTAGTATGGACTAGGGTCGTCGTAGTTCCGGTGCGAAACCGAACGTTGTAGAGGTATGAAGGAAGGTTGTGGGTTGTTGGGATTATTTTCTGAGTCTGGCCCAAAGGAGTGCCGGTAGGATGGCGTCGAGCTGTGCGAAGTGGAATGCCTCGCTGGTTCGTAAAGATCTCTTCGTCGTTGTGGCTCTTCGCTTCGTGTCATCGAAGGATGTCTTGTACCAGATGGTCCAGCTTCTTGATCGTGATGTGTCACAATTTCTCCTCGGCCTCTACGTCCCCTTCCTCTTCCTCGGAATATAACAGGTGGCATTTTCCTGCTCCAAAACTTATTAAAAATCAAATCGAAAATAAAGACAAAAAGGAGTATCAATCCGAATTTGTCCTAAGTTCTTGTCTAGACTCAAGTATGTGCAATTGTGTCACTGAGATTAAACACATTAGGATAGTGTTTAATTCACTCAATGTTGGCTCTGATACCAACCTGTCACACCCCGATTTCCACGTGTCTCACCGGTGGGCCCGGTGGGGGATTACCGTGACGATGTTGGCAACAATATAGTCAAACCACACAATTATATAATGCACAGCGGAAGCATAATTTAAATATATAATTTCAACCTCTGATTGTAATATCAAAATGTATTACAGAAGTTGAATATCCACAGTGGATCGTAAATACAGATAAAGTATTGTTCCATTAGATACTGCAATCAAGCTTGCGAGGCTTATCCCGACGCTAGGGAGCTAATACCAGCCAATTACGTTTAGGTACCTGCACTTAATCTTTTTGGGGAAAATACGTCAGTTTACACTGGTAAATACATTCAACTGACACATTTGAAAATGTTTATTAAAATTGATTTGAATGCACAAGGCACAAACTCTTTTATAACTTGGGAAAATTCATAATGATCTTGTGAACGTTTTACATGTTCTTTTATGCGTTCAGTAGCCCGGGTCGTGCCGGGTTAAAGATTTATAGACACACCACGTTTGCGTAAAACCGTAGTACAGAAACCAACGGCTACGTCTTTTAGTTTTAATGTCGACACTTTATACCGGGTGTACGCCTACACCGGGATGTCGATGGTCGTGGCCATTTCGTAAAATGATGCCGAGGATATCCGGGACAACGGTCATTAAACCCCCCAAAGGCTTATAAGCAACAAAACTGTTTAAATGAGCCAATCATATTTAATCAATTAACCACCTAAGCGATGGAAGTATATAATGCTCAATCAAGCGGTATTAATATACCGTAACCCAAGCCCGTATAGGGGAAATAAGTCAAAAGTATTTACCTTTGCAAGTATTAATCCTTAATTTAGATCAAGTCACCAATAGCTTTTACTGGGGCTCCTAATCTGGAACGAAGGTTTTAATTAACCTCTTAGAATCCTAACGGTCCTTATAGTAGCCGTAGCTTAAACCGGTTGATTCCGATATATAGATATGGTTAATTCGCACGAAAAGGCGAAAACCGAGAATGGAGTATGATTTGGACCCAACAAGTTCAGTGACTTGTTTTATATGGGTTTATAGTTCATACTCTGGATTTTGGGGTTCAAATAATATAATTTGACCCGTATCGGCTATTGCACGAAAACTAGTTCCATGAGCCGTACCGTGTGCGCAAATAGGCGAAACGGTTAACCATAAGAGTCGTACGCTTATTTCCTAAGTCAATATGCCTTAAAAGTATTTTGGTATCAGTAGGATACCTTCCGTAATGCCCGTAACGAGTTTAAGTTTATATTATGCCCCGTAGGGGCTTTTCGGTCATTTTAAAGACTTTAAAAAGGATTTTCGAGTTCTACAGGAAATCTGAGTTTCCCGAACAGCTTAAAAAGCTTAAAATACTTTATTTATTATTTAAAACCAGTAGCAACTGGAATCGGGTCAAAAGACCTTGTAGAACTCCCGTTTTGGCCAAAAAGGGCATATTCGGTATTTACCGAACCGTAGCCATAACCGCAGGTTATGAGCAAGGTAAAAATTATTAAAAATCTTTAAAATTCCCAAAATATTATTTTACCACAGTGGGTAAAAGTTTTGGTGACGAAAACTTGGGTTAGATGGGCGTTATGCTAATTGCGCCGTTAATTACAAAACTTTCTTAAAAGTGCGCCTTTTAGCATAACTCTCATTCTAGACCTTGGTTTGACGTGAAACTTTAGGGACATGCTTATAATTTAATAAGCAAGGTTTTGGTCCGTTCACGTGTCCGAAATACTCGTTTTAATTTTAAAAGGCCGTTACGGTCAACTTTTAGGCGAATGACGGAAATGCGCTAAAGACTCGGATAACTCATGAACCGACCACAGAGGCTTATACCAACATGTGACCTGGTCCTAAGAGAGTCCTAGGGTATATTTATACCTCACTAAAACGGGTCAGAACTGAAGTCAAAGCAAAAGTCAAACTTTTGCGACATTCGGCTCCGAACCGGTTCTATATAGTAAATGATCGATTCAAACGAGCGCAAACATGTTTATATACTTATTATCATGTTTTATGATTATCAAAACAGGTTCCATAACATATATATTACAGATTATGCATAAATCGCTAAAATAGCTTTCTGTTGACTTTTTAACCGCACGTTTGACTCGACATTTGACATAGTTAGAGTGGTGATCAGGGGGAACCATTTTAGAGGTTTAATACCCACATAAATACCAACTCATAACCATTTTTGATTCGTCATAAGACTGAACCATTACTGATTTATTGTAAAGTCAAACCGTAGTTACGACGGTTTGGTTTTTAGCTAAAAACTAAGCATAAACTGAACAATGGATGATCAAGGTAACTTACAGAAGTTAGAACTTGAATATGGAGCAGAAGAGAATGCTTGGGAGCACTTAGAATGATCAGAGAGGTGTTGTTTGATTTGTGTGAATGTTATGTGCCAAACTTGGCTATTTATAGCCAATGTCAAGCAAGCATGATCATTACAAGCACTACAACAGGTCAAGGGTGATGGGTAGGTGTCCCCTGAAGTTATGGGTCAAGTGTAGGGTGCCCATGCCTCATACATTGGTGTTTGATCATTCAAAAGCTCCAAAAGCCAAGTAGTTACAACCATTCTGCATCTGGGCACTTTACGCGGCCCGCATGGGAGTTCCCATGCATTTTAATGCGGGTCGCCTAAAGGTTAAGAAATCAGGCGAATTAGTGAGGAGGCTCGCGGCCCGTCTCAACTAATCCCTAACCTTCACGCGGGTCGCCTAAGGTTAAGATTTCAGGATTTTTAAATCTTTTTGTAATAATTACAGAATCTGGCCATTAATAACGAAATCTTTCGTAATGATTCACCTGACCTTTCGGGTTTGAAGGGGTAACTTTGCGGTTTGGCCCTCGGTTATTTACCGATAGGGGCCTCGTGTTAATTACCCGCATTATTAAGTCCCCGGTTTATTTATTAATTATATTGGAAAGCCTTAACTTTCACTGTTGACGCTTTTAACCCTTCTTCTACGAATTCGATCGTAACTTTCTCGTTTCATATCGAAACTTCGCGAAATTCATATATATTATTTTAGTGAGGGTATAATACCGTTACAAAGTCTTGGGAACGTTAAAGGGTCACTCAGAGGTATTATTAAACATGTTGACACAGTTAACCCCTGTAGTTTGTAATCTCTCACTTTCTTCCGCGTTTTATTTTTGTACGATCTATAATTTATTCGTTTGAAGGTTTAAGCATTATTTAGGGATACTTTACAGTATATTTACCCTTGTTGACATTTATAACCCTCGAATTTATATACTTTCAAGGTTTGTCAAAATTAGTCCTTTATTTATTATAGATGCCACGTGTAAACAAATGACACGTGTTAACACATTATTGGACACAAAAATTCGAGGTGTTACAACAATGCACACACAAACGGGTTAGTAACTAATACAGCAGTTACGACAATTCACGAGATTAAACCCTCACAACGATTAATAAGGTGCAATACTTAACAATTCAACGGATTCACAACGAATGACAGAGTATAGTCCGAGTTCGAACAACACTCAAACATTCAAGTCGAAATCACGATGAATAACAAAGTATAAACTCAATTTGAGCAGCACTTAAACAATCGTTGGATAGTTATAATCGATCGGACGTTGAATCGTAATAGCGATCGAGTTATTACCCTGATTGCGGCAGCGATTCGTGAATCGTGTGTGTTGTTTACTGTTTCTGTTATAACTCAACGTAGAAATTGAGTTTGGACGTCGAATTAACAGCAAACTTCAAGTGCCAACATCCCCTATTTATATCTGAAAAATGCCCCCCCTCGCGCCACGCGAAGGGTTTCCTTGCGCGCGTCGCGTGGCGCGACGGGTCTACTTCATAGCCTAGGTTGGTTTCGTGTCCAGTAGCTTTGTTGAGTTGACAGTTTGTAAATTTGAAATTTAGACAACGAATTATTGTGATAATTATCAGCTAGGTTTTACCCCCCCCCCCCTGAGTTTTAGGGGCTCTGATCCTGATTCCGATTGTTATGAAAATTTTAGGGTTTATGCAGAATTGCTTGGGTTTCTCAATTAGGGTTTCCTTAATAGATAATTAACCTACTAAGTATAAATTTTAGTGAGAGTTGTTACATCCTCCCCACCTTAAGAAAAATCTCATCCTCGAGATTTACTGGAATAAATGAGGATATTTCCGCTTCATTTCTGATTCCAGCTCCCAAGTGTATTCTGGTCCTCTCTTTGAATCCCATTTGACTTTGACTAGCACTAGTCTCTTGTGTTTGAGAAACTTGACTTTCTTGTCTTCTATTTGCAGTGGTTTCTCTACGAATTTTAACTTTTCATTTACCTCCACATCTTGAAGAGGTACTACCAGGGATTCATCAGATAAACATTTCTTGAGATTGGATACATGAAATACATCATGTACTCCTGCTAATTCTTCTGGTAGTTGTAGACGATAAGCAACTGGTCCTATTCGTTGCCTTACTATAAATGGTCCTACGTATCTTGGACTCAGCTTTCCTTTCTTACCGAATCGTACTACTCCTTTCCAAGGAGAGACTTTCAAAAGTACCTTGTCTCCGACTTGAAATTCTAATGGCTTGCGGCGATTGTCTGCATAGCTTTTCTGGCAATCTCTAGCAGTCTTCAATCTTTCTTTGATTTGAGTTATCTTGTCTGTGGTTTCTTGTACAATTTCTGGACCTGATAATTGACTTTCTCCTATTTCTGCCCAACAAACTGGAGTTCTGCACTTGCGTCCGTACAGTGCTTCGAATGGAGCAGCTTCGATGCTCGAATGATAACTATTGTTATAGGAGAATTCAATTAAGGGTAAGTGGTTATCCCAATTACCACCAAAATCAATTACACATGCTCGGAGCATGTCTTCCAAGGTTTGTATCGTCCTTTCACTTTGTCCGTCTGTTTGAGGATGATATGCAGTACTTAAATTGAGTCGGGTTCCCATTGCTTCCTGGAAACTAGTCCAGAAATGGCAAGTGAAACGACTATCCCTATCTGATACAATGGAGAGTGGAACTCCATGTAAAGATACTACGTCATCTACGTACAACTTGGCTAGCCTTTCCATGCTAAAGGTTTCCTTCATTGGTAGAAAATGAGCTGATTTGGTTAACCGATCCACAATTACCCAAATCGCATCATTACCTTTTCTGGTTTTGGGTAACTTAGTAACAAAATCCATTGTTATGAGTTCCCATTTCTATACAGGCATTTCTAACTGTTGTAGTAGTCCTGAAGGTTTCTGGTGTTCTGCCTTAACTTGTGAACAAGTAAGACATTTTGATACGTAACTAGCTATATCCCTTTTCATTCCTATCCACCAGAAATTGTTTCTTAAATCTTGGTACATCTTATTGTTTCCTGGAAGTACGGTATACCTAGATTTATGAGCTTCTTCTAAAATCTTATTTCTTAATTCTCCTTGCTTAGGTATCCAAATTCTTTTCTTGTGGAATCTCCAAATTCCATCATTTCCTTGCTCTAGTTCTTTTACATAACCTTTCATTCCTTCAGCATCGTCCTTGATTGCTGTAGCTTGTACATTTTTCAATTGTTCCATTAAATCTAATTGTAGATTTAACCTAAGAGCACGGACTCGCTTTTGTTTTCATGATATTTACGACTTAAGGCATCTGCAACTACGTTTGCCTTTCCTTCGTGATATTGAATATCACAGTCGTAATCGCTTAGGATTTCCATCCATCTTCTTTGCCTCATATTTAACTCTTTTTGCCCAAATATGTACCTTAAACTTTTATGATCTGTATAAATAGTAAACTTACTTCCATACAGATAATGTCTCCAGATTTTAAGGGCAAAAATTATGGCTCCTAATTCTAAGTCATGAGTCGTATAATTTTCCTCGTGCTTTTTCAACTGCCTGGAGGCATACGCAATTACCTTTTTGCATTGCATCAACACACATCCGAATCCTAATTTTGAAGCATCACAATATACTTCAAAATCTTCTGTTCCTTCGGGTAAAGCTAAAATCGGAGCATTCGTTAATCTGTGCTTTAAAATCTTAAAAGCTTCTTCTTGTCTATGTCCCCATTCAAACTTAACGGCTTTACAGGTCAACTTAGTCAAAGGTACAACTATCTTAGAGAAATCTTTAATAAATCGTCTGTAGTATCCAGCTAAGCCTAGAAAACTTCTAATTTCCATAACTGTTTGCGGGACCTTCCATTTGGTGATTGCTTCTATTTTAGCAGGATCTACGTGAATTCCTTCGTGATTCACCATGTGACCTAAAAATTGTACTTCTTGCAACCAGAATTCACACTTCGAGAATTTGGCATAAAGCTTTTCCTTTCTTAACAAAGCTAAGAGTGCATGAAGGTGCTTACAATGTTCTTCCTGACTTTTGGAATAAATAAGTATATCGTCGATGAATACGATTACAAATTTATCCAAGTATGGTTTACAGATCCGATTCATCATGTCCATAAATGCTGCTGGGGCATTTGTTAGTCCAAAGGGCATGACCGTAAACTCATAATGGCCATACCTAGTTCTGAAAGCAGTTTTAGGTATGTCTTCTTCTTGTACTTTCAGCTAGTGATATCCGGATCTGAGGTCTATCTTAGAAAAATACCTAGTGCCTTGAAGTTGATCAAAAAGATCGTCAATCCTAGGTAATGGGTATCGCTTCTTAATTGTAACTTTATTTAGTTCCCTGTAATCGATACACATCCTCATCGATCCATCTTTCTTTTTCACAAACAACACTGGTGCTCCCCAAGGGGATGAACTAGGTTGTATAAATCCTTTGCTTAGTAATTCGTCTAACTGCTTTTTCAATTCTAGCATTTCGGTGGGTGCTAATCGATAAGGTGCCTTGGCTATTGGTGTAGTACTCGGAATTAGATGAATTCTAAACTCTACTTCTCTATCGGTCGGTAACCCAGGTAATTCTTCTGGAAAGACATCTGGGTATTCTTAGACTATAGGGATGTCCTGGAGTTCCTTACTTTTAGTGTTAATGATTACAGAAATCATATACACCATTTCTTGTTTTCTTGAATAACTAGCCAACTTCATTACTGAAATGAATTTCAGTGGCTTTCGAGGTTTATCTCCTGTAATTAAAATTACCTCTCCTGTGGGGGTACGGATTTCTACAGAATTCTTATCACAAAGGATTCGAGCATGGTTGGCTACTAACCAATCCATTCCTAATACCACATCGAATCCGGCTAATTTCATAGGTAACGGGTTTGCGGAGAACTTATGACCTAATAGTTCCATCTTTCCTTCTTGCAAAACTTTATCTATGTTAATAGAATTCCCATCTGCCGTTTCGATTGTAAAAATCTGCCTAAGGGTGGTTAAGGGTAAGTTAAGAGCTTGGCAGAATGAAGTATTGATAAAACTTTGGTTTGCACCAGAGTCAAATAATACTTTCGCATAAACGTCATGAACTAAAAACGTACCAGCTATAATGTCAGGAATTAGTTCGGCTTCCTGAGTAGTCAATTGAAATGCTCGGGCATTCTTCTTTGTTGTTCCATCAGCTGGTTTGCCTTTATTGTCTGCGGTTTTAATCAATTTAGGACATTCTGTTTTGTAATGTCCTGTTTCTCCACAGTTATAGCAGACTATGGTTTTCTTTTTGCATTTTTCTTCGCGGTGTCCTATAGCTTTGCAAAAATTGCAGGTCACATTGCACCTTCCAAAGTGTTTCTTCCTACAATTTCTGCAAAAAGGAGGAATTGAGGATTGCCCTTTTCCTCTTTTCTTTGTAGTACCCATACGAAACCCTTGGGTAATCTTTTGAACCAAATCCTTCTTTCGATCTTCCTCTCTTGTGCGCACCGTTCATCCGTTATGGTATTAGCTAATTCCACAGTATCGTCAATAGTGCGAGGTCTCGCAGCCTTAACGATGTTACGGATTTCACTAATTAGTCCCCAAATATAGCGAGAAATGAGTACCGGTTCTGGCGAAGCCAGTGTTGGTACCACTCTAGCATATTCAAAGAATGTCGAAGTATAACCGCGACACTCTACACCTACCATACGATGGCTTAGGAACTTATTCGCCATTTGTTCCTTTTCATATTCAGGACAGAATTTTCTTTCTACAAGATTCTTAAACTCTTCCCAGTTCATAGCATAAGCCATCCTTCTTCCTTTTGCTTGTAATACTATGTTCCACCACTCTAGTGCCCCTTCTTTGAACAAATTCGACGCATACATGACTTGATCTTCTTCGGCACACTTACTTATTGCAATTACTGCTTCGGTTTTCTCTAACCAACGCAGTGTTGCAGTTGCCCCTTCATTACCTGCAAATTCTGATGGTTTACAGGCAAGGAATATTTTGTAAGTGCAACCAGGCGTTGCAACTTTCATTTTCTTAGGAAGTGGGGCCTGTCGTGGATTATTATTGTCATGATTGCCGCCTCCATTTACACTATGACTAAAATTGTCTTCCTGAGTACGTTTACTAGGAATGATTTGTTGCGGTTCAACAGGTTCCTGAGCAGCAGCCATGATTGCAGGAATAGCATTAGCTATCCCTTGGGTGATGATATTTTCAATATCTTGTCTAGTCATATATTGGTTTTCCTGATTTTGCTCAGATTGATTCCCTTCATTAACTGGTTCATTACTAGCGTTTTCCATCTGATAATTATTATAGATATAACTATTAGTATCAAATGATTGTAAATAAAACAATGGCAAGTAATCACATAAATCTTTTTCACAACACACATATATATAGCCAAAATTGTCGATGTTTCGACTTCTATTTTGCTTTATAGATTATATAGGCATCCATACACACTGCTTATCTTACAATGTTTTATTTCCCATTTACAGAGTTATATTTTTCTACTACTGTTATTATACAGACATTCTTCCCAACCCCACTATTCTTTGGTCAACTGGCAGTTTAGTAGCGACGCTCCCTTTCATCGTTTTTCCAGGAGATTTGTTCCCCTATTTCCCGGATCCTATTCCCTGTACCTATCAGCTCTTCACCGAACTGACGAAGTTCGGCTAAGTTTTCGTTGCTCATTGGAGGATTGGGGATAGGTTCTGGATCAAACTGTGGTAGGAAGGAATAAGGACTATTAATCATGTTTTGGAATTGCCAGTCATTCGTCCACCATTCTTCCATTTGGCCTAAAGGTCGAGTGTGGATTAGTGGGTCTGGAATAGCTGGTTCCAGATTTACGGGAAGTTGGATTTCGGTCGGGTAAGGGTATAGATTATTGTTGATAGGTCTAATGACATCACAATTTGCCAGTAGACGGTCTATTTCGTCTTGAAATGTGATTTCTTCAGGTTGTCTAGAGCTCTCTCCAATTTCTATTCCTTTTTGTTTAGAATTTTCCCTGATTTCTATCTCCGCTGGCTTAGAACTCTCTCCGGTTTCGATTCCTTTTCCTTTGTCTATAGGGTTTTCTACTTTGGGGAGTTTCCTAGTGGCGCTTTCTCCTGCGCACTTTCCTCCATCCTACATATCTTCTTCTCTTTTTAAGTTTTGCTTTTTCCAGCGGTGGAGCTTGGAATTCCAGAGGTTCCTCTATGTCAGCAACATAACCAGTAAAGTCGTGGGAGACTTCAATTGGTACTGGGTAGAGGTTGAGATTCTGAAATGCTTCCGATATCTCACTCATGTTGTATAGCATATATGCAAAATGCACAAAAATGCTAAGTTAAAACTTTGGAACAAAGTTTTACAAATAAACGTTGAAGTTTTATTGCATTCTAATTTGTACAAAAGACAACACAAAAGAGAACACACTAGGATTTATTTATTTATTTACTGGGTAGTGGGAAGTGCTATTACTAGTCTTAAGGTATCGGTAATTTAAAGATTCGCATTTTCTGCTACAGTGGCTAGCATATAAAGATTTGCCCATTTTTCATCTAATTTGTCTTCCCAAGGTGGACTATTGCCTAATTTCTGGATTTCCGGATTAAACCTCACTTTCTTGACTTGGGGTTTCTGACCTTTTCTAATAATCGAATTTCTTTTCTCTAGGGTAAGAGGATTCTCATATTGTGCTTTCCGGACAAAAATCCCTTCTTTCAGATCTGCTGGGTATTTGGAGGAAGAGGTTCCTTTTTCTGTGGGTGCAGTATCTAATTTGTGGTAGATAGCAGAAAGCTTTTGTTTACCCATACTGTAACTTAACCATTAATCAGTTAATAAAACATATAT
The DNA here is from genome assembly GCF_002127325.2 of Helianthus annuus. Lineage (NCBI taxonomy): Eukaryota > Viridiplantae > Streptophyta > Magnoliopsida > Asterales > Asteraceae > Helianthus > Helianthus annuus. Next base: position 8,211,863 of record NC_035443.2, read on the forward strand.
TTACAGAATGGCAATTAGAATTCCTAAGTATTTCTCAATGGGCTAAAATCAATAGTAAGCTAAAATCAGTGGCTCTGATACCACCTTTTTCCTGTTACGGCCCTCGGCCCCGGTTTGACCCGGTCCAGAGCCGCGAGGCAGGAAATCCCGTGGTATTAAATTTAAGTGACAGCGGAAGTCTTTTTAAGCAGGATCTTGTAATATTAAAACTGCCCTTTTTCATAACTTAGGGATAAATCCCATAATTTACAATAAGGTGATTTCACTGGGAAATCTTTATTTCTCAAAACATGTTTCTTTATTTATTTACATTGAGCCTGTCACACCCCCAAAATCCACCCGCGGAGTACCACCGCTTGGGAGTGCGACTGACCAGGATCAAGCCATCAATCATATCAAACATAGCATTTAATATAAAAGTAATTAATGTAACTCATCATGACATGATTGATGTTTCAAAACCACACATCGTTTAAGTAGCGGAAGCATAGTATGTAATCTCAAAATAATTATAAGTTCGAATAACGTTCATGAATCCAAATCCCACAACGACCTGCTCCTCCCTGTGCAAGCTCCATAATGTACCTAAGGTCCTGCAAGGCATGCAGCAAATAATCAACAAACTAGTTGAGCGAGTTCACAGTAAGTTCATAGTATAGTGTGCATGTTTAACTAGTGGGGGTTTCCCAGACTAGTGTGTACTAAAGGTGGGGGCTTCCCAAACCTTGTGTTCATATTACTGGTGGGGGCTTCCCACGTTTATACTGGCTAATGAGGGCTTCTCATTAACGATACTTACTAGACTAACTTCCGACCATGTGTTCTTCTTTACCGAGAACAGGAAAACGTACAGGGTCACGTAGGCTTTACGTGACGTGCCCTTCCCCGAGGACATGGTACGCGTGGGGGCTACGTAGGCTTTACGCAGTGTGGCCTTCCGACCTGGAAGCCAGTGGATGGTATTGGGTTACGTAGGCTTTACGTAACGTGTCCTCCCGACCCGGGAGACAAATGGCAAACATACTGGGTTACGTAGGCTTTACGTAACGTGTCCTGACTAACCTGAGGACGATGGTCTATAGTCTAGAGAATGCGTAAGTACGAGTAATCTTTCCGTATTCAACATATCCAACCCAATTCCCAACCCGGGAATCCCATGCCTTGGCTGTGTGAACTCACCTTGGTTTGCTCGGCAGATACACAAAGAGTACAGTTAAGCTAGTAAATGGTCAACCACGTCCTATCATGGTTATTATACAAGTCAGGTTCGTATGTAGCGCGTATATTGTATCACGTATAATCATGGCAAACACGTACATGCATCATCAATCCGATAAACAATCTAAGTGTTCGGTCCAATCATTACCCGACCCAATGACAATAAGCAGCCCAATATCATAACAGTCATAAGATTGGGCCCGTGACAGTGTAGGCCCAAAACAGTGTTTGTGCATAGCCGGTCTCGAGTCGCAACGGAGATCTCGAGTCGCAACCGGAGATTACGAGTCGCAACAGCTGGTTACGAGTCGCAATGGTGATCTCGGTTCGTCATGGTCCGGTTACGAGTCGCAACGGGACTCGCAACCATGGTCTCGGCTTGTGCTGTTTGTGGTCTCGAGTCGAGACGGTGAGATTTCGACTCGCAATCTGAGTCGCAACCGTGTGTGTAACTGGTTTCCATAATTCCTGTAACAATCACTCCGTGATTCTAGCAAACAACTTAGGCAGTTTCACAATTCAGATCAATTAACAGTTTTTCCATAATTCACCGAGCATACTATCGATCAAACAGGACTTTTATCATGAATTTCGTATGAACATTAATAATCCAAAATCAAGAACATTTATCTAAACACATAAACACATCCGATTCTAACATTCACGAAGCCAATCAATGAGCATCAACTAATCCGATTTAGTTAGCATATTAACCAGTTACAATCTGATTTAATCACGTATACATGTGGCCGATTACAATCATACAATCACCTATATCCGATTCATGAGCAAGCCAATTATATGAACACTAACTATCATTGATCCAATCTAAAATTATCATACACAACCCATTAACAAGACTCATTCGGTATCAAGCAATCATATTCGAAAACATCAACATACACACAACCAATTACAAACATGACAAGTACTAACCGAATTAGAGAAGAAGAGAGGGTGATCCGGATTGTGGAGGCTCTTGCCGTCGGGTTCCAAGCAAACGAGAGAGAAAAGGCTAGGGTTTTGAGAACTTGTGTGTGTGATATGCTTGTAACAAGAATGAGAAACAAAACCCCTTACAACTTGCTTGAACACGTGAAAGGGGAGTGGGCCGAAACTCCTCATGGGCCGCCCTATTGGTCCGTGCACAAGAATGAGGCCCAAACGGCCTTGTGCGAGTGATGTGCAGTGTTATGCGTTTAGAATATCTTGTGCGGTTTGGCTCATTTAATATACAAACACATATAATAAACACTACTCACGTAGAAACATAATCACAAGATTCACATTACATTCATTAGTCAAGTATCACGTAGACACGTAACGTTACATTAAAGTGAGTCTTAAGTTCGAGTTGTCACATTATCCCCAACTAATTGGAAATTTCGTCCCGAAATTTGGTATGCACTCACTGAGGAAGCTAGGTAAACTGTACTGTTCACTGATTTTCCTGGGGTGTCACATCCTCCCCCCGTTGATCTGGAATTTCGTCCCGAAATTCCGAAGTAGTAGCTTCAGCCTCAGTAGTGGTAGCATTGGTTTCAAATAACTGGGGGTGCTTTTCTGTCATCCTGTCTTCGCGTTCCCAGGTGTACTCTGGGCCACGTTTGGAGTTCCAACGAACTCGGACAAGAGGGATTCTCTTGTGTTTGAGGACCTTCACATCCCGGTCCATGATTTCCACTGGTTCCTCGACGAACTGCAACCGCTCGTCGATAGTGAGTTCCTTAAAAGGAATGATGAGGTTTTCATCTGATAGGCACTTCTTTAGGTTCGATACATGGAAGACGTTGTGAACTGCCCCGAGTTCAGCTGGTAAATTCAACTTGTAGGCTACCTTGCCAATCTTTTCTATAATTCCGAATGGTCCGACGTATCGCGGATTCAGTTTGCCGCGTTTGCCAAAACGGACCACACCCTTCCAGGGTGAGACTTTCAATAAAACCCGGTCCCCGACCTCAAATTCCAATGGCTTTCTACGCTTGTCCGCGTAGGCTTTCTGACGGTCGCGTGCTGCCGCCATGCGTTGTCGTATCTGTGCGATCTTTTCTGTGGCGTCCACTACTATCTCTGGACCCGTAATCTGACTATCCCCCACTTCTGCCCAGCAGAGGGGTGACCGGCATTTACGCCCGTACAATGCCTCAAATGGAGCGGCTTGAATGCTGGTGTGATAACTGTTATTATACGAGAACTCCACCAAAGGGAGGTGCTTTTCCCAGCCGTTGCCGAAATCGATGACGCATGCCCGAAGCATGTCTTCTAGTGTTTGGATCGTTCGCTCAGACTGTCCATCCGTCTGAGGGTGATATGCTGTGCTCATGTCTAATCGTGAGCCAAAGGATTTATGCATCGCTTGCCAAAGTTCTGACGTGAATCGTGCATCGCGATCCGAAATGATAGATGTGGGCACCCCGTGCCTCGAAACAACTTCTTTAAGATAGACGTCTGCGAGAGTGGAAAACTTGTCCGTTTCCTTTATAGGTAGGAAGTGTGCAGACTTGGTGAGTCGATCCACGATCACCCATATAGTGTCATTTCCACGCTGGGATCTAGGTAGGCCTGTAACGAAATCCATGGAAATTTCTTCCCATTTCCATTGAGGTATCTTAGGCTGCTGAAGTAGGCCAGCTGGTTTCTGATATTCAACCTTGACTCTTGCACAGGTCAAGCATTTTCCAACGTACGTAGCGATGTGGGCCTTCATACTAGGCCACCAATAAGTAGTGCTGATATCGTGGTACATTTTGTCCGACCCTGGATGTACCGAATAGCGAGACTTGTGAGCTTCATCCATTACAAGTTCGCGTAAACCGCCACAGAGAGGGACCCAAATCCGGCCCGTTACGTAGTAGGCGCCGTCTGTCTTCTGTTCCATCTGTTGTCGTGAGCCGCGTAAGGCTTCAGCCTTGACGTTTTCTGGTTTCAATGCTTCTACCTGAGCATTTCGTATTTGTGCTGGAAGGCTAGACTGAATCGTAAGCTGTAGCGCTCGCACGCGCTTCGGTAAGGTGTCCTTTCGACTGAGGGCATCAGCCACAACATTGGCTTTGCCTGGATGGTACTTGATGGCGCATTCGTAGTCGTTAAGTAACTCGACCCATCGTCGTTGACGCATGTTCAAATCCTTCTGCTTAAGTATATGCTCGAGACTCCTGTGATCGGTGTAAATCGTGCACCTGGTACCGTACAGGTAGTGTCGCCATATCTTAAGCGCGAAAACAACAGCTCCCAGCTCTAAATCGTGCGTCGTATAGTTGCGTTCATGAACCTTGAGTTGACGAGAGGCGTAGGCAATAACCTTGTCGCGCTGCATTAACACACATCCAAGTCCCCGAATGGATGCATCACAATAAACTACGAAGTCATCTGTGCCCTCTGGCAGAGAGAGGATAGGTGCACTGCAGAGTCTATCCTTTAAGTGTTGAAAAGCAGTCTCCTGGGGCTCTCCCCAGCGATAGGTAACACCCTTCTGTGTCAGTAACGTAAGCGGCTGAGCAATCTTCGAGAAATCCTTGATAAACCGTCTGTAGTAACCCGCCAAACCCAAAAATTGGCGTATTTCCGTTGGCGTACGCGGTGCAGGCCAGTTTCTGATCGAGTCTACCTTGGATGGATCGACATGGATCCCATCCCTGTTCACCACATGGCCTAAGAAGTGGACTTCACGAAGCCAGAAGTCGCATTTAGAAAGCTTGGCGTACAGCTGTTCCTTCCGAAGGAGTTCCAATATCAGGCGAAGATGCTGCTCGTGTTCCTCCTGACTCTTGGAGTAGATCAGAATGTCGTCGATGAATACTATGACAAACTTGTCAAGATAGGGTTTGCACACCCTGTTCATAAGGTCCATAAATACAGCAGCCGCGTTCGTTAACCCGAACGGCATGACAAGAAACTCGTAGTGTCCATAACGAGTTCTGAAGGCTGTCTTGGAGACGTCCTCATCCCGGACTCTCAGCTGATGATACCCTGACCTTAAGTCTATCTTCGAATAGTAGCACGACCCTTGCAACTGGTCGAATAAGTCGTCTATGCGTGGAAGAGGATAACGGTTCTTCACCGTCACCTTGTTGAGTTCACGGTAGTCGATGCACATCCTGAACGTACCGTCTTTCTTTTTCACGAAGAGTACTGGAGCTCCCCAAGGCGAAGAGCTTGGTCGTATGAAACCCTTTTCCAAGAGTTCTTGCAGCTGTTTTGACAGTTCCTCCAATTCTGATGGAGCTAGACGATATGGTGCGCGAGCTATGGGTGCTGCTCCTGGAGCGAGCTCGATTTGAAATTCGACCTGACGATGAGGCGGTAAGCCAGGTAAGTCTTCAGGAAACACCTGAGGGTAATCACGTACAATTGGAATATCCTCCAATTTCTTTTCCTTTGCTGATGCGTCTGAAACAAGAGCCAAAATGGCTGTGTGACCCTTACGTAAGCATTTCTGAGCCTTCAAGAAAGAGATGATGCCCACCACAGCACCACTCTTGTCGCCTTGGACTTCGAGAGGTTCCCGACCAGAACGTGGAATACGAATGATCTTCTCACTGCATAAGATTTCCGCCTGGTGTTGGGACAACCAATCCATCCCAATCACGACGTCGAAACTACCCAAAACTATGGGAATGAGATCAATAGAGAAGGCTTGGCCAGCTAGGATAAGATTACAACCCTGAACTACGTGCGTGGCTTCTAGATTTTTACCGTTAGCTAACTCTACTACATGTTTGGTGGGTAAAAGTGTTGGTGCACGTTTTAGCAGTTGACACATTTTCACAGACATATAGCTTGTATCCGCACCCGAATCAAACAAAACAGTAGCGTAAATATTGTCGAGGAGAAACTTACCCAATACAACGTTGGGATCGTTCACTGCGTCTCCTCTTCCCAAAACGAAAGCTCGACCTCTTGCCTCGTTGCCATTATTGTTGTTGTTTCCCCCGTTGTTGTTCCCGTTGCCCTGGTTATTGTTGTTGCGATTCTGGTTCAACTGAGGGCAATCGCGTTTGAAATGACCTTCAGCCCCACACTGGAAACATCCCCGGTTTCCACGCTGCGGCTGCTGCTGCTGCTGCTGCTGGTTCTGTGGAGCGGGTTGCTGAGGCTGCTGATTCTGATTTGCAGGCCGTGGACTCCTACAGTCTTTGGCCTCGTGACCCATCTTAAGACACCTTTGACAACGACCCTTGTTACACAGGCCATTGTGATGTCTGTGGCAATTGTAACACTTAGGTTGACTTCCCTGATATCTTCGCTGTCTGTGACCACCAGAGGATTGCTGACTGGGACTCTGATAGTGGTCGATCTTCTGCTGCTGAGCTTGTGGCTGAACAGATGCTGAACCTTTACTAGAATCTCCATCCCACTTTCTTTTACTGTCACCGGATGTGGCAGGAGTAGCTGAGGCGGTGACGTTAGCAGTAGCACTAACACGCTTGGGCAGTTTATTCTGATCCACTGCCTGATCGGTGATGCGATGAGCGAGACGCTGGATTTCCTGGATGTTTTCGAGGTTAGCCGACGTCACGTGGCTCTGAATTTCTGGCGCCAATCCCTTGAGATACATCTCAATGCGCTTGTATGGAGGGTCCACCATAGTTGGACACAGAACGGCCAGCTCATTCGACCGTTTAGTATACGCTTCGATCTCTGATCCAACCATTTTCAGATTATACAACTCGTCTTCCAGCTTGTGAATATCTTCACGCGTACAATACTCACGCTTGATGAGTTCCTTAAAATCGTTCCATGGGGTGGCGTTAGCTGCTGCCAACCCTAAGATTTGAACTTGGGCGTTCCACCAAGTCAATGCTATTCCTTCCAAAGTGCCGGTGGCAAACTTGACCTTGCGAGCCTCAGGGCACTCGCACATTTCGAATACTGATTCTAGCTTTTCAAACCAATGGAGGAGTCCCACTGCCCCCTCGGTGCCACTGAAAGAATTTGGACGACAGTCCATGAAGTTCTTGAAAGTGCAGACAGGCTGCTGCGCGTGTTGACCTATTGTGTACGAATAGGACGAAGTTAAATACGAGAGTTAATGTAGGATCTAAAGATCCTAGTGTGTGCCTATACTGCAGGATATACTACCTGCTTGAGCTGCTGCAACTGCCGCAGCAACTTGAGCTTGAACGAGAGCCTCCAGCTGGGCTTGTGTCATGTTGATTCGTCCAGACATGATCTTCATTGTAACAAGTAGCATAGGTAAGAATGGTTCGCGAATAGGGCGATGACAGAAAAGTGTAAGCACGTAGGGTTTCTCATGCTATGGTATCATGTGTATCTAAGCGTAATGCGAGCAAAGTTCTAAGCAGTTCTAGCAAACAGGCAATAAACATAACCTTATTACCTAGGATGTCGAGTCTTGCACGTGGAGCGAAGTGTCGTTGTGGATCGTTGAGAGCACTGTTCTGGTTATAGTCCGGTTTTAATAAAAACGTTTTCCCATATTAAAACCAAGTTCTCTATAACCAATGGCTCTGATACCAATCTGTCACACCCCCAAAATCCACCCGCGGAGTACCACCGCTTGGGAGTGCGACTGACCAGGATCAAGCCATCAATCATATCAAACATAGCATTTAATATAAAAGTAATTAATGTAACTCATCATGACATGATTGATGTTTCAAAACCACACATCGTTTAAGTAGCGGAAGCATAGTATGTAATCTCAAAATAATTATAAGTTCGAATAACGTTCATGAATCCAAATCCCACAACGACCTGCTCCTCCCTGTGCAAGCTCCATAATGTACCTAAGGTCCTGCAAGGCATGCAGCAAATAATCAACAAACTAGTTGAGCGAGTTCACAGTAAGTTCATAGTATAGTGTGCATGTTTAACTAGTGGGGGTTTCCCAGACTAGTGTGTACTAAAGGTGGGGGCTTCCCAAACCTTGTGTTCATATTACTGGTGGGGGCTTCCCACGTTTATACTGGCTAATGAGGGCTTCTCATTAACGATACTTACTAGACTAACTTCCGACCATGTGTTCTTCTTTACCGAGAACAGGAAAACGTACAGGGTCACGTAGGCTTTACGTGACGTGCCCTTCCCCGAGGACATGGTACGCGTGGGGGCTACGTAGGCTTTACGCAGTGTGGCCTTCCGACCTGGAAGCCAGTGGATGGTATTGGGTTACGTAGGCTTTACGTAACGTGTCCTCCCGACCCGGGAGACAAATGGCAAACATACTGGGTTACGTAGGCTTTACGTAACGTGTCCTGACTAACCTGAGGACGATGGTCTATAGTCTAGAGAATGCGTAAGTACGAGTAATCTTTCCGTATTCAACATATCCAACCCAATTCCCAACCCGGGAATCCCATGCCTTGGCTGTGTGAACTCACCTTGGTTTGCTCGGCAGATACACAAAGAGTACAGTTAAGCTAGTAAATGGTCAACCACGTCCTATCATGGTTATTATACAAGTCAGGTTCGTATGTAGCGCGTATATTGTATCACGTATAATCATGGCAAACACGTACATGCATCATCAATCCGATAAACAATCTAAGTGTTCGGTCCAATCATTACCCGGCCCAATGACAATAAGCAGCCCAATATCATAACAGTCATAAGATTGGGCCCGTGACAGTGTAGGCCCAAAACAGTGTTTGTGCATAGCCGGTCTCGAGTCGCAACGGAGATCTCGAGTCGCAACCGGAGATTACGAGTCGCAACAGCTGGTTACGAGTCGCAATGGTGATCTCGGTTCGTCATGGTCCGGTTACGAGTCGCAACGGGACTCGCAACCATGGTCTCGGCTTGTGCTGTTTGTGGTCTCGAGTCGAGACGGTGAGATTTCGACTCGCAATCTGAGTCGCAACCGTGTGTGTAACTGGTTTCCATAATTCCTGTAACAATCACTCCGTGATTCTAGCAAACAACTTAGGCAGTTTCACAATTCAGATCAATTAACAGTTTTTCCATAATTCACCGAGCATACTATCGATCAAACAGGACTTTTATCATGAATTTCGTATGAACATTAATAATCCAAAATCAAGAACATTTATCTAAACACATAAACACATCCGATTCTAACATTCACGAAGCCAATCAATGAGCATCAACTAATCCGATTTAGTTAGCATATTAACCAGTTACAATCTGATTTAATCACGTATACATGTGGCCGATTACAATCATACAATCACCTATATCCGATTCATGAGCAAGCCAATTATATGAACACTAACTATCATTGATCCAATCTAAAATTATCATACACAACCCATTAACAAGACTCATTCGGTATCAAGCAATCATATTCGAAAACATCAACATACACACAACCAATTACAAACATGACAAGTACTAACCGAATTAGAGAAGAAGAGAGGGTGATCCGGATTGTGGAGGCTCTTGCCGTCGGGTTCCAAGCAAACGAGAGAGAAAAGGCTAGGGTTTTGAGAACTTGTGTGTGTGATATGCTTGTAACAAGAATGAGAAACAAAACCCCTTACAACTTGCTTGAACACGTGAAAGGGGAGTGGGCCGAAACTCCTCATGGGCCGCCCTATTGGTCCGTGCACAAGAATGAGGCCCAAACGGCCTTGTGCGAGTGATGTGCAGTGTTATGCGTTTAGAATATCTTGTGCGGTTTGGCTCATTTAATATACAAACACATATAATAAACACTACTCACGTAGAAACATAATCACAAGATTCACATTACATTCATTAGTCAAGTATCACGTAGACACGTAACGTTACATTAAAGTGAGTCTTAAGTTCGAGTTGTCACAGAGCCACTTTTCTAAGCTTGTAGTGCTTCACGGCACTTTTTCTTTGCTCACAACAGATCACCTGAAACATGTTTGAAAAAGGTTTTGTCAGCGGGGAAATACTGAGTGAATCATTCAGTTTACTAAAACGACTAATTTGTTATAATTTACAGTATTAAGAGAGATTACAATGTTTCTGATATCAAACCAACTACCCACAGTATTTGTCACTCGACTAATTTCGGTGACTGTGGTCATATCCCCCATTGGCTTCCCCAATGGTGACGAATATCACTAATTAGGTTCGCCCACCTAAAGTGATAAAAACAGTAGTAATGTATACAATACCCCACATACCGGCTGTAATTTGGTGATTACATAAACTTAATCACTGTAATTATAACTCTGAAAATATTTAAGATTTCATAAAACATTTTGAATAAAAGAGAATGACTCACATTGCAGATTTAACGAGCAGAGTATAAGCCTACTGATTAGCCTTGATTAACCTAATTTAAATAACAATGCACACACAAACGGGTTAGTAACTAATACAGCAGTTACGACAATTCACGAGATTAAACCCTCACAACGATTAATAAGGTGCAATACTTAACAATTCAACGGATTCACAACGAATGACAGAGTATAGTCCGAGTTCGAACAGCACTCAAACATTCAAGTCGAAATCACGATGAATAACAAAGTATAAACTCAATTTGAGCAGCACTTAAACAATCGTTGGATAGTTACAATCGATCGGACGTTGAATCGTAATAGCGATCGAGTTAATACCCTGATTGCGGCAGCGATTCGTGAATCGTGTGTGCTGTTTACTGTTTCTGTTATAACTCAACGTAGAAATTGAGTTTGGACGTCGAATTAACAGCAAACTTCAAGTGCCAACATCCCCTATTTATATTTGAAAAATGCCCCCCCTCGCGCCACGCGAAGGGTTTCCTTGCGCGCGTCGCGTGGCGCGACGGGTCTACTTCATAGCCTAGGTTGGTTTCGTGTCCAGTAGCTTTGTTGAGTTGACAGTTTGTAAATTTGAAATTTAGACAACGAATTATTGTGATAATTATCAGCTAGGTTTTACCCCCCCCCCCCCCCCCTGAGTTTTAGGGGCTCTGATCCTGATTCCGATTGTTATGAAAATTTTAGGGTTTATGCAGAATTGCTTGGGTTTCTCAATTAGGGTTTCCTTAATAGATAATTAACCTACTAAGTATAAATTTTAGTGAGAGTTGTTACATCCTCCCCACCTTAAGAAAAATCTCGTCCTCGAGATTTACTGGAATAAATGAGGATATTTCCGCTTCATTTCTGATTCCAGCTCCCAAGTGTATTCTGGTCCTCTCTTTGAATCCCATTTGACTTTGACTAGCACTAGTCGCTTGTGTTTGAGAAACTTAACTTTCTTGTCTTCTATTTGCAGTGGTTTCTCTACGAATTTTAACTTTTCATTTACCTCCACATCTTGAAGAGGTACTACCAGGGATTCATCAGATAAACATTTCTTGAGATTGGATACATGAAATACATCATGTACTCCTGCTAATTCTTCTGTTAGTTGTAGACGATAAGCAACTGGTCCTATTCGTTGCCTTACTATAAATGGTCCTACGTATCTTGGACTCAGCTTTCCTTTCTTACCGAATCGTACTACTCCTTTCCAAGGAGAGACTTTCAAAAGTACCTTGTCTCTGACTTGAAATTCTAATGGCTTGCGGCGATTGTCTGCATAGCTTTTCTGGCAATCTCTAGCAGTCTTCAATCTTTCTTTGATTTGAGTTATCTTGTCTGTGGTTTCTTGTACAATTTCTGGACCTGATAATTGACTTTCTCCTATTTCTGCCCAACAAACTGGAGTTCTGCACTTGCGTCCGTACAGTGCTTCGAATGGAGCAGCTTCGATGCTCGAATGATAACTATTGTTATAGGAGAATTCAATTAAGGGTAAGTGGTTATCCCAATTACCACCAAAATCAATTACACATGCTCGGAGCATGTCTTCCAAGGTTTGTATCGTCCTTTCACTTTGTCCGTCTGTTTGAGGATGATATGCAGTACTTAAATTGAGTCGGGTTCCCATTGCTTCCTGGAAACTAGTCCAGAAATGGCAAGTGAAACGACTATCCCTATCTGATACAATGGAGAGTGGAACTCCATGTAAAGATACTACGTCATCTACGTACAACTTGGCTAGCCTTTCCATGCTAAAGGTTTCTTTCATTGGTAGAAAATGAGCTGATTTGGTTAACCGATCGACAATTACCCAAATCGCATCATTACCTTTTCTGGTTTTGGGTAACTTAGTAACAAAATCCATTGTTATGAGTTCCCATTTCCATACAGGCATTTCTAACTGTTGTAGTAGTCCTGAAGGTTTCTGGTGTTCTGCCTTAACTTGTGAACAAGTAAGACATTTTGATACGTAACTAGCTATATCCCTTTTCATTCCTATCCACCAGAAATTGTTTCTTAAATCTTGGTACATCTAACTGTTTCCTGGATGTACGGTATACCTAGATTTATGAGCTTCTTCTAAAATCTTATTTCTTAATTCTCCTTGCTTAGGTATCCAAATTCTTTTCTTGTGGAATCTCCAAATTCCATCATTTCCTTGCTCTAGTTCTTTTACATAACCTTTCATTCCTTCAGCATCGTCCTTGATTGCTGTAGCTTGTACATTTTTCAATTGTTCCATTAAATCTAATTGTAGATTTAACCTAAGAGCACGGACTCGCTTTTGTTTTCATGATATTTACGACTTAAGGCATCTGCAACTACGTTTGCCTTTCCTTCGTGATATTGAATATCACAGTCGTAATCGCTTAGGATTTCCATCCATCTTCTTTGCCTCATATTTAACTCTTTTTGCCCAAATATGTACCTTAAACTTTTATGATCTGTATAAATAGTAAACTTACTTCCATACAGATAATGTCTCCAGATTTTAAGGGCAAAAATTATGGCTCCTAATTCTAAGTCATGAGTCGTATAATTTTCCTCGTGCTTTTTCAACTGCCTGGAGGCATACGCAATTACCTTTTTGCGTTGCATCAACACACATCTGAATCCTAATTTTGAAGCATCACAATATACTTCAAAATCTTCTGTTCCTTCGGGTAAAGCTAAAATCGGAGCATTCGTTAATCTGTGCTTTAAAATCTTAAAAGCTTCTTCTTGTCTATGTCCCCATTCAAACTTAACGGCTTTACAGGTCAACTTAGTCAAAGGTACAACTATCTTAGAGAAATCTTTAATAAATCGTCTGTAGTATCCAGCTAAGCCTAGAAAACTTCTAATTTCCATAACTGTTTGCGGGACCTTCCATTTGGTGGTTGCTTCTATTTTAGCAGGATCTACGTGAATTCCTTCGTGATTCACCATGTGACCTAAAAATTGTACTTCTTGCAACCAGAATTCACACTTCGAGAATTTGGCATAAAGCTTTTCCTTTCTTAACAAAGTTAAGAGTGCATGCAGGTGCTTACAATGTTCTTCCTGACTTTTGGAATAAATAAGTATATCGTCGATGAATACGATTACAAATTTATCCAAGTATGGTTTACAGATCCGATTCATCATGTCCATAAATGCTGCTGGGGCATTTGTTAGTCCAAAGGGCATGACTGTAAACTCATAATGGCCATACCTAGTTCTGAAAGCAGTTTTAGGTATGTCTTCTTCTTGTACTTTCAGCTAGTGATATCCGGATCTGAGGTCTATCTTAGAAAAATACCTAGCGCCTTGAAGTTGATCAAAAAGATCGTCAATCCTAGGTAATGGGTATCGCTTCTTAATTGTAACTTTATTTAGTTCCCTGTAATCGATACACATCCTCATCGATCCATCTTTCTTTTTCACAAACAACACTGGTGCTCCCCAAGGGGATGAACTAGGTTGTATAAATCCTTTGCTTAGTAATTCGTCTAACTGCTTTTTCAATTCTAGCATTTCGGTGGGTGCTAATCGATAAGGTGCCTTGGCTATTGGTGTAGTACCCGGAATTAGATGAATTCTAAACTCTACTTCTCTATCGGTCGGTAACCCAGGTAATTCTTCTGGAAAGACATCTGGGTATTCTGAGACTATAGGGATGTCCTGGAGTTCCTTACTTTTAGTGTTAATGATTACAGAAATCATATACACCATTTCTTGTTTTCTTGAATAACTAGCCAACTTCATTACTGAAATGAATTTCAGTGGCTTTCGAGGTTTATCTCCTGTAATTAAAATTACCTCTCCTGTGGGGGTACGGATTTCTACAGAATTCTTATCACAAAGGATTCGAGCATGGTTGGCTACTAACCAATCCATTCCTAATACCACATCGAATCCGGCTAATTTCATAGGTAACGGGTTTGCGGAGAACTTATGACCTAATAGTTCTATCTTTCCTTCTTGCAAAACTTTATCTATGTTAATAGAATTCCCATCTGCCGTTTCGACTGTAAAAATCTGCCTAAGGGTGGTTAAGGGTAAGTTAAGAGCTTGGCAGAATGAAGTATTGATAAAACTTTGGTTTGCACCAGAGTCAAATAATACTTTCGCATAAACGTCGTGAACTAAAAACGTACCAGCTATAATGTCAGGAATTAGTTCGGCTTCCTGAGTAGTCAATTGAAATGCTCGGGCATTCTTCTTTGTTGTTCCATCAGCTGGTTTGCCTTTATTGTCTGTGGTTTTAATCAATTTAGGACATTCTGTTTTGTAACGTCCTGTTTCTCCACAGTTATAGCAGACTATGGTTTTCTTTTTGCATTTTTCTTCGCGGTGTCCTATAGCTTTGCAAAAATTGCAGGTCACATTGCACCTTCCAAAGTGTTTCTTCCTACAATTTCTGCAAAAAGGAGGAATTGAGGATTGCCCTTTTCCTCTTTTCTTTGTAGTACCCATACGAAACCCTTGGGTAATCTTTTGAACCAAATCCTTCTTTCGATCTTCCTCTCTTGTGCGCACCAGTTCATCCGTTATGGTATTAGCTAATTCCACAGTATCGTCAATAGTGCGAGGTCTCGCAGCCTTAACGATGTTACGGATTTCACTAATTAGTCCCCAAATATAGCGAGAAATAAGTACCGGTTCTGGCGAAGCCAGTGTTGGTACCACTCTAGCATATTCAAAGAATGTCGAAGTATAACCGCGACACTCTACACCTACCATACGATGGCTTAGGAACTTATTCGCCATTTGTTCCTTTTCATATTCAGGACAAAATTTTCTTTCTACAAGATTCTTAAACTCTTCCCAGTTCATAGCATAAGCCATCCTTCTTCCTTTTGCTTGTAATACTGTGTTCCACCACTCTAGTGCCCCTTCTTTGAACAAATTCGACGCATACATGACTTGATCTTCTTCGGCACACTTACTTATTGCAATTACTGCTTCGGTTTTCTCTAACCAACGCAGTGTTGCAGTTGCCCCTTCATTACCTGCAAATTCTGCTGGTTTACAGGCAAGGAATTCTTTGTAAGTGCAACCAGGCGTTGCAACTTTCATTTTCTTAGGAAGTGGGGCCTGTCGTGGATTATTATTGTCATGATTGCCGCCTCCATTTACACTATGACTAAAATTGTCTTCCTGAGTACGTTTACTAGGAATGATTTGTTGCGGTTCACCAGGTTTCTGAGCAGCAGCCATGATTGCAGGAATAGCATTAGCTATCCCTTGGGTGATGATATTTTCAATATCTTGTCTAGTCATATATTGGTTTTCCTGATTTTGCTCAGATTGATTCCCTTCATTAACTGGTTCATTACTAGCGTTTTCCATCTGATAATTATTATAGATATAACTATTAGTATCAAATGATTGTAAATAAAACAATGGCAAGTAATCACATAAATCTTTCTCACAACACACATATATATAGCCAAAATTGTCGATGTTTCGACTTCTATTTTGCTTTATAGATTATATAGGCATCCATACACATTGCTTATCTTACAATGTTTTATTTCCCATTTATAGAGTTATATTTTTCTACTACTGTTATTATACAGACATTCTTCCCAACCCCACTATTCTTTGGTCAACTGGCAGTTTAGTAGCGACGCTCCCTTTCGTCGTTTTTCCAGGAGATTTGTTCCCCTATTTCCCGGATCCTATTCCCTGTACCTATCAGCTCTTCACCGAACTGACGAAGTTCGGCTAAGTTTTCGTTGCTCATTGGAGGATTGGGGATAGGTTCTGGATCAAACTGTGGTAGGAAGGAATAAGGACTATTAATCATGTTTTGGAATTGCCAGTCATTCGTCCACCATTCTTCCATTTGGCCTAAAGGTCGAGTGTGGATTAGTGGGTCTGGAATAGCTGGTTCCAGATTTACGGGAAGTTGGATTTCGGTCGGGTAAGGGTATAGATTATTGTTGATAGGTCTAATGACATCACAATTTGCCAGTAGACGGTCTATTTCGTCTTGAAATGTGATTTCTTCAGGTTGTCTAGAGCTCTCTCCAATTTCTATTCCTTTTTGTTTAGAATTTTCCCTGATTTCTATCTCCGCTGGCTTAGAACTCTCTCCGGTTTCGATTCCTTTTCCTTTGTCTATAGGGTTTTCTACTTTGGGGAGTTTCCTAGTGGCGCTTTCTCCTGCGCACTTTCCTCCATCCTACATATCTTCTTCTCTTTTTAAGTTTTGCTTTTTCCAGCGGTGGAGCTTGGAATTCCAGAGGTTCCTCTATGTCAGCAACATAACCAGTAAAGTCGTGGGAGACTTCAATTGGTACTGGGTAGAGGTTGAGATTCTGAAATGCTTCCGATATCTCACTCATGCTGTATAGCATATATGCAAAATGCACAAAAATGCTAAGTTAAAACTTTGGAACAAAGTTTTACAAATAAACGTTGAAGTTTTATTGCATACTAATTTGTACAAAAGACAACACGAAAGAGAACACACTAGGATTTATCTATTTATTTACTGGGTAGTGGGAAGTGCTATTACTAGTCTTAAGGTATCGGTAATTTAAAGATTCGCATTTTCTGCTACAGTGGCTAGCATATAAAGATTTGCCCATTTTTCATCTAATTTGTCTTCCCAATGTGGACTATTGCCTAATTTCTGGATTTCCGGATTAAACCTCACTTTCTTGACTTGGGGTTTCTGACCTTTTCTAATAATCGAATTTCTTTTCTCTGGGGTAAGAGGATTCTCATATTGTGCTTTCCGGACAAAAATCCCTTCTTTCAGATCTGCTGGGTATTTGGAGGAAGAGGTTCCTTTTTCTGTGGGTGCAGTATCTAATTTGTGGTAGATAGCAGAAAGCTTTTGTTTACCCATACTGTAACTTAACCATTAATCAGTTAATAAAACATATATTTACAGAATGGCAATTAGAATTCCTAAGTATTTCTCAATGGGCTAAAATCAATAGTAAGCTTAAATCAGTGGCTCTGATACCACCTTTTTCCTGTTACGGCCCTCGGCCCCGGTTTGACCCGGTCCAGAGCCGCGAGGCAGGAAATTCCGTGGTATTAAATTTAAGTGACAGCGGAAGTCTTTTTAAGCAGGATCTTGTAATATTAAAACTGCCCTTTTTCATAACTTAGGGATAAATCCCATAATTTACAATAAGGTGATTTCACTGGGAAATCTTTATTTCTCAAAACATGTTTCTTTATTTATTTACATTGAGCCACTTTTCTAAGCTTGTAGTGCTTCACGGCACTTTTTCTTTGCTCACAACAGATCACCTGAAACATGTTTGAAAAAGGTTTTGTCAGCGGGGAAATACTGAGTGAATCATTCAGTTTACTAAAACGACTCATTTGTTATAATTTACAGTATTAAGGGAGATTACAATGTTTCTGATATCAAACCAACTACCCACAGTATTTGTCACTCGACTCATTTCGGTGACGGTGGTCATATCCCCCATTGGCTGCCCCAATGGTGACGAATATCACTAATTAGGTTCGCCCACCTAAAGTGATAAAAACAGTAGTAATGTATACAATACCCCACATACCGGCTATAATTTGGTGATTACATAAATTTAATCACTGTAATTATAACTCTGAAAATATTTAAGATTTCATAAAACAATTTGAATAAAAGAGAATGACTCACATTGCAGATTTAACGAGCAGAGTATAAGCCTACTGATTAGCCTTGATTAACCTAATTTAAATAACAATGCACACACAAACGGGTTAGTAACTAATATAGCAGTTACGACAATTCACGAGATTAAACCCTCACAATGATTAATAAGGTGCAATACTTAACAATTCAACGGATTCACAACGAATGACAGATTATAGTCCTAGTTCGAACAGCACTCAAACATTCAAGTCGAAATCACGATGAATAACAAAGTATAAACTCAATTTGAGCAGCACTTAAACAATCGTTGGATAGTTACAATCGATCGGACGTTGAATCGTAATAGCGATCAAGTTATTACCCTGATTGCGGCAGCGATTCGTGAATCGTGTGTGTTGTTTACTGTTTCTGTTATAACTCAACGTAGAAATTGAGTTTGGACGTCGAATTAACAGCAAACTTCAAGTGCCAACATCCCCTATTTATATCTGAAAAATGCCCCCCCTCGCGCCACGCGAAGGGTTTCCTTGCGTGCGTCGCGTGGCGTGACGGGTCTACTTCCTAGCCTAGGTTGGTTTCTGTTGATGCAGATTTTGTGTCCGATGCTTGTCGAATAGATTAGTTATTATTGTACGCTGAATTTGTAATAGTTAGTGAAACGGTCAAACAAACGTGTATAGACCCGCTCGTTTGAAGTGGTCAAACGAGAGGGTTATTTGGTTGACCGTGTGGGTTTTGCTAGACAAATTATGGTTGTATAATGTTTGGTGTCGAAGGATAAGGCATCGAAGGATTGTGTATATCCTTCGATGAGCTCGAAAGATATCCATCGATAGATGAAGATGGACCTCGAAGGATATGTCATCCTTCGAGGTATATGTGTATCTTTCGATAGCTGGATGATCGACAGATGATCTATCGATCAATCAGTTAGATCCTTCGACCATACAACCTGTGTTGGGTATAAATACCAACACTTTGTCATTTGCAAGACCAAGAGAGAATAGGGGAGCTCATTTGAGAGTTCCCTGTGAGCTTCAGTGTGTCTGGGAGAGATCACCACTTGATCTCTCCCCGAATGTATACTCCTTTGGTATTAGTTCGGTTATCATGTAATCGGGCCGACTTGTAATGTTTTACTACCGGATTAATACAAAGTTGTTGGTTTATCATCTCTTATCTCTTCCATCTATGAACATAATCATGAAAATCACGGAATCGATCCCGAAACCCGGACCTACAATTGGTATCAGAGCCGTGGCTCTTTACCTTGTTTAAAACCGGGTTTGTTCAAGTTCTTGGTGTGTTTGGACACTTGGTTTAGCACCCGTTTTTGGTGGTTTTCTTGCATTTTTAAACTGAAAAACGAGTTCTAAACCTTTCGGGAGTGTTCAAGGTTGGGTTGGGTAACTTAAAAATCTGTTTTTAAGTAACTTGGTGTTTTCCGGCCATATCTCCGGTGTGTTCCGGTGACCGGACCTTCTGGATAAGGTTTGCCATTTTGGGAAATTTTATTTGAAAGTCAAAAAGTTGGTGAAAAGTCGTGTGCAGAACATCCCTTCTGCCGAAAGTTGGTACACCAACCAATCACCTTTCTCACCAACCTGTCACCTTTCGTCAGTTGTGTCAGTGTGATCGAAGGATATCCTTCGAAGTCGAAAGACCATCTTTCGATCAAGGAAGGCTCGATAGATAATCATCTTTCGACCCATCCTTCGAAGTCAGAGATCTATCCTTCGATCCAGGGAATCTTTTCGAAAGATAGTTATTCGAAAGATAAGGATCTTTCAAACCGTGAATCTTTCGAGATAACTGCTCGAAAGATAAGGATCTGTCAATTGTGAATCTTTCGAAGTCTTTGCTCGAAACTCAACAGTGATCTTTCGAACACTGTTGATCCTTCGAACAAATCTTGATCTTTCGAACAAGGTTGTATCTTTTTATTCTTGTCTGTTTGCATTTAACAGTTTGTGGTTGTGTAGGTTTTATATTAATAATTTATCAAAAATGAGTTGTACAAGTCCTTGGGATTGGAGTTTGGACTCACAATCTAGTCAAGAACTAACTTCTGCTGCAGCTTGGGCGAAAAGTATGTTTCCACCGCCATCAATCAGTCCAAGTCAATGGGCTTTGGTATCCAATCAAAGTCAAAGCATTCAAAACCTTTTAATTGGTGAAAGCGAAACGGGCAGCAACAATCGTCCACCGAAGTTGAACCATATGAACGATTTTCCATCATGGAAAAACCGTTTTCACACGTATGTTCAAGGGCAAAGCACCGATCTTTGGACATGTTTCATCAATGCGTTCAATGCTAATCTTGAAGTTGCAGCTTCCACGTCAGAAGGTTATGCTAACATGCTCGAAAATGACAAGAAGGCTTATGAATTGGAGAAAAAGGCCTTTGCTACACTTACACAAGCACTAAACAAAGATATCTATCATCAGTTCTCCTACTGCAAGACCACGAAAACATTGTGGGATGCCTTAGTCGCTAGAGGAGAAGGCAATGCAGCTACTCGAAAGTCTCGTCATGATTTGTTGAAGAAAGAGTTTGAATCGTTTCAATTTTTGGAAAACGAAACTCTAAATGATATGACAACACGGTTCTATCATCTGATTAGTGAAATGTGTGCTTATGGGGTTGTATCTACTCAACAAGACATGGTGAATAGGTTTGCTGACGCTTTACCTCCAAAATGGAGTTCTTTTATTGAGTTGTTGAAGCACACTGGAACTCTAGACACGGTTAACATCTATGAGTTCATTCAGAAGCTGGAACATAAAAATGATGAAGAAATCAGGAAAGCAAAGCGTGCTCCCGCTCCTTAGAATACAGAAATGTACCTTCCAGGCTTCGATGCTTTAGCAAGATCCGCTGCAGCTCAGCAACAGCAACCTAAACTGCAGACTGCATTTGTGTCCAACACAAGTTCTGTTCCGTTTCCTCAATCAACGGCTGCTCCGACTTTTGATCCAAGGTCTTACATTCCAGTCCCAACACAGCCACAAGTCCAACCTCCACAACAACAACAGCAGGCTCACTATACAAGCAATCCTCAACCTCAAAACCCTAACACAATCCGAGTCGATAATTCAAACCTTTCACACCTCAGCATTGAAGTTGCTAAGGAGCATATGGAAATTATCAATACAATGGTCAGTGCTTACTGTGGTTTGGTAGCAGGTCAGCTTGGAAACATCAACACGACCAATGAAGATTATCAACAGATCGACAAGGAAGAAATGGAGTTGATGGATATTAAGTGGGCCTTTGCAAGTGCGGTTAGAAGGGCCAAAGACTTTATGGCTCGTACTGGTAGAACTTCGTTGGAAGGAAAGAAAGATACGAAGTATGGGTTTGATATCAACGCCGTTACATGCTTCAACTGTGGTAATAAAGGGCACTTCAAACGTGAGTGCACTCTACCAACAAAACATGGCAATCACAACCCCTTCAGAAACCAGACGAGTACTACAAATGTGAATGCTCAGCAGGAAAACCGTGAGAGGAGGATGGTGGCAGTTAATAACAATCAGGGCCAGCCTGGAACTTCAAATCCCAATCGGGCTTTGGCTGTTCAAGCTGATGAGGGATGTGACTGGTCTGTGCAATTTGGTGATGATGATCAGAGAAGTGGAACAGCTTGTTATGCAAAGATCATCGAGCATGTTCATAAAGAAGAGTCATCTGGAAGTGATGACAGTTCTGGTTATTCTGGAAGTTCTGATGAAGAAGGCTCTGTTTCTGGGGATAATCACTCAGAGTCTGATGTGAAGGAGGAAGGAGGTGATGATATTCAAGATCTACTGAATGAAGCTGATGAGCTTAAATGTCAGAAATCAATTCTGATTAAGAAGGCGGCTACTGCATCAAAGGAAATGGAGAAGTTATTTTCTGAAGATGGAGCTTTTTCTTTTCAAACTGCCTTTATGGCAAATGGTTCAGCCTCTTCTAGTCAGGTAAATTCTGAACCTCCTGCTCCTAGTGTTTGTAAATCATGTGCTGATATGAAGCTTGAATCAGAAAAGCTTCATAGTCATAATCAGATTTTGGTTATTGAACTGTCGAAATGCAAAGAGGCGAACATGGCTTTAACTCGGAATGAAAAAGAATTTAAATCTGTAATAGAAACATTAAAGAAAAATGTGTCCGAGGTTAACAAAGTAGTTTACCACAAGCAAGTAAGTATAAATGAATATATTAACAATGTGGAAGAAACTAAGAAGCAATTAGCCATTGCCCAATGCGAGCATGATGCGATCAAACAAAAATTGGAAAGTTATTCTAACTCCCAATTTGTGCTTGATCACATCATCGATGTTCAACAACCGAAAGGAAATCAGAAAGGCATAGGGTATAAGAAATGTCCACCCCCTTTGATGAACAACTATACCAAGATGCCTGATGAGGAGGAAATGCCTCGGTATGAACCCAGTGTGCCTCTTGATGTTGAGGAATTTGCTGCTGGCCTAGGGTTCAAACCGGACAATTCTTCAAACACATCTTCTGAGCAACAAGAAACGTCATCATCCATGAAGCAGAGTCCTCCAATTATCGAGGACTATGAGACATCGGATGATGAATCAGAAGTGGATGTAAGGGAACAGGATAAATCACTTAACAAGATGAAAGGAGTAGTTATTCCACGAGAGAATCACATCCTTTGTGATCCTGATACTCCTGATGTTCCATCGGTTAAGAAACAAGTGATTGATCCTGTCAAGGTTGATAAGACATGTGTGTCTACTGTTAAAAGCAGTAACGTGTAGTATACATTGGTTGGAGATAATAAAATCTACTCAGATCATGTTTTCCCAATTAAAAATGTAAATAAATCTTTGATTGACAAAGTCTTTGAAGACAACACAAACAAATTTTTGGGAAAAACACTTCCGGGAATTGTTGTAACACAATGTGATCCAATTCCTAAGGCTGAGATTAGAAAGCAGTTTGGTAATCAAAAATCTCCAACCACTCAACAACCTACTGCTTCTAATGGTAAACAACCAGTCAAACGAGCTCAAAAGCATAAAGTCTCTCAGATGAAGTCTGAAACAAAAGGAGCTCGATTTCAAAAGAAAGCAAAAGATGTCAAGTTCGTGTCATCCAAGGGTACTGATAAAATTGAGACTTTTGAGAACAAATCAAACGATTTTGTACAACAAGTCAAGATTTTGAAACGTAACAGCGATAACAATTACACCCAACACACAAACGGGTGTGATGAAAGAGCAAGTACCTCAGGTTCCACGAGTTCGACATCTTGTGGTCAATCAAGTTCTCCTAAGTTTGTTGAAAGGAGAACATGTTTTAAATGTGGAGAAATTGGGCACATCATCAAAAACTGCCCAAATGCTCCAAAGAATAAATTTGTTGAGAAAGCTCCACCTGAAACAGTTCACCCTCAACGTCGGTCAGTTTCACCTAAACATGATAATCGAACTGTAAAAGAATAAGAAACTAAACAACGACGTAAGAACATGAAAACTGTTGAAAAAGCTTTAAAATCTGAAGTTAAAACAGTTCAAAGGGAACCAAGTGTGTCACAACCTGTAAAACCAGAATCTTCAAAAACTGGTAGGCAAAAACGAACTTGGTTACCTAAGGCGGGTGACAATTCAGGGGGAGCAGTTGTTCTTGAAAATCATCAAGAGATTGGTATCACGTTTCGTGATGCTCAGGGACGACCCAAGACCACTAAGGCTTGGGTCCCCATTCTCAACTGATGTTTTTAAATGACATGTGCAGGATGTTCTAGGAGGAACTATTAATAGTCATTGGATTGTTGATAGTGGAGCATCCAGGCACATGACTGGCGACTTACGGCTCCTATACGACGTGAGAAACATTAGAGGAGGGTATGTTGCTTTTGCGGGAGACAAAGGCGGATTCATCACTGGAGAGGGAAGTATCTCCAATGGTATGGTGTGCTTCGATAAGATCAATTATGTTAAGCAAATTGATCATAATCTTCTCAGCGTGTCGCAAATCTGCGATAAAAAATTCTCAGTGCATTTTGATGATGCGGGCTGCTATGTGCTGAAACCTGGATTCAAAATTCCACAAGAATGGATTCTCTTATCGGCTCCGAGAGTTAATGATCTTTATATTCTCGACATGAGCCAAGCGATTACAACATCTGCACAAGTCACTTGCTTTGTCTCAAAAGCCACGGAAAAGGAGTCTATATCTTGGCACAGAAGAATGGGACACATTCACTTGAGAAAGATGAACCATTTGGTGAAAAATAATCTTGTGAATGGTGTGCCTGTGAGAAGTTTTCATTTACAAGATATATGTGTCTCGTGCCAAAAGGGGAAGCAAACAAAGAAGTCTCACCCTTTGAAGAAAATCAACACTGTCAGCATGCCTCTCGAACGTCTTCATATGGACCTTTTTGGACCTATGAAGCACAAGACAACATTCGGAGATGCTTATTGTCTAGTTGTTACTGATTATTATTCTAGATTTTCTTGGGTATCCTTCATGGCACACAAAAGTCAAACTCCTGGCATCCTCAAGGATCTTCTTACAATGTTGGAGAATCTCTATTCGTTGAAAGTGAAGAGGATCCGAAGCGACAATGGAACCGAATTCAAGAATCAAGTTATGGATGAGTTTTGTACTTCTAAAGGCATTCTTCATGAGTACAGTTCTCGTTATACTCCACAACAAAATGGTGTCGCGGAGAGGAAGAATCGGACGATTATAGAAACTGCAAGAACAATGTTAGTAGAGTCGGAACTCCCTATTCAATTCTGGGGGGAAGCTGTATCGGCTGCATGCTACACGTTAAACAGAGTTCTTACAGTAAAGAGACATGGCAAGACTTGCTTCGAACTCCTTCAGAAAAGGAAACCGGATCTTTCTTACCTAGAACCGTTTGGTGCTCCATGTACTATGATTGAGCCGGATGGAAAGTTTGGAGCTAAAGCTATCGAGGGTTTCTTCCTTGGATATGCTACTCCGAATTTTCGTGTTTGGAATCTAGCTACCAAAAAGATTGAGCTATGGAGTGAAGTGAGGGTTCAAAGGTACACGAGTCCTGTTAGGGCTCCGGGTGATCCGTGGATGTTCGATTATGATGGGCTATTTGACTCCTTCAATCTGCCAACCTTTGACGAAGAGTCAGCAGCGGCTAGGATGTTGTTGGAAAGTGACAACGCTGCTGTCTCGCCATTGGTTAAACCTATTGTTGTTGACCCACAAGCTTCTTCGTCTGTCAACAATATGGTTCAAAATGAGGTTTATGAAGATGCTGCTGATTATAATGATTCTTCTGAAGATGATGAAGATCATGATGCAGCTGAAGGATCTTCGGCTCCAGCTGCTCCTGTTCAAGGTGCTTCTGTTGATACACCTCATATGCAGAATGTAGACACTGCTGAAGGGAATGCATCCACCTCTACACACATTCCTGGTGTGGAGTTGGTTGTTGATCTTAATCTTACCAATTTGGGTATCAATGCACGTGTGCCAGAAAATCCTGAAATGAGGATTCATGATACCCACCCCCAGCAGAATATTATAGGAGATGTCCATCGCGGTGTGCAGACGCGTAATCAGCTGAGAAACAACCGGAATGCTGGTTTGTATTCAGCTATAAGAGAATCTGGTCAACAAAATGACTGGTCCTTCGCGTGTTACGTGTCACAAGAAGAACCAAAATCGTGGAAAGAAGCGTTGAAAGATAGTGCTTGGGTTGAAGCCATGCAGGAAGAATTACAGCAATTTCAAAAGCTTGGTGTTTGGAAGCTTGTTGAAAAACCTGAGAATTACAAGAAGATTGGCACTCGATGGGTCTTCAAATGCAAGAAAGACGACCGTGGAGTGGTTATTCGGAACAAAGCTCGTTTAGTCGTTCAAGGTTTTCGTCAGATTGAAGGGATCGACTACAACGAAGTATATGCACCTGTTGCACGTCTCGAAGCAATTCGAATCTTTCTAGCCTATGCGTCTTTCAAAGGATTCAAGGTTTATCAGATGGACGTCAAAAGTGCATTTTTACATGGTGTGGTTGAAGAAGAGGTGTACGTCGAACAACCTCCAGGTTTTGAAGATCCTGTCCATCCCGATCGGGTTTGGTTGCTCAACAAAGCTCTCTATGGTCTTCATCAAGCGCCACGAGCTTGGTATGCAACCTTATCCACCTATCTGCTGGAGAACGGTTTTCGAAGAGGTCTTATCGATTGTACTCTCTTCATCAAAGAACAAGATGGAGATCTTCTTCTGGTTCAGGTATACGTTGATGATATTATTTTTGGTTCTACTAATGATGCTTTGTGTAGGAATTTCGAGCGCATTATGCAGGATAAATTCGAGATGAGTGCTATGGGGGAAATGACTTTCTTCTTGGGCCTACAAGTGCAACAAACTGAGTCTGGGATATTCATCCATCAGACTAAATATGTTGGTGACATCTTGAGCCGGTTCCAGATGTCCGATGCAACGCCCATTGGTACCCCATTGCCACAAAATCACGGAATTACTCCAGACTTGAAGGGTGAAGCTGTTAGCCCCTCATACTATCGCGCGATGATCGGATCTCTTATGTACCTCACAGCATCAAGGCCAGACATAATGTACCCAACGTGCCTGCTAGCCAGATATCAAGTTAACCCGAAGGCCTCACATCTTGCAGCTGTAAAAAGGATTTTTCGTTATTTGAAGGCTTACCCTGACACCGGTCTATGGTACCCTAGGGATAATAACTTTGACTTAGTCGCATTCAGTGATTCTGATCATGGCGGATGTAAAATCGACGGCAAATCCACAACGGCTGGATGTCAGTTTTTAGGAAATCGCCTAGTCACATGGCAGTGCAAGAAGCAGACGTGCGTCGCTACATCAACATGCGAAGCTGAATACATTGCTGCCTCAAGTTGTTGCCCCCAAGTTCTTTGGATTCAACAACAATTGCGGGACTACGGTTTTGAATTCCTAACTACTCCTATTTACGTTGATAATTCTGCTGCATTACAGATCACTAGAAATCCTGTGCAGCACTCAAAGACCAAACACATCGAAATTAAATATCACTTCATACGTGATTGCTTTGAGAAAAGACTAATCGATGTTGTTAAGGTCCACACCGATGACCAACGTGCCGACCTTTTTACCAAAGCATTTGACAAATCAAGATTTGACTTTTTATTATTGGTAAACGGCATTAAGGTCAAGCAAGAGTAAACCAACATCGGAAAATCATTTTTGTAAATACCTTTGTGTTTTAAATTTGTCTTAGTTTATTGATTTTAGGGGGAGTAAATCCAAAAATCGGAAAATCCAAAAACATCGAAAAATTTCAAAAACACAAAAACAATAGAAAAACAAAAATGAGTTTCCTGGCGAGCAAAAGAGAAAATGATAGTACATCAGTGGTCTATCCAAACCTCTTTAAACCTTAAATGAAAAACGATAAGCAGCTCTATATAAGATGTATCGGTAGGCTCACAATCATTTTAAAGTGTGCAGGGTGATATAAACTTAAATCGACTGAAGATCAGGTGGGAACCATTCATTGGCATATGGTCTTAGTACCGAAATTTCGTTTGATAGATTGCCGAGGTTCTGAGATATTCGGTCTTTATGCTGCTTATCATCTGGGTATCATGGTTGTATCTTTTACCAAAAAATAACGGGGACGCAAGTCTAGATCTTCCATGATACTATACATACGTGTACATAATACATACTGCATTCGACCTCAATAAGTGATAAACAATCACATGTCCAATCAAATAAGTGATAAAATATCACATTTATCCGGGAGTCAAGTTCGTCTCTCTGCTGTACGGAAGTACTGACCTGTTCACGGACTTGCTCCTGTGCCCTCATGCATATGAAAATCAAGTTCCTCATCAATAAGTGATTATATCACATAGGGCTTGTTTTCAAATCAAAAATAAGTGAGTATCTCACATCTTATACGGTCAAACAGATGATAATCGGTATACTCACCGGTAAGATGAATTCTCGTGCATACCTTGATACGGGAATGTGTCGTGATGTGGATGAACACCGGTCGGTAAGTATAAATCATACCTTAACGTATTCCCTCACCATGATTACATCTGATAAGTTGAGCTTAAGTGGACAACAATACCGATAATTGTTATAGGATGCTTATCTTAATGTTAACTAACTGAACAACAAGAGTGTTTTGGCATGACCGTACACTGATATGATTCTCTTACCCTCGAAACTCGCAAAAAAAAAGAATGTCTGTATATATTTACTGCTTAACTTTTATTGTTTTCTTTTAAACAGTTTCGTCGTTTGGTGCATATCAGCACGACATTAGCGGTGATGTCGTTTGATAACACTCAAAGGATATTAAAATTGTTGTCTTTTAATTTCAAAAATACCAAAAAGATTTTAGGTGAGTTTTAATATAAACTTTATAAAAGCCAAAAAGATTTTATTTCTACTTTATTTTCGATCGTACGATGTTGGAGCTCGAGTCGTCGTTACCTGAAGTCTGAACGAAAACCGAATTGACTAAATCTTCATAAACGGTCGAAATTTGCAAGTTTTGAAAGTTGGAAACTAAAATTGACAAATTTACTAAACTTTCAAACTGTCGGACGGTGCTTGATTGTGACATGGTCATTCGTGTGTCACTTGTTTATGCTAACAATTCCAAGCAGTTGTTCTCATTACGCGTTTAGATTTCTTGCATGTGCAGATTCTAAAGGCTAGGAGAACATGGTCGATGACAAGCTTCGGAATGAAGACACGACGTGAAGGCACTCAAAAGATGAAGATGATCGAGTAGCCGCTGACCATCATCAACACAACAAGGATCTCACTTCATAAAGATCAAGTCATTCACGAGCATAACTCGAGGGGGAGCTTATGTTAAGGGGGAGTTTGTCAACACACTTCCACATGATATGGGCAGTTTGTTGATACACTTTCTGCTTTCAAGACGTGAAGACTTTGAAGATCCTCCGACATTGAAGACTTGAAAGGACATCAGAGTCTTGAAGACATGAAGATCAAGGATGATCAGGGTCAAGACAAATCTGCAAATATCGAAGATCGAGACAAAGCTACAGCCAAGGGGGAGTTTGTTGGTGCACTTGTGTCTGTACTTTGTCTGTATTCGGTCACGTTATAAACGATGTCCTTGTTAGTCATGCAAGTTTGACCAAGTCAACTGTCCTCCTAGTTTGACTTGGCCAAACAGTTAGAAATATGGTTGTAACATGTCTGGCTCGTAGGATGACCCATCGAAGGATAGTGAGATCCTTCGATGAGATCGAAAGTTGAACCTTCGATGGATGGACCTCGACAGATCAACCTTCGAGGTCACTGTGAACCCTTCGATGGAAGTCTGATCGAAAGATTGATCTTTCGATCAGTATTGCTGATCCTTCGACAGGTTTAACATCGATAGATGATCCTTCGTGACATCTATCGGATCCTTCGGTCAGACCTGCTGTGTATGGGTATATAAACCCATGCAGTGTGTTCATTTCAGTCAGACACACACACAGACAGAAAGATATACTCGAGAGATAGGGAGTGTATTCTGTCAAGAACACACACATAGTGAGAGTTTACAAAACTGATTTGTAAACATTGTGCTTGTAACCGGAACCTTCATTCGTATTAATACAAGTGGTGTTAATCGGTGAACCTTTGTGTGTTTGTGTTTATACTTGTTTCATCTCGGTTTGCTTGCTAGCTTGGATTCCGCACTCGCTAGTGGGTTTGTATAACAAGGTTTAGGTTCGTCATCCTCCGAGAGGGACCTACAGTTTCGTGTCCAGTAACTTTGGTGAGTTGACAGTTTGTAAATTTGAAATTTAGACAACGAATTATTGTGATAATTATCAGCTAGGTTTTACCCCCCTGAGTTTTAGGGGCTCTAATCCTGATTCCGATTGTTATGAAAATTTTAGGGTTTATGCAAAATTGCTTGGGTTTCTCAATTAGGGTTTCCTTAATAGATAATTAACCTACTAAGTATAAATTTTAGTGAGAGTTGTTACATGTACAGTGAAAACTCCTACTATTCAGTAACAACCCCTACTATTCAGTGAACACTACTACTATTTAATGAACATTCCTACTGATGGATAAACATTCTTTAGAAAGGGGTTAAACTAGAGCCCTCGCGGTCGTGACCAACTTAAACGACTGCAAAAGTGTGCTGGTTGTTAAAATGCAGCTGCGAACTCGTTTAGACATGTTTTAAGCGCTATATGACTAACTCATTTCATGTTTTATGAAATGTAGGTACTAATTGAGTTACCGGAGGACGATCAAGCTCAACGAAGAACCGAACATATAAAGAACAAAGCTTCCGCGACATGATTCGTCGTCACGTTTTAAAAGGCGAATGTTTTATAAAAAAATGTGGAAATGTTTTATTTCTTAAAATGTTTTGACGAACCTGTATTTTTAGTGTATGGTTAACCGTAAATACACTATTATAGTCGAATTTATATAATAATCGTATAATTGGACTAAGGGTCTTAAATCTTGTACGATTTCAGGACCTGATAATTGACTTTCTCCTATTTCTGCCCAACAAACCGGAGTTCTACACTTGCGTCCATACAGTGCTTCGAACGGGGCAGCTTCGATGCTTGAATGATAACTATTATTATAGGAGAATTCAATTAAGGGTAGATGATCATCCCAGTTTCCCCCAAAATCTATTACACATGCCCTGAGCATGTCTTCCAGGGTTTGAATCGTCCTTTCACTTTGTCCATCTGTTTGAGGATGATATGCTGTACTTAAATTTAGTCGGGTTCCCATTGCTTCCTGGAAACTAGTCCAGAAATGGGAAGTGAAACGACTATCCCTATCCGATACAATAGAGAGTGGAACTCCATGTAAGGATTGTGACAACCCTCACATTTACAGGTATCCGTACAATTAATTAATTTTAATTATGTGCTTAATGACTGTGCTTGATTACAACTGACAACCTAAACTGCTTTATGATTTCTGCATCATACATACATATGCATCATATTTCATACTGTCACTCCGTATATTACACACAAACTTTAGTGACACACTTGATGCACAAAGCACAGTTAGCACACTAAGCGAATAATTCAGAAATATGCTGACAATGCCAGTAATAGACAGTCAGTGTCTGTAAGGCCCAGTATGGGCCAGGGACAGGATATTACACTAGTATGGAGTGTAGGGAGATGAGAACCATAAAACTGCGTCACTAGGTGATAGTTACAGTGCCGGGAAGTGCCTAAAACACACTTTAATACAGAATTCTGCATTCTTTAATAAAATTCAGCATTTTAAAATACTAGTAAAGTGCAAAAATATGTCAGAATGGTCCTGTATACTTTCCTATGTGTCGGGGATTAAAAGTGTTGCAAAAATATATATAAAAGTCACTTTAAGGAATAATTAAACACTTTAACGGAACGGTATCCAACCGAACAACCGGACATTACCCGGAACACTAAATTTTTGCCAAAAACATTGTATCAAATATTTTTATAATTTATAACTTATAATTTATAGTTTATAATTTACAATGACAATTATTATTTTTTTATAATTTATAACTTATAATTTGTAGTTTATAATTTACAATGACAATTATTATTATAATTATAATTTTTATTTGAACCTTACTAAAACATTTTTTTTGTGAATTTTTTGTATATTAAATTTATAATAATATTTTTTAATTAAAATACAAAAGTTGTGTTCATACTTACTATGTTGTTTAACATTTACCATTTTGTTTAATGTTGTAAAGATTGAAAATAAATATGCATATCAATATTCAATGTTAAAGAAGATTATCATAACCATCATGCTCCATTTACAAAAGCAAAAGAGTTTCTAGATTAATTAAGAAACTTTGTAGAGAATTAATAGTTATGATAAGAATTATTAAATACTTTAGAAGCAAGTTGAGTATCAGTTATAATGAGTAAAAGATTGCAAATTTATGAAATAATTATCAGCTACACTTATTTTTTTTTTCCTTTTCAAATTGTGCTCTAGAAAGAATTTTCATTTTTTTGAGTAAATTACAAAAATCGTCGTTTATGTATGTCATTTATTGCAAACTGTGTCCTTTGTCTTCAATAATTACAGAAAACATACTCGATGTTTGCAAACCCTTGCAAGTTATGTCCTTTAGCCCTAACTCAGTTAATTTTTTGTGATTAAATTTGACCAAATGGACCCCATATGAAGGTATTTTGGTCATTTTACTCTCATGTGGGGTTCATTTAGTTAGATTTAATCACAAAAATACCCTCATGTGGGGTCCATTTGGTCAGATTTAACCACAACAATTAACTGAGTTATGGCTAAAGGATAAAACATGCAAGAGTTTGCAAACATCGAGTACGTTTTCTGTAATTATTGAAGACAAATGACACGTTATGTAATAAGTGACATACACAAAGGACGATTTTTGTAATTTAGTCTTTTTTTTTTTAAGGCAGTTTTCATTTTTCTTAATTTCTTAATTAATAAATGAAGTTTGGTAGCTCAGCCTCAAACTAAATTCAAGGCGGTGTGGTTATCTGTAACCGGGCCGGGTCAGTTGAACCGTAGACTTAAAAACCGGTCGGTAGGGAATTTCCACTTCCTCGTGCGACCGCCTTTAGCGGAAAAACCTATAACCACACGTCACCACCCCATCTATTAACCGTCGGATCATCATCCCATCTTCAAATCTCATCCGTCCATCAGTACCGTTTCCTTTATAAATACCAAATCACGAAACCGTTTCCTTTCATCTCGCGAACAAATGAGTGGATATCGTCCTCATCTTGCAACAAGTTTCAGATCCGATCTTCATCTTTTCGTCTTCCGTTCAATCAACGCGTTATTCAAGCGGTTCTGTTCACGATGCACGTTCTGATGCGGTTGTTTTATGTTTTTACGGATCGATTTGTGGCGATTTTGCAGGATGCCTAGGGTTTTGACGCGAGAGTATGACTGTTTTTTTTGTTGATCTACCTTTGATCGGCGGTAACTGGATTGTTTGGCGTGGATTTGGTTATAAACATCTCAGATCTGCAGTCTCTTGACGGCGTGTACGGTATGGAAGGTACGGTTGACTTACTTTTGCTATATGTTTATTGTATTTTTTTGTAAGTTTATGCAAAAAAAGTTGTTATGTGATGTGTTTACATCTGCTTCGATTGATTTCTTGAAGGATGGTTGTTGGATATTTGTATTTGAATATAGTCACCGTTATTATATATCGTTTGTCAGTTTGTTGTGTTTATACCTGGTGTTTTCGTCTGGTTTTTGACAGTTTTTAGGTGAAATAAACCTTGAAACCGTTTGTTATGCCTGTCTAGCGATTTTGCTTTGTTAAAATAGAATCTGTTGGTGCTTGATGCCTTTGCTTGCTTTGGTTCGATATCGTCTGTTATGCTCTAGGGGTTTTGCTTTGTTTATAAAAACCTGTTAGGGCTTGATAATAGTATCTGTTAGGGCTTGACTAGTTATGCTTTGATTTTAGTATATGCTTATCTAGCGGTTTAGCTTATTTTTGATATAGTATGTCGCTTTGTTTTTAATTAAATCTGTGAGTAGTTGTTTCTTTCTTTTGCTTGCTTCGAATAATTTCTTGAAGGGTGGTTAGTCGGCATCTGTATCACAATATAGTAACTGTTATTGTATATCGTTTAAGTTTTTGCCCAGTTTACATGTTTGATATGCTTATCTAGTGGTTAAGCTTTGTGTTAAATAAAATATGTTAGCATTTGATTGACTTGAATGTTTGTATGGTTGCAGGTTTTTTGGTATCTGGTGACTTCCTGTCTGTGTGTTTTGTTGTGATGGAAGTGTTGACCTTGAGTGATTCGATTGACCTTCAGAATCGTCACAACTGGTCAGATTTGCCTTGTTTTGGAACTAGATGTTGATGTATAGCTGAGAAGTGACGTACGGTTATTGGCACCCAGGTTTGTATGTAATTGGAAGTAACGGATCTCGATTTATGTAGGGGTCCTGTATGTCCTATTACACCTTGTTGTTACTTTGACCTTTGCCATGTTGGGTGCGCTCGCATGGCAGGTCGCCTATCTTAATAAAAAATCCTATTTTTGTTTTGGGGAGAGGTCGCACGGGGTTGCCCGGGATCTCTCCTCTGGTGTGCGCCTGTTTTTGTGTGTGTTTGTGTATCTCTATTAGATGCCTAGCACTGCTCAAATCCTCTCTACAGTTCGAATAGTGGCAACATCACCAACAATTATTCAACATACGCTATCAAAACTAACATATTCCTCGCTATCACTTGAAGGTAATTTTATTCAACTGCTTATCATGGTAGTATACAATTTAAAGCACAATTCATGTTTATAGTTGGTCTATCTTGATGGGTTTAATTTGAAGCGAATGTATATTCTAGTTTCCCCATCCCCACATTCTAGTCGTCTCATTTTCGGGTCAGCAAACTTGGACTGCCTTGCTAATAGTTTTGGTCGGTTTATGAAAGACAAAACTAGATCTTGATTGCATCAATGAGCAAAAATTTCCAAATCCTATGCTATTTGTTGAAAAAAAAGAATTTCTCAATACAAGTGGAACATTGACTTATATTGGCAACATGTTTTTCCTAAAGAAATAATGTTTTTTGAGTTTTCTAAGTTTGTACTGGTTGGTCCTGAAATGTGGTCATTGGCATCAACATTTATATGTGCGGTGTGTAAGCGGAAGTAACAGGTCTTGTTGTTAGTAGGGATCCTTCATGTCTTATCGCACCTTGTTATTTGACCTTTGCCATGTAGGGTGCGCTCTCATGGCAAGTCCCCCTTTCTAATAAAAGATTGTATTTTTGTTGGGAGAGGTTGCACGGGGGTACCCGGGATCTCACCTCTGGTGTGTCTTTTTGTTTCTCCGTTGGCTCTTTAGCAGTGTTCAAATCATCCTAACAGTTCAATTAGAGTCAACATCAACAGTTACACAATATGGGATCAAAATTAACAATTTCAAGACCGTCGCATGAAGGTACTTTTGTGCAGTTGAATGTCATGGTATTATACATTTTATAACACAGTTGACGTCTATAACTGGTCAGCAACATTTAAAATATTTATAGATGTCTACAACTGATCAGCAACATTTAAAATATTTATAGATGTCTACAACTGATCATCCGATGTTCAATTATTTCGGAAGTTTTTATTAAAGAGCCAGAGCACCGAATTGCATCAGTGTGCAAGAATTTTTAACTGTTTGTGTCGGTGCACAATGACATACTTTGTGGCTAAATTCTTCCTAAAAAATAATGCTTTTCAAGTATTCTTTGTTCGTAGTGCTGTCAAGTCTACTTCATCGGATAGTCATTCATGAAGTACCATAATTCGAGGATGGTAATACGACAATGTACGAAACACCTAACGCGTTTATGAACTTGCAAACTGAATATGGTATCATCATTTTAAACTAGACTTTTACAATGGTAATTATTCCAATTCGGTTTATAATCTATTAATTCTTGTAGTTTTCTTGTGGTAATTTATGCATCAAGTTAATTTACGACAATTATTTTTGCATTTTCGAGGCTTCTTTTGAAAGAACATTAGTTATGTACTGTTGGAGTAGTGTTGTATTGTATTGGAGGCTAAAATTTGTATAATTTGAGCCTTGTATTTGATTTGGGAGTTGGTCTTGCTGATGCTCTGTTTCTTGTGGACTACGATTTAAGTTTATGATCTCTGTCAAGAATCTGGATGTGGCACCTGGTCTTCAACATCTTTTGAAGCTTGACACGGTACCCGAAGATGGTTGTTTTTTTGGTTTCGTGGAGCTGATCTTGCTGCTGCCCTGGTGATTAAGTGTCTACGTCGACCGGCTATCTATATGTTGACTGTTTCTTGCTGTTTGCTGTGGTCTCAAGTTTCTAGCACTGACGTTATGATGGTTGAACATGAATTGCAAGTTCCTGAATATCGATGATTGAGTTGAACCCACCCAGGGTTTCTTTTCGTCCAGGTAAAGCACAATTGAAGCTCATGTTTTCGTAAGTATTTTTGTGATTATGAAGTTGGTCACAGGTTTGCATTGCTAGACTCTGTAGGGTTTGATGGAATAACATCAAATCCCGGTGGATCTAAACGCATATCTTGCGCTGCAATGGTTCATTGAGCTCCCACTTTGAAAATCTGATGCATGGATGTGTTTGTTTTGGTGGTTATTATTGTTGCTGAACCTTGTTTGTCACAGCTGTTTGGTCACGTTGGTCGTCGTTCCCAGTATAGTAGACCACAAGATGTTCTATGATTGCTGGTGCTGGCGTTTATCATGGAATTTAAAAGGAGCAATTTTGTTATGCAGTATGAAAAAATCCCTTAGTTCAGATGTGTGTTGTTTTAAAATGCAAACTGATTTTTTTTTGAGAAGATCTTTTTATTGCTTTTTTAAAATTCTAATGGTTAGAGCTTGGACTGCCTTGCTAAATATAAATAGTTTTGAGATGGGCTTGTTTCAAGCTTAACTGCAAAGCTTGAGCGGAATCTCATTTTGAAGTACTTATTTATAATTATATGGTTATAATATGTAAATTAATATATATTTTCTATCATAAAAATAATTATGTGGAAACCAATGTATAGAATTTTGTATTACATAAAAATATTATGGTTGTTTAAATAGTTGGCGAAGGTAAGCGTTGTAATTATAGTTTGTCTTTTTAATACGTGCTTCAGTGTAGAAACTAGTTGAGTTTGGAGCGGTTTTACATCGTTTAAAATTGGACACATGTGAGTGGTTAGTTTTTTCTTGATCAGTTAAAGAAACCTTTAAAGTTTTTAACGATCCAAAATTGAGTCACCATGGAGCATCAAATTGATGAAAGGTGAACCGGCGTATCACATAGCTTTGTTTCTTTTCTTTCAAAGGCGGTTGAGAAACCGTCTTTTTGTAGGCAAGTCGGTAAGTTTATGGAAGGGTAAATCTCTTGTGGATTGTATGTTGAATTCAAATACAAAACAGTTCGTGAGGCTCTATACAAATTTGTCCCACGGACCCATGAGATTCTAGATCTGTAAGCTCAAAATTGGGAAGAGCGCTCGGGTCATCCATCACCTGAGAGGTTGGTGGTTCGAATCCACCCAGATCTGTCACCAGTTCTAATTTAGAAAGCTTTGGATTCTTGTAAGCTAGTCACGATAAATAGAATGTGATCTGTGGTTTTGCATTTGTGGTGGTACTTTCAGAAATCATACATTTATAGACAACGTAATGGTGACATTGTTTAATCCAACCAAAACAAGAGACTTAATTGTTGGTTTAAGCCAAGAACTCCCCTAGGAACTACACATCACCTCACTGGCTTGTTGGTGCCGAAGGTACGTTTCTCCATCTTGTTGAGTTTGTTTTTTTAGTGCTTGATTCTTCATTTTGAGTTGATTTGCATAGTTATCAATACACGTTGATGGATCATAAATAGTTGGGGATTCAATGGTATGGGTAGAAGTTGGGGATTCAAGGGTATGGGGAGAACCTTATCATGTTGAGAGGAGGAATGCTCACCACGTTGACGTTTAATCCAGTCATCTTCTTGAGTGTCACAATGCTATTCGGAGGGTGTTTGGTGTTGTAGGACAAACTTATTAGATTACTGAGGCACTAGCTATGCCTCGTGTCTTCTGCTCTCATTCTTTTGCTTGTCAAGATCGAAACTCAGTTGTTAGCTGAGTTATTTCGTCGGTGATCGGAGATTAAAACCAAGCTTATTTTCGAATCTGTATCAAATTAGTAACAATTATTGCATAAAGGAGAAGATTGAATGGATAGTGGTAGTGGTGGTACGGCGGCAAGTGGTGGTTGTGGCGCGACGGTGGCGGTGGTGGTGGGGTGGGTGGTGGAGTGGTTGTGGTTGTGGTGGTGTGGATAAACTGATCTGAGTTTTTTAGATCTAGGGTTATATGATTGATTTGTGTTTTGACTAAAGTGCGTCTCCTATATTATTGCTTTCTATCCTTCTAACCCAAAATAAACTTTCTATTTGATCTTTTCCCTTGACTTTAAATGTTAAAGAAAAGAACAAAAGGAAAAAAATCATCAAACTACATGTATAAGAAAATATTATATAATTATGTTTCTTTTTATTAAAGTATTTGATTGAATGATTGAATGATTGATGAGATTATATTATATAGAAATTTGCGAATAGGGCCCACATTTTATTTCTCGCACTCAATATTGGAGCAAATGAACTTCCATCCTAGGTGGAGGTCTTGGATTATGGCGATAGTATCCTCGGCAAGGGCTTCGGTTCTAGTAAATGGGTCCCCTACCCAAGAGTTCCAATGCGGGAGGGGCCTTAGACAAGGGGATCCCATATCTCCACTCCTCTTTATTATAGCCATGGAGGCTTTGTCCGGGGTAATCAAGAAAGCTTGTGTCGATGGGCTTTTTAAAGGTCTTACTTGCGGTTCACACGGTCCGACTTTGTCTCACTTCTTGTACGCGGACGACGTTGTGTTCTTGGGGGAGTGGTCGAAAGAAAATGCCCGTAACCTAAACCGGATCATGAGGTGCTTCTATCTTGCGTCGGGTTTACGGGTGAACCTTGCGAAGAGTAGCTTGTATGGGGTCGGGGTGAATGGTCATCAAGTCCTTGAGTTGGCGGGGATTCTGAGATGTCGGGTAGGATCATTTCCATTCAGATATTTGGGGCTCCAAGTCGGAGCAAATATGAATTTAGTGAAGCATTGGAAGCCTGTGATTGATACTTTCAAGAAACGTTTATCGGTTTGGAAAGCAACCACCTTATCATACGGCGATCGGATTACACTAATCAAGTCCGTATTAAGTTCGCTTCCAACCTATTATTTATCGATCTACAAAGCGCCGGTCCAAGTAATTAAGGAATTAGAACGACTGAGACGTGATTTCTTATGGGGTGGAACCGACGAGGCGGCTAAGATGTGCTGGGTAGCTTGGGATGATATTATGGCTCCAAGAGATTTAGGAGGCGTGGGGATTCATGCACTTCGTGAAACCAATATCGCCATGCTCGCCAAATGGTGGTGGAGGTTTAAAGAGGATCGCAATGGACTTTGGAGGAAAGTTATATGGGGATTTCACAACAATAGCAGAACGTGGAGTTTTATTCCGGGTAAGCTATCGCTCCCGGGTATATGGAAACAGGTGGCAAAGTTAAATCACGACCTTTCGATCCTTAATATTAATCTCCCCGGTTTGTTTCGGGGATTACCGGGGAACGGGTCGGACATATCTTTCTGGCATGACAGATGGGTTTTGGACGTCCATTTGGAGCAAAAATTCCCTGCTTTATACGCGCTGGAATCCAGTCGTCACGTGTGTATCGCGGACAGGATTAGCGTCGAAAACGGGTTCGTGGTACTGAATTTCCATTGGAAGCGAATGTTTAATACGACTGAGGAATTTAAAGAATCAGGGGAACTGGTGGGGATTCTGAATTCCGTATCTCCGAACGTTGGACCGGATCGCTGGGCCTGGTCCTTAGATGACGCTGGGTCTTTTTCGGTAAAGAGCTTTAGGCGACTGATGCAGGAAAAGAAGTACGCAGAACCGGGGCAACGGTATGTATGGAACAACTGGTCACCGCTCAAGGTAAATTTCCTACTATGGAGAGTTTTTTTGGGCAGACTTCCAACCCTCGTGGAGCTCAAAAAACGTAACGTTCATGTCCCTAGTGTTAACTGTCCAATCTGTGGGAATGATGAAGAAACAATCGAGCATCTTTTTATCGCATGTCCGTTTACGCAGAAACTGTGGGACGAGGTTAGCGGATGGGTCAAGATAAGGTCCATGTTCTTATTAGAAAGGAGTGACCTGGTACATCTTCATAGTAATGTTCGAGGATCAGACAGGTGGAAAAAGGCGATATATTTGGTCATGCAAGCAGTTGTTTGGTGCACATGGCGGGCTCGTAATGAACTTGTTTTTAATCAGAAGCAGCCGAGGATCGGGAGGGTGATCGAGGAAATCAAGACGATAAGTTTCTTATGGTTTAAGAACCGAGCAAGAATGGTGGCGCTAAGTAAAAGAATAGGAAAATCATATATGAACAAGGCGGTGTAGTTGTATATCGGGGGTCGGGTCGGGTGGATTGGACCGTAGACTTAGTATGGGTCGGTGGGGAATTTCTACTTCCTTGCCAAGAAACAAAATGTTTAGTTTCTCGTGCAACCGCCTTTAGCGGAAAAACTTATAACAACACGTCATTACCTCATCTATTAGCCGTCAGATGATCATCTTATAGTTGAATCTCATCCGTCCATCATTAACCATCTCCTCTATAAATATTCAACCACGATATGCTTTGTTTTTCATCTCGCGAACACACGTTCACAACTTTGATCGGACAGATGTCCATGTGATCGATCGGCGATTATGCAGGAAGCCAAGCCGATGGTTTTAACGCGAGTTGTTGATTGCGGTATTGAAGGTACGGTTTACTTGATTCTGTTGCATGTTCATGATGTTTATTGTTATGTGTTGTAAATCTAGGCGGAAAAGCTGTAGCGTGTTTAGATATCCGATATGCGTATCTACTATCTAGCCGGTTTGCTTTAAAATAAACTTAGGGATTGTAAAACGGTCTAATCTAGTTAAACATGCCATAGAAACCGGTCTAATCTAGTTAAACATGCCATAGAAACCGGTCTAATCTAGTTAAACAGGCCAAAGAGGGCATAACGATAAACACAAGTATCAAACATGAAAACGCCTTGCTTTATCTAGCTGTATGTATTGGTTACAGCCTGCTTTTAATTTTAACTATTTTTAAAATATATATAATAAATTACATAGAAATTTTTATTAAACAAGTTTTTAAAAAGCGAGAGTCGCACAAAAGCGACAGGTTTAAAAGTGAGGCGCAAAGCGCAAAAGCGGTGGGCTTTTCGTACCCGTGGCGCAAAAAGATTATATAATTTTTATATATATCCATAGGTTTTTATCACCCCTTGTCAAAAATATAGTTATAACTAAGGTTTATATATGATTTTAGGTGCAAGCAAAAAAACCTATTGTCCTAACACTTTCATTAGAGGTGGCGGGGTGGATACGTGATATTATCACGGAAAGAAGTTCAACGCGTTATACTCCACCGCCGGGAAGAAGTTCAACGCGTTATATTTCCACGAAATCTGATTTTCGTTATCTTTATCACGCATTATTGTTTGGTATTGTGAGTGTAATTGTTGGTTGGGGGGAAATTGTTGGGTGTGGTGATGAGTGATGACCACCCCCACTAAAAAAGGTTATGAGTGATGGAAAAATGGTCGATGACATAGCGGAACTTGATTGGTGCTTGTGAGTGATAAATTCTATCACTAGTGAACCACCCCTCCTCCCCTTAACAAAAAATATAGTTATAACTAAGGTTTATATATGATTTTAGGTGCAAGCAAAAAAACCTATTGTCCAACACTTTCATTAACAACATAAAAACACCCAAAATACATCAGGCCACCCAAAAAAATGCGCTTTGTGGAAAAAGTGCGCTGAGACCTGCGCCTTAGTGCGCCTAGGTGCGCCTCAGGCGTGCTTTTTAAAACCTGGGTCACAAATAGTTCAGAACTATTTTTAAAATATAATAAATAACATAGGAATTTTTATTGACACAAATAGTTCAGGAATTACCAGCCCTAGTCTGAGACTCTTTGAGTATTAGTTGAGGATCTTGTCCTTTGGGGAAGACCAGGTTCAATTCCTGGCATGGTTTGTATGTAGGGTATGTAATCGGAAGTAGGGTTATTTTAACATTTGTTGTTCAAAAGAAAGTATACGATGACTTTATTGTATGTATGACTGCAGGGTTTCTGCCAACAGAATTGTCGATACTGATTAAATTTGACTTGAACTGGAACATATTGTTGATGTACTGATGAGAACTGAAGTAAAGTTATTGGCAACCAGGTTTGTATGTAGGGTATGCAATCAGAAGTTACGGATCTTGTTATTAGTATGTATGATGTCCTATTACACCTTGTTGTTGTTACTTTGACCTTTGCCATGTTGGGTGCGCTCGCATGGCAGGTCGCCTATCTTAATAAAAAATCCTGTTTTTGTTTCGGGGAGAGATCGCACGGGGTTGCCCGGGATCTCTCCTCTGGTGTGCGCTTTGTTTTTGTGTGCGCGTGTGCGTGTGTGTGTTTTTGTGTGCGCGTGTGCGTGTGTGTGTTTCTGTATTATTGTTTGATCTCTATCAGTGCTCAGAGCGTATCTACGGCCTAAATATTGGCAACAGCATCAACAATAATCACTCGATGAACACCAATACAATCTCCTGATTATCAAAGGTACTGTTATCTATAATTGCATACTAAATATGGTATTTAACTAACAGTCTTTATACGATATTTAACACTACGGATCAGCCATTATGCGTTATTTACTGGATGGTCTTTATACGATATAACCCCCCTTGAAA
The DNA here is from genome assembly GCF_002127325.2 of Helianthus annuus. NCBI lineage: Eukaryota > Viridiplantae > Streptophyta > Magnoliopsida > Asterales > Asteraceae > Helianthus > Helianthus annuus. Next base: position 8,254,261 of record NC_035443.2, read on the forward strand.
AACTTTGGTAGTGTTCCTGAATCTGAATAAACATAATGACTCGGAGCACATGGAGCCATCTTCTTATTTTTCTGTCAAAAATAAAAATGGCGGATTAGCTGATATTTCAGTTAATGAAAGAGCCCAATGCACAAAAAATGCACGTTGGGTCTTTGAAACAGTTCAGATCATTTTGATGATAATAAGTTTGATCTGTTTTACCGAGAAGGTCTACGGTTCGAGTCCGTATGGCCCTAGAGCCCTATAAAATAAAATGAAAATAAAAAAAATTAACATTCAAAGACAAAAAAATTCGTTCCCCCAATATCACAACCAATGAGGTCCGCAAGTTTCACATCTAAGTAACACTCACTTAACACGACTTGTATGAATCAGCCATTACTAATTGCGAATTTGCGGTATTTAAAGAATAGTCTTATACGATACTTAAGACGACTCGTATGAATCAGCCATTCTGTTCTGAGACTTTCATCGATAAAATCGAGCTGTTACATGCTTATAGTGTAGCTGTATGAATGTATATGCATTTATAATGCCTTGCAATCAGTTGGTTTTGTGTCTTTGCGTCAGCTAATCCTTTTAAGAAGGATCTTCTGCTTGCAAGTTGTATTTGATTGCCGATTTTCGTTCTGTAGGTTTTTCTTATCGTTTTCTGAACTGTACACTGTGGTTGTACAGTTTTTCTCCTGAAGCTATCTCGTAAGGTTTACAAATTGAGAGAAGATTGATAACGTGACAATGGCTAAATGACAAAGAACGACCCCCATCGTATGAACTTGCAAAATAGAAATCATGCTTTTATAATATAGTAAAATGAGTTGATTACTGTTTTTGTCCCTGTGGTTTGTCAAAAATCACTATTTCAGTCCGTTAGTTTAAAAATTAAGCTTTCAGTCCCTGTGGTTTCACTCTTGTACCATTTCAGTCCCTCTGGTTTCACTTTCTTGACCATTTTTTAAACTAATGGACTGAAATAGTGATTTTTGACAAACCACAGGGACGAAAACAGTAATTAACTCTATAGCAATTATTCCAATGGGAAGTGTTATACTGTTATTAACCATGGGACGTGTTATTAACCCCTATAAATGTCTTATGTTCCATTTTCATCATTGGGCAACAAATTGCACCTGCTGACCAAGGAAATGCGGTTATTGGTTTTACCGACATCTTAAATTATGTTGATATATACGTTGCCAGTTTTGAGTTTATGTAGCGAGGCTAATGGGAAGGTGTTGTATTGGAGGCCAGGCTTTGTGACTTCGTGGTTGTAAGATTTGATTCTTGTACTTAAAGATTTGATCATTTGGTATGTATTTTAATTGTGAGATCCGTTTATAAATTTTCTACTTGGAGTTGAAGCTTTATATTGTTCATGATGCTGCCGGACATTGGCGAAGCTTGGGGGGTCGATTTTTCCCAATTCCGGGGGGCGAAAACGTATATATCTAAAAATTTCTATACGAAGGTACTGTTCATAACACTACGCGTCGAAAAGTTCGGGGATACGAAGGTACTGTTCATAACACTATGCGTCGAAAAGTTCGGGGGGACGCTGCGCCCCTGCTGCCGGATGTTGATATGTTTGATACCTAAAAGGTGATGGATTTTTGGATTTGTGGAGGTAATTATGCTGCTGCTGCTGCTGCTGATTGTTGAAGCTTGTAATTGTTCAAGGTGACAGTTTTTAGATCTTGTGGATTTAATCATGCTGCTGCTGCTGCTGCCGAGTGTTAAAGCTTGATATAGTTCAAGAAGGCGACGGTTTTTTTTTATTTTGTGGAGTTGATGATGCTGTTGCTTTGGTGGCAATGCACCGTTTGTTGTCAAGGGTTCTGTCTGTAGTTACTTTTCACAGCTGGTGTCTTGTTGCGTAATCATCCTTTCCGTATGACCACTCTTGGGTATGTTCTTATCATTGATGCCAGAGATTTCTGTTGCGGCTTAGTTCTTGGTTTGAACTTGGGGTTGTAGGTAAAAACGATTCATTCTCAAATTTGTGCTTTTTTTCATATATCGCCAACTTGGTTTCAGGTTTACATTTCTAGATTCCTAATGCAAATGTTATGCTTTCAATGGTTCGTTATGGATGTGGTTAGCTTGTCGCACCTGACTTGGTTAAAGCTTTAATCGAACTTTACCATGGGAACTACAACTACAAATGAATCTCGTTGTGGGCAGTGGCGGATATAGAAAATCTTCGTAGCGGTAACGTTCAATAAAAAAGCGGTAACGAAATTGAAAAAACGTCAAATTTTTCCAAAATTTACACTACCGCCGGCGCGCCAAGCGGTAGCGGAGGCTACCCCTTCCCCTAAGGTAGGTCTGCCCCTGGTTGTGGGTGTGGACCTTAATCTTTTGGTATGAAGATGCTTCCCTTCATATATGCAATAAGTATGTATTACTGTTTCTTTGCGAATTGTTTACTTGAAAATTGTTGGCTGGCGTCGTTTTTTATAAGTTGAACTGTCCCAGTGTGTGTATTGGAAGAACCTTGGTTCATTCATGGAAGAACCTTGGTTAAATCATGATCAAATTGGACGTGGGCAATCTTAATAGTTGGTATAAAGCATGTTCGTATGGGTGATTTTAAGAAAGTTCTTAGCGAAATTGTTTTGACTTGACTACAGCCAGTAAGCCAGCCTGTTATCGTGTGTTGGGTTGGCTGGGATGTTTAGTTGCATACGTTTAACTTGGCTGTATTATTGTGCTTTGGATGGGGTGGGTTGTTTGTTGCAACAAACGGCTTATTCTGAAGAATTGACGTAATGACTTTCTATGGAGAATTGACGCGAAGGACTCAAATTTGTTGAGCTTTTTGTTGGTGAAGTGTAGTTGGTCTAGTTCTTAAATTTGCATGCAATTTTTTTTTCTTAAAATGGTATTTGCTCAACGTCTCTCACATATGGTGTTGAAATGGATATTGTTTTACATTTGGTGTTTTTGGACTTGAGACGTCTTTGCGTGTATTCAACCAAATGTTAGCTGTAGCTGTGTCGGTTTCTCAAAGGTCAAACGTGGGTCGCTTCAAGAAACGTGATAAAGCCAGGATTCCGAGGTCCGGGGCCATACATACTCATAAAGTCCGTTCCCTTCTTCAACCTCAATCTGGACTTCTAAAGTACGGGTGGCCTCTGGTCTATATTATAATGACCATCATTTTACTGTCCATTGTTCATGATAATTATTAATTGATATGGCCTTAACAAGCATGGCAGGCTTTTAAACAATGAATATGTACATGGGCTTGAGAACGGCAGGTGATGTTACCGAACCAACCTTGGGCTTGCGAACAATGGAATACTAAACTGGAGAACCCGGACCTACATTAAGGAGGCATATGAGACTTGGGAAGTCCAGTTTGATGGTTGCGAGACACACCTATGTGCTACGGCTCGCATTTGGGGTTAACAGACTTCAGACTTGCAAATAACACCATTTCCTTAAAAAAATCTTGACATGCATGAGGGAGAGCCTTGGGGTCATCGGTCATCCTATTGAACTTCTACATCTAAATAGATTATATCCAAATTAGCATGTATGCTAAGATTCTAGATCTGTAAGCTCTAAATTGGGAAGAGCACTCAGGGTCACCTCCTGAGAGGTTGGTGGTTCGAATCCGCCCAGATCTGTCTCCGTTTTAAGTTTTTAATATAGTTAAGAGTTAAATGCCATTTTAGTTCATGTGGTTTGGACCATTTTGTCAGTTTAGTCCAAAGGTTTCATTTTTCGCCTGCGGATCCAAAAAAGTTTCGCTGTTGCCATTTTATTCCACAGGGTTAATTTCATCTATTTTTTCTGTTCACGAGAAGGGCAAATCAGTCATTTTATATGTAATTCTATTAACTAGAAGGGCAATTCGGCCATATAAAATGACCGAATTGCCCTTCTTGTTAACATAAAAAATAGATGAAGTTAACCCAGTGGACTAAAATGGCAACGATGAAACCTTTTTGGATCCATAGGCGAAAAATGAAACCTTTGGACTAAACTGGCAAAAGACCCAAACCACAGGGACTAAAAAGGCACTTAACTCTATAGTTAATTACGTGTTCTTGGAACTTATCATTTAGGAACGGTCTAGATTATTGTCCATTTTAATTTCAGATGTATGTTTGGTTCATAGCTGTATTTTATTCCTAACGTGTTGGTTCGCAGACATTTATTGAAACTAGAATGTGATTTTTCAAGGATAACATGCCTGGTTGAGAACAAAATTGGACCGAATTAACTCAAATTTCATAATATAAAGGATTTTTCAAGGATAACATGTCAGGTTGAGAATAGAATTGGACTGAATTCATTCAAATTTCTTAATATAAAGGAAACATTCCTTTGAGCTTCTGAAGGAATACAACAAAGAAAGTGGAATCACTTAACTCTTGCCTTTGTTGTTGTCTCCGTCATCGTTGCCACCACCCCGCCCCACCTAACCATTTTTGTTACCATGGTAGCAACTAGCAAGGTACAATGATTGGATAATCTAATCTAATATTAATAAAAGAGTAACTTTAATGCCAAATGGCATTCTCTTGTAATAAAGAATTTCACCAAAATGCCATATAGCATTCTCTTGTAATATAAAGACTATTAAATGGTTGAATTTAATATATATTAGAAATAATCTTATATTCATGATTATATCTTTTCAATATTCTTAATAATTATTATTAGTTATCTACTTACCTATACTTTAGTATAATATCTCTACTTTAGTAAATAAAAACATACTTATCAAAATAAGATGGGATAACCAAAAATTTATATACCCATCACTATTTGACGTACAAAAATTTAAAACCTCATCATGTTTATAATTTGTTATTATCGTTTTCACAAATGTTAAACATATGTATAAACAATATATATATATATATATATATATATATATATATATATATATATATATATATATATATGAGTAATTTTATATTTTATTTAATTTTGTATGTACAGTTCATATTTGAGTTAGAAATATAAAAAATAATTTAAAGCTTATAATCGTTATGTCCTTCAAAAGCAACCAACCTCAACAATAACATATTTATTTTAAAAAACTCATTTAAGTTTATATAAATGGAAAATACATTTATTTCCCCAAAAAACTCGATCAAATCCATAATTATCTTAAAGCCTTTAATTTTCTATCCTCAAACCCATGTAATACATGGGTCTATAAACTAGTAAAGAATAAAATAGTAAATTTTGTTATTAATTAATTTTTAAAATGAAAAACTTAGTAACTTTATTAAAACTTTAGAGATAGAAAAGTAAATTAATAAAAGAAGAAAAAAAAGGGCTTGAAATAAAGGAGAAAAAAATGCTTGATAGTCCAATTCCAAAGCATTTGAAAAAAAAACTTAAATTCATAGTTCATTTAACTCTATAATTAATATATAATTAATATGCGTGTACCGCAAGTGGTGAACGCAACAAATCAACATGTTTTCAAAATTCCAGTGTTCATTGGTTCGGTCTACGATTTATTAGGTTTATTCGGTTCAGTTTACTCAGTTTTCGAAATTTTGTATCCTAAACCAAAAACCAAATCAAACCAAATTAGAAATATGTAAACCGAACTAAACCAAACCAAACTCAATTTGGTTTGGTTTCGGTTAGAAACCAAATAAACCATATTTAACCAAATTGTATCTAAGTACTTTTTTTTTCCTAATTTAAATTTATGTTTGTGTTCCAATTTTCGAACATCAAGTCAACAACTAATTTAAACCTAATAATATATAGAGTAAATTACTTTTTGAGTCCCTGTGTTTTAGTGGTTTTAACCACTTGAGTCCAAAATAAAAAAGTTTAACGCCCTGAGTCCCTAGCCATTTATTTTATAACGTTTTGAGTCCAATTTTGTTCATTTTATAACGATTTGAGTCCAAAAAATTGGACTCAAAAGGTTAAAATTTGGACTCAAAAGGACTCAAATGGTTAAAGAAAATGCTTATAGGGACTCAGGTCGTTAAACTTTTTGCTTTTGGACTCAACTAGTTAAAACCACTAAAACACAGGGACTCAAAAAGTAATTTACCCTAATATATAAATAAAAGACATAGCAAAATAAAAAAAACACGTCCAGAAAATAGTCGTACACACAATCACAACGTTAAAACTTTAAAACATAGATGATAGAAACTATAAATAGTCAACAAGTTCGATGACACAAAATATAAATAATCTTCATAATAATATATAAATAAAAGACATAGCAAAATAAAAAAAACACGTCCAGAAAATAGTCGTACACACAATCACAACGTTAAAACTTTAAAACATAGATGATAGAAACTATAAATAGTCAACAAGTTCGATGACACAAAATATAAATAATCTTCATACATGAGTTTCTCGAGTGAACCTCATACCTAAAATGAAGAAAATTTAATAAACAAAAATGTATTTTGATCAATATTTGATGCAACCATAGGGATACATATACTTTAGATATTAGACTTAGTATTTTGGGCTAATAAATTGTATATATTTTATGAAACATTATTATTTTTATTTAATAATTAATTAAATTAACGGTTTATTCGGTTATCCAAATAAACCAAACAAAAAAAAAAAAAAACGTGGATTCAGAAACCGAATCAAAAACCGTATTCACAATTCGATTTCGGTTAGAAACCAAATCAAAAACCGAATTCGTTATTCAGATCGATTTATTCGTTTACGGTTTTTATTTAGTTACGGTTTTTTTTTTCACAAACACCCCTAAACCCCCACACAAACCAAAACTGAAAAGTGAAGAAAGTCACACCCCAAAATGTGGAGAAGAACCTTTTGCAGCACCACCACTGCAGCCACACTCGCCAACAAAAAATGGGACGCACTAGTAATCGGCGGTGGCCACAACGGCCTCACCGCCGCCGCATACCTAGCTCAATCCGGCCTCTCCGTCGCCGTCCTCGAGCGTCGCCACCTCATCGGCGGTGCTGCAGTCACCGAAGAACTCATTCCAGGCTTCAAGTTCTCCCGCTGCAGCTACCTCCAGAGCCTCCTCCGTCCTTCTATCATTAGGTTTCATTATTTTTTACACAAATTTTGTTGTTGTTGTTGTTTAATTTGTTTATTTCTCAACTGTTTTATTGTTGTAATAATGGATTTGAAGAGATCTGGAGCTGCATAGGCATGGATTGAAGCTGTTGAAGAGGAATCCGTCATCGTTTACGCCGTGTTCCGATGGACGTTATCTTCTGTTAGGTTCGGATGCTGAAATGAATCGTTTGGAGATTTCGAAGTTTTCGGAACGAGATGCTGAAGCTTATCCGAGGTTATGTTGTTGTGATATTATATTAGAAATGATCTAAGTAGTTAATGCGGTCAAATATCGGATATCGGTCAACGACTGGTATTTGAGATATCGGTTATCACGGTGGGATATCTTTGATTTTAATATCATGCTATATATATATATTTAACACTAACAATTAAGTATACTCTCCTATTATTAACAAATTAACCTTTTGCAGTTTTGCAACTTGCAAAACACTAACAATTGTAGCAAGTAGGAACTGACTAAGACTTTAAACACTAACATGTAACAATTAAGACTTAAAACACTAATAGCAGCTATAAGAAGAAAGATGGATGGTAGAAATAAGAAGAAAGGTACTGATATCGAGAAATCGGTGATATATCGGTCAATATCGCCGATATTATTGGTACCGACATTCTGACCGATATTTTGCACCAATTACTAGGCAGGGGACCGATAACCGATATATCACTGATATAACTACATATTAATATCCCGATATATCAGTGATATATCGGTTATCGGTGGCCTGCTGAGATATCGGTACAAAATATCGGTACCGATAATCTTGGTTTAAAAAAGCGCCAGGCGCTCCGAAGCGTTTTGGTTCCAAAAGCTTTAAGCGAAGCTTCAAGCGCGAAGCGAGAGCTTCACGTATACGAAGCGCTCAAAATTAAAAAAAATTAAAAAAAAATTGTACACATCAATATGACCTATTCTACTTGTTAATCAATAATAAACACAAAAACATGATTAAAAAAACACTTAACACATAAAAAGCATAGTTAAAACATAAATTAAAGTAGAAACACACTTAAAACATAAACATAAAAATAGTCTTTAATCAATAATCATCATAATCAAGTACGTATTCATCTCGGGTCACCAGATGAGAAGGACTTTTCCGAGGCAGCAGTAGTGCTGTTTGATCCTGTGGCCATTATGATTTCTAAACAGAAATCAAGTTGCAGAGAGAATAGAAGGAGAAAGAGGAAGACAGCCGCTGATATGTTAAAAGACAGCGGCTGATTATTAGGGTAAAGAAGTAGGGCCTCATTTAAACCCTATTTAAAGACTATTGGGCCTAAAAAATGGCCCAAATGTGACCTGATTGGGCTGAAGCGTCACTTCAAACCATCATCGCTTCGCGCTTAAAGCTCGCTTCAAAACGCTTCACGTGTTGTAACGCTTCAGACCAAAAAAAGCGCTTTTCCAAACGCTTCAGCTCTTCACGCTTAAAGCGCGCTTAAAGCTCGCTTTTTTAAACACAGCCGATAATATCAGTGATATTGACCGATATTGGACTGAAATTTGACCAATATATCACCGATTTTCCCGATATCAGTACCTTTCTTCTTAGTTCTACTATCTGTCTTTTTTTTTTTTTTCTTATTGTTGCTATTAGTGTTTTAAGTCTTAATTGTTAGTTGTTATTGTTAAATGTTAGTGTTTTAAGTCTTAGTAAGTTCCTACTTACTACAATTGTTAATGTTTTGCAAGTTGCAAAAGGTTAATTTGTTAATGGTAGGATACTGAATTGTTAGTGTTAAATTGCTATATATATAAATTTAGCATGATATTAAAATTACCGATGTCCCACCGATATCCTACCGCGATAACCGATATCTCAAATATCGGTCCTTGACCGATATCCGAGATTTTACCGCATTAACTACTTAGCATAGGAAGTGATCTGGTGTAAACATAGACATGTACTGAGATTGATATTTAATTTAATAATATTAATACAGTTTGTTACTGTTATATTGATTGTGTTGTTGAATTTTAAATGTAGGTATGAGAATCAGTTGGAGAAGTTTTGCAGGTTTATGGATCCGTTGATAGATTCATCACCTCCTGAAGCTCACCAAGGTGTTTCATCTTTTAATTCGCGGTTGAAGCATAAGTTACAGAAATCGGAATTTTGGGCACATTGTTTGCATCAGTCTGTGTCCATGGGTCAACAAGGGCTGGTGTAAGATTTCTTTATCCTAGTGCCATACTTGGTTTAAAAAAAGCGCGAGGTGCTTTGAGGCGTTTTGGTCCCAAAAACCGAGATGCGTGCATCATGTACGTGAGGCGTGCGTTTATGTGCAACCAAATAAGCCTTATTTACTGCCAGAAACTGCATATCTCATTTGTTTTACATAGAAACCTATTTCATGATTTCTTCATCCCTTAGGTTGCTTTTACGTAAAAACCCCTACGGACCCTACTTTTGACCAATTATGACCTAGAAACCTGATGCGTTTCCTCAGTGCCCTGTGCCGCAGCCACGCCTTTTTAAACCAAAGTGTCAAACATAGTTGTCAATAGCGATCATAGCGATCGCTATAGCGCGCTACGTAGCGTATAGGTATAGTGTCGCTATTAGGGTTGTAGCGATGATAGCGAGCTATTAGGGTTGTAGCGATGGATAGCGAGAATAGCGACACTTTTTTTGTTTTTTATTATAAATAGAAATTAAATATAGCTATAAAATAGCTGGATTTTAGGTTTTTGTTAAATATACATATGAATAGCATATATATCAGGGTATTTTGATATAATATACATATAAAATTTGTAAATCTTTTTTCTAGTGTATCGCTATTTATAAAATTGCCGCTGGCTATTTATCGCTATTCGCTATGTAGCATATAGGTCTATGTTGTCAAAAGCGCAAAAAGCGCGCGCCTAGGCGCTCGGGCGCAGCGAGGCGCACTATAGCGTCTGGTGGCAGCCTAGGCGCAAAAATGGTTTTTTTTGAAAAAAACGCTGCTGAGGCGCAAAAAGGCGCGCGCCTAGGCGCAAAAACAAGTGCTGAGGCGCAGCGCATAAGCAGAAAACAAAACGCACGCACAAAAAAACCGAAACTGAGTGCGTGCAAAAACCTGCCTCACGCGGGCTCGGGTTTTCGGAGCTGCGTTCGTGTCCGCAGGACGTGCGGGCACGCACGAGTTCAACCAAATTCCAGCTCAGAAACTCATCTTTGCATATATAATAGTTTTTTAATTTTATATGTGGAATCTTATTTATTTTCAAAGCATAACATATTTTTTATATTTTTTTTTCTCTATGTGCGCTTTACTTAAAAAAGCCCACGCCTTTTTTGCGCCTTGCGCCTAGGCTCCGGGCAAGGCTGATGCGCCTCGCCTGCGCCTTGCGTCTTATCGCTATTTGTTGCTATTCGCCATTAACAACTATGGTGCCACATGAATAGGGCCTTGAGCACATTTAGTTGGGTTTATTATTATTACTAAAGGGGAATAATAGCATGATATTAATGCGTGTATCTCCTAAATGAAGTCAAATATTAACTAATTACCTTCTTGGCTTGTTCGGCTTAAGAAGATGTTTGCATTACAAACCTTGTGAACTTATGTAGTTCTTTCTTCTTTCAGGGATTTCATGGACCTTTTACTGTCACCAGCATCAAAGGTTTTGAATAACTGGTTTGAGGTTGTTACTCGATCCTCATTCCTTTGTCTTTGTGAACCCTAGAAAGTTTTTACCTGCCGTTTTTTGTTATCAAAGTCTTTTAATGAACTGTGAGGTCCACACAATAGAGATGCTTGTATTATTACTGGAATAAATGGCACTAGTTAGGGGTGCAAACGAGCCGAGCCGAGCCCAAGCTTGACCAGGCTCGAGCTCGATTAACTTATGTGAGCTCGGGCTCGAGCTCGGCTCGATTCGAGCTTTGTTTTCAAGGCTCGAGCTCGGCTCGTTTGTATTTTCTCAAGCTCGAGCTCGGCTCGGGCTCGGCTCGTTTATTAACTATTAATTAATATATTAAATAAAAATAATATAACTAATAGACTTTTTAGGCTCGCGAGCTCGATAAGTGAAGCTCGGGCTTGTTTACTAAATAAGCTTATTTTTAGGTTCGAGGTCGGCCTGTAAACAAGTTTGAATAAGCTCGGCTCGACTCGGCTCGTTTACACTAAGGCTCGATAAGGCTCAACGAGCCTAACAAGCTTCACATGCTAGGCTCGAGCTCGGGCTCGATAAACAAACGAGCTTTATTTTAGGCTCAAGCTCGGCTCGGGCTCGATAAAGCTCGGCTCGTTTCGAGCTTTTTCTCGAGCCGATCTCGAGTAGCTCGCGAGCTGCTCGGCTCGTTTGCACCCCTAGCACTAGTTACATAACGAAGAGTACGGATAACAGATACATTGCATGCACGCATTAGTATTGTGCCAAGTGGCTAATGCATATATATATATTGGTAGTAAAAACTAAAAAGGTTATACACTAGATGCACAGTTGAGTTGACTGAATTTGACAAAATGATTCTCATATGGTTCCAAGACGATATGTGGTTTTAACGTCTAGAGTCTAATTTGGTATAATGTAGGAATATTGGATTTTAATAATTCCAACTATTCGTCGTTGGCCGCCAACAGTCCCAACTTTAAAAATAACCACTAGTAGTCCTAACTTTTAACATATTGGCGTCCAATGGACCCTGACTAACAGGACCCTAACGCCGTTAGCCTCCGGTCGCCGGAAAAACGTTTTTTGGCCGGAAAACTCATTTTTGGCCGGAAAACTCAACATTTTTGTCCTGAACCTCTTTGTAATCTTATTATGGACCTTTGGGAACCTTTTTCTAGTAAAAGCCCCAATTATTAAACTCACCGGAAAACTCTTTTTTCGCCGGAGAACTTTTTTTCGCCGGAAAACTCAACATTTTGGCCGAAAAAACTCAACATTTTCATCCCAAAGTTAGTCAGGATCCGTTAGTGGCCAATATGTCAATAATTGGGACTGCCAGTGGTTATTTTTGAAGTTGGTACTGTTGGCGGCCAACAACGAATAGTTGGGATTATTAAAATCCAATATTCCTATAATGTATACTGTACTGACATTTGTAACCTTTTGTATGTGAATACAGAGTGAGGTGTTGAAGGCAACACTTGCTACAGATGCAGTAATAGGAACCACTGTAAGCGCCCTTCAATTATCACAATTCACATCTCTGTATCTCATTACATATTTATGCCCCAAAGAAAAAAAGAAAAATGGAATGAAATACAAAAGAGAATCTAGGACGATCTTATAGTTAGAAGAAGTCCATGGTTGCAAAAGTCGCTAGGCGCTCCCTAGTCGGTCGACCGGGGAGTTGAGAGTACTCGGCCTAGGCGGAGAGTACTCGGGGAGTACTCGGACATGTTAAAGTATAAAGAAATTAGTTTTGGAAATTATATATATGTCAAATAACATAAATTTACTAATATCTAGAACAAAATACGCGAAAATGATATTAATTCTTTAATATGATAGGCATATAAATTATGTTTTATTATTTTTTAAGTAAAAACTCGGCCTAAGTTGACCTACTAGATACGATTTTGGCCGAGATTGACCGCGTTTGACTGATTTCGAGTAATTAGGCGGAGTCAAAGAAAAGTCGACTCGGCAGCCTACCTTGTAGCGACTACTCGGGGAGTATTCGGCCTTGGAAACCTTGTTTTACAACCATGAGAAGAACACATGTTTATTGTTTTTGTAATTCTATGTTCTCTATTGACTTCTACTTGCATTTACCCTAACGCTCCTACAACTAACTACTGCTAATGGTTAATGAATCAACATGGTGTTTTAACTTTCGTAATGCAGACAAGTGCCCATTCACCAGGGAGTGGGTATGTTCTGCTACACCATGTTATGGGAGAAACTGACGGTCACCGTGGAATTTGGTCGTAAGTATTTCTAATCGAGTGTATGTGTAGTGTTTGTTATTTATGAGTAAAAATGCCATTTTCGTCCCTGAAGTTTGGCCAGTTTTGCGACTTTCGTCCAAAGGTTTGTTTTTCCGCATCTGGATCCAAAAGGTTTGAAATCTTGCCATTTTCATCCAGCTCGGTAACTCCATACATTTTTCTCCCTTAAGTCATGGATATTTCCTTCTTTTTTGTTAACTTAAAAGGGCAATTCGGTCTTTTCTACTTTATTAGACTATGAGCCCACGACTTCGATGGTTCCACCGGAGCGAGCATGAACCACCATCTTGAGTAAAGCTAGGGCTTAGATTTTGACCCGTTTGAAGTAGTGAGGGTTGTTGAGCCATGGTTTCTCTTGCTGGAACTTGGCCTGAGCGGCCTCGTCGTAGTAGAAGATGGCGTCTGATTCGGAAGACTGAGGAGCCTCCATTGTTACGATGTTGTTTTCAAGCTCCCATGTCTGTTGCGCCATGGCCGCCGATGAGGAGAACGAGTAGGGATCCATTGTTGGTGAAGAAACCTAACTAAGCCCGTGGGCTCATAGTCTAATAGAAAACACCCCTGACTTAGTGGAGAAAAATGGATGGAGTTAACAAGCCGGGTGAAGATGGCAAGATTTCAAACCTTTTGGATCCAGATGCGAAAAAACAAACCTTTGGACAAAAGTCGCAAAATTGGCCAAACCTTTGGGACGAAAATGGCATTTTACTCATTATTTATTGGTGAAACTGTGGTTGATCATGGCTTTCTAAGTTCTCCTTTTGCTTGTAATTATTTTGATTTGCTTGCCAGGTATACAAATGAATATTTCTGTTGAACTATTACTATAGTGCTGTTAAATACATATTTACATGCAAGGTAGCTGATACGCGTTTAGGTATGTTGAAGGTGGAATGGGCTCAGTGTCATTGGCCATTGGAAAGGCTGCTAAGGAAGCTGGTGCCACCATAGTTACCGATGCAGAGGTATATTATTTTTATCGAGTAATTTAATAATTTGTTGTGACCTATGTATCCAAGTCATGAAATGTTTTCTTAATTCTTTATGGAGTTAATTGCCCGGATGGTCCTTGTGGTTTCACGTTTTTTCACATTTAGTCCCCACCTTTTGAAAATAGCAGGTATGCTCCCTATGGTATGTTATTTTGTTACTCGGATAGTCCCCGGAGTAGATGTCAAGTTAGTTTGGAAATAGCAGATATGCTCCCTATGGTATGTTATTTTGTTACTCGGATAGTCCCCGGAGTAGATGTTAGTTAGTTTGGAAATAGCAGGTATGCTCCCTATGGTTTGTCGTTTTGTTACTCGGATAGTCCCCGGAGTAAATGTCAGGGGACTATCCGAGTACCGAGTAACAAAATGACAAACCATAGGGAGCATACCTACTATTTCCAAAAGGTGGGGACTAAACGTGAAAAAACATGAAACCACAGGGACCATCCGGGCAATTAACTCTTCTTTATGCTTTGAATGAAAGGGTCATTTTATTTTTGGGCCGAAGGGTATCTTTAGTTGTAACGAATGACCTTTTGCTCTAAGCTAAGCTGATGCATTTTGAAAAATATTGTTACTAAAGAATTGTTCATTTTGTTATTCAGGTATCAAAGATGATGATTGAAGATTCAGACAGAGTAACTGGGGTAAACTAACTATAATTATATGAGTAAACTGCCATTTTGGTCCCTGAGGTTTGGTCACTTTTGCCACTTTAGTCCAAAACTCAAACCTTTTGCATCTGGGTCCCTGTGGTTTCAGTTTTATTGCCATTTTGGTCCAAAAATGAAATCAGGTCATATTTGTCTTATGAAATCCTGCAATTTTGTCATTTTCCTCAGGGGCAAATCAGGTCATAGTTGTCTTATAAAATATGGTATTTATTTATAAAAAAGAAATGATCATTTTGCCCCTGCGGAAAAGGACAAAATAGCAGGATTTTATAAGACAAATATGAACTGATTTCATTTTTGGATCAAAATGGCAATAAAACTGAAACCACAGGGACCCAGATGCAAAAAGTTTTGAGTTTTGGACTAAAATGACAAAAGTGACCAAACCACAGGGACCAAAATGGCAGTTTACTCTAATTATATTATGCAATTGCTAAAATGCACCATGACGCAGCATCGCGACAATCTAACATTGTGTTTTAAGGTTATATTGGCTGATGGAACGAAAATTCCTTCTTCGGTTGTTTTATCGAATGCTACTGCATACAAGACTTTCATGGTACAAAATTTCTTGCTCTGTTTGCACGTTTATCCAGGAGTAAGGTAATTGACTGTTTTGACCTTTTCATACTTTACACAGGAGCTAGTACCTGAAAACGTTCTTCCGGAAGATTTTTCTCGTGCGATTAAGCACTCTGACTATAGCTCCGTAAGATTCTATTGCGTTTCATCGTTTATCCTAGAGTAAAGTACACAGATAGTCCCTGTGGTTTTCTAAAATTTTGGACTTGGTCCCTAGCTTTCCAAAAGTATACAGATGGTCCCTGTGGTTTGCACTTTATTATGCATTTAGTCCTTAGCCAATAAATCTAAAGGTTTTAGGAGGTCCAAGTTATGGACTAAATACCTTACAAAGTGCAAACCACAGGGACCATCCATGTAATTTTGGCAAAAGTTGGGGACTAAATGCGTTGCAAAGTGCAAACTACCAGGACCATTTGTGTACTTTTGAAAAACTAGGGACCAAATCTAGAATTTGGAAAACCACAGGGACTATCCGTGTACTTTACTCTTTATCCTATTATCAACATTCCAAGTTTGGAGTGAATGAGTGATGGCAAATTCGGTAAAACGATAAGCGTCTGCTATGTTATATTTAAACAGGCAACCACCAAAATCAATTTGGCAGTTGACAAGTTGCCACAGTTTCGGTGCTGCAATATTGGTTATCCCGAAGCGGGCCCGCAGCATATGGGTACCATTCACATTGGTTCTGAGACGTATGATATTCTTCCAGTTTTCCTTTTACATCTTTTTTATTTAATTTTTGGGAAAATATCATAAAAAACACTATACTTTCTGTTTTTTCTCACAAACGTCACTCGACAATTTTTTGCAGTTAAAAACACTATACTTTGTGTTTTTTCTTGCAAAAGTCACTCAACAATTTTTTGCACATGTGGAGTGACTTTATGTGTAAAAATTTGTTGAGTGACTTTTATGAGAAAAACAGAAAATATAGTGTTTTTTTTATGCAAAAAATTGTGGAGAGATTTTTGTGAGAAAAAAAAAAAAAAAACAAAAAATATAGTGTTTTTTTATGATATTTGCCCTTTATTTTTTCTTAATCATTATTTAGTTATTAATATTAAACTGTATAAATAGTATTTTATTTATTAGGAAATTATATTATAACTTGTTTTCCAGTATAGAGGAGATTGAGACTGCATGCCAGGAGGCAAGAAACGGCTTGCCATCACGAAGGCCTGTAATCGAAATGACAATTCCTTCGGTTTTAGACAAAACTATATCACCACCGGGTACGTTTTCGTTATAATAATTTATTTAGTAGGTTATGCCAGTGCACTCTATTTTCGCTAGCTAATGAAACTCGTTTTTTTTGTAGGCAAACATGTTATCAACTTGTTTGTTCAGTTTACACCATATAAACCTAACGATGGTAGCTGGGAAGATGCTGCATATAGAGTGAGTTTTATTTCAGAATATACTGTTGTGATTCTCTTTTTTGATTGTTATGTTGATTGAATATATATAATATTTTATAAAATATAAAATTTTACCGATATGCTTCACTCATAGTTTATTATCCTATTGTATATATATGTTTTGATCTAGTTTTATATTTGAATTTCAAACGTTATTTTTTAGGAATCATTTGCACAAAGATGTTTCAACTTAATTGACGAGTATGCCCCTGGCTTCAGCTCATCAGTTATTGGCTATGACATGTTGGCTCCACCGGACCTTGAAAGGATAATCGGTCTCACAGGTATTTCATGCAAGTAATCTCTTTTAAGTTTTAACATTTAAATGTTGACCTTTAGCGGGTCAAACAGGTTCTCATGTCAAATTTGACATAATTTTAGAGTGAATTTCAAGAATTGTCCTTTATGTTTATACCCATTTTCAGGCGCTGTCCTTTATGTTCAAAATTGACGAGTTTTGTCCTTTATGTTTTCATATCATACACGTTTTGTCCTTTAGGCCTAACCCAGTTAGTTTTTTCAGTTAAATTTGGTCATGTGCTTTGCACATGAGGGCATTTTTTGTCAATTCAAAGGTAAGTTCAACGGCAAATTTACAGCTCATAGCTTCTGCAACATTTGAATTGACAAAAATGCCCTCATGTGCAAAGCACATGACCAAATTTAACTTAAAAAACTAACTGGGTTAGGCCTAAAGGACAAAACGTGTATGATATGAAAACATAAAGGACAAAACTCGTCAATTTTGAACATAAAGGACAGCGCCTGAAAATGAGTATAAAGATAAAGGACAATCCTTGAAATTCACTCCATAATTTTATCCCGGTGAAAATAGAAAAGGATGACCCGCTACCACTCGTTTTTTTGTTCTTTTTCTTTTTCTTTTTGACTTTCATAAATAGTTATTATATCAATATTATTTCCATAATAATCCATTTTTTTTGGGGTAAAGCATTTTAAGAGTTTGTTGATGATTGACTATGCTTTAGGTGGTTTTTAAACCTTTTGATCTGTTTTCTTTTCAACTTATTAAAATTACCATTTTGCCATTTACCGTAATTCCAATAAAATGACTGCATTCGTTTGAGTCCACAAAATTTATTTTATCGTTTTATACGTAGGATATTTTTATATTTGACTAACAATTAAATTATTTAACCTAACTATGTGCAAGCTCAAACATTATGATTCATGTTATAATATGATTAAAGATTTTTTTTTTTTTTTGGCAGGAGGGAACATCTTCCATGGTGCAATGGGGTTGGATTCTCTTTTCCTAATGAGACCTGTAAAGGGATGGTAAGCAAGCTTCGATATTCTCTCGCTTACATGTTATTCTTATTTTGATGACGTTCGAAAACAAGCTTATATGTGATGCAATGCAGGTCAAATTACAGAACTCCGTTACGAGGATTGTACTTGTGCGGGAGTGGAGCCCACCCTGGTGGTGGTGTCATGGGGGCACCTGGACGCAATGCAGCTCGTGTGGTTATTGACGACATTAAAGGCTGATAAGTGGCATTTCTTGAACCATTAAGATCATCATATGGGATGCATCACGGTTTTAGACTCCAAAACACTGATATCTGTCAAGAATCGTCACTTCAGCTAGCTAACTGTTGGTCGAATTTGTTGTTTACTGGCGTGGTGTTGATGATACGGCAAGCGTACCTATGGAACTGGATCGAGACCATGATCTGTAGTTAATCTTACGTTTAATTTATCAAACATAACTCATCTTGATTGAGACAATGGGGCAAAAGTGTCCAAATGTTACTAAATTTAACGTTCCTCGTCCCCACAAGTTTCTTAAAATAGCATCTCCTTATCCGTCTACAACTCTAAAAGCGTGAGTCATGATTACCAGCGGCAACGGCTCAATAGTTAACTAGTTAAATCACCGAACACTAACCACAAATTCCCCGTGTGACAACAATTTTAAGGGATAGACTTGTTGCAACATAAAATCATATTTGGTTCTTATGTATGTATTGATCAATATTAGATCATATATTTTTTTTTTTTTTTTATTTTAATAACTCAATTGACCATCATGAAGCAATGACTTGGTTGGAACTAAAGAGCAGGGGGAGGTTGATTTATCGGTGTCACTTTGAGTTGTTCACGAGCAACTAGCAACGAGCGAGCGTACTTTTGCTCATGCCTGGATCATTTACAAATCGAACCAAGTCGGTTGGCTCATTTTTTCAACTGATCCGAATCGGACGAGCGTATGCAATTTTTTATCGAGCGCCGAGTCATTTGGATAGCCCTATAATAGGAATCGGCCTTTCAGCGCTGGCTCAACCATTTTGGTGGCCTAAGGCGAAGTAAAAACGTGTGGTTTTTTTCGAAAAAAAAAAAGAAAGAAACCAATTTTAGGCAATTATATCACAGAATGAACACATATTTTAGGCTAAATACAGATTTTAGCTAGGGCTTAGGCCCATATTGACACACATTAAATCCATTTCGCAGGCCCATATCATATATCTGTATATATATTTTTTTAAAGTATGGAGGCCCTATAGATTTTGTGGTCCAAAGCCCAAGCCTTAAAATACTTGGGCTTGGGCCGGCCCTGCGACCTTTGAATCAATGAATTACAAAATAGAAAATTCGTCAAAAAGCCGGTCACCAGCCCAAACCCTTGAAAGTAGCGACACTAGTTTTCTGTCACAGGTTTTTATAGCTTTTATTTTTTTATAGGGTCGTTATAACGTTTTTGGAGGTTCTAAGCAAACTACAAAGTCGGGCCCCTTTTGAATTCCCTAAGCAAATGTGTAATAGGACTAATATCAAATTCCCTAAGCAAATGTTTTTGCCATTTCAATAACTAATCCATATGAAACACATTGTATAAAATTAAGGAAATTGACCTTTTTGGTGTGTTTTATATTTCCTTCTAGTAGCTAATTTCTTTCTTTGCCCAAATTTCTGTTTCTTTGAAGATTCTAAAATAACATGTGTTTTTCTAGTCGTATTAGTATCATTTACTTCATCTTCAGTAGTATTTGTTGTTTTTTTTCCTTTCCTATTTTCAAAACAAAGTTATACGAGTCAAAACGCAATGAAAATAGGTTCTAATCGATTTGAAATAACTTACTTGTGTATCGCTTGCAAAATGTTTTCACAATTAAAATGCACCTAAAACAACCACAATTCGATTGATTCGACCCTAATTTTCCAGGTAAAACTGAATGTCATCGTTTTGTTGGCTCAGCAGTTTGATTTCAAAAGGATTAAAGCATAATGACTTTTTTTTGCCCCTCCCTTGAACAACATTTCCGTTCAATTAGGGTGTAAGGGGCAGTCCCCTAAGAGGGAGTCCCTTCTCTTACGCACCACCAATCAGCTAGTGCCACGTCAACTCTCCTCTTAAACTCCCCTAACACCCCATTTTGATAGCGGCACTCCCCTCTTAGGGGACTTGGGGTTTTTTTTTTTTTTTTTTTTTTTTTTTTTTTTTTTTTTGTAAAATTATGCATGTTTATAAATTAAAAAAATATTAATAAAAATAAAAATTAAATAAAAGACATTTCATTAAATTAAAAAAAAACAACCTAGAAAAATAAAAATTACATTCAAACTAGAAAAATAAAAATTACATTAAAACTAGAAAAATATAAAAACAAACTACTCGTCGTCGGAACTCACTTCAAGGTGAGGTAGATCTAAACTTCCGAGATGCTCAACGAGATCGTGTTTTAGTCTCCAATGCGTGTCTTCGTCAATGAGCTCGCTATAAGCTGTATCATCGAAGACGGGTTCGACTGGAGGATCTTGAATATGTACCGGTGCTATTGCCCTTCCGTCGTCTTTTATAATCATGTTGTGTAAAATAAGGCACGTACACACGATGGACCTTATCTTTTTCACCGTTTTCGAACGCATTGGACGATTTAGTATTCCCCACTTCGCCTTTAACACACCAAACGCCCGTTCCACATCTTTTCTTGCGGCCTCGTGTTGCCTCTTGAACTTTTTTTCATTCGGGATGTGAGGATATGGAAAAGACTTCACAAACACGGACCAGGTAGGGTAGATCCCATCAGTAAGATAATACCCGCGTTTGTATAAGTGGTTGTTCACTTGAAATGGACAATTTGGCGCCGTTCCGTTTCGTTGAGCAAGAAATAATGGAGATTGTTGCAGCACGTTGATGTCGTTTTGTGAACCCGCCGGGCCACAAAAAGCATGCCAAATCCACAAATCTTGAGACGCCACCGCTTCTAACATAACCGTCGGGTATTGATGATCGCCTCTCATGTATTGTCCACGCAATTCTGTGGGGCACATTCTCCAGACGAAGTGTGTACAATCCAGACTACCCAACATACCAGGTAGGTGATGCCTCTCCTCATGAGCCTGATACAATAGCGCAACGTCGTGGCTCGTTGGTCTACGTAAGAATTCACCGGCATACCTTTTACAGACTGTCTCGCAGAAATATTCAAGGCACTCACGAGAGGTCCTTTCAGACATATTTAAATACTCGTCGTTTTCGTCTGGTGGGTTACCGGTTGCAAGATTTGTGAGTTTGAGAGTGGTGGGTATGGTAAAAAATTTGATTAGGTTGGTTTATATTTATATTGTTAAAAAAATTGATTTTTTTTTTTAAAATTTGACCGTTGCCAACAGTCCTTTTTTGAAAATCGAGCCATTCAACGCGGTGACTCCACACCGCTCACCCTCCCCGATTCGGGTCCCCGCTTGGATGGCGGCGGTGTTCCCGATCGGTGGATAGGGTCACCGCTCCCCTCCCCGCTGTACGCCCCGTTCACCCTTACAAAAACACCACCACGAAAGTCCTGACCATCCAAGATCTGATTAAATGCATTGGAATCCTTCCTACCCTTTGAACAAAGACCTAGGACACCTGGCAAAATGGATCACCCTTCTGATCGAAATACAGAACGTGAGTCACCCCACCCGCACAGGAGGAAACCCACAAATGGGAAAACCCCATAGTGTTGGATATCAGGCTCTTGATCGAATAAAAAAACATGCGATATGAACAAACTTGTTCGCCTCTTTTATTATATATCAATAGAAAACACATCAATACAATAACCCTAACCCTCTGAACAAACTTGTTCGCCTCTTTTATTATATATCAATAGAAAACACATCAATACAATAACCCTAACCCTCTGTTTATACTCAATCTAATACTAACCCGACTGAAACTCTATTTTAAATAATAAAATAACTAACTAGGACTTTCTAAGATAACTTTTTTGGAGGTGGTTCTATGGAAAAATCATAGACGGCGTGGATCAAGTGGCAAAGTGTTGTTAGGCCTCTAAAAGATGGTGGGTTGGGCTTGGGTTCTTTGTTGGATTTCAATAAAAGCCTTCTAGTCGAATGGGGTTGGAGATTCCAAACTGAACAAAAGAGATTATGGCGAAGAGTAGCAATGTTTTAAAAACCGGTTTTTAAGTGATTTCGGGTTGGGCTCTAAAATGGTTTAACCGGTTGAACCAGGTTGTTTCGAGCGGTTGAACCGGGTTACTAGTTAACCCTATAAATTCCAGAAAATACAAATTCATCTAAAAAACAGTCAAATCTCAACTTGGATTTATGTAACTGATTATAGTTTTATCTAAAAACAACTATTTTTATTGTAAACTATTAAGCATTTTAAGAATATTTTTATTAGTTATAAACAATATTGCATTGTACGAGGTGAGTAACAGTTTCAACAATGATGAAATATTGAAATAGAAGACACTAGGTTAATTACTGGAAATATGGAAGATCAATATTACCATAATATATTTTTATTAAAATTAAGAAACCAAATCTTAAGGTAATGCAAACCGGTTCAACGATTTGAACCGGTAGAACCGGATTTACCGCCGGTACAAAAGACATACCGTATTCGGGTTTTACCGGCCTTTATCGTACCGGACTCGTGTCCGATATCCGGTATAACCGGCCGGGTCATACCGATATTTAAAATATTGAAGAGTAGTATTCGGTATGGGAGTTTTTTTCCAGCAAAGACAGGTAGAACCGGTGTGTGGAATAATATAACTAAACTGGAAGGTGAACTCTGTGTAAGGAGCTTAGGTTTGAGCAGTCTAATCAAAGCAATTCCTGGCGACTGTTCGGCGATCAGATTCTGGCTTGATGTTTGGGTGGGTGATAGCAACCTCAAAACAACATTTCCATCTTTGTTCAGACTTGAGCGCTCAAAATTTTGCCTCTTAAAGGATCGTGTTGACTGTTCAAGCAGACCGTTGCAATTTGCATGGGATTGGTCGTCTGCCCCTACTAATTATGCAGAAGCCATTGAATTGCATGATTGCAGCGTTCTTTTATCGTCGGTCCAATTCAGCGATAGGGATGATCATTGGGTTTAGTCTCCCAATTTGGACGGTATCGTGAAATCGATGCGGAATCTCCTCGAACCACCAGGCTCTTCCTCAGATATCGATACTGTACTCTGGAATAAGTGGCTCCCTAAAAAGGTGAACGTGTTTTGGTGGCGTCTCCGACTTGGGAGGTTACCCACGAGAACGACGCTTATTAGAAGAGGCATTGGTGTGAGCAACTCTTTGTGTCCACTATGCAACGGGGGCGAAGAGACTTTTTGTGACAACCCAAGATTTCAAGACCTTTCCCTTACGCGTCAGCTGTTTTATATTTCGTTGTACATGGTATTATGTGTGTTATGTTGGAATGCTTTTGGTAGTTTAATGATTGTTTATTTAATAAAAACCTTTAATGACAAAAACTCCTTTCACAACACTGCTCGACGAAAAACTGTCCGACGAAACATGAAGTATTTCGTCACCATTGGGTTTTTCGCCGGCCTAGTTTCCTTCGAAGCCCAGTAAGGGCACAATACACTTACTCACATATATTACATAGAACAGTTGTAATTCGTCCCATAACTGAACAATTGCCCTAGAACTCTTGTAACAACTCTCACTAAAATCATGATTTATTATTTTATTTGTCCAATAAGAAACCCTAATTGAGACCCCCAAGTGATCCTGCATAAACCCTAAAATTTTCAGAACAATCGGAATCAGGATCAGGGCCCCTAAAACTCGGGGGGGGGGGGGGGTAAACCCTAGTTGGTATTATCTCGATAGTTTGCTGTAGGAATCGAATTAAGTCGAATCGTCAACTCACCTAGGCTACAAATGAACGTGGCAACCCTATGCTGGAAGGGGTCCCCTCGCGCCACGCGACAGGCCCTTGCGCCACGCGAGGGAGACCACTTTCCAGTATAAATAGGGGAGGTTGGCACTTAGCTTTCTGCATTGGTTCGACGTACAAATTCGCTTTACACACTGAGATATCGTTCAATTACTACAAAACACACACGAACACGAAACGTTGCCGCGATAAACAGGGTAATAACTCGATCGCTGCTACGATTTAATATCCGATCGATTGAAACTATCCAATGGATGTTTAAGTGTTGCCCGCATTAGGTTTATACTTTGTCATTCGTCGTGAATTCGATGGATGTTTAGTATTGCACTTTGTCATTCGTTGTGAGGGTTGTATCTCGTGAGTTATCGTAAATGCTGTATTAGTTACTAACATAGTTCGTGTGCATTGTTGTTTAAATTAGGTTATCAGTGTAAGATTAAATATATTTATTTTATATTTAATCTAGTAGCCATTATAATCATTTACATTATATGGATCAAAATATATAACAATCCTATTAAATAATTAGTTGGTAATTGTTGATGGGCCTAATTACCCTTATTAACTAATTAGGGTTTCCTCCTGGGTGCATATATAAGGAGACTTATGTAGAGGTTCTAGGGTTAGACACATAACCTAATTACTCTCATAACATCAATCGACCTCCTCTCCTAGCCGAACTCCCTTATTCGGTTTCCCTTACTACCATCATTAGATTGCACCCTAAGGAGGAACCAGACCAAGATGACAATCATGTCAAACCTTATTGCTGTGTCTCCATCTGGATTCTCTGTTGGCCTGTACTGCTGCAATCAGGTATGTTTTCATGTTTTCCATTATGTCTAAACAGAACTGATCAACATGTGGTATCAGAGCATATGTTGATTAGTCAGTCCTGTTTTTCGTATCCATTATTCTGGGATTGAAATCTGGAAAACATAAGTTTTGAAAATTCAATGAACATCAAGGCTGGTTTCGAGTCTGATGTGCCGAGATCAATTTTTTTGGAAAAGAATGTTATATAAATGACTCGAAATCATAATGGTTAAAATCAAGTCCGAAATCTGTTTTAGAAGCCTTAAAATTCAGGTTTCGGGTTCCAGAATTATGTTTTATTTTTTTAGGGTTCATCATGTGTTCTTAGGAAAATTCGAAATTCCTTTATGTTTTGGAATGTAGTTAGGATTATTGAGTGTTTTTCCTGTTTGATCCAATTTTATCTTTTAAGTTTATTCGAAAACTGTTAATTGATAATCAGATAAAATTTTCGAAATATTTTGACAAAATTAGATCATCATTAAAACAGGAAACCATATCTCAAAATCCCTTAGAATTCGAATTTTCAGTTATTATCACAATAAGCAGCTATTAACAGTGGGCTCGAGACCATCAGATTACGACTCGAGACCATCAGTCTCGACTCGAGACCATTAGGTCTCGACTCGAGACCATAAGGTCTCGACTCGAAATCATAAGGGCTCCAAAGTTTATAACTCGAGACAAAGGCCTCGACTCGAGACCATAAGGTCATAACTCGAGACCATAAGGTTGCGACTCGAGGCCATAAGGCTGAAACTCGAGACCGTGGTTGCGACTCGAGACCTCATTATGACTCGAGATCTCATAAAATACAGTAGTCGAGACCATGGTTCCGACTCGAGACAAAGGTTGCGACTCGAGACCTCATAACTGACTCGAGATCTCAAAACTCAGTCGAGACCTAACTCGAGACCTCACTCGAGACCTCACTCGAGACCTCATTACCTTAGGATGTTTAATGTGAACTAAGACTTAGCTCGGGGCTTCGCCGCGAACCCCGAACCCCGTGCGGGGGTACGCTGTTCCCCTGCAAACCCCAGCAAACTCACCGCGGAGTTCGATCCGCGCTAATAGGTGGTTTGCTACTAAATAATTGGTTTTTGTAATTACTTAGTTAATTAATAAGGATCAAATAATGTTTTACAAAACCAAAATGGCTTTACTTGAATGAGCTTCTGATGTATCATTTCTGGCCAAAGCTGATTTGATACATCTACTTATCGTTCAAGTATTACGAAAGCTATGTTAAGTGTGCATCATAAACATGAATGTCTTAATATCTGGCCAAAGCTGATTTAATTCCTTCATAGATGGCATACTTAACAAGTGCATAACTAAAGTGATTGTCTCAATTTCTGGCCAAAGCTGATTTGTTGCAAGCACTTTGCACACATGCTTAAATGATTACACTTCTGGCCAAAGCTGATTTTGTCTTCGTTTAAGTTGAACTTTAAATAGTCTATTATTTTGATGTTAGCAATAGACATATCACAACCTCTTCACATAATGATCCTTATATTAATGATCCTTAATTAATTTTATGATCATTTTGTCTGCCTTATTTTTAGTACCCATAATTTTACTCACTATAATTTTCTTCTATAAATCTATATCTCATCCACTCTAATTCCTAAATCTAATATGTTTTGCTTAAAGTTTCTATAAGAATGAGCTCTTAAATTCAATCCTTGATTATCTCTTAAGACACGATAATCCTATTGCTCTCTTCTGATAAAGCACTACAGAAGAAAAGTAGAGCATGATGATTAGGATAAATCGAACATGATGTCTCTTATGATAATCAAGAATAAGTGTTGTCACTAAAAGGTTATTCCAGATTAAGTCTTCCCTAAGACTAATCTATAATTGTGGAATAATCACTAGAACTCCTAAGATGCATGCCTTCATTTAAAATTCTAAACTATAAGCTAAGTGGTATATGTGAATACATAATAATGTACAATGCCATGACCCATAAAGTTAAGGGCTTACGCATGGAAATAACTACAATTTTTCAGTACATGACATACTAAGATTTTCACTTGTACAATTTGATGCCTTATAAATCAACTATAACACTCAAAAGTACCAAAGTATAATGAGTGTGTTGATAAGCAACATATGTACAAAGAAATAAATGTTTGAAGCTGGAAAATAAGTTGTTACTCACCTTACAACCACTTAAACTTTAAAAGAGGATTGTTCTAAGGTCCATAGACAAATTACAAGTGTTAATTCCACCTCTAAGGTTCTTCAAGGGAAAATCTCACTACATAATTATGCCATTAGACTAGGCATAAGCAACGAGACTATTCATTATTCAGAAGAACGGTTGGATAAGCTAAATAGGTAGTCACTTACTAATGATATTTAAGTCTGATAAATTTTAATATTCCAATTAACACATGATTAGTTGACTCTAGTTTTAAACGTTTCCTTACCAGAAGTCAACAAATAACTAACATGAGAGTTAGTGACAAAATTAAATGTTAAGACTATAAGAACCATAATAAGCAGTCTTCTAACAACGCCTTTCGATACCTTATATACTCCAAAGATTAATCAGAATATAGTATCATAATTAATCAGTGTTATGAAGGTTATGTGGTTTGCATAGTCAACATAAAGTCACACTTACCTTAAACTCTCATCTTATTTGTTCTAAATATCTGGATTGAAACATTACTAAGATAAAACTAGATGATACCTTACACTTTCACAACTTTTGTCATCATGTAAATGAGAATTTGACAAAAGGAAAATGAGACTTACAAATTTCATCCATTATAACCGAAATTCATGAGAAATCATGACATGGTTAATGAGGATGATTTTTTTCATCTAATCTCATTCTAAGTGATTTTAAATCATGACATTAAAGCCCTAAAATATGACTTGGCTTAAGGAATAAGTATGGGTCCATCATAAGTCATTCATTGACATTCATGGAACTTATTCCAAATGGAATATTCAGACATGATTCATTTATCATTTAAAAGACTATCAGCTTGTATCTAAATTTTGTCGCATATGGCCCACAGTCTTAGAAGAAATCTATTCATATATATACTTTATAAGATTTCTATTAAATATGTCCCTAAAGTTTCTTATGATATATGGACATTAAAGAAATCAAATAAAGTCTAACGTATATGTGATAGGTTCCCACGTCATGTAGCTCATTGAAACCTCTCTTGTAGCATTCTAGAGATATTAAAGATCAGTGAGAGCATTAAGTGTCTTAATAATAACTTGCAATAGTTGCAAGAGGTGGGGGAGTGAAAATTTTACATTACCTAAATTTACACCTCTTGTACAAGACACCGCTCCATCACGACACTGTTCCATCAATACTTGTCTCCTTAAAATCTAATGCTACTCTTACAAAAGTTTCATTGTTGCTTAATTGTAGGCACACTTAGATTTCTTACCTAAACTAACATAATCCTCAATAAGAGAAATCACAACTACTAACGTCATTAATTTGTTTTCTCTATTAGAATTTGTTGGTCGTTAAATATTGACCCTAAGCATGCTGACTTCCTAAAGATTTATAAGGTCAGTGGGAGCAGTAAAAGTCCTTATCCTGACTTGCAAGGAATACAAGAGGCGGGGGAAGAGTGTCATTAAATTTCACTTCGAATTTAACTCCGGTTACACCTCTTGTACACCATGCTGCACCAACTCTTACAAACTTAGAATCCTGAAAATGATAGCAACCTAACCAAGAGCTAATCCATAAAACTGAAACTTTTAAAACCCAATAATCAACTCAGGAGGTCATCTAGGTTTAAAAACCTACTAACTTTGATGATTATCTAACCTCCCTAACTGAAGTTGAAATGGATTTTGGAAATGTTTACTGATCCTATCTCTTCAAATTAAGCCATTAGTGTCAATTAATCTTCTAAATGGAATAAAACAGTTTTCTAGTAAAACTGATTTTATGTGTTCGTATAACGTTTGGGATTTGATTGAATTACCTAAGAGTGTTCATAACTAAACCAAATCCTGATATAAGCGTTAAGACACTAAGAAGCATGATTGATTGTCAAAGGTTGTACTCAGAAAGAGATAAATTATTAAAGAATCTTTCTTACATATCTGATAAAAGATTTCTTTGAGGATCATCACTGTTCTAGTAGCTTATAATAGTTTAAAGCTACATTAGATGAACATTAAAAATAGTTTTCCCTAACAAATGGCTGACATATTTACATGTTCATAAAACAACCAAGTTTCAAACTGAAGGTTAAAGAACACTTTATTTGTAAGCCAATAAAATCCATGTATGGGTTAATGCAAACATCATAATGTAATTATTTTCATCAACAATCAAGTGGATTAATGTACCTACCTCAAGATGAGTGGGAGCAACTAAATTAAACTTGTCTATATAGATGATATTCTTTTGACAAGTATATGTTACATAAGTCGAAGCATTGTTAACACAAACTTTGATATAATAGATCTCAGAGATATCTCTTACGTGATTGATATCATAACATACCGAGATAGACCCAATGGGACATTAGTTCTGTTCCATAAGTTTAACATTAAATGGGTCCTTACATATGTAACAAACAATATTGCTCTTCCTTTAGAGGGTAATAGGATAAATGATTATTTATTTACGCTTCATTAATTGGAATCCTTATGTAAGTTTAAGTCTATATTCGTTTAGATATTACTCACATTGCAACACACTAGATATGTCTAGATTAATGTGAAGCATCTAATGGAGTATTACAATATCTTTAAAAGAAACGAGAGACTAAAATTTAAAGAAGAAGTGAGAATTAAAACCAGTTTGTTACTCTAACTTTGTGATATTCAAAGATGACAAAATTTAATTTCGGGTTTATCCTTATGTCAGCAGACAAAACCTATCTCATGGAGGAGTCATAATAAACTGATAATAACAACCTAAGTTATAACGACATAAAATAGTCACTAAATGTTGTTGGAAATATATCAGTGGACTCATAAGTTTATTAACTCCATATAATTAATGTTTTGAAGACTTAGTGTGATAAAGTCAGCTACCATGACTCCTTGAACAGTAACAGTTCAAGAGGTGCTGCATTAAATTTCGACACGCAATTAATTATTCGTTTATGAACGAATTGAGGAAACTAAGTTTTGCATCGAATACATTCATGATATGCTTAAGGATCCTATAACTGAAGGGATATTACCCATAAGTCTTATTAAGAGAGCTCATAGACGGGTATTAATTGATGGTCGTGCGCAATTGCATATCGTACTATGAATGACTAAGTATTAGTTAATTTTCCTCATCAGTTTGATTTTGTATGTCTCTAAGAATATGTCAAGTCGACATAATGGCATATAGACAAATAAAGTTACAAATCAAACAAAGGGCTTATGCATATTTTGATCATGACGATTAGGTTTTAAATTAAGGCTATAGTATGATTAATGGGGGTCCTGAGTCGCATAATGATTCAACGGCTGTATTTCTCTGCTATAGTACTTGTTTAAGGCTAAATGAGTGTTAACTCCTGATCAGGCTTACCTAATACTCATAGTAATTTGATTACTCGACTAAGTGGGAGAATGTAAGATTAAATATATTTATTTTATATTTAATCTAGTAGCCATTATAATCATTTACATTATATGGATCAAAATATATAACAATCCTATTAAATAATTAGTTGGTAATTATTGATGGACCTAATTACCCTTATTAACTAATTAGGGTTTCCTCCTGGGTGCATATATAAAGAGACTTATGTAGAGTTTCTAGGGTTAGACACATAACCTAATTACTCTCATAACATCAATCGACCTCTTCTCCTAGCCGAACTCCCTTATTCGGTTTCCCTTACCACCATCATTAGATTGCACCCTAAGGAGGAACCAGACCAAGATGACAATCATGTCAAACCTTATTGCTGTGTCTCCATCTGGATTCTCTGTTGGCCTGTACTGCTGCAATCAGGTATGTTTTCATGTTTTCCATTATATCTAAACAGAACTGATCAACAATCAGGCTTAACAGTAGGCTAAACTCTGCCCGTATAAATCTGCAATGTGAGTCATTCTCTTTTTACCAAATTGCTTTCAAAATCATGTTTGGTTTTCAAAGTTATAATTACAGGGATTAAGTTTTTGTAATCTTCAATTACTGCCGGTATGTGGGCTTTTGTATACATTACTTTATACCCGTCACCATTGGACAACGAGTTAGCCAATGGGTGATCTGACCATAGTCACAGATACAGTCGAGTGACAAATACCGATTTGGGGTAATTGATTGATAGAAGCATTGTAATCTCCCTTAATACTGTGGATTATAACAATGTGTCATTTTGTGCAACTTGAATGACTCGCCAGTATTTCTTGCTGATAAAACCTTTTTAAAACATGTTTCAGGTGATTTGCTGTGAATTAAGGAAAAGTGCTGTGGAGCACTAACAAGCTTGAAGTAGTGGCTTAATAAAATAAATAAACATGTTTTGTAAACCAGGGGTTTCTCGGTGAAATTCCCTTATTGTAAATTATGGGTTTTATCCCGAATCGTGAAATAAAATAATCGGGCATTTCAAGTTTTAAAAGATCCTGTTAAAGTTTCCGCTGCCATAATAAACAATACCACGGGTTTCTGTCCCGCAGCTCCTGGACCGGGTCAAACCAGGTCGGGGGCCGCACAGAAAAAGGTGGTATCAGAGCCACTGGTTTAAGCCAATGAAGTATTTAGAAATACTTAATTATCTAATTGCCATTCTGTGATTCTGTGAAATTTATTAGTTTGCAAAATTTTAACTTAGGATTGTTTGCGTCTTCGTGTGTGCTAACAGCATGAACGAACTATCAGAAGCCCTTCAGAATTTTTCTATCCATAGCACAGATATGGATACCACGGGTACTGTCACTGGATACCAGGCAGATGTCGAGGAGCCTATGGTATTCAAAGCCCAACCACAGGAGAAACCAAAAGTAGTGAAAAAGAGGCATAGGTGGGTAGGTTGGAGGCGTGTACGCAGGAAAAAACCAGCAACACAGAAAACTATGAAAAAGGAAGACCCAAAAGATAAAGGAAAAGGTATAGAGACTGGGGAGAGTTCTAGGCAAAACCAGGAAATGCTATCTTGGGAAGAAGAGTTGGACCGTAAATTGACACTTGGCGACATCATCGGACCTGCCGATGAAACTCTCTTTAACTACCCAGCTGAAGCCCTACTTCCTATTAACCTAGAACCTGCCATTCCAGATCCCATTGTTCACCCTAGACC
The DNA here is from genome assembly GCF_002127325.2 of Helianthus annuus. NCBI lineage: Eukaryota > Viridiplantae > Streptophyta > Magnoliopsida > Asterales > Asteraceae > Helianthus > Helianthus annuus. The sequence continues at coordinate 8,286,162 of NC_035443.2, forward strand.
TCTACCAGGAGCACTGGAGGAATGGTGGACTACCGACTGGCAATTTCAGAACCTTATGAATAGCCCTAATACTTTCTTCCCTCAGTTTGACCCGGAACCTGCACCGAACCCACGAATGAGCAACGAAAACTTAGCTGAACTCCGCCGCTATGGCGAGGAGCTGGTGGATGCCGGAAATAGAATTAGGGAGGTAGGAGAGCAGATCTCCTGGAATGTCGCTTCTGAAATGCCAGCTAACAGGGATAGTAGTGGGTTGTGTGGTTGTAGCTGTATAATAATAATGATGGTAAAAATAGAAATCTTGTAAATTAGCTTAAAAATAAAACGTTGTAAGATACCAAGTGTGTACAGATGCATAATATAATATATATAAAAATCGAATAGTCGCAAGGTCGACAATTTTGGCTATACGTATTAGTTTGATTATGTGTGTTTTTGTGTTATTTGATTTTTATTAATTTACAGAATGGGTAAGCAAAAAGCTTTCGGACATTTATCGTCAACTAGATAGTGCCCAAAAGGATAAGGGAACCTCATCTCAATCAAATTCCTCAAGATATTCAGTAAATACTAAGGAAGGAATATTTGTTCGTAAAGCACAGTATGAGAACCCACTTACTACCAAGAAAAGAAATTGGATTATTAGAAAAATCCACGAGAAAATAGGGACGTCCAATTCAAAAGAAGTGATAGTTAATAAGGAGACTCAGGAAATAGGCAAAAACCCGCCATGGGAAGACGAATTAGATGAAAAATGGTCAGATCTCTATATGTTAGCCACTACAGCAGTGAATCTTGATCCTTAATTAAGATAAACTGCCAAACCTAGACCAACCATGGAAATTATATAAATAAATATGAGGCAATACAATAAATGTGGAGCATAGTCGTCATAGCCAAATTAGATAACAGTATTTCAGTTGTAAGTTGTAATAGATATATAAGGTTGTTGTGTTTGCTATTTTAAATAAAGTCTGGTTGTACAGTGCACCAAAATGTTTGTACTAAATAATAGTTTGTGATTGATACACATTCAGATGGAACACGCTGTTAATGAACCAGTTAATGAAGTTAATCAATCGGAACACCATAACGAGGATCACTTCCTAAACCGGCATGATATAGAAAACATCGTCGCTCAAGGAATAGTTAATGCTATTCCAACCATCGTTGCTGCGGTAAAAAGTCCTGTTGAGCCTTCACAAGCTCACCCTAGTAAACGCACGCGCGAGGATACCTCTAGTAATAGTGTTAATGGAGGAGGTAACAATAACAATGGGATGCAAGCCCCAACATACAAAAGAATGAAAGCTGTAACACCTGGTTGCACTTATAAAGAGTTCCTTGCCTGTAAACCTGTTGAGTTCGCAGGCAATGAAGGGGCGACTGCGGCACTGCGTTGGTCAGAGAAAACCGAAGCAGTAATCAAAATAAGTAAATGTGCCGAGGAGGATAAAGTCATGTACGCTTCTCACCTTTTCAAGGAAGAAGCATTAGAATGGTGGAACACGGTATTACAAGCTAAGGGAAGTGACATGGCCTACGCCATGAGTTGAGAGGAATTTAAGCGTCTGGTGGAAAGAAAATTCTGCCCTGAATACGAAAAAGAGCAGATGACGAATAAGTTTCTGAGCCATCAGATGGTAGATGTTGACTGTCGAGGGTATACTGCGAAATTCTTCGAGTATGCTCAAATTGTACCTACTCTGACTTCGCCAGAACCTGTACTTATCTCTCGATACATTTGGGGTTTAATTAGCGAAATTCGTGATATTGTCAAGGCTGCGAGACCCCGCATGATCGATGATGCAGTGGAGTTAGCTAACACTCTGACTGACGGGCTAGTGCGTAAGCGGGAGGAAAATAGGAAGAAGGAATTGTCTCAGAAAATTACCCAAGGGTTTCGTGTGGGTAATAATAGTAACTTCAGGAAAAGAGGAACTGGACAATCTTCCATTCCGCCACTTTGCTGGAACTGTAAGAAGAAGCATCTTGGAAGGTGTAACGAAACCTGCAACTTTTGCAAAGCTGTAGGACATCGTGAAGACAATTGCCGAAAGAAAACAAAAGTCTGCTTCAACTGTGGAGAAGCTGGACATTTCAAACCAGAATGCCCTAAATTGGTCAAACCAGCTGACAATAAGGCTAAACCTGCAGAAGAAACTACTAAGAAAAACGTAAGAGCCTTTCTATTAGCTACGCAGGAAGCTGAACTAATTCCTGACGTCATAGCTAGTACGTTCTTAGTTCACAACGTCTATGCGAAAGTATTATTTGATTCTGGTGCAAACCAAAGTTTTATCAATACTTCGTTCTGCCAAGCTCTTAATTTACCCTTAACCAACCTTAGGCAGATTTTTACAGTCGAAACAGCAGATGGTAACACTCTTAAAATAGATAAAGTTTTACGAGAAGGAAAGATAGAACTGTTAGGCCACAAATTTACTGCAAATCTGTTACCTATGGATTTAGTTGGATTCGATGTCGTGTTAGGAATGGATTGGTTAGTAGCCAACCATGCTCGAATTCTCTGTGATAAAAATTCCATAGAAATCCATACACCCACAGGAGAATTAGTAATGATTACTGGTGATAAGCCACAAAAGCCACTGAAATTTATTTCAGTAATAAAGTTGGCCAGTTATTCAAGAAAACAAAGAATAGCCTATATGGTTTCGATAGTTGTTAATACCAAAAGTAAGGAACTTAAGGACATTCCAGTAGTATTAGAATACCCGGATATCTTTCCGGAAGATCTACCAGGATTACCACCCGATGAGAAGTAGAATTCAGAATTCATCTAATTCCAGGAACTATACCGATAGCAAAGGCACCGTATCAGTTGGCACCCACTGAAATGCTAGAATTAAAAAACAGTTAGATGAATTACTAAGCAAAGGGTTTATACAACCAAGTTCCTCTCCCTGGGGAGCTCCAGTGTTGTTTGTAAAGAAGAAAGACGGAACAATGAGAATGTGTATCGATTATAGGGAATTAAACAAGGTTACCATTACAAGGAGCTAGGTACTTTTCTAAAATAGATTTACGCTCCGGATATCATCAATTAAAGGTGCAAGAAGAAGACATACCTAAAACTGCTTTCAGAACTAGGTATGGACATTACGAGTTTACCGTCATGCCCTTCGGATTAACAAATGCCCCTGCAGCATTTATGGACATGATGAATAGGATCTGTAAACCGTATTTGGATAAATTTGTAATCGTTTTCATCGACGATATACTTATTTACTCCAAAAGTCAGGAGGAACATTGTGAGCACCTGCATGCACTCTTAACTTTGTTAAGAAAGGAAAAGCTTTACGCCAAATTCTCAAAGTGTGAATTTTGGCTACAGGAGGTGCAATTTTTAGGTCATATGGTGAATCATAAAGGTATTCACGTAGATCCCTCTAAAATCGAAGCGATTACCAAATGGAAAGCCCCGCAATCGGCTACGGAAGTTAGAAGTTTTCTAGGATTAGCTGGATACTATAGACGATTTATCAAAGATTTTTCTAAGATAGCCATGCCATTAACCAAGCTAACCTGTAAAGCCGTAAAATTTGAATGGGGGCCCAGACAGGAGGAGGCTTTTAGGATTTTAAAGCAAAAATTGACAAATGCCCCAATCTTAGCATTGCCAGAAGGAACAGAAGATTTTGAGGTCTACTGCGATGCTTCTAAGCTAGGATTAGGATGTGTGTTAATGCAACGCAAAAAGGTAATTGCGCATGCCTTAAGGCAATTGAAAAAGCACGAAGAAAACTATACGACTCACGACTTAGAAATGGGAGCGGTAATTTTTGCCCTAAAAATTTGGAGACATTATCTGTATGGAAGTAAGTTTACTGTCTATACGGATCATAAAAGCTTAAGGTACATATTTGGGCAAAGAAATTAAACATGAGGCAAAGAAGATGGATGGAAATTCTAAGTGACTACGATTGTGATATTCAATATCACGAAGGAAAAGCAAATGTAGTTGCAGATGCCTTAAGTCGTAAGTATTATGAAAAGCAAAAGCGAGTTCGTGCTCTTAGATTAAATCTACAGTTAGATTTAATGGAACAATTGAAGAATGTTCAAACCACAACAATCAAGGATGATTGAAGGAATGAAAGGACGAATAAAAGAATTGGAGCAAGGAGCTAATGGAATTTGGAGATTCCATAAGAAAAGAATTTGGGTACCTAAGCAGGGAAATTTAAGAAATAAAATTTTAGAAGAAGCTTATAAATCTAGGTATACCATGCACCCTGGAAATAATAAGATGTACCAAGATTTAAGAAATAATTTCTGGTGGATAGGAATGAAAAAGAACATAGCTAGTTATGTATCTAAGTGTCTTACTTGTTCACAAGTTAAGGCTGAACATCAGAAACCTTTAGGGTTACTTCAACAGTTAGAAATGCCTGTTTGGAAATGGGAACTAATAACCATGGATTTTGTTACTAAGTTGCCCAAAACCAGAAAAGGAAATGATGCGATTTGGGTAATTGTGGATCGATTAACCAAGTCAGCTCATTTTCTACCCATGAAAGAAACTTTCAGCATGGAGAGATTAGCCAAATTGTACGTAGACGAAGTTGTATCCTTACATGGAGTTCCACTCTCCATTGTATCAGATAGGGATAGTCGTTTCACTTCACATTTCTGGACAAGTTTCCAAGAAGCCATGGGTACACGATTAAATTTAAGTACAACTTATCATCCCCAGACAGACGGACAAAGTGAAAGGACGATTCAAACCCTGGAAGACATGCTCAAGGCATGTGTAATAGATTTTGGTGGAAACTGGGATGATCATCTACCCTTAATTGAATTCTCCTATGACAACAGTTACCATGCAAGCATTAAAGCTGCCCCGTTCAAAGCACTGTATTAACGCAAGTGTAGAACTCCGGTTTGTTGGGCAGAAATAGGAGAAAGTCAATTATCAGGTCCTGAGATTGTGCAAGAGACAACTGACAAGATAACTCAAATTAAAGAAAGATTAAAAACGGCTCGAGATCGCCAGAAGAGTTATGCAGACAATCGACGCAAGCCACTAGAATTTCAAGTCGGTGACAAGGTACTCTTGTGTCACAACCCCTGATCCCTCTTCCCCGGGAACGGGCGGCCGCGAGCCAGTTTTGGTGGTATCGTATTATTAACAAATTTGGCAGCGGAAATTTTCATCAGGACCGTAGTTGGGAAATATTTAATCAGAGTAAACCACCATATTTTATACCATCAAACACATGGGTAAAACCCAAGTTTTCAGTATACACACTTTTATAGGAATAAATCCTATTTTATTTAACAAAGCATCTATTTTATTCTTAGGTAACTTTATTGCCACTTTTCCAAGCCTTCAGTGCTATCCAGCTGGCTTTTATTTGGCGTTCACATTTTGTTACCTGAAACGCGTTTTAAAAACATTTTGTCAGTGGAAAATACTGGTGAGTGAATCCCAGTTTAATCACGTTTAAATAAAAAGTCACAGTGTATAGTATTGAGGGCGATCCCGCAATTACATTTGTTTCCAAGTTTTATCAATTATCACCGGTCGGTACTGTAAGACCTGACTTGTGGAAATGTTACTCCTTGACCAGGTGGTAACAAATTTTGTATACAAAACCCCAACATACCCACGATAATTGTATGCTTACAAATACTCAATAACTGTTATTCGCATGGAAAGGTATTTAAGGTTTTGTAAAAACAATTAACAAGAAGGTTTACAAAAAGTGAATCAACTCACATTGCTGTTTTGGATTATCCTTTAGGGTTTCCTGGTGATAATCTATAAATTACACAAATGCACGCGTGTAACACCTCGAAAATTTGCGTCCTATAAAGTAATGACACGTGTCATAAGATTGCACATGGTAATAAATACTACAGGGGGACTAAAGTTGACAAGCATAGAAAGTATGTGAATTGATGTGGAAAAAGTAGTTCAACTAAATAAACTAAATTACCCTAAATTAAGACTCAAGTAATAAAAATCTAGACTCTTTAACCTGACTAAACTACTCACCGGCAAGCGTACCGGTCGACTCTAGCACAGAAAAGTAAGTTCGGATGTCGAACCCACAAGGACTCTACGAATTACGTTAACGACTCAGTTAAGACTAAACACTGACACGACTAACAAATATTGTGGTTGGGGGGGGGTTTTACTAAAATTCTAAAATTGTGATTAAATAAAAATTAACTAAAACACGCACGAAGAACTAAGGTTTTGACTCAGATGAGATTAAAGACTACCTAGACATGAATCCGGTTTGACAATGAATGGACTTTTAACGGGTTTATTGTTGTATGGAGCCGGGATCGTTAAATACTAAACCTTAAGGTATTTCAATGCTAAGACTTCCCAACCCTTCTCAGGAAGAAACCTAGGAAACCCTACAAGGCTGTTATGATTACCGACTGTTAGATTTCCTCTCAGTCCTCTAACGATTCTAAAAGTGCCCTAATATGACTATCTACCTCTCAGCGCGATAATCTAAGGCAATTCTAGGTTCTAACTTGGTTTACTAGACACAACTGCAATTAGGGAACTAACCTCGACTTCTCTCAAAATCTAATTTAGCTATATATTGCACCGCGACCTAATAACTAACTCGAGCCTCTCAGCGACAAGCTAAGCAGAACACTTGATTTTGTTAAATTACCAAATATTACTTCTAAGGTTACTTACGCGTTTTCACCCTAAAGGATTAATGATCTATAACGTGATATAGACACTCACCTAAATCAAGAACCCTAATATAACCCTATTACGTGATAAAGACCGTCACCAAGGATCATATGAAGTAACAAGCAGTTATAAAACAATTGTCAAGTATGCATAAGCACCAAATCAGAAAATCTAGAACATGTTACTTTCAAAATCAATCCATACTTAAACAATAAAAACCTTTAAAAAATCCAAACAATAATTAAACCATCATCTAGTCTAGGTAGTTACGAAGATCTAGCCAAGAAACATCATGTCTAACGAAAACAAATCAGTTTCAAAACAAGAATTCATGATTAAAGTGACAAAACGTGAAAATAGTGAAAAACGGGAGGTAAGACCCGAGTTATCTTCTTTCCTACGTTCCGTGCTTCGATCCTATGATTCTTGCAAGCTCGAACGCCTCGAAAACCTCCAAAATCTGCTCTCAAAATCGCCCTAGGGTTCTTGGTTCGTGTGTTGTTGTTTAATGATGATAAATTAAGCTTTTATACGTAACCCTAATGATCCAGCAATTCAGGCTCGTCAGTTGCATCAGTCGCGTAGCGCGACTGATAAGGGCTATGTGCTCGCGCTACGCGAGTGCTCTCCAGTCAACGAAAAGTCAATTCTTTGCAGTGATGTAGCGCGACTGTCAAAGGGTTCTCTCTCGCGCTACGCGAGTGGGACTTTTTCACAGAATGTTGCTTCCAAAATCTTGTCCCATTCTCCAAAACCCTTGAAATTTATTCTAACACTTTTGTGTATTGATCCAAAACTTGACATTTGACATTTCAGCTCGGTTTTGCTCCAATTCCAGCACTTTTTATGTATCACGACCTGGAAAAAGCAATAAAGATCAATAGCACGCAATTCTAACCTAAACTAAACTAAAATTAACGATAAAATATACAAACTATACACGATAAAAGTATGTATTTTGCAATACATCATGAATTCAAGGGTTCAAAACGTCAACAGGAGATAAATATACTTCACAGTAACCCGACTTGATGCTCGTACCTTCAAACGAACGAATCATGGATCATACGGAACGAAATGTGGAAGAAAGTGAGAGATTACAAGCTACAGGGGTTAAATGTGTCAACATGTTTAAGTTGTACCTCTGAGTGACCCTTTAACAAACCCGAGACTTTGTAACGGTATCATATGCTCACTGGAATGCACGATATAAATTTCATCAAGTTCCGTTATAAAATGAGAAAGTTATGATCGAATTCGTATGCGAGGGGTGAAAAGCGTCAAACATTGAAAGTTATGACTTTTCGGGTAATAATAAAATAACCGAGGATTAATAAGTTGGGTAAAAGTCACAAGGCCCTTATACGTAAATAAGAAAGGCCCAAAATGCAAAGTTACCCCTTCGAAACGCCAAGAGCCGACTGTAATAATTGAAAAAGATTTGAAAATCTTACGGCAGGTCTCAGGCGGGCCGCGTAAAGGTTGCAAAGGGCTTTACGCGGGCCGCGCTAGCAGTAGAAGATATGGGCTCTGACAAGGAGATTCAGACGGGCCGCGTAAAGGTTAGAAGAACCTTACGCGGGCCGCGTCAATGGCCCAGATGAAGAAAACGTGGACAGAAGCACTGTTTGGTGTTTTAACCGACTTAGATCATTATTGCAAGAGCATGGGCGCCCCCTAAACGACCCCTAGCACTCAGGGACACATGTTGGTGATCTGGGAACCCTTGTAGCCTTAGTTGTAATGATCTAATGCATCTAAATTCACTATAAAAGGCCATGAGATGCACACATTGTAACCACACCTTCATTCAACACTTCTGATCATTTCTGGAGCTCAAGTGTTCTCTCTACTCATCTCTGGTCGTGCATAGGACTTCAGTAAGTGTGTCTAACCCTTGTTAGTTGAGTTTTTGCTTAGTTATTGCTTAGAAGTCAAACCGTCATAATTAACGGTTGACTTAACGATTAATCACTAATGGTCCAGTGATTAGTCGAATCAAAGGTAGTTATATGTTGGTAATTATGTGGGTATTAAACCCTTAAAAGGGCACCCTCTGATTCCCACTCTAACTAGTCCAAATGTCGGGTCAAAGTTGCTTAGAAAAAGTCAACAGAATGCTAACTTTCGATTTAACGCATAATTAACAATGTAGATGGCATGTAACCTATTTTATCACTCATATAACTTGACAATAAGTATTATAACTGGTCTAAGCTTGTTTGATCCGACCATTTACTGTTTTGACCCGGTTCGGAACCGAAAGTCGCAAAACTTTGACTTTTGCTTTGACTTCAGTTCTGACCCGATTTGGTATATTTTAGATATGCCTTTGGACTCTCTTAGGACCAGGTTACATGATGGTATAACCCTCTGTGGCTGGTTCGTTGTTTGTCCGAGTCGTTTGCACATTTCCGTTATATGCTTAAATGTTAACCATAATGCCCTTTTGCCTTTAAAACGAGAATTTTGGATATGTGAAAGAACAATAGCCTTAGTTACTGATTTTTAAACATGTCCCAAAAAATTCATGACAATCCGAGGTCTAGAATAGGAGTTATGCTAAATAGCGCAATTAAGAAAACTTTAATGATTAATCGGCGCAATTAGCATAAAGCCTATCTAAACCCAAATTTCGACACCAAACCTTTTACATCCTGATGTAAAATAATATTTTGGGATTTTTAAAGATTTTTAATTATTTTTAACCTGCGCATAACCTGCGGTTATGGCGTTGATTCGGTAAATACCGAATATACCCTTTTCGGGCATAAAATGAGTTCTACATGGTATTTTGACACGAATCCAGTTGCTACTGATTTTAAATAATAAATAAAGTATTTTGAACTTTATAACCTATTCAGAAAACTCAGATTTCCTGCAGAACCGGGAAATCTCTTTTATAATCTTTAAAATGACCAAAATACCCCTACGGGGCGTATATTGGGATTAAACTCGTTATGGGCATAATGGAAGGTATCCTACTGATACCACAACCTCTTTGGAGCATATTAACTTAGGAAACCTGTGTAGGACTCTTACGATTACCCGTTACGCCATTTACGCGTTCGGTCCGGTTTTTGTAACTAGTTTACATAAATTAGCCTAAACGGGTCCAACCTTGTCATTTTTACCTCAAAACCCAGAATGTGTTTAGTTTACCCATAATATACAAGTCTCCGAACTTGTTGGGCCCAAACCACATTCCATTCCGGGTTTTCGCCTTTCATGCGATCAAACCGTATTTATCCTTTGAAACTAACCGGTCTAAGCTTAGGCTAAATTAAAGACCCGTTAGGATTCTAATAGGTTATTATAAACCTTCATTCCAGAATAGGAGACCAGTAAAAGATACTTGCATTTGCTTGTTGTGGTTATTACTTGCTCAGGTAAATACTTTTAACTTATTTCCCCTTATACGGGCTTGGGGTATGGTATATAAAATACCGCCTGGTCGGGCAGTTGACCTCAACTCATTAGTAGTTGAGTATTATCAATATGACCCGTTTAAAAAAATTGGTTTTGTTTGTTTTACGCCTTTGGGAGCTTAATGACCATGTCCCGGATATCCTTGGCATCATTTTACGAAATGGCCACGACCTTGACACGCGGGTGTAGGCGTACACCCGACAATGTGTCCATACTTATAAAGGTATAACCGTTGGTTTTCCCGCCGCAGTTTTATACTATGTGGTGTGTCAATTAACCTTAAACCTGGCACGAACCGGGCGACTGAACGCATGACGAACATGTAATTCTTTTACAAGATTAGATTTGATTAATTATCCCAAGTTATAAAAGTTTATGCCACGGGCATTCAAATCAATTTTATTAAACTCTTTTTTAAAAGAAAGTGTCGGTTGAATGTATTTACCAGTGTAAACTGACGTATTTTCCCCAAAAAGATTAAATGCAGGTTCTACACGAAATAGGCTGGCCACTCCTTAGCATCGTTAGAGTCTCGCAAGCCTGGATGCCACTATCTGTTGAACATTATTTCCTATTTTATTTTTGATCCCCTGTGGATTATTACGACTACTTGTGATACTTGGATATTACATTTGTTGGTTGAAATATATCTATCTTTATGCTTCCGCTGTGCATTTAAATATTGTGTTGTTTGACTATATTGTTGCCAACTACGTCACGGTAATCCCCCACCGGGCCCACCGGTGAAACGTGTGGAAATCGGGGTGTGACAACGTGTGTTAGTATAATAACCCATTTTAACATTTGTAATACCCTCCCCGAGACGGCATTCCAAAGACTACGTCGGGCAGAACCACGACAGCCGTTACGGAACCCTAGGTTAATCGGGCAGAGTATCTAATACATCTCCAGGGGTTATAATACTTACATCGTAGCAGAATCTCGCTATTTAGGGGGTATAAGACTCGAGTATAATGCCCGCTATTTAATTTTGAGAGAAAGAAAAGAAAGTTTGAATGATCGGAAATGAAATCCCGAGGCCTTCTTATATAGGGCTGGAAATTGAGTCTCTCGCGGCCCATGTAAAATAAGCACAAGGCTTACGCGGCCCGCGTCAAAGTAGGTCAATCCGTAGCTTGTCTGGATCACCACTAGGCTTGACACGATGCTGACACGTGGCCGCACCGGGGCTCGCCTGATCATCAAGCTGTCGCGGCCCGCGTAGACCTTAAGGGTCCTTTACGCGGCCCGCCTAAACTTAAATTTTCAATTTTTTATTATTTTTTTTATGTTATGTTACATTTCGGGCTCGGTTTTCACATACGGGGTGCATTTAAAGACAGTTTGGGATATTTTAAATATTTTTAGGGTATCGTAAAAATTATCAAGGGTGTCGGTTCAGGGAAGTTATATCCTCCCCACCTTGTTTTAGAGCTCGTCCTCGAGATCTACTGGAACAAGTGCGGATATTTCTTTTTCATTTATAATTCAAGTTCCCATGTGTATTCAGGTCCTTTTTTGGAGTCCCACTTCACTTTGACCAGAACTAATCTTTTATGCTTAAGATTTTTAATTTTCCTATCTTCAATTTGTAGAGGCCTCTCTACAAACTTGAGTTGTTCATTTACCTCTATATCTTTAAGAGGTACTACGAGTGATTCATTGGCTAGGCACTTTTTGAGATTAGATACATTAAATACATCATGTATACATGTCATTCCCTCTGGCAGTTGTAGCTGATAGGCTACAGGTCCTATTCTTTTAATAATCTTAAAAGGTCCAATATACCTGGGACTTAGCTTTCTTCTTTTGATAAATCTTACCACTCCTTTCCAGGGAGAGACTTTTAATAATACCTTGTCACCTACTTGGAATTCTAACGGCTTACATCTGTTGTCAGCGTAGCTCTTCTATCGATCACGTGCTGCTTTCAGTCGTTCCTTTACTTGAATGATTTTATCTGTTGTTTCCTGTACTATCTCAGGTCCAGATAGTTACTTTCCCCCAATTTCTGCCCAACAGACTGGGGTTCTGCACTTTCGTCCATAAAGTGCTTCGAATGGTGCAGCATTGATACTTGTGTGATAACTGTTATTATAAGAAAATTCTATTAAAGGTAAGTGATCAACCCAATTACCTCCGAAATCAATTACACAATCTCTAAGCATGTCTTCCGTTGTCTGAATTGTCCTTTCGCTTTGTCCGTCCGTTTGAGGATGATAAGCTGTGCTTAGATTCAGCTTGGTTCCCATTGCTTTTTGGAAACTTGACCAAAAATGAGAGGTAAAACGGCTATCCCTATCAGAAACAATTGTTAAAGGTATTCCATGTAATGAAACAATTTCATTTACATATAATTTGGCTAATTGTTCCATACTGAAAGTTTCCTTCATTGGTAAGAAATGAGCTGACTTGGTTAGCCTATCTACAATCACCCAGATTGTATCATTACCTTTTCTTGTTTTGGGTAATTTGGTAACAAAATCCATTGTTACTAATTCCCATTTCCAAACTAGCATTTCTAATTGCTGTAACAAACCTGAGGGTTTTTGATGTTCAGCTTTTACTTGTGAACAAGTTAAACATTTAAAAACATAAGCTGCTATATCCTTTTTCATTCCTATCCACCAGAAATTTTTCCTTAAATCCTGGTACATTTTATCATTTCCTGGATGCATCGTATATTTAGATTTATGAGCTTCTTCTAATATACGGTGACGTAGGTTTCCTAATTTAGGTATCCACATTCTCTTTTTATGGAATCTCCAAATTCCATCTGTTCCTTGTTCTAATTCCTTAATCATTCCTTTTAATTTTTCAGTATCTTCTTTGATTACTGATTCTTGTGCTTTTCTAATCTGATCGTTTAAATCTACTTGTAGATTTAATTTAAGAGAACGTACCCTTTTTGGCTTTTCGTGATACTTTCGACTTAAAGCATCTGCCACTACATTGGCTTTTCCTGCATGATACTGGATATCACACTCATAATCACTAAGCATCTCCATCCAGCGTCTTTTTCTCATATTCAACTCCTTTTGCCCGAAAACATACCTTAAACTCTTATGATCTGTAAATATGGTAAACTTACTACCATAAAGATAATGTCTCCAAATCTTAAGGGCAAAAATTATAGCTCCTAATTCCAAATCATGGGTTGAATAATTCTCTTCATGACTCTTAAGCTGTCTAGATGCGTAAGCTATAACCTTTTGACGTTGCATCAGCACACATCCATAACCTGATTTAGAAGCATCACAAACGACTACAAAATCTTCAGTTCCTTTTGGTAACGCTAGTATAGGTGCATGGGTTAATCTTTGCTTAAGGATTCTAAAGGCTTCTTCTTGTTTTGGTCCCCATTCAAACTTAATGGATTTACAGGTTAACTTAGTTAAAGGAATGGCTATTCTAGAAAAATCCTAATAAATCTTCTATAATAACCGGCCAATCCTAAGAAACTTCTAACCTTGGTTGGCGACTCAGGGGTTTTCCATTTGGTAATCACCTCGATCTTTGTTGGATCCACATGGATTCCTTCATGGTTAACTAAATGTCCAAGAAATTGTACTTGCTCTAACCAAAATTCGCACTTTGAAAACTTAGCGTAAAGCTTTTCCTTTCTTAGTAAACTTAAAAGTAAGTGCAAGTGCTTTGCATGCTCTTCTTTACTTTTAGAGTAAATTAGAATATCATCTATGAAGACAATTATGAATTTATCCAAATATGGCTTACATATTCGGTTCATCATGTCCATAAATGCGGCTGGGGCATTGGTTAAACCAAATGGCATGACAGTAAATTCATAATGACCATACCTTGTTCTAAATGCGGTTTTAGGAATGTCCTCTTCCTGTACCTTTAATTGATGATATCCTGATCTTAAATCGATTTTAGAGAAAAATCGAGCTCCTTGAAGTTGATCAAACAGATCATCGATCCTCGGTAATGGATACCGATTCTTAATCGTGTCCTTGTTCAATTCACGGTAGTCAATGCACATACGCATTGATCCGTCCTTCTTTTTAACAAACCATATCGGTGCTCCCCATGGCGATGAGCTTGGCTATATGAATCCTTTCTCCAACAATTCGTCTAATTGTTTCTTCAGTTCCTGCATTTCAGCGGGTGCCAAACGGTAAGGTGCTTTGGCAATCGGTGCTGTCCCTGGTAGCAGATGGATTCTGAATTCAACTTCCCTATCTGGCGGTATTCCTGGCAATTCTTCTGGAAAGACATCTGAAAACTAGGACACTACTGGAATGTCTTTTAGTTCTTTTCCTTTGGTGTTAGTGATTATAGAAATCAAATACACTATAGATCCTTTTCTTATATAACTTGCAGTTTTCATCACGGAGATGAATTTAGTGGATCTAGATGGTTTATCTCCTTTAATTGTGATCTTTTCACCCCTTGGTGAATTTACTTGAATTGACTTTTAATCACATAAAATACTGGCTTTATTGGCTATTAACCAATCCATTCCTAACACAACATCGAATCCTGCTAGATTCATTGGGTAAAGGTTTGCAATAAATTTTTGATTAAACATTTCTATTCTTGCTCCCTGCATGACTTCAGAAATCCTAACGGTTTCTCCATTTGCTGTCTCTACTAGACATTCTTGTGGTAGTTTAGTTAATGATTGATTTAGAAGTTTGCAAAACGAAGTATTGATAAAACTTTGGTTTGCACCAGAGTCAAATAATACTTTAGCAAAAATATCATTAACTAAAAACGTACCAGCAATGACGTCCGGGATCATCTTGGCTTCATTTGCAGTTAGAACAAATGCTCTAGCATTTTTAGTGTTCTTGTTGTTTGCAGTTGGAGCTATCTTCGGACAGTCTGGCTTGATATGACCTTTTTCTCCATAGTTGAAGCACAATCCATTACTGTTTTTCCTCCTGCAATCTTCTTCCTTGTGTCCTGGTGCCTTACAGTAATCGCAGTGAGTGGAGCATTTTCCAGAATGCTTCTTCTTGCAGATCCTGCAGTATGGTGCAGAGGTAGAACCTATATTCTATGGTTGGAATTCCCAAAACGGAATTATTGAGTAAGCCTTTGGGTTAGGTTCTCCTCTGGTCTTCTTCTCTAGTACGGATTAACTCATCTATCAAGGTATTGGCTAGTTCTACAGCTTCTTCTATGGTTTGGGGTCTAGCTGCCTTGACTACATGCCTAATCTCTCCGATTAATCCCCAGATGTAACGGGAGATTAACATGCCTAATCTCTCCGATTAATCCCCAGATGTAACGGGAGATTAACACCGGTTCAGGTGATGCAAGGGTTGGTACTATTCTAGCATATTCAAAGAATGTGGTAGTGTAACCCTTACTATCTACCCCGGTCATTCTAAGGTTTAGAAACTTGTTTGCTATCTGTTCCTTTTCATTGGGAGGGCAGAATTTCCTTTCTACCATATTTTTAAATTCTTCTCATTCCCTGTTATAAACCCTATCACTTCCTCTTGACTGGAGGATAGTGTTCCACCATTCTAAGGCTGAATTTTTAAATAAATTAGAAGCAAATATTATCTTATCTTCTTCAGCACATTTGCTTATTTTTAGAACAGCTTCAGTCTTCTCTATCCAGCGTAGAGCTGCAATGGGTCCTTTATTGCCCGAGAATTCTATTGGTTTGCATGACCAGAATTCTTTATAAGAACAACCATATGGCATGGTTCTTCTTCTTTTAGGAATGGGCGCTTGAAGTACGGGTCCATTGTTCACGCTGTGTTCCGGTTCAGTTGGTCACTTACTGCTATGCTTACTTTTATTATTCGCTTCTTGAACCGTTTGAATAATAAATGGCATTGCATCTATAATTCCTTGTGCCACTATATGTTGAACGGCACTATTATCCATTTGGTTTCCATTGTTGTTCGGATTCTCATTATTCAGATTATCATATTTGAGTGGTTGTCGTTCTGGATATTATCATTCCGGTTTTCCTGATTCACTTCGTTGTCCATCTGAATTTTAAACATTTACCACATATTAATATCACAAATAATATTTGAATATAGCCAATTACATTGCAAGCACTTTTTGGTCAAAAGCGTCGAGCATTGCGACTTTTACTCTATTCATATATTATGCATCTATCACACACCAGTACTGAAATTAAAATTACAATACCGACTGAAATGTAAAGCTACAATACTAGTAGTATGCATCCGTAGTTTTTTTTAACACATACACACATATATTATTATATTATATTATTATTACTACCGTTCCCACCATCACATTCAGGGATATGGATTCATCCAAAAATCCATATTGCGCTCGTCGTATTTCCATACGAGACGCTCTCCCACCTGTCTCATTCGTTCACTACTTTCTAAAATTTCCTCACTGAAAGTCCTAAGTTCTTGTACATTTTCTGCACTCATTGGGGGTACAGGTTCTAGGACTGGGTTTGGAATCTGGGGTGCGGGTTCCTGGTACGGGGCCTGGTATGGGTAGGGATTCTCTAAGATCTCCCTAATGTATGCACCATTAACGTAATAGGGATCTTGAGGATCTAACCCTGGGTAGGCTCCTAGGTTGGGCATTGGCACATTTTCCTGTATCGGGTTTTGTTGCACATAGTCCCTATCATCGTCCCACCAGGGGTCGTAATTGTTTGGGTCTAAGGGATTTGGTGCAGATACCCTAGGTATCTCCTCCGGGTTGAAATCATGCATTTCTATTTGGTTTTCAGGGTTTTCTATCTCCATGGGTTGGTCAGGAATCGGTGGTTGTGGTTGGGGTGCTAGCATTTGTTCCAGATTTGGGTCAGCTGCAGTGGTTGCTAAAATATGGATATTGGCTATACCCCTATTGAGCATATCCTGGGCATAGGCATCGGTTTCTCTTTTAGTTGCGGCTAACACTCGCTGTTCCTACAACTTTTTCATACGTTTTCTACGCTCGTGTTCTCCCCTACTGAACCATCCCCTCTTTTTCTAAGGAAATGGCTCTTCAGATTGAGCCTTAAACACAAAGATTCCCACACACGTGTCAGCAGAGTACCCAGAGAGGGCAGGCTGAGAAGAGGAGGTGCCTTCGCTCCTAGGCGAACCAGACAATTGACGATACGCGTCAGATGGTCCTTGGTCGCTCATACTGTAAACTAACAGATAGTCAGATAACACATAACAAGAAAATACAATTATGCACGTATTTCCGTAATTTATTTCCCAACACTTTGAATTGTTGGTGTCAGCGAAACACTTCTGTGGCTGAATCAGTGGCATAGCTCTGATACCACCTTCTGTCACAACCCCCGATCCCTCCTCCCCGGGAACGGGCGGCCGCGAGCCAGTTTTGGTGGTATCGTATTATTAACAAATTTGGCAGCGGAAATTTTCATCAGGACCGTAGTTGGGAAATATTTAATCAGAGTAAACCACCATATTTTATACCATCAAACACATGGGTAAAACCCAAGTTTTCAGTATACACACTTTTATAGGAATAAATCCTATTTTATTTAACAAAGCATCTATTTTATTCTTAGGTAACTTTATTGCCACTTTTCCAAGCCTTCAGTGCTATCCAACTAGCTTTTATTTGGCGTTCACATTTTGTTACCTGAAACGCGTTTTAAAAACATTTTGTCAGTGGGAAATACTGGTGAGTGAATCCCAGTTTAATCATGTTTAAATAAAAAGTCACAGTGTACAGTATTGAGGGCGATCCCGCAATTACTTTTGTTTCCAAGTTATATCAATTATCACCCGTCTATACTGTCAGACCTGACTTGTGGAAATGTTACTCCTTGACCAGGTGGTAACAAATTTTGTATACAAAACCCCAACATACCCACGATAATTGTATAATACTCAATAACTGTTATTCGCATGGAAAGGTATTTAAGATTTTGTAAAAACAATTAACAAGAAGGTTTACAAAAAGTGGATCAACTCACATTGTTGTTTTAGATTATCCTTTAGGGTTTCCTGGTGATAATCTATAAATTACACAAATGCACGCGTGTTAGTATAATAACCCATTTTAACATTAGTAATACCCTCCCCGAGACGGCATTCCAACGACTATGTCGGGCAGAACCACGACAGCCGTTACGGAACCCTAGATCAATCGGGCAGAGTATCTAATACGTCTCCAGGGGTTATAATACTTACATCGTAGCAGAACCTCGCTATTTAGGGGGTATAAGACTCGAGTATAATGCCCGCTATTTAATTTTGAGAGAAAGAAAAGAAAGTTTGAACGATCGGAAATGAAATCCCGAGGCCTTCTTATATAAGGCTGAAAATTGAGTCTCTCGCAGCCCGCGTAAAATAAGCACAAGGCTTACGCGGCCCGCGTCAAAGCTAGGTCAACGCGTAGCTTGTCCGGATCACCACTAGGCTTGACACGATGCTGACACGTGGCCGCACCGGGGCTCGCCTGATCATCAAGCTGTCGCGGCCCGCGTAGACCTTAAGGGTCCTTTACGCGGCCTGCCTAAACTTAAATTTTCAGTTTTTTATTATTTTTTTATGTTATGTTACATTTCGGGCTCGGTTTTCACATACAGGGTGCATTTAAAGACATTTTGGGATATTTTAAATATTTTTAGGGTATCGTAAAAATTATCAAGGGTGTCGGTTCAGGGTTGCTATATCTTGAAAGTTTCTCCTTGGAAAGGAGTAGTGCGATTCAGAAAGAAAGGGAAACTAAGTCCAAGGTACGTAGGACCATTCCCAGTAATCCAGCGGATAGGACCAGTTGCTTATCGTTTACAACTACCAGAAGAGTTAGCTGGGGTACATGATGTGTTTCATGTATCCAATCTCAAGAAATGTCTATCTGACGAATCCCTGGTAGTACCTCTTCAATATGTGGAGGTAAATGAAAAGCTGAAATTTGTAGAGAAACCACTGCAGATAGAGGACAGAAAAGTCAAGTTTCTTAAGCACAAACGACTAGTACTGGTCAAAGTCAAATGGGATTCAAAGAGAGGACCAGAGTACACCTGGGAACTGGAATCGGAAATGAAGCGAAAATATCCTCACTTATTCCAGTAAATCTCGAGGACGAGATTTTTATTAAGGTGGGGAGGATGTAACAACTCTCACCAAAATCATTATTTATTATTTTATTTGACCAATAAGAAACCCTAATTGAGACCCCCAAGTGATCCTGCATAAACCCTAAAATTTTCAGAACAATCGTAATCAGGATCAGGGCCCCTAAAACTCGGGGGGGGAGGGGGGGTAAACCCTAGTTGGTATTATCTTGACAGTTTGCTGTAGGAATCGAATTAAGTCGAATCTTCAAATCACCTAGGCTACAAATGAACGTGGCAACCCTATGCTGGAAGGGGTCCCCTTGCGCCACGCAAGGGAGACCACTTTCCAGTATAAATAGGGGAGGTTGGCACTTAGCTTTCTGCGTTGGTTCGACCTACAAATTCTCTTTACACACTGAGATATCGTTCAGTTACTACAAAACACACATGAACACGAAACGCTGCCGCGATAAACAGGGTAATAACTCGATCGCTGCTACGATTTAATATCCGATCGATTGAAACTATCCAATGGATGTTTAAGTGCTGCCCGCATTAGGGTTATACTTTGTCATTCGTCGTGAATTCGATGGATGTTTAGTATTGCACTTTGTCATTCGTTGTGAGGGTTGTATCTCGTGAATTGTCGTAAATGCTGTATTAGTTACTAACCTAGTTCGTGTGCATTGTTGTTTAAATTAGGTTATCAAGCTTAACAGTAGGCTAAACTCTGCCCGTATAAATCTGCAATGTGAGTCATTCTCTTTTTGTCAAATTGCTTTCAAAATCATGTTTGGTTTTCAAAGTTATAATTACAGGGATTAAGTTTTTGTAATCTTCAATTACTGCCGGTATGTGGGGTTTTGTATACATTACTTGATACCCGTCACCATTGGACAACGAGTTAGCCAATGGGTGATCTGACCATAGTCACAGATACAGTCGAGTGACAAATACCGATTTGGGGTAATTGGTTGATAGAAGCATTGTAATCTCCCTTAATACTGTGGATTATAACAATGTGTCATTTTGTGCAACTTGAATGACTCGCCAGTATTTCTTGCTGATAAAACCTTTTTAAAACATGTTTCAGGTGATTTGTTGTGAATTAAGGAAAAGTGTTGTGGAGCACTAACAAGCTTGAAGTTGTGGCTTAATAAAATAAATAAACATGTTTTGTAAACCAGGGGTTTCTCGGTGAAATTCCCTTATTGTAAATTATGGATTCTATCCCGAATCGTGAAATAAAATAATCGGGCATTTCAAGTTTTATAAGATCCTGTTAAAGTTTCCGCTGCCATAATAAACAATACCACGGGTTTCTGTCCCGCGGCTCCTGGACCGGGTCAAACCAGGTCGGGGGCCATGACAACTCTCTCTTCTGTGCGGCGACAACTTTGAGTTCTCGAAGCTCCCAGTATCGATCAAACTTATCAATCCCTTTATCTCGGTTAGTGCCCAACCATGATAGCCTGTTTGCTTTGAAATCATTATTGACTGTTTGTTATGTAATGCTTGGATCATGATTAGTTAATGATTTCGATAGTAATAAATCACTAGATCTATGTGATCATCCGTTATAGTTGTGTATGATTGTACATCTAGAACATGTGGTTGAACGTGGCATAAATCTATGGTAGACTTGATGATTAGGAATCTTTGGATTAACAAACCGATGAGTTGCTCGATACTATATGATGATTCACATGATAAACTATTAGTTATGGGAGGTATGACGATAGTAACTGTTATGTTATGAATGGATTTGAATAGTCGATGATTGATCATAATTCAGGGCTAAATGTAACGTTTAATCTGATTGAGGAAAACTAGCAAACTGTTAGCAATAACTACGGCTTAAAACATGGGAAATTAACTGACTGTTATGTACAACGACGAAAGACATCTCGACGAATAACATGGTCTTTCGTCGACCGGACTTCGACGAAACACTAAGGTCTTTCGTCACCTGCATTCTCGGCGAAAGACAGTCTTTCGTCATTAGGGTCTTTCGCCGTAGGGTCCTTCGCCGGAGGGTAATCTGTTTGGGCTTAGGCTTGGTTAAGTAGCCCAGTTAACTGTTGTGAGATATTTGTGTGTTATACATGGGATGTGAACTGAATATGTACTATGTGTTGTACGGTGATACTTGTGATAAATGCAATCCCTGAAATACGTGACTTAATTGATAAATTTTGAAACTAATTGTTCCTGATAATCATGGTAGGGTTGGTTGACTAGCTGGAAGGGTAATTAAACATACCGAGCAAATCAAAGGTGAGTTCACTGCTCTTTTTCCAAGCATGCGTCCCGGGGAGGGACATCTGGTAATCATTCCGGGGAGGAATGTCGGGTTATTGGGATGTTGGTTATTACACTCATTTCTATCATTAAGTCCCATCATATACCGATTGGTTGCCGGGGAGGCAACGGGGTTATTAGTTGATAGCGCTATTAGGTTTGGCACCCTCACACCGTACCGGGGAGGACGGTCGTGAACTAATTACCTTAACCACTTGACCAATGTATGATAGAGCATTGGGGTTTGGGCAAATAATCTGGAGCCATCTGCGGTAATCGAGTTAATAACAACATCAAATCACTGAGATGTTTATACTCATATCTGGTAACTAAAACGTGTTAACAAACTTTGAACTCACCAGCGTCGTCTGACACACTTGTCTGCATGCTTGCAGGTTGTTAGATTCTTGGTTATGGACTTGCTATCTGGGAGTGCTGGAGTGGTCATGGGTCGAGACTCTTGGATACTTGTTTCGTTGGTTTTGAACACTTGTTTTAAAACAATTGATTAACAATTTACATTATGCTTCCGCTGAACGTTTACTTTGGTTTTAACTTATAACTTGGAATTACATTATAAAATGAATGGAATGTTTTGCTTAAATATCTATTATAGTTCAATGTGATTGGTGGCTTGGATCCTGGTATGTCAGACGTCGCGCGGTGTTTCCGCATGTGTTATTTTGGGGGTGTGACACTTTTGGATCATATTATGACATCATGCTTCATGGTGTCTGTTGTATGGCAAAGAATATCTTCTTGGTGTCGTATCCCGCAGGTGTTCTCATTCTCTACACTTGATATTGTCAATAAGCATCTTCGGTTCGGAGGTTAAAAAACAAACCGCCCACGCAGTCTTCATGTTGGCATGCTGGCTTATTTGGAAATCAAGGAACGAGGTGATCTTCAAATCCAAAAGGGTGGTTATCGAGCATATTTTAGACGAGCTGCATTCGGTTGGATTCCTATAGATAAAAAAATCGATCGAATGTCGTTAATCTAGAATGGGATAAATGGTTAATTTCTGTGTATAGTTGTTGATGTAATTGGTTGTAGGCCTTGGGCTGGTTTTTTTTTTTTTGGGTGTTTATAAATGATTGCCTTTAAAAAAAAAAAAAAAAAAAACCCCTATAATTATCTCTAATTTAAATACAAAGAACTTAATAAATTATTATTCATTAAGAATTATCTATAACCCGTTTAACAATTATCTCTAGCTGTCAAGATTAACTTCTTCACATAGCTCAACCAAGAGTAATTGCTCAAAACGAGACTCCAACTCACGACCTCCATAAAAAAAGCCATGTGGGCCTTTGGTCTTTTAGCTATATTTTATATCTAACATGTTACATGTGTTAAAAAAAATGGTATTTGAAATAAATTGTATCATTATTCCAAACCGATTTGGAATAACCGATTTGAATATGAAGCAGCAGAAATTGATCCAAAGTTAAAATAATAATAATATATATTATTTATTTGTGCTATATATATTGTCACC
Source organism: Helianthus annuus (assembly GCF_002127325.2). NCBI lineage: Eukaryota > Viridiplantae > Streptophyta > Magnoliopsida > Asterales > Asteraceae > Helianthus > Helianthus annuus. The sequence continues at coordinate 8,309,088 of NC_035443.2, forward strand.
TGGTATGACTCATATAAACTTTATGTTTGGTGGAGTCTACGTATGGGGTTAAAACTTGCATGGGTTTTATAAAAAAAACAAAGTTAAAAAAATGTAAAAAACAGTAAGATCTGCAGGAGCATAAAAAAATGGAAGACTGGTGGGCGGTGAACATCCGTGGGGATTAAAATGATTAGGGTACAACAGCAAATGCGACGAGTATAACATCGGTTACCACAAAAACATTCGTGGGGATCAAAGAGAGCATCTTTTGGAAATCTACAAAACTCACCAATCTCTAGATCAATCTCAACAACTTGTTTAAGTTGTTTGTTGTAACCATTCTGTTTTTTTTAATATTATTATTAAACAAATTTAACATTGTTAATTGAAAGAAAATAACAATTTAAATAAAGAAGAAAATTAATCGAGATTGGTAAAGTAATTTATGTTGTTAAAATATGTCATTGAATATATCAATTGTCGATAATCTGTTGGTGAAGTTACATGAGAAATTATTCGGGTGTGACACTTTAAGACTTAGGGGTATGGCTATAAACAAACTAAACGTTCAACAAACAGTTCGTGAACTGTTCGGTGAGAAGTTCGTTTGTATTCGTTTATTAGACAATGTTTAGTTAAATGAACGAACATGGATAGATATACATGCTCATATTTACTCATATTTCCACCACCTTTGCATGGCTCTCATTTTTAAAGGATTATAATTATAATGTGAAATGAATGAAGCTAATACCAATATCAGGAGACTAATGAATGTTTGATTTTAATTTTATCAAAAGAAATATGTTTTTTTATGGTTAAAAAGGGACATCTATTTTGAATATCACAATGTAGTCCCGGTACCAGTGTATTAATACCTTCGTTCTAAAAACTAATACAATATTAATTATTTATATTTTGAGTTTAAATACAAAACATAACATCATTATAAGTAATAATGTGATGACACTATTTTACCAACAATGTGACAATTCACACGAATATTGTGTCATGTTATCTAACAATTATACAATTCATCCTTCACCCAATAATGTGTCATGTAACATTTTCTTATTTTACCTAAAAACCTCTCCAAAACAATTTATTAATTCTTTACTAATTTTCACTTATTCCACATATCTTTTACTTGTATTTTCATTACCAAACTATTTATTATAGCAAACTGTTTTTTTAGTTAACATTGTAAAAACAGATATAATAAATGAAATATTACATAGTTAAAAAATATAATAAATACAAGTAATTGTTATTTTATACTTAACAAATAAGTAAATATGATGTCACGTGTCATAAATTTATGACCACAACATTGTTTTTTCCTACTTTTTTAACAACCTGTCATGTTTTATGGCCCGCTTTTTTAAAATTTCCCAAATCGCTTGCTTATTTTCCCTCTACAATCAAAATCAGTGAATAGTCGTTACTAAGTATTTAATATTTATTTTATTCAACTTATGGAATACTCGAATTTCTAACCTATTACATAATATAATAAAACTGAAATTCAATATAGTCTAAAAGTTATCATATCACTTTTAAGTCTTTTTAATATAAAACGGCAAATTTGGATCACTGATATCTCATTTTTAAATAATTGTTTTTTAATAACGGATGTGATCAATATACAACGTCCGTGGCAATCATTCTATGCATACAAAGATCACGCCACGAATGGGGAAGGTTGAAGCCCTGCAATGCGGTCACCCGCCACATTATCATCCGTAGACGTCTTTTAACCGCTATCCTTGGTGACGGTGTAAAAAAATATAAAAGGTAAACTTGCTTTTTGTTTAAAAAAACAAACATACTCTTTTTAAGATATACTTGACAAAACATACTCTTGATTAAGATATATATATTTTTTAACGGCAAAGAATCTTATGTGCAAACTCACCCTGCTCGGGGCTAGTCCAAGGTCGACTCCTCAACTGCCATGAGACCATACCCCTAACGCGCGGGAACCAGATTGAATCTGTAAACCCTCGCCCCCCGTCAGGTTCGAACCCGTGATTAAAGCCCTGATTCGTCAGTTCACCCAGATGTCTGTCAAAAATGGCCCATTCGAACCCGTGATTAAAGCCCCGATTCGTCACTTCACCCAGATGTCTGTCAAAAATGGCCCAGGCGATAATCGAACCTACGTCTACAATAAGGAAGATAGACACCACTATACCAAATAGACAGAGTTAAGATATACTTGACAAATTAAAAAGAGTATATAACTTAAGTGGGTGAGGTGAGGCAAGGGTCGGAGTGTTGATGGGTTGATGAGCCAAATATTGTGTTGTTCACGTGATGGTCATGGTACGGACCCTGGGCTGGGCTCCTCCAACCGTTTGTTGTTTTGTAGAGAAAGGAGACTAACTGAAACCGATTTGACACCCTCTGCATGTCTCCTCCATCTTTTATTCCACGTTTCATAATTAATTCCAAACCTTAATTAATTGTATTTACCTACATACATCGTAGTATTTAAGTTCATTGTTTATTTGTTTGTATATATCTTCGCTAATTATGGGTGGGGATAAAAAGATGAAGAAAATAATCATTGATTTAACATGTGAAAAGGTGAGTTAAATAACGAAAGTTGAGAGGCTAAAGGTTGAAGTCGTGGGGTTATAGGTTATACGATGCGATAAACCAAAAGAGTAAATTATAAAGATATGTATAGGATGAGATACACCAAAAGAGTTTTTTTTTTTTTTAAATGATAAAGATATTTGAAATCATGGGGTGAGCGGTTAGTAAAGAAAAGAAAAGAAAATGATAAATCTTTACAGGGTCTACTGAAGTAATAGAATGGAACGGACGAGTTAATGAAATAGATCATTACCATTTTATGGTCTTGTTTGGTTATCATGTGTGAATAAATGAATCATTACTTTGTGTTGTTTGGTAGGCAAGACAAAACGAAGGAATAAAATCGATGTTGGGTAGTGGCGTTGGTTGTCGTGGTGGGGGGCGAAGAGAATTAACACCAAATTTTTCCACAACCACTCCACCACTATCTCATTAGCATTAAAAAGAGAATTAACTAATTTTTCATCTATGCTCTTAAATATTATGGTTTTAAACACTTATTTTCTTTTATTGGAGAGAGATGGACATTGTGTGCCTCGTGATCGGCGAAGAGCAGATCCCTGGTGACTATTCCCCTGGTCACATGGCCTTTTTTGACCATTCCAATCGACTGTATCATTTTAAACATTATTCATAGTTAATTTTAGAGCTAACCCATAAAAAAAAAAGTTGTCTTGGCCTGCCTAAGCTTATTTAATTTTATTTAAAACTTAGATCTTATAAAAATACTCATATAGAATGTCATGAAGAGTTTTACAGTGGAGGATTTCAGTTCCACAGAGAATTTCAGTCCAAGTTATTTTTAGTTGGGTAGAGGATTTTGATTTTCAAGTCGACTCGTGACTAACCGGACTCAAGTCATGTGTATACATTTTACATGACTTTAGATGTCCCACATTGATCACCGTTAGGAAACTAGGGGCATCATTTGACACATTATTTCATCACATTTCACTTATCGCACTTGTAACACTCATCATATTCAACCACTAACCTTTTTTTTTTTTGTTTTTTAAATAAAATATAAAAGAGTTAATTACATAGTTAGTCCCTGTGGTTTGTAAAAAGTAATACACTAATGTACTAATAGTTTAAAATCACTTACTGGGGTATTAGCTTTTCAATTTGTAACATGTGAGGGTATTAACGTTAATGTCCTGTTAAAACTGAACCCTTACAACCTCACGTGCAAAAAATGTGAGGGTATTATAGTCATTACAACATCAACAAATTTCCCTCCAAATTTATAACTGGTTTTTCCCCACCCCAATATACTGAAACCCTAATTCCAGCCAACCTCCAAATTGAAAGTGAAATCGTGATGGTTTTGTGCAAGTGTGGTAAAGCAACAATGATGAAGACATCAAAGACTGACAACAACCCTAAACAGAGATTTTATACGTCCCCACAAATGGTAAGTATGTGAACCCTAATTCCATAATTCTTGTATTTAAAGACGAATTCCCTAAATTTGTGTTTTTGCAGAGATCAAAGTGCCAGTTTTTTTTTGTGTGGATTGATCTTCTATTTAACCCTCTCCATCCCAAAATTAGGGCTCCATAATCCCCCGAATCACAGTCTGAGCATTGAGTACAAATTTGAAGAACTAAAGCAGGAAATTAGAAGAAAGGATGCATGTTTACTGATGAGTTGGGTATGACACGCCCGGGTTGTTCTTATTTGGTTGCTTGGATAATCTACTAGTTAGTTATGTTATTCTTATTCATGACCAACCGAGTTTATCAAATATGTTGATAAACTTTGTGCTTTGGTGAATCATACAAAGAGGTATACATACCTCCATGCTTGACTTCCATGAAATCTATGATACTATTTGAATATAATAAAAATATATAATATACGATATAATATATATATATTGGCCGAATTCATGATGTTAACCTGTTTGTGGTTAAGTGTTATGAACTTAGGTTATTTTTATCTTTGTTCTAAATTCCTCGTTTTTTATTCTAATGGGCATGTTAGAACCCATGAAATCATATAGAAACTTAGTGTCAAAACAAGTACTTAGACGAGATATATTATTGTGAATACATACTTTTTGTACTTAAAAATTCCAACCCGAATCCTTTGTCAAAATCCGAATACTCACACACCTTCACTTCCCCATTGTAGGGTAACATCGGTGTTCCAACCCTCACATTCGTCAACTCACGGATTAAACGGAAAGCTTTGCAAAACCGTGAGTATACACGACACCTTTTTTTACTTTTACACTTTCAGGTGCAATATGTTATGCTATTAAACACACGCAAAACACATACTTTATGCTTAATCACAAACAAACAATCCAATATACATGTTTAATACGTTATAGGTGAACACATATATGCTAGATTATTCTTATGCTTTATACTTGTCTTTAACTTCGTACAACCCTCCCTTAACATGTATAGCGCTATAGGATTAACACACCGCCCGTATTTTTGAGGTCATGTTAAGTAAACAAAACGGTCTATTCATTGCTATGGTTAGATTACGCTAGTGGAAATCTTTGGTTTGACTTGTATAGTTGCATGCTAGTATCGTATGTTAGTTTAAGTTAACGATTATGGCATGTGGATTTGTTTAAACTTTTATACTTATGCTAGTAATCAAACTTGTATACTCGCCAATAATTTTGTGTTGAACTATACTTTAATACGTGTTGTAGGAATTTGATGGCGATGATGATGAACGGAAATCTAGTAGGATTGACTAGAAACTCATTTTAAAATCTTAGTATTGTTGTTGTATTTGCTTCATGTTCCCTTGTCGTATTTTGTTTCAAATGATGTACTTGAATATTAGTAAAGAAATGAAATTTTGAATTTTAAATACTTGTCGCGAATTAGTGTTATGAAGTCTCTTGCAATCTCGTTTTCGTCTCACTCCGATGTTTCCACCATCGGTTGGGGTGTGAAAGTTTCCCCCCATGTAAGGTAATTCCGGTGTTCTAATCTCAATGCTCGTCAAACTCTCGGTTACTAGGAAAGCTTTGTAAAACCGTGAGTGTACATGACCCCTTTTTAATTTTCGTCACTTCGGGTGTAATACGTATACTTTATGAAACTCACACAATCACATACTTTATGTTTAAAACACAAACAAGAAACTGAAATACATGCTTAATACGTTATGCTAGGAATTCATACATGCTAGAACTTATTTACATTATGCTTTGTCATTAATTTCGTTCAAGCCTCCCTTAACATGTATACCGCTATAGGATTGACGCACCGCTTGTATTCTTGAGGTCATGTTAAGTTAAACAAAACGGACTTATCGTTGCTACGATAAGATTACGCTAGCGGGAAACTTTGGGTTGACAAGTAGGAGTTGCATGCTAGTACTGCCATGATATGTTCTAGACTCGTTCGTTAAGTGTTTATGAACAGTTCGTAAACACATATATTTCTTAACTTACGAATACAAACAAAATCTTTTTTGTGTTCGTTCGATTCATTTGTAACATTATCTGAGCCACCAATTCTTATCAAATAAATGATTTACATACATATTCTTTCACTTAAAAGTAGGTGTCCAAATCAAGGTAGTAATAAGTTTTCATTGGTAACCCTATTACATGTGATCATGAGAAAGAGTACAAACATATATATCTTTCACCAAAACCGGGGTGTTTTTGAGTTGTGGGTCCCACCCAAGATAAACTCCTGTACAATGAATGAATCCAAGTGAAAGCACTGCTTAATATGAATCCAATGAATAATAATTTTGAATGAGATTATTCCATGGCTGAAAAGAAATAAAAAAGAAGGAATGGTTTTTAAAGTTGATATCGAAAAGGCATACGACTCGATAAGCTGGGAGTTCCTTAATTCCATTCTCGGCCAAATGAATTTTCCTGAAAAGTGGAGGAACTGGGTCATGTCTATAGTAACATCGGTTAAAGCATCGGTACTTGTGAATGGTTCTCCGACACAAGAATTTCCTTGTTCGAGGGGCCTGAGACAGGGTGACCCTCTATCGCCATTCCTTTTTGTCCTAGCAATGGAGGCACTAACTGGGATAATGAAACAAGCATGTAATATAGGTCTCTTTAAAGGTCTAGGATTGTTATCGAATGGAACCCCAATATCACACTTCTTATACGCCGACGATGTAATTTTTGTGGGAGAATGGAGTTTCGATAACTTGATAAATTTGAAGCGTCTACTGAGATGTTTTTATCTAAGCTCGGGACTGAAAGTAAATCTGAAAAAGAGTAGCCTTTATGGTGTCGGGTTGGAAGATAATCAAGTGCAACTAATGGCAAACATGATGGGGTGTACAAGAGGGGCCGTTCCGTTTAAATATTTGGGGTTACAAGTAGGAGCTAATATGAATCTCATAAAGAATTGGGAACCGGTGGTGGAAATTTTTAAAAAAAGATTATCACTTTGGAAAGCTAATACACTTACATTTGGTGGCCGCATCACTCTGGTATGTTCGGTTCTCAATGCACTACCAACATATTATTTTTCTTTGTATAAGGCACCCTTGGGGATCATAAAAAAATTGGAAAGGATACGTAGAGAGTTTTTATGGGGTTCAAATGATGAAAAAGAAAAAATGAAGTGGGTTGCATGGAAAAACATGATGACACCGAAAGACTTGGGAGGTATGGGGTTTGGGTCCCTTAGAGTAATGAACCTAGCAATGCTTTCAAAGTGGTGGTGGAGGTATAAGGTAGAAAAAAATAGTTTGTGGAGGAAAGTTATATGGGAGATACATAAAAATACTAGGCTTTGGAGTTTTATTCCAGTAAAATCATCTTTTACAAGTCCGTGGAAGCAAATCTATAGTATAAAAGACGACTTCAATGCAGCAGGATTATGTTTGGAGTCCTTGTTTCGTGGCCGGCCAGGAGTGGAAAGTGAAATTTCATTCTGGAAAGAAAGATGGCTGGATGATATTCCTTTGTGCGAGAAGTTTCAGAATTTATTTCAGCTTGAAAGGCACAAGAATGCGATAATAAAGGATCGTTTATCAACAGGTAACTCGGGTATTGTTCTAAACTTCTCTTGGGCTCGTTCTCCGGCTTCTGCAGAAGAATTATCAGAATTGCACAATCTGTCCGGTGTCTTGCAAAGTCTGCAATTCGGACATGGCTCGGATAGTTGGATTTGGGGCTTGGATAGTTCGGGTATCTTTTCTGTTGGTAGCGTAAGAGAGAGGTTGCAGAAATTGCTTTTTTCGGATCTACAGGTTGAATTGGATTGGAACAATTGGTGTCCTAAAAAGGTAAACTTCTTATTATGGAGGCTAATCCAAGATAAGGTTCCGACGTATACGGCCCTAGCAAGACGCAATATCGTGTTCCAAGACAACGTTTGCAAGATGTGTGGAGAAGAGATTGAATCGGCTCTGCACTTATTCGCATCATGCGGAATTGCGGAACAGATTTGGGAATTCGTATCTCGGTGGTGCCGAATTAAACAGATTTTTGCACTAGAACTAAAGGATTTGACAAAAATACATAAAAATAACAAAGGTTCTCAAAGGTGGAAAAAAGTGGTGAATTTGGTGACCCAAGCAGCCATTTGGGTTATCTGGAAGAGCCGAAACGAGGCGGTCTACGAAGGAAAGCATCCGTATGTGAACAAGATGAAAGAAGAAATTAAGATACTTGGATATACGTGGATAAAAAGCAGGGTAAAAAATGTTAATATATCATGGAGTGATTGGTGTAATTTTGATTTGAATAGTTTTGGTGTATAAGGTGATGTAATCACATTGTAAACTTTGGTGATCATCTGGCCAATATTTCGGTTGTCCAGGTGAATATGGAATAAAATTTTGTTGATCTTTCAAAAAAAATATGTATATCACTCTTTCACCACAACGTGCTTCACTGCCACATACTTGACTCTTATTTCATCTTCTTACTACCCCCCACCCTCCCCACCCCCCACCCCACCCCTATCCTCTTATATATCCCAACTCTTCAGTTCTTTTCACACTCTTCCATCATTACATGTTCGTACACTCATTCTACTCTCACCCTCCATTTAAACACCCCTAAACAAGTGATCAACACCTCCCTCAAGGAACTAACTATCAACTATACATACATATACGTAAAATATGTATAGGTGTGGTGGCTCTAATAATGCAATGGTGTTCTCCATGCCTTATGATGGAGAATCACCGGTTGACTGTACGCTTTCTTTGGGTACACCGGCTACTCGTTTGACTGGAGATTATGATAGGGTTAACCATGAAAGAAGGTCTACTGCTAACTGGTCGTCTAACTTTTGCTGGGATATTTTGCAACCGTCACCCTCTCAGAAGGCTGTCCATGGTGGTGGTAATGGCGGAACCGCGGTTGCGGAACCTTTACTGGCTAGGCGGTGTGCTAACTGTGACACCACTTCTACTCCTCTTTGGAGAAACGGTCCTCGTGGACCCAAGGTAGGGTTTCCGGTTATCCGGTTTTATATTTTTTTTACTACTTTTAATTCGGATTTTCCACTGTTACCACATCCCTACATCCATTTTCCACTCTCTCTCTCTATATATATATATATATCTAGTAGGTGTGTCAATATTAACTCCTTTTAATACTACATTAATATTCATTAATATTAACTCCTTTTAATACTACATTAATATTCATTATGGGATTAGTACTCATATGGATGAACACCATTTTACACATCTTAATACCATATATGTACATATTAGTATATTGAAAAAGTATATCGTACAGTACGGCTTAACGTACATCACGTACGACAACGTGCGTGATTTGTTCTATAACATGCGTGATTAATGTTTTCAATATGCGTGATTATTGTGTTTCAACATGCGTGATTTTGGATTTTTGAGTTATAACGTGTGTGATTTCAAAATGAACGTGCGTAATTATCTGTCGTATGTGATGTACGTTAAGCCGTAATGTACGTTAACCTCCTCTTAGTATATTAGGCTAAAAGCCCTTTGGTATACAGTTCTGTATATATATTTGAAAGGAAACAATTGTATCGAAAATAATCCGCTTCTAGCTAGGAGCTAGAGCGAAACAAAGTGAGGGTTTTGTTAAACGTACTCTCTCTTGCTTTTTTTACTGGTTGTACCCTCACTTTAAGTTATCAAATATTAATTGTACTCTTTCTTAAGGCTAAAAAAATCCACCTGTTTTGATGTTTTCAACAAGAAGGAACAGTGGCCTTACGCATCTTAATAACGCTAGGCTAGAAGCTCTTTTCTGTCCGGCATTATATATATTTTTAAGGACAACATTTTAATGAAAATAACTAGCTACTAGCAAGGACTAGAGCAAAATGTATGGAGAGTTTTGTTAAACGTACCTCTTTCTTATATTTTTTACTTGTAGTACCCTCGCATAAAGTTGTTAAATATTAATATTACTTCCTTTTATTGCTACAAAAATCCACCTGATATATTATCTTCAAAAAGGTTATGATAAAAATTAAGTTAGGGATACGTTTAGCCAACCCAAAATTGCAACACGTTCAAAATTTCAACGTTATAATCTTTTAACAAAATTGAATTTGCAGTCGCTATGTAACGCTTGTGGAATCCGGTTCAAGAAAGAAGAGAGACGAGCCAACGCGGCAGCAACCGCAACTACAAACGTGGGCGATACGACGGAGACACAACACTACCAACAAATGATGAACATGAATGCAAACCCATGGGTTCACCACACACAAGCCACACACAAACTCCCATCATGTTACTCACCAGCAGCATCAAAAGTGAACGAGTTCAGGTTCATTGATGACGTGGACGACAGAGATTCGCCGTTCTTGTCGTGGCGTCTCAACGTCACCGACGGTCCAGGGCTTGTCCACGGGTTTACGAGGTGAAAGTGGGCCCACTCGGAGGTTGTTACAAGAGACGTGGAGTAAAAAAAAAGTATTTAATTAATTTTATATTTCCAGAGCAAAAAAGTTTATTCCAAAGAGCATCACTTTTGTAATCACTTGTACTTCGTGTATTGGTGTTTGTCGATTTCTGCTTTGGGAAAGACTCGCTTTTATTAATTTTCTTAGTTTTTAATAATTATTAACAGTATCTTTTTGTCCTTTGGGTTCTGTCGGTCAAACATATACTTTTTGGTCTTAAGTTTACTTGGTCCCATGAACTCAAAATTAATATATTTATATTTTCTGTAAAAGTTTTGTAAATATTTTGTGCAAGTCAAATATCAATATAAGCTTGTTTTGTTGTTCATCCAGGGCCGTCTCCGAAAATCTTCGAAAATATATAGGTCCTGTGTGAAGATAAAATACGGGTCCCTAAAATATAATCTTTATAGAAAGAATATACAAAAAAAAGTGTTAAATATATGAAATGAATTAAAAATTTGTGGAATCGCTCGCATGTTGCAAGGGTAGTTTAAGGGTAGTTTAAGAAAATGTAGAATTGTTACATCGTAACTTTAAAAAAACACGTTGTAAGGGTAGTTTAAGAAAATGTAGAATTGTTACATCGTAACTTTAAAAATCGTTATTTACGATCATGTAAAACCATCGTAACCTATCCAAATTTATTTAGAAAATACACATAGTGAAAAGAGGGAAAAAAAAACAAAATAACTTTTTTCATAAAAATGGAACACACAAAACTAATTGTAGATTGAATAATATTTTAAGAAATTAACATAATAAACAATTTTAAACTAGATTTGAGAAATAACTACGATTCCCTTTTTAAACACAAAATTAGTCAATTAATGTCATTTGCATTTAATGCATAGGTAACAAACATAAATAAAAAAAATCAACTAAATATGAAACTATCAAGACTAGAACCCAAGACCTATTTGCTAATTAAGTGACATGAGAACAACCAGACCATGAGCCTTATCTTGTCTTTTTCCAATTCAGTACTTATATATTCTAAGCTCTACAGTGTAACTTTATTAAAAATATAAAAATTTGGGCCCTCGGAGGGTTTGGGCCCTGAGCCGTCGCCCACCCCGCACCCCCTCCGGGCCGGGCCTGTGGTCATCACTGTCGAAAATACTATAAACTTTAGTACTGAGATCCTCGTTATTTTTTCTAAAAGTAGTGAGATAGTAATCCAGTAACTTACACTCAAAACCATTTTGAATGTAACTAGATTCTTGTCATAGGCTGTGTTGCGCCGACACCTTAGTTGTTTATACGTGGCAGAATGTTGTGTGATGCATTAATCATACGAAAGTATGAAAGTGCTTGTTTCGATATATCCGATCTAAACGCTTGGTTCGTTTGGTGACGGTTCCACCTAACCACTACTCCCCCTTACATTTGTATCAAAATTTAGCGGTGTCAAAATGTACAATAACTCAAATTTATAACGTTGAGCGTGTTATATTTGACCCGACTTGTTTCCGAACATAGTTTACGTCGAAACATAGACCAACAAAAACATATGCAAAAATAAGCTTGAAAACGTTTTATATATGACTAGACTCGTCTCTAAATTATTTTTTGTCGAAATGTGAATTTAAACCAACACATACATTAAAATGTCAAAATGTTGACCAAATGAAATCATACATAAAAATAAACATGAAAACGCATTATATTTAAGCCGACTCAATCCTGAAAAAACTGACGTCGAAACGCGAATTCATACTGACATGTATATAAAAATAACCATGTGAGAAAATAGTGTTTTTTTTTTAATTTGAAATTAAAGAAAGACAGCTTATAAAGTTTTTTTCGAAAGTTTTCTATGTTTAGGAGCTATTTTTGTCAACTTAAAAAGTAGTCTTTTTTTTTTTATTATTTTTTTTTTTATTTTTGTCAATTTCGAAAATGGCTTTGTATGTGGCATGGCCACCGACCATACGTCAAAACATTAATTCTACTGACAATTATATAAAAGTAACCATGTGAGAAAACGTTAATTCTAATTTATTTACAGACAATGTTCTTTCTCTCTAAAGAAATTACTAAAACAAAGGACATCCGCCGTAAAGAAATTACATTTTACGTCATTTATGTTCTAATTTCTTTGTAGACGTTGTTCTTTCTCCCTAAAAAGATTATAAAAATAAAAGGACATATGCTGTAAAGAAATTAAAACATCAAAGAAACTAAAACATCAAAGGACATCAGTTTGGGGTAGGCGTGTCGGGTGGCGTTGAGGCCATTTTACACAGTGTCAACAGGGTTCTAAGTGAATGTCACACTGATGGGTCTCTTGCAATGCTTACTGTAGATTTTTCTAATGCTTTTAACCAGGTGGATAGATCAGCCTTACTTCGTGAGGTCAGGATGAGGTGCCCTTCTATTTCTTTGTGGGTTGAATTTCTATATGGGCAGCCAGTAAGATTGTATCTTGGAGATCGACACATTTGGTCTACCACGGGAGTTCAGCAAGGGGACCCATTGGGACCACTTCTTTTCGCTCTTGTTTTACACCCCCTTGTGCATCAGATTAGAGACAAATGCAAGCTTCTCCTTCATGCTTGGTATCTTGATGATGGGACTGTCATTGGGGGTTCAGAAGAGGGGCTAGAGTGTTGGACATCATTAAGGTGACGAGTCCAACATTGGGTCTTGGACTCAATATTAAGAAAACTGAGCTATTTTGGCCTTCTTGTGATGGTAGCAAGTTTCGTGAAGGGTTATTTCCTAAGGACATCGGGAGGCCATTAGTCGGGGTGAAGCTTCTTGGGGGGGCCGTTAGTAGAGACGCAAGCTTTATTAGTGGGTTGGCAAAGAAAAGAGCTGCTAAGGCGGTAGATTTGATGTGTCTTCTACCCAAATTAGGTGACCCACAAAGTGAACTACTCTTCTTCGATCCTGTATGGGCATTGCCAAGCTTTTCTTTGGCTTGAGGACATGCCAACCTGTACATATGGAAGATGCAGCGTTGTTCTTTGATAAATGTTTGCGTGAGGCAATTAAGGAATTGGTGGTTTGTAGAGGTCCTTTCTTTGGAGACCTCCAGTGGCGACTTGCCTCTTTACCTATTAGGTTTGGGGGTTTGGGGTTGTATTCGGCTGTAGAAGCTTCATCCTATGCTTTTGTAGCCTCGAGGGCCCAATCGTGGGTGCTAGAGGACCACATCTTAAGAGACAGTGGCATATGTGGTATGAATTCTGATTATGTTTGTGCTTTGGCTTGTCTTCGTGATACAATTCCAAGCTTTGACTGTAGGAACGTTAGACGACCTGACGAGTCGATCAGAAGAGCGCTTAGACAGAATCAGAGGCGGAATTTATTGATTCGGTCTTTGTAAAGCTTGATTTCACTATTTAACTTCTTGTTTATTGATAATCTGACAGTTTACACGTTCCGAAAACAAATCGGCAGGGCTTCGCCGTTACACGCACAAGACACTCTCACAGATCCGCTCCAATGACCACTATATATAGGCAACATGGTTCGCTTATATGGCATGACCATATAAGCGAACCTCATATGATCTTATGAGCGGACCTCCAACTCATGTTCATATGAGCGAACCTTATATATAAGTGACAAATGAGCGGACCTATCAAGAACCACATAAGCGAACCTATGTTATTGACATATAAGCGGACCTACCTAAACTTATGTGTTTCTTGATTTCCGATCACTCTATAATCAGCCCTAACCTAAGACTCGAAATAAGATGTAGTCGACAGACAACTGCACCAACAGACTCCCCCTTGAATGTTGCCGGAATCTTCAGTGAGAGTCTTCAACATGACATTATTGATTTCGATCAGTCTTCTTCAGGAACTCTGCCTGGGATCATATGCCTGGATCCTTCTCTGGCTATAACTTTCATCAGACTTTCCCTTATCATCATGCTAGGATTGTCGTCTGGGATTTGTTACCACCGTTGAAATCATCTCCTGGCTTTATCTCATCAAACTTCTTCTCAGGTTCTGATGTATCTCCTGGCTTTCCGTAGCAACAGGATCAGAAACCTGCACAACTCAAACAATCTATCACAAACAAACACAATTGTGATTCAACTTAATGAATCAACTAATCATTTAAGAATATTCAAGAATTTTTCACATTTAATCAATTTATTAAACTTTCCAAAATCTGATTAACCATTTCAAATCACTTTAACCAATCCAACTATTCATCTTGTTTAGCCTTTGAGATTTTGAATTTCAGCTCTCCAACATCAGTTGTCGAAAATCTTTTTGGATTTTTCAAATATGAAACACAAATGCAATAACAACAATTAAAATGCAGAAATGAAATATATATAAACATATTTTTGTGAGTTCGTGCAAGAGGATCATATCAGCTGCTGACTAGACACCAGCACCGTCAAGCTGTTAATTCATTTTAAGCTTTTAAACAGTTCGCGTTGATTGTCGATATATTGATCCACTTAAATTCTCACAAAATGTTCAACCTGTTCGGGATACAGATTTAATGTTTTAGAACTTAAACATCTACATGTGTCCCACCTCAGTATATACTCCCGTATCCAGACCCCAGTATTCAGTCTTACAGGTGAGTATACCACAGCTGATATCTGTAAAGGGGTTATGTGCGAGGGCCGTGAGAGCTCAGGTCGATACTTCCGTATACGCAGAGAGATGACGGCTTCGACTTTAAGGTGTGTCCCCTTTAGAGGATCTTTTATGTACAACAGCAAAGATTATCAATTTTATTGTTTAATCAAATTGCTGAGGGTGAGCTTGTATTTCAAAGCTTTTTACAGAAAGTATTATCCGGGGACTAGGTCAATACTTCCATACAGCAAAAGTCCCGGGATAATACCCCAGATATCACTGAGCATAAAGACCTAGTATCTCAGAATACGGGACCCTCAAACAGGATTTCAGGGGTTACCTATATATCCTGGAGGTGTTCCCCACGTAGACGCAAGTGAAATTTATGTTAATATCCCAAACTGATCTACTAATTCTGTGAAAACCTACCGACACATCTTTAGCGAGACTGCTTAATTGCATTTATACATAACAAATCTTTAGCGTACTGTGCCAGTCTAGCTGATGTACTATCATTTCCTCTATTTGCACCAAAACTCATTTTTAATTTTTCAATGTTTTTGACATTTTCAAATTTTCTAATTTTTTAAAATTTTACTCCCCCTAAAATCAAAATATGTTTCAATTTTGATTTTCTAGGAAAATTTGAAACAAACTATACAAAGCTTGACAACTTGATGAGAATCGCATCAATTCTCCATCCACATTGACTTTAGCGGTTTCACTAATAAGGACACCGCCCCCTAAAGCCCAACATGCATTGGCGAATGCTCTTTTTAGTAAAATTGTCCACGAAATTGAAGTACAGTTTGACTTGACCGTTAGACAAAAAGCCGTTTTTGAGTGTCTTCGAGCACCACATGCACAAGATTTCCTTCTTGCTATACCTATAGATGGGTTAGGCCAGCATATGTCGCCAGTGGAGTATCGTACTATCCTTAAGTATCGCCTAATGATTCCTTTATTCCCAGTTGATGAGGTATGCCCTGTTTGTCATACGGCGTGTTTGGATTCCTTTGGGGAGCATGTAGTTCATTGTAGAGAGCTTCTGGGGTTCAAATACCGACATGATTTGGTTAGGGATGTCCTTTTTGACATATTCAGGTGCGCTGGTATTTCTGCTAAAAAAGAGGCACCCGTTAATTTCTTAACAGACCCGTTGGAAGGGAGATCTACCATTCGACCAGCCGACATTCTGGTCTTTGGATGTGTAGGAGAAAAACATGCCTGTGTGGATCTAACAGGGGTTTCCCCGCTTGTGGGCTTAGGGGGTAGTGCTTTCACGGTGGGTCAGGCTGCTTTAAAGGCTGCTTCGGGTAAAGTGACCAAACATGAGAAAACATGCCTTGACAACCAACACGTGTTTATCCCATTTGCTTTTGATACTTTTGGTTTTCTGGCGCCAGAGGCCGTGGACCTACTTAGTCGAGTTCAAAGGGTCATGCATAGTAATGTTATGACCCCGAGATCTATGGGCGTAGTTTTTAAAAGGCTTAGTTTTGCTATTCAAAAAGGGGTAGCGGCGCAGCTTGTTGCCCGTTTACCAACTATATCGATGTAAATTTAAAAGTAGTGTTATATAATATAAAGGACATCTGCTGCAAAGAAATTAAAACATAAAAGACAATCGTTGTAATTTTGTTAATAAAAGGTTAACGTCTGAAGTTTTACTGAAACTTAAAGGACGTAAAATAAAATTATCCCTACATAAAATCTACCAAAACCTTAGTAGCTCATGTTTATATTTCTCTCCAACAGTTTCTATTTTTTTCTTATAAAAACGAAATAAGACCTTAGCTATAATCCGTAAGTTTTTCTACATAATTTATTATCTAAGTTACAAAAGTTCGGGATGTTAGACAACTGATGGTCAAACCATGGTCCATGCCGATCCCAAAGCCTTATGAGGCTGAAAAGTGTGGGGGTCATGGTTGGAACATGATTCGCTACGTAGGAACATAAATGGAAGGCTACACCACTCTCTCAATGAGTCATGGTGGTTGGCGTGGATTGAACAACGATTACCACGAGCCATCTTTTTCCATAGCGCTTATGTGGAGGGTCATGGTGATCATGAGGATCACCCTTTAGCCTGAGTTGATCGCCAATTTATTATTTCTTCTTCTTGTCAAATAGGCAAAATTCTACGATTTTTTCCACTAAGAATCCATGTTACTTATACATGTGTATTATGGTAATCAATTCCTTTTTTCTAAATGAATACAATATGAGTACACGAAAAGGATATCCGATCGAGAGATGGATTGAGATCCTAAAACCATATGAATATCCCCGGGTCATTATCGTCGTTCTTTATAGTTTTTTCCCCGGATATGTGGCACCTATTGACCACTGGTGGAACCAACATAGTTAGATGGGGGCTTCGGAGTCTACTCTATCGTAGTGTGTACGTTATATTATTAAAAGTTAAAAGGGATTTAACTGTTATATTCCAGAATGGCAGAAACCTTTCTAGTTGTGTTTGTGGGTAGATTTTTTATGATTTTAAATACATAGTTTCTGCCGGTTGCCTTTTGGTTTAGTGGTATCAATGTTAGTTCCCATGGTGCGAGTTTAAATTTTAGAAAGTAGATAATAGGTGAGTTGAATAAACTATTTTTTCGGTATATAAAAATTGAATTGGAATCACAAACCAAATATAAATCGGTGTGGACTAGGCTTAATTACTAAGCCCATTTCTAATTCCATATAATTAATCAAGTCCAATATACTTTAAGACAAATACAATCAAGCCCAATAAATTCGGCCCAACCCAATAATACACAGAACCTCGTTGTATCAATCAAGCCCACACTCTTGAATCACCTAACTCGATTAATTATTAACAAGAATATCTTATTCGACAAGTTAATCCAATATCACTCTATTGAAGTTGATAATTGCTAAAATTAGCTGTGGTAAAAGCACATTCTAAAACACTTTTAAATTGAAGTTGATAATCCCTATAATTACCATGTGGTAAAAGCACATTCTAAAACACTTTTAAATAAAAATTCTTGTTCCTTACTACAATAGTTTTTTTTGAACGGAAAATTTAGATCACTGACTGACGGACCATTGTAGTATTATCGTGCCACCAACGGAACCATCCATCATATCCATCTCTGTTGGTGCATGCATCTGTCGATTTCGTCTTCTATCGAGTCTTAGACTAGATAGAATAGATCAGGGCACATTGTACGAGAAATTAGCATGTTTAGGTGTTTAAGAAACTGATTTCGCTCCAAAGGTTGATTCCGCCTGAAATGGTCTTGGACACTTTCGAGCGGAATCATGATGTTCTAATTCCGCTCCAAATGGTCTGATATCTTTCAAGTGGAATCACGAGGACTATAAATAGGTCACTTAGAGCGAAATCAGTAACCGAGTCCTTGTTTTCCATACCGAAGTGCTGCCGGTGTGAGATTTGATTGTAATCAGTGTCAGATCAATACAATCAGTGATTTAAGTGAAGATTTAGCTGTTTCTACCTTTGTTTCTTGTTTTCCGCACCTGAAACAAAGTAAAACTCCTCTGAACGACTCATTCGGGTCAGTCGCACGATCCTACAATCTCCACTAGGCATAATGCCTATACACCACTAGGCATAATGATTTTATCCTTGTTAGTAATATATTCACCACAGCTTTCACTTATTGTGACTTGAACACATATAGTTTACAACTTTACATTATTCGGTTATTAAATCATTAACCAAACACTACTACTTCTCACCCTTTACTTGTATACAGTAACTAGAGACCCTAAAAGACTGTAATGTAGCTTTAAAACATCACTCTTTTTTTTTTCATCTAGATATATAAATAGTGAAATGATGATGACACATTGAAGAAATTTTCATGTTCATTTATTATCAAGTTATTAACCATTCCTCAGTATTCATGGACACAACAACTCATCACTTTTTTCATCTCTTTTCCCAACTTTCTTCATGCCACATGTTTGCGGGTCTCACGATCAAACGTGTTAAAAGATAGGGAATGCTGCTGACATGAACGTGTCGTTTATACACCATATAGTTCTTGAAATATGTATTAACTTTTCCTGTAAAGATCATGTGAAAGGACCATAACAATGTCATCTGAAGGACCATTGTATTTCTTCCAAAGTTTTTCCTTTTGTTTCCGGAACCCATACTTTCACAAAAAATAGAGTGAAAGTAGACACAGCAGCATAAATGAGGAAGGTTCCTGTATAAGAAGCAGCAATTTAGTAAAATTTGATACAAAACTATTGGACTAGAGTTAATTGCCCGGATGGTCCCTGTGGTTTCATGTTTTTTCACGTTTAGTCCCCACCTTTCGGAAATAGCAGGTATGCTCCCTATGGTTTGTCATTTTGTTACTCGGATAGTCCCCTGACGTTTACTCAGGGGACTATCCGAGTAACAAAATGCAAACCATAGGGAGCATACCTGCTATTTCCAAACTAACTGACATCTACTCAGGGGTGAAGAACGAATTTTAATCAAGTCCATCCGAGAAGAAGAAACGGTTTTCGGGCCGGTATCGTTTTATTTATTTGTTTTAGTTTATAATGGGTCAAAAACAGTTTATGTCTATATTATGTATTTGGGCCGGAGGCCAAGTCTAGTGGGTCGAACAATGTGTCAAGTCCGTTAGGTTAATGTAGCGATTAGAGAACAAGTGGGTTTGGGCCGAGAGTTTCATGAACCGGTACGTCAAAGTTAATAACCGCATGAGCGGTTATCATGGGAACGACACATCCCTTCGTTTGAAGCATTGTGACTGTTGAGACGTATCCGTTCATCGAGTATAAAGCCGGCTGCAAATCCCCCTTTGTTCTTAGTTCGGTTCAGTTATTCAAGTTCCTGTATTTACAAGTGATTGTTATTCAAAGTTCAAGTTCGTTACAAGTTATATTCGGTTAGTTTCATTATCATTCACAAGTTAGTTTTGTTCGATTCATAATGATGCACTGTGATTATTGTGGGTTGTATGAAAACGATTGTGTGTGCGGTCACAACACCGTCCGTTCCGAATGGTCCTGGGTTTCCGATGACGATGATACCAACAAGGGGACTATCCGAGTAACAAACTAACAAACCATAGGGAGCATACCTGCTATTTTCAAAAGGTGGGCACTAAACGTGAAAAAACGTGAAACCACAGGGACTATCCGGGCAATTAACTCATTGGACTATATTATCATTAAGGTTCATTAGTGTGAGCCCACGGGTCCACTTCTGGTATCATAAAGTGGGTCCGTGGACTCACAATAATAAACCTTGATAATAATATAGTCCAACGAAAACTACACAACACACACATACAAAGGGTACCTCCACTGCTCCAGTCCAAGAGAAGTGGTGCTGTCATTGTCACAATTGAAGCTGCCAACCAATTAAAAAGTGTTGCAACACTGCCAGCAAGGCTCTTGATATTTACAGGAAGTATCTGAGATGAGAAGAGATTCAAAACATCTAGTTATTTCATTACTTGTGAACAAAAGAAACAATTCATAACAACATGAATTTGATGACAAAATTCCGCATATATACCTCAGACATTATAACCCAAGGAATCGGTCCAAGTCCTAGAGAGAAGCCGGATACCATGATCTGGATTGGTTACATTAAAAGTGATGACTCAGCACACGCACGCACGCATGTGCGTAAAGTAAGAGTGGAAGTAAAGGAACAAGATCGCAAATTCAAGCATAGCATACCACTAATCCAATCAGTGCCAACGTTCCCAAGAAGCCGTAAAGCGACGAATCTTTAGAAACCAGGTGCTGAAATTAAAAAAAAAGCCAAATGTAGATATTTTTATAGTTATATCCACTACTAGAAATTTGGCATTTTCTAACAAGCTTTTCCGTTACAATTGCGTAGCAAATTCAGGTTTGCTACGCATTTGCAACAAAACCTTGATGTTGGAAAAAGTCCCATTGGAAACTATTTACTACGCAATCTTTAACGCATTTACGACAAAATTATGGTGTCGGAAATTTGTGACGAATTTTCAACGCAATTTCAGTTTAGAGCTTTAAAGTTTTGCAACGCACTTGTGACGCATTTTTTCCGTCAAAAATGTGTTGCAAATATGTCAGAATTTGCAACACATTTTTTTGCGTTGGAAATTTCCGTAACAAATTGACATTTTTCTAGTAGTGATATATATGGAACATGAAAAAGAATTGTAACAAAAGACATTACTTGCCTTCAAAAAGAAACTCATTGAAGCAAGAAGGCTGCTTGCAACCATAAGAAATGAAGACAGCTGCCACATGAAAGCACGAATTTAGTTTAAGCATTCTTCTTAAGTTCGTCGTAAAATGTATGAGGTAAAACTCCAGCAAGTTATTACCAATAGAAGCGCTCTGCGGCCACTTTTGTCGACTAGGGAAGTTGTAATAGCAGTAGCAACAACCTACATTAAAACCAGATTCTGACCATTAACCAATAAGTGTTTTTGATTGACTTGTTCACATAGATTAGTTGGTATATACCTGAATTGCACCAAGTCCAAATGTTGCAGCTTTGCTTGATGAAATCCCTGTTCAGAATGCCATAACAAGTTACTTTCAAGAAGTGCAATATTAGGAACCGAAAACGTTGTTGAATATGACAACAAACTGAGCTTAATCTTCATTTATCCACTAAGTTATGTACTAACCAGCTGATTTGAAGATGTTACTAGAGTAGAAAAGAACGCCATTTATACCACTGAGTTGCTGAAGAAGAAGTAATCCTATTCCAACCTGCATAACAAGGCCATGTTCGTGTTCGTTCGTTAAGGAAATTAACATGTTCGCGAACTGTTCACGAACACATACCGAACATAAGTTTGTGTTCGTGTTCGTTCGTTAAGCAAATTCAGTTGTTCACGAACAGTTCGTGAACACTGGTCTCGAACACAAACGAATGAAAGCAAATAAAAATGAACACAGACGAACATTTAACTTGAAAATAAAACATAAAAACATTGTTATCCTTAAACATTTGATATAAGTAGTTAAATACAACCATCAAATGATAAATCAAAACACAAGAAGTCTACTACACCACGAAACGATGAATCAAGTTTAACTAACTTAGACATAATTATCCCCAAAAATGTCTTAGAATGTCCAAATTTTAGCTAACTTAGAAAAAATATGGTTTCAAGTTTTCAATATGTTTAGATAAAAGCTTTATTATTATTTTTTTTAATATAAACAAACGAACATGAACGAATGTAACCGAACATATTACAAAACGTTCACGAACGCAGTTGAACGAACGAGACTTGTGTTCGTTCGTTAAGCTAATCGAACGAACATAAACGAACTTCCCGCCGAACGGTTCACGAACTGTTCGCTGAACGTTCGGTTCGTTTACAGCCCTAGTTTTCACGTTTAAAGAAACTTGTAGTAGTTGGTAACTATACCATTAAAGGGTACCAAAATCTTCTTCTCTTAAGCTCGGAAATCCGAATTGTAGCTCGTTTTCCGGATGTAGCCACTGATCTCTGTGGGAATTCCGATATAGAAATCAAGCAATTTGTATAAACCATTATTGATGCTATCTAGATCTTATACCTTGATTTCATTAAACTCAGTGGAAATATCTGTATCAAATCCCCTTAAAACTTGTAAAGAGGTTTCACAATCTTCCATAAATCCCATCTTGGCCTACAGAAAATTGAAAGTAAAACAGGAAACTAGGGGTGTGAATCTCTGACACGATCTGAAAACCCGACACGAACCTAACACGAAATTCGCGAGTTTGGGTTTAGTCTAATCGGGTTCGGGTCAGTTTCAGGTTGAACCCACGAACCCGTTTAGCTAAACAGGTCAGGTTCGGGTCGAACCCATCGGGTTGGCGGGTCCGTTTAACCAACTTATATTATATTTTATTTTTCAAAATGTATTTTTATGTTATAAGTTAAATTAGTTGGGTATTTTATGCGATAACTATAATTTAAAAGAGAACTTAATAAAGATTTTTTAAATAAAATGTAATTATTTTATATACATTCATATTTTTTGTTATAAAATTTAATTTTAATATATTAATATGCAAAAGAAAATAAAAAGTTCGGGTCAAACAGGTCATGTTCAGGTTAACCCCTACAGGAAACAATATAGCTCAAATTATTTGAAATGTAATTAATGAACTATATTCAAGTTTATGACTCTTACCAACCAGCGAGGAGACTCGGGAATGAAAAATAGACCTGGTATTAAAATAATGCATGGCAAAGTTCCTGTTAACAAGACAAGAAGATGCATTAGTGTTGAAGGTGGTGAACTTTGTGGAGTATAAACCGGATCCGTCAACAGAACCAAAAGAAGCCTGACCAAGTCATTAATTTGTTGGTATTGTTGGGGAATTTTGTAAACAACGGATAATTTGATAGGCGTGTGATCACTTTCAGATCAAATTATTTCAATGGTTCTCCCGAATACTTTCAGATCAAATTATTTCAATGGTTCTCCCGAATAATTCAATCAGATACAACTCAGATTGAGAAATCGAACTATAGTATGTGTGTGTGATGAATTCGAATGAACCGGAAGAATTTGTTTAAAGAGAATTTCGAATACTAGAGGATAGAACCTAATAACTGCCTCCTAAAATGCCTTTAATTTTTATCTCGAAAATATGAGGAAATTTCTAGAAAATTATTTTTCTAAGGCATTTTCAAAATAGCAATTTAATTAAAGCCCCTGGCTGGGGTCAAGTTGTAATAACTCAAATAATTAAGCGTGCACTCCCGTACCTCCGAACTTGCATGTTGTACGTTACAATTCACTTTGATCACCAAATCAATCTCGATTACACTAAAATAACAAACAAGTATGGTTTATTTAAGCAAGTAGTTACATCCTCCCACTACCCCTCTATCTAGTTTTCCTATAACGCTTTTTAATCTTTGATTTTCCTGTATTGTAATCTCCAAGTTATTCTGGTTCAGTTTCAGTGATCACTTCCTTCTCATATAGCTTCTCTAAACTAGCTTCGTCCTTCGTCTTTCTACCTTCGTTTTCCAAAGGGTTAAAGTAAATGATCTAGTAGCCAACAAACTTGTATACTTGGTTGTATTAAGGAAATTTAATTACTTATGATTGGACACATCATGCATGGTATCTAATTATCTATAGTGTTACATGCTCCAAGTAAGAATGAACTAGTAACAAGTTAAAACTCACCAATAACTGCTAGTACTCTCCATGGAAGAAAAAGTCCCAAAAGATAAGCCAAGAGTATTCCAATTGTGACAGAGAGCTAAAAAATTGTGGTAAGTTATGGTACACTAGTTCACAGAGAAACAACACAAGATTGGATGATATGTTAAAATGAATAAAGATTCATACGTTTATAACCAACCTGGTTCACAGATCCGAGGCTCCCTCTTAGGTTTTGAGGTGAGATCTCGGCGATATATACAGGAACCTACATATCAAAGGCAAAAGTAATTGTGATCAATTTTATTGTTCATTGAGGATATTAAACTGAGTAGTTGCCTAAGATTCACCGTGTACGATATTACACCAACACCAAAGCCTTCCAATAGTCTTCCCATACACAAGAACGAGTAATCCTACGAAAAACAACGCAAGAATACAAATTATGATGGTGATCAAGTGGAAATGAATTAGTTGCACCCAACACATGAATGGTGTTGTATATAAGGCTGGGAATGAGCTTAACAATGGTCACTTACTCTAGCAAATGAAATAGCAAGCCATCCAAGTATGTTAGGAATAGCAGCAATCATCAATGACTGCATTTTCAACACAAATAAATTCATTACATTTAATGTTAATTCGTTTACTTTTCTCTTACAATACACAATGTAACATCCTACTCCTCGTATCAACTAATATTGTCCACTCGCTGTTTGAGAGCTCACGACTTTATATTTGTTTTTGGATGGAGACATTCCTTATGTCTACACAACTTTGTGTGATTTGCATAAGGTGTCACAAAATTAAAAATAAGCATTGTAGATAAAATTCCATAATACCCCAAATTTATACACATGTACTTGTGTGGATTTTGGTGATTTATTTTGTATCTAGTATTTATTTCATTTGAACTCGAACTAGTTTTGATCTGAGTCCGGTGTGGCCCGTTACCCACCCAGTCCAACACGCCCGTTTTGGTAGGTACACGATTTTAATTGTACACTTATCTTACCCCTTTGCGACCAATGTTTTCCGCGATCTGACCACTTGCTATCGCACCCACCATAGCGCCCACATTTGCCAAAGAACCAAACATTGAGAACTGTTCATCAACAAAACTTGACATTCAAAACTCGATCCAACTTTCACCAGCAAATCTTATTAAAACAATGATGCTAATATTTGCACTCATTTTCTTTTGAAAAAACAAACCTCCGAAATTTTAAGTTTAAGATCCATTATGATGTCAGCCTGCGTAGGGTTTGAATACCCACACTGTAACAAAAACAAACACAAGTAAATCCATTATGTGAAAACATCAAATACAAAGTGTTAACATACAAAATACCCTTATCGTAAGAAATGAAGTGATTTTTTTTTCTTTTAAATTTTTTCCCTACTACTTAAGAATGACGTTTAATTATCATCATTAATTGTAAAATGTAAAAAAAAAAAAAATCGTGATTTTACAATAGTAGAGTAATTGTAATTACTCTTATCATCAACATACTCGGTAAATCACACCGCTAACGTAGGGTCTGGGAGGTTAAGATGTAGACACCCTTACCTCTACTCCCGTAGGAATAGAGAGACTGTTTCCAGTAAGACCCCCGGCTTCATAGTAGCTTTGCATCAAGCCTTGGACATAGGGCACATGACACTCAACAACCGTGACAGATGCCGATTAGTGCATGTATCCCCAAGTCTTTCGGCAATCAACGCCACCACATGATGCATGATTAACCGTCTGCCGCTTTTAACGTTATTTTCACGAAATTAGTAAAATAACGTTAAAATTAGTGCAATTTTACTTTTGCCCCCCGAGCGCCCACACATATATACATTATATGCGCACACCGCAAACGGGACGTAAGTAATTGTAATTACTCTAACAGTGTAAAATCACAATTTTTTTTTTTTTTTGATTCTGAGGCTAAAATACGTGCTTAATAAGTAAGAAAAAAGAATTTTAAAAAAAATTCCTCCACATCTAAGGGTATTTTGTATGTAAAAACCCATTTGTACAATAAGTTAATCCTATATATTGTAGAGGTGTACAAATCGTTTTTTTTTAAACCAGTCCGGTTTTTAACCGAACCGGTTTGGTTTTTTAACGTGTTTTACATGGTGGGAACCATAATCGGTACTAATCGATTCAGTTCGGTTAAAAACCGACTTGGGCTAACCGGTTTTTTAAAATTGTTTTTTTTTTTTCAAGGATCCTAACCAGTATACTAACTGCCGATTCGGTTCGGTTTGGTTTGAAACCAATTTAAAAAAAACAGTTTCGATTTTTTTTTTTTCGGTTTCGGTCCTAAAACCGGTTTTTTTTACACCTCTCAGCACGGGTGTCGTTTTGAATTGTCCAGACAGAAATATGAAATATTACCGTGAACCCGAACTGAATAGGACCCAATGCAACGATGGAAACGCAGAGAAAGATAGAGACGGATTCACGAAGCATTTGAGCGGAAGAAGCTAACATGCTGGACTGTCGGGAGCTCATACCGGCCATACGGTACCAGCTTCCGGTATGGAGTAGCGGCTTCTTGAGGCTGCTACCTCCGCCACCTTCTTCGATCTCCGGGTCTCGTGTCGCCATCGGAAAGATAACAGTCGGAAACTTTGCAAAGAAGAGATGTGATGAGAAAATAGGGATGTGAGAATGTGGTCTATGTGTTCGACGAAATGCGTAAGAGACGGGAAAGCTGATAATTCGCCGGAAGACGGAGTCTCCGACCATGGTTTTCGCGGAAGTTCTGTTTTCTTGTGTGTTTTTAGGGTTAGTTACACATTAGCCCTTGGTCTATTATTGCTTTTAAATATTTTCCCCTCATTTTATTTAGAGTGACATTTTACTAAAGGTATATTGATGGTTTGGTGATTCTAGATTGAGTTAAATGTCATTTTAGTTCATGTGATTTGAGTTATTTTATCAGTTTAGTTTAAAGGTTTGAAATGTTGCCATTTTAGTTCAAATAGTTTCAAACGTTGACATTTTAGTCCACTAGGTTAACTTCATCTATTTTTTCTGTTAATGAGAAGGGTAATTTGGTCATTTTATATGGAATTCTGTTAACTAGAAGGGCAATTCAGCCATATAAAATGACGGAATTGCCCTTCTCGTTAACATAAAAAATGGATGAAGTTAACCCAATGGACTAAAATGACAACGTTTGAAACTATTTGAACTAAAATGACAACGTTTCAAACCTTTGAACTAAACTGACAAAATAGCCAAATCACAAGGACTAAAATGACATTTAACTCTTCTACATTTATAATCAGTTATTGTCGTATTCATGAATGTATTCTTGGAGAACATTGAAGTGACTGACTAAATACATAACTAGCCATCATAGCACTCGTCTAATATCTATTAAGAAATCCAACTATTAGGGTGAAGGGGTTGCCTCACGGATGAAGGTTCGAGTTCATCGAGTTGGTGTAAATTAGCATCATTGTTTTAATAAGATTTGCTGGTGAAATCGATGTTAAAACTGAAAAGATGACTGTTAAAAAATCCCAACCTGAATCTTTTCAGTTTTAATATCAGTAAAGAAATTAAAAAAAAATTTGCCGAGCCGACATTTATTCTACATGTAAATTTTCCTTACATTGGTGTAAATTTGTTTTACACAACCGCATGATGTCACCCCCAATTTTTTCTATAATGATGTAAATTTTCGTAGCCGACTTTTTTTTCCTGAGTTGATTTTTTATTTAAACTTTTGGAAAGAAAATTTTAGAATTTTTTTTGCATAGTTCTCTCGGTTCTCTCAACTTAAGGTGGTTCTCATCCCTATATATATTATCACTTAGTAACAAATGTGTCTGGCATGTTAAAGTAATAGCATTTCACAACAATCAAACTAATACACGGCTAAAAGAAATATTGCCAAGCCAAATGTCAAATAACATTATACCCACAACACATTCCAATCCCAAACCTCTTAAATGACCTTAAATCTATCTTAATCATCAAAGGTCAAGTATGAACAACTTGTTGCAAACGATGCAACATAGAAAACATAAACCACTTAAATACCCAAACAAAGCACAACCTCCAATTACTGATGTACAAAAACTACAAATAGAAAACGCCACCAAATCTATATCAAAAGCCACAAACACCACAAACAAGTTACTAATTGATAATGTATAGATACACAAAGAATCATGTAGTCATGAAATAACATTTCGCCTACATAGATGGCACCATAAATCAAACATTTTTAGGCTCAGCTTGTCACGGCTACGTGAAAGCTTGCTGATCCCAATGACAAGCACCATCATCGCTATCACACCAACCAATTGGATAACTTTCAAATGACCAAGAAGCCTACCATATAGTAAGCCTACACCCTGGATGCACATAAAGTGCCATTTTCATCGGCAAAACCAAAGTAAGCCTACAACCCAAATGCACACAAAATGTCATCTTCATTAGCAGAACCAAAGTATGCCTACCACTCGACTAAATCACATCATTGGCTCAAAAGCCTAGCAACAAACAAAAAAACATCATCGACTCAAAGGCTCAAAGCCATACAAACACGTTCAAGAATACAACCAACATCATCTGCTTAAAAGCATCAGCGGCTCAATCACCGTAAAAACATGTTCAAGAAACAACCAGCATCATCGGCTCAAAGGCCTAGCGACAAACAACAAAAACAAAAGCAGATAAATCGCCACGTAAAAAAGGTCTAACAATAAGCCAAAAAAGACATCCTAGATTAAGTCTTCAAACCAAATCACCCCAAAAAACACATGCGTAACACCCCGGAAATGTAAAACTTTATATTAAAATTATAAAGTTTAGATAAACAAGAATTTATTTAACTAGGAAATTATAACCTAGTTAACTAGAAGTCTAGAAATAACCTGAAATAGGGTTAGAATAACCAAACTATATGTTAAACAAAAGTAGAGGGGCTTATGTTGTCAAAAATTTAAACTTGTAATATCAATTTTAATTAAAAGCAAAACCAAACACCCCATTTGGGATGTCTGGTCGATCAGAAGCAAGAGAAGGGCGACCCCCATTCTCCAAAACCCTAGCATTCATCAAATTCACAAACTGAAGCCCTTAATCTACTCTAAATCAAGTTCTAAACACGAATAGTGATCACCTCATTGCAGGGATCGAAAGGTATGTAATAATTTGGTGTTTTGATTCAAGTTCAGTTTTAGGTTAAATGAGACAAACCAATTTTTGAGCTTGAATATAAGATGCATGGATGAATCTAGGAGAAATATGACGTTTAGAATTAAACCCTAGATGATTCTTGTAAAAATCAATGCATGATAATAGTAGAGATTTTAATCACCATTGTAGGTGATTATTGGGTTGTAGAGACTAGATGAACACTAGGATGGTGGTTACTATTCTAGTGAAAACTGAATTCTTGTGTTAAATTCAGTATTTTTGATGTTGAAATTTTGTGTAAATTGACTAATTGATATGAATAAAGATCAGAATAACATGTCGAGAACCTAGTAATGATTAGGTAAAAATCTGACCCGCTAGGTGTTTGTAGAAACGCGTAAGTGAGGATTAAATGATTAATAATCAGACGAAAACGCAAATACGAATATCATGATAAATTGTCCGTTACAAATTATGAAAGAGTTCTAAACTTGTTATGAATTGAACTCTTTAGGCAAGGAATCTGGAACGTCGAGCGGACACGCCGGAGGGGATACACGTGGAAAGGTAAGCTTTAAAGGTACGTGACTTTAGTCTCGTTAAATTATGCGTAAATGTTTGGGTCTAGTGTATAAACGAAGTCATGGTGTAATAGATGCTTTTGAGGCGTCCTTGAAATGGCGAAGTCCATTCGACCAACAAACGGATCAAAGTAAGGATTTGGACTTGGGTTTGACTTGTTAATAAAGTGATGGTTTTCACTAGATGGTCAAACGGGTCGAATTCCTACTTTAGAAAGAATTCTGGAGGTAGCGACTTGAAAGTCTCGTAAGTTGTTAATTGCTGGATTGCATTTCACTTACGAACCTAGCGTGGTGCACTAAGTTGTGAATCCGGGATAATGGATCAACAACAAGCTATAAGGTGTAAATGTCATGCAAACGGAATGTTTGAATTTCCAAGGAAACAAGCTTTTAATTCTAAAGAAACACTAAGTCACAAATGACGTGAACACACTAAGGTATATAAGCCCGGGAAATTGGGTAATTACATTTAAAAAGGTTTTTAAAATAAGAAATTGGAAATATACACTTATAGTTAGAATGGGTCGAATAAATGATAGTATAGTAACTTTTAAACGTATGATCGGTGAGTCAAATTGTAACACTCTAGTTATTATTTTAAAGGTTTTCGTATAAATTACGAATACAGACATGTATTTAGTGTTAAGTATGATCGGTGAGTCAAATTGTAACACTCTAGTTATTAGTCAAATTGTAACACTCTATTCTACAAACGTGATTGGATTCGTCGTTAAAATTTACAACGAGGCAATGTGCGGAAGCGTGAGTCTTTATCGTGTTCGGTTCTTCATTGAGCTTGATCGTCTTCCGGCATCCCATAGAGTACCTACATTTCATAAACATGAAATGCTTAGTCATACAGAGTTTTAAACGTGTCTAAACGGGTCCGAGAAACAATTGATAACAAAACAACAATTTCTACCTGACCTCCACCGTAAATTACGGTGGCACCGTAATTTACGGTGGCCACTGGTTTTACATGCCCCTACCGTAAACCAGTAGGGGGCTACCGTAAGACTTTTCATCTCCACCGTAAATTACGGTGGCACCGTAATTTACGGTGGACCCTGCATCCAGCTTTTTCCAATTTGCCGTAATTTTGACCCATTCATGTTTTTATCAAACGAAACATGTTTGTTTGATCCTTATTTTCACGGTAATCATAATTTCAATAATTCCTATCATATTAGGTTCAAGTCACGGGTTCCTTACGTATCTTAAACCCGTTTACGCTCATATGCATATTTTGACCCGTTAAAGGTATTTATGCATATTTTGAGCATGAAACGCTTTCATCCGTTTCTAGCGTTATTATACCACATTACTTATTATGAGATCTTCAACCACAACTAAATTTGTGGTGAGCTCAATGAGATGATCTATATAATCCGAGTTTTTCTTGTCGGATTGCTAATTTACGACAAAGACTTATATTGAGTCTTTTGACCCAAGATTTACCCTTTTCATTCTCTATACTTATTCAAAGTATTTGCTTGATCATATAACTTGTTTTTAAACGACTCTTAAGGTTCAGTTACTCGATTTTGCTTACGAGGGCGTTTTAGTCATCTTAAACCCTTTCTTTACAACAAAGGACTTTTCATGTTGTAATTGACCAAAATTCCACTGGTTGAACTAGGAATCTTGTTTAAATAGACATCATGTTCTTAAAACATAATGACAATAACCTAAATCATTCGGTTTACTTAAAAGATAACCCAATGTCCATTTTAACTTGTTTAGCCCTCATTGAGCTTCAAGTTCTAATGATGATTTGACCAAATATACATACCTGGCTCGAATCAATATATTGATTCGTTTCGATACCTTGCCTTAGTAGCCGCTAAGCGATAGCGATGTACATATCCATCCGATATTTATTTCTATAATCACATAGCTCAATGATTATTAGTCAATATTGTCAAGGGTGATAATTTCACCTTTTGCCCCGTTTGGTCTAAAGGACCATGAAGCTCTATGAGGTAGTATTTATTACCACCTTATCTATATGACTAACTTCGGTTTACACCGTATAGTCGTTCTATTGTAAATCATTTATTTATTTCTTTGACCCATTATAACCCAAGCTATAATGTGTCCCTCCCCAATTAAACGGTTGTTGTCCACAAATGACCAAAGTGCCATTTTACCCTTACTATTTGCAATGGTTCACCTTATAAGGTAACCATTAAAACTCATTATCTTTTAGTCATTTCATGACTAATCAACCGCATTAGCTCCTTTTTATCCATTAAACATAATTTATGTCCATTGTCTTTTGTTCCGGACCGCACTTGCCGTGTCGGAACATCATAATTTAAAACAAGACTTATTATTCACGACCTATCAAACCAATAGGTATCAAAGAACTAAAATGTAAGCTTTACTTACCTTGCATCCGAATTGTGCTTTTCCTCCTTTCTTGATTTGTTTGACCCGCTTCCTTTCCCAAGCCTCCACCTAGCTCGTTAGGCGTCAAACTATTTTAAATCATTTACGAGGCGGTTAAATTAGTCATAAAATCACGACTATTCCACCTCACTTATTTTCTATGCCGAAGCTACTATTCGGCTTCATGGTTAGTTAACTTAGCTTATCAAAAGTTAACTACTTTTTGATCACATGGTTTACGCAATTAAGTCGAATCAACATTATGATTAGAACCCGCTTTACCCCATCTTTCACGTAATTAGTCAAACAAGGAAATATGCGTTTCATTCAAAAATTCACAATATGAATATTCACTTAGGCATTTTAACAAACACCTTGTGGGCATATTCTATAAAATCAACAATCAATTTTCATAACTAGTTATTTAGCCAAGCTTAATACCAATTAAGCATGTTCATATCAATTTTTACATTAACAAAATCTGAATTCACTTCCTAGAGCTCAAATTACACTAGAACAACAATCAAAATTCTAGTGTTTAACATATTCTTACAAAACCCACTTATCACCTTCAATGGTGATTGTGAGTTGACAAGAATTTAGCAAAATTCCAACAAGTAATTGACTAGGGTTTATCCCTAATCACTATCTCATTCCTATTTCATCCAAGCAACTATCATGCATCATGAATTCCGAGTTTCAAGTATTGATTCAGAATTTCAATTGGAATCATTCAACGAAATTTCACATACCTTATGATCATTTCGCTGAGGTGATCACTAATCCATGCTTGGATTTCGATTTGGGACTGATTTGACCTCTCAATTTCTTGGATTTAGACTAGTTAGGGTTGAACAAAGGAGTTCCTTTGCTCCTGTGGAAAATGTCGACCAGAACACACACTTTAAGTGTGTGTTTTGGTGTTTAACTTTTATTTTAATAAAACATGTTTCTCAGTTGACAATATTAGTCCCTCATGTTTCCTTTTGATCTAATGAAACTATAACTCACCATTAGTCACTTAAGCACATGCTACTAACTAGATTAATTATTCCTTGTTATTTTAGCGGGTTCAGGAAGTTATAACCCGTTATGTTTTTAAGTCCCGTTAACTCGGGCCTTTATAAACTTATTTCCTTAAAATTATTCATTCACGTTTTATTAAATATTAGGTTTATTTATTAAATTCCTAATATTTACCGGGTTACTTCTACCGCTAACGGTACTTTACCCGTCTTTTAGTATTAACGGGGTTTGATTAGTAAACCCGTTTTCGGGGTGTTACACAAATGTTGGTATGATAGTCGAAATGAACATGTCCGTAATGAATTTACAGACATACAGGAAAGAAATAGCCTAAAACGGCATGCAGATTAGGGAGAAATCAACAAAATAGTTAAATGGCAAAGATACAGAGTCCACCGTAAATTACGGTCTCCACCGTAATTTACGGTGGAAAACAAAAGTCTTACGGTGAATCTCTACTGAGTTACGGCAGACCAAGACCATTCAGTGTCTACCGTAATTTACGGTAGATACCGTAAATTACGGTAGAGCCCAGGAAACTTAGTATTTTATTTACATTTCGATGTCGGAATTTGTTTATATGTTCTATATTAATGTCAAAACTAATGTTTTTAGTGGTTTTGACCTTAGGTATGATGGGGTCCTCCAGGATGGTGATCAAGCACATTGTCAAGAACCGAACACGCATTTTGAAGCTTCCACACTAAACTTAACCTTGTCTAGACTTTAATCATGTTGTAAATGATTGTTAAACATGTTTTGAATCCTTTAAACTAGTGTTAGTTGATTAGTAGGGGTTATCATAAAACTTGTTATGTACTATCTTGGAGTTGTTTTGGGTACTATCACAAATATGTATGGTCTTTAAACAAGGAAAATTTTTGTAAACTCTGATTTAGTATGAAGTTCATATAATTATTCTTTAAATCCCGTCCAGTACTAAGGGTCTTACAAGTTGGTAATCAGAGCTTAAGGTTGCTAACAAAAGTGTTCGGTTCAAGCTTGATCAAGCATCCGGTAAGAGTTAATTGTCCTAAATTGAGTTATTAAGTATAAAAAGGCGGAATAATGAATAAATATGCATGAGAAGAGCGTGTTAGTACACTCAAACACTGAAAGTGCATTAAATAAGAACGGTAAAAACAAGTTATGAACTTGAATAAACCGAAGCAAATAAACCATATGCTATAGATGAAATGTTTAACACTTGATGAAACATTTCAGTCAAAGATGACGGATAAAGGTAATGATGATGCGGTGCCAAGAGTCACCGAGCAAATGAGAGAAGTGATTGCTGAAGAGGTAGGAAAAGCAATCGAAAACAGTTTGTCGGGTTTCATCGACAAAATCCAAAACACGGTATTATCGTTGGTGGAGGAAAGAATCAAGAAATTGGAGGATAATACCAATTTCGCAAAGGAGAAGTCGGGAGGACGAAAACCTTGTTCTTATAAAGAGTTCATGGCGTGCAAACCGCCAATTTACAATGGGGAGGTTGACCCGATAATATGCCAACGGTGGCTAAGTGATATGGAGGGAGTATTCGAAAGGACCCATTGCGATACGGATGACTACGTAGCTTATGGCACGGGTCAGTTAAAGGGTCTGGTGAAAGATTGGTGGGATAACAAAAAGAAAGAGATCGGAGTTGAAGCAGCTAAGGCTATGACATGGGACGAGTTTAAGACGCCGTTTCTTAAACATCATAGTCCCAAGGCAGTCATAAACAAAATCAAGGAAGAATTCATGCAGCTTCGACACAAGGGTGAATCTATTGATAAAATCACGGGAATATTCATGGATAAGATGAAGTTTTGTGACGAATTGATAACGAATGAGGAGCAGAAAATATATTATTAGTATAATATGTTGAGCGCTGAGTATAGGGAGTTTATGACTCCTTCAAAGTATGAGACTCTCACCGAGATTATAATCGTTGCTCGGGAACGGGAGATAGAGTTGAAGAAAAAGATTGAAAGAGGTGAAAGAAGGGCGCAGATAGTCAATCCAAGCCCAACGAAAAAGGCGCGCACAACAGAATCCTCAAAGAAACAAGAAGGGAAAAACGGGGCATCAAACTGCAAGATATGCGGGAAGGGGCACAAAGGTGAGTGCCGGTTCAAGGACAAACCGTGTCCTATATGTGGGAAAACGGGGCACACGGCTGCATTGTGCACGGGGAAGGTGTCGGTGTGTTACAAATGGTACCAGCCGGGTCACAAGAAATCTGAGTGCCCGGAGTTGATCGGAAAGAAAGATGACAAGGATGCACACACTGAGACACCAAGAGCTAAGGCAAGATCTTTCCAGTTAACAGCAGTGGATGAAAAAACAGAGCCCGATGTGGTCTCAGGTATATTTGCCATAAATTCAATTCCTGCACATGTGTTATTTGATACGGGTGCGAATAAATCCTTTGTTTCACATGGATTTATTCGACATCCTTCTTTTGTACTAACAAAATTGCCTATGGCATTAGAAGTAGAAATAGGTGATAACAAAAGTTTCCTTGTGTGTGATGTATGTCGAGATTGTAAGATAAGCATTGACGATGAAGAATATTCAATAGACTTGATTCCTATGTCGATGGGAGAATTCCAAGTAGTAGTCGGGATGGATTGGCTATCCCGACACCATGCGAAAGTCGTCTGTTTCTACAAGGAGATAAAACTAACATCTCCAAGTGGAAAACCTGTTACCATATACGGCGAAAAGAGGGGTAATCCCGTTATGTGTTCAATGCTAAAAGCTCGCAAGCTCATGAGGCACGGTTGTAGGGCGTTCATGATATACACGAACGAACCAGACAAGAGATCACTAGAGATTGAAGATGTACCGGTGGTACGCGAATATGCCGACATATTTCCGGAAGACCTACCGGGAATACCGCCAGAGTAGGAGGTAGAGTTCGGAATCGAATTGATTCCGGGCGCAAAACCTGTGGCCAAGGCGCCGTATCGGCTCGCGCCATCAGAATTACAAGAATTGATGTCTCAAATTCAAGATCTGCTAGATAAAGGGTTTATTCGGCCAAGTGTGTCTCCGTGGGGCGCACCGGTATTATTTGTGAAAAAGAAGAATGGGAGCATGCGTATGTGTATCGATTACCGGGAGTTAAATAAACTCACGGTGAAGAATCGATATCCGCTCCCAAGAATCGATGACTTATTTGACCAATTGCAAGGCGCAAGTTGGTTTTCCAAGATTGACCTTAGATCGGGGTATCATCAGTTGAAGGTCAAAGAGGAGGACGTACCGAAAACGGCCTTCCGTACACGGTACGGGCATTACGAGTTCCTCGTGATGTCCTTCGGGTTAACTAATGCGCCCGCGGCTTTCATGGATCTCATGAACCGGGTTTGCAAGCGAATGCTAGACAAGTCGGTGATAGTGTTCATTGACGATATCTTAATATATTCGAAGAATGAAGCAGAGCACGCGAGTCATTTACATGAAATTTTGGAAATGCTCAGGAGAGAGAAATTGTATGCAAAATTCTCAAAATGTGCCTTCTGGTTACGAGAGGTGCAATTTCTCAGGCACATCATTAGTGCAAACGGGGTGTTAGTAGACCTGTCAAAGATAGAAGCCGTGGCGAGATGGGATCCACCGAAGAATCCTTCGGAGATCAGAAGCTTTTTGGGGCTTGCGGGTTATTATTGGAGATTCATACAGGATTTCTCCAAAATAGCTATGCCATTAACCAAATTAACCCGTAAGGACGAAAAGTTTATCTGGGGTGATGATCAAGAAAAGGCGTTCCAAACGCTTAAGGAAAAACTGACCCATGCACCGGTATTGTCATTACCGGATGGAACAGACGACATGGTAATTTACTCAGATTCGTCACATTCGGGGCTTGGCTGCGTTTTGATGCAACGAGGCAAGGTTATAGCCTATGCCTCGAGGCAGCTAAAGACTCATGAGAAGAGATATCCTACCCATGACCTTGAGTTGGCGGCGGTGGTGTTCGCCTTGAAAATATGGAGGCATTATTTGTATGGGGTGAAATGCACTATCTTTACCGACCATAAAAGCTTGAAGTATTTTTTCGATCAGAAGGAATTAAATATGAGGCAGAGGCGGTGGTTAGAAACCGTCAAGGACTTTGATTATGAAATACATTACCACCCCGGGAAGGCTAAGGACTTTGATTATGAAATATATTTTTTTGTACTAGATTTTTTTGTGCTATATTTTTTTTGTACTACATTTTTTTGTGCTATATTTTTTTGTACTAGATTTTTTGTGCTATATTTTGTTGTACTAGATTTTTTGTGCTAATTTTTTTGTACTAGATTTTTTTGTTGTATTTTTAAAAAACAAAAGGGGTGCCACATGTCATTTTTACTCCTATTTATAAGGACCAAAATGCCCTTCATTCCTACTTATTAGGAGTGCCACATGTCATGATCACAATCCTTCTTAGGCTACTTAGGCAAAATCCACTTTTTAGTGGATCCTTCCCAAATAAAAATAAAATTACTATTTATCGTTTTTCGAAATCAATATATATATATATATATATATATATATATATATAAATATAGGTAGAGGATCCTGTAAAAAGTGCTCAAAGTGTGAGAAGTGTATTATAACACTATATATAATACTATATAACACCATATAAACACCGTATAACAATATGTAACACCATATAATACCATATAACACTATGTAACACTATATATCATTATATAACAAATATAACACTATAGGTTGTCTGATAGCATGTCTATGATTGATGTATAGTGTTATATTTGTTATATAATGATATATAGTGTTACATAGTGTTATATGGTATTATATGGTGTTACATATTGTTATACGGTGTTTATATGGTGTTATATAGTATTATATATAGTGTTATAATACACTTCTCACACTTTAGGCCTTTTTTACACTATCCTTATCCTATATATATAATTATAGTCTATTGTTTAGAAGAAAAGATAATACATAAAATATATAAAAAAATTGAGCCCCTCGGAAAAGTGGGCCTTGGTGGTCCTCTATTTTGCCCCTCCGGCCTAGCTTGTACCTTAAAATCCCATTTTTATAAGATGGGTTTACTCAAAACCATTATTTTATGCATAATCAATGTTAAAACAAAGGGGTAACTTTGTAGAATAGTAATCAAGTTTTAAAAGTATTCCAATTAGGTCACTCAAGTTTCAAAAGTGTTCCAATCAGGTCACTCAACATTCATTCTTCATTAAAATTAAGGGTTTTTTCATACATTTCATAGGTAACCATGGTGATGTAGATTTTTGTTTCTTTTTTCTCTTTTATTTGATGCTAACGTCGAGTGATGACGTGGATTATAACTTGTTTTTTTAATTTTTAATGTAATTAAATGGTTTTTATTTTTAATAAATATAATTTCATATATTAAAATAATTCGATCCCATCATCTTATACTCTATTTTTTTCTTGACACATGAAAAAAAGGACATGGCTCGATTTGAATGTTAAGTTATCTAATTAGGACAAAAACAATACCAGTGACCTAATTAGAACACTTTTAAAACTTGGTTACTATTATGTGAAATACTTCCTAAAACAAACATAAATCAATTTCATTCCATTAGCTCATTAAATCCTCAAACCAAACACACCCATACGGCTGATATAAGTAGTCAAGCATAGGTTTAGAATGACACTTATCTTTCAATTATATCTTAACTTTTACATGCAGCTCAACAAACTTCTTGTTCAAATTACTCAACATCCTCTCTATAAAGGAAAATAATCCATGCAACAGAAGTGTTGAAAAATAACTTACAATAAAGGAAAATAATCCATGCAACAGAAGCTTGTACAGAGAACCAACATGTTTTTGTCCCTTTTGCCTTTGACACATTTGGCTCCCTAGTGCCAGAAGCTATCCAATTCCTGACTAGGGTCCAATGGGTCATCCACAACAATTGCTCAGCCTCAGGGGGACGGAGTTTTGTCTTTGGTTGATTAGGGTTTGCAATTCAGAAAGGGGTGGCGGCGCAGCTCGTCTACCTTCTGTTTTGATGTAACTTGGCAAGTATGAATGAAATAAACTGACTCCAATGACGCAAAATACAAAGATTGATGTGCAAAATTTGGAAGCAAATTATACTTGTTTGTTTATTTTTTTGGAAGCAAATTATACTTGTTTGTTTATTTTTTTTATCGGCTAATTTTACTTGGTTTGAAACCGAGGCTCTCGTCAAAAAGGTTTACCATTGGGCTACAACCCAAGTGGTTGTATGTTTCAGTAGCTTGTGGAGTACTGAAGTAGACCAGCCATTGACACCTGCAGCCTCATAATTTTCTTACTTTTCGACTCCAAACCAGGCCCCTGGCATACTTTCTATAATTATTAACCACGTGTCCACCTTCTTATGGCCTGTAGCAAACATTTCCTAAACCATAACCCCTACCCCACCCTACTCTACATAGTAGTACATTCTCCTCTTGTATTCATGCTTTTCATCCACAGATCCCATGCCCAGAAACCTGGATGTCATCTATGCATGCAGCATGTTATAGAGCTGTTACAATCTAGCTAGCTTTTATCAAGCAATGTCTTTTAAGCAGTTCAAGATTCTATTTTACTACAGTATTTAGCTTTTATCACACTACTTTGTAAGTATCACCGACGGCTGATTCTGTCGGATGCCATTGACAGACAAACGATACTAATGACGAAATTGCGTTGGTAAGGACTAAGGAGTCGTAAAAAATGGTCTGGCTAATCTCTTTTGCGACAGATTACCGATGGATTTACTGATTGAGTGATAGCTGATGATAGCTATTTCCTTTCTTCATTTACTTTTCAGACCAAGTCACATATGTAAGATCAGAAAGGAGTGTATGATTCCAGTAGATTTGAAACGTTTTATAAGCTGATAGATCTTTAGGAGTGTAATAGTTGTTTATTTAGAGAGTTTAGATAGGAAATATAAATCACAAAAAAACTAGGGGTGTTTATGGTTAGTGGAACCGTCCAAATCAGTCATTGGTTTGGTTTTACGGTCGGTTTTATGTGTCACTTCCGGTATCTGTTTCAAACACACACGAACACGGATATGATGTCGATTACGATGATGGCTTCCGCTAACATGTGGTATCAGAGCGCATGGTTAGAAAATGAAGAAATAGGATCAGAATTACGTGATCCTGGGAAGATGCGGATGAAGAAGATGGAAAACAAACACGGGAAGAGGCGAGAAACAGATAGCGATTCAGATTATATGAGTCCCCGATTACGCGCGATTGCAATCTTGAAACAAGAGATTGCAATAATAGAATTGCAAGACGAAATTGCATTAATGGAATACGAATCGGGACGTCACGAAGATAACGGAGATGCAGGCGAAGTAATGACACGGAAAGAAGAAGACGATTCCGAAAGAGATGATTTGGCCTGTAAAGATGTTAAAAAACTGAACGGCAAGAATGAAAGAAGCAGGGACCGGAAACGCAGGCAAGATGATGATAGAGACTATCACGAAGAAGAAGAAGAAGAGAGTGAAGGATTCAACCGGAACCAATCACCGGAAACGGTATCATCGGATGTTAATATGAAGAAAAGAATGATGCAGAAACGACGGAAACAAAAAAGGAAGAAAGGATATCCAGATTTAGCGACGGCAGTTAGCGACAAAAGAAGAAGGATAGCGACAGAAAACAGATCAGCGACAGGACGATTTAGTAGCACTAAACTGGCTTTAACGACAGATCAAAGACTTTCAGCGACAAAATGGGTAATGAACAACAATATTACCGTACTCGGCATCACGAAACAAATCAAGGTGGATCTATGGACGAATCATGACAAGTTTAAAGAAAAAATGCGTTTATCATCAAAGCTGACGCGACGCGCCATTACCGATGCTAAGTTTAGGGGATGGTGTTAGAATATAAACTTAGCATATATATATATTGTTTATTATTATTATTATGTAATATTATAGTTATTATAGGTTTATTATGTTATGGCAGTTATCATCATTAACCGCCAATTATGTAGGTATATATACAAACATTATGTATCATTTACAATCACTAAGATATTTTAATATCCATTCATGTTTCTCTATTTTTCTATTTCTCTGTACGTATACATTCATATCAAACACACACGAACACGGATATGATGTCGATTAAGATGATGGCTTCCGCTAACACGGTTTATGCCAAAAGCCGGTTGTTTAAAGCCGGATCGGACCGTGAGGTTTATCTACGTTCCATATTAAATGTATTCACTTTTTATTTTTCTATTAGCTCAATAAAAATTCAAGTAAACATGATAAATTTTCAAGTGAATTAGTTTTCCTTAACTAATTGTTTGAAGTGATCGGGCCTATTTCAGGTATATCTGTTTCAATTTCTATTAATCTACCAGCAGTTTGCTTGGATTAGCAAGAGGATATACTTTCCAATTGACCTTATGCACGTTGCTCCAACTGAAATCTATGTCATTTATGTTTTTAGAATTACTATGCTGCTGTTATTCAAACTCATAAAAATCATTTTATTAACTTAAGGCAAATTAATGTCAATAAAGGTTAGAGTTTACTAGTGTTTGATTGGCAGGCCCGGCTCAAAGGTGATCCAAATAAAGCCATAGCTTTACGCCCCCAATATTTCCCAATGGCCCCCAGTTTTTAATTTTGTTCTATAGGTTTTTTGGGCCGTCATGCAGCGTATCCAGCGGTAGTACATAGAGCAAATTAAGAGAACTAAGCCTGTTCAAATGTTGAGTTTTTTTGGATTCTTTATGGACATTGAACTTGTTGGGTAAACCATTATCTTTTGCACCGAATGAAGGCGGTTTATGCCAAAAAGAATGAAATTTGCATCGAC
This sequence comes from Helianthus annuus, assembly GCF_002127325.2. Classification (NCBI taxonomy): domain Eukaryota; kingdom Viridiplantae; phylum Streptophyta; class Magnoliopsida; order Asterales; family Asteraceae; genus Helianthus; species Helianthus annuus. Next base: position 8,351,257 of record NC_035443.2, read on the forward strand.
TTAAACTTTTAAGGAGTTCTATCATATTTTATCTAGTTTTCTAATTCAGATTTGGTGTTTGTTTTAGGTGGAATGTATTGGGTCTTACAGAACTCAAAAGTAGTTTTGTGTCATTTTTTGATATTGATAAGGGTTAATGGATTTAAACACTCTCAACTATGGTCATTTGGCCGCTGACACTCTCAACTTTGACTTTGGCTCACACCACTCTCAACTTAACACATTGTTTGTCATGACACCCCCTCGTTAAATAAACACTAACTGGTTAAGAAAATTAGCCTACGTGTCATTTTAATGTGATGTGGCATGTATGACGTGTAACTTCCCCTAATTCATCATCTTTAAAAACCCTTAAAACCCTAATATCCTAACAACACGGTAAAAAGAAGTTCTTTGTCCAAATGTATCAATGGATTTCTTGGGCACGGCAGCAACGTTTTCACTATCTACGGTGGTTGCCACCTCCATTTGCTGTCGTTTATTATCATCTCCACCGGTGCCCATCGAAAGTGAAAATTGGTTCAAGCACCACCGGAAAACACACTCATTGCGGGGGTTTCTTGAGGTCCGGTGGCGGTGTTTTGATTAGATGGAGTTGGGTTATTTCTGACCCAGTTTTTTATCATCGAAAGACCAATGCTACTAGTGGCGGTGTTTGAGTTTCCTCTGGTGGTGGTGACCTCCGGCGGAAATTGGTACATGTAGCTTCCGGTGTTACCAATATTTAACACATTGTTTCGTTATCGCACCACCACCAGACAGTGGTGGTGGTGGTCGGCCGTCTCCGGTCACACATCAACCGGCGGTCGTCTTTAATCAGCCATCCTCCCCACTACGTCGCCCCAGGTATGTATCTGCCTCGTCTTTCTTTCTTTCTGCCGATGTTCCGAGACGCTAAGTCGCCGACTACCAGACACGAGAGAGGGGTGCGGTCGGAGGATGGCAGTCGGCCGGTAATCGGCTCCGGTCGCCGACTACCAGACACGAGAGAGGGGTGCTTGTTTTGAGTGTTTTGCCTGATTGTGAGATTGTGCAGATTATGCAAATAGTTGTAGGTTATGATTGTTGTAGATCTTGATAAGGTTCTCCAAGAAACTCAAATTTGTGTCTTGTCTGTGTGTGTATGAGTTTATAGTTAGGAAATAAAAAGTGATGGCAGGTAATGTATGGTGTGCGTGTTGTTTGAGATAGGGTTTTTCAAATGCAATGGTGGGTGGTGGGTTGTTGCAACTTGTTGCAGACTTGCATGTGGGGCGGTGGTGGGAGGATGGTGGCAGGTAGGGCGTTGGTGGGTGATGGTAAATGGTGAAGGTAAATGGCGGCTGGGGTAAATAATGATGGTGGTTAATGGTGGCAGGGTGTTCAGTGGTGGGCGGTGATGGTTATTGGTGGAAGTTGGTGGAGAGAGGGAGGTGGGGGAGAGATGTAGAGAGATAGGGGCCACATCAGCATGACACCTAATCTGAAACAAGCCACTTCCTCAAAAAGTGGCCACGTCATACATGCCATATCAGATTAAAATGACACGTAGACTAATTTTCCTAACCAAGTTAGTGTTTATTTAACGAGGGGGTGCCATGACAAACAATGTGTTAAGTTGGGAGTGGTGTGAGGCAAAGTCAAAGTTGAGAGTGCTAGCGGCCAAATAACAATAGTTGGGGTTGTTTAAATCCATTAACCCTATTGATAAAAGCGAAATATGCTGTCATGTTTGAATACATTTTAGCCTAATTAGGTTTAGGCTGGTGTACTATTTGTTTGATATTGATAAAAGCGAAATATGCTGCTCATGTTTGAATACATTTTAGCCTAATTAGGTTTAGGCTGGTGTACTATTTGTTTGATATTGATAAAAGCGAAATATGTTGCTCATGTTTGAATACATTTTAGCCTAATTAGGTTTAGGCTGGTGTACTATTTGTATTTGTTACATAACATATGAACCAAATTTTTATTATTTTGTAAAGTAATTTAACTCCATACTTTTTTATTTTATTTTATTTTATTACAAATTAAATTTGGAAAAGGGCCCCAAAGTTTTACTTGGCTTTGTGCCACTAAAATGATAGAGCCGACCCTGTTGATTGGTTAGGTCACAGCCTGTAAAACCACTTCTAAACTTGATGTTTTCTAACTACAATTTTTCATATAATTACGAAATCAAACTTGTTGATACATTTTTGTGTGGACGCGGCACGTTCAGTTCGAGCCTTTCACAGCATGAAGACCAAGTCGGATATCCTCCTATCCCACTTGGGTCCGACAACTTTATCTCATTTGTTTTGTAACGTTAAACAAACAATGCATGTTGCATTTAGATTATTAGTTGTCTGTATGTGTGTTTATATAGTTCTTTGGGCCAAAACCTTCACTGGGCCAAAAGTCTTCATGGGGAAACACATCATGACGAAACCCATCTGTTCTGTTCATGATGAAACAAAAGTGTTTCCCCCACTAAAGGACAAAACCATGAAGAAACACAATGTATTTCTTCACACTACAGGACAAATCACGATAAACACAAGTGTTTCATCACACTACAGGACAAATGCATGATGAAACTCCCTGTTTCGTCGTCTGTTGGGTTTCTTCAGGCCCAATGTCTGGCCCAATGTTGTTTCGTCGAGCCCTTTTGTGTTTCGTCATAGTTAAGGCCCAGGATACTATATAAACAACTGTCTGGTTTCACTTTGAAACTAGATGAGAGAATACCCTGAGAGTTACTCTGTAAAACTGTGTGTGTATCAGTTGTTCTCGGTTCTCATCCCGTTTAATCAATAGATTGTGTTTCATTGGTTATTCCGTGTTCTTATTATCTGTGTTTTGTTTGGCATCGTTACGAGGATTCCGCACCCGTGACCGTGTTTGTGATAAACAAGGATTTGGTTTTCGTTATCGATCCTCAGATTTCGGGTCCTTATCCCCGTAAATCGTATCTCCTAATTGTGATTACGTTTGATCAGTTTGAGCTTATGTTGACAACAATACCGATAATCGAGGTAGTATACTTACCCAGAACTTTAAACAGAAATCAAAATCATGTTGACTAAGACCGTAACCTGGTATGATTCCTTATCCTTGAAACTCGCAAAAAGTTTGCACTTGTACAGTTGTTTATTTCTTTCAATTACTTTTCGTTTAGTTTTCCGTGCTTTAAATTCGTTTTTAGTGTATTTTGTAAAGTTCGTTTTTGATTAAGCCGAAGTTGTTGCTTGGTGTTTTCTGCCAGAAGCCTGAAATGTACTTCATAAAACTTCATAAAACGTCCTTGCATTTGAAAACTCAAACAAAATGGAAAAGTGTTCAATTAATCAAAATCAACAAAATGAACGTGCAGTGTACATTTCTTCGTGGTTTGATTGAAGAAAATGTGTTTGTTGAACAAACCAACCGGGTGTGCGGATGCCTTGGCTTGGATTGAACAACCGCACACTACTTCTCAAGAGAAAGATAAAGACCTTCACTGGTGTAATGTGGAAGACCAGCCGGACCCAAAGGTTTATGATCTTGTTGCTGTGAAGAGATTTCTCAGTAGCTACAAAAATCGGCTTTGAAGTCCACACCGGGTGGATATCCAGTTTGGGAGAGCACTCAAATTCCTGGCAATGCACGAAGCAGTTGCAGGATACAGTTTTGAAATTCTAATCTCTCCTATACTTGTCGATATTTAAGTTGCCTTATGAATTATTATCATCTCGTACAGTACTCTTTGGCCATACACGTTGATCTCGAATATCACCTTACACGTGATTGTTTCACTATGAAACTCGTCAATGTTGTCATGGTCTGCACCGCTTACCGACGTGCAAACTGATTTTTCCAAAATTCGATAAATCATTTCTGATTAAAATTAATTTTGGTAAACGGCATTGAGGTAAAACATGAGTTAATCTGACATCGGGAAATCGTTTTTGTAAATACCTTTGTGTTTTCAAAATTTATCATAGTTTGTTGATTTTAGGGGGAGTAAATCCAAATTTTAAAAATCCAAAAACATCGAAAAAATTTAAAAACACAAAAACAATAGAAAAACAAAAATGAGTTTCCTGGCGAGCAAAAGAGAAAATGATAGTACATCAGTGTTCTGTCGAAACCTCTTCAAATTGAACTTAAAAATGAAAAACGATAAGCAGCTCTATATAAGATGTATCGGTAGGCTCACAATCATTTTAAAGTGTGCAGGGTGATATAAACTTTAATCGACTGAAGATCAGGTGGGAACCGCACATTGGCATATGGTCTTAGTACCGAAATTTCGTTTGAGAGATTGCCGAGGTTCTGAGATATTCGGTCTTTATGCTGCTTATCATCTGGGTATCATGGTTGTATCTTTTACCGAAAAATAACGGGGACGCAAGTCTAGATCTTCCATGATACTATATATACGTGTACATATTGCATTCGACCTCAATAAGTGATCAACAATTACATGTCCAAACAAATAAGTGATAAAATATCACATTCTTTCCGGGAGTCAAGTTCGTCTCTCTGCTGTACGAAAGTATTGACCTGTTCACGGACTTTCTCCTGTGCCCTCATGCATATGAAAATCAAGTTCCTCATCAATAAGTGATTCTATCACATAGGGCTTGTTTTCAATCAAAAATAAGTGAGTATCTCACATTCTTTTATACGGTCAAACAGATGATAAACGGTATACTCACCGGTAAGATGAACTCTCGTGCATACCTTGATACGGGAATGTGTCGTGTGTGGATGAACACCGGTCGGTAAGTATAAATCATACCTAATCGTATCCCCTTGCCATGATTACATCTGATAAGTTGAGCTTAAGTGGAAAACAATACCGATAATTGTTATAGGATGCTTATCTAAATGTTAACTAATTGAACAAAAAGAGCGTTTTGGCGTGACCGTACACTGATATGATTCTCTTACCCTCGAAACTCGCAAAAAGAATGTCTGTAAATATTTATTTACTGCTTTTAGTTTTTGCATCTTTGTATATATTTATTTATTGTTTTCCGTCTTTACATTTGAAAAATGAAAAATACCAAAAAGATTTTAGGTGTGTTTTAATATAAACTTTATAAAAGCCAAAAAAATTTTATTTCTAGTTTATTTTTGATTGACCGTTGTTGGAACTCGAGTCTATCCTACCCAAAATCCTGATTGTAAGCCGAAAAACAATTACATCTTCATAATCTGTTGAAGTTAACAAGTTTTGAAAGTTAAAGGGTTGAAATTGAACATTTTTAAACTTTCAAACTGTTGTCGGTCGGTGTTTGATTGAGATAAGGTCACATAGGTGTCATTTGTTTAAATGTTAACTATATTCCAAGCGGTTGTTCTCATTATGCGTTTAGATTTCTTACGTGTGCAGATGCTAAAGGCGAGGAGAACACGTTCGATGACAAGCTTTGGAATGAAGACACGACATGAAGGCACTCAAAGGATAACGATGATCGAGTTGCCGATGACCCTTCATCAACACCACAAGGATCTGAAGAATTGACAAGTCAAAAGATTCACGAGTATGACTCAATGGAGAGTTCATTCTAAGGGGGAGTTTGTTAACGCACTTTCTAAATGAAATGGAGAGTTTGTTGATACACTTTCTTATTACGACGCGTGAAGACTTTGAAGATCCTCCGACATGAAAGACATGGAAGTCGAACCATCACAGCAGCGTCCAAGGAGGAGTTTGTTGATACATTTTTGTGTGGACGCGGCACGTTCGGTTCGAGCCTTTCACAGCATGAAGACCAAGTCGGATATCCTCCTATCCCACTTGGGTCCGACAACTTTATCTCATTTGTTTTGTAACGTTAACCGAACAATGCATGTTGCATTTAGATTGTTAGTTGTCTGTATGTGTGTTTATATAGTTCTTTGGGCCAAAACCTTCACTGGGCCAAAAGTCTTCATGGGGAAACACATCATGACGAAACCCATCTGTTCATGATGAACCAAATGTGTTTCCCCTACTAAAGGACAAAACCATGAAGAAACACAATGTGTTTCTTCACACTACAGGACAAATCACGATGAAACACAAGTGTTTCATCACACTACAGGACAAATGCATGACGAAACTCCCTGTTTCGTCGTCTGTTGGGTTTCTTCAGGCCCAATGTCTGGCCCAATGTTGTTTCGTCGAGCCCTTTTTGTGTTTCGTCGTAGTTAAGGCCCAGGATACTATATAAACAACTGTCTGGTTTCACTTTGAAACTAGATGATAGAATACCCTGAGAGTTAGGGGTTGTTTGGTAGCCTCTTAATGACCATTCAGATGCTACCTCCTAATGTTTTATAACCTCTGAATGAATAAGAGGTAACCTCAAGTCTGAATGGTTAAGAGGTAACCTCTGAATGGTAAATCATCACATGTCACATTCTTCTACATTCTCATTAGTAAAATTCTTAATGGTTCCTTTAAGAGGTAGCCTCTTAATGACCATTCAGAGGCTATCAAACAGCCCCTTACTCTGTAAAACTGTGTGTGTATCAGTTGTTCTCGGTTCTCATCCCGTTTAATCAATAGATTGTGTTTCATTGGTTATTCCGTGTTCTTATTATCTGTGTTTGGTTTGGCATCGTTACGTGGATTCCGCACCCGTGACCGTGTTTGTGATAAACAAGGATTTGGTTTTCGTTATCGATCCTCAGATTTCGGGACCTTCAAAACTGGAACTTTAACTTCTTTATTAGAAATTTTCGAACAAAACCAGAACTAAATTGTTTATAATGGTTTGGTTTGGTTGGGTTTAGTTCGATTTTGATTTTGATTTTCAACGATTCGATTTTGGTTTTTGATAATAACTAATATCACCACCAGATGGTAAACACAGATGCATAAGGTGAAGGTCTTGACATGTTTCGAATACTCCCGGGAGGACAGCCGGTAAAGAAAAGATTCCGAACAAAATTCACAGAAGAGCAAAAGCAAAAAATGCATGATTTTGCAGAAAAACTAGGGTGGAAATATCTAAAGCAAGATGAAAAAGTGTTAGCGGAAGCCGTTATCATCATCGACATCGTATTCGTGTTCGTGAGTGTGTTTGTACAGAGAACAACAGAGAAACATGCATTTGGATATTGTATGGAAATATCTTAGTGCCGAAAATATTACCAGCAAATGTTGTTATATACATATGAAGAGGGCAGCTACTTCGGTCGGTTATTCTCGGTGGGAATAACTACCGTTTTAAACCGGTATGTCTCAACCATCATGCCCCTTCACTTATTCGAATATACACATCTGTAATGTAAGTATAACTATCCTAACGATACATAATAAGCAAATATAATTAAGTTTATAATCTAATACACTCCCCTAAACTTGATTATATTTCTGAGAATGCATAAGAACACTTCGATTAGCTTCATCCACCGCCTTTTCTACCTGCTTGAAATCGAATCGCCGTCGTTCTGCAGCCTTTTCATCTCATGCCAGTCATTTCCATGCTCTCCTTCTTTCGGAATGCAGCCATCGCTCATTGCTCTTTCTCTCTGTTCTGCAACTATTCACATCACCATAATCATAACCCATGTCTTTGGCTACTATCCGTAATGACTCGTCTCGTCTTCGTCGATGATAAAATGCCTTCTCTTTGAATTTATCATAATGCGTCCATAGATCTGCCATGAATTGTTTTGCGATGCCGAGTACGGTAATATTGTTGCTCATTTCCCATTTTGTCGCTGAAATTCTTTGAACTGTCGTTAATGCCAATTCAGTGCCGCTAAGTCGTTCTGTCGCTAATCTGTTTTTTGTTGCTAATAATCTTTCTGTCGCTAATCTGTCTTTTGTCGCTATCTTTCTTCTTTTGTCACTAACTGTCGTCGCTAAACTGGAAATCCATTCTTTCCTTTTTGTTCCCGCCGTTCCTGCGTCCTTTCTTTCTTTATTTTAACATCCAATGATTCATTCTTAATCATGTGTTTCTGTCTTCTCATATCATTCTTGAAGAATAAAATGCCATAATTTCTGTCGACTATTTCCATCACCGTTTCCGGTGATCGGTTCCAGTTGTATCCTTCGCTCTCTTCTTCTTCTTCTTCGTGATCATCCTTTGTTTCCTTGTCTTTCACAAACACATTTTCTTCATCCTTTTTATCCAGAACATCTTCACCGGCCATCGATCTCATCTCTTTCGGGATCGTCTTCTTCTTTCCGTGTTATTACTTCGCCTGCATCTCCGTTATCTTCGTGACGCCCCGATTTGTATTCCAGTAATGCAATTTCGTATTGCAATTCCATTATTGCAATCTCTTGTTTCAAGATTGCAATCGCGCGTTATCGGGGACTTATATAATCGGGATCGTTGTTTATTTCTCGCTCGTTTCCTTGTCCGTTGTTCATCTTTATCAGCCGTCTCTTCCCGGGATCATGTAATTCTAATCGTAATTCTCTGTTTTCTAACCATGCGCTCTGATACCACATGTTAGCGAAAGCCGTTATCATCATCGACATCGTATTCGTGTTCGTGTGTGTGTTTGTACAGAGAACAACAGAGAAACGTGCATTTGGATATTGTATGGAAATATCTTAGTGCCGGAAATATTACTAGCAAATGTTGTTATATACATACGAAGAGGGCAGTTACTTTGGTCGGTTATTCTCGGCGGGAATAACTACCGTTTTAAAACGGTATGTCTCAACCATCATGCCCCTTCACTTATTCGAATACACACATCTGTAATGTAAGTATAACTATCCTAACGATACATAATAAGCAAATATAATTAAGTTTATAATCTAATAAAAAGAAATTCTACAATTCTGCAATGAAGTTGGACTGAATAAAAAGTGTTCAAAGTATGGATGCATAACAGCAAACAAGCCTGCAAGAAGAAACAAGATCAGTAAGATTCAATTAAGCTTAACTAAAATCCAAAAAGATATCATCTTTTCTTGATCCCCAATAATGAGCATAGGGTTTAAGCTGCAGACTTGTGAAAGCACCGGATCGATGACGAACATCAAACATTGCACTTGATTCAAGACATGAAGAACAAAATATGAAGAACAAGATAGAAATATGTAGAAGATGAATCTCTTTTTTGATGAATCAGTCATCACAGATTACACAAACCAAAGGAGTATACATCATCTACAAGCTGGTTTAGATCACAAAGATCTAAACCCTAGCTTTCTCTCACTAACACATAGTCTCTCTCTCTAGAATTCACCCCAGGAGGCTGAACGAGTGGGAGAGGTGCACCAAGCTACAAGGGTTGCCCTAATCTACACAATACACACATATATATAGGCTAGGGACTAAACCTCGGACAAACCAATTCTACACCAAAAACTGACTTTTGCCCTAAACATAAAACTCAGACAAAAGTTCTCCCAAAACTTGGACAAGTTGTCCAAGGATAAACCTTGGACTAACTTTCAAGACATGTACAATAAAGACCCTAACAATTGGAAGGCATGCACTTTTCACCCAAAGTGCATTAACACCTCCCCCTTGATCAATGCATGGTCTTCATGTGGTCTTGAATTCTTCGTTATGGTTGACTTTAACTTGGACTTCTGCTTTGGTTGACCAGAACTGATAAGCGACAGTTACCCGGCAGGAACTGCACTTACAGTCTCCCCCTTAACTGTTGCATCAGTTCTGTGTGGCATCAATAATCTTCAATCACCGGATACTACACTTAGAGACTCCCCTTTAACTGAAGATATCATGTCAGCTTTCAACTTTGGCTGAGACTTGATCTTTTAGGTAGAGCACAGCGATCTTCAACCCTTCTAATTAAAGACTTGCTGACGATCACTTAAGGCCACTTTGAGAAACCCGAAGTGTAACACCTCGAAAATTCCTGTCCATTAAAATAAAGACACGTGTCACGTTAGACAGAGGTGTCAGAAAAACCGGATTATATAAAAAGATGTTTGGTAGGATTTTATAGGGCGTCATGTTATTTAAAATACCTCTGAACGACCCAAGGGCGACATGTTATTAAAACACCTCTGAGCGACCCAAATTGTTATAAATCCCAAGATCCTTAAATCATTAGATAATCATCTTATATGATAACCGGCTGCTCTCAAATAAATAAAGTTGCATCTTTATTAAGGACTTTGGAATTATAGGTTGTTACTACTGAAAATGTTAAATAAAATCCTTGTAAAAAGGAATCAATATAGTTAATTTCCTTGGCCAACTATTATGAGAATCCAAGACTCATTCTTGGTAATCTCCGTCACTTTGCAAGACCCTCGTGAGTTGAAATTGAATGGGAAACATGTAAGAGCGTGCTAGGCATGCAATGGCTGATCAAAATGGTCCCACATCTGAAAAAGAGGGACTGATTTCGGAGTTGGTTTGATTGCATGGTTAAGACTTAAAAGCTCACAAAATTTTGTCCTCTGGCCATCGGTTACGGACCGCAAAGCCTTAGGCTTACGGTCCACAAGGAGGGTATCTGGGCATGTTTCAGCAAGGTCGGTTACGGACCGTAACCATTTCAGCTTACGGTCCGTAAGACCGTCGCTGGCAGCAGATTTTGGACAGCTGCCTGCCCAGCCCATTGCACCGACTTTGAATGATGGTTTTTGAAATCAGGGGCTTGCTAGGCAGTATTTAGGCTCATAGGGACACCTGGGGTGATCTTGTAACTATCCTAGACTTCCATGTCTTGATCCTAGAGCATCTTGGTCCCTATATAAGGAAGTGAAGTGGTGAACTTTGATCATTCATTGTGTCACTCACTTGGAGCTTATTCTCTGGAACTTCCTTGGACAGCAACAAGTGCTCATTAAGTCCCTAATCCTATTTAGGATCCTTGTAAGTAATCTTAACCTCCCCTAATCCATTTTAACTTAGTTAATTAAGTAAAAGTCAAACCGTCGTAAGTAAGGTTTGACTTCGTGATTAATCATAATGTGCTCTGTCAAATCACGAATTAAAGATACCTTTAAGTAGGTAATTAAGTGGGTAACAAACCCTTAAAAGGGTATTTCCAGATTCCCACTCTAAGCATGTTAATTGTCGAGTCAAAGTTAACTATAAAAAGTCAACAGAACGCTTAAATTCAAATTAACTTATAATTAGCAATGTAGGATGCATGCAACCTGTTTTATCACTAATATAATTTGGTAAATGATGTAAGAACATGTTCCAACATGTTCAACTCGACAATTTTCTGTTTAGACCCGGTTCGGAACCGAAAGTCGCATAGTTTGACTTTCGCTTTGACTTTCAGTTCTGACCCGTTTTAGTCAAGATTAAGAGCTTCTTTTGGACCTAATAACATGTTAGTATATCCTCCTGTGATTATACAACTTGGTTCATTAGATATCTTGTTCACATGCATGTTTCCGTTAAATGCCCATATGTTGACCCTTATGCCCGAATGTCTAAAAATCATGATTTTTGAAAATGTAAAAGGGTAGACATCTTAGTTACTGAATTATAAACTTGTCCCCAAAATTTGACATCAGTTTAAAGTCTAGATTGAGAGTTATGCTCATTAGCGTAATTAGAAGCTTTCTTAGTGAATAATTAGCATAATTAACGCATAGCCTAATTAAACTTAGATTTTATGTCAAAACCTTATACCCACTGTTATATAATAATATTTTGGGAATTTTAAAGATTTTTATTTATTTTTAAGCTAAGCATAACTTAAGGTTTTAAGCTTAATTCGGCTTATGCCGGTTTTGCCCTTTTCGGCCATAAAATGAGTTTTACAAAACCTTTTGACCCCAAACCTTTTCCTACTAATTTATTATGTTAAATATATTATTTTGAGCCTTCTGGAATTATAAAAATATCAGCTTTTCTTTTAAAACCCGGAAAAGGCTCCAAATCGCCTTTTTAGGCATTTTTACGATATAGTATATGTCAAAACTAGTTTTTATACTAAAGGTCTAATACCTACTGATATATTTAGTAAAATTTCATGTTATAACAGTAAACTAAGGTTGAGGACTCAGGTTTCCCGTTTTGACCTTTTAAGCCTATGTAAAATTACCAAAATACCCTTATGAGGCGTAATTGGAGTTTAAAATCATTCGGGGCATAATGGGACATACCATACTGATATTACAACATACTTGGTGCATATAATCTTAGGAAACATGTATATGATTTATTTGGTTAACCGTTACGCACTTTCGCGTTCGGATCGGCTTATGTGACTAGTTTACGCACATTAGCCGAAACGGGTCAAACCGTAACATCTTAGTCCCTAAATTCAGAATGTGTTTAGTTTACCCATGTTATACAAGTATCCAAGCTTGTAGGGTCTAAGTCACATTCCTTTTCGGTTTTCGCCTTCCTCGCGATTAAACCATATTTATTCTTCGAAACTAACCGGTCTAAGCTTAGGCTATGTTAAAAGACCCGATAGGATTCTAATAGGTTATTATAAACCTTCGTTCCAGAATAGGAGCCCAGTAAAAGACACTTGCATTTTTGCTTTTGTGGTTTATACATTGCTCAGGTAAATACTTTTAACTTATTTTCCCTTATACGGGCTTGGGGGTACGGTATATAAAATACCGCTTGGTCGGGAAATTGACCCCAACTCATTAGTAGTTGGGTACTATCAATGTGACCCGTTTAAAAAATTGGTTTTGTTTGTTTTGACGCCTTTGGGAGTTTAATGACCATGTCCCGGATATCCTTGGCATCATTTTTTTGGCCACGAACTTGACACCCGGGTGTAGGCGTACACCCGGTAATATGTCCATATTATTAAGGTATAAACGTTGGCTTCCCGCCGCGGACTTATACTGAGTGGTGTGTCAATTAACCTTAAACCCGACACGACTCGGGCGACTGAAAACATAACGAACATGTAATTCTTTTACAAGTTTAACTTTGATTAATTATTCCCAAGTTATAAAATGTTTTGTGCCTTGTGCATTTAAATCAATTTTAAAAACCTTTTCAAAATGAGTCAGTTAAATTGTATTTACCAGTGTAAACTGACGTATTTTCCCCAAAAAGATTAAGTGCAGGTGCTACACGTAATAGGCTGGTTTCTCCTTAGCATCATAGAGTCTCGCAAGCTTTGGGATGCATATATCTGTTGAACAATTTTCTTCTTTTTATTCCGATCCGCCTGTGGATCTATTTCGACTACTTGTGATACTTAAATATTACATTTGATGGTTGAAATAAATCTATTTCTATTGCTTCCGCTGTGCATTATAATTTGTGTTGTTTGACAATGATGGTATCAACTACGTCACGATACTCCCCCACCGGTGACACGTGGAAAATAGGGGTGTGACAGGTTGGTATCAGAGCCAACACTAAGTGAATTAAACACTAGCCTTTTGTGTTTAATCTCAGTGCACAAATTGCACATTCTTCGAGTTCCAAGTCTAGACATTGAACATAGGACCAACTCTGTTTTGTTTTATTTTGAGTCTTTTTGTGGTTGTTATCTAAATCATGTATGCAGGTCATCATGCCACCAAGATTTCTTCGCGGTCGAGGCAAGGGACCCGTCACAGGTCATGATCACGAAGCCGGGCCTTCGCACCGGCGTACCCCATCCATTACTATGAGCACAAGCCCGCAAGAGCCATGGAGGCTCTATGTTGAACCTGGAAGACGGTCTGTCTCCCTTAGCTCTTCACCTTCTTACCAGCATTCCTTTGGGCCCCAATCGGAAAACGAGCCCAACAACCAACCACCAGCCTTCATACCGCTACAGAGATCCAACTCGCACCATGCGTATGGCGATCCCACTCCGATCTTTCAGAGCCGATTCAACCCGGCTAACATCTTCCCTGAACTTGTGGGTCATAACCCACTTGGTCCTGAGGATCATTTCCCAGGCGAACACGCTGATGATATGGATGAAGACACGGATCCAGTGGAGCCCGCGTCCGGAACACCCAATCACCCGATAGAGATATCTGACGGGTCATCATTTCACGGATCACCTTATTGTGGTCCAGATAGCTTCCAGGAAAGGTTTAACCAGTATGACTGGTACTTCACCCCGTCCGAGCACTCGTCGTCCCATCAGCAGCACCAGCAGCAGCAGCAGCATCAGCAGCAACAGGATCCTTCCCAGGATTCTCGATTCAGGGCAATTACGCCACCACCGCCACCGCCAGTAGAGCAGCAACCGCCTCCGGAGCCACCGAGGCGGAGAAGGTCGAACGCACGGATGTCCGTGCGAGGAGGAGTTCGAATCAGTACTCCCCAGCCTTCAAGTGGCAGCCATTACCCGCCACTTCAGGAAGAAGAGGACCCACAGATGGGAGGTCCATCAAGCCCTATTCCAGACATCAACTCTGTACCTGTGGCACCACCATTGGGGTTCGATAACCCAATTCCTGCATACGCTGGATCAGCGGCGTACAATCCCTTCGAGCAGCCGGCGCATACCCACTACAACTACAATTATGCTAGTGTGGACCCGTACCAAGAGGCATGGGACTACAACGCTAGTCACCCTGAGGGGCCTTATGGAGGACTCTGGACCTTTTGGGTACCAGCATCCGCCACCTCCTCCACCTGTGTATCAGCCGCCACAGCCACAGATTATTCCACCTGAGCGCCGGCAGGAAGTCCTTGAGAGACTAGACCGTTGTGAACAGGAAATTCAGACTGAGCGCTGGCACAACAGAGGATTCTTCAAAGGACTATCAGATCTGATCAAGGGAAAGTCCAAAAGGAGGGACTATTGAAGATCCTTGTTATTTTTATTTAGTTGTAATTCAGTCCCTGCGTGGACTTTTTGCTTCAGTATTCAGCTCCTGCGTGAGCTTGTCATTTTGTACTCTGCTCCTGCGTGAGCAAGTTTGGTTAGTTAACCCCTGCGTGGGTTTGTTCTTGATTTCCGCCCCTGCGTGGGCATTTATTTTTGGTAGAAGTCCCGTTTTGGGCAGATATTGTACTTGTTTAAGACAATTTATGGGATGTTCTAGTTAAGTTTTCATTTTTGATAATTATATGCATAAAATATGAAAATAAATGAAAATTTAAAAAGATCTGCCATTATATTAAATTGGTAAAATCTAAAGAGAACAAAGACCTAGCCTTATAACTTATAAAACAAGGCCAAGATGGTAGTTCCATAATTAGGTTAAGATCCATAATTAACATCTCAATTTAGGACTATTATGCGTTTACTATTAAAGAATCTTGGAGGTAAAACCTAGCCTTTATGTTGTCGCAAACATGGCCAAGATGGTATAACCCACATAATAGATTCAAATTATTAACGTCTGTTAGTATGATAATGATCTTGGCAAACTGTGAATCAGTAAAGTCACACAGGCCATCCATCATAAAGGGTTAATCTTAAATTCCCTTAAATTAATTAACCACTTCTTTGAAGTGAAGTGCCTGTGGGCAATAATTATATGTCCTCCGTGACTAAGGACAGTGGTAGCTTATGACTCCCTGTTAATAAATGATTTAACCTAAAACACCTAGATACTATAAAATCTTGGTTTATTAAATATCTTAACTGTCCTTGTGACTAGGCCTTATGTGCTAGTAATAAAGTATCATAGGATAATAATAAAATCCTAATGTTCTAACGAATTAACCTAAAATGGCAATTTAAAACCTTGGTTAATAAAACATAAAATACTATAAGAGCCTTTAAGTTAAAAACCTTGTCCATCATTTATATGTAGCAATTGAAGCTACATGGCTGGATCAGATGAAGTCAATAGCCATCCGGTAGGGAACCGTGATGATGTTAAATTCCTAGTAACTGGTGCTGAGTTAAAAGCAATTGTGAATGATGCGGTTGCAAAAGCCTTAGAACGGCAGTACGGTGAGTACAGTGAGACCCGCAGTAGAACCCTATCTACACCACATGCTAAACCAAAGAATCATTCTGAGGCTCACAACAAACCACCACCCACTCCACCCAAATCTAAGAAAGATGATGACCGACACTCCTCAAATGAAAACAGTGTTCACCCCAAGAAGATTGTGTTTGATGAAGCCCCACGTGCTAAGGGTTGCACGTATAAATATTTTGTATCTTGTAAACCTCGAGAGTTTACTGGAGAAAAAGGGGCAGTAGACTGTATGACACGGCTTGATGAGATAGAGACAGTGGTAGACATCAGTGGTTGTGCTGAAAGGGATATGGTTAAGTTTGCATCCCAGTCTTTCAAGGGTGAGGCTCTAGCTTGGTGGGGGGCGTTGATCCAGGCTTCTGGAAAAGTTGCCTTGTACAATATGTCTTGGAAGCAATTTGTTGCTCTTGTCAAGGATAACTACTGCCCTCAGCATGAGGTTGAACGAATAGAATCTGAATTTCTATCTCTGGTTATGAAAAACCTAGACTGCCAGGCATACCTCACAAGTTTCAACACTTTGTCCAGAATGGTTCCTTACCTGGTAACCCCAGAACCCAAGAGAATCGCACGCTTTATTGGGGGTTTGGCCCCAGAAATCAAGGCCAGCGTGAAGGCCTCTCGACCTACCACATTCAGATCTGTCACCGATTTATCTATGTCTCTCACTCAAGATGCAGCGAGACAAAGAACATTGAGAAACGCGGATTCTGACAAGAGGAAACGTGAAGATGACAGTTCACGACGATCAGGCAAGAAACATAGGGGGAACCATGATAGTAAGAAGGGGTTTGAAGCCAGGAGGAACGAGCAACAGTCGGGCGATAGGCCCAAGTGCAAGGTTTGTAGGAAGCACCACTTTGGGAGGTGCAGGTATGAACAGAAATCCCAGCCCAAGGCATGTGGGATATGTAAGTCTTCTGAGCACCGAACTCTTGAGTGCAAAAAGATGAAGGATGCAACTTGTTACAGTTGCAACGAAAAAGGGCACATCAAGACCAATTGCCCAAAGATTGTCAAGAAAACCGAAGAAGGGAAGAAGACCAATGCTAGGGTATTTCAAATGAATGTGCAGGAGGCCATCCAAAACGACAACGTCATAACTGGTACGTTTCTCATTAATGACGTTTACGCAAGAGTATTGTTTGATTCTGGAGCGGATAAATCTTTTGTGGATGGTAAATTCTGTGAACTGTTAGGATTGCCTGTTAAAGCCTTAAGTGCAAATTATGAGGTAGAGTTAGCAGATGGGACTTTAGAAACCGTCTCAACTGTGTTAGATGGATGTGCTATATCCATTAGGAACCACTCTTTTCCTCTATCCCTGCTACCCTTTAAGTTAGCTGGTTTCGATGTAGTATTAGGCATGGATTGGTTATCGCATAACCAAGCCCAGATTGTATGCAGTAGGAAGCAAGTAATAATCAAGACTCCATCTGGTGAGTCTCTCACCATTCAGGGAGATACACATCATGGACTGCCTGAGCAAGTGTCTATGCTCAAAGCATCCAAATGTTTGAAGAATGGTTGTGTTATCTATATGGCACAAGTGACCATTGATGAGAAGAAGCCCAAGATTGAGGACATTCCCGTTATATCGGAATACCCTGAAGTTTTTCCGGAAGAATTGCCTGGTTTGCCACCAGACAGGCAAGTGGAATTCAGGATCGATATCATTCCTGGAGATGCACCTATCGCTAGAGCGCCTTATAGACTAGCACCAACGGAGATGAAGGAATTGAGAACGCAGCAAGACGATTTGCTAGCCAAGGGTTTCATTAGACCTAGCTCGTCTCCTTGGGGAGCGCCGATCTTATTTGTCAAGAAGAAAGATGGCTCGATGCGTTTATGTATCGATTACCGAGAGCTTAACAAGGTTACTATCAAGAATAGGTATCCTTTGCCTAGGATCGACGATCTATTCGATCAACTTCAAGGGGCAAGTTACTTTTCCAAGATCGATTTGAGGTCAGGATATCACCAATTGAAGGTTAAGGATGAAGATGTGCACAAGACTGCGTTTAGGACTCGTTATGGTCATTACGAGTTCCTAGTGATGCCTTTTGGACTGATGCGTGTTAGTGTATATATGTTTTTAGATATATATTTAAGCCCTTTTTACACTTTTAGCCAAGTTTTAAATTTATAAAACACGATATTTACTAACACTAAGCACACATATGGGCAAGTGCACCCATCGTGGACGTAGTATAGTGTTGGTAAGATACCGAGGTCGTCCAAGGACACAAGAGCTTTTAATACCGGTTTATCCTCAACGTCTAATCAAATCAAAAAGGTTAGAAAAATGTTTTAAACTAAGAAAAATAAAAACTAACTAAATGCTGAAAATAAAAATAAAATAAAAATAGATAGACAAGATGAATCACTTGGTTCCGACACGTGTATTAGTATAACCTTTGATTATTTTCGCACTTTTGCACTTGTTTAAGAGATTATCTTAGTTATTGTAGTAGGCCCCTCTTTTGAAGGCGACGTTACCCTCAACCCAGTAGTTTGAGTCAGCAAGGATACAATCCTAAAGGGTCGGATTATTGAAAGATAATGAATTAAGTTATTAATGCAAATTATGGTAGGCCCCGCTTTTGGCGGTGACGTTACCCTCGGCTAAGTAGTCTGAGTCAGCAGGGATACAGTCCTAAATAGCCGGGTTATAGTATTAATAGTAGTTAACTTATGAGGGGGTCAAAGAGTTTGGATCCCCGCCATCCAATACCTATGGGCATTGAAGGAGATCCTACTAAATTTGACCCAGGTCCCAAGCAGGACCTCTAAACGCTGAACAAGGGCAAGACCCTTACCAAACCGTTCCCTTAACCCCCGACCAGGTAGCCAACATACCTCCATATAGACCGTGGAGATATGAATGGTGAAAATCTTTTATTTTATATAGACAGTAAAATAACGCCAAGACACCACGGACAAACGATAAGGAAAGATCACCTTCAACATAAGTAACTAGTTATTAAAGTCATTAATACAAAACCAAATAAAAAGTGCAAAATATTAAAAATAAAAAGTATTATACTAAACACTTGTCTTCACCAAGTGATGTAAGAGACTTAGGCAAACATGGCCTTGATTGTCAAGAACTCTTACGATCAATCTTGGATCCCGAGACGACTCACACACTCTACGATGGACAATGGATGATGGTGGTGGATGATGGTGTTATGGTGGTGGTGGGTGGTGGATGAAGTGTGAGAGAGGTGGTGTGCCAAGGGATGAGAGAGAATGAAGCCAAGCTTCTCTATTTATAGGCTGAACAGAAGGCTGGACACGGCCCCGTGTCCGCTGGACACGGCCCCGTGCCCGCCTGACACTCTCTCTCTTCATTAATTGTAATTGCGAATTACAATTAATGCGCCTGCTGTACTTTCACCACGCCCCCGTGCTCGCTGGACACGGCCCCATGGTGGGCAATGGAAGCTTCTACTGGTTTGTCTTTTCTGCTGCTTCCTAGGCACGCCCCCGTGTTCGCTGGACACGGGGCGTGTTCAGACTCTGTTTCCTTCTTTTTGCCTTGGGAGGTGCCGTTGAGGGTCCGGGCAGTCTACTTTTGTTCCTTTTCTTGTATTTATGGTAGAATTAGTGGTCTTTTTGCTTCTTTTGTGATTTTGAGCTCATTTCATCCTGAAAATACAAAAGGAAGACAAAAACACTCTTTTTCCAACATTAGTACTTAAAAAGGGTTAGTTTTATGCCTTAATTGATGTGTTTATATGTTGCATTTTACACACATCAAATACCCCCACACTTGAACTTTTGCTTGTCCTCAAGCAAAACTCTTTAAATGTGGCTTACACTCCCAAATGGAATAGGTAGAAGAGAAGTTTTTTTTTTTTTTTTTTTTTTAGCTTGTCCTAGAGTGTCGGGAATCCAAGGTTTTTATAGGTTTTATTTTTAGTTATTTACAATCCTATTCGTTATGATTTATTTTGAACTTTTCACAAGATAAACTACTTAGTTGGGCATAACATGCCTTATTAAAATTCCATTTATATACAAGTTCACATACCTTACGGGAGATCACTCAACACTCGGCCGAAAGTGTATATTTTAGTGAATCACTCGAGAGCGGCACGGAACTTACGTCTTCCATAGGCTTGCCAAGCAATCAATCCTCCTCCTTTTTAACTTTTTACCTTTGTAAATATCAAGAGGACTTTTGGGGTGAAGGCTTGGGTTTAAAGGTGGGTGGTTGGTTAGTGGTTAGTAAAAAGGGCGAAAATCGTAACAAGTGTCGGTTTTCGTAGAATACCTTGTTTTTAGTGACTTATTATTTTTGAAGTATTTCTTCAAACAAGCTTTTGTAGCTTTTGTTTGTTTTTGACTTCATCATCTAGTTTTTTTTTTTTTTTTTTTTTTTTTTTTTGATGTCACTTGAAAGGGCAAGTTGACGAAAAACCGAGCTTTTTACTAAAATAAAGGGGAAAAAAATGAAAAAGGTTTTTGGTGGGTAAAAATGGTTTTTGGGGTAATGAAATGAAAGTTTTAGGCTCAAAGGGGCTATCTAGGGGGATTTTGGGTAGGTAAAAAAAAAATTGAAAAATAATGGTTTTGAAAGAAAAATGGTTAGTCCTAATGCCTCCATCATTTACTTACTTGGGTTTAAGTTGGTAAGGACCGGGAATGTATCGTCGTGGCAAGTTCTAGATTTGTAAGGACCGAGCGGCTATTCACACAAGAAACGAAAAATGAGCATTTAATCTAAATATGTGTATTTTTATGCTCAATAAAGGCTCAAAACTCACTTTTGTGGGAATGGGTTTTTAATGTGACCAAGCATATATAATCGAATTTTAAACTAGATTTGTTATGCCGTTTCATAATTTTCTTATGTTGGTTCCTTTTTTTATCATGACGCTATCGGTTGTAAACTTGTAAAAATATAACCTTTTTAGACTTGTTCTTCCCAACTTAAACTAAGACAAGTAAATAAAAAAATGAAAAAGTTTTTGAAAAAATTTGGGGTGTTTAGCGGTTCCAATAGAGTTTTGTGTAAGGCTTGTGTTTAGGATTTTGCAAAATTTCAAGGTTTTAGCATCCCCCCCACACTTAAATTACACATTGTCCTCAATGTGTCCAAAAACAATATTTTTGGGTGATTAAAATGTATAAAAGTGTGTTAAAAAGCAAATATTTATGTTACTGGCACTCTGGACACGGCCCCGTGTTCACCGGGCACGGCCCCGTGGTCAAGTGCCAGTAACAAAAATTTCAGAATTGAAACAGAAGCCTGGACACGGGGGCGTGTCCGCTGAACACGGCCCGTGTCCAGTTACCTGAACTGGGTGATTTTTCTGCAGGGGCTCAGCACGGGGCCGTGTTGGTTGGGCACGGCCCGTGTTGAGCCTTCTGTGATGGAGATTTTTGTCGGGTTGCTCTGTTCTTCATGCATGGTTCCATTTTTCTCGTTCCCTTTTTCATCCATTACCACCATGAGTGTGTTTTATTCTGCAAAAATTAAAAGATTAAACTAAACTAAACTAAGGATAGATCCGCGGAATGCCTCCGTGGTGCGCCACGTTTATAAGGGTCCTTGGCTAGACCCGATTTCTGGTTATATCTCTTCTGAGTGGAGTGCCTTGCTTCCCAAGTTACACCGTCGGAGAGCGGCATCCAAGCTTGAATCAATAACCTTCATGTAATTGACCGGGTCGTCGTCCTCTATTTTCCTCCCAACTCCGAACTTCACCTCATCGTCCCCATATCTTAAAGTCAGTGTCCCTTCATTCATGTCTACCACTGCTTGTGCTGTGGCAAGTAAGGGTCTCCCTAGGATAAGGGGGACCTCGGTGTCTTCCTCCATGTCGAGTATGACAAAGTCAACGGGATAAACGAATTTGCTTACCCTTACCAAGACATTTTCGATGACACCTTGTGGGAATTTGACTGATCGATCAGCGAGTTGTATGCTTATTTTTGTAGGGCTCGTGGTTCCCAAGCCAAGCCTTTTGAACATTGATGAGGGCATGAGGTTAATGCTAGCCCCTAAGTCGGCCAAGGCATTGCGAACGGGTGATTCCCCTATTGAACATGGAATCGTGAAACTTCCGGGATCGATTTTCTTTTGGGGTAGTTTATTGAGTACGAGGGCAGAGCATTCTTCGCCTAAATTAACTAATTGCAAATTTTCAATTTTCTTTTTATGTGTAAGGAAGTCCCTCATAAATTTAGAGTATTTGGGCATTTGGGTTAGGACTTCGATAAAAGGAATATTGACATGCAATTGTTTTAACAAACTTTCGAATTTTGCGAATTGCTCATTGGTTTTTTGACGAATTAACCTACCGGGGTACGGAACTCGAGGAGCCTTGATAGGCTCTGGTGATGGGGGAGAGTTCTTTTCCTGCGGATGTGTTGGCGTCGTTTCTTCCGCCGCTGGAGGTACTTCTGCAGGCCCTACGGTGCGGTTTCGTAGTGTGATGAGGTGAACTTGCGCCTTTGGGTTTGTTTCGGTATTGCTAGGTAATGCGCCTTGCGGTCTCTCGGAAAAATTTTGTGCTAGTTGATTTATTTGTTTTTCTATGTTTTGAATGCTAGCTTGTTGATTCCTAAAATTAGATTCTAATTGTAGAAATCTTTCCGAGTTTTTCTTATCAGTGTCGGAGATGAGGCGAGATATAGTATCTTCGAGCCTTTCTCGTCCACCTTGTTGTTGAGTGAAATTTTGTGACTCATTCCTTGATTGCTGAAAGTTTGTTCGTTGGGTTTGTTGGTTACTACTATTGCCGGTTTCCCTCCAACCAAGGTTTGGGTGGTTTCGCCATCCTTGGTTGTAGGTTCCCGTTGGAGGACCCGACGGCCTAGGTCTATTATCAATGTAGTTTACCATTTCTTGTTGTTCGTCCGTTTCTTTCATGCAACTCCAATTTTCATGTGACCCACCACACCCCTCACAAGCCATAACCGAGACTGTTTTTGTCATTTCTAATTTTTTTATTTTTGAAGAAAGGGCCTCGATTTGG
The DNA here is from genome assembly GCF_002127325.2 of Helianthus annuus. Taxonomy (NCBI): domain Eukaryota; kingdom Viridiplantae; phylum Streptophyta; class Magnoliopsida; order Asterales; family Asteraceae; genus Helianthus; species Helianthus annuus. The sequence continues at coordinate 8,374,009 of NC_035443.2, forward strand.
GCTTGTAAAGAGGTGCTTTCGTCGACCTTATGGGCGCCCGGGGCGATAGACTTATTTCCCCGGGGAGTGTGCCATTGAAAATTGGTTTGAGCAATTTCCTCAATTTGATTATATATTTCGTGTGGGCGTCGATTACCTAAAAGTCCCCCGGAGCTAGAATCAAGTGTCTGCCTAGTATGTGGCAACAATCCATTGTAGAAAGTGGATACTTGTTGCCATATTGCGAGGCCGTGATGGGGGCACTTGCGTAATAGCTCCTTGAACCTTTCCCAAGTTTCATATAAGGATTCCCCGTCCTCTTGTGAGTATGTATTAATTTCAGCCATTAATTTAGCAGTTTTAGAAGGAGGGAAATACTTATATAGAAATTTTTGGGCTAGTTCATCCCAGGTGTTTACCGATCCAGCTGGGAGGGTGTTGAGCCAAGCTTTCGCTCGGTCTTTCAGTGAGAATGGAAACATACGGAGGCGGATGGCGTCGTTTGATGCCCCATTGATCCGAAAGGTATCACATATTTCTAAGAAATTAGTTATATGTAGATGGGGATCCTCGTTCGCAAGCCCGTGGAAGGTTGCGGAGTTTTGGAGCATTTGTATCAAATGCGGTCGAAGCTCGAAGTTATTGGCTTCGACATTCGGAGCATTGATAGCGGCGCCTAGATTACCTACGGTGGGCCGTAGATAATCCATAAGGGTACGTTGGTCCACCATTGGGGGTGGATCACCCGAAACCTTCTCTTGGTTTTTGGCTTTTAACCTTTTTCTGAGAAAGCGTTCGGGTTCTTCTAGCGGTTCTTTTATGTCTTTATTGGAACTGGAGCTCATACACTACGTGAGGATGGTGTCGGGTTCCAAGTCCTGCAATAAAAACAAAAAAGAATGTCGGTCAGAAGGTTCACCACGGCCCCGTGTTGAGCGAACACGGCCCCGTGGTCGGAAATACAGTGATTGTTTTCCAGATCCCAGTTACTGGAAGTTGGACACGGCCCCGTGTTGCACCGGCACGGCCCCGTGGTCAGCCTTCTGTAACTTGAAAAACAAAAACTGGCAGTAACTTTGCTGAGCACGGCCCGTGTCCGACCTGGCACGACCCCGTGCTGAGCTCTGCAGAAGCTAAAAATCTAAAAAAAATCCTAAAAAATTAAAGAAAAATAAAAATATGATTAGGCCGTTGATTCCTAACTTTCTTAAAATCCTTGTGTCCCCGGCAGCGACGCCAAAAACTTGATGCGTGTTAGTGTATATATGTTTTTAGATATATATTTAAGCCCTTTTTACACTTTTAGCCAAGTTTTAAATTTATAAAACACGATATTTACTAACACTAAGCACACATATGGGCAAGTGCACCCATCGTGGACGTAGTATAGTGTTGGTAAGATACCGAGGTCGTCCAAGGACACAAGAGCTTTTAATACCGGTTTATCCTCAACGTCTAATCAAATCAAAAAGGTTAGAAAAATGTTTTAAACTAAGAAAAATAAAAACTAACTAAATGCTGAAAATAAAAATAAAATAAAAATAGATAGACAAGATGAATCACTTGGTTCCGACACGTGTATTAGTATAACCTTTGATTATTTTCGCACTTTTGCACTTGTTTAAGAGATTATCTTAGTTATTGTAGTAGGCCCCTCTTTTGAAGGCGACGTTACCCTCAACCCAGTAGTTTGAGTCAGCAAGGATACAATCCTAAAGGGTCGGATTATTGAAAGATAATGAATTAAGTTATTAATGCAAATTATGGTAGGCCCCGCTTTTGGCGGTGACGTTACCCTCGGCTAAGTAGTCTGAGTCAGCAGGGATACAGTCCTAAATAGCCGGGTTATAGTATTAATAGTAGTTAACTTATGAGGGGGTCAAAGAGTTTGGATCCCCGCCATCCAATACCTATGGGCATTGAAGGAGATCCTACTAAATTTGACCCAGGTCCCAAGCAGGACCTCTAAACGCTGAACAAGGGCAAGACCCTTACCAAACCGTTCCCTTAACCCCCGACCAGGTAGCCAACATACCTCCATATAGACCGTGGAGATATGAATGGTGAAAATCTTTTATTTTATATAGACAGTAAAATAACGCCAAGACACCACGGACAAACGATAAGGAAAGATCACCTTCAACATAAGTAACTAGTTATTAAAGTCATTAATACAAAACCAAATAAAAAGTGCAAAAGATTAAAAATAAAAAGTATTATACTAAACACTTGTCTTCACCAAGTGATGTAAGAGACTTAGGCAAACATGGCCTTGATTGTCAAGAACTCTTACGATCAATCTTGGATCCCGAGACGACTCACACACTCTACGATGGACAATGGATGATGGTGGTGGATGATGGTGTTATGGTGGTGGTGGGTGGTGGATGAAGTGTGAGAGAGGTGGTGTGCCAAGGGATGAGAGAGAATGAAGCCAAGCTTCTCTATTTATAGGCTGAACAGAAGGCTGGACACGGCCCCGTGTCCGCTGGACACGGCCCCGTGCCCGCCTGACACTCTCTCTCTTCATTAATTGTAATTGCGAATTACAATTAATGCGCCTGCTGTACTTTCACCACGCCCCCGTGCTCGCTGGACACGGCCCCGTGGTGGGCAATGGAAGCTTCTACTGGTTTGTCTTTTCTGCTGATTCCTGGGCACGCCCCCGTGTTCGCTGGACACGGGGCGTGTTCAGACTCTGTTTCCTTCTTTTTGCCTTGGGAGGTGCCGTTGAGGGTCCGGGCAGTCTACTTTTGTTCCTTTTCTTGTATTTATGGTAGAATTAGTGGTCTTTTTGCTTCTTTTGTGATTTTGAGCTCATTTCATCCTGAAAATACAAAAGGAAGACAAAAACACTCTTTTTCCAACATTAGTACTTAAAAAGGGTTAGTTTTATGCCTTAATTGATGTGTTTTATATGTTGCATTTTACACACATCATGGACTCACTAACGCACCTGCCGCATTCATGGATCTCATGAATCACGTCTGCAAGCCATATTTGGACAAATTTGTCATCGTCTTTATCGACGACATTCTCATTTATTCCAAAAATCAAGCTGATCATGAGAAGCACCTCCGTTGCATTCTGAAATTGCTTCATCAAGAAAAGCTATATGCAAAGTTTTCCAAATGTGAGTTTTGGTTAAGAGAAGTCCAATTTCTTGGACATGTGGTCAGTGAGCGTGGTATTCAAGTGGATCCCGCTAAAGTTGAAGCTGTCATGAATTGGCAGGAGCCAAAGACACCAACGGAAATCCGCAGTTTCCTAGGTTTAGCAGGATACTACAGGAGATTCATCGAAAATTTCTCAAGAATTGCAGCACCCCTGACTTTGCTGACTCGCAAAAATAGCAAGTTCAATTGGGGACCTAAGCAGCAAGAGTCATTCGACATTTTGAAGCAGAAATTGAGTAACGCTCCCGTGTTGACGTTACCTGATGGGATTGATGAATTTGTAGTTTACTGTGATGCATCACACACCGGGATGGGTTGTGTGTTAATGCAGAAAGGCAAAGTTATTGCCTACGCTTCATGACAATTAAAGGTGCATGAGAAGAATTACACCACCCATGATTTGGAGTTGGGTGCCGTTGTATTTGCACTAAAGTTGTGGAGGCACTATTTGTATGGTACTAAATGTGTGATCTATTCGGATCACAAAAGCCTCCAGCACCTGTTCAACCAAAAAGAATTGAACATGAGGCAGCGACGTTGGATGGAAACTCTGAACGATTATGATTGTGAAATCAGATACCATCCAGGCAAGGCCAATGTAGTCGCAGATGCCTTGAGCAGAAAGGAGAGAGTGAAACCAATCAGAATCAATGCCAAAAGCATTGAGGTCAGGAACAGTCTGAACGAAAGGTTGTTAGCTGCACAGAAAGAGGCAGTATTAGAAGCTAACTACCCTAATGAAAAGCTAGGAGTAACTGAAGAACAGTTATCCTATGGCAAAGATGGAATCCTGATACTAAATGGAAGAATATGGGTTCCTGTTTATGGAGGACTTCGAGACGTCATCCTTAAAGAAGCCCACAGTTCCAGATATTCCGTCCATCCTGGAGCGGATAAGATGTACCAGGATGTAAAGGCAAATTATTGGTGGATAGGCTTGAAAAAGTCTATAGCCACCCATGTGGCTAAATGTCTGACGTGCGCTCAAGTTAAGGCTGAGCATCAAAAACCGTCAGGTTTGCTACAACAGCCTGAAATTCCCACCTGGAAATGGGAAATGGTAACGATGGATTTTATCACCAAGTTGCCTAAGACGCAGAAAGGAAATGACACTATTTGGGTAATAGTCGATCGACTGACTAAGTCAGCACATTTCCTACCCATTAAAGAGACTTCAGTTCCGACATGCTAGCCCAACTGTACGTGGATAAGATTGTATCCCTGCATGGCGTACCAGTATCTATCATCTCTGATAGGGATACCAGATACACATCTCATTTCTGGAAGAGTTTCCAAAAGTCTCTGGGTACGGAATTAAATTTTAGTACAGCTTATCATCCTCAGACGGATGGGCAAAGTGAGCGTACTATTCAAACCTTGGAGGACATGCTTCGTGCATGCGTGATTGACCTAGGAGGAAGTTGGGATAGGCACCTACCTCTGATTGAGTTCTCCTACAATAATAGCTACCACACCAGCATTAAGGCTGCGCCTTTTGAGGCACTATACGGTAGAAAGTGCAGAACACCCATTTGTTGGGCAGAGGTAGGAGAAGTTCAATTATCAGGACCAGAATTAGTCCTGGAGACAACGGACAAGATTACCCAGATTAGTGAGCACCTAAAGGCTGCCCGTGATAGGCAGAAGAGCTATGCTAATGATAGGTGAAAGCCCCTCAAGTTCGAGGTTGGCGATAAAGTTTTGCTCAAAGTATCACCTTGGAAAGGGGTAATGAGATTTGGCAAGAAAGGTAAGTTAAGCCCAAGGTACATTGGACCATTCGAGATCATCGAATGTGTAGGATCGGTGGCTTATAAGTTGAACTTACCAGAGGAGCTTAGTGGTATTCATAACGTGTTCCACATCTGCAATCTGAAGAAATGTCTAGCTGATGAATCGCTAGTCATACCGCATTCAGATGTGCATATAGACGAAAGCTTAAAGTTTGTAGAAAAACCTGTGTCGATTGAGGACCGACAGGTAAAGAAGCTTCGGAGGAAGCATGTACCCATTGTCAAGGTCAAATGGGAGGGCCGCAGAGGTCCTGATTATACGTGGGAGTTAGAATCCATGATGAAAGAGAAATACCCTCAATTGTTTTAGTAAATCTCGAGGTCGAGATTTCTTTTAAGGGGGTGAGAATGTAACACCTCGAAAATTCCTGTCCATTAAAATAAAGACACGTGTCACGTTAGACAGAGGTGTCAGAAAAACCGGATTATATAAAAAGATGTTTGGTAGGATTTTATAGGGCGTCATGTTATTTAAAATACCTCTGAACGACCCAAGGGCGACATGTTATTAAAACACCTCTGAGCGACCCAAAATGTTATAAATCCCAAGATCCTTAAATCATTAGATAATCATCTTATATGATAACCGGCTGCTCTCAAATAAATAAAGTTGCATCTTTATTAAGGACTTTGGAATTATAGGTTGTTACTACTGAAAATGTTAAATAAAATCCTTGTAAAAAGGAATCAATATAGTTAATTTCCTTGGCCAACTATTATGAGAATCCAAGACTCATTCTTGGTCATCTCCGTCACTTTGCAAGACCCTCGTGAGTTGAAATTGAATGGGAAACATGTAAGAGCATGCTAAGCATGCAATGGCTGATCAAGATGGTCCCACATCTGAAAAAGAGGGACTGATTTCGGAGTTGGTTTGATTGCATGGTTAAGACTTAAAAGCTCACAAAATTTTGTCCTCTGGCCATCGGTTACAGACCGCAAAGCCTTAGGCTTACGGTCCGTAAGGAGGGTATCTGGGCATGTTTCAGCAAGGTCGGTTACGGACCGTAACCATTTCAGCTTACGGTCCGCAAGAGGTCCTTACGGACCGTAAGGCCTCAAGCTTACGGTCCGTAAGACCGTCGCTGGCAGCAGATTCTGGACAGCTGCCTGTCCAGCCCGTTGCACCGACTTTGAATGATGGTTTTGAAATCAGGGGCTTGCTAGGCAGTATTTAGGCTCATAGGGACACCTGGGGTGATCTTGTAATTATCCTAGACTTCCATGTCTTGATCCTAGAGCATCTTGGTCCCTATATAAGGAAGTGAAGTGGTGAACTTTGATCATTCATTGTGTCACTCACTTGGAGCTTATTCTCTGGAACTTCCTTGGACAGCAACAAGTGCTCTGTGACACCCCAGGAAAACCAGTGAACGATGTAACTTACCTAGCTTCCTCAGTGAGTGCGTACCAAATTTCGGGACGAAATTTCTTTTAAGTTGGGGATAATGTGACAACTCGAGTTTCTGATTTTCACTTTCGCATTAAATGCGCGTCGACTTTGACCGTTGACTTTGACTGATGAGTTGTTTGACTTGTGATTGTGCATGTTGTAATAAGAAGATACATATTGTGATTATTATATGTTAAGTGGTTGGTGTTATAATATGGAACTTGTTTTGAAACCTAGAATAATTAAGTCATGTATAGGCTCGACGAAACACAAGATGTGTTTCGTCATTAACAACTCGACGAAATAGAAATTTGATCCGTCAACCCTCATTGACGAAACATCTATTTCGCCGGCCCAAGACTCGTAAAGCCCAGTTATGGCCCAAGTTAGTTGCGTGATTATATTAATTTAGGATGTGTTGAGAACGGTTACAAAACTCTAAAAACCCTAGGAGCTCTTTCCTCATTTGACGGCAGCCGTGTGACCTCGTGATCCCCAACGGACGAACGATCGGAATTACTCCTTTGTTCATTGCGGTTAGTGCAAAAATATGATCGGAATATGTGTTAGTACGATTATTTGAATAATATTCTACATGCGTCTGTAATGATAACTGTTGTGATGGTTGTGATTTATACGTTTCCTTTCGGTCCAATAAGATCCCTCATATTGTTTTATATCATATTTGTACTCTATTATATTTCTTGGTGCCATTATTGTGCGTAAGAAATCAAACCCACCGATTTGTTTGGCCAATAGCATCTAGCGATAGTCATAAGAGTGGCCGACCATCATGCTTAATGTTACATGTGTTGTGTCAGTTCCTATGTGCTTTAAAATAGGAGTCAGTATTGATTTAATGATTGTGTGCTATTGGTTAAACTGTTGGCTGAATAAGAGTTGGTCCAATCGAAATTAAGGGACATATTGTACACTCAAATAGATTGAAGGTTTAACGTGCTGTACATGTGTGTCGGCCAACATGATGTTAATGCATGTGATTTGACAGCTATCTAGTTTATAAGTCGTTAGACTTCAAGAGGGTGGTGGTCACATGTGGGATGGTTTGATTTGTGGAGTTGGGCGGTCAACCGAAAGCCCTTGGCTGTGGGTTTCGGCCCATATTGAGTGGCGGCTATCTTGCACGAGATTCCATCACCGGCTAATATTCTTTTGCGGTCCAATGAGAGTTGGCGGTGGGGATAGGTGTCGGCCACTAAGGCATCTAGGATATTGTGATGTTGTTGTTACTTGCTACTCGAAAGATAGTTGTTGTTACTTGCTACTCGAAAGATAGTTGTTGTTACTTGCTACTCGAAAGATAGTTGTTGGGACCGAAGGATAGCTTTGACGAAAGATAACACATGAACCGAAAGGTAGATGTGCGTCGAAAGATAAGGGTGGATTCGAAAGATATTGTAGGTTATGAACATGCTTTGAATAATGGAACATATGTTTGATTTATTTGGCATGCCATGCTTGGTGATAAATGTTAATAATTGTATTCGTGCACACTAGCTGATGATTTAATGTGAAATAATACGTGTTGTGCCGATATGCAAACTGACTGTTATGTGAACATTAAATTTGCATGCGTATCATTGCGAACATGAACTGATTTGTTATACGTGCATACAATAGGACGTGATTAATTACTTGTGAGTGCATAACCTAGCATACCGAGCAAAACCAAGGTGAGTTCACACTCCTACTAAGGCATGGGATTCCCGGGTCGTGGGAATGGGTTAAAGGTTTCAATTGACTTATAACGTACAAACGCTTTTTTCCTAGACTATCACCTATCATGGTCCTCGGATGTCAGGACGGTTCCGTAGGTTGGGATAACACCTACGTGGTTCCGTAGGTTGGATAACACCTACGTGGTCACATGCCAATTACTATCCTCGATACGAAGGATACGCACGTAAAACCTACGTGTACGCATTACTTACTTCTTCCGTAGGTTGGGATAACACCTACGTGGTCACATGCCAATTACTATCCTCGATACGAAGGATACGCACGTAAAACCTACGTGTACGCATTACTTACTTCTTCCGTAGGTTGGGATAACACCTACGTGGTCATATACCAATTACCCTATACGCGCTTCTGTTCTCGGACGAAGAACAGGGATAATACGAATAGTCTAGTGGTCACTTAACATGGGAAGCCCCCACTTGTATAACTTACTATTGGCCCTGTAGAGCCACCCGTTACTTACTGTTACGCATTTACTTACTGTGAACTCGCTCAACTAGTTTGTTGATCATTCTGTTACATGCCTTGCAGATCGTTAGGTACTTGGAGCTTGCACTGGAGAAGCGGGTCGTTGTGGGCAAGGATCGTGGTTTCTACGTTGAACTATTATGACATTTAAAACTATCAACTATTGTTGGTTTATTTACTATGCTTCCGCTACACTTTGAAACTATGGTTATGTTTTGAACACCTATCGTATTGAATGGATGGTTTACATTTATTTTACTTAATATTAATTACATGTTCAATATGATTGGTGGCTTGATCCTGGTCAGTCACGCTCTCAAGCGGTGATACTCCGCGTGTGGATTTTGGGGGTGTGACAGATTGGTATCAGAGCCATTGGTTATAGAGAACTTGGTTTTAATATGGGAAAACGTTTTTATTAAAACCAGACTATAACCAGAACAGTGCTCTCAAACGATCCACAACGACGCTTCGCTCCACGTGCAAGACTCGACATCCTAGGTAATAAGGTTTATGTTTGTTACCTGCTTGCTAGAACTGCATAGAACTTTGCTCGTAGTATGCTTACATTACTTTGCTCACAACTTGTTAATGCTTGAGAACACATACGTGCTTACACACTTCTGTCATCGCACTATTCGTGAACCATTCTTACTTATGCTACCTTTACTGTTCGATCATGTCTGGACGTGTTGACATGACTCAAGCCCAGTTGACGGCTCTCATTAACGAACAAGTTGCTGCGGCACTTGCAGCCGCACAAGCAGGAGGTATAACCTGCTATTCCAGACCTATTCTAGGATGTTAGATCCTACTCTCGTGACCCAACTCTCGCGCTTAACCTTGACCTATCTTTCTCGCGCAACGGGTCAGAACGCATAGCAACATGCCTGCACATTCAAGAACTTCATGGACTGTCGTCCAAACACATTCAGTGGCCCAGAAGGAGCAGTTGGACTACTCCATTGGTTTGGGAAGCTCGAGTCGGTATTCGAGATGTGTGAATGCCCTGAGGCTCGCAGGGTCAAGTACGCCACTGGTACTTTGGAAGAAATCGCGCTAATCTGGTGGAACGCGCAAGTACGGATAGTAGGGTTGGCAACTGCTAACGCCACCCCATGAAACGAATTCAAAGAACGCATTAAAAGGGAACACTGCACACGTTATGACATCCACAAGTTGGAAGTGGAGCTTTACCATTTGAAAATGACGGGGTCAGGAATTGATGCTTATACGAAACGGACGAACGAATTGGCCATCTTGTGTCCAACCATGGTGGACCCTCCAAGCAAGCATATCGAATTGTATCACAAGGGTCTAGCCTCAGAAATTCAGAGCTATGCTACATCGGCTAACCTCGACAACATTCAAGACATTCAGTGTCTTGCTTATCGCCTCACGGATCAGGCAGTGGAACAGAACAGGCTGCCTAGTTGTATCAGCGCTATTACTACCGCTACCACTCCTGCTACTCCCGCTACTCCTAGTGACAGCAAGCGGAAATGGGATGGGTATTCCAGCAAGGGTTCAGCTACCGTTCAGTCTCAAGCACAGCAGCAGCGCAAGAATAGTGATCACCAGAGCCGAGTCAGCCAACTTCTGGTGGTCAGGGGCAGGGTGGATATCGGGGAATTCACCCAATGTGTAACTAATGCAACAGACACCACGGTGGTTAGTGCAACGAGGGACGTTTCCAGAGGTGTCTCAAGATGGGCCATGAAGCTAAGGATTCAGGAGTCCACGACCTGCAAATCGGAAGCGCCAGCAGCAACAGCAAGCAGAAATCCCATGCAAAGAAAAGAACTTGGAAGATCATCCAGCTGTACGCGACTTTCCTCAGGTGTTTCCTAAAGATTTACCTGGTCTACCGCCTCATCGTCAGGTCGAATTTCAAATCGAGCTCGCTCCAGAAGCAGCACCCATAGCTCGAGCACCGTATCGCTTAGCTCCATCAGAATCGGAAGAACTATTGACGCAACTACAAGAACTCTTGGATACCAATTATCTGTGAAAAAGAAGGATGGCACCTTCAGGATGTGAAATTGATTACCGTGAACTGAACAAGATCACAGTGAAGAACCGTTATCCTCTTCCACGCATTGACGACTTATTCGCCCAGTTGTAAGGGTCGAGTTACTACTCCAAGGTTGATCTACAGGCTGATTATCATCAGCTGAGAGTCCGGGATGAGGACGTCTCCAAGACAGCATTCAGAACTCGCTACGGCCATTACGAGTTTCTGGTCATGCCATTCGGGCTTACGAACGCGCCTGCAGTCTTCATGGATCTTATGAACAGGGTGTGTAAACCCTATCTAGACAAGTTCGTTATCGTATTCATCGACGACATTTTGATCTACTCCAAGAGTCAGGAGGAGCACGAGCAGCACTTACGCCTTATCTTGGAACTTCTTCGAAAAGAACAATTGTACGCCAAGTTTTCAAAATGCGACTTCTGGCTTCATGAAGTCCACTTCTTAGGCCATGTGGTGAACAGGGATGGGATCCATGTTGATCCATCCAAGGTAGATTCGACCAGGAACTGGCCTGCACCGCGCACACCGACAGAAATACGCCAAATATTGGGTTTGACGGGTTACTACAGGCGATTTACTAAAGACTTTTCGAAGATCGCGCAACCACTTACTATGCTAACACAGAAAGGTGTCGTTTACAGATGGGGTAATACGCAAGAGACCGCTTTTCAGTACTTAAAGGATAGGCTTTGCAGCACACCTATTCTCTCATTGCCAGAGGGCACGGATGACTTCGTGGTATACTGTGACGCATCAATACAGGGTCTGGGTTGTGTATTGATGCAACGTGATAAAGTGATAGCCTACGCTTCTCGGCAACTCAAGGTTCATGAACGGAACTACACGACGCACGATTTAGAGCTGGGAGCTGTTGTTTTCGCGCTTAAGATATGGCGACACTACCTGTACGGTACCAGGTGCACGATTTACACCGATCACAGGAGTCTCGAGCATATCCTTAAGCAGAAGGATTTGAACATGCGTCAACGACGATGGGTCGAATTACTTAACGATTATGAATGTGCCATCAAGTATCATCCAGGCAAAGCCAATGTTGTGGCTGACGCCCTTAGTCGAAAGGACACCTTACCGAAGCGCGTGCGAGCGCTACAGCTTACGATTCAGTCTAGCCTTCCTGCACAGATACGAGCTGCTCAGTTAGAAGCACTGAAACCCGAAAACGTCAAAGCTGAAGCCTTACGCGGCTCAAGGCAACGCATGGAACAAAAGGAAGACGGCGCCTACTATGTAACGGGGCGTATTTGGGTCCCACTTTATGGCGGTTTACGCGAACTTGTAATGGATGAAGCTCACAAGTCTCGCTATTCGGTACATCCAGGGTCGGATAAAACGTACCACGACATCAGCACTACTTATTAGTGGCCTAGTATGAAGGCTCACATCGCTACGTACGTTGGAAAATGCTTAACCTGTGCGAGAGTCAAGGTTGAATATCAGAAACCAGCTGGTCTACTTCAGCAGCCTAAGATACCACAGTGGAAATGGGAAGAAATTTCCATGGATTTCGTTACGGGCTTACCTAGATCCCAGCGTGGGAATGACACTATTTGGGTGATCGTTGATCGACTCACAAAGTCTGCTCACTTCTTGGCTATCAAAGAAACGGACAAGTTTTCTACCCTAGCAGACATCTACTTGAAAGAAGTTGTTTCAAGGCACGGAGTGCCCACCTCTATTATTTCGGATCGCGATGCACGATTCACGTCAGAGCTTTGGCAAGCGATGCACAAATCCTTCGGCTCACGATTAGACATGAGCACAGCATATCATCCTCAGACGGATGGGCAGTCTGAGCGAACTATCCAAACTCTAGAAGACATGCTTCGAGCATGTGTCATCGATTTCGGCAACGGCTGGGAAAGACACCTCCCTTTAGTGGAGTTTTCATACAATAACAGCTATCATACCAGCATTCAAGCCGCTCCATTTGAGGCATTGTACGGACGTAAATGCCGGTCACCTCTCTGTTGGGCAGAGGTGGGGGATAGTCAAATTACGGGTCCAGAGATTGTAGTGGACGCCACAGAAAAGATTGCGCAGATACGACAACGCATGGCGGCGGCACGCGACCGTCAGAAAGCCTACGCGGGCAAGCGTAGAAAGCCTTTGGAATTTCAGGTCGGGGACCGGGTTTTATTGAAAGTTTCACCCTGGAAGGGTGTGGTTCGATTTGGTAAACGAGGCAAACTGAATCCGCGGTACGTCGGACCATTCGAAATCTTAGAAAAGATTGGCAAAGTAGCCTACAGATTAAACCTACCAGCTGAACTCGGTGCAGTTCACAATGTATTTCACGTGTCGAATCTGAAGAAATGCCTATCAGATGAGACCCTTATAGTTCCTTTTAAGGAACTCACTATCGACGAGCGGTTGCAGTTCGTCGAGGAACCAGTTGAAATCACGGACCGGGATGTTAAGGTCCTCAAACACAAGAGAATCCCTCTTGTTCGAGTTCGTTGGAACTCCCAGCGTGGCCCAGAGTATACCTGGGAACGCGAAGATCAGATGAAAGAAAAGTACCCCCAGTTATTCGAAACCAATGCATCCACTTCTGAGGCTGAAGCTACTACTACTGAATTTCGGGACGAAATTCCAAATCAACGGGGGGATGATGTGACACCCCAGGAAAACCAGTGAACGATGTAACTTACCTAGCTTCCTTAGTGAGTGCGTACCAAATTTCGGGACGAAATTTCTTTTAAGTTGGGGATAATGTGACAACTCGAGTTTCTGATTTTCACTTTCGCATTAAATGCGCGTCGACTTTGACCGTTGACTTTGACTGATGAGTTGTTTGACTTGTGATTGTGCATGTTGTAATAAGAAGATACATATTGTGATTATTATATGTTAAGTGGTTGGTGTTATAATATGGAACTTGTTTTGAAACCTAGAATAATTAAGTCATGTATAGGCTCGACGAAACACAAGATGTGTTTCGTCATTAACAACTCGACGAAATAGAAATTTGATCCGTCAACCCTCATTGACGAAACATCTATTTCGCCGGCCCAAGACTCGTAAAGCCCAGTTATGGCCCAAGTTAGTTGCGTGATTATATTAATTTAGGATGTGTTGAGAACGGTTACAAAACTCTAAAAACCCTAGGAGCTCTTTCCTCATTTGACGGCAGCCGTGTGACCTCGTGATCCCCAACGGACGAACGATCGGAATTACTCCTTTGTTCATTGCGGTTAGTGCAAAAATATGATCGGAATATGTGTTAGTACGATTATTTGAATAATATTCTACATGCGTCTGTAATGATAACTGTTGTGATGGTTGTGATTTATACGTTTCCTTTCGGTCCAATAAGATCCCTCATATTGTTTTATATCATATTTGTACTCTATTATATTTCTTGGTGCCATTATTGTGCGTAAGAAATCAAACCCACCGATTTGTTTGGCCAATAGCATCTAGCGATAGTCATAAGAGTGGCCGACCATCATGCTTAATGTTACATGTGTTGTGTCAGTTCCTATGTGCTTTAAAATAGGAGTCAGTATTGATTTAATGATTGTGTGCTATTGGTTAAACTGTTGGCTGAATAAGAGTTGGTCCAATCGAAATTAAGGGACATATTGTACACTCAAATAGATTGAAGGTTTAACGTGCTGTACATGTGTGTCGGCCAACATGATGTTAATGCATGTGATTTGACAGCTATCTAGTTTATAAGTCGTTAGACTTCAAGAGGGTGGTGGTCACATGTGGGATGGTTTGATTTGTGGAGTTGGGCGGTCAACCGAAAGCCCTTGGCTGTGGGTTTCGGCCCATATTGAGTGGCGGCTATCTTGCACGAGATTCCATCACCGGCTAATATTCTTTTGCGGTCCAATGAGAGTTGGCGGTGGGGATAGGTGTCGGCCACTAAGGCATCTAGGATATTGTGATGTTGTTGTTACTTGCTACTCGAAAGATAGTTGTTGTTACTTGCTACTCGAAAGATAGTTGTTGTTACTTGCTACTCGAAAGATAGTTGTTGGGACCGAAGGATAGCTTTGACGAAAGATAACACATGAACCGAAAGGTAGATGTGCGTCGAAAGATAAGGGTGGATTCGAAAGATATTGTAGGTTATGAACATGCTTTGAATAATGGAACATATGTTTGATTTATTTGGCATGCCATGCTTGGTGATAAATGTTAATAATTGTATTCGTGCACACTAGCTGATGATTTAATGTGAAATAATACGTGTTGTGCCGATATGCAAACTGACTGTTATGTGAACATTAAATTTGCATGCGTATCATTGCGAACATGAACTGATTTGTTATACGTGCATACAATAGGACGTGATTAATTACTTGTGAGTGCATAACCTAGCATACCGAGCAAAACCAAGGTGAGTTCACACTCCTACTAAGGCATGGGATTCCCGGGTCGTGGGAATGGGTTAAAGGTTTCAATTGACTTATAACGTACAAACGCTTTTTCCTAGACTATCACCTATCATGGTCCTCGGATGTCAGGACGGTTCCGTAGGTTGGGATAACACCTACGTGGTTCCGTAGGTTGGATAACACCTACGTGGTCACATGCCAATTACTATCCTCGATACGAAGGATACGCACGTAAAACCTACGTGTACGCATTACTTACTTCTTCCGTAGGTTGGGATAACACCTACGTGGTCACATGCCAATTACTATCCTCGATACGAAGGATACGCACGTAAAACCTACGTGTACGCATTACTTACTTCTTCCGTAGGTTGGGATAACACCTACGTGGTCATATACCAATTACCCTATACGCGCTTCTGTTCTCGGACGAAGAACAGGGATAATACGAATAGTCTAGTGGTCACTTAACATGGGAAGCCCCCACTTGTATAACTTACTATTGGCCCTGTAGAGCCACCCGTTACTTACTGTTACGCATTTACTTACTGTGAACTCGCTCAACTAGTTTGTTGATCATTCTGTTACATGCCTTGCAGATCGTTAGGTACTTGGAGCTTGCACTGGAGAAGCGGGTCGTTGTGGGCAAGGATCGTGGTTTCTACGTTGAACTATTATGACATTTAAAACTATCAACTATTGTTGGTTTATTTACTATGCTTCCGCTACACTTTGAAACTATGGTTATGTTTTGAACACCTATCGTATTGAATGGATGGTTTACATTTATTTTACTTAATATTAATTACATGTTCAATATGATTGGTGGCTTGATCCTGGTCAGTCACGCTCTCAAGCGGTGATACTCCGCGTGTGGATTTTGGGGGTGTGACATGCTCATTAAGTCCCTAATCCTATTTAGAATCCTTGTAAGTAATCTTAACCTCCCCTAATCCATTTTAACTTAGTTAATTAAGTAAAAGTCAAACCGTCGTAATTAAGATTTGACTTCGTGATTAATCATAATGTGCTCTGTCAAATCACGAATTAAAGATACCTTTAAGTAGGTAATTAAGTGGGTAACAAACCCTTAAAAGGGTATTTCCAGATTCCCACTCTAAGCATGTTAATTGTCGAGTCAAAGTTAACTATAAAAAGTCAACAGAACGCTTAAATTCAAATTAACTTATAATTAGCAATGTAGGATGCATGCAACCTGTTTTATCACTAATATAATTTGGTAAATGATGTAAGAACCTGTTCCAACATGTTCAACTCGACAATTTTCTGTTTAGACCCGGTTCGGAACCGAAAGTCGCATAGTTTGACTTTCGCTTTGACTTTCAGTTCTGACCCGTTTTAGTCAAGATTAAGATTGCCTTAGAGCTTCTTTTGGACCTAATAACAGGTTAGTATATCCTCCTGTGATTATACAACTTGGTTCATTAGATATCTTGTTCACATGCATGTTTCCGTTAAATGCCCATATGTTGACCCTTATGCCCGAATGTCTAAAAATCATGATTTTTGAAAATGTAAAAGGGTAGACATCTTAGTTACTGAATTATAAACTTGTCCCCAAAATTTGACATCAGTTTAAAGTCTAGATTGAGAGTTATGCTCATTAGCGTAATTAGAAGCTTTCTTAGTGAATAATTAGCATAATTAACGCATAGCCTAATTAAACTTAGATTTTATGTCAAAACCTTATACCCACTGTTATATAATAATATTTTGGGAATTTTAAAGATTTTTATTTATTTTTAAGCTAAGCATAACTTAAGGTTTTAGGCTTAATTCGGCTTATGCTGGTTTTGCCCTTTTCGGCCATAAAATGAGTTTTACAAAACCTTTTGACCCCAAACCTTTTCCTACTAATTTATTATGTTAAATATATTATTTTGAGCCTTCTGGAATTATAAAAATATCATCTTTTCTTTTAAAACCCGGAAAAGGCTCCAAATCGCCTTTTTAGGCATTTTTACGATATAGTATATGTCAAAACTAGTTTTTATACTAAAGGTCTAATACCTACTGATATATTTAGTAAAATTTCATGTTATAACAGTAAACTAAGGTTGAGGACTCAGGTTTCCTGTTTTGACCTTTTAAGCCTATGTAAAATTACCAAAATACCCTTATGAGGCGTAATTGGAGTTTAAAATCATTCGGGGCATAATGGGACATACCATACTGATATTACAACATACTTGGTGCATATAATCTCAGGAAACATGTATATGATTTATATGGTTAACCGTTACGCAATTTCGCATTCGGATCGGCTTATGTGATTAGTTTACGCACATTAGCCGAAACGGGTCAAACCGTAACATCTTAGTCCCTAAATTCAGAATGTGTTTAGTTTACCCATGTTATACAAGTGTAGGATCGATTGGCGACCCGAACAAGTCTTTCAGAGGTGTTTTCGTCAAGTACAGGTGCGGAAAACAAGTAAATGACGTAGGAATAGCTTGTATATCACTTTAATCTTTTACTCTATTGATTTGACGATGAATACAACCTGTTTTCGATCCGGCAGCACTTCGGTACGAAAATCAAGAACCGGTACAAATGAGATCGCCTATAGGGTATATATAGGCCACTGGAATCACTTATTGGACAGGCCCAATAAGCGATCCATATACATGTCATAAAAGCGGCCCAACATGATTGTCACATAAGCGGTCCATCATGTTGACACATAAGCGGCCCAACTATCAACATGTACCTATGAGCGATCCATAACCCTAAAACTTATACAATCTCACTATTTCTCGTATATTGTGCTCAGATCTAACATTTAAGACTAATGACTCGATACAAGACGTAATCAGCAGATGTAGTGCACCAACAGACTCCCCCTCAGATGTTGATGGAGTCGACTATCGAGTCACACCATGCTGTATCTTCATATCTTCAGTCTTGATCAGTCTTTAAGTTTTTCTTTCTCTATCTACAGACTCCCCCTCTCGATTTACTGGTATTCATATCTTCAGTAACATTTTCAGGTTCGTTGTCTGATCTACACAGGCCTTCAGAATCGAATAACCTGGCTCTAAAAACACTTTAATTCTCTTGATCAGATCTCTTGATTCCTGCACAATCTTAACCCAGAAATAAATTTTCTAATTTTATCACATATCAGATACCTCTGCACCAACATATGACTCCCCTCAAAACAAATTATGATGAACCACTTGAAGAAGGTTAGATTTAACGAAAACAGTTAGATTTACACAAACACTCCCCCTCAAATTCTGCTCATCATGTTTAGCACACGGAATTTTGAAAATCAGTTTTCCAACATCAGTTGTCGAAAATCTTTTTGATTTTTTTTCAAAAATTTATGCTAAAACACACTAAAATCTTTTAGGATTTTCAATATGAGAAAATAAAATGCAAAGAATGAAATATTTACA
Source organism: Helianthus annuus (assembly GCF_002127325.2). NCBI lineage: Eukaryota > Viridiplantae > Streptophyta > Magnoliopsida > Asterales > Asteraceae > Helianthus > Helianthus annuus. The sequence continues at coordinate 8,392,406 of NC_035443.2, forward strand.
AACAATATTTTTTGTGAGCTCGTGCAAGAGGATCATATCAGTTTATGAGACAAATCATCAACACCGTTAAGCTTGATTTCATATTCAGCTTTAAACAATTTACCTAGATTGTCAGTATGTTTGTCCTCTTAAATTCTCAACACAAATTTCAATTGATTCGAGATACGATATTAATGTTTTAGAGACTTAAACTTAATTGTGTATCACTCCACTTGAATATACTCCCGTATCCAGATCCCAAATATTCAGTCTTACAGGTGAGTATACCACAGCTGATATCTGTAAAGGGGTTAGATGCGAAACCGTGAGAGCTCAGGTCAGAACTTCCGTTCAGCAGAGAGATGACGACTCGACTTTTGGTGGGTCCCCTTTAGAGGATCTTTTTGCATTTCAACAGCAGCAACTATCAATTTTATTGTTTCATCAGCATGCTGAGGGCGAAGCTTATGTTTCAAAGCTTTTTAGCAGAAAGTATTATCCGGGGACTAGGTCAGAACTTCCATTCAGCAGAAGTCCCGGGATAATACCCCAGATATCACTGAGTATAAAGACCTAGTATCTCAGAATATGGGACCTTTCAAACAAGATTTCGGGGGTTACCCATATATCCAAGAATAGTTACCCACAAATTAAGCAAGTTTGAATTATGTTTATATCTCGTTTCAATTTACTAAATGTGCGAAAATCTACTGACACATCCGCAGTAAGATTGTTTATCACATTTAGACTTTCCAATTCTTTAGCGTGTTGTGATAGTCCACTGATGTACTATCATTTCCTCTTTTTTCGCAACAAAAACTCATTTTTGATTTTATCATTTTTTTTGTTTTTTTTTTTCAAATTTTCAAATGTTTTTGGATTTTCTGAAATTTCCCTACTCCCCCTAAAATGCAAACACATTTTAAAGAAAATTTGAAAACTTCTAGATATTTGACCTACTAGAAATATAAAAAGCAACAACAAACTGTACAGAAACTTGACAACTGACACTGAATCACATCAAATCGCCATTCACCAGGCATAAACAATCTGAACTCCCCCTTTCACAAATCATTTTCTCATTTAGATTTCAAAACACTTAAGTTTGTTTTAATCAAAAAGATTTTTCCGGAAAATGAATTTGTGTTGATAACAACCACTTGTAGGAGTATCAATTTTAAGTACGGGGATGTGGTTCATCATCTTGTCTATCTTTTGTCATATATAGTAAATCAAGTACAATTTAATGTCCCTGATTTACCATTTACCTTTAAGAACCTTCTGTACCACTTGTAAATGTACTTCAAAGAATACACTCAAAATTTAACCACAAATACCACTTGTGGGATCAAGATTACCACTTGTAGATACCCAAAAACTACCACGTGTAGGAATATTACGTCTACATCACCATTATATCAATCAAAATGCCGATTCCTGCTTCGCAATTAACCACCTGGAAGCTCCGGCATAGTCCTTTCACCTGTAAAATCATCCAAACATTAATCACAAACATTCAAACAAACACATCAAAAACTAGAATGATGCCGATTCCTGATCCACGATATAAACTTGGGATCTCCGGCGTAGTCCTTTCGACTATTCTGGGAAACAGACTTCCCTCCAAGTCTTCTCAGACTTGAGGACTTTCAATTCTTCAGCTGTAGGGTTGTATGTTGCCTTTTTAGTTGCGTAAAAATCTTTTACCCCTTTAGCTTTACCACTCAACATTTTCTCAAATATCTTCTTAACATTCCCGTTGAATGTTTTCTCGACATCAAATTCTTTTTCATCATCATAAAATTGATTTGAAATTTCAATTTTTTCAATTTCCTTCATAACCTCCTCAAACTTCAATGATGGAAGAACATCATCATTTTCTGAACTTTTCTCCATAACTTGTGGCTCTTCTGGCTTTGTGGAACCAGATTCATCGCCGATTTTCACTTCATTCTTCTTCGCAACCCAGACCTGGTTGTCATTTCCTTGTCTTTTGTAAAATTTTGTCTTTTTCTTTGAACATTCTCCAACTTCATTTTTCGAATTTTTAAAAACTTTGGATTTCTCAGATTTTTCTTCAACTTTGTCTTTCATCTTCTGAGAAGCTCCCTGTTTTACTTTGATATCTTTCGAACAATCCGATGCAATGTGACCAGCTTCATTGCATTTCAAACAGGTTTGAGCATTTCTCGGATGAAATACTCCAGTTCCATTCTTTCTCTTTTCAGCAAGAAACTCTTTGTTAGTTTGTCTCCAAAATGGTTTCTGCTGTTCATCTTCCGAGCTTCCACCTGTCACAAATTCAGTGTTTGAATTAGAATTTTTCTCATTTTTATGATTTTCTGGTGGAACAAAATCTAAACCTTTCTTTTTGAAGCTACGATTCTGGTTGGTTTTCTTAGGAAATCCAGGACCAGAATTGTAACCCTTTTTCTTGTTTAAACGTTGTTGAACTCTGGAAGTGTACTTTTTAGGTTTATCAAAATTTTTCAAAACTTTTAATTCAGGAATATTAACCTCTATTAGTTTAAAAGTTTTGTTGATTAACTCTGTTTTAACACTTAAAATTGGAAATTCTTTGTTGTAATATAATTTGTCAGAACCATTCAAAGTATAAACAACTTCGAATGTTTCATCATCCAAATCTGCCTTTGATAACAAAAATTCTTTACTATAAGACCGTTTAACCGACGAATTTTGACTGTTGACTGACGACTTTGACCCTCCAGACTCAGACTTTGACTCTGTCTCCTCATCAGTGTCCAACAATTGATCGACCACCTTTTTGATTAATTCAGACTCATGATCAGTATCGGATGAGGTAAACGTCACATCAATGTTTTCTGGTAAGACGTCAGTTGTGTCGGTTTTAAGCTGTATATTGACTGCTTTTGCAAGTTGTTCCTCATTTGGTTTCCTAGGTGAATACCCATCCCAAATTGGAGGCGGACACTTGTTATAGCTAACAATCGGTTTCTTACCACAATCTTTCTTTTCTTTCGGCTTCTCTGCTTGAAAAGCTTCCATACCTGCCACAGTTGGATAAACACGATCAATAACATAATCAGAGGTAGAATAGCTCAACAATAACCTCCTAATCCTTTCATTTTCAATCTTTTCAGTTTCCAACTCTTGCTTCCATTTGGCACTTTCTTCAATGTAGAAATTTATAGCTTTTTGCTTCGACATTAAAGTTGCATTCATCATCGTCAGTGCCTGTTCTCTTTCTGTGTTTGTCTTTTGGAGACCAGTTACTGTTTTGTTCAACACGTCGTACGATTCCTTCACATAATTGAGATTGAACAATAACTGCTCTTTCTTTTTCTCGTACTCAGCTATGATGTCGTCTTTTGCTGCACACTCTTTGCAGGCTTCCAAACACTTCTCACAGGGCTTGATGACTTCAACAATTTTTTCAACTTCGACTGTTTTCACAACTTCAATCACTTTTTCTACTTCAATCACCTTTTCTACTTCAATCACCTTTTCTACTTCTTTCACAACCTCACCAATCTTCTCAGCCACATTTTCAGAATTCTGAACATCACTTTCAGATTCAGATTGTTGTTCTTTAGCAGCTTGTTTCTCTTTTAGCTTCTCCATTTTTTCTGCAAAATAGAAATGAAAACTTTCAGGAGACATATGAGATTTTGCAATATTTATATGTTTCTCTTCCTCATCATCACTGCTACTATGATCAGGTGATTGATCAAAATGTACAGACTTATCAGAATCACCATCTGATACATCAGAATCCGATGGTGTTTTGTCAAATACAACATCCTGTTCTTGCACAGTTTCATCTTGTACAATTTCATCTGAACTATCTGAAACATCTCCAGAGTTTTCTGAAAGTTCATCATTACAATCTAAACTTTCATCAGATGATACAGACTTTTCATCTTCAATTCTCACATTCTCTCCAATTGATCTCATCCAAGTAGCAAACAAATTTGGCTCTCGGACGATTTTTGCAATAAAAGCTTTAAAACCTCCCTTTTCATCTACAAACATATCCCAACTGAAACCATCTGGTAGTTTCTCATCATCTTGATCGATAACTCGTTCTGTTGTAGCTTCAGATGATATGTAATCACTCCAGCTGAAATCTACAACACAAGCTCTTTTGGAATCTTCAATCTTTCTCCCATGAGCTGTCTGAGGTTCTTGGGATTGACCCACTTGTTGATAGATAGCTTTACGGTAGTAATCATCTTTCCCGAATGGATTCTGTGCTCAGCTAGCTTCTCTTCCTTTGCACCCCCGCTTGAAATGGCCCTTCTCCCTGCATCGAAAACAAGTAACTTTAGATTTATCAAAACCTAAAGTAGAAACATGTGCATCAAGAAAGTCATTTCTCCCGGTAATGGTTTTGAATTTCTCAGCTCTACGAAGAACACTCGCAAGACACCATTTGATATCCATAAGTTCCATTTCCTCGGCGTCTATTTGATCGTAATCCTCTTTTGTGAGCATAGGATTTCCGATCCGACCAGCAACAAGACCTTCATAAGATAACAGAACTGAACCCAGAAGTGCCATGTGATCTTTAGCAGTGTCTTCAGAGAAGCTTTGACCTTCTGGAAGGTTGAGAGCTATGTTGCACTGAATTGTGTATCCATTTCCGGTTTTTGTACTTTGAGACTGAAAGCTTGTGTTAGTCTCTTTCGGATTCACACTCGGAAACGATGAAAACCCACTGCTACTCTTGTTCGAACCCTGATCAACTTTCTCAGATGAATCACCAGCACTGAAAGCGGTTTGAATTTTCAGACTTCTTTCAGCTTCAGAAACTGGAATACTACCTTTATAGTACATTTTAACATCTTGTTGACCACTAGGATTATTCATCCTTGCGATCTTTTGCTGTTCAAGATCCTGACTCTCAATTTTCTCAATAAACTGACCAATTGTAAGCTTGTCATAAACACCCGTGTTTTTCAGTATCATCAAATACGTTCCCCACTCTTTCTGAGGTAACGCGTCAGCCAATTTATCAACCCATTCCTCCCGGCCTTTTTCAACTCCCAACATCGATAACGACCGCACTAAGTGGCAGTATCTCTCAATCAGCTTTTTAGTATCCTCTCCCGGCAAACTGCTAAACAAATCAAATTCTTTCTTGAGCAATGCCTTCTTGCTTTTGATCATACTTTCACTACCCTCGAATTTCACTTTAAGAGCATCCCAAATTGACTTTGCAGTTTTGCCGTGTTGTAGCAGAATGAATATATCTTCTTTAATCGCTTGCTGTAACAAACTGATCATCATTTTCTCAGCTCTGTACATTGCACGTTCTTGTTCTGAGAATTCAGAAATCTGTTTAATGACTTGCAATTCTGTTCGAGGTAATGTGTACTTTTCCAATATGCATTCCCACGATCTGAGATGATTTGCCTGAACCCAGTTTTCAAAACGATCTTTCCACCCATAGTATTCTTCAATACTCATCAGTTTCGAGGGTTTCTGAGTGGTTCCAGTCTCATTTTCCAGGTTCATAGCTTGAGGAATTGCGGCTGGAGTAGTCGATGTAGCAAAGGCGTTGTAAAACTCAGAATTCATGATGACTTAACACGTTTTTCAAGACAACAATCAGAAAAGCGGTCCAGAGAAATCCTTAAAAGCGATCCAAGATTGATCCGAAAAAGCGATCCAGAAAAAAAATATCTTTGGAGCGGTCCAACAACTTTCCTTGGAGCGGTCCTGAGTATATTCGTTCGAGCGGTCCAGCAACTTTCCTTGGAGCGGTCCTGAAATGTGCACTTTGGAGCGATTCAAATAAGCGGTTCAAGGTGAGTTGTTCGAGCGATCCAAGATTGTGACGTTCGAGCGATTCAAGAAAGTTCGAAAGAGCGGTTCAAGAGGCTACTTTGGAGCGGTCCAGATCAAAAGTGTACGAATGAGCGGTTCCAGATGTGACCAATAAGCGGTTCCAGATGTGACCAATAAGCGATCCAGAGTTGTTCCAGAAAAGCGATCCAACTTTGGACAACGATTTGACCCACTATTTCTTCGAATTTCAACCCCAAACTTTCAAGGGTTTGTCTTTATACCATTGCGCACAAACCCTGAGATTTTGAGCAAGTTTCGACCGTGAAAAATATCTGAAACTGAAAAGAATGAGTAGAAGACAGAATTTTCGACAATTTTCAGCTATTTCCTGTAGAACTCCTCCTCCTAAAGCTCTGATACCACTTGTAGGATCGATTGGCGACCCGAACGAGTCTTTCAGAGGTGTTTTCGTCAAGTACAGGTGCGGAAAACAAGTAAATGACGTAGGAATAGCTTGTATATCACTTTAATCTTTTACTCTATTGATTTGACGATGAATACAACCTGTTTTCGATCCGGCAGCACTTCGGTATGAAAATCAGGAACCGGTACAAATGAGATCGCCTATAGGGTATATATAGGCCACTGGAATCGCTTATTGGACAGGCCCAATAAGCGATCCATATACATGTCATAAAAGCGACCCAACATGATTGTCACATAAGCGGTCCATCATGTTGACACATAAGCGGCCCAACTATCAACATGTACCTATGAGCGATCCATAACCCTAAAACTTATACAATCTCACTATTTCTCGTATATTGTGCTCAGATCTAACATTTAAGACTAATGACTCGATACAAGACATAATCAGCAGATGTAGTGCACCAACAACAAGTATCCAAGCTTGTAGGGTCTAAGTCACATTCCTTTTCGGTTTTCGCCTTCCTCGCGATTAAACCATATTTATTCTTCGAAACTAACCGGTCTAAGCTTAGGCTATGTTAAAAGACCCGTTAGGATTCTAATAGGTTATTATAAACCTTCGTTCCAGAATAGGAGCCCAGTAAAAGACACTTGCATTTTTGCTTTTGTGGTTTATACATTGCTCAGGTAAATACTTTTAACTTATTTTCCCTTATACGGGCTTGGGGGTACGGTATATAAAATACCGCTTGGTCGGGCAATTGACCCCAACTCATTAGTAGTTGGGTACTATCAATGTGACCCATTTGAAAAATTGGTTTTGTTTGTTTTTACGCCTTTGGGAGTTTAATGACCATGTCCCGGATATCCTTGGCATCATTTTTTTGGCCACGAACTTGACACCCGGGTGTAGGCGTACACCCGGTAATATGTGCATATTATTAAGGTATAAACGTTGGCTTCCCGCCGCGGACTTATACTGAGTGGTGTGTCAATTAACCTTAAACCCGACACGACTCGGGCGACTGAACGCATAACGAACATGTAATTCTTTTACAAGTTTAACTTTGATTAATTATTCCCAAGTTATAAAATGTTTTGTGTCTTGTGCATTTAAATCAATTTTTAAAACCTTTTCAAAATGAGTCAGTTAAATTGTATTTACCAGTGTAAACTGACGTATTTTCCCCAAAAAGATTAAGTGCAGGTGCTACACGTAATAGGCTGGTTTCTCCTTAGCATCATAGAGTCTCGCAAGCTTTGGGATGCATATATCTGTTGAACAATTTTCTTCTTTTTATTCTAATCCGCCTGTGGATCTATTTCGACTACTTGTGATACTTAAATATTACATTTGATGGTTGAAATAAATCTATTTCTATTGCTTCCGCTGTGCATTATAATTTGTGTTGTTTGACAATGATGGTATCAACTACGTCACGATACTCCCCCACCGGGCCCACCGGTGACACATGGAAAATAGGGGTGTGACAGGTTGGTATCAGAGCCAACACTGAGTGAATTAAACACTAGCCTTTTGTGTTTAATCTCAGTACACAAATTGCACATTCTTCGAGTTCCAAGTCTAGACATTGAACATAGGACCAACTCTGTTTTGTTTTATTTTGAGTCTTTTTGTGGTTGTTATCTAAATCATGTATGCAGGTCAACATGCCACCAAGATTTCTTCACGGTCGAGGCAAGGGACCCGTCACGGGTCATGATCACGAAGCCGGGCCTTCGCACCGGCGTACCCCATCCATTACTATGAGTACAAGCCCGCAAGAGCCATGGAGGCTCTATGTTGAACCTGGAAGACGGTCTGTCTCCCTTAGCTCTTCACCTTCTTACCAGCATTCCTTTGGGCCCCAATCGGAAAACGAGCCCAACAACCAACCACCAGCCTTCATACCGCTACAGAGATCCAACTCGCACCATGCGTATGGCGATCCCACTCCGATCTTTCAGAGCTGATTCAACCCGGCTAACATCTTCCCTGAACTTGTGGGTCATAACCCACTTGGTCCTGAGGATCATTTCCCAGGCGAACACGCTGATGATATGGATGAAGACACGGATCCAGTGGAGCCCGCGTCCGGAACACCCAATCACCCGATAGAGATCTCTGACGGGTCATCATTTCACGGATCACCTTACCGTGGTCCAGATAGCTTCCAGGAAAGGTTTAACCAGTATGACTGGTACTTCACCCCGTCCGAGCACTCGTCGTCCCATCAGCAGCACCAGCAGCAGCAGCATCAGCAGCAACAGGATCCTTCCCAGGATTCTCGATTCAGGGCAGTTACGCCACCACCGCCACCGCCAGTAGAGCAGCAACCGCCTCCGGAGCCACCGAGGCGGAGAAGGTCGAACGCACGGATGTCCGTGCGAGGAGGAGTTCGACTCAGTACTAGAAAACTCGGAACATGCACAACTCGAAACTTCTGAACTACACAAGCTTCTAAACTTAGTTAAAAATCCGGTACCCCAGGTAACCCAGAATCTTAGAAAATTCGGAACTCATAAAACCCGAAAGCTCTTGAAAACTCGAATCAGATCATCGGAATAGTACTTAGAGTAGCAAAGAAATCCGAAAAACCCATAATCTACACAATAGGGTAGATGACGAACATCAAGGAGACAGTTCTTAGAAAACAGTTTCTTGTTTAAAACTGCACAACTCGGAGTCATAACGATTCAACAAACAGTTGACTGTTTCAATTGACTATTTCAAAACTCGGAACTGGAAGCATATTACTCAAGTCTTCATCTGATTCATCCTTATATACAGTTGTGACTCTAAGATGATCTTTCACAGACGTAGAAGATACAAACTCCATCGATTTACTCGACCAATCAATTAACGACGGATTCCTAAACAAAAACTCATCTTGAGATCTTATATTTTCCGGCAAGATAACTTCTATTTTGTCTCTTACTTCATCAACAAACACATCTTCATATTCTTCTTCTTCTCTATCTCTATTTACAAGCCATCTTGAATTCAAACCCATGAATCTCAAGAACTTATCACGCCGAGCATCAACACTGTCCAAATTCCCGACCCAATAACCATACCCGAAGCCCGAAGTAGAACAATCCTCTGGAGAACAATCGGAGTCCGAAGTCAGACATTAAACCGAACACCTCACGGGAGTCGAAAAACTCGTCTTCTTCATCCTCACTACAACTACCCATCTTCAATTCTTATTCCCTCACCTCGTAAAAACCTTTTTAGTCATCAGATTTGAATCAATTGAAGAAGGGGGGGGTGGGGGTTCAGTCCTACAAACTTCTTTCTCAGATCCTCTGTTTGATTGATAATACCTAAGGGAATTTAATAAATAGTATGAAAGTGACAAATTTTGACTAAACGGGTAACGATAAAAATTGGGATAAAGAGGGATGAAGTAAGCGGGTAGGATCCGAAAGGGGTCGTCGGGTTTGGGTTGCGTTTAGTGGGTGGAAGCATATTGCTGTAAAAACTCGGACCATCACCTTCTAAAACTCAGAAATAATAAAAAGACTGAACAGTGAACAAGTTACCAAACTCGGAGACTGATTGATGTAAAACTCGGACTCTTCACAAACCGGATCACAATATTCAAGCTTGAATTCACAGTCTAAAAGTCGGACCTTAGACTGTGATAATGCGAAAAGTCGGACTCAAATGGAAGTAAAAACTCGGACACGAAGAAGATAAAACTCTGTTCATAAAACTCGGACAATTGAAACTCGAAAAACTGACAGTTTAAAAGCTTGGACACTTTTGTTTAAGCATAAACCAAAGCATAAACTCAATCGGACATAGTTTAACACTCGGAAAAGCTGACAGTTTAAAAAAAAAATCAGAACAAACTTGACAGAAACTCGGATATTGGTCTGAGTTTCAAACTCAGCAACAGAACAATACTCGGATACAATACTCGGAAGTTGACACATATGAACAGATCATAAATTCAAAACTCGGAAATAACAGATAGTTCAGAACCCTTGGAACAGTTAACTCATATGGATAAGAAACTCGGACTCAAAAGAAGGTTGAAGCTCGGACAAGTAAACAGGTTCAAGAACCTCGGAACATTATTCTGAAACTGAAACTCGGACATGGTGTTGAATGATTAAACTCGGACTTTACAAACTCCAAAGACTCGGAGCTTATCGGAGACCTTTACAAAGTTTCTGAGTTCTTAAACAATCAAAACAGTCGGACATATTTAAACAGTTGACTTCAATACTCGAACATATTTAAACAGTTGACTTCAATACTCGGACAGTTGATACTTCACTGTAAGACTGCAAAAGTCGGATGTATCTACAACAAAGGACTTCAAAACTCGGAACATTGATATACTGCAAAAGTCGGAGAATAGACAACACGATAAACCTCGGAGACCAAAGAACCTCGGACATATAAACTCACTCTCGGACCATATAAACGTAAAACCTGCTTGAAAAGAATTCGGAAGCCTGTTTAAGAAACTGCTTGATCCAAAACTCGGAAATAAAAACCTGATCTAAAACTCGGATTTGTTTCAAAAGTCGGACCATCCGAAACTGATGAACTATATAAGAATTCGGACTTGTTTCAAAAGTTGAAACTCGGACTCAAACAGTCAAAAGGGAGAGCCCATGTTTTGATTTAAACATCGGACACAGGTTTTGATTTCAAGGCGGAGGTTTGAAACTCGGACATTATCACACAAGAAGAACTCAGAAACAAGTCTCCGGACTTTCTCCCTAGTGTGACTTCACACTAGTTCACCAAAACCCCGGAAGCAACAAACACAGAGTTTTAAAACTCAGACAAGTTTAACACTAAGAAAAACTCGGACAGAGCAATTTTTTGGATCAAACCTCATATCTGCAACAACTTGGAGAACAAAACAACCACGAATAGCTTCATTTTCTTCAACTTTTCTGCAAAATCTTTAAGTCTTCAAGATGTTTGGCGGAAACAAACATCAAATCAAGAGCAATGGTGATTCAGAAGACGGTTAGACCATTCCGAATCGGTAACCATGCTCTGATACCACTGTGAAAGCACCGGATCGATGACGAACATCAAACATTGCACTTGATTCAAGACATGAAGAACAAAACATGAAGAACAAGATAGAAATATGTAGAAGATGAATCTCTTTATTGATGAATCAGTCATCACAGATTACACAAACCAAAGGAGTATACATCATCTACAAGCTGGTTTAGATCACAAAGATCTAAACCCTAGCTTTCTCTCACTAACACATAGTCTCTCTCTCTCTAGAATTCACCCCAGGAGGCTGAACGAGTGGGAGAGGTGCACCAAGCTACAAGGGTTGCCCTAATCTACACAATACACACATATATATAGGCTAGGGACTAAACCTCGGACAAACCAATTCTACACCAAAAACTGACTTTTGCCCTAAACATAAAACTCAGACAAAAGTTCTCCCAAAACTTGGACAAGTTGTCCAAGGATAAACCTTGGACTAACTTTCAAGACATGTACAATAAAGACCCTAACAATTGGAAGGCATGCACTTTTCACCCAAAGTGCATTAACACCTCCCCCTTGATCAATGCATGGTCTTCATGTGGTCTTGAATTCTTCGTTATGATTGACTTTAACTTGGAATTCTGCTTTGGTTGACCAGAACTGATAAGCGACAGTTACCCGGCAGGAACTGCACTTACAAGACTGGTGATAGCAACAATGCAGTAGTGCAGTCATATTAGAGTTTTCAATATTTCAATTAAGATAAATACTATATCTAGTTTGTGCTATTTCTTATGCAAAGATGGATTGAGAATGTTATAAAAACAAATCTACATGGTTACAGATTTTCTGTGCTTAATGTCACTCTACCTCCAGACATCAAAAGAGTATATCACAAGACTCAGAAGATTAGTTTTCTCCATGAATTTACATTATCAATTAACTTGTTTCTTCTTGTATAATTATTATGTTCATGGAGCTTTCACTGTGAACGCACGCTTCAATTCTGGGACCAGCATGTTAACACTTTCTTCTGCCCTAAAAGGTCTGACCCTACACAATGATGCATGTACCCTAGAATATCTATGATTCTTATACAGATTTCCACCACATGTATAAACGCATCAATAAAAAATGAGTCTACATATTTGCACACCAACATGACAATTTGCACATCAAACCCTACCTGTACGTACGCTGTGTATGGTATAGACCCTATACGCAGCGTAGGTACAGGGTCCGTACACGACCACTTAGTCAAATCTCGTACACTGTCAAATCATGCATATATACGCTACGTATAGAGCCATACGCTATGAGGCTCCCATAAACACAGAACTGATCAAAGATGTTAATTGGGTACGTAGTTCTAAAGGTTTAAATTGAGTATTTGATTTTCTAGTGATGTTGTAACGCTATATGAAATACTCATTTTACATATTGGCCCTAAGTATCTGCACACCCAGTTTGCCTATCTGCACACTTAGGGTTTACATACGCTGCATATTTACCTATACGCAGCGTATAGGGTTACCTCTATACGCTGCGTATAGAGCTATACTCAGCGTATATAAACCATGGATTTCAGAGCCTTATCAGCAATCATTGCACAGAAAACAAGGGTTATATACGCTGCGTATAGGTCTATATGCAGCGTATATAAACCATTAGATTTTTTTGAGTCATTTTGGTAGGTTTGAGGGATCATTTTTTCACAAAGTTTAAATACTCTGCGTATAGACCTCTAAGGAGCGTATATAAAGGTCTGAAAATGTCTTTTATACCCTTGTGTTGAGGCTATACGAAGCCAAATACAAGGGTAATTGTGTCATTTTTGTCTCATACGATGCGTAGGGATCTATACGCAGCGTATACAAAGCTCCATTTTTGTATTTTTTTTATTGTGTATTCCTTTGTTTATTTATAAAAAAAAAGTAAATTAATTGTGTGTATTTTGGGCTATTTCCATGTTTATTTATAAAAAAACAATATTATTAAAAATAATACAAATATTATGAATTATAAGAATTAAAAATAATACAAATATTAGGTCCCGTATTGACCTCGTATAAACCTATAAGTGTGATATCGTATCGTATAGGTGTGGTTTAGGTCCCGTATTGACCTCGTATAAGCCTATAAGTGAGATATCGTGTCGTATAGGTGTAGTATAGGTCACGTATTGACATCGTATAAGTCTATAAGTGTGATATCGTATCGTATAACGTAGTATAGGTCACGTATTGACTTCGTATAAGCCTATAAGTGTGGTATCGTATCGTATAGCGTCGTATAGGTCACATATTGACCTCGTATAAGCTTATAAGTGTGATATCGTATCGTGTAGGTGTAGTATAGGTCACGTATTGACCTCGTATAAGCCTATAAGTGTGATATCGTATCGTATAATGTAGTATAGGTCACGTATTGACCTCGTATAAGCCTATAAGTGTGACATCGTATCGTATAGCGTCGTATAGGTCACGTATTGACCTCGTATAAGCCTACAAGAGTGATATCGTATCGTATAGGTGTAGTATAGGTCACGTATTGACCTCGTATAAGCCTATAAGTGTGATATCGTATCGTGTAGCGTCGTATAGGTCACGTATTGATCTCGTATAAGCCTATAAGTGTGATATCGTATCGTATAGGTGTAGTATAGGTCACGTATTGACCTCGTATAAGCCTATAAGTGTGATATCGTATCCTATAACATAGTATAGGTCACGTATTGACCTCGTATAAGCCTATAAGTGTGATATCGTATCGTATAGCGTCGTATAGGTCACGTATTGACCTCGTATAAGCCTATAAGTGTGATATCGTTTTTTTTATAAACAATTTATAATATTTATAATTTATATTTGTATTATTTACCAATAATATTGTTTTTTATAAATAATTTTCTTTTTTAATTTTTATAATTCATAATATTTGGATTATTTTTAATTTTTATAATTTATATTTGTATTATTTATCAATAATATTGTTTTTTATAAATAATTTTCTTTTTTTTATAAATAAACAAAGGAATACACAAAAAAAAAAAAAATACAAAAATGAAGCTTTATATACGCTGCGTATAGATCTCTACGCAGCGTATGAGACAAAAATGACACAACTACCCTTGTATTTGGCTTCGTATAGCCTCAACACAAGGGTATAAAAGACATTTTCAGATCTTTATATACGCTGCTTAAACGTCAATACGCAACGTATTTAAACTTTGTGAAAAAATGATCCCTCAAACCTACCAAAATAACCCAAAAAAATCTAATGGTTTATATACGCTGCGTATAGACCTATACGCAGCGTATATGACCCTTGTTTTCTGTGCAATGATTGGTTATCAGGCACTGAGATCCATGGTTTATCTACGCAGCGCATTGGTCAATACGCAGCGTAAAGGGTTAACCATATACATTGCATATTGACCAATACGCTGCGTAGATAAACCCTAATTTTGCTAGGGTTTGGTGTGCCAATAGGCACTTTAGTGTGCCAATAGGCACACCCTTACATATTTGATCTTTTCTTTTCGTTACAAATTTGATCTCAACTGATAATTACCATACCCTAACTCATTTTATTCTTTATCACTAGGACGCTGAAACAAATGTTAAAGCAGTGCAAGTTATATGTATCCCAACCTTCAATTTTCTTTTTTCAGAAATAATGTTGTGTCTCCATAATCTACTATTGCTTTGGTGCCTCGCATGAGTTGCAACACGCCAGAATAAATCGCGGAGAGGGAGCGAATTTAAGGGGAATCTCCGCTGAGAGATGCAAGTTCAACTCTCACTTGATGCAGAATGAGGCATTGGTGGACAATAATAGGAGACCCATGGAAACCTGAGTTCGATCCTTAAGCCAAACGAGTTTTACCGGTAATTTCACCGTCGTGCCTACGGGCAGGTGGATTACTGGATTTTCCCCGGAATTGGTGGGGGACTCGGGCTACTCTCGGAGTACTCCGTTTGATCCAGTGGGTGCCCCGAGAGTGCTCGGGATTGATTACATTGACCGTTCAAAAAAAAAAAAAAAAACCAATACGACTTCCATGAATGCTTGTCAAATGTTAGGTCTTGTCCAAACCATAAATGTTTGTCAAGTCTCGTGGTCCGACCACCAGAGAGCACTAGACCTAACAAACATTCATGGAAGTCGCATAGGGAATCATTGAGGATCTTCAAAGTCACTTCCCCAACACGAGTTCCAGTGGCGGATCTAGGATTCACGCCAAGCCGTAACGTTTTATAAATAAGCCGTAACGAAATCGAAAAAACATCAAATTTTTCCAAAATTTACACTAAAAACGTCAAATTTTTCCGAGCCAAGCCGTAGCGGAGGTTACCCCCCGGATAAGGCTAGGTCCGCCCCTGACGAGTTCCATGAACACTTGTAAGGCCTGGTCCAAAGTCGACCTCCCTGTGACTTACCTACTTCTACATGTAGAAACCGTGGAAAAAATTAGTGTTATATATACGCTAAAATCCCGATCGCCCCCATAAAAGCGTGGTTAAGCCCTCCGATCACCTCCTATTATTCTGCTACTGCATTTTGACTAGCAAAACCACCAAGAAATCATAATGGTATTGATAAACCACCTACAAAAAAAATTAAAAAAACTCTTCATCTTGCTAGGATGTACATGTACTTAACTGGTGTTTATGACCCAGATTCTCTATAAACTTGGTGAATTAGGGAAGAACCGGTGTTACTGCTGCATTATTGCTTTCTTTTTAAGTTTGGTAGGGTCTGTGGCAATTTATTAGTTGAAAGGTCATAATTAACTTATGATTACTTTTTATAGAATTGTCTTTTCTTTCCTCAGTCTTAGACTTTTATCACATGAAGTACTTCAAAATTTTCATCTTTTTTCGTACTTCAATTTTTTTCCCTTTCTCAATCAAACTAGTTAATATTATTATTATATCTTTTGTATTTATTAGAATTTTATAGAACACAGGTTAATTAATAACCGGTTCACTTGTTGTGGACCTAGAAATATGGAAAACTAGGATCAGTATTCGTATATTAGTAGTCATAACAAAAGAATACTGAATACCATATAACACATTCGAGAAAATCTTCAAGATCACTTCACACAAAACCAACCTGATTACATCCTAGCATGCAAGCCACATATAAGACATTCTGGTTTTATACTTCTTTGAGAACCCTAGGTTTTTCTATACCGGATTTTACTTTGTGAAAAAGTTGATACCTAACACGTTGAAGCCAAAGAGAATTGAATCTAGGTAATGATCAAGAAAAAGCAACGCTTTTAGTGATTTTTGTTAAATGTACGTTACTACGTTTGATACTTCTGAACAGTGGCGGAGCTTGATTAAAAGTTTCGAGGGGGCGTAAAGTGATGGGACCCAATTTTTTTTCCTATCGTTATGTTTCGGGTCGGATCGGGTATCGATTCGGGTCAAGTCAAATAATAATAGCTCCAAATAAAACTAAAAAAAAATCTTTCATTTAAAGGACCCGTTCTTAGACATAAATATTTGTGATTAAGTTTATTGTGTGGTGGGTAACCTAGAGTTAAAGAAATAAGAGTTAAAATATATTTACAAAACTACACATCACTTATATACAAAGTGGTAACAAACTTTACTTTAATTTATATATTCTATAAATATTTAGGAAATATAATTTTTCCTAAATATTTATAGAATATATAAATTAAAGTAAAGTTTGTTACCTAGGGGTGGGCGGGTGCACCCCTGGGCACCAACAAACCTTCGCCCCTGCTTCTGAACTAATTCACCTAACTGCCATTTTTCAAGTTACAACTAAAACTCTCATAGGATTGAGAGTAAGCTTTCATTTTGGTGCCTGAGGTTTGGTCACTTTTATCACTTTAGTCTAAAACTCAAACATTTTGAATCTGGGTCCATGTGGTTTCAATTTTGTTGCTATTTTTGTCCAAAAGCAAAGTCAGCTCAAGTTTCTAAAAAAATTCCTGGTTTTTTGTCCTTTTCCTCAGTTTAGTTGTGAAGAGTAAAATGGTCATTACAAGTATTATTATAACAAATTATTAATTAAAATAATAAAATTACATTTCATGTTTGATCTTCCCCAAATGCAAAGGATTAAACCCTAATTTAACTTCTATTGCACACTCATTTACTGCTCGCACATTGCTAATTAGGGTTAACATCACAAACAAAAAGAGTCTGAAGATACACTTCTGCATATACACTCACATCGCTAGGTTTATCTCATTGTCAACTCCCAATCTCTCTCACTATCTTTTCCATCACCATAGATTCAACTCCGGCCACAGTACTCCGCCTCATAACCACTCTCAATTAAAATGCACATACACTCTCAACTTTTCAACACAAATCGCCTCACACGCTAGTCCTAATTCACCGGTTGAACAACAATTAAACATCTCGAAACTTCCAGAGATAACGTCGTCATCAGATAAATTAGGATCGAAGGATGAACAGTTTAGGGAGATCGATCCTTCGTTCAGAGAAAACCTAGCTACGACTGAGGACTGGCGGAAGGCGCTGCCGGCGGTGGTGGTGCTTCGAACCACCGCGTTTCGTGCGTCTGATACCGAATTGGCTGGTGCGATGATGGTGGTGATGAAGAGGAGCTGATGAAGCGGTGGTGGTGGTCGTGATGAAGAAAAGGATTTGTTGTGAGGAAGACGAGGATCCTTTGCGTTTGGGGAAGATGGAGATAAATTAGGGTTTAATACTTGTAATAACCATTTTGCCCTTCACTAAACTGAGGAAAATGACAAAAAAACCAGGATTTTTTTTTTTTGAGAAATCTGAGCTGACTTTGCTTTTGGACTAAAATGACAATAAAATTGAAACCAAAGAGACTTAGATTCAAAAGGTTTGAGTTTGGACTAAAGTGGCAAAGGTGACCAAACCTCAGGGACCAAAATGGCAGTTTACTCTAGGATTGACAAATTAAGTTTTGAGAATATGAGATTTTGTAGAAAAAAAACAGTTTTGTCGGTTTTATGTCATATTGGAGGATGGCTATTGGCCTGTGAGGTATGAACCGGTTGTGAAGGCTGATCTTATGAAAATCAGGTCAGAAGTCATAAAGACATCGAACAGACAGAAAGCCGGAAATCGAAATGCTTAGAACATTGTGCCAGAAGTCATCAAAACTATACGTTGCGTACATGCCTATACGTGGCCGTATATAAAGAGTGTTTTTTATACATTATTTATCGTTTTAGCAAAGTTCTATAATAAGTATTTTCTTAAAAAAAATAAATAAAAAACATTGTTAAGTATGGTATTGTATAGTATAAGTCTCGTGTAGGCCTATGGATGTAGTATTGTATCATGTAGTGTAGTATAAGTTTGTATATGTCTCGTATAGGCCTCGTATGGGCCTGTGGATGTAGTATCGTATCATATAGTGTAGTATAAGTCTCATATAGGTTCCCTATAGGTTTTGTATAGGCCTATACGGGACCTAAACTACACCAATAGTCCTATTTGAAACCTATACTACGCCTATAGGCCTATACGGGTGTTGTATCGTATCCTATAGTATCGTGTCGTGTCGTATCTTATAGTTTGGTATCTTATCATATAGTGTAGTATAAGTCTCATATAGGTTCCCTATAGGTCTTGTATAGGCCTATTAACCTATACGGGACCTAAAGTACACCTATTGTGTTATACGGGTGTTGTATTGTATCTTATTGTATCATATCTTATAGTACCGTATCGTATTGTACGGTATCATATATTGTAGTATAAGTCTCGTATAGATCCCCTATAGGTCTTGTATATGCCTATATGGGACCTAAACTATACTTGTAGTGCTATATGGGACCTATACTACACCTATAGGGCTATACGTGTGTTGTATCATATAGTAGTGTATCGTATAGTGTAGTATAAGTCTCGTATATGTCCCCTATGGTCTTGTATAGTTGTATAGGCCTACACGAAACCTAAAGTGCACATATAGTCCTATATGGGACCTATACTCCTATAGGCCTATATAGGACCTATACTCCTATAGGCCTATATGGGACCTATACTACACCTCTAGACCTATATGAAACTGCACCTATACGATACGATGCTATAGTGTACTATACTATAATACACTTATAGGCATATACGGGACCTATGTTACACCTATACCATAGGATACGATACTACACTACACGATACTACATTTATAGGCCTATACGAGGCCTATAAGCTTATACGGGACCTATACATGACTTATAGTACACTATACGATACGGTACTATACTACACCTATAGACCCATACGAGATGATACTACACATATATGCCTATACAAGACCTATACTGTGCAATACAATACGATAGGATATGAAACGATACTACATCAATAGGCCTATAAGAGACCTATATTATACTATACGATAGAATACTTAACAAAGCTTTTTACTTTTTTTTTTAAATTACTTATAATAGTCCGCCCGGTGCTACATCATAGGCACATTGGGAGCGGAGATAATTGTAACCATATACATATAAAATGACAGCAATGGAATGCCAATCCCCCGGTTTGATTTGTAAAGTCTCTATTCCTTGGTAATCAAAGCCCAAAGATCTATGAATTAGCGCATGCTTAACTAGCCAAGCAGACAAATTACCCTGCATCTTTTTTATATCTCCCACATTTTTGAAGATTGAGCCACGACTTTTTATTCTGTGCAAAGGAATCCTGTCTAATTTACTAATTCGTGTGAAGAGACTGAACTTTTGTATTTGAAAAATGTTTCAGGAGGAATCTCTGAGGTAGATGGCGGTTGATAAAGGAATCCTTGATCATAATTTCCAGTATGAATACTATGCCCAACCTGAAACTTGTGATTGGTAGTAAAACACCGATTCTCTCGCTGAGACATAATTCTATCTGGATAGATTTCTCTAAAAGTTTGCTAAAACGATAAATATTGTATAAAAATGTTTGCAAAAAAACACTTATCTACGCAACGTACAGATCTGTAGGCGGCGTATATAAAGTGACAAATTCCCACATGATGTGAATGATCAGAGATTCTATTTGAAATTGAAAAATGTGGCATATGCCGTGTACAGACCTGTACGTGGCGTATATATGGGTCCCAATGGATGTGCAAATAGGCAACTGGTGAGTTCAACTAGACGAGTGCATTCCAAACATGGTTAGTTAATAGAATATATTGAGAATATGCTTTATGTGTATATAGATAGGATTATATCATTAACTTGTAATTATCTCTTCCCTAATTTGTGGGATTGTATCTTGTATATATATTGTCAAATCAATGAAAGAGAGGGCAAATCAATTGATCCATATCATTCTTCATAGTATCATGAGCCTATAACCCTTAACCTTTCTTTCTCCCTCTCGTCAATTTTTTCCCAGCCTTCCGTCCGTCCTCCTCTTCAACCGGCCGGCCATGTCTTCTTCACGAATACACCCTGCGGTCACCGTAAACAACATAAAAAATTTTATACCACTTATCCTTGACAGCCAAACCGAGCACTATAACACATGGGCTGAATTATTCATCCTACACTGCAAAGCGTATGAAGTCTTTGATCACTTTCAACCCCGTGTACCGCCACCTCTTCCTCTACCAAAAAAGCCTCAACAGACAAAGAAAAAACACCGGCCAGCAAACCTACCTACCTTGAGTCATGGGAATGAATAGATTCCATTGTTCTCCAATGGATCTACGGTACCATCTCTCAAGACCTCATGCACACCATTAGGATAACCAACACCACCGCGTACGACGCGTGGTCTCGTCTCAAAAACCTTTTTTCTTGACAATCAAGTTGCCCGCACCATCACCATACAAAATAAATTTTTCAACACCCGCCTCGAACAATTTCCAAGCATGGCCGATTACTGTCAAAACATGAAACTTCTACATGATCAACTCACTAGCCTCGGTTCCACCATCTCTGAAAACCAACTTGTCCTACAGATTCTTACCGGGTTAACTGAACAATACGAGAATATCTCTCTTATTCTTCAGCAAAACTCAACCATTACCCGATTTTTATAATACCCGTTCTCGCCTCTGTCAGGTCGAAGAACGCAAAAATTCCCAAGCCAAACTATCCGTTCAGACGACCAGAACCGCACTTCACACCACAACTGCAAACCCACCGAGCTCCCTCTGATTCCCGCAACTCCACACAGTCTGACCCCCTCCAAACGTGGGCGCGGCCGCGGTCGTGGCAGAGCCCACGGAAGCGGTCGATACTCTTACGGACGCGGTCGCCATAACCAACCCAACTACTACCCACAACACTATTGGTCGGCCCCTCCTTGGGCCAGCGACCCTTCTCAATAGTCGACACATACTTGGGCCCCATGGTCACCTACCCTTTGCCCATACCCATCTAACCCCTCTTCACCTTAAACGACCCAAGCCCAACCCCACACTTCGGCCCAAGGCATCTTAGGCCCGAAACCAACTACCCAGCTGTAGGTCCGGCTAGGGGAGGATCTAGTCGCCTAATCCTTGTGTGCAAACCAACCCGGTTGTGCGGAATCCAACCAAGATAGCAAACCGAGATCGAACACGTAAATGATGGACACGAGACTCAACGATTAACACCAATGTATTAATACTTGAAAAATAGTTACAGCACAATGTTTACAAATGCTCTCTGTAAACTCTCTCTAGTTCTCTCGTATGTGTGTTCTATGTGTTCTCTCTGTCTTCAGTCTATTTATAGTCACAACAACACATAACATGACGAAACAGAACAGGGACTCGGCGAAACGGAAGTGCACACAACGAAACGGGATCAAGGTCGACGAAACAGGCCTGTTTCGTCGTCATCCATGTGTTTCGCCGACTTTGGGCTTTGGCCCAAAACATTTGAGGCCCAAGTTGTGTTTCGTTCACTTGGTTTAGCCCAAGTCTGATAAACCGGCCTGGTACTCAAGGTTTGGCTCTCCAGCTTTGTGTATGAAACCTTTTGAACGCACGACGGATCGAGGAATGTCGTGACGTTAGACTTGAGCCGAACCTTAGCCGAACCGAACTGAGTCGCGTCCACATATCGGGTACCAACAAACTCCCCCTTGGACGCTACTCGTGAGGTTCATCTTTCATGCCTTCTATGTCGGAGGATCTTCTAAGTCTTCACGTCTTGTAAGCAGAAAGTGTATCAACAAACTCCCCATTTTATGTAGGAAGTATGTTAACAAACTCCCCCTTAACATAAGCTCTCCCTTGAGTTATGCTCGTGAATCTTTTGATCTTCAGAACTTGAGATCCTTGTGGTGTTGATTATTGATCAGCAGCAATTCGATCATCTTTGTCTTTTGAGTGCCTTCCCGTCGTGTCTTCATTCCGAAGCTTGTCATCGACCATGTTCTCCTTGCCTTTAGAATCTACACATGCAAGAAATCTAAACGCGTAATGAGAACAACTGCTTGGAATGTAGTTAACATAAACAAACGACACACATGTGACCATTATTCAATCAACTACCGTCCGACAGTTTGAAAGTTCAACAAATTTATCAATTTTAGTTTTTAACTTTCAAAAACTTGCAAATTTTGACGGTTTATGAAGATTTAGTCAATTTGGTTTTCAATCAGGTTTCAGGTAACGAAGACTCGAGATCCAACATCGTACAATCGAAAATAAGATAGAAATAAAATCTTTTTGGCTTTTATAAAGTTTATATTAAAACACACCTAAAATATTTTTAGTATTTTTGAATATTTCAAATGTAAAGACAGAAGGCAGTAAATAAATATATACAAAGATGCAGAAACAGAAAGCATTAAATAAATATTTACAAACATTCTTTTTGTGAGTCTCGAGGGTAAGAGAATCATATCAGTGTACGGTCATGTCAAAAACACTCTTGGTGTTCAATTAGTTAACATTTAGATACGCATCCTATAACGATTATCGGTATTGTTGTCCACATAAGCTCAACTTATCAGATGTAATCATGGCGAGGGGATACGTTAAGGTATGATTTATACTTACCGACCGCTGTTCATCCACATCACGACACACTCCCGTATCAAGGTATGCACGAGAGTTCATCTTACCGGTGAGTATCCCGATTATCATCTATTTGACCGTATATGATGTGAGATTCTCACTTATTTTGATTGAAAACAAACCCTATGTGATAGAATCACTTATTGATGAGGAACTTGATTTTCGATGCATGAGGGCACAGGAGCAAGTCCGTGAACAGGTCAGTACTTTCGTACAGCAGAGAGACGAACTTGACTCCCGGATAAATGTGATATTTTATCACTTATTTGATGGACATGTGATTGTTTATCACTTATTGAGGTCGAATGCAATATGTACACGTATGTATAGTATCATGGAAGATCTAGACTTGCGTCCCAGTTATTTTTCGGTAAAAGATACAACCATGATACCCAGATGATAAGCAGCATAAAGACCGAATATCTCAGAACCTCGGCAATCTCTTAAACGAAATTTCGGTACTAAGACCAAATGCCAATGAATGGTTCCCACCCGGTCTTCAGTCGATTTAAGTTTATATCACCCTGCACACTTTAAAATGATTGTGAGCCTACCGATACATCTTATATAGAGCTGCTTAACATATTTTTCATTTAAGGTTTAAAGAGGTTTGGACAGACCACTAATGTACTATCATTTTCTCTTTTGCTCGCCAGGAAACTCATTTTTGTTTTTCTATTGTTTTTGTGTTTTTGAAATTTTTCGATGTTTTTGGATTTTCAAATTTTGATTTACTCCCCTTAAAATCAACAAACTTACAATAATTTTAAAAACACAAAGATATGTACAAAAATCATTTTCCGATGTTGGTTTTACTCTTGCTTGACCTTAATGTCGTTTAACAATAATAAAAAGTCAAATCTTGATTTGTCAAATGCTTTGGTAAAAAGGTCGGCACGTTGGTCATCGGTGTGGACCTTAACAACATCGATTAGCCTTTTATCAAAGCAATCACGTATGAAGTGATATTTGATTTCGATGTGTTTGGTCTTTGAATGCTGCACAAGATTTCTAGTGATCTGTAAGGCAGCAGAATTTTCAACGTAAATAGGAGTAGTTAGGAATTCAAAACCGTAGTCGCGCAATTGTTGTTGGATCCACAGGACTTGGGAGCAACAACTTGAGGCAGCAATGTATTCAGCTTCGCATGTTGATGTAGCGACACATGTCTGCTTCTTGCACTGCCATGTGACTTGGCGATTTCCCAAAAACTGACATCCAGCCGTTGTGGATTTGCCATCGATTTTGCATCCGCTAAAATCAGAATCACTGAAAGCGATCAAGTCAAAGTTATTATCCCTAGGGTACCATAGACCGGTGTCAGGGCAACCCTTCAAATAATGAAAAATCCTTTTTACAGCTGCAAGATGTGAGGCCTTCGGGTTGACTTGATATCTGGCAAGAAGGCACGTTGGTACATTATATCTGGTCTTGATGCTGTGAGGTACATAAGAGATCTGATCATTGCGCGGTAGTACGAGGGGCTAACAGCTCTGATACCACTTGTAGGTCTGGCTAGGGGAGGATCTAGTCGCCTAATCCTTGTGTGCAAACCAACCCGGTTGTGCGGAATCCAACCGAGATCGAACACGTAAATGATGGACACGAGACTCAACGATTAACACCAATGTATTAATACTTGAAAAACAGTTACAACACAATGTTTACAAATGCTCTCTGTAACTCTCTCTAGTTCTCTCGTGTGTGTGTTCTATGTGTTCTCTCTGTCTTCAGTCTATTTATAGTCACAGCAACACATAACATGACAAAACAGAACAGGGACTCGGCGAAACGGAAGTGCACATGATGAAACGGGAAATCATGTACCAACACCAGCAATTGGCCCATTCCTACACCACATGATACTCTTCAACCGACATCGCTCAGGCTCTTTACAACTTGGCTCTCCGCAACAACGATTCATCTTGGACTATGGACACAGGTGCGTCAGGTACGATGTCTCCTCAATCTGATAAGTTTCCCTCTATTTTTAATTCTGGCATTATTCGCAACATTATTATTGGCAATGCCAAAACCATTCCAGTCCTAGGACAAGGCAACATAACCCTTCCACCACCATTCCCACCCTTTAAACTCAACAACGTTTTATATGCACCTAATCTAGTTAAAAACCTTATATCTGTACGTCGTTTTACAATTGATAACCAATTGTCTCTTGAATTTGACCCATATGGTTTTACTGTGAAGGACTTCCAGACCAAGAAACCTATCCTACGGTGCAATAGCTTGGGGGATCTCTACACTCTCAGTCCGTCCAACATCACCAGACACCAACCTCACCACTGATTCCACTTATGCAGCTATATCTCAAGACATCTGGCACAAAGGCTCGGTCACCCAGGCCCAACCATTTTACAAAATTTAAAAACTTCTCATTCAATTTCTTGTGGTTCTTTGAATAATAAAGTTTGCACTGCTTGTATTTTTGGGAAACATACTAGACTTCCTTTTGTTGCATCTAATACAAGTACTTTTATGCCATTTAATCTTGTTTATAGTGATACTTGGGCATCTCCTATCCTTTCTAATGGGGGCCACCGTTACCATGTTTTATTCTTGGATGATTATTATACCATTTTTTATGGACCTACCCTATAGCCCACAAATCTAATGTTTTTGCCATGTTCATTAAATTTAACACCTTCATTCAAACCCAATTTGACACCAAAATAAAACAATTCCAATGTGATAACGGACGAGAATATGTCAATAACTAATTCCATAATTTTTGCACCATGAATGGAATGCACTTCAGATTTTCTTGTCCTCACACAAATATCAACCCAAACCTATCCAACATAGGGATTTGTTGGCAACTTGAAGATGTTCCAAAGATAAAACAAGATGAACGTGTGTCAACAGTTTTAACAAAACTCAGAAAACAATCCTAACTTTGGACCTCAAAATGGTGATGTACCAACTTTGTTTACCTTGGTAAACATGTGGTAGCACTCCTAGATGTTGTCCAACTAGGAGGAAAGCAAGGAATAAGAAGAAAAAGATGAAGAAACAAGCTAAAACTCACTATTTTAGAACTTGTATGAACCTACCAACACTTGAAGTTTTGGGAGATTTGAGAGGATTTGAGAGTGTCTTGGAGATGTGTAAAGGGATTAGGAAGTGTGGAGAAGGTGTGTTTTTAAGTGTGTATTAGTGTTCGGGCATTTAAGAAGGTAGTTGGGAGTTAGGAGGAGGGAAAGTAGGTAAAAGTTCAAAATTAGTGAAATTAAACATCTGGCTGACGCGACAAAATTCGTGAAATTAAAAATAGTGCTCCTTCGCATGGCGTGAAGGAGACTTGTTTTCCAATATTTTGCAAATTGTTCATTTTACCCCCTCAAGTTGGTTTTATTACTTTTTCGTGTTAAAACTCATAGTTCAGCATGTTTTGGTGTATTTAAGTTGTATGCAAGTATGTTATAAGTATAAAACACATATGATCACATTCCTAAGTGAATATTAAACTTAAACTATGGTTCGGTTTTGTATATAAAACGTGTATTTGGTGATTGATTACATATTGTACAAGTATGATTAAATAAGATTGATATGAAGCACGATTTCCATTATGATCAAAGTCTCGATTTACAAAGATTGAAATTGAAATACGAATTACAAGATAAACAAGACACAACGGAAATACGAAACGTTACACCGGACCTCTAAACATTTCCAAACATGAAACCACTACATTTAATCTAAGAGCCAAATTATTAAAACATAACTTTGCATGTAGATCGAAAGCTAACATGTTTTCCTACAAAAATGATGAAACAACGCTTATGATGTGACTTTAGCGATTCTTATGTGAATTAGCTTGGTAAGGGGAAACGGGGCAGAATTGGCTCAAATT
Organism: Helianthus annuus; assembly: GCF_002127325.2. Classification (NCBI taxonomy): domain Eukaryota; kingdom Viridiplantae; phylum Streptophyta; class Magnoliopsida; order Asterales; family Asteraceae; genus Helianthus; species Helianthus annuus. Next base: position 8,419,456 of record NC_035443.2, read on the forward strand.
TAAAATCGGCATAACTTGGGCTACGATTGGAGTTACAGGGCTCAAGAGTAGGAGACAAAAAGATCTTGACAAGCCGGGTCACATGGCAAACCACCTACCCAACTTTCAGACCCGAATTTCTTGATTTTAAGGCCCCGGTTCGTCAATCAAGATATTCCCTCAATTTCATCAATCTTCCGGACTTTCCTTTTATAGTTAATAACACGTAAATCATTGAGTAACATGATTTACTTATTTATTTATGGTGTTAATTTGAATTTATTTCACTCAATTTGTAATTTTGAAAATTAAAAAAAAATCCCTATAAATGACACCTCTTGTATCGTTTGAATCATTTGAAAATACAATTTGTCTTCATGAAATTTTCATTTTTTTACTTATTTGATTCCGCATCATAATCAACCCATGTATCACTCTTATCCTTAGTGTCATTCAAAGCACCTTAATTCTCCGTTCAGCTTCATATTCTCTGCGACATCATTTACGATTTCTTTTAGGTTCTTGACGTCCCTTTCCGCTTTGTTCATTGTCACAATTGCAGTTAGCCAAACCACCATAACGACCACCACTTTCTCCATTTTTACACGATTCTTATTCCTTACAGAACAACGATTTGAAGAATACGGGACCTTATCGAACAACGATTTGAAGAATGGAACAAATTTTTCAATTTTATTTTATTTTATTATTTTTTATCTGACTTGGATAATTTATAAATTTCAGTAGCTTAAGGACTGAAGTAGACCAGCCTCACAAACTTGTTACTTTTCAACTCCAAACCAGACCCGTCTACATTTATTAGTTTCTTTATTAACTACTTTCAGTTGGCCTGTGCAGACACTTCCTAAACTCCTACCCTACCCTACCCTACCCTACCCGTACACTCCTTTCTGTTTCTATTCATGTTTTCTGTTTGCAAATCCCATGCCCAAAAACCTGGATATCATCGTGTGTGAGTGTATGTATGTTATAGAGCTGTTACAATTCACTGCATCATTTTTATATCATCTTTTTGGCAGTTCAAGATTCTATTTTACTACAGTCTAGTGCATCTTTAGGCATTGGTTAGGATCACGTCGAACAAATACCATTGTCACACTATCCAAACAGCACTAACCTGTCATGTGGACTGTATGAAAGGGGAAAATTGTTAGAAGTATTTAACATTATTAAACTTTAGTTATGTTCCATTATTCGAACTTGTATGTATTTTATGATAAGTAATTAGGATATTATATCATATAGTTAAGATGATAAGCGGATTAGAATTATAAGCGGGTTTACCAAACTGCCATGGCAGTTACCCGCCAAAATTAACCGCTAATATGTAAGTTTAAATAGTTATTTGCCGGCAAACATTTCCGGTTACCAAGACATTTTCAAGTTACCGAAATTGTCCTTTCATTTCTTTTGATATTCACCGCATATTTCATATTGTTCTTCATCGTCTGTGCATAAACATAATTATGTCTGCAAATCACAATGAATCTTCTGCTGCAAATGTATTTGGTGATGTTTCGGTTTTCCAACATAGTGGTATCAGAGCCACTTCAGGGAATCGATCAAAAATCAAATCAAACTCTACCACTCTTCCTTGCCAACACTGCACCGACGAAATCAATGAAAGAAACAAGCGAATGCCTCGCATTCGACTTTGTTACTATTGTCACTTACCAGGCCATCAAATCTACAATTGTAAGGCCAAAGATGATGATGAAGCGACGCAACTGTTAAAGCAGGCTATCAACCCGGGGATTAGACGACAGGAAGACGATGTACACTGCCAAGATGAAATGATTGTCACAGGCACCGAAGGTGGACAATGGGCAGGAATATGGTACGTTAATCCGACGTTCAATCATCATTTTTCGGGCAATATTGATGTTTTCAAAAGGGTGAAACATATGATGGGTGTAGAGACAAGATCTGGTATGAATAATTTTCTGTTTATAAGAGGCGTAGGATCGGTTGATTTGAAAACAGGGAATGAAACACTGAACATTCAAAGTGTCTTTTATTCACCGGAGATCGATCGGAATGTACTAAGCCTTGATCAATTAACGTTACAAGGCTTCACGGTCAGAAAATCCGGTGATAAATGTAAAATATATCCGATGTTTTCAACTCCGGTGATAAATTCAACTAATGATGCAACCGGTCTGACGAAAGAAGAAGAGTTGGGTGCAAATGAGAGGCGTAGGCTGCAAGAACTGGGAAACGTTGATGATAAATTTAAGGAAGAATATCTGAATTCATATTTTGAAACTTTAAATGTTTCGAATGAAAACGAAAATGATTGGAATTTGTTGATTTTAAGATCATTAGAATTCCACGAATTTGGAGATTGTAAAGCATTAATAAACATGCTTGATGATAGAGAATATGTTTTTAAGTACAAGGTTGATCTTCAAAAGAAATTTGAAGAAATGGTTCGATGGTTCCTGTATGTATACATGGGAATAACATCTAGACCAGTCCCTCCTTACTCTCCGAGTCAAAAGAAAATTGACTTGTTAAGTTTGTTTATCCTGGTTGCAAGAGATGGCGGATACCGAGATGTCACTACCGACAATACATGGCCAATTATAGCAAAAGACCTAGGAGTTGAATATCAAGATGGAGATTACATGAGGATCATATACGCCATGTATCTCGATGTTCTGGAATACTATTACAAATTCAAATCGGTGCAAGAAGATGTGCATGTGAAGGAGATGGTGAATGATGATGCTGAAACCTCGCGAGGCCGCCATAGAAAGACAAAGAGTGCAGAAAATGTTTACAATGACGCAGATGATGATCACAACAATGGTGATACAACACAATTTGCACTATTTGCTGGGAAAGGATGGGAAGATGATTGGAATGTACACAAGAAGAGGAAGCGGTTTAATTTTCACCACATGAAGAAAGCGGTAGACGATGCTAATCGGAGTGTCATGCAACAAGGATCTAACATAACCAAAGTTTAAGGGGGTTGTGTTAGAAGTATTTAACATTATTAAACTTTAGTTATGTTCCATTATTCGAACTTGTATGTATTTTATGATAAGTAATTAGGATATTATATCATATAGTTAAGATGATAAGCGGATTAGAATTATAAGCGGGTTTACCAAAATGCCAAGGCAGTTACCCGCCAAAATTAACTGCTAATATGTAAGTTTAAATAGTTATTTGCCGGCAAACATTTCCGGTTACTAAGACATTTTCAAGTTATCGAAATTGTCCTTTCATTTCTTTTGATATTCACCGCATATTTCATATTGTTCTTCATCGTCTGTGCATAAACATAATTATGTCTGCAAATCACAATGAATCTTCCGCCGCAAATGTATTTGGTGATGTTTCAGTTTTCCAACAAAAATGCTATTTCAGGTAGTATGACAAGCGAAAAATAGTCATATTGGTTGTATGGTCAGGCGGTATGTGTTCGCCAAATCATATGGAACGTATCATATGCTTGACTGGTAATGAAATGACCACTACAGCCCGTATCATACAACACGTATGATGTAACAGATGATGTGACATACTGTTGGTGCACTTGTGTCTGTACTTTGTCTATATTCGGTCATGATGTAAAATGATGTCTTTGTTAGTCATGTAAGTTTGACCAAGTCAACCATCCTCCTGGTTTGACTTGGCCAAACAGTTATAATATGATTGTAACTTGTCTGTGTCGAAGGATGTCTCATCGAAGGATAGTTTAGATCCTTCGATGAGCTCGAAAGATGAACCTCGATAGATCATCCTTCGAGATATACGTAGGTCCTTCGACAGGTTTAACATCGATAGATGATCCTTCGATCATGACCGAAGGATAGGATCATCTATCTGATCCTTCGATCAGCCTACATGATCCTTCGGACAGACAATCTGTGTTGGGTATATATACCCATGTAGTGTGTTCACTTCATTTTAGTCACGAGAGACACAAGAGAGACAGAAACTTGGAGAGACACTTCTGTGAACACACACACACTTAGAGAGTTTGCAAAACAGATTTGTAAACATTGAGCTTGTAACCGAACCTTTCATACGCATTAATACAAGTGGTGTTAATCGGTGAATATTGTGTGTCTTGTGTTTGTGCTTGTTTCTTCTCGGTTTGCACTCTAGCTTGGATTCCGCACTTGCTAGTGTGTTTCACATAACAAGGTTAAGGTTTGACCTCATCCTCCAAGGGACCTACAAGTGGTATCAGAGCTTTGGCTCTTTTCCTTGTTAAAACCGAGTTTTTACAAGACTTTGGAGTGTTTGGACACATGGTTTAGCACCCGTTTTTAGTGTTTTTCGTGCATTTCTTTACATAAAAACGTGTTCTAAACTAACCGGGTGTGTTCAAGGACGGGTTGGGTAACTTAAAAATTTGTTTTTAAGAAACTTGGTGATTTTCGGCCAAATTCCGGTCATAATTCCGGTGACCGGTTTCTGAAAAAGGACCTTCCATTTTAAGCATATTTTATTGGTCAAATCGGGTTTGGTACAAAAAGTATGGTCTGACCATACCTTTCTGCCGAAAGATCTCTACCAACCCATCACCTTTTCACCAACCTGTCAACTTTGTGTCAGCTGTGTCAGATCCATTCGAAAGATATCCTTCGAAGTTGAAAGATTATCTTTCGATCAAAGGAGGTTCGACAGATAACCATCCTTCGAACATCTTTCGAAGTCTGTGATCTATCTTTCGAGCCAAGGGAATCTATTCGAAGGATATATATTCGAAAGATAAGGATCTTTAAATTGTGAATCTTTCGAAATCATTGTTCGAAAGATAAGGATCTTTCAATTGTGAATCTTTCGAAATCATTGTTCGAAAGATAAGGATCTTTCAATTGTGAATCTTTCGAAATCATTGTTCGAAATTCAACAGTGATCTTTCGAACACTGTTGATCCTTCGAACAAGTGTTGATCCTTCGATATTAGTCTGTGTAGGTTTAACAGTTTGTGTTTGTCTTGTCTTTCGATCAGGATTGGATCCTTCGGCTGGCTGTCATCTTTCGAGATTTTAACATAGAATTTATTTTTCTTATCAAACATGAATCCGAGTTGGTGGGGAACTCCGGCTCCAGACAGTGGAAAATATACAAGTACAGGTTCCACTCCCTCATGGTGGGGTACACCGGCCCCAGACAGTGGAAAGTACACGAGTACAAGTTTATCTCCTTCATGGGCCGAGTCTCCGGTGTCGACATCTTCGCAAGCAAATGCCATATCGTCAGGTCAATGGGCATTAGTATCGAATCAAACTCCGAGCATTCAAAGTATCTTATTGAGCGAAAGCGAAACCGGAAGTTTGAATCGACCTCCAAAGTTGATGCACTTAAACGAATATCCGGGTTGGGTTGATAGATTTCGTACATACGTTCTTGGTCAAAATACCGAACTGTGGATACGTTTCACTACAGATTTCGATCAAGCAATAGAGGTTGCTGCTTCAGATACTGCTACGTTTGCCGATCTTCCTGAAGATCAAAAGAAAACGTATGATTTGGAAAAGAAAGCATACGCCATTCTCACTCAGGCGTTAAGCAAAGATATCTACCACCAGTTTGTCAGTTTCAAGACAACAAAGAAGTTGTGGGACGGGTTGAAAACCAGAGGAGTAGGGAATGAAGCAACACGTCAATTGCGTCATGATCTTCTCAAGAAAGAATTTGACTGTTTCACGTGCATGGATAAGGAGTCTTTGGGAGACATGACAAGCCGGTTTTATCACTTGCTTACAGAGTTGAACAATTTTGGAGTAGCGACAACTACAGCAGAGGTGGTGAAGAAGTTTGCTGATGCTTTGCCTCCCCAATGGAGTAGTTTCTTGGAAATCTTGAAGTATAACGGAGTGTTGAGAACTACAAATATCAACGACTTCGTACAGCTTTTAGAAAACAAGGATCAGGAGGAAACATTAAAGGCAAAAAGGGTTCCATTGCCACAAAATCCAGAAATGTATTATGGAACTTCCAGTTCTTCGTCTGCAAGAACCGGTCCACATGCTCCACTACAAACGGCGTTTGTCACAAGCACGGATATGTATGGCAATCCAGTGCAAGTTCCTGTCAAGCCAGCTCCCACCACAGACATGTATGGAAATCCAATACAACCACCTCCTCCTCCTCCTGCTCAACAACATGCGTGTTATGGAGGGACATCATCTGCTGGTCAGCAATCAAAACCAAATACAGTACAGCTCGACACTTCAAGCCTCTCTAAGGTCAGTGTAGAAGTAGCAAGGGAACACATGGAGCTGCTTAACACTGTAGTGAGCGCGTACTGTGGGTTAGTGGAAGGTCAGATTGGCAACATTAATCTGACACAAGAAGACTATCGGCAGATTGATAAGGAAGAGATGGACTTGATGGATATCAAGTGGGCCTTTGCTAGTGCTGTAAGAAGGGCAAAGGATTTCATGGAAAGTACTGGCAGAACCAGCTTGGAAAGCAAGAAAGACACCAAGTATGGGTTCGATAAACAGGCAGTAAAGTGCTTCAATTGTGGTGAACGGGGTCACTTTAAAAGGGAGTGTACAAAGCCAGCACAGCATGGGAACCAGAATCCCTTCAGAAACCAAGGCAACCAGCAGAACCAGAACAGGAACAATGAGCGTACATTAATACCTGTCAACAACCAGAGTCAAGCTGGACCATCAAATGCCAACAGGGCACTTGTGGTTCAAGTGGATGAAGGTTGTGACTGGTCAATCCAGTTGAGTGGTGATGCTCAGGATGGTACAACTTGTTTTGCTAGAATTGTGGAGGAGGCAGTTCACACCAGTGGTGGAGAATCTTCCGCCAGTGGTGGTGAATCTTCTGAAGATGAAGACTCTTCTGGGTACAGCAGGAGTGTTGATGAAGAATCATCCAGTTCAGGTGATGATCATGTGGGTGAGACAGCAAATGTTTCGGTTGATGCTGACATTGATGAGCTTTTGGAGGAAGCTGCAACACTAAGTGATAGAAGATCTATTCTGGTGGATCAAGCTGCTTATTCTTCGTCTTCTCTCCATTCAGCCTTTATGGCTAATGTCGACGGTTCATCAAGTCAGGTACGTGTCGATGAACCCACTGTTGTAAATTGTGATGAATGTGATAGGTTGCGTGCTAGATGTGCTGATGTAGAGAAAAGTATGTCTGAGTTGCAAGGCAAACATGATGCTTTACAAGCTAGTTTGTTTGACTTGCAAGACAAACATACTACAATGAATGAGAATTTGTGTGACTTGCAAAGTAAGCATGAAGCTTTGCAAGAAAAGTATGATGTGACTTTTATTCACAATCAGAAATTGACTGTGGACCTTTCCAAATGTACAGAAGCCAATATGTTTTATGAAAATCATGAAAAGGAGTTTAAATCGGTAATCGAAAAGTTAAAGAAAGATAAAACCGAGTTAACTAAAATGGTTTCCAGAAAACAAACTGACATTAATTTGTATATATCTCGCCTTGAGACAATGCAAAAAGAGATGGCTTGTGTAAAAACGGAAAGTGAGGCAATCCAACTCAAGTTAGATAGTTATTTGAGTTCTAGCTATGTGTTGGATCACATCATTGATGTCCAAAAGGAGAAAAGGGACGTCACGTGCATAGGCTATAAGAATTGTCCACCACCAGTGAGACATAATTATGATGCCATGCCGGATGAGGAGGACAGAGTGTTCTTTGAACCATCTGTGCCTCTAGATGTGAAAGAATTTGCAGCAGGGCTCGGATATACAAAGGAAGTATCATCAGATTCGGATGTATCAGCAGATACATGTGTGTCTTCTGCTGAACTGAATCAGGATCCTCCAGTCATTACTGAGGATGCTGATCCTTCTGATGATGAATCTGATGATGCTGTCCCAGCAAAGTCTGATGCGGTAGTAAAAAATGAGGACATACCTCTCGAGAATCACATTCTATGTGATCCTCCTGCAAAACCCGCTAAGACTGTTGCAATTGAGTCCTCGTCTGCAAAAGAGTCGGAGAGTGTGAACTTGCTGTACACTCTTATTGGTGATGATAAAATCTATTCAGACAAAGACTTTCCCATTAAGAATGTGAATCAATCCTTAATCAGCAAAGTTTTTGAAAACTCGACAAGTAAGTTTTTGGGAAAGACAGGACCATGTGTTACAGTTACACAGTGTCCTCCTATTCCAAAGGCCGAAATTCGAAAACAATTTGGCAACAAGAAATTACCAACAGTGCAGAAACAGCAAAATCACACCAAGCCAAAAGCAAAATCACCGGCTCAAACTCAAAAGAAGCCGAATCGGAAGAAAAACAAGAATGTAAACTTTGTGAAATCGACGGGAACGGACAAAATTGAAACGTTTGAAAATAAATCTAACTTAGATTTTGTCAAGAAAGCTACTGTTCTGAAAAGAAATGAACAAACCAGTTCAAAGCCTAGTACCTCGGGTTCACAAAGTTCAACATCATCGGCTAAACGATCACATGATACTTCGGGGTTTGTTGAACGAAGATCATGTTTTGAGTGTGGAACAATTGGACATATAATTCGAAATTGTCCATATCTTCATAAACAAAAAGGAAAAGTTGATGTTCCCCGTGACCAAAATGACCGTAAGCGATCTGTTTCAGCAAAACAAGATCCCCGACTTGTAAAGGAAAGGGAAATGAAACAGAGACACCAACAGGTCAAGAAAATTGAAAAGGCGATTAAAACCGATGTGGTTAACAAAACATCTGTTTCTGTCAAACCAGACAATTCAAAAACTTCTGACAACCATGAAGTTAAAATTTTAAAGAATGACACTGGTAAAACAAAACAGACCTGGAAACCAAAAACGGTTAATGAATCAGGGGGACCATCACAATTTACCAATCATCAAAGACAAGAAGTTATTGTTATTGATGAAAATGGAAGACCCAAGACCACAATGGCTTGGGTCCCCATCTCCAACTAATCATTTGAGTTCATGTGCAGGGTGTTCCAGGAGGAACTATCAGTAGTCATTGGATTGTTGATAGTGGGGCATCCAGGCACATGACAGGCGACATGAAGCTTCTCTACGACGTCAAATCTATTAGAGGAGGTTATGTTGCTTTTGCTGGAGATAAGGGAGGTTATATTACGGGTGAAGGAATGATATCCAACGGGATTGTCAGCTTTGACAAGATCAACTTTGTGCAACAACTTGATCACAATCTTCTTAGTGTTTCTCAAATTTGTGACAAGCAATTCTCAGTACACTTTGATGCTAATGGATGTTATGTGCTGAAACCCGGCTTCAAAATTCCAAAAGAATGGATTCTCTTGTCAGCTCCAAGGATAAATGATTTGTACGTCCTTGATATGAGCCAAGCTATTACTACGTCTGCACAAGCAACTTGTTTCGTTTCCAAAGCCACAGAAAAGGACTCTATCTCTTGGCACAGACGAATGGGTCACATTCACTTACGCAAAATGAATCATTTGGTTTCAAATGAATTGGTGAATGGTGTTCTTCTTAAAAACTTCCATCTTCAAGACGTCTGTGTTTCGTGCCAGAAAAGAAAACAAACGAAGAAACGACATCCTACTAAGAAGATCAACACGGTGGCAGTTCCTCTTGAACGTTTGCACATGGATTTGTTCGGTCCTGTCAAGCACAAGAGTATTCGGAATGATCAATACTGCCTCGTGATTACTGATGATTATTCAAGATTTTCTTGGGTGGCGTTCATGGCACACAAGAGTGAAACCTTTGGTATTATCAAAAACTTGATCATTCAGATTAAGAATTTGTATAAGTTGAAGGTTAGGCGGATACGTAGCGACAATGGTACTGAATTTAAAAATCATGCCATGGCGGAGTTTTGCACTTCAAAGGGTATTCTTCATGAGTTTAGTGCAGCTTATACTCCTCAACAGAATGGCGTCGCTGAACGTAAGAACCGCACATTGATCGAGACTGCTAGGACAATGTTGGTAGAGTCGCAGTTGCCCATTCCATTCTGGACTGAAGCTGTGGCCTCTGCATGTTACACATTGAACCGAGTCCTTACAGTCAAAAGGCACAATAAGACCTGCGTTGAGCTTCTTCAAAAACGGAAACCAGATTTGTCTTATCTTGAACCGTTTGGAGCTCCATGTACAATCATCGATCCTAATGGAAAGTTTGGGGCAAAAGCAATTGATGGATACTTTCTTGGGTATGCCACCCCTAACTTACGAGTCTGGAATCTAGAGACTAAAAGGGTTGAGGAATGGTCTGAGGTCAGAGTACAAAGGCACACTTTGCCAGTCAAATGTCCTGGTCAGCCTTGGATGTTTGAGTACGATGACTTTTTCAATTCGATCAATGTTGAAGCCGTTGAAGAAAGTGCTGCGGCAAGGATGTTTTTCGAGAGTGACAATGCAACAGTTTCACTGGTGGTTCGTCCAATTCTTGTCAATCAAGAACCATCTTCGGTGAACAATAATACTCTCGACAATGAGGATTTCCATGATGCAACCGAATTGAACGAATCTTCAGAGGATGATGAATTTCTAGATGCAGATCAAGAAGCTCCAACAACAGCAGTTCATGGTACTTCAGAGGGTACTCCTCCAGTGGATGCCCCTAGAACAGCTGGAGCTACTGCATCATCCTCTTCGTCAATTCCGGGCATTGATTTAGTTGTTGATCTCAATTTCAACAATCTGGGTATAAATATTCCAGTTCCAGATAATCCAGAAACAAGGATTCATAATACCCATCCTCAACAAAACATCATTGGAAATGTGCAAAGTGGCATTCAAACAAGAAACATGTTGCGAAACAACAACAATGCAGGCCTGTATGCAGCTATTCGAGAATCCGGGCAACAAAACGATTGGTCTTCGCGTGTTATGTTTCACAGGAAGAGCCAAGAACTTGGAAAGAAGCCATGAAAGATAACTCTTGGGTTGAAGCAATGCAGGAAGAACTGCAACAATTCCAGAAGCTTGGTGTCTGGAAACTCGTAGAGAAACCTGCTGGTTAGAAGAAGATTGGTACTCGTTGGGTTTTCAAATGCAAAAAGGATGACCGTGGAGTTGTTATCCGGAACAAAGCTCGTTTAGTCGTTCAAGGTTTTCGTCAGATAGAAGGGATCGACTACAACGAAGTCTATGCACCTGTTGCACGTCTGGAAGCTATTCGGATCTTTCTGGCTTATGCCTCATTCAAAGGATTCAAGGTTTACCAGATGGACGTCAAAAGTGCATTCTTACATGGTGTGGTTGAAGAAGAGGTGTACGTCGAACAGCCTCAAGGTTTTGAAGATCCTATCCATCCCGATCGGGTTTGGTTGCTCAACAAAGCTCTCTATGGTCTTCATCAAGCACCGCGAGCTTGGTATGCAACCTTATCTAACTATCTGCTGGAGAACGGTTTTCGAAGAGGTCTTATCGACTGTACTCTTTCATCAAAGAACAAGATGGAGATCTTCTTCTGGTACAGGTATATGTTGATGATATTATTTTTGGTTCTACTAATGATGTCTTGTGTAGGAATTTCGAGCGCATTATGCAGGATAAATTCGAGATGAGTGCTATGGGGGAAATGACTTTCTTCTTGGGCCTACAAGTGCAACAAACTGAGTCTGGGATATTCATTCATCAGACTAAATATGTTGGTGACATCTTGAGCCGGTTCCAGATGTCTGATGCAACGCCCATTGGTACCCCACTACCACAAAATCACGGAATTACTCCAGACTTGAAGGGTGAAGCTGTTAGTCCCTCATATTACCGCGCAATGATCGGATCTCTTATGTACCTCACAGCATCAAGGCCAGACATAATGTACCCAACGTGCCTGCTTGCCAGATATCAAGTCAACCCGAAGGCCTCACATCTTGCAGCTGTAAAAAGGATTTTTCGTTATTTGAAGGGTTACCCTGACACCGGTCTATGGTACCCTAGGGATAATAACTTTGAATTGGTCGCTTTCAGTGATTCTGATTTTGGCGGATGCAAAATCGACGGCAAATCCACAACGGCTGGATGTCAGTTTTTAGGAAATCGCCTAGTCACATGGCAGTGCAAGAAGCAGACATGCGTCGCTACATCTACATGCGAAGCTGAATACATTGCTGCCTCAAGTTGTTGCTCCCAAGTTCTTTGGATCCAACAACAATTACGCGACTACGGTTTTGAATTCCTAACTACTCCTATTTACGTTGATAATTCTGCTGCATTACAGATCACTAGAAATCCTGTGCAGCACTCAAAGACCAAACACATCGAAATCAAATATCACTTCATACGTGATTGCTTTGAGAAAAGGCTAATCGATGTTGTTAAGGTGCACACCGATGACCAACGTGCCGACCTTTTTACCAAAGCATTTGACAAATCAAGATTTGACTTTTTATTATTGGTAAACGGCATTAAGGTCAAGCAAGAGTAAACCAACATCGGAAAATCATTTTTGTAAATATCTCTGTGTTTTAAATTTATCTTAGTTTGTTGATTTTAGGGGGAGTAAATCCAAAATCTGAAAATCCAAAAACATCGAAAAATTTCAAAAACACAAAAACAATAGAAAAACAAAAATGAGTTTCCTGGCGAGCAAAAGAGAAAATGATAGTACATATGAAAATCAAGTTCCTCATCAATAAGTGATTCTATCACATAGGGCTTGTTTTCAAATCAAAATAAGTGAGAATCTCACATCATATACGGTCAAACAGATGATAATCGGTATACTCACCGGTAAGATGAACCCTCGTGCATACCTTGATACGGGAATGTGTCGTGATGTGGATGAACACCGGTCGGTAAGTATAAATCATACCTTAACGTATCCCCTCGCCATGATTACATCTGATAAGTTGAGCTTAAGTGGACAACAATACCGATAATTGTTATAGGATGCTTATCTTAATGTTAACTAACTGAACAACAAGAGTGTTTTGGCATGACCGTACACTGATATGATTCTTTTACCCTCGAAACTCGCAAAAAGAATGTCTGTATATATTTATTTACTGCTTAACTTTTATTGTCTTATTTTAAACAGTTTTGTCGTTTGGTGCATATCAGCACGACATTAGCGATGATGTCGTTTGATAACACTCAAAGGATATTAAAATTGTTATCTTTTAATATAAACTTTATAAAAGCCAAAAAGATTTTATTTCTATTTTATTTTCGATCGTACGATGTTGGATCTCGAGTCTTCGTTACCTGAAACCTTAACGAAAACCGAATTGACTAAATCTTCATAAACGGTCGAAATTTGCAAGTTTTGAAAGTTGGAAACTATAACTGACAAATTTATTAAACTTTCAAACTGTCGGACGGTGTTTGATTGTGACATGGTCATTAGTGTGTCATTTGTTTATGCTAACTATATTCCAAGCAGTTGTTCTCATTACGCGTTTAGATTTCTTGCATGTGCAGATCCTAAAGGCAAGGAGAACATAGTCGATGACAAGCTTCGGAATGAAGACACGACGTGAAGGCACTCAAAAGATGAAGATGATCGAGTTGCCGCTGACCATCATCAACACCACAAGGATATCAAGCATTGTAGATCAAGTCATTCACGAGCATAACTCAAGGGGGAGCTTATGTTAAGGGGGAGTTTGTCAACACACTTCCTACATGATACGGGTAGTTTGTTGATACACTTTCTACTTTCAAGACGTGAAGACTTTGAAGATCCTCCGACATTGAAGACTTGAAAGGACATCAGAGTCTTGAAGACACGAAGATCAAAGATGATCAAGATCGAGACAAAGCTACAGCCAACGGGGAGTTTGTTGGTGCACTTGTGTCTGTACTTTGTCTGTATTCGGTCATGATGTAAAATGATGTCTTTGTTAGTCATGTAAGTTTGACCAAGTCAACCATCCTCCTGGTTTGACTTGGCCAAACAGTTATAATATGATTGTAACTTGTCTGTGTCGAAGGATGTCTCATCGAAGGATAGTTTAGATCCTTCGATGAGCTCGAAAGATGAACTTCGATAGATCATCCTTCGAGATATACGTAGGTCCTTCGACAGGTTTAACATCGATAGATGATCCTTCGATCATCTATCTGATCCTTCGACCAGCCTACATGATCCTTCGGACAGACAATCTGTGTTGGGTATATATACCCATGTAGTGTGTTCACTTCATTTTAGTCACGAGAGACACAAGAGAGACATAAACTTGGAGAGACACTTCTGTGAACACACACACACTTAGAGAGTTTGCAAAACAGATTTGTAAACATTGAGCTTGTAACCGAACCTTTCATACGCATTAATACAAGTGGTGTTAATCGGTGAATATTGTGTGTCTTGTGTTTGTGCTTGTTTCTTCTCGGTTTGCACTCTAGCTTGGATTCCGCACTTGCTAGTGTGTTTCACATAACAAGGTTAAGGTTTGACCTCATCCTCCGAGGGACCTACACATACCCGCTGATGTACAGATTTTGAGGTGGTGTCTCTGGCATCACCCATTTATCAATATCTATTAGTATTTTTTCTGCATTTACTTTTCAGATTGTATAATAAGATTAGGAGTGTATAATTCTAGTAGATTTTCAAGATCAAGAGAGAGAGAGATTAGATGTCAAATATAAATCACAACAACCCACTTCAATTTAATCAAGGATCGTCTTCCATATTCACTTATGCAAGTTTTAATTCATCAAATGAAATCCTAGATCATGGATTCCGTGAAGACCGAATTGAAGTACATAGAGAAAGAAGAGAATCAAACCCAGATCTGATGCCTCCGCCACGGCCACAACCACTGCCACCGCCCTCATCGAATAACGTTGAGACTGCTGTGGGGGTCAGTTATCGCGAATGCCAAAAGAACCATGCTACCAGCATGGGTCTCTATGTTGTAGATGGTTGTGGGGAATTCATGGCCAATGGAGATGAAGGCACACAAGAAGGTATAACATGCGCCGCCTGCGAATGCCACCGGAGTTTCCACCGTCGAGAGATGGAAAGCGAGTCTCAATCCACCACACGGATGCCTGCTATACACAACCCACCACCTCTAGCTATTGCCACTTCAGGACAGCCATTAAAGAAGAGATTCCGAACAAAATTCACAGAAGAGCAAAAACAAAAAATGCATGATTTTGCAGAAAAGCTAGGGTGGATGATTCAAAACCAAGATGAACAAGAAATTCTTCAATTCTGCAATGAAGTTGGAGTCAGTAAAAAAGTGTTCAAAGTATGGATGCATAACAGCAAACAAGCCTGCAAGAAGAAACAAGATCAGCAAGATTCAATTAAGCTTAACTAAAATCCAAAAAGCTATCATCTTTTCTTGATCCCCAATAATGAGCATAGGGTTTAAGCGTGCAGGTTGGTGAATGGAGATAGTATATTATACAGTACCCAAGATTTCAATTAAGATAAATTACTATATTATGTTTGTGCTATTTCAACTCTATTCCTATGAATAGATTCCATCTTTTGATTAAAATATTTTAGAAAGTACAATAACCATGAATAAAATAAAAAAATATATATATGGATTTGAGAATGTTACCGAAAAACAAATCTCAGATAGTTATTACAGATTTCATGTGCTTATTACACACTCTACCTCCGGAAATTAAGCATGTGACTACCACAAGATCAATGATCAGGAGATTAATTTCCTCCATGAATTTATAGTATCAATTGCCTAGCTTGTTTCATCTTGTATGGTTCATATTTATGGGATCAGTTAATGCTTTCTTCTGCCCTAAAAGGGTCGTACCTACACAATAATGCATGTACCCTAGATGCACCATTCAAGAAATCAAAAACTTTATATCATTTAAGAGGAGCGTATAAGGTTCCAATAACACACACTAACTAAAGATTTTGATTTGGGTAGTTCTACAGGTATACTTTGAGTAGTTGATTTTGTATTGATATTGTAACCGTAGTTAGGAACCTTTTCTATAGAGTTAACTACTAGTTGGAGTCTCCGTACCAAGTGGCGGGCTTAATTTCAGTCGGTATCATTTCGGTTTATGACGGTATCGGTACAATACAAGCACTCGAATCAGACGTACGTCGATCGAAAACATAAAAGCAAACACTACTGATGTTGTTCGGACAATATCTGTTTGGTTTGTCATGTATTAGTATCATTTATCATTGTAGACAAGCTTGTATAGATGAACTAATAGCGAAGCCGTAAATCACAAAAATGTGTAGGCCCACTGAGTGCGGAATCCACGTAAGAATGCAAACCGAAGCAAAGTAAAACACAAACACGTAACTAAAGATTCACTATCTTGATTAATCTGAAGAGAACAAGTACAAACACATACACACAATGTTTGGACAGATTCTTGGTGCTCTCTTTACTGTTCTGGATGAAGAATGATGACCTAGTAACATTACGAAGAATGTTACTGGGCTCACGAAAGACTCAGGCCCAAGAAGAACTAGGTTCTTTGTGGGTCAAACCAACGAAACACCAAGTCAACTGCGAAATGTCTTTCGTGATGATGATATCCCACGAAGAATGGTTCTTCGTGGGGAGGCTGCAATACAGACAACATGACAGTAAACAAAAACAGTAAAGATTCAAGCAAACAAACAAACTGCAGACTACACACTTGCAGCTGCTTTACATACATCACTATATAAATGTCGTACCAAGTCAAGATAGGAGGATATCTTGACTTGGTCGACTCGACCAAAACATACAGACACGATAAACGAAGATCGTACATTACAGACCTAACAAGAACAAGCGACAGACACAAAAACTGCACCAACAAAATGAATACATGCACTGATATTGATTGATATTGATATTGTTTGGTAAGGTAATAATACATTGTGAGTTTATCAAAATCCAAAACAATATAACAACAAATACCGATACCAATACTAATGTTTCTCGGTTGATTTCACTTGGTTACAATTTAATTAACTTGGTTACAATTTAATTAAATGAAATTAATATTGGAATGTTGAAAAGAATATTATACGTAAATGTATCAGAATGTTGAAAAAAAATATACATAGTTACAAATGTTGAAAAAATATACATCAAGATAATTTTAACTTAACGAATGCACAAATGTTGAAAAATATACATAGTTATAAATCAAGATAATTTTAACTTAACGAATGCAAAAATAAATAATAAATAAAATATTATCAATTTTTTAAACAAATATAATAAAACTTACTTATTTTTCTTTGTAGTTCCTTTTTAATACATATAATTACATGAATGGTCCGTATACGTTTCATAACCTTTTCTTTTTGAAAATTTTGAATTTGGTATCCACTATTAATTGACCAACAATAACTCTGCTTTTGGAAGTGCAGTCACCCATACCGGCCATATGGTATAATATATATGAGTCGTGTGGTATAATACGGGCCAACAATATGAGTCGTATGGTATAATAGGAGCCAACATCCTTACATATGAGCCATATGATCAACGCTAGAAATTTCCGCCTTACAAGCAATTAGGGTGCATTGATGCAACAACCCCTCCTCAAAATCATCTACAAATTCATGTGAAGACAATAGAATGTTGGAGAAGCTCGAGGCTGTCATTGTAAAGTTGTTAATTAGTGGTGTTTCTTGGCTAAAATACAGAAGATTGGTTCTATAACAGACTATTGAAGAGTTTTAACAATTATTGTGTCATCACCCTTTTTGGTAAGTCATTTCAACCATAATCTCCAAGATATATGAGTTTTGAAGGTAACCTTGAGTCCTATCTAAGTAGATGTGGAGCATCAGACAATCTCCAATAAAAGTGTTTTTTTTGGTGGTGTTTATTGTTGGTGCACTTGTGTCTGTACTTTGTCTGTATTCGGTCACGATGTAAACGATGTCCTTGTCAGTCCTGTAAGTTGACCAAGTCAACCGTCCTCCTGGTTTGACTTGGACCAACAGTTAGGAATATGTTTGTAAAGTGTCTGAGTCGAAAGATGGGCCATCGAAGGTTTATGTCTATCCTTCGATGGGCTCGAAAGATGTCCTACGAAGGATACTGTTGAACCTCGAAGGATATACCATCCTTCGAGGTAAATATGGATCCTTCGAGGGCTTTGTGATCGACAGATGATCTTTCGGTCATTCTGAATGATCCTTCGACCAGACCTGTTGTGTTTGGGTATAAATACCCATGCAGTGTGTTCATTTCAGCAGACACAAAAAGAACAGATGCACACAGAAAGTTAGAGAGATTCTTGAGAGCATTCTGTCCGAAACACACACACACACACTTTGAGAGTTTGCAAAACACATTTGTGAACATTGTGCTTGTAACTGGAACCTTTCATTCGCATTAATACAAGTAGTGTTAATCGGTGAATCTTTGTGTGTTTGTGTTTATACTTGTTTCATCCCGGTTTGCTTGCTAGCTTGGATTCCGCACTCGCTAGTGGGTTTGTATAACAAGGTTTAGGTTCGTCATCCTCCGAGAGGGACCTACAAGTGGTATCAGAGCTAAGGCTCTTTACCTTGTTTAAAACCGGGTTTGTTCAAGTTCTTGGTGTGTTTGGACACTTGGTTTAGCACCCGTTTTTGGTGGTTTTCCTGCATTTTTAAACTGAAAAACGTGTTCTAAACTAACCGGGAGTGTTCATAAGCGGGTTGGGTAACTTAAAAACTTGTTTTTAAGTGTTTTGGTGATTTCCGGCCAAACTCCGGTCATAATTCCGGTGACTGGTTCTGGATAAGGATTTCCTTTTTGGGTAATTTTTGTTTGAAAATTCTGAGTTGGTAAGAAGGTACAGTCTGACCATACCTTTTGCCGAAAGTTGACCTTCACCAACCCATCACCTTTTCACCAACCTTTCACATCAGTGTCAGTGTGTCAGTGAGCATTCGAAAGATATCCTTCGACCTCGAAAGACCATCTTTCGATCAAAGACAGCTCGATAGATAAGCATCTTTCGAGTAGTCTTTCGAAGTCTAAGCATTATCTTTCGTTTCTGGAATCTATTCGAAAGATAGTTGTTCGAAAGATAAGGATTTATTTCGAAAGATAAGGATTTATCTCGAAAGATAAGGATCTTTCAAGTGTGAATCTTTCGAAATTTTGAATCTTTCGAAACCATTGCTCGAAAGTCAACAGTGATCTTTCGAACACTGTTGATCATTCGAACAAGTGTTGATCTTTCGTTTGTAGTCTGTTTATAGTTAACAAGTTTCTGTTTTTCAGATCTTTCGAACCAGGATCCTTCGGCTGTGTGTGATCTTTCGGGTGGCCATCATCTTTCGAGACATTGATATAGAATTTATTTTTCTTGTCAATCATGAATCCGAATTGGTGGAATCCGGCTCCGGACAGTGGAAAATATACAAGTTCAGGTTCCACTCCCTCATGGTGGGGTACACCGGCTCCCGATAGTGGAAAGTACACGTGCACAAGTCTATCACCTTCATGGGCCGAGTCTCCGGTGTCTACATCTTCACAAGCAAATGCCATATCTTCAAGTCAATGGGCATTAGTATCGAATCAAACTCCGAGCATCCAAAGTATTCTATTGAGCGAAAGTGAAACCGGAAGTTTGAATCGACCTCCGAAGTTGATGCATTTAAACGAATATCCGGGCTGGGTTGATAGATTCCGTACATATGTTCTTGGTCAAAATACCGAATTGTGGATACGTTTCACCACAGACTTCGATCAAGCTATAGAGGTTGCTGCTTCAGACACTGCTACGTTTGCCGATCTTCCTGAAGATCAAAAGAAAACGTATGATCTGGAAAAGAAAGCATACGCCATTCTCACTCAGGCGTTGAGCAAGGATATCTACCACCAGTTTGTCAGTTTCAAGACAACCAAGAAGTTGTGGGACGGGTTGAAAACCAGAGGAGTAGGGAATGAAGCAACACGTCAGTTACGTCATGATCTGCTCAAGAAAGAATTCGACTGTTTCACTTGCATGGATAAGGAGTCTTTGGGAGACATGACAAGCCGGTTTTATCATTTGCTTACTGAGTTGAATAATTTTGGTGTAGCAACAACTCAAGCAGAAGTGGTGAAGAAGTTTGCTGATGCTTTGCCTCCCCAATGGAGCAGTTTCTTGGAAATCCTAAAGTATAACGGAGTGTTGAGAACTACAAATATCAACGACTTCGTGCAGCTTTTGGAAAACAAGGATCAGGAGGAAACATTAAAGGCGAAGAGAGTTCCATTGCCACAAAATCCAGAAATGTATTATGGAACTTCCAGTACTTCGTCTACAAGAACCGGTCCACATGCTCCACTTCAAACGGCGTTTGTCACAAGCACGGATATGTATGGCAATCCGGTGCAAGTTCCTGTTAAGCCACCTCCCACCACAGACATGTATGGAAATCCAATACAACCACCTCCTCCTCCTCCTGCTCAACAACAACGTGCGTGTTATGGAGGAACATCATCTGCTGGTCAGCAATCAAAGCCAAATACAGTACTGCTCGATACTTCAAGCTTCTCTAAAGTCAGTGTAGAAGTAGCAAAGGAACACATGGAGCTGCTTAACACTATAGTGAGCGCGTACTGTGGGTTAATAGAAGGTCAGATTGGCAACATTAATCTGACACAAGAAGATTATCGGCAGATTGATAAAGAAGAGATGGACTTGATGGATATCAAGTGGGCCTTTGCTAGTGCTGTGAGAAGGGCAAAGGATTGGATGGAAAGTACTGGCAGAACCAGCTTGGAGAGTAAGAGAGACACCAAGTATGGGTTCGATAAACAGGCTGTAAAGTGCTTCAACTGTGGTGAACGGGGTCACTTTAAAAGGGAATGTACAAAGCCAGCTCAGCACGGGAACCAAAACCCCTTCAGAAACCAAGGCAACCAGCAGAACCAGAACAGAAACAATGAGCGTACATTGGTGCCTGTCAACAACCAAACCAACCGGGCACTTGCAGTTCAGGTGGATGAAGGTTGTGACTGGTCAATCCAGTTGGGTGGTGATGCTCCAGATGGAACAGCATGCTTTGCTCAAGTTGTGAAGGAGTTAGTTCACACCAGTGGTGGAGAATCTTCTGCCAGTGGTGGTGAATCTTCTGAAGATGAAGACTCTTCTGGGTACAGCAGGAGCGTTGATGAAGAATTATCCAGTTCTGGTGATGATCATATGGGTGAGACATCAAATGCAGCAATCGATGCAGATATTGATGAACTTTTGGGAGAAGCTGCAGCAGAAACTCAAAGAAGATCTATTCTGGTGGATCAAGCTGCTTTTACTTCGTCTTCTCTCCATTCAGCCTTTATGGCTAATGTCGACGGTTCATCAAGTCAGGTATGTGTCGATGAACCCACTGTTGATAATTGTGATGAATGTGATGCTGATTTAGAGAAAAGTATGTCTGAGTTGCAAGGCAAACATGATGCTTTACAAGCTAGTTTGTTTGACTTGCAAGACAAACATACTACAGTGAATGAGAATCTGTGTGACTTGCAAAGTAAGCATGAAGCTTTGCAAGAAAAGTATGATGTGACTTTTATCCACAATCAGAAATTGACTGTGGACCTTTCCAAATGCACGGAAGCCAACATGTTTTACGAAAACCATGAAAAGGAATTTAAGTCGGTAATCGAAAAATTAAAGAAAGATAAAACCGAACTAACTAAAATGGTTTCCAGAAAACAAACGGACATTAATTTGTATATATCTCGTCTTGAGACAATGCAAAAAGAAATGGCTTGTGTAAAAACGGAAAGTGAGGCAATCCAACTCAAGCTAGATAGCTATTTGAGTTCTAGCTATGTGTTGGATCACATCATTGATGTCCAAAAGGAGAAAAGAGATGTCACGTGCATAGGCTATAAGAATTGTCCACCACCAGTGAGACATAATTATGATGCCATGCCGGATGAGGAGGACAGGGTGTTCTTTGAACCATCTGTGCCCCTAGATGTGAAAGAGTTTGCAGCAGGACTCGGATACCAGAAAGAAGTATCCTCAGATTCAGATGGGTCAGCAGATACATTTGTAACTGCTGAACAGAATCAGGATCCTCCAGTTGTGATTGAGGATGCTGATTCTTCTGATGATGAATCTGATGATGCTGTCACAGCAAAGTCTGATGCGGTAGCTAAAAATGAGGACATACCTCTCGAGAATCATATTCTATGTGATCCTCCTGCAAAACCCGCTAAGACTGTTGCAATCGAGTCCTCGTCTGAAAACGAGTCGGAGAGTGTGAACTTGCTGTACACTCTTGTTGGTGATGATAAGATTTATTCAGACAAAGATTTTCCTATTAAGAATGTTAATCAATCCTTAATCAGTAAAGTCTTTGAGAATTCGACTAGTAAGTTTTTGGGAAAGTAAGGACCACGTGTTACAGTTACACAGTGTCCTCCTATTCCAAAGGCCGAAATTCGAAAACAATTTGGCAACAAGAAATTACCAGCAGTGCAGAAACAGCAAGATCACACCAAGCCAAAAGCAAAATCACTGGCTCAAACTCAAAAGAAGCCGAATCAGAAGAAAAGCAAAAATGTAAACTTTGTGAAATCGACGGGAACGGACAAAATTGAAACGTTCGAAAATAAATCTAACTTAGATTTTGTCAAGAAAGCTACTGTTTTAAAAAGAAGTGAACAAAACAGTTCAAAGCCTAGTACCTCGGGTTCACAAAGTTCAACATCATCGGCTAAACAATCACATGATACTTCGGGGTTTGTTGAACGAAGATCATGTTTTGAGTGTGGAACAATTGGACATATAATTCGAAATTGTCCATATCTTCATAAACAAAAAGGAAAAGTTGATGTTCCCCGTGACCAAACTGACCGTAAGCAATCTGTTTCTGCAAAACAAGATCCCCGCCTTGTAAAAGAAAGGGAAAAGAAACAGAAACGCCAACAGGTCAAGAAAATTGAAAAGGCAATTAAAACCGATGTGGTTATCAAATCATCTGTTTCTGTCAAACAAGAAAATTCAAAAACTTCAGACAACCATGAAGTTAAAATTTTAAAGAAAGACACTGGTAAAACAAAACAGACATGGAAACCTAAAACGGATACTGAATCAGGGGGAACATCACAATTCACCAACCATCAAAGACAAGAAGTTATTGTCATTGATGAAAATGGAAGACCCAAGACCACGATGGCTTGGGTCCCCATCTCCAACTAATTCATTTGAGTTCATGTGCAGGGTGTTCCAGGAGGAACTATCAGTAGTCATTGGATTGTTGATAGTGGGGCATCCAGGCACATGACAGGCGACATGAAGCTTCTCTACGACGTCAAATCTATTAGAGGAGGTTATGTTGCTTTTGCTGGAGATAAAGGTGGATATATCACGGGTGAAGGAATGATATCCAACGGGATTGTCAGCTTTGACAAGATCAACTTTGTGCAACAACTTGATCACAATCTTCTTAGTGTTTCTCAAATCTGTGACAAGCAGTTCTCAGTACACTTTGATGCTAATGGATGTTATGTGCTGAAGCCCGGCTTCAAAATTCCAAAAGAATGGATTCTCTTGTCAGCTCTAAGGATAAATGATTTGTACGTCCTTGATATGAGCCAAGCTATTACTACGTCTGCACAAGCAACTTGTTTCGTTTCCAAAGCCACAGAAAAAGACACTATCTCTTGGCACAGACGAATGGGTCACATTCACTTACGCATAATGAATCATTTGGTTTCAAATGAATTGGTGAATGGTGTTCCCCTCAAAAATTTCCATCTTCAAGACGTCTGTGTTTCGTTCCAGAAAGGAAAGCAAACAAAGAAGAAGCACCCTACTAAGAAGATCAACACGGTAGCAGTTCCTCTTGAACGTTTGCACATGGATTTGTTTGGTCCTGTCAAGCACAAGAGTATTCGGGGTGATCAATACTGCCTCGTGATAACTGATGACTATTCAAGATTTTCTTGGGTGGCGTTCATGGCACACAAGAGTGAAACCTTTGGTATTATCAAAAACTTGATCATTCAGATTGAGAATTTGTATAAATTGAAGGTTAGGCGGATACGTAGCGACAATGGTACTGAATTTAAAAATCATGCCATGGCGGAGTTTTGCACTTCAAAAGGTATTCTTCATGAGTTTAGTCCAGCTTATACTCCTCAACAAAATGGCGTCGCTGAACGTAAGAACCGCACATTGATCGAGACTGCTAGGACAATGTTGGTAGAGTCGCAGTTGCCCATTCCATTCTGGACTGAAGCTGTGGCCTCTGCATGTTACACATTGAACCGAGTCCTTACAGTCAAAAGACACAACAAGACCTGCTTTGAGCTTCTTCAAAAATGGAAACCAGATTTGTCTTATCTTGAACCGTTTGGAGCTCCATGCACAATCATCGATCCTAATGGAAAGTTTGGGGCAAAAGCAATTGACGGCTACTTTCTTGGGTATGCCACCCCTAACTTACGAGTCTGGAATCTAGAGACAAAAAGGGTCGAGGAATGGTCTGAGGTCAGAGTACAAAGGCACACCTTGCCAGTCAAATGTCCGGGTCAACCTTGGATGTTTGAGTACGATGACTTCTTCAATTCGATCAATGTTGAAGCCGTTGAAGAAAGTGATGCGGCTAGGATGTTTTTCGAGAGTGACAATGCAACAGTTTCACCGGTGGTTCGTCCAATTCTTGTTAATCAAGAACCATCTTCTTCGGTGAACAATAATACTCTCAACAATGAGGATTTTCATGATGCAAACGAATTGAACGAATCTTCAGAGGATGATGAATTTCTAGATGCAGATCAAGAAGCTCCAACAACAGCAGTTCATGGTACTTCAGAGGGTACTCCTCCAGTGGATGCCCATAGAACAGCTGAGGCTACTGCATCATCCTCTTCGTCAATTCCGGGCCTTGATTTGGTTGTTGATCTTAATCTTAACAACCTGGGTATAAATATTCCAGTTCGAGAAAATCCTGAAACAAGGATTCATAATACCCATCCTCAACAAAACAACATTGGAAATGTGCAAAGTGGCATTCAAACACGAAACATGTTGCGAAACAACAACAATGCAGGCTTGTATGCGGCTATTCGAGAATCCGGACAACAAAACGATTGGTCCTTCGCGTGTTATGTTTCACAGGAAGAGCCAAGAACTTGGAAAGAAGCCTTGAAAGATAACTCTTGGGTTGAAGCAATGCAGGAAGAACTGCAACAATTCCAGAAGCTGGGTGTCTGGAAACTCGTAGAGAAACCTGCTGGATACAAGAAGATTGGTACCCGTTGGGTTTTCAAATGCAAAAAGGATGACCGCGGAGTTGTTATCCGAAACAAAGCACGTTTAGTCGTTCAAGGTTTTCGTCAGATTGAAGGGATCGACTACAACGAAGTGTATGCACCTGTTGCACGTCTGGAAGCTATTCGGATCTTTCTGGCTTATGCCTCATTCAAAGGATTCAAGGTTTACCAGATGGACGTCAAAAGTGCATTTTTACATGGTGTGGTTGAAGAAGAGGTATACATCGAACAGCCTCCAGGTTTTGAAGATCCTATCCATCCCGATCGGGTTTGGTTGCTCAACAAAGCTCTCTATGGTCTTCATCAAGCACTGCGAGCTTGGTATGCAACCTTATCACACTATTTGCTGGAGAACGGTTTTCGTAGAGGTCTTATCGACTGTACTCTTTTCATCAAAGAACAAGATGGAGATCTTCTTCTGGTACAGGTATACGTTGATGATATTATTTTTGGTTCTACTAATGATGTCTTGTGTAGGAATTTCGAGCGCATTATGCAGGATAAATTCGAGATGAGTGCTATGGGGGAAATGACTTTCTTCTTGGGCCTACAAGTACAACAAACTGAGTCTGGGATATTCATCCATCAGACTAAATATGTTGGCGACATCTTGAGCCGGTTCCAGATGTCTGATGCGACGCCCATTGGTACCCCATTGCCAACTAATCACGGAATTACTCCAGACTTGAAGGGTGAAGCTGTTAGCCCCTCAAACTATCGCGCGATGATCGGATCTCTTATGTACCTCACAACATCAAGGCCAGACATAATGTACCCAACGTGCCTGCTTGCCAGATATCAAGTTAACCCGAAGGCCTCACATCTTGCAGCTGTTAAAAGGATTTTTCGTTATTTGAAGGCTTACCCTGACACCGGTCTGTGGTACCCTAGGGATAATAACTTTGAACTGGTTGCATTCAGTGATTCTGATTTTGGCGGATGCAAAATCGACGGCAAATCCACAACGGCTGGATGTCAGTTTTTAGGAAATCGCCTAGTCACATGGCAGTGCAAGAAGCAGACTTGTGTCGCTACATCAACATGCGAAGCTGAATACATTGCTGCCTCAAGTTGTTGCTCCCAAGTTCTTTGGATCCAACAACAATTGCGGGACTACGGTTTTGAATTCCTAACTACTCCTATTTACGTTGATAATTCTGCTGCTTTAGATATCACTAGAAATCCTGTGCAGCACTCAAAGACCAAACACATCGAAATCAAATATCACTTCATACGTGATTGCTTTGAGAAAAGGCTAATCGATGTTGTTAAGGTCCACACCGATGACCAACGTGCCGACCTTTTTACCAAAGCATTTGACAAATCAAGATTTGACTTTTTATTATTGGTAAACGGCATTAAGGTCAAGCAAGAGTAAAACCAACATCGGAAAATCATTTTTGTAAATATCTTTGTGTTTTAAATTTCTCTTAGTTTATTGATTTTAGGGGGGAGTAAATCCAAAAATCTGAAAATCCAAAAACATCGAAAAATTTCAAAAACACAAAAACAATAGAAAAACAAAAATGAGTTTCCTGGCGAGCAAAAGAGAAAATGATAGTACATCAGTGGTCTATCCAAACCTCTTTAAACCTTAAATGAAAAACGATAAGCACCTCTATATAAGATGTATCGGTAGGCTCACAATCATTTTAAAGTGTGCAGGGTGATATAAATCTTAAATCGACTGAAGACCAGGTGGGAACCATTCATTGGCATATGGTCTTAGTACCGAAATTTCGTTTGATAGATTGCCAAGGTTCTGAGATATTCGGTCTTTATGCTGCTTATCATCTGGGTATCATGGTTGTATCTTTTACCGAAGAATAACGGGGACGCAAGTCTAGATCTTCCATGATACTATACATACGTGTACATATTACATACTGCATAGTGCATTCGACCTCAATAAGTGATAAACAATCACATGTCCAAATCAAATAAGTGATAAAATATCACATTTATCCGGGAGTCAAGTTCGTCTCTCTGCTGTACGAAAGTACTGACCTGTTCACGGACTTGCTCCTGTGCCCTCATGCATATGAAAATCAAGTTCCTCATCAATAAGTGATTATATCACATAGGGCTTGTTTTCAAATCAAAATAAGTGAGAATCTCACATCATATACGGTCAAACAGATGATAATCGGTATACTCACCGGTAAGATGAATTCTCGTGCATACCTTGATACGGGAATGTGTCGTGATGTGGATGAACACCGGTCGGTAAGTATAAATCATACCTTAACGTATCCCCTCGCCATGATTACATCTGATAAGTTGAGCTTAAGTGGACAACAATACCGATAATTGTTATAGGATGCTTATCTTAATGTTAATTAATTGAACAACAGGAGTGTTTTGGCTTGACCGTACACTGATATGATTCTCTTACCCTCGAAACTCACAAAAAGAATGTCTGTATATATTTACTTACTGAAAGCATTTACTTACTGCTTTCAGTCTTTACATTTGAAATATTCAAAAATACCAAAAAAAAAAGATTTTATTTCTGCTTTATTTTCGATCGTACGATGTTGGAACTCTAGTCTTCGTTACCTGATACCTGAACGAAAACCGAATTGACTAAATCTTCATAAACGGTCGAAATTTGCAAGGTTTTGAAAGTTAGAATTTAAAATTGACAAATTTATTAAACTTTCAAACTGTCGGACGGTGTTTGATTGTGACATGGTCATTCGTGTGTCATTTGTTTATGTTAACTATACTCCAAGCAGTTGTTCTCATTACGCGTTTAGATTTCTTGCATGTGCAGATTCTAAAGGATAGGAGAACATGGTCGATGACAAAGCTTTGGAATGAAGACACGACGTGAAGGCACTCAAAAGATGAAGTTGATCGAGTTGCCGCTGACCATCATCAACACCACAAGGATCTCACTTCATAAAGATCAAGTATTTCACGAGCATAACTCAAGGGGGAGCTTATGTTAAGGGGGAGTTTGTCAACACACTTCCTATATGATACGGGTAGTTTGTTGATACACTCTCTGCTTTCAAGACGTGAAGACTTTGAAGATCCTCCGACATTGAAGACTTGAAAGGACATCAGAGTCTTGAAGACATGAAGATCAAAGATGATCAAGATCAAGACAAATCTGCAAACATCGAAGATCGAGACAAAGCTACAGCCAAGGGGGAGTTTGTTGGTGCACTTGTGTCTGTACTTTGTCTGTATTCGGTCACGATGTAAACGATGTCCTTGTCAGTCCTGTAAGTTGACCATGTCAACCGTCCTCCTGGTTTGACTTGGACCAACGGTTAGGAATATGTTTGTAAAGTGTCTGAGTCGAAAGATGGGCCATCGAAGGTTTATGTCTATCCTTCGATGGGCTTGAAAGATGTCCTACGAAGGATACTGTTGAACCTCGAAGGATATACCATCCTTCGAGGTAAATATGGATCCTTCGAGGGCTTTGTGATCGACAGATGATCTTTCGGTCATTCTGAATGATCCTTCGACCAGACCTGTTGTGTTTGGGTATAAATACCCGTGCAGTGTGTTCATTTCAGCAGACACAAAAAGAACAGATGCACACAGAAAGTTAGAGAGATTCTTGAGAGCATTCTGTCCGAAACACACACACACACTTTGAGAGTTTGCAAAACACATTTGTGAACATTGTGCTTGTAACTGGAAGCTTTCATTCGCATTAATACAAGTAGTGTTAATCGGTGAATCTTTGTGTGTTTGTGTTTATACTTGTTTCATCCCGGTTTGCTTGCTAGCTTGGATTCCGCACTCGCTAGTGGGTTTGTATAACAAGGTTTAGGTTCGTCATCCTCCGAGAGGGACCTACATTTATTGGTGTCCATAGGGCACCTGCGCAACCAATGAAAGGCTTTCTCTCTTCTAACTCACTCACACAACACAAAAACACACCTTCTCTCTCATCTCTCTTCCCTCACACTCATATACCTCTTCAGTCGATGCAAAAATGTCTATAGTAGGTAGATATTATATCGGTTAGGTTTGTAATGTTAGTAAATAGGAAAGAATGTGGGGACTTGTAATAGGGTGAGATCCTTTAGAAGTCTAAACGATCTCATGATATCATTTAGAATATAAGGGCTATAAATAGCATTTTGCAAGTCATTTTCCCTCACTTATTCTCCTACATCTTTCTAAAGCTCTATTACTTATTCTCCTACATCTTTCTAAAGCTCTATTGTGTGTTTGTTTGTGTTCTTAATCCAGAGATTTTGTAAATGTTTAATCAAGCAATGGATCTAAGTTTATGACTCATCATGTTGTTGATTGATTACAGATTCCGCATTTAATCTAGGTGTTCGTGTACACATAGTAGGTGTAGATCTAGATCAGAATTTGATCCTAAGTCTTCTCCATTTATTTTTACACAAATACCTCACCACACCCTCTCTCTCTTCCACATCACTTTCTCTCTCTTTAAAAAAACCAAAAAATGAGCTTACTATGGATGCTCTAAGAACCAAAAAATTAGCGATTACCACATCATCACATTTAAATATGTAGGGTGTTTTGGACATACAATGGTCATGATAAACTACTGGTTTTAGCATAAGAACAAGGTTTTGAGTTACTAGTATAAACAAGGTGATCTTAAAAATTAAAAAAATGGACATGCATATTTAGTTGTTAAAAAGTAGACAAAGACAAAAATAACCAATCAGACAATATCATATAGGATCCGTCAGCAAAGATGTAGGTCCCTCGGAGGTTGAGGTTAAACCATATCCTTGTTATGTTAACACACTAGCAAGTGCGGAATCCAAGCTAGAGTGCAAACCGAGATGAAACAAGCACAAACACAAGACACACAATATTCACCGATTAACACCACTTGTATTAATACGTATGAAAGGTTCGGTTACAAGCTCAATGTTTACAAATCTGTTTTGCAAACTCTCTAAGTGTGTGTGTGTTCTTGACAGAATACTCTCTCTATCTCTCGAGTGTCTATCTTTCTGTCACTTGTGTCTCGAATGAAATGAACACACTACATGGGTATATATACCCGTCACAGATTGTCTGTCCGAAGGATCCGATAGATTGATCGAAGGATCATCTATCGATGTTAAACCTGTCGAAGGATCTAAACATATCTCGAAGGATGATCTATCGAGGTCCATCATCATCCATCGAAGGTTTATCTTTCGAGCTCATCGAAGGATCTAAACTATCCTTCGATGTTACATCCTTCGACACAGACAAGTTACAACCATTTTCTAACTGTTTGGCCAAGTCAAACCAGGAGGATGGTTGACTTGGTCAAACTTACAAGACTAACAAAGACATCGTTTTATATTGACAAGATACAGACAAAGTACAGACACAAGTGCACCAACAAACTCCCCCTTGGCTGTAGCTTTGTCTCGATCTTCGTGTCTTCAAGTCTTTGACGTCCTTTCAAGTCTTCGATGTCGGAGGATCTTCAAAGTCTTCACGTCTTGAAAGCAAAAAGTGTATCAACAAACTCCCCGTTTCATGTAGGAAGTGTGTTGACAAACTCCCCCTTAACATAAGCTCCCCCTTGAGTTATGCTCGTGAATGACTTGATCTTCAATGCTTGAGATCCTTGTGGTGTTGATGATGGTCAGCGGCAACTCGATCATCTTCATCTTTTGAGAGCCTTCACGTCGTGTCTTCATTCCGAAGCTTGTCATCGACTATGTTCTCCTTGCCTTTAGGATCTGCACATGCAAGAAATCTAAACGCGTAATGAGAACAACTGCTTGGAATATAGTTAGCATAAACAAGTGACACACGTATAACCATGTTTCAATCAAACACCGTCCGACAGTTTGAAAGTTTAATAAATTGGTCAATTTTAGATTTAACTTTCAAAGACTTGCAAATTTCGACCGTTTATGAAGATTTAGTCAATTCGGTTTTCAGACAGGTTTCAGGTAACGAAGACTCGAGATCCAACATCGTACGATCGAAAATAAAATAGAAATAAAATCTTTTTGGCTTTTATAAAGTTTATATTAAAACACACCTAAAATCTTTTTGGTATTTTTTGAATAAATTAGAAGACAACAATTTTAATATCCTTTGAGTGTTATCAAACGACATCACCGCTAATGTCGTGCTGATATGCACCAAACAACAAAACTGTTTAAAAAAGGACAATAAAAGTTAAGCAGTAAATAAATATATACAGACATTCTTTTTGCGAGTTTCGAGGGTAAGAGAATCATATCAGTGCATGGTCAAGCCAAAACACTCTCTTTGTTCAGTTAGTTAACATTAAGATAAGCATCCTATAACAATTATCGGTATTGTTGTCCACTTAAGCTCAACTTATCAGATTTAATCGTGTTTAGGAGATACGTTAAGGTATGATTTATACTTACCGACCGGTGTTCATCCACATCACGACACATTCCCGTATCAAGGTATGCACGAGGGTTCATCTTACCGGTGAGTATACCGATTATCATCTGTTTGACCGTATATGATGTGAGATTCTCACTTATTTTGATTTGAAAACAAGCCCTATGTGATATAATCACTTATTGATGAGGAACTTGATTTTCATATGCATGAGGGCATAGGAGCAAGTCCGTGAACAGGTCAGTACTTTCGTACAGCAGAGAGACGAACTTGACTCCCGGATAAATGTGATATTTTATCACTTATTTGTTTAGACATGTGATTGTTTATCACTTATTGAGGTCGAATGCAGTATGTACACGTATGTATAGTATCATGGAAGATCTAGACTTGCGTCCCCGTTATTTTTCGGTAACAGATACAACCATGATACCCAGATGATAAGCAGCATAAAGACCGAATATCTCAGAACCTCGGCAATCTATCAAACGAAATTTCGGTACTAAGACCATATGCCAATGAATGGTTCCCACCTAGTCTTCAGTCGATTTAAGTTTATATCACCCTGCACACTTTAAAATGATTGAGAGCCTACCGATACATCTTATATAGAGCTGCTTATCGTTTTTCATTTAAGATTTAAAGAGGTTTGGATAGACCACTGATGTACTATCATTTTCTCTTTTGCTCGCCAGGAAACTCATTTTTGTTTTTCTATTGTTTTTGTGTTTTTGAAATTTTTCGATGTTTTTGGATTTTCCGATTTTTGGATTTACTCCCCATAAAATCAATAAACTAAGACAAATTTAAAACACAAAGGTATTTACAAAAATGATTTTCTGATGTTGGTTTACTCTTGCTTGACCTTAATGCCGTTTACCAATAATAAAAAGTCAAATCTTGATTTGTCAAATGCTTTGGTAAAAAGGTCGGCACGTTGGTCATCGGTGTGGACCTTAACAACATCGATTAGCCTTTTCTCAAAGCAATCACGTATGAAGTGATATTTGATTTCGATGTGTTTGGTCTTTGAGTGCTGCACAGGATTTCTAGTGATCTGTAATGCAGCAGAATTATCAACGTAAATAGGAGTAGTTAGGAATTCAAAACCGTAGTCGCGTAATTGTTGTTGGATCCAAAGAACTTGGGAGCAACAACTTGAGGCAGCAATGTATTCAGCTTCGCATGTTGATGTAGCGACGCACGTCTGCTTCTTGCACTGCCATGTGACTAGGCGATTTCCTAAAAACTGACATCCAGCCGTTGTGGATTTGCCGTCGATTTTGCATCCGCCAAAATCAGAATCACTGAATGCGATCAAGTCAAAGTTATTATCCCTAGGGTACCATAGACCGGTGTCAGGGTAACCCTTCAAATAACGAAAAAACCTTTTTACAGCTGCAAGATGTGAGGCCTTCGGGTTGACTTGATATCTGGCAAGCAGGCACGTTGGATACATTATGTCTGGCCTTGATGCTGTGAGGTACATAAGAGATCCGATCATTGCGCGGTAGTATGAGGGGCTAACAGCTTCACCCTTCAAGTCTGGAGTAATTCCGTGATTTTGTGGCAGTGGGGTACCAATGGGCGTTGCATCAGACATCTGGAACCGGCTAAAGATGTCACCAACATATTTAGTCTGATGGATGAATATCCCAGACTCAGTTTGTTGCACTTGTAGGCCCAAGAAAAATGTCATTTCTCCCATAGCACTCATCTCGAATTTATCCTGCATAATGCGCTCGAAATTCCTACACAAGACATCATTAGTAGAACCAAAAATAATATCATCAACGTATACCTGTACCAGAAGAAGATCTCCATCTTGTTCTTTGATGAAAAGAGTACAGTCGATAAGACCTCTTCGAAAACCGTTCTCCAGCAGATAGTTAGATAAGGTTGCATACCAAGCTCGCGGTGCTTGATGAAGACCATAGAGAGCTTTGTTGAGCAACCAAACCCGATCGGGATGGATAGGATCTTCAAAACCTGGGGGCTGTTCGACGTACACCTCTTCTTCAACCACACCATGTAAGAATGCACTTTTCACGTCCATCTGATAAACCTTGAATCCTTTGAATGAGGCATAAGCCAGAAAGATCCGAATTGCTTCCAGACGTGCAACAGGTGCATAGACTTCGTTGTAGTCGATCCCTTCTATCTGTCGAAAACCTTGAACGACTAAACGTGCTTTGTTCCGAATAACCACTCCACGGTCGTCCTTCTTGCATTTGAAAACCCATCGAGTGCCAATTTTCTTGTAGTTCTCAGGTCTTTCAACAAGCTTCCAAACACCAAGCTTTTGAAATTGCTGCAATTCTTCCTGCATGGCTTCAACCCAAGCATTGTCTTTCAACGCTTCTTTCCACGATTTTGGTTCTTCTTGTGACACGTAACACGCGAAGGACCAGTCATTCTGAAGACCAGATTCTCTTATAGCTGAATACAAACCAGCATTCTGGTTGTTTCTCAGCTGATTACGCGTCTGCACACCGCGATGGACATCTCCTATAATATTCTGCTGGGGGTGGGTATCATGAATCCTCATTTCAGGATTTTCTGACACACGTGCATTGATACCCAACTTGTTAAGATTAAGATCAACAACCAACTCCACACCAGGAATGTGTGTAGAGGTGGATGCATTCCCTTCAGCAGTGTCTACATTCTGCACATGAGGTGTATCAACAGAGGCACCTTGAACAGGAGCAACTGGAGCCGAAGATCCTTCAGCTGCATCATGATATTCATCATCTTCAGAAGATTCATTATAATCAGCAGCATCTTCATAAACCTCATTTTGAACCATATTGTTGACAGACGAAGAAGCTTGTGGGTCAACAACAATAGGTCTAACCAAAGGCGAGTCAGCAGCGTTGTCACTTTCCAACAACATCCTAGCCGCTGCTGACTCTTCGTCAAAGGTTGGCAGATTGAAGGAGTCAAATAGTCCATCATAATCGAACATCCACGGATCACCCGGAGCCCTAACAGGACCCGTGTACCTTTGAACCCTCACTTCACTCCATAGCTCAATCTTTTTGGTAGCCAGATTCCAAACACGAAAATCCGGAGTAGCATATCCAAGGAAGAAACCCTCGATAGCTTTCGCTCCAAACTTTCCATCCGGCTCAATCATAGTACATGGAGCACCAAACGGTTCTAGGTAAGAAAGATCCGGTTTCCTTTTCTGAAGGAGTTCGAAGCAAGTTTTGCCATGTCTCTTTACTGTAAGAACTCTGTTTAACGTGTAGCATGCAGCTGATACAGCCTCCCCCCAGAATTGAATAGGGAGTTCCGACTCTACTAACATTGTTCTTGCAGTTTCTATAATCGTCCGATTCTTCCTCTCCGCAACACCATTTTGTTGTGGAGTATAACGAGAACTGTACTCATGAAGAATGCCTTTAGAAGTACAAAACTCATCCATAAATTGATTCTTGAATTCGGTTCCATTGTCGCTTCGGATCCTCTTCACTTTCAACGAATAGAGATTCTCCAACATTGTAAGAAGATCCTTGAGGATGCCAGGAGTTTCACTCTTGTGTGCCATGAAGGATACCCAAGAAAATCTAGAATAATCATCAGTAACAACTAGACAATAAGCATCTCCGAATGTTGTCTTGTGTTTCATAGGTCCAAAAAGATCCATATGAAGACGTTCGAGAGGTATGCTGACAGTGTTGATTTTCTTCAAAGGGTGAGACTTCTTTGTTTGCTTCCCCTTTTGGCACGAGACACAGATATCTTGTAGATGAAAACTTCTCACAGGCACACCATTCACAAGATTATTTTTCACTAAATGGTTCATCTTTCTCAAGTGAATGTGTCCCATTCTTCTGTGCCAAGATATAGACTCCTTTTCCGTGGCTTTTGAGACAAAGCAAGTGACTTGTGCAGATGTTGTAATCGCTTGGCTCATGTCGAGAATATAAAGATCATTAACTCTCGGAGCTGATAAGAGAATCCATTCTTGTGGAATTTTGAATCCAGGTTTCAGCACATAGCAGCCGGCATCATCAAAATGCACGGAGAATTTTTATCGCAGATTTGCGACACACTGAGAAGATTATGATCAATTTGCTTAACATAATTGATCTTATCGAAGCACACAATACCATTGGAGATACTTCCCTCTCCAGTGATGTATCCGCCTTTGTCTCCCGCAAATGCGACATACCCTCCTCTAATATTTCTCACGTCGTATAAGAGCCGTAAGTCGCCAGTCATGTGCCTGGATGCTCCACTATCAACAATCCAATGACTATTAATAGTTCCTCCTGGAACACCCTGCACATGTCATTTAAAAACATCAGTTGAGGATGGGGACCCAAGCCTTAGTGGTCTTGGGTCGTCCCTGAGCATCACGAAACGTGATATCAATCTCTTGATGGTTTTCAAGAACAACTGCTCCCCCTGAATTGTCACCCGCCTTAGGTAACCAAGTTTGTTTTTGCCTACCAGTTTGAGTGTTGTAAACAGTTTTTGAAGCCTCTGGTTTTACAGGTTGTGACACACTTGGTTCCCTTTTAACTGTTTTAACTTCAGATTTCAAAGCTTTTTCAACAGTTTTCATGTTCTTACGTCGTTGTTTAGTTTCTTGTTCTTTTACAGTTCGTTTATCATGTTTAGGTGAAACTGACCGACGTTGAGGATGAACTGTTTCAGGTGGAGCTTTCTCAACAAATTTATTCTTTGGAGCATTTGGGCAGTTTTTGATGATGTGCCCAAATTCTCCACATTTAAAACATGTTCTCCTTTCAACAAATTTAGGAGAACTTGATTGACCACAAGATGTCGAACCCGTGGAACCTGAGGTACTAGCCTTTTCATCACACCCATTTGTGCGTTGAGTGTAATTGTTATCAATGTTACGTTTTAAGATCGTGACCTGTTGTACAAAATCTGTGTTTGATTTATTCTCAAAAGTCTCAATCTTATCAGTACCTGTGGATGCCACGAATTTGACACTTTTTGCTTTCTTTTGAGATCGAGCTCCTTTTGTTTCAGATTTCATCTGAGAGACTTTATGCTTTTGAGCTCGTTTGACTGGTTGTTTACCATTAGAAGCACTAGGTTGTTGAGTGGTTGAAGATTTTTGATTACCAAACTGTTTTCTAATCTCAGCCTTAGGAATTGGATCACATTGTGTTACAACAATTCCCGGAAGTGTTTTTCCCAAAAATTTGTTTGTGTTGTCTTCAAAGACTTTATCAATCAAAGATTGATTTACATTTTTAATTGGGAAATCGTGATCTAAGTAGATTTTATCACCTCCAACCAATGTATACAACACATTACTGCTTTTAACAGTAGACACACATGTCTTATCAACTTTGACAGAATCAATCACTTGTTTCTTAACAGATGGGACATCAGGAGTATCAGGATCACAAAGAATGTGATTCTCTCGTGGAATAACTACTCCTTTCATCTTGTTAAGTGATTTATCCTGATCACTTACATCCAATTCTGATTCATCATCCGATGTCTCATAGTCCTCAATAATTGGAGGACTTTGCTTCATGGATGCTGAAGTTTCTTGTTGCTTAGAGGATGTGTTTGAAGAATTGTCCGGTTTGAACCCTAGGCTAGTAGCAAATTCCTCAAAATCAAGAGGCACACTGGGTTCATACCGAGGCATTTCCTCCTCATCAGGCATCTTGGTATAGTTATTCATCAAAGGGGGCGGACACTTCTTATACCCTATGCCTTTCTGATTTCCCTTCGGTTGTTGAACATCGATGATGTGATCAAGCACAAATTGGGAGTTAGAATAACTCTCCAATTTTTGTTTGATCGCATCATGCTCGCATTGGGCAATGGCTAATTGCTTCTTAGTTTCTTCCACAATGTTAATGTATTCATTTATACTTACTTGCTTGTGGTAAACTACTTTGTTCACTTCGGACACATTTTTCTTTAATGTTTCAATTACTGATTTAAAATCTTTTTCGTTCCGAGTTAAAGCCATATTTGCCTCTTTGCATTTGGAAAGTTCAATAACCAAATTTTGATTATGACTATGAAGCTTTTCTAGTTCAAGCTTCATTTCAGCACATGATTCAAAAACACTAGGAGCAGGAGGTTCAGAATTTACCTGACTCGAAGAGGCTGACACATTTGTCATAAAGGCAGTTTGAAAAGAAAAAGATCCGTCTTCAGAAAAGAACTTTTCCATTTCCCTGGATGTAGTAGCAACCTTCTTGATCAGAATTGATTTCTGACATATGAGTTCATCAGCTTCATTCAATAAATCCTCAACACTAGAACCTGCTTCCTCCTTCACATCAGACTCTGATTGATTATCCCCAGAAACAGAGCCTTCTTCATCAGAACTTCCAGAATAACCAGAACTGTCATCACTTTCAGAGAACTCTTCTTTATGAACATGCTCGATGTGATTGATGATCTTTGCATAACAAGCTGTTCCACTTCCTTGATCACCTTCACCAAACTGCACAGACCAGTCACATCCCTCATCAGCTTGAACAGTCAAAGCCCGATTGGGATTTGAAGTTCCAGGCTGGCCCTGATTGTTATTAACTGCCACAATCCTCCTTTCACGGTTTTCTTGCTGGGCATTCACATTTGTAGTACTCGTCTAGTTTCTGAAAGGGTTCTGATTGCCTTGTTTTGTTGGTCGAGTGCACTCACGTTTGAAGTGCCCTTTATTACCACAATTGAAGCATGTAACGGCGTTAATATCAAACCCATACTTTGTATCTTTCTTTCCTTCCAACGAAGTTCTTCCAGTTCGAGCCATGAAATCTTTTGCCCTTCTCACTGCACTAGCAAAAGCCCATTTGATATCCATCAACTCCATTTCTTCCTTGTCGATCTGTTGATAATCTTCATTGGTCATGTTGATGTTTCCAAGCTGACCTACTACCAAACCACAGTAAGCACTGACCATTGTATTGATAATTTCCATATGCTCCTTAGCAACTTCAATGCTGATGTGTGAAAGGTTTGAATTATCGACTCGGATTGTGTTAGGGTATTGAGGTTGAGGTTGAGGATTGTTTGTATAATGAGCCTGTTGTTGTTGTTGTGGTGGTTGGACTTGTGGCTGTGTTGGGACGGGAATGTAAGACCTCGGATCGAATTGAGGTTGTGCTGGGTTAACTTGAGGTGTCGGAATATATGATCTTGGATCAAAAGCCGGAGCAGCAGTTGATTGAGGAAACGGAAAGGAACTTGTGTTGGACACAAATGCAGTTTGCAGTTTAGGTTGCTGAGCTGCAGCGGATCTTGCCAAAGCATCGAAGCCTGGAAGGTACATTTCTGTATTCTGAGGAGCGGGAGCTCGCTTTGCTTTCCTGATTTCTTCATCATTTTTATGTTCCAGTTTCTGAATGAACTCATAGATGTTAACCGTGTCTAGAGTTCCAGTATGCTTCAACAACTCAATAAAAGAACTCCATTTTGGAGGTAAGGCGTCAGCAAACTTATTCACCATGTCTTGTTGAGTAGATACAACCCCATAAGCACACATTTCACTAATCAGATGATAGAAACGTGTTGTCATATCATTTAGAGTTTCGTTTTCCAAAAACTGAAACGATTCAAACTCTTTCTTCAACAAATCATGACGAGACTTTCGAGTAGCTGCATTGCCTTCTCCTCTAGCAACTAAGGCATCCCACAATGTTTTCGTGTTTTTGCAGTAGGAGAACTGATGATAGATATCTTTGTTGAGAGCTTGTGTAAGTGTAGCAAAGGCCTTTTTCTCCAATTCATAAGCCTTCTTGTCATTTTCGAGCATGTTAGCATAACCTTCTGAAGTGGACGCTGCAACCTCAAGATTATCATTGAATGCATTGATGAAACATGTCCAAAGATCGGTGCTTTGCCCTTGAACATACGTGTGAAAGCGGCTTTTCCATGATGGAAAGTCGTTCATATGGTTCAACTTTGGTGGACGATTGTTGCTGCCCGTTTCGCTCTCACTAATCAAAAGATTTTGAATGCTTTGACTTTGATTGGATACCAATGCCCATTGACTTGGACTGATTGATGGCTGTGGAAACATACTTCTCGCCCAAGCTGCAGCAGAGGTTAGCTCTTGACTAGATTGTGAGTCAATACTCCAGTCCCAAGGACTTGTACAACTCTTTTTGATGAGATACTAATAGAAGACCTTAACAAACACAAACTTGTTAAATTCAAACAGACAAGAATCGAAAGACACTATTTGTTCGAAGGATCAACAGTGTTCGAAAGATCACTATTGAATTTCGAACAACGACTTCGAAAGATTCTCCAAGACGAAGGATCCTTATCTTTCGAATAATAACTGTAGCTCGAACAATATATCCTTCGAAAATATTCCTTGGCTCGAAAGATAGATCACAGACTTCGAAGGATGTTCGAAGGATCAATATCTGTCGAACCTCCTTGATCGAAAGATGATCTTTCGACTTCGAAGGATATCTTTCGATGATATCTGACACAACTGACACAAAGTTGACAGGTTGGTGAAAAGGTGATGGGTTGGTAGAAATCTTTCGGCAGAAAGGTATGGTCAGACCCTACCTTTTCACCAAACAGGATTTGACTAATAAAATATTCCGTAAAAGGAAAGTCTTATCCAGAAAATCCGGTCACCGGAGCAAGCCGGAAATATGGCCGGAAATTACCAAGTTTCCTAAAAACAAGTTTTAAGTTACCCAAACCTTCCCTTAACACACCCGGTTAGTTTAGAACACGTTTTTATGCCAAGAAATGCGAGAAAAACACTAAAAACGGGTGCTAAACAAACACTCCAAAGTCTTGTACAAACCCGGTTTTTAACAAGGAAAAGAGCCACGGCTACGGCTCTGATACCACTTGTAG
Source organism: Helianthus annuus (assembly GCF_002127325.2). NCBI lineage: Eukaryota > Viridiplantae > Streptophyta > Magnoliopsida > Asterales > Asteraceae > Helianthus > Helianthus annuus. The sequence continues at coordinate 8,459,737 of NC_035443.2, forward strand.
GTCCCTCGGAGGTTGAGGTTAAACCATATCCTTGTTATGTTAACACACTAGCAAGTGCGGAATCCAAGCTAGAGTGCAAACCGAGATGAAACAAGCACAAACACAAGACACACAATATTCACCGATTAACACCACTTGTATTAATACGTATGAAAGGTTCGGTTACAAGCTCAATGTTTACAAATCTGTTTTGCAAACTCTCTAAGTATGTGTGTGTTCTTGACAGAATACTCTCTCTATCTCTCGAGTGTCTATCTTTCTGTCACTTGTGTCTCGAATGAAATGAACACACTACATGGGTATATATACCCGTCACAGATTGTCTGTCCGAAGGATCCGATAGATTGATCGAAGGATCATCTATCGATGTTAAACCTGTCGAAGGATCTAAACATATCTCGAAGGATGATCTATCGAGGTCCATCATCATCCATCGAAGGTTTATCTTTCGAGCTCATCGAAGGATCTAAACTATCCTTCGATGTTACATCCTTCGACACAGACAAGTTACAACCATTTTCTAACTGTTTGGCCAAGTCAAACCAGGAGGATGGTTGACTTGGTCAAACTTACAAGACTAACAAAGACATCGTTTTATATTGACAAGATACAGACAAAGTACAGACACAAGTGCACCAACAAAAGACAACTAAAATTTTGCTGGCAAAAACCTTGAAAAGTACAATGGGGTCCATAACAATCTAATAAAAAGACACGTATAAAGTGCATGCTAAATTCAGCTAGTGGATGAGAAAGCGTTGGGCAGACGTAAACAAAAAGCGCAGGCTAAATCTTACCAGTCAGCTAATTTAGCCCACACTTATAAGTGTTTTAATCTGAGTGGCTTTTATGTGGATCCCCTTTGTACTTTACCATGAACTTTTGTGCCAGCTAAGACATAGTCGTCTTAGCCGACGAATCAATGTTTGGCATATTCTGATTGGTTCTTTTGGGTTTGTCTATTATTTTAATGGTTGTATTGCATGTCATATTCCGTAAATATTCAATATCAATTTGTCTATTCTAGTGTTTTCCCTAGGTTTTAATGCAACTAATTCATGATCCATAATAATAAATATTGAATGAGAACGGAAAATAGGGTTAAAACGAAACATATTTTGGGTCTAGGTCGCTGCTCCATTTCACTCGTATGTGGGATCTCATATGGGCCGCGCATGGGTGACATTTATGGGTTGAAATTTATCAAACGGGTTAAGCTATACGGAGTAATTACTTTCATACAAGTCATATAACCGAACCTTAATACAAGTCATATGGTCCTATGGCATACGGGTCGTATGGCCTTTTTACAGAAAATTGTAACCGATTTATTAGGCTTTGAAACTTATGTTTAAACCTTAGATGACTTCTCACTAGGAAGAAATAGTGTAGTACTATTTTATAACCAGCAGTTAAGGGTTAGAACCAAGTATAATAGGAGTTAGAATGATATAGATTTAACATAATTTACGTCTTTATTTATGAACTAGCTTAAGAACCCGTGTATTACACGGGTTGATTAAAGATAATATCTCATCATCATCGTCGTTTACATAAAATGTTATGAATAAATACACGTGTTGAAACGGATCAGGTAACAACCTTTTATTAACCATCAATATGCAGAAATCACAATTCGTTGAAAATCTCTTTATACACCTTAACATAAAATGTTAAAATGTTATGAATAAATACACGTGCTGTATAAAGGAAATACTTCTTATAAATTTATCGATTTAATAAATTATACATAGATGTAGATGCTACTATACTCACAATTGGTTCTCGTGTTACGATTATTAACATATTTTAACACCCCCAACTTATATAAAAAAACAAATATTGTTAAAAACAGTTGTCGATAGACCTATTTGCACACAAGCTGACAGCTCTTGTAGCATAACGCCCTTCCTTAAAAGCTTGCAATGTATCCAACCTAAACCTGCATATTTAAGTGCAATTAGAATATGTGGTTCGTGAAATGTATACCATAAATTAGGAGTGGTAACTCTTGACGCGACCCGAACCTGACACGAAGAAACACTTCATTTAGGTAGACACGACATGACACGTATAAAAAACGGGCCCGGTTCGGGTTGACCCGTATTAAAAACAGGTTGGGTTCGCGTTGAACCATATAAAAACGGATTAACCGATAACCCATTTAAATATTTAGAAAAAAAAAACTTTTAGATTTTTTTTATGTTTTTCATTTTACATGGTTAGTAATAATAACGTTAGTTTTGTCCCACTATACTATATACCTATTCCACTTATACTCACTATTAAACATGTTACCAACAACTCGCTTACAATCCAACAACCCGTTTATAACTTGTCAACATACTCTATCTAAAAATGGGTTAAACGGGACGTGTTTGGGTTGACCTGAATTTACATGTGCGGGTTTCAGCCCGCCAACCCGCAACCTGCCAACCAGACACAATTGACACCCCTACCATAAATGCATATCAACAACTAAAGGGATTTGAGTTCAATTACCTTGTTACGCATCAATAGTGGATCAAAATATAATTTTGAAATAGAGATCAATGTGTTCACTAAACCACCTCATTGACTCGAAGAATCTCTTGGAATTTGACACCATGTATTGAGACAACAGTTTATGCAGACACAACACAAGCAACCTTATAAATGAAGTGTTTCAAGTGAAAAAAATAGTCAAGATAAATAATATATTAATCAAGTCTCAACTATCAATATAAACTAAAATCAACTAACGTAGGTAGAGGAAACATCTATCTACCTGTTAAAAACACGTCACTTTTGCAAATAGTCGTTATTTATTATTTGAAAAAAAAGCTATTTGCCCCCTATCATAATGAAAAATACTACCCCCAAGGGAAGGAAGCAATTGGATTTACTAATAATTGTAAAACCAACATAGATACCCCGAACCTTAGAACTAACTGACTTAGCAAATAACATAACATAAAATGGGTCGACCCAGTTATCTTAAATTACTAATTGGTGAGAAGGGTAAAAAAATAAATAAATAAGAAATGAGTCAAACAAATGGAAAGCCTCCAAAAGTGTTAATCATATTTGGCTTGGTAGTTATATACAATAAAATCTCATATTTTAGTCACATTTGACTTAGTGACTATTGTTGTGAGAAGCATCTACAAATGTAACTTAGTCTATGGAACTGTAACACAATTTGATGTACCTTTGTTTTAGTCATTCCTTCCATTGCCAGATGATAGAAGTGAATTGAATTCCTTTAAATCTCGAAGGTGATTCAGAGGTTGCTGAAAAAGTGTCCTCAACTTATGATCAGGTAATAAACTATTAAAATAAAGAACATCAATTAGTAGAAGTTTAGAACAGAGATAATGAGGTTATAATATGACATTATTTCACAAATAATACAATGTCAACTTCTAAAATGAATATCTTAGAATTGCATATGTTAGAGATATAATTTAAAAACACCCTACACAAAGGTGAAGCCAAAAGCAATTGTTGATCATTGAATCCACCTATGTTCAAAGCCGACAGTTAACCGATGGTCAACGGAATTAACCGAGCCTCTTGTAAAAAAAAAAGTAAAGTAACCCGGCCATTAATACCAAAACCTGTTGATATGAAAACTACAAATACTCATGCTCATCCCTAATAGACAAACAAAACGCCACCTGATAACATATTTCACGTTTTATATCACCCTTCTCATTACACCATGTTTGGTTTAAAAAACGACATTACTTGAAATGATGGATTTAAAAAGCAAATATTCATTGTAATTGATACTATTTTATTTTCATGGTTCTCGTCGTTTAAGTGGTACTATCAAAAGATATCGAAAACTCTATATCAAAATAAAACTTCATTAGCATAAAAAAAAACTAAAAAATTACCTATTATTTACCTCCACCAATTCATTCAAGTGGTACTATCAAAAGATATTGAAAATTCCATGTCACCTAACTTGAGCTCTAAATAATTTTATAATGATATTTATATCAAAGCTTCATAAATAAAGTATGAACTGTGTTATAAATACTTTTCAAATGCAATTGAGAAGAACCTCAAGTGTAAGGCTAACTGTCATATAAACTCCATCAGCTTTAGGCACATGATCAAACATACTGCCTCCAACATGTTCAACACCAGTAGACTCCGGAGCCGAGTGCGCTTCAAGCCGCTTTTCTGTGCGCCTGCCTCGCATTTAGTGTGCCTTGTGTACACATTAGGCCTTTTCAATTTAGAAGTGACCAGCCTTGTGCCTGAGGCGCATGCCAGTAGCGCCTTTTAATAGCCAGCGGAGTAATTACTTTCATACAAGTCATATAACCGAACCTTAATACAAGTCATATGGTCCTATGGCATACGGGTCGTATGGCCTTTTTACAGAAAATTGTAACCGATTTATTAGGCTTTGAAACTTATGTTTAAACCTTAGATGACTTCTCACTAGGAAGAAATAGTGTAGTACCAAGTATAATAGGAGTTAGAATGATATAGATTTAACATAATTTACGTCTTTATTTATGAAAGGACACTATCTGAATCATTTTCAAATTACAACTTTTTTTAAGAAAGTTTCTTTTCATTACTTATTTGTTTCCCCTCTGTAACACAACCGGCCCATGTACCACTCTTATCCTTAGCCTCATTCAAAGCACCTAATATCTGTGTTCACCTTCATATTCTTGGCGACATCTCTGACAAACCATCGCAATTGCAGTTAGCCGTGCCACCATAACGACTGTTGAGTGTGAAGCCACTCTTGTGGTTTGTCAAAAGTAGCGGCAGAAAACATGTGGGAAACCTGCAACCATGTTTGCAGCCTGTCAAAAGAAGTGGTTGAAGACAACAGTGTGTTGATCCATTTCTTCTGCTGCATTAATTTCTTTGTTTGACAAATTCTTATCTAATCTCTTTATAAGAGATCCATCTGTATTGTAATCGTAGTATCACAAAGAAATAAAAACCTCCTAGTTACCGAGAGTGGACGTAGGTCAGAGCCGGACCGAACCACTATAAATCTTTGTGTTCTTGATTGTGAGCTGAGCATGCGTGTGACTCGTGTTCGTGTGTGTGCTCCGATCCTAACAACTGGTATCAGAGCCGTTGGCTCTCGATCGACACACGAACAGAAAGGGTGAAGGAGGAAGTACTGACCTGTAAGACTAGGGTTCCGATTGAACCCAGTTGCCGGTTCATCGCCGCCTGTTCCTCGCCTACGCGGCCTCCTGACCGCCGCTCCTCAACAATCCCGCCGCCACCGGTTCGTCGCTACTACTGTCACCGGTTGTGCCACCGGAGTCCTTTTTTTTCTTTCATCGAACTCCTATACAGATGAAAGTCTTGATCGATTGAAGACAAGATCGTGTTTTTTTCTTGGTGAAGAAGAACAAGTCTGTGTATACAGATTACTTTCTTGAAGGATCAATTATTTTTTGGAAGAAGACAAAGACCAAAAAGTGAATCACGTGGGTTTCTAGTTTTAAGAAAAAGATTATCTTTTTTTTTACAAGTCCCCAAGTTTCATCTATTTACAAGAAGCCCCCTCAACCTTAAATCAAGTTTTGTTTTCAAGTTCAATCGCCATTTAACACGTGAAATAGAAAAGGTTTCTGTTTCTGTTTCATTGCTTCTGCTTGTATAATTGCCATTTGCAGTACGAACCTGTTGGTTAGTAGTAAATTGGTAATTTGTCCGTTAAAATGGCAGAGGATGGTAAAATTAAGATTGATAAGTTTGATGGTAGTGATTATGGGTTTTGGAAAATGCAAATTGAAGACTTGTTGTATCAGAAAAGTTTGCATTTGCCTATGTTGGGTGAACAACCAGATGACATGTACGATGAAGAATGGAAGTTGTTGGATAGACAAGCTTTGGGTGTGGTTAGGCTTTCTTTGGCAAAGAGCGTTGCGTATAACGTTGTCAATGAAACAACTACATACGGTGTATTAAAAGCTTTGTCCAACATGTACGAGAAACCATCTGCTTCAAACAAGGTGTTCCTCATCCGTCAATTGGTTAACACCAAGATGAAGGAAGGCATGCCGGTTGCCGCTCACATAAACGAGTTCAATTCGATTATCTCTCGTTTAGCCTCCGTTGAAATAAAGTTTGAAGATGAAGTACAAGCTTTGCTCCTTTTATCATCTTTGCCCGACAGTTGGTCAGGCACAGTCACAGCCGTTAGTAGTGCATCCGGTACTACTAAGCTAACGTTTGATAGCATTCGTGACTTGATTTTGAATGAAGACATTAGACGGAGAAGTAATGGAGAATCTTCCAGTTCTAGTTCTCTGTTGCACACAGAAAATAGAGGAAGAAGGAATGACAGAGGGCATAATCGAGGTAGGTCAAAGTCTAGAAGAAGGGGTCAGTCAAAGAATAGAAAAGAAGTTGAATGTTGGAATTGCAAAGAAAAAGGTCACTTTAGAAGCCAATGTACAAAACCAGCTGCAAAGAAAGAAGTAAACAGTGTATCCTCGGAAGAATTAGGTGATGCTCTCATCTGTTATGTTGAAGATTCAGTTGAATCTTGGATTATGGATTCGGGTGCTTCTTTCCATGCTATCTCATGCCCAGATATGGTCAAGAATCTACGAACAGGTAACTTTGGTAAAGTTCGTTTAGCAGATGATCAAATGCTTGATATTACAGGTATTGGAGATGTAGACTTAAAGACCTCATTAGGAACTATTTGGACATTGAAAAATGTCAGGGTTATTCCTAACTTGAGAAGAAAGTTGATTTCAGTTGGTAAATTGGATGATGAAGGGTTTAATGTTCACTTTGGGGGTGGACAATGGAAAGTGATCAAAGGCAATTTAGTGATTGCCAAAGGAAAGAAGAAAGGCACTCTATACATGGCAGAAGTTTCTGCTGAAGGTGTTCATGCAATGACCACCGGTCCGAGTCCATCAAATTTATGGCACAACCGACTCGGACACATGAGCGAGAAGGGATTGAAGATGTTGGCTCAGAAAGGAAAGTTTCCAGACTTGAAGAAAGTGGAAACTGAATTTGTGAACCTTGTGTTCTTGGAAAACAAAAGAGGGTTACTTTTGTGAAGACAGGGAGGACACCGAAAGCTCAGAAGTTGGAGCTTGTTCACTCGGATGTATATGGACCAACTTCAGTTACATCTCTAGGAGGCTCGAGATACTATGTTACCTTTATCGATGATTCAACACGCAAGGTATGGGTATATTTTCTTAAACATAAATCTGGTGTATTTGATGCTTTTAAGATATGGAAATCTACTGTTGAAAATGAAACTAATTTGAAGGTAAAGTGCTTAAAGTCGGACAATGGTGGTGAATACATAAGCAAGCAGTTCACTGACTATTGTGCCAAGGAAGGGATAAAGATGATCAGGACAGTTCCTGGAACTCCTCAGCAGAATGGTGTAGCTGAGAGAATGAATAGAACTCTAAATGAGAGGGCTAGAAGCATGAGGTTGAATGCCGAAATGCCCAAGACATTCTGGGCCGATGCAGTTAACACTGCAGCCTACTTGATTAACCGTTCACCATCTGTTCCCTTGGGTTTCAAATTGCCAGAAGAAATGTGGCAAGGAAATGAGGTAAGTCTCGAACACTTAAGAGTCTTTGGTTGTAGTGCTTACGATTTGTTAGAAGTTGGTGACAGGGATAAGCTAGACTCAAAGTCCAAGAAGTGCACATTCATTGGTTATGGGTCAGAAGAAATGGGTTACAGGCTTTGGGATAATGAAGGCAGAAAAGTAATCAGAAGCAAGAATGTCGTCTTCAATGAAAACGAATTGTACAAAGACAGAAACACCAAAGGACCAGAAGTTCAGAAAGAATATGTTGAATTTGAAAGTGGTGAAAAAAGAAAAGAAGCTTCAGTTGACATTCCAGAAAATGGGGATGAGTCAAGCGACAGTGGGAGCTTAGGGGACGATTCTAGTAATGATTCAGAGGAAGAAGAAGCTACTCCTTCAACTCCAAACTCCCCAGAAACACCTCAAGTTCAACCAAGAAGGTCGTCTAGAGCCACTAGACCGCCAAACAGGTACTCACCATCAGTCAACTACATACTTTTGACAGAAAATGGTGAACCCCAGTGTTACTCTGAAGCTATGGGTTTGAAAGATTCATTGCAGTGGGAGCTTGCAATGAAAGATGAAATGAAGTCGCTTGAGAAGAACAAGACCTGGCACTTGATAAAGCTTCCATCTGGGAAGAAGGCTCTTCAGAACAAATGGGTTTTCAGGGTCAAGGATGAACATGACGGTGCCAAGCGGTACAAAGCAAGATTAGTAGTCAAGGGATTCCAACAGAAAGAGGGAATTGATTTCAATGAAATATTCTCTCCAGTGGTGAAGATGACTACCATCAGACTTGTTCTCAGTATTGTAGCAGCAGAAGGCTTGCATCTAGAGCAACTAGATGTCAAGACAGCTTTTCTACATGGTGACCTAGATGAAGACATTTACATGACACAACCAGAAGGTTTTCAGGTTAAAGGCAAAGAAAACTTGGTGTGTAAACTGAAGAAGAGTTTGTATGGTCTGAAACAAGCGCCCAGACAATGGTACTTGAAGTTTGATAACTTCATGGGAAGAATTGGTTACAAGAGATGTGACAATGACCATTGTTGTTACATCAAGAAGTTTAAGGGTTCTTACATCATTCTACTACTCTATGTAGATGATATGTTGATAGCCGGTTCAGACATGTCAGAAATCAAGAAGTTGAAGAGGCAGATGTCTGAAGAATACGAAATGAAAGACTTAGGAGTTGCAAACCAAATACTCGGGATGAGTATTTTCAGAAACAAAGATGGTTCTTTGACACTATCTCAAGAGAAATACATTGAGAAAGTGTTAGAGAAATTCAAACTTAAAGATGCCAAGATCAGAAGCACACCTTTGGGAAGTCACTTTAATCAGTCACCCAAATCAGATGAAGACAAGGAAGAAATGGCTAAAGTTCCGTAAGCATCTGCAGTTGGTAGCCTCATGTATGCAATGGTATGCACGAGACCAGATATAGCTCATGCAGTGGGAGTTGTTAGTCAGTTTATGTCCAATCCGGGGAGAGAACATTGGGAAGCAGTTAAATGGCTGCTAAGGTATTTGAAGGGGACTTCAAAAGTGCCATTGAATTTTAAAGGGAAAAATGTTATTCTGAAGGGTTTTGTAGATGCTGACCTTGGTGGGTGTAAAGAGTCATTCAAAAGCACCACGGGGTATGTCTTTACTGTGGGAGGCACTGCTGTAAGTTGGATGTCCAAACTTCAGAAAAGTGTTGCCCTATCAACCACAGAAGCGGAGTATATGGCAGTTGCTGAAGCAAGCAAAGAGCTTATATGGTTGAAGAACTTTCTCAACGAACTTGGAAAAGAACAAGATGATTGTGCACTATTCTGTGACAATTAAAGTGCAATTCATCTTGCAAAGAATCCTGTCTTCCATTCGAAGACAAAGCACATACAGCTGAGATATCACTTCATCAGAGAAAGAATTAATGATGGCACTCTGAAGTTGGAGAAGATCAAAGGAACTGAAAATCCAGCTGATATGTTGACTAAGGTTGTCACCTTAGAGAAGTTGAAGCTTTGCATAGCTTCAACTAGCCTTCAGTATAATTGAAGAGAAGGCCGGGTAACTAGGAATGAGCTAAAGTTTCTTACAGAAATACAGATGCACATTTGAAACACAGGTGAAGATTGTTCCGTGGCTTCAAGTGGGAGATTGTTGAGTGTGAAGCCACTCTTGTGGTTTGTCAAAAGTAGCGGCAGAAAACATGTGGGAAACCTGCAACCATGTTTGCAGCCTGTCAAAAGAAGTGGTTGAAGACAACAGTGTGTTGATCCATTTCTTCTGCTGCATTAATTTCTTTGTTTGACAAATTCTTATCTAATCTCTTTATAAGAGATCCATCTGTATTGTAATCGTAGTATCACAAAGAAATAAAAACCTCCTAGTTACCGAGAGTGGACGTAGGTCAGAGCCGGACCGAACCACTATAAATCTTTGTGTTCTTGATTGTGAGCTGAGCGTGCGTGTGACTCGTGTTCGTGTGTGTGCTCCGATCCTAACAAACGACCACCACTTTCCCCATTTTTACACGATTCTTGGACCTTAAGAAACAACGATTTGAAGAGTATATACAATTTAAAGAATGGAACACATTTTTCAACTTTAACGATTTGATGAATGGAACATAGTTTTCAATTTTATTTGATTTGTTTTTTTTATCTGACTTGATTAATTTATATATTTTAGTAGCTGAAGGACTGAAGCAGACCAGCCAATGACACCTGCCTTACAAACTTGATACTTTTCAACTCCAAACCAGACCCATCTACATTTATTAGTTTGTTTTCAGTTGGCCCTGTGCAGACACTTCCTAAACCACAACCACAACCCCTACCCCACCCTACCCTACCCTACCCCGTACACTACTTTCTATTTCTATTCATGTTTTCTGTTTGCAAATCCCATGCCCAAAAACCTGGATGTCATCGTGTATCAGTGTATGTATGTTATAGAGCTGTTACAATCCATTGCATCAATTATACATCAAGCAAAGTCTTAACTAAGGGTCCCATGTAGATAGAAAAATATCAAGATTTTATTTTACTAAAGTCTAGTGCATCTTTAGGTATAAATACCACTATCATGCTATCCAAACACCACTAATGTGTCATGTGGATTGTATGAAAAGGGAAAATGGTTATTGTATTAGTCATATGACAAACAAAAAATGGTCATATTGTCATATGATCAGGTGTCATTGGCCAAATCTTAAGGCCTGTATCATATGCTTGACTTGAAATACGGGAAGCAAATACGATTCGGGTGATATTTCAAAAGGGGTTGCAAACGGATCTGCCGGTTCACCAATCATTGATGGTTCTTGAACCAGTAGGCCTACGTTAAATGCAATCGTTCCTAGAATTACTACCGGAAAAAAAAATATAAAAGTGCTTCACTGGTAATGAAATGACCACTACCGCCTGTATGACTATTTTTACCCTATCATACAGCACCTATAATGTGACAAAATCTGGTGTGCAGACTTGATTTGACATTATACGACTAGTATGATGTGACATACACTGAGGTGGTGTCTCTTTAGCATCACCCAATCACCCATTGATTAATATCAATTAGTTTTTTTTTCTGCATTTACTTTTTAGATTGTATAATATAAGATTAGAAGGGAGTGTATGAGAGATATTCAGGAGTGTAACAGTAGTTTAGAGAGAGAGAGATTAGATGTCAAATATAAATCACAACAACCCTCAATTTAATCAAGGATCATCTTCCATATTCACTTATGCACCTTTTAATTCATCAAATGAAATCCTAGATCATGGATTCCATGAAGACCAAATGGAAGCACAAAGAGAAAGAAGAGAATCAAACCAAGATCCGATGCCTCCGCCACGGCCACGACCACTGCCACCACCCTCATCGAATAATGTTGAGGCTGGTGTGGTGGTCAGTTATCGCGAATGCCAAAAGAACCATGCTACCAGCATGGGTCTCTATGTTGTAGATGGGTGTGGGGAATTCATGGCCAATGGAGAAGAGGGCACACCAGAAGGTATGATATGCGCTGCCTGCGAATGCCACAGGAGTTTCCACCGTCGAGAAATGGACAGCGAGTCGCATTTCAACACACGGATGCCTGCTATACACAACCCACCTCTTGCTGTTGCAACAGGACAGCCATTAAAGAAGAGATTCCGAACAAAATTCACAGAAGGGCAAAAGCAAAAAATGCATGATTTTGCAGAAAAACTAGGGTGGATGATTCAAAACCAAGATGAACAAGAAATTCTACAATTCTGCAATGAAGTTGGAGTCAGTAAGAAAGTGTTCAAAGTATGGATGCATAACTGTAAACAAGCTTTCAGGAAGAAACAAGATCCGCAAGATTGAATTAAGCTCAACTAAAATCAAGAATTCAAGAAAACTATATTATGTTTGTGCTATTTCAACTAAAATCTTTTTCATGACCCCAATAATGGGCATAGAGTTTAAGTGTGCAGGTTGGTGAATGGAGATAGTATATTATATAGTATCCAAGATTTCAATTAAGATAAATTACTATATTATGTTTGTGCTATTTCAACTCTATTCCTATGAATAGATCCCATCTTTTGATTAAAATATTTTGAGAAAGTACAATAACTATGAATAAAAATATATGCATTTGATAATGTTCCAGAAAAACAAATCCCAGATAGTTACAGATTTTATGTGCATATTTTCATTCTACTTCCAGTAATTAAACACGAGACTATCACAAGAATGATCAGAAGATTAATTTCCTCCATGAATTTATAGTATCAATTGCCTTTGCTTCTTCTTGTATGGTTCATAGAGCTTTCATTGTGAAGGTACTATACCCTATATTTCTTGGTCTTCCTTGTGCCCTAATGGGTCGTACCTACACAATAATGCATGTACCCTAGATGCATCATTCAAGAAGTCAAAAACCTTGTATGATTTAAGAGCTAAGAGCCTATGAGGATCCAATAACACACACTAACTTAAGATTATGATTTGGGTAGTTCTACTCGTGTAATTTGAGTACTTGATTTTGTAGTGATATTGTAACTGTAGTTAGGAACATTTTCTAAAGCTAGTTGTGTTGGTGCACTTGTGTCTGTACTTTGTCTGTATCTTGTCACGATATAAAACGATGTCCTTTGTTAGTCCTGTAAGTTTGACCAAGTCAACCATCCTCCTGGTTTGACTTGGCCAAACAGTTAGAACATGATTGTAACATGTCTGTGTCGAAGGATGACTCATCGAAGGATAGTTTAGATCCTTCGATAAGCTCGAAAGATGAACCTCGATAGATCATCCTTCGAGGTATATGTAGATCTTTCGACAGGTTTCAGATCGATAGATGATCCTTCGATCAGTCTATCTGATCCTTCGACCAGACAATCTGTGACGGGTATATATACCCATGTAATGTGTTCACTTCATGGTGTGAGATAAGTGACAGACAGACACTTGGAGAGACACTTCACAGAGAACACACACGCACTATGAGAGTTTGCAAAACAGATTTGTAAACATTGAGCTTGTAACCGAACCTTTCATTCGTATTAATACAAGTGGTGTTAATCGGTGAATATTGTGTGTGTCTTGTGTTTGTGCTTGTTTCATCTCGGTTTGCACTCTAGCTTGGATTCCGCACTTGCTAGTGTGTTAACATAACAAGGTTAAGGTTTGACCTCATCCTCCGAGGGACCTACAAGTGGTATCAGAGCCGTGACTCTTTTCCTTGTTGAAAACCGAGTTTGTACAAGACTTTGGTGTGTTTGGACAAAACTCACATGGTTTAGCACCCGTTTTTAGTGTTTTTCTCGCTTTTCTTGACGTAAAAAACGTGTTCTAAACTAACCGGGTATGTTAAAAGACGGGTTGGGTAACTTAAAAACTTGTTTTTAAGAAACTTGGTGATTTCCGGCCAAATTCCGGCCTACTCCGGTGACCGGTTTCTGGATAAGATCCTTCCATTTTTAGTATATTTTATTGGTCAAATTGGTTTTGGTGAAAAAGGTATGGTCTGAACATACCTTTCTGCCGAAAGCTTTCTACCAACCCATCACCTTTTCACCAACCTGTCAACTTCTGTCAGCTGTGTCAGTAGAGATCGAAGGATATCCTTCGAAGTCGAAAGATCATCTTTCGATCAAAGGAAGTTTCGATAGATAATCATCCTTCGAACATCCTTCGAAGTCTGAGACTTATCCTTCGATCCAGGGAATCTTTTCGAAGGATATATATTCGAAAGATAAGGATCTTTCAATTGTGAATCTTTCGAAATCATTGTTCGAAATTCAACAGTGATCTTTCGAACACTGTTGATCCTTCGAACAATTATTGATCCTTCGATCTTAGTCTGTTTAGGTTTAACAAGTTTGTGTTGTCTTGTCTTTCGATCAGGGATCCTTCGGCTGGCTGTCACCTTTCGAGATATTAATATAGAATTCATTTTTCTTATCAAGCATGAATCCAAGTTGGTGGGGAACTCCGGCTCCAGATAGTGGAAAATATACAAGTACAGGTTCAACTCCCTCATGGTGGGGTACATCGGCTCCGGATAGTGGAAAGTACACAAATACAAGTCTATCTCCCTCATGGGCCGAATCTCCGGTGTCGACATCTTCGCAAGCAAATGCCATATCGACAGGTCAATGGGCATTAGTGTCAAATCAAACTCCGAGCATTCAAAGTATCTTATTGAGCGAAAGCGAAACCGGAAGTTTGAATCGACCTCCTAAGTTGATGCACTTAAACGAGTATCCGGGTTGGGTTGATAGATTTCGTACATACGTTCTTGGTCAAAATACCGAACTGTGGATACGTTTCACTACAGATTTCGATCAAGCTATAGAGGTTGCTGCTTCAGATACTGCTACGTTTGCCGATCTTCCTGAAGATCAAAAGAAAACATATGATCTGGAAAAGAAAGCATACGCCATTCTCACTCAGGCGTTAAGCAAAGATATCTACCACCAGTTTGTCAGTTTCAAGACAACGAAGAAGTTGTGGGACGGGTTGAAAACCAGAGGAGTAGGGAATGAAGCAACACGCCAATTGCGTCATGATCTTCTCAAGAAAGAATTTGACGGTTTCACGTGCATGGATAAGGAGTCTTTGGGAGACATGACAAGCCGGTTTTATCACTTGCTTACAGAGTTGAACAATTTTGGAGTAGGGACAACTACAGCAGAGGTGGTGAAGAAGTTTGCTGATGCATTGCCTCCCCAATGGAATAGTTTCTTGGAAATCTTGAAGTATAACGGAGTTTTGAGAACTACAAACATCAACGACTTCGTGCAACTTTTAGAAAACAAGGATCAGGAGGAAACATTAAAGGCAAAAAGAGTTCCAGTGCCACAAAATCCAGAAATGTATTATGGAACCTCCAGCTCTTCGTCTGCAAGAACCGGTCCACATGCTCCACTTCAAACGGCGTTTGTCACAAGCACAGATATGTATGGCAATCCAGTACAAGTTCCTGTTAAGCCAGCTCCCACCACAGACATGTATGGAAATCCAATACAACCACCTCCTCCTCCTCCTGCTCAATAACAAGCGTGTTATGGAGGGACATCATCTGCTGGTCAGCAATCAAAACCAAATACAGTACAGCTCGACACTTCAAGCTTCTCTAAGGTCAGTGTAGAAGTAGCAAGGGAACACATGGAGCTGCTTAACACTGTAGTGAGCGCGTACTGTGGGTTAGTGGAAGGTCAGATTGGCAACATTAATCTGACACAAGAAGACTATCGGCAGATTGATAAGGAAGAGATGGACTTGATGGATATCAAGTGGGCCTTTGCTAGTGCTCTAAGAAGGGCAAAGGATTTCATGGAAAGTACTGGCAGAACCAGCTTGGAAAGCAAGAAAGACACCAAGTATGGGTTCGATAAACAGGCAGTAAAGTGCTTCAACTGTGGTGAACGGGGTCACTTTAAAAGGGAATGTACAAAGCCAGCACAGCACGGGAACCAGAACCCCTTCAGAAACCAAGGCAACCAGCAGAACCAGAACAGGAACAATGAGCGTACATTAATACCTGTCAACAACCAGAGCCAAGCTGGAACATCAAATGCCAACCAGGCACTTGTGGTTCAAGTGGATGAAGGTTGTGACTGGTCAATCCAGTTGAGTGGTGATGCTCCAGATGGAACAGCATGTTTTGCTGAAGTGGTTAAGGATTTAGTTCACACCAGTGGTGGAGAATCTTCCGCCAATGGTGGTGAATCTTCTGAGGATGAAGACTCTTCGGGATATAGCAGGAGTTCAGATGAAGAATCCTCAAGTTCAGGCGATGATCATGTGGGTGACACATCAACTGCGTCAGTCGATGCAGATATTGATGAGCTTTTGGAGGAAGTTGCAGCAGGAACTCAAAGAAGATCTATCTTGGTGGATCAAGCTGCTTATTCTTCGTCTTCTCTCCATTCAGCCTTTATGGCTAATGTCGACAGTTCATCAAGTCAGGTATGTGTCGATGAACCCACTGCTATTAATTGTGATAATTGTGATAGTTTGCATGTTAAATGTGCTGATTTAGAGGAAAACATGTCTGAGTTGCAAGGCAAACATGATGCTTTACAAGCTAGTTTGTTTGACTTGCAAGACAAACATGTTTCTTTGAATGCCAAGTGGTGTGAATTGCAAAGCAAACACGAGGCTTTGCAAGAGAAGTATGATGTGACATTCATCCACAATCAAAAGTTGACCGTGGATCTTTCAAAATGCACTGAAGCCAATATGTTTTATGAAAACCATGAAAAGGAGTTTAAATCGGTAATTGAAAAGTTAAAGAAAGATAAAACCGAGCTAACTAAAATGGTTTCCAGAAAACAAACGGACATTAATTTGTATATCTCTCGCCTTGAGATTATGCAAAAAGAGATGGCTTGTGTGAAAACCGAAAGTGAGGCGATCCAACTTAAGCTAGACAGTTATTTGAGCTCTAGCTATGTGTTGGATCACATCATTGACGTTCAGAAAGAGAAACGGGATGTCACATGCATAGGTTACAAGAAATGTCCACCACCAGTGAGACACAATTATGATGCAATGCCTGACGAGGAGGATAGAGTGTTCTTTGAACCATCTGTTCCTCTAGATGTGAAGGAGTTTGCAACAGGACTCGGATATAAGAAAGATGTATCATCAGATTCAGATGTGTCAGCAGATACATGTGTGTCTTCTGCTGAACTGAATCAGGATCTTCCAGTGATTATTGAGGATGCTGATTCTTCTGATGATGAATCCGATGATACTGACATACCAAAGTCTGATGCGGAAATCAAAGAAGAGGACATACCTCTTGAGAATCATATTCTATGTGATCCTCCTGCAAAACCCGCTAAGACTGTTGCAATCGAGTCCTCGTCTGCAAAAGAGTCGGAGAGTGTGAGCTTGTTGTACACTCTTGTTGGTGATGATAAAATCTACTCTGACAAAGATTTTCCTATTAAGAATGTTAATCAATCTTTAATAAGTAAAGTCTTTGAAAATTCGACAAGTAAGTTTTTAGGAAAGACAGGACCACGTGTTACAGTTACACAGTGTCCTCCTATTCCAAAGGCCGAAATTCGAAAACAATATGCCAATAAGAAACTACCAACTGTGCAAAAACAGCAAAATCACACCAAGCCAAAAGGAAAATCACCGGCTCAAGCACAAAAGAAGCCGAATCAAAAGAAGAACAAAAATGTAAACTTTGTGAAATCGACGGGAACGGACAAAATCGAAACGTTTGAAAACAAATCTAACTTAGACTTTGTTAAGAAAACAATTGTACAGAAAAGAAATGAACCAAGTAGTTCAAAACCTAGTACCTCGGGATCACAAAGTTCATCATCATCGGCAAGACGATCACATGATACTTCGGGGTTTGTTGAACGAAGATCATGTTTTGAGTGTGGAACAATTGGACATATAATTCGAAATTGTCCATATCTTCATAAACAAAAAGGAAAAGTTGATGTTCCCCGTGACCAAACTGACCGCAGGCAAACTGTTTCGGGAAAACAAGATCCCCGCCTTGTAAAAGAAAGGGAAAAGAAACAGAAACGCCAACAGGTCAAGAAAATTGAAAAGGCGATTAAAACCGATGTGGTTAACAAAACAGATGTTTCTGTAAAACCAGATAATTCAAAAACTTCAGACAACCATGAAGTTAAAATTTTAAAGAACAACACTGGTAAAACAAAACAGACCTGGAAACCAAAAACGGTTACTGAATCAGGGGGACCATCACAATTTACCAATCATCAAAGACAAGAAGTTATTGTTATTGGTGAAAATGGAAGACCCAAGACCACAATGACTTGGGTCCCCATCTCCAACTAATTAATTGAGTTCATGTGCAGGGTGTTCCAGGAGGAACTATCAGTAGTCATTGGATTGTTGATAGTGGGGCATCCAGGCACATGACAGGCGACATGAAGCTTCTCTACGACGTCAAATCTATTAGAGGAGGTTATGTTGCTTTTGCTGGAGATAAGGGTGGTTATATTACGGGTGAAGGAATGATATCCAACGGGATTGTCAGCTTTGACAAGATCAACTTTGTGCAACAACTTGATCACAATCTTCTTAGTGTTTCTCAAATTTGTGACAAGCAATTCTCAGTACACTTTGATGCTAATGGATGTTATGTGCTGAAACCCGGCTTCAAAATTCCAAAAGAATGGATTCTCTTGTCAGCTCCAAGGATAAATGATTTGTACGTCCTTGATATGAGCCAAGCTATTACTACGTCTGCACAAGCAACTTGTTTCGTTTCCAAAGCCACAGAAAAAGACTCTATCTCTTGGCACAGACGAATGGGTCACATTCACTTACGCAAAATGAATCATTTGGTTTCAAATGAATTGGTGAATGGTGTTCCTCTCAAAAATTTCCATCTTCAAGACGTCTGTGTTTCGTGCCAGAAAGGAAAACAAACGAAGAAACGACATCCTACTAAGAAAATCAACACGGTGGCAGTTCCTCTTGAACGTTTGCACATGGATTTGTTCGGTCCTGTCAAACACAAGAGTATTCGGAATGATCAATACTGTCTCGTGATTACTGATGACTATTCAAGATTTTCTTGGGTGGCGTTCATGGCACACAAGAGTGAAACCTTTGGCATTATCAAAAACTTGATCATTCAGATTGAGAATTTGTATAAGTTGAAGGTTAGGCGGATACGTAGCGACAATGGTACTGAATTTAAAAATCATGCCATGGCGGAGTTTTGCACTTCAAAGGGTATTCTTCATGAGTTTAGTGCAGCTTATACTCCTCAACAGAATGGCGTCGCTGAACGTAAGAACCGCACATTGATCGAGACTGCTAGGACAATGTTGGTAGAGTCGCAGTTGCCCATTCCATTCTGGTCTGAAGCTGTGGCCTCTGCATGTTATACGTTGAACCGAGTCCTTACAGTCAAAAGGCACAACAAGACCTGCTTTGAGCTTCTTCAGAAACGGAAACCAGATTTGTCTTATCTTGAACCGTTTGGAGCTCCATGTACAATCATCGATCCAAATGGAAAGTTTGGGGCAAAAGCAATTGAGGGATACTTTCTTGGGTATGCCACCCCTAACTTACGAGTCTGGAATCTAGAGATTAAAAGGGTCGAGGAATGGTCTGAGGTCAGAATACAAAGGCACACTTTGCCAGTCAAATGTCCTGGTCAGCCTTGGATGTTTGAGTACGATGACTTTTTCAATTCGATCAATGTTGAAGCCGTTGAAGAAAGTGCTGCGGCAAGGATGTTTTTCGAGAGTGACAATGCAACAGTTTCACCAGTGGTTCGTCCAATTCTTGTCAATCAAGAACCATCTTCGGTGAACAATAATACTCTCGACAATGAGGATTTTCATGATGCAACCGAATTGAACGAATCTTCAGAGGATGATGAATTTCTAGATGCAGATCAAGAAGCTCCAACAACAGCAGTTCATGGTACTTCAGAGGGTACTCCTCCAGTGGATGCCCATAGAACAGCTGAAGCTACTGCATCATCCTCTTCGTCAATTCCGGGCATTGATTTAGTTGTTGATCTCAATTTCAACAATCTGGGTATAAATATTCCAGTTCCAGATAATCCAGAAACAAGGATTCATAATACCCATCCTCAACAAAACATCATCGGAAATGTGCAAAGTGGCATTCAAACAAGAAACATGTTGCGAAACAACAACAATGCAGGCCTGTATGCAGCTATTCGAGAATCCGGGCAACAAAACGATTGGTCTTTCGCGTGTTATGTTTCACAGGAAGAGCCAAGAACTTGGAAAGAAGCCATGAAAGATAACTCTTGGGTTGAAGCAATGCAGGAAGAATTGCAACAGTTCCAGAAGCTTGGTGTCTGGAAACTCGTAGAGAAACCTCCTGGCTACAAGAAGATTGGTACCCGTTGGGTTTTCAAATGCAAAAAGGATGACCGCGGAGTTGTTATCCGGAACAAAGCACGTTTAGTCGTTCAAGGTTTTCGTCAGATAGAAGGAATCGACTACAACGAAGTCTATGCACCTGTTGCACGTCTGGAAGCTATTCGGATCTTTCTGGCTTATGCCTCATTCAAAGGATTCAAGGTTTACCAGATGGACGTCAAAAGTGCATTCTTACATGGTGTGGTTGAAGAAGAGGTGTACGTCGAACAGCCTCCAGGTTTTGAAGATCCTATCCATCCCGATCGGGTTTGGTTGCTCAACAAAGCTCTCTATGGTCTACATCAAGCACCGCGAGCTTGGTATGCAACCTTATCTAACTATATGCTGGAGAACGGTTTTCGAAGAGGTCTTATTGACTGTACTCTTTTCATCAAAGAACAAGATGGAGATCTTCTTCTGGTACAGGTATACGTTGATGATATTATTTTTGGTTCTACTAATGATGTCTTGTGTAGGAATTTCGAGCGCATTATGCAGGATAAATTCGAGATGAGTGCTATGGGGGAAATGACTTTCTTCTTGGGCCTACAAGTGCAACAAACTGAGTCTGGGATATTCATCCCTCAGACTAAATATGTTGGTGACATCTTGAGCCGGTTCCAGATGTCTGATGCAACGCCCATTGGTACCCCACTGCCACAAAATCACGGAATTACTCCAGACTTGAAGGGTGAAGCTGTTAGCCCCTCATACTACCGCGCAATGATCGGATCTCTTATGTACCTCACAGCATCAAGGCCAGACAAAATGTACCCAACGTGCCTGCTTGCCAGATATCAAGTCAACCCGAAGGCCTCACATCTTGCAGCTGTAAAAAGGATTTTTCGTTATTTGAAGGGTTACCCTGACACCGGTCTATGGTACCCTAGGGATAATAACTTTGACTTGATCGCATTCAGTGATTCTGATTTTGGCGGATGCAAAATCGACGGCAAATCCACAACGGCTGGATGTCAGTTTTTAGGAAATCGCCTAGTCACATGGCAGTGCAAGAAGCAGACGTGCGTTGCTACATCAACATGCGAAGCTGAATACATTGCTGCCTCAAGTTGTTGCTCCCAAGTTCTGTGGATCCAACAACAATTGCGGGACTACGGTTTTGAATTTCTAACTACTCCTATTTACGTTGATAATTCTGCTGCTTTACAGATCACTAGAAATCCTGTGCAGCACTCAAAGACCAAACACATCGAAATCAAATATCACTTCATACGTGATTGCTTTGAGAAAAGGCTAATCGATGTTGTTAAGGTCCACACCGATGACCAACGTGCCGACCTCTTTACCAAAGCATTTGACAAATCAAGATTTGACTTTTTATTATTGGTAAACGGCATTAAGGTCAAGCAAGAGTAAAACCAACATCGGAAAATCATTTTTGTAAATACCTTTGTGTTTTAAATTTTGTCTTAGTTTATTGATTTTAGGGGGAGTAAATCCAAAATCTGAAAATCCAAAAACATCGAAAAATTTCAAAAACACAAAAACAATAGAAAAACAAAAATGAGTTTCCTGGCGAGCAAAAGAGAAAATGATAGTACATCAGTGGTCTATCCAAACCTCTTTAAACCTTAAATGAAATACGATATGCAGCTCTATATAAGATGTATCGGTAGGCTCACAATCATTTTAAAGTGTGCAGGGTGATATAAATCTTAATCGACTGAAGATCAGGTGGGAACCATTCATTGGCATATGGTCTTAGTACCGAAATTTCGTTTGATTGATTGCCGAGGTTCTGAGATATTCGGTCTTTATGCTGCTTATCATCTGGGTATCATGGTTGTATCTTATACCAAAAAAATAACGGGGACGCAAGTCTAGATCTTCCATGATACTATACATACGTGTACATACTGCATTCGACCTCAATAAGTGATAAACAATCACATGTCCAAACAAATAAGTGATAAAATATCACATTTATCCGGGAGTCAAGTTCGTCTCTCTGCTGTACGGAAGTACTGACCTGTTCACGGACTTGCTCCTGTGCCCTCATGCATATGAAAATCAAGTTCCTCATCAATAAGTGATTATGTCACATAGGGCTTGTTTTCAAATCAAAATAAGTGAGAATCTCACATCATATACGGTCAAACAGATGATAATCGGTATACTCACCGGTAAGATGAATCCTCGTGCATACCTTGATACGGGAATGTGTCGTGATGTGGATGAACACCGGTCGGTAAGTATAAATCATACCTTAACGTATCCCCTCGCCATGATTACATCTGATAAGTTGAGTTTAAGTGGACAACAATACCGATAATTGTTATAGGATGCTTATCTTAATGTTAACTAATTGAACAACAAGAGCGTTTTGGCATGACCGTACTCTGATATGATTCTCTTACCCTCGAAACTCGCAAAAAGAATGTCTGTATATATTTGTTTACTGCTTTCAGTCTTTACATTTCGAAATATTAAAAATACCAAAAAGATTTTAGGTGTGTTTTAATATAAACTTTATAAAAGCCAAAAAGATTTTGTTTCTATTTTATTTTCGATCGTACGATGTTGGATCTCGAGTCTTCGTTACCTGAAACCTGACTGAAAACCGAATTGACTAAATCTTCATAAACGGTCGAAATTTGCAAGTTTTGAAAGTTAGACACTAAAATTGACAAATTTATTAAACTTTCAAACTGTCGGACGGTGTTTGATTGAAACATGGTCATTCGTGTGTCATTTGCTTATGCTAACTATATTCCAAGCAGTTGTTCTCATTACGCGTTTAGATTTCTTGCATGTGCAGATTCTAAAGGCAAGGAGAACATAGTCGATGACAAGCTTCGGAATGAAGACACGACGTGAAGGCACTCAAAAGATGAAGATGATCGAGTTGCCGCTGACCATCATCAACACCACAAGGATCTCAAGCTGTAAAGATCAAGTCATTCACGAGCATAACTCAAGGGGGAGCTTATGTTAAGGGGGAGTTTGTCAACACACTTCCTACATGAAACGGGGAGTTTGTTGATACACTTTCTGCTTTCAAGACGTGAAGACTTTGAAGATCCTCCGACATTGAAGACTTGAAAGGACGTCAGAGACTTGAAGACACGAAGATCGAGACAAAGTTACAGCCAAGGGGGAGTTTGTTGGTGCACTTGTGTCTGTACTTTGTCTGTATCTTGTCACGATATAAAACGATGTCCTTTGTTAGTCCTGTAAGTTTGACCAAGTCAACCATCCTCCTGGTTTGACTTGGCCAAACAGTTAGAACATGATTGTAACATGTCTGTGTCGAAGGATGACTCATCGAAGGATAGTTTAGATCCTTCGATGAGCTCGAAAGATGAACCTCGATAGATCATCCTTCGAGGTATATGTAGATCTTTCGACAGGTTTCAGATCGATAGATGATCCTTCGATCAGTCTATCTGATCCTTCGACCAGACAATCTGTGACGGGTATTGACAGGTGGTCCTTGGGACAACCCTTAAGCATGTTAAAATATGAAATAATCCTCCATTTAGCCGTGTAATTATCTTGAATTAGATAACTACGATGCTTATGTTTCAGGTACGAATTAGGAGCTAAAAGACGAATCAAAGGCAGCTTTTAGAGGCTCTGGTGGAAAACGGGTCAAGAGGAGAACAAGAGAATAACAAAGAAGTGAAGGCAGCCGAGTACCGTAAATTACGGTACTACCGTAATTTACGGTAGACTATTTTCTCACTTCAGTTTCCACCGTAACACAGGAGAGTTGAGCCGTAACAAATAGTTGACCACCGTAAATTACGGTGGAGCCGTAATTTACGGTGGAGCCTGCACGGAAAATATGTAACTGCCATATTATAATCGGTTTTTGGGTGTCTTTTGGTATTATCTCATCATTGACGGTTCTTGGACACTTTGGGGGCGAATTTGGAGAACTTGTTGGGTTTGTGAACATTTTCAATCATTCGGTTTGTTATTTTGATTTGTATGAACACTAGTTTGATGTTGATGATGATTCACCGCGCCATGTCCGGCTAAACTCTTCGGTGATCATCCTAGGTGAATGTTTCTGAACCTTTTGTGTGTTTAATTTCTGCATTTCTAGAATGATATCTTGCGTTGCTTGAATGTCATGGTGTATGTTTGATTGTTTGTAGTGTGTTAATCTATATTGCAACCCCTAGTCTTAATCGTACGTTCTTGGTGCCGTTGGCAACCGAGATATCACGGGAAGGGTTAGGGTTGGTTATTGGTTAATAGGTCATCGGGAAACAACCTCGCGTTATCTAATCCGAGTACTTTGTTCCCTTTTATCACTTCAATCACATATACACGAGTTATGTCTATGTAACTCTTTCTAGTGAAATTGCACACAACTGTTTAAAGAAACTGAAACCTAGGGTGATCATTGTTCTCTCCTAATTGTTTACAACCAACTTTGATTTGATTTAGTTCTTAATTTAGTTTTCTAAAACAACAATCTACAATCTTGAATTTTAATTTTCTGCAATTTAGTTTAATAATTAGTTTAAGTGCAAAGCTATATAATCGACACATTTTCCACATACTCCCTGAGTTCGATACCCTACTACCACTAACTACAGTTGTTTAGGGATTAAATTTGCGTGACCCACGACATCACGTCAAATTTTGGCGCCGTTGCCGGGGAGTAGTGCGCAACGTGTGTTAGTTTAATAGTTTTGTTTGTTATTTTCGGGTTTACGCTGGTTGTGTTTAGTGTGCAGGTACTTCAGGTGTATGCATACTAGAGACTCTCACAGGTCATCACCGCTATCGTTTGATCCGGAAATTGAAAGAACGCTACGACAAAACCGAGTTTTAGTGCGAGAAAACAAAATCATTGGTTCACCCACTTCACCCATTACACCGAGAAACATCATGGCTGATTCTCAGATTCCACCTACAACCAGTCAAACAACCTCATCCTTTATACCTACTTCCACCCAACCATCACCAAACACTACATTACCTAATACCACTGCTGAATTTACACCAACCAACTCCACTCAACCAATCACCACTCAAACTGAACCTACCATCACTTACGATCCATCCACCACAATCCCACCATTATCACACTTCTTTCCCCCAACTACGGGTCAATCATCATCCACCTTCACAATTGCACCCAATTCAACTATCGTGCATACTACTTCATCTTTTAGACCACAACAACAACAGTCGGGCTTTCAGTATTCGACTATCCCATTTGGGCAGACCTCGGGAATTCAGGGAGATGGTTATGATGAGGGATTTGAAGACTATGAGGGTTATGAAGATGATGGGTACGGTTATGGAGGTTATGGTGATCAAGGGGAGTTTGGGTATTTGCAAAGTCAATCTCAAGGGATGGCAAGTGTTGGTGGAATGCCATTGCAACAAATTATACCACAACACATTCGGCCAAGACCACAAGGGCCAACAATCCAACAACCCATTCCATTGCAACAAGTTAGGCCACAACATGTACACCCACAATTTCAAAGGCCAAATCAATACCCACCGATGCCCCAACAACCAATTGCACCACAAGGGCCTATACCAAGACCAATGGGTCCTATTCGTCCAAGGGGCCGATTGGGTGTTCCAAGAAGGCATCTTAGGGAACAAGCAAGGGGAATAGAGGCACATTTCAGGCCAATCATCACTCAAAACCCTTCACCGGTGGTTATCCCTCACAACAACCAAGGGAGGACTTTTGAAGTAAGAACAAACTCGTTGCAAAGTTTACCGAAGTACAAAGGGTTAGCAACGGAGGAGCCGTATTTCCATCTAGAGGCCTATGACTCAATTTGCAACCCTTTTGGGAGTCAAGGTTTTTCGGCCGATGAAGTCAAGTTGGTCTTATTTCAGTTTTCTTTGGAGGATAAGGCAAAGAAATGGTTCTATACATTACCTTCGGCATCAATATATACATGGGGGAGATGCAACAAACCTTTTTGGATGAATTCTACACCGCCCAAAAGACCAATGATGCGCGGAAGGGATTGAGAAGCTTTCAACAACAACACGGTGAGATGTTCCATGAGGCGTTTGAGCGTTTTAACATGATGATTAAAAACTGCCCTCATCATGGAATTGAGTTATGGGAGTTGATGAACGCCTTTCATGAGGGGTTGAGTGCCGAAGACGCACGTGATTTGATGTCTATCACCGGAGGGACGTTTGGAACGAATTATGAGAATGAAGATTGGGAGTTTTTGGAAAGCATGGCAACTACATCAAAAAGGAAGGCCCAAGCTTCAAGGAGAGCCCGACCAACCACTAACCGACCGCAAGTGCACGCCATAGATGATGGTAATGTTCAAACCACTAACCAAATTTATGATGTTTGTGCTTTGTGTAATGAAATAGGTCATGCGGCTGAAAATTGCCAAGGGATGTTGGAAGGGCAATATGAGGAAGTCCACGCGGTTCAAGGTCAAGGTCAAGGAGGAGGTGGTAGGAACTACAACAACATGAATTCAAACACCTACCACCCCGGATTGAGGAACCATCCGAACTTTAGATATGGGAACCCATCAAATCAAGCGAACCCGGATTTTCAAGGTAGCCAAGGTAATTTTGGTTCACGGCCATCTTACAATAACCAAGGTGGGTACCGAGGCGGGAATAACCAAGGGTATCAAAAACAATACCAAACGGGTCAAGAACAAGGGGGACCTTCGGGTGGAAACGAGGTGATGGAGATGCTAAAGAGCATGCAAATGGAGATGCAAAAACGGAACCAACTAGACGAAGTGCGAATGCAAAAAGACGAGGTTCGTGATAAAAGCATCCAATCACTAACAACTCAAATGGGTCAATTAGCAACCGATGTGGCGGAACTAAAGAAAGGTAAGGGTCAACTTCCAAGCGACACTAAGGTAAACCCTTCACATGGTTCGTCACGAGGTAATGTTAATATTAACCATGTTAGTGTTCTAAGAAGTGGGAAAGAGTTTAAGGCCAATTTGTCACCCGAATTGGTCGAGGGGGTGGTTGAGGATATCACGGGAATGGAAAGTGATGATGAACTTTCATCGGTTAAACCAAAAGAACCAAGTATTAAAAAACCGGGGTTGGGTGAAAGTGAAAAGAATGAAAAAGTTGAGGGTGAACCGAGTTAAGTTCCATTTCCATCGGCCTTACTTGACCCGGGAAAGAAAAATTTTATTGTGTCAAGGGGTCCTCAAAAAGAGGAAATGTGGGATATGTTCAAACAAGTTAAAATAAATCTCCCACTCCTTGATGCAATAAAACAAGTTCCCGCTTATGCAAAATTCTTAAAAGAATTATGTACACAAAAGAGGCAAAACAAAAAGAAAGTGCCTAAGCGGGTGGATTTGACCGGGCAAGTGAGTGCGGTGTTGAATGGGGAGCTTCCTCCTAAGCTCCAAGATCCGGGCACGCCATTGATTAATGTGCAAGTGGGTAATTTTCAAATGGCTAAGGCGTTGCTAGATCTCGGAGCCGGAGTTAGCATTTTACCGGGGGGCTTATACGACCAATATGACTTTGGTCCATTAGCAAGGGTGGAGACGACGGTTGTTTTGGCCGATTTGTCTCATAAGTTGCCCCGGGGTATGGTTCAAAATGTTATTGTAAAAATTGATGAGTTTTATTATCCGGTGGATTTCTTAGTGTTGGATTACTCATCGGCGGACCCTAAACAACAACAAAACATAATTTTGGGTCGGCCATTTTTAAGCACCGCACATGCTATTATCGATTGTAGATTTGGTACAGTTGATATGGCATTTGGAAATCGAAAAATGCGTTTGAATGTTTTTACTAACAATTCTAATGCTAACGGTGTTGATGAGTGTTTTATGGCAGACATAGTAGATGGATGCAACCCGCATGAGTATGAGGAGGATGGTTTGGATATTTGCCTGTGTGACTTTTCTGAACAGGTACATGCTTATGCACTACGGGTTGAAGAGGAAGCACAAGATGTGATGGCAATAAAAGAAGGTAGACCACCATGGACCCATCAATTCGAGGGTCTACCGGTGGAAATTGATTCGGGTACAAAACCATCGTTGGAGGAACCCCCAAAGTTAGAGCTCAAGGACTTGCCTAGCCACTTAAAGTACGTATTTTTAGGGGATAATGACACTTTACCGGTCATTATTGCCTCTAATTTGGAGTTGGCACAAGAGCAAAAGTTGATGGAGGTGTTAAAAGCGAACAAGGGTGCTATTGGATGGACGATTGCCGATCTCAAAGGAATTAGTCCATCCATCGTCATGCACAAAATTATCACAACTGAAGATGCCAAACCGACACGAGAAGCTCAAAGGCGGTTGAACCCAAACCTAAGGGAGGTAGTAAAAAAAGAGGTAATTAAGTGGTTGGATGCGGGAATTATCTATCCGATTTCGGATAGTGCTTGGGTGAGTCCCACCCAAGTTGTGCCTAAGAAGGCCGGCATTCAAGTAGTCAAGGATGAAAGTGGTGAACAAATTGCCACCCGACCGGTTACCGGGTGGCGGGTGTGTATTGACTACCGGAAATTGAATGCCGCCACTTCTAAGGACCATTTCCCACTACCTTTTATTGACCAAATTATTGAAAAATTGTCGGGTCAAAAATATTATTGCTTCTTAGATGGGTATTCGGGTTATAATCAAATTGCCATACACCCGGATGACCAACACAAGACCACCTTCACATGTCCATATGGCACCTTTGCCTTTAGGCGAATGCCATTTGGTTTGTGTAATGCTCCGGCAACTTTTCAACGATGTATGATGAGTATTTTCTCGGACATGGTTGGAGAGTCGCTCGAAGTATTCATGGATGATTTCTCCATTTTTGGCACTACTTTTGATGCTTGTCTCAACGAATTGCAAAAGGTTTTAAAAAGGTGCGTTGAGAAAAATTTAGTGCTAAGTTGGGAGAAAAGTCATTTCATGGTGCAAGAGGGCATTGTGTTGGGACATGTGATTTCGGAAAGAGGGATGGAGGTGGATAAGGCAAAGATACGGGTAATATCATCTTTGCCACCTCCTAAAAATGTTAAGGGTGTAAGGTCATTCTTGGGACACGCGGGTTTTTATCGACGTTTCATTAAGGGATTTAGTGTTATCACCAAACCCTTATGCAATTTGTTATTAAAGGATGTCCCGTTTGATTTTACTAACGAGTGTATGCAAGCTTTCACTGTTTTGAAGGAACACTTGGTCAAGGCGCCTATCTTGCAACCACCCGATTGGTCAAAGCCGTTCGAGATAATGTGTGATGCAAGCGATACCACTATTGGTGCAGTTTTGGGTCAACGGGTTGACAAGAAGCCGGTGGTTATTTATTATGCAAGCAAAACTTTATCCGAAGCGCAACTTAACTACACCACAACCGAGAAGGAATTATTAGCGGTGGTGTATGCTTTGGATAAGTTTCGTTCGTATATTTGGGGAAGCAAGGTAGTGGTTTACTCGGATCATAGTGCGGTTCGGTACTTGATGGAGAAAAAGGATGCAAAGCCGCGGTTGATTCGATGGGTCTTATTGTTACAAGAGTTTGATCTTGAGATCCGAGACAAAAAGGGATGTGAGAATGTTGTTGCGGATCATTTGTCCCGAATCCTGTTGGAAGGTGTAGATGATGCAAGTGAAATCAATGAACGGTTCCCCGATGAACAATTGTTGGCCGTTTCTACTTATGTTGCCCCTTGGTATGCTCATTACGTTAACTATTTGGCCAAGGGTGCGATTCCAAATCATTGGACTAAGAAGAGACGACAACAGTTTTCTAGTCAAGTGAAGCAATATATATGGGACGAACCCGACTTGTTCAAAATCGGGGCCGACCAAGTGATAAGAAGATGTGTTCCCGAAACTGAAGTTTTAGAGATATTGACCCATGCTCATTCATCCGCATGTGGGGGCCATTTTAGTGGGAATAAGACAGGCTATCGGGTGTTATCGAGTGGGTTTTATTGGCCCACGATTTTCAAGGATGCTCGTGAGTATGCCCGAAATTGCATCAATTGTCAAAGAATGGGAAGCATTTCGAAACGTGATGAAATGCCGTTGCAACCAATTTTGGTAGTGGAGGTATTTGATGTTTGGGGAATAGACTTCATGGGCCCTTTCCCAAACTCAAATGGGTTTTTATACATATTGGTTGCGGTTGATTACGTGTCGAAATGGATTGAAGCTATTGCCACAAGGACCAACGATCATTCCGTTGTATGTAAGTTTGTGCAATCCAATATTTTTTCTCGCTTCGGTGTACCTCGGGTGATAATAAGTGATGGTGGTTCACATTTCAAAAATTTCAATTTTGGAAAGTTGCTAAGGAGATATAGTGTGAATCACCGTGTGGCTACACCGTACCACCCGCAAACGAGTGGTCAAGTGGAGGTATCTAACCGGCAAATCAAAGAAATTCTAATGAAGACGGTTAGAACGGATAGGAAAGATTGGTCAAGCAAGCTTGATGACGCATTGTGGGCGTATCGCACGGCTTTCAAAACCCCACTTGATACCACTCCGTATCGAATGGTTTACGGGAAAGGATGTCATTTGCCTATGGAGTTGGCACATAGGGCATATTGGGCAATTAAAACAGTGAATGCGGACTATGATGAAGCGGGTCGGGCGAGGAAGCTTCAACTGAATGAAATTGAGGAGATAAGGGACCAAGCGTATGAGTGTGCATCTGCATACAAAGACAAACTGAAAAAAGTTCATGATGCGAAGATAAAGAAGAAGAACTTTGAAGTGGGTCAAAAAGTGTGGTTATACAATTCAAGGTTGAAAATGTTCGCGGGGAAACTCAAGAGCAAGTGGATGGGCCCTTACGTTGTCCGACGAGTGGGAAGGTTCGGAGATGTTGACATTCAAGACGAGCGAACATTGAAACAACAAACGGTGAACGGTCACCGGTTAAAGCCGTATTTGGATGGCAATGACATCAACAACTTGGAGCTTGACAAAGCGGGCTACATCTTACGCCCGGTCGAGGAGGAACAACCATGAGAGGCCCAGGTTTGGTGGTAGTGTACATAGTAGTTTTGTTTTGTCTTGTTTTGTATTTTTGCACAATTGCCATAGTTTCTCGAAGTCCGTGTTCGAAACAAGTGTGGGGAAGTTCGGGTCGCGAATTGCTCTTACATCGTGTTGAGGACAACACGGGATTTTTGAGGGGGTAGGGTAATTTTTACAAGTTTTTGAAAAAATTAAAAAACATAAAAAAATAGAAAAGTTTAAAAAATCTAAAAAAATTTGTCACTTATAACCTCAAGTTTTGTCAAAATGTGGATGCCCAGTGTCCGCTGTAAATTACGGTGGAGCCGTAATTTACGGTGGGTGTTAAAAATTGTGTGGACTTTATGGTGTAAACCTCCTGTGTTACGGTAAGAATTCAAGTCCAGAGTTTACCGTAAATTACGGTATTGCCGTAATTTACGGTGGAGGTTGAAAATTGTTGAGGGTTACGGTACAAACTTCCTGAGTTACGGTAAAGAAAAGAGGTTCAGGTCTCACCGTAATTTATGGTGAGACCGTAAATTACGGTACGCGAAAAATTCCTATCCGTCGGCTGGGGTCTGCACATATAAAAAAAAATAAATAATAAACTCTAATACAACAAAGCTGATCACGTGAAGAAACCCTACCCACTCATTCAACTTTCACTTTCCCATTGTCATCTTCTTCTCCCAAAAACCCACAACCTCCATTCTTCTTCTACTTTCTTTCTCTCATAAAACCTTCAATTCTTGTTCAAATCAAGTGGGATTTTGGTCTAAATTGACTAATTTTTCACAAGCTTTGTGATTGTGAGGAGAGATTTCAGAGAAAACATAATTTTGGGGGTCGAAATTTGAAACCCTAGTTTGAAAGAATTTGGGGGTTTTGGGATTTTTGGTTTCACAAGCATCCTTCCATCTTGAAACAAGGTATGAACCCTTACTTTGTTATATTATGGTGATACATTGTGAAAAACAAGGTGATTTAGGTTACGTGTTCTTGCCCACTTGCTTGTTGTTAAGATATGATAATGGAACTGTTTATTGAACATGGTTGATGGTTGTAGATGTAGGAATTGTTGTTAAAATAGTGAACTTTTGGGATGCTCTACATTCTAGAGACACCATGCCCAATTTTTGAAAAATTCTTGAACACTTTAGGTTCACTAACATCTACAACCATGACAACAAGCAAGTGTGGGGAGGATTTTGAAGAGAGTGTTTAATTTGGTGTTTGTTTTTGTTGCTTGCCTCTTGTGTGTAGGAAATGGCAAAGACAAAGGAGAAAGCGGGTTCAAGTTCATCTTCATCAAAAGGCAAAGGCAAGGGCAAGGAAAAGGAACAACCATCAAAGAAGAGGCAATATATGGGTAGGGTAAGCGAGAGCGAAAGCGAAGAAGAAGAAGAGATGGAGTTAGACCCAAGTGATAAACTGGTGTGGAATTCGGGGTCGTTGGATGACCAACCCGAAATCTGGCAGCCAACCCTTTATAACGACTGCATGAACAAGTTAAAAAATAAAGCAGCCGCGTTTATCTGTGAAAAAGAGGTTGATGAACCCCAGTTTGGCCAGTTCGGGGTGTTTGATAAGTTCCGTGCTTTGGGTTGGGAAGGAGCACTCAAGTGTTTTGATAAAGATAAGAGCAATCTGTTTATGACTGAGATTCAGGAGTGGATGGCAACACTTAAATGTCACAACTTCCACAGACCATCACAAATGAAGTTGATTGGGATGGTACATGGGGTACCAGTTGAAATGTCATTCGATACGTTGAAGAAGCTGGGAAAATATGATAGTCTTCCGGCTAAGGAGTACATGATTCCCACGCTTGATGATTTATTGCTCAAACCCGAAAAGCACGTGACATGGAACAGTATGTTAGCGGATTTGTTTTTGCCCGGTAGGTACGGTGGCGTGTTATACCGAAAAAATCTGAAGATAGAAGCCAAGCTATTGCATACGATCTGTTTGCTAAATGTCATCCCAAGAAGAGGGGATAAAGAACAGGTGAGGTTTCCAGAGATACCTGTTCTGTATTCATTGATGCATGGATCCCCACGCTTTCCAATACGCTACCTGATTATGCACCATTTGTGGATATGCCGGAACAAATACGGGAGAGACATTGTCCCGTACTGTCGCATCATAACGGGTTTAATGAAACAGCAGAAGGCACTCACATCTGAAGACCGGGGTTTAACGAAAAGGCACCAGCCTTTTACTTTGGATAGGTTGGGAAACGTTTGGACATATACTCAGTCTGAACGTTATCACAAGCTGAAATCGGAGGGTCAACGGTGGAGGGCATTGAAATTGGGTGCAAGGGAGTTGTTACCGGGAGAACCGGATGAACCTGAAAGCGATGAAGAGTTGATTCCGAGTGGGGATGATGATTACGCAGACGAGCCACAGGGTGGTGCAAATGTTGGTTTTGGGGTTTTTCATGGTGGTCATGGTGGTACGTTCTACGACTACGCGCAGCAACCGTATGAGCCGGGGTGGGCTTATAGTGGTTCAATGCAGGAGGTGATCGAGAGCCAACGCCCGCCGGCGGCCATCTTTGATACTTGGTCGGGTTCGGAGAGGTCGTTATTTGATCAAGGCACGCGGAATAGCGCTAGTATTGAGCGGGCGCTTAAACATAGCTTCGATCGCAATGAATCATGGCACCGTACCCATGCATACTCTCGAGAGGTGGATGCTAATAACAGATATCATGATGATCAAATGAGGCGGATGCATGCGGATTGGCATGCCGGAAGGCCGGTGGTTGAAGATCCACAACATGTGGACTATGCTTCATTGCCGCCTTATGATGATAGCATTTCTTATCCGACTCCACCACTCCACCATTCTCAGTGGCTTGATCCAAGACGGCAAGAGGGACCACAACAACAAGAGGGAAGCAGTAGCGGCGCATTCGGGTTTGGAGAGTGGAATGATATGATGTCATCCATCTTTGGGCCTCCAGGACCGCGCTACTATTGATCAGGTGGTTTTCTCTCTTTTGTATAGTTTGTATATATTTGTTGGTTTATGTTGATTATGGTTGGGAGGATGGGTGGTGATTGATCATGTGGTTGATTATTGGGTTGGCGATGGTTGGTGGTGTTGTGTTTAAAATGAAAAACATAAAAAAAATATAAAATGAAAAAAAATACAAAAAGAAATTTGGGGTTTGAGATGAGAAGCTTTTTGTGGATGTTGAAGTGGGTTAGTGATCAAAGCCTCCCAAAGCCATACATTGGGGTCAATGTATCCCAAGTGTGGGGATGGGGGGAATTTTTTGAAGATTTTTGAAAAATTTTAAGCCGAGCAAAACAATGTGAAATCTTGACGCCCTAATTTATCCCAAGTTAATGCACCGGCAACCCTTATTACCCTTTTCATTCTTGGTGAGAGTTGTAGCCACACGTGTACATAAATAATCTTAGATGAGAGTGGCTATGGGTGGGGGTGCGTTAGAACTTGTGCTTGAATGCGATTTGAATCCTTAGTTAGACATGAATGTAGAAAGGATAAGGGCATTAGGTAGCCTCGTCGTTGGTGTGAGCGAGTGTGGGATTTGGGGGGTTGGACCTCATTAATTATACATATGAGCATGGTTGCGAGAGGGGCGGGGGTTTGGACATTTAGTTGCCCATTTTGTGCCTTTAAAGCTTATCATTTGTTTCCCCTAGCTACTTACTTGAAAATTCACCCAAATTTGACCCGGTCTTGTAGTATTAGTGATAGAATTAGTAGTTTTGTGAGTTTGAAGTAGTTTTGGTTAATGTGTTATTGTATGATGCTTTGAAAAAAAAAAAGGAAAAGCAACGAAAAAAAAAAGAGAAAGAGTTTCATGGTCTTGTATATAGTAGTGCATATTTGTTAGTTGGTTTTATGTTTGTAATAAAAAGACCGGGTCGAATTTTCGTTACTCATATATATTCCATTTCCTACCTTATACACCTAGCCACGTTACAACCTTTAAGTTCCTTTGATTTGCATTCATGTTTGACCCATTATAGGAGGATGATTGATTCAGGTACAAGCTTATGATTGTGCATCCACCCGTTTGCCTAGTGTGTGTCTAGCTTATCGTTGCTAGTTTTCACTTGTAGCCGAGAGGAGAGAATTTGTGAGGGGTGTATTGCTTGGGTGTTAAAAAGGGGTCGGTAAAGAAATTGCATGTTTCGTTTGGTTTGATTTGATCACTTGTTTTGAAACCATGTTGATGTGTTGCTTGGGACAAGCAACGGTTAAGTGTGGGGATGTGACGGGTGGTCCTTGGGACAACCCTTAAGCATGTTAAAATATGAAATAATCCTCCATTTAGTCGTGTAATTATCTTGAATTAGATAACTACGATGCTTATGTTTCAGGTACGAATTAGGAGCTAAAAGACGAATCAAAGGCAGCTTTTGGAGGCTCTGGTGGAAAACGGGTCAAGAGGAGAACAAGAGAATAACAAAGAAGTGAAGGCAGCCGAGTACCGTAAATTACGGTACTACCGTAATTTACGGTAGACTATTTTCTCACTTCAGTTTCCACCGTAACACAGGAGAGTTGAGCCGTAACAAAAAGTTGACCACCGTAAATTACGGTGGAGCCGTAATTTACGATGGAGCCTGCACGGAAAATATGTAACTGCCATATTATAATCGGTTTTTGGGTGTCTTTTGGTATTATCTCATCATTGACGGTTCTTGGACACTTTGGGGGCGAATTTGGAGAACTTGTTGGGTTTGTGAACATTTTCAATCATTCAGTTTGTTATTTTGATTTGTATGAACACTAGTTTGATGTTGATGATGATTCACCGCGCCATGTCCGGCTAAACTCTTCGGTGATCATCCTAGGTGAATGTTTCTGAACCTTTTGTGTGTTTAATTTCTGCATTTCTAGAATGATATCTTGCGTTGCTTGAATGTCATGGTGTATGTTTGATTGTTTGTAGTGTGTTAATCTATATTGCAACCCCTAGTCTTAATCGTACGTTCTTGGTGCCGTTGGCAACCGAGATATCACGGGAAGGGTTAGGGTTGGTTATTGGTTAATAGGTCATCGGGAAACAACCTCGCGTTATCTAATCCGAGTACTTTGTTCCCTTTTATCACTTCAATCACATATACACGAGTTATGTCTATGTAACTCTTTCTAGTGAAATTGCACACAACTGTTTAAAGAAACTGAAACCTAGGGTGATCATTGTTCTCTCCTAATTGTTTACAACCAACTTTGATTTGATTTAGTTCTTAATTTAGTTTTCTAAAACAACAATCTACAATCTTGAATTTTAATTTTCTGCAATTTAGTTTAATAATTAGTTTAAGTGCAAAGCTATATAATCGACACATTTTCCACATACTCCCTGAGTTCGATACCCTACTACCACTAACTACAGTTGTTTAGGGATTAAATTTGCGTGACCCACGACATCACGTCAGGTATATATACCCATGTAATGTGTTCACTTCTTGGTGTGAGATAAGTGACAGACAGACACTTGGAGAGACACTTCACAGAGAACACACACGCACTATGAGAGTTTGCAAAACAGATTTGTAAACATTGAGCTTGTAACCGAACCTTTCATTCGTATTAATACAAGTGGTGTTAATCGGTGAATATTGTGTGTGTCTTGTGTTTGTGCTTGTTTCATCTCGGTTTGCACTCTAGCTTGGATTCCGCACTTGCTAGTGTGTTAACATAACAAGGTTAAGGTTTGACCTCATCCTCCGAGGGACCTACAAGTTGAAGTGCCCGTGTTAACGGCGGGCTTTCGGTCAGTATCATTTTGGTTCATTATGGTGTTGGTACGATACAAGCGCTCGATATATATAACAATTAACACGTATGTTACATCGATTAAAACCATAAAAATAAACACCTGTAGTGATGTTGTTTAGACGGTATTGGTATGACTCGTCATAGTACCGGTATTCATTTACGTTTACGACGGAGTTGTACAACTGAAATAATATGGAAGTCGGAAAACCATAAAAATGAATACATGTATTGGGATGAATATGTATTGGGACTGATATTGTTCCGAAATACGGTGATAGTTTAATAAAAGAGTTAATTACACCGATAGTCCATGTGGTTTATGGAAAGTAAGAACCATAGGTACCAATAGTTTAAAGTAACAATCTAAGGTTTTAACTTTTGATTTTGTAACATCCTAGGGCCTTAAGGTTAACGGGTGTTAAATACTAACTGAAAACTTAGAGTATTTTTGTCAATTAAAAACTTAGTACCCAACCTTGTTACTTTAGAGAAACCACAGGGACTAACCTC
The DNA here is from genome assembly GCF_002127325.2 of Helianthus annuus. Classification (NCBI taxonomy): domain Eukaryota; kingdom Viridiplantae; phylum Streptophyta; class Magnoliopsida; order Asterales; family Asteraceae; genus Helianthus; species Helianthus annuus. Next base: position 8,496,903 of record NC_035443.2, read on the forward strand.
GCAACTAACTTTAATAGTATTTAAAACAAAAATTTTATTTTTTTCCTCATTTTCTTTAACGTTTTTTATTATTTATCTAAAAAAATATAAAAAATGAGGACAAACCAAAGCACGCTAATTTATAAAATCTAAAATGGTCAATATGAGTTATAAAAAAACTTCTCGAAACCATGGAATAAGTCACTTTTAATTCTAAACCATTTTTACACATAATTCAGTTTTAGTAAAAAAAAAATAAAGTTTATATCCATCAAAAACTAACTTCAAATTTATTAAAAAAGTTGTGATCAATATGAAGTTTAGTTTGAAGGTGATCATCAGACAATAAAGCAAATATGAAGTTTATATCTATCATATACCCATCCATTCATCATAATTTAGTTTGAACCAAATTTCTATGAAGTTTAGCAATATCTTTACTCTCATCCATTCATCACTTTATATCCATCAAGAACTAAATTCTCATGTGCAAGGTGGTCACCAAAAAATGGTTGGATGGTTCCACGGCACGGTGCCGATGGTGGTTCCACAACACGGTGTCGGTGGTGGTTCCACGGTACGGTGGTGGTACGACATAAAGATGCGACGGTGTTGGGTGGTGCAACAATTTAGTGGTGTATGTTGGGTGATGATTGGGTGGTGCGATGGTTCGATGACACGGTGGTTGTTCAACGGTTAGGTGGTGATGCGACAGCATTGAATGGTCCCAATGTGTATGTAATTTTTATTTGATTAACTTTATTTTCTCTTTTATTATTTAAATTATGTCAACATATTTAATAAAAATAAATAAATAAATGTACCTAAGATAGTTTACCTCCCATTCATATAGGATTATCAAATAAAATAGACTTTAATGAGTTAACTAGAACAATTTTTTTATGAGTGACCTATTTGAAACACTCCTAAAACTTGGTTATCATTTTGTGATGTAAGCTAATTACTGAAGTGGCTTCAAATTAGCTTTTAATACGTCAATTACGTATAATCATTTAAAAGTGGTTCACATACATAATTAAAAAGGTTTAATTAAATAATATAAGAAAAAAGAAAAATTATGTTTTATATATTACAAGAGTTAATTTTGTGGTTAGTCCATGTGTTTCTCTAAAGTTCAAGGTTGGGTACTAAGTTCTCAGTTAGTTTTTAACGACCGTTAGGTTTAAGGCCCTGTGATGTTACAAAACCAAAAGTTAAAACCTTAGATTATTACTTTGAACTCTAAGTACCTGAGTTTGTTACTTTCCATAAATCACAGAGACTAATGGTGTAATTAACTCTTAATAAAATGTACTAGGATACCATAACAATCAATACTGGTACCTCTAAGAAGTTTTTCGGTTTGGTACAGTTTAACAAAAATTATATTGGAATGTTCAAAAAAATTATACATAGTTGTATTAAAAAGTTGAAAAAAAGGTAAAACATCATTGCAAATTTAGATTCTTTTAAATTAACCAAGGCAAAAATAAATTATAAGTAAAACAAGGTTATAACCTCGTGTATTACACATGTTGAAAAAAAAAAGTAATTTTACATACTAAATAATAAAATAATATATTTTTGAAAACTTCATTTATTACACGGGTTGAATAAATGTAATTTTATATTAAGTAATAAAAAATATTACTTTTTTAAGAACCTCGTGTATTGTAATTTATATACGAAATAATAAAAAAGCTAAATCTTTAAAACTCTATGTATTACATGAATTGAATAAATGTAATTTTAGATTAATAGTATATTAAATAAATATAATTTTGGATTAATAGTGTATTAAATAAGTATAATTTTGGATAAAGTCTTATATATAAATTTAACTAATCAATATATTTGATAAATAATAAAAATACTAATAATAGTAAAAAATCTAATATATATACTAAATAATAAATATAAAAGAAATGGGGAAACCTCAAAAATAGGTACATCCAATTAATGACATGTGTCACATATTGTTTTCTTTTATTATATAGTACTAGCGGTAAGACCCGTGTCACGGGTCGTTTCTTAGAAAACCATGCATAACACATATTGATAGAACATATAGATATGTGTATAGATATTGTAGCAAAACATGTTATCTATTATAGCTAAAAAACAACTATAAGTAAATATAAAAGATATTTAACAAACTTAATAAAAGATGTCTAAAGGATGTCTAACAAACTTAATAAAATTCATATGATTATTTCAATTCTCTTATTCAAAAAACAGAGTACATATGAAAGATGTCTAACAAATTTAATAAAATTCAAATACAACTTAACTTTAACAAACATTAACTAAGAACATACGATCACCTGCCTAAACAACACACATCAAACCTCATTCAAGAATTTGTTACGCAGCAACATGTCCTTCGCTACATGTTGTGATCTGATTAAATATACTACTGTAAACAATGTAACAGATGTTGATTCAACAATCTCCCTATACAACAGATGATATGAAAACCCTTCTTTATTACTGATTTTTATTTCTCATCAACATCTCCCTAATTTGTCCTTTGAATTGTAATTCAAAGTCCAGGGAGAACATGTCTTCTTCATCATCCCTCTCAAGTTGAAGGTCCAACAAATCTTGGAGATCGTATGCATTCAGATTATATGCACTATCCATTTTAATCTCTTCAACACTACCATCTGATCTGATCAAAGTCAATACTTGGGTTTTTGAACCTGACTTCCACTTTAATATTTTTGGATCAGTTGGTTTTCTTGGGCAAAGAATTATTGAAGATGAGTTTGGTGATTGTGTTCTGCTAACTAAATTTACAATTGATTCAGACAAATCAGATGATGAGAGAAGGTTTTTTGGAGTACCGATTTTTGGAGACAGAGCAGCAGTTGTAGGATACACTGACTTTTGAAGAACATTTGAATGTTCAGCTCTATCTTCTTCCAGCTTTTTGTAGGTCTCAACAATTTTCAGTTTAGACCATCTGGCAATGGATCTAACTGGACCATAATCAGCAGCCACAAGCTCTGCTCTCATTCTTTTAAACTTCAATACCTCATCTGAATCCACTGTTTTGGCTTTCTTCCAATTAGATTGAGTTGGCTTTACCAGAGGATCATTGTTCATTTTTGTGATTCTATCGATATGAGTTTTTCTCTTACGTGTGGAGATGATTTCTGGTGAAGGATAATGTTTTGGTAGTGAAGATGAATTTATGGGAAATCTTTTTGATGTTGGAGATGCTTGGATTGTGGTTGGTGTAGTAAAAATGATCATGTCAGATGTTTGAGAAACTTCTGCTGAAACAACTGGTGTCTCAACAGCTGGTTGGTAAACATCTGCTCATACTTTTGTGTTCCCAACATCTATTGACAAAATGGGTGATGATGGTGTGGAAGGTATTTTCTCCTTCTTTTGTGGTGGTTTTTTTGGAGAAGGTTGGGATTTAGGTTGAGCAGGCAATACAATTTCTATAGGATTAGCTTTTGAATCTGGTGGCAACTTTCTCAATGAATCTTTCTTCCCCTTTTTGGCATCATTATCATCATCATCATCTTTCTCAAAGATTGATGTAGAAGTGGAGCCAGTACGTTCCAACAGATGTTCCTTAATGTTCATAATGTCTGCTTGTGTGTCTTTATACCTGGCATCAACCAAATTTCTGATAAATTCCAAACTGAAATTGCGGTTACTTTCAGCCAAATTCCTCTAAACTTGATACATGGGTTGCATAGAATTCCAAAGCTCATTGGCAATTTCCTGTCTGCTAGGTTGACTTTTAAAAAGCTCTATCATCTGCTTAATCAATTCTTTCATTTCAGCAACATCTGTTTCCAAGTTAGACACTCTAACCGTCAAATCCTTATAAGTAAATTCATCACCTACTTTAATAGGATCATCTGAATTGCCACCTGTAGTGATTGTTTTTATTTTGATAATAGGAGAAGTCTCCATATCATCCGAAACAGATGCGACTTTTTCTTCGTTCTGGGGACTTCCCAGTGAAGCAGATATTACAGTTGCAACCTCATCAGTAGTTGCATTCAGTGGAGTCTTAATGATGTAACCACTGTCCAACTGATCACCAATGGGTTCAACAGTTGCAGTCGCTGCTCCACTTAAACTACCACCAAGAGTTTCGTAATACTCAACGGAGATAACATCCTCAACTGTTTGTAGAATAGAAGATTTAATTGGTTCAGACGCAGTCATTTGTTGCGATCTACTATCTGTAATGTGTGCATTAGAGGAACTGTTTTCTTTCTGAAATTCATTTGCTTCTAACAGAGGTAATATTGTTAATGGAACTTGAGCCGAGGGTTGTGGTGTAGAAAGAGTGATTGCCCTGGGAGAGGGACTTTTAAACATACTTTCATATGAAAGCTCTACTTCATGTTGTGGTGTCCCTGTACTTACAACATGATCCTTTGTGACGATACATGAGGAGTTTGGATGGGTTGAGATCTTTCCAATAACTGTGAAGAAGTAGCAGTAGTGGTTTCAAGTGACATTTGTGTTGTCACTGCATTAACCTCTGGAATCTCATCTTCCAGAGGAACCTTTTTATTTTGTTTGGTTTTGATGGACTTTTTGGATGTGACAGCTTTCTTTTTGCGTTTTCCTGGTGTGTGTTTCACAACACCGGTTGTGGTGTCATGATCAGCATGAGCAGTTCGCTCACCAACAGAAGTTTGAGCAACTGATGCAGACGCATCTAAAAGAGGCTCATCTCCCTTTTTTACAGTTGTTGAAACTTTTGACTCTTTATCCATAAGTTTAGTAAAAGTTTTACTTGTAAGACTATTTATTTGAAAAGCTACACCTTGTTCAAAATCTGTTTGTGACACTTGTTTTCGTAGGTAGAAGCTTAGAAGTCTGGGATACAACAAAAAAGCATTACTACGAACAACTTTTTTCAATTTTTTCACATTTTTCACATTATTCAACAAATCAGAAAATAGTGCTTTTGATAAATTGTAATCAGATTTTGTTAAAATAGCATAACCTAAATACTGAATGTTCAAAGGTATCTCATTAAATACGGTGGTCTTGGCTGAGAGACAAATTAAAAGAGTATAAAACAAAAATTTCATTGGCGGAGGGAAGTTTCTTTTGTAGATAGTAACTTCCTTTAATTGTGCATCATACCCTCTTTCAATGAACTCTGTATGAAGTTCAAATTTTTCAAACTTGATCTTACCTGCCAAGTCGTCCAATTCAAATGTAGTGGAAATTGTAAAGGGAGAAATTCGTACCACACTTTCCTTGACCTTAGATGTGATGGCAACTGGATTATTATCTTCAGCCTCTATTTCAGCATTAAACCAAAATTGTCGGAGTGTTTCTTTGTGAACCGGAGCATCAGCAGTAAGAATTGATTTGTATTTCGATGACGTTAAAAGGTCAATTATTGAGTGATAGCTGGTATTTTTGCTAGTTTTCTCGAAGATGGGGAGGTAGTTGTGAGGATTTTTGATGTTCAGAGACATGATCGGAAAAGAAGGTGATTTGGGGATGAAACAGGATTTAAATTGGAGGGTTTTTAATATGTTGGAAACTGTTTTTAAGAATTTTGAATTCGAGACTGCAGTGGTAGAACCTCGATTTAGGGATGAAACGGCTTTTATATAGAGAGAATAAGTGAATGCTGACATGGCGGTAATTTTGATGGCTAAGATATGTCCAAGTGAGAAGCTCTCTTGTGCCAACTGATGACAGTTGTTTGGAAACCTCTGTTGGTCGTTGGGAACAGTGTGAGTCAAACAGTCGTTAGATAAACAGAAGTTATGAGAACATATGATAACTTTCAGCAGTTGTTTTATTTTTAGCTAACATTTGCCCACGTCAGAACCTCTGTTGCATAATAGATGACAGTCAGCAGTTTTCAAAAACAGTTTTTTTTTTCAATCGGTGTAATTCAACAGTCGTAATTCTAACATCTGTTATTAGCCCAACCACTGTTAGTTTCAAATCCTCTGTTAAGTATTTTAAGATTGAATATCATTTGTTGTTCGTTAACATCTGTTGACCCATAGCAGACCTTTGTATCTTCAGACATTAATTCATCAGCAGATGCTCTCTTTTGTCAGACTTTAGACACAAATACACACCTTTTATAACACAAAAATATACGGTAAATCCTTCCAAAAAATTGTTGTTGATAAAAAAACTATATAATAATACTTATAGCAGACGTTATATAATAATACTTATTCATCATTTTTATCAACCACTGTTGACCCATGGCAGACATTTGCATCTTCAGACATTTATTCTTATGCAAATGCTCTCTTTTGTCAAACTTTAGCTATAACCACCTTTTATAACACAAAAATATACGATAAATCCTTCCAAAAAATTGTTGTTGATAAAAAAAATTATATTATAATACTTATAGCAGACGCTATATAATAATATTTGTTCATCATTAGCCCAACCACTGTTAGTATCAAACCCTTTGTTAACCATTTTCAGATTTAATATCACCTGTTGTTCGTTAACATCTGTTGAACCATAGCAGACCTTTGCATCTTCAGACATTTATTCATCAGCAGATGTTCTCTTTTCTCAGACTTTAGCTACAACACAAATTTTATAACACCAAAATATACCGTAAATTCTTCCAAAAAACTGTTATTGATAAACAAAATTATAATAATACTTAAAGCAGACGTTATATAATAATACTTATTCGTCATTAGCCCAACCGCTGTTAGTATCAAACCCTCTGTTAAGCATTTTTAGATTTAATATAATCTGTTGTTCGTTAACATTTGTTGAACCATAGCAGACCTTTGTATCTTCAGACATTTATTCATCAGCATATGTTCTCTTTTCTCAGACTTTAGCTACAGCACAAATTTTATAACACCAAAATATACCGTAAAGTCTTCCAAAAAACTGTTATTGATAAATAAAATTATATAATAATACTTAAAGCAGACGTTATATAATAATACTTATTCATCATTAGCCCAACCACTGTTAGTATCAACAGTCGTTAGAATACACAGTTGTTTCATCAACAGGAAATGTTCTCTTTTGCCAAACTTTAACTACAACAGGCCTTTTACAACTCGAAGTATTGACTTTCTGTAATTTGCAGGAGCATAAATTCTACAAAAAAACTGTTATTTCTGATCAAATTCTAAACATTTGTTTTATCTTTTTATCATATGTTCACCATCAACCAACACTTCATACTATTAAACATCTGTTGACTTACCAAACAGATGTTCAAACACAATTCAACATGAACATAATCTAAATCTTACTCAAACACTAAATAACTAAAAACAAAACACAACTTATTCAAACACAATTCAACATGAACATAATCTTAAATTTATTCATAACATTAAAACTAAAACTCCAATACTGAACAACATTAATTTTCAAATCTAACAATAACAGCAAGAATTAAGAAACTTTAGCTTCAACTCCATCGATTGCTGAACCTCTCGATGTATGTCCTTCAACATCGCCATGAACTCCACGTCTCTATCACCGTACTCTATATTACTGACAACACAAAGCTCACGAACAGAGGTTGAAGGCATCCGCATAAGATCTCTGGAAACCTGCTCTCTAGCGAACAGGCCAACGTGCAATCCATCAAAACATCTCTTCAACTCTTGAAGAGTAGCCCTATCTTCATACACCTGTTCCTCGATTTTCCTGACAAAACGCTGCTTGAGATCATCTGATTTTGTATTTGTGAATGATGCCATTTGAATAAACTATATTACTCGACTTTCCTGAAATTGTGATATCTTCGTAGGAAACGTGATGAAAAACAGGTGAAGTGACTATGAGTTTATATACCAAAATTGGTATTATGAAAACGTGTACATTTAATATAAACATATTAATTAATGTATATTTCAAAACAGCAATCTTTTAATGCAAACACATTTCCAAACCCCAACTTTTATGGGAAAACTGTAAAATTAAATACCAAGAAACCCAAGGGACAAAATTTCGAAGTTCAAAGAACTAAAGCAGATTATCACAATTACAATTAAACTCTTCATTTACCATGTAGACGCGTTTTGTAACACCCTGAAAACAGGTTTGGTAATTAAACCCCGTTAATACTAAAGACGGGGAAAGTACCGTTAGCGGTAAAAGTAAACCGGAAAATATTAGGAATCAAGTGAATAATCCTAATATTAATTAAAAGTGAATAAGAACTTCCAGGAAAATAGAATGGATAAAAGGCCCGATTTAACGGGACTTAAAGTAAAACTGGTTATGACTTCCCGAACCCATTAAATTAACTAGGAATAATTAACCTGGTCAATAATATGTAATTAAGCGATGAATAATGAGTTAGGGTTTCAATTGATCAAAATAAAACAAGAAGGGTTATTAGGGTCAAGTGGCAAACTTGTTTTAATAAAACAAGAAATAAAATACCATACACACACTAAGTGTGTGTGTGTGTGTTCATACGGCCAGGGAAGGGAAAACAAGGGTTCCACCCTTGTTCAAGCTAAAAACCCCAAATTGAGGATCAATTCAAGACCAAATCAATGCATGAACGCGTATAAACGATCACCAAGTCAAGAGGATCGAAAGGTATGTCAAATTTTGTAATTTGGTGATACTTTGAAATTATGATGAACAATCACAATTGAAAATCTGGAATGAATGTTGATGTATATAAGTGTTATTATGATGAAATCTTCGTTTAGAAACAAACCCTAGTTAAAAGCTTGATGAATTGAGGCCCAAACTAGGGATTTGATAATTACCCTATCATGTGTTAAAAGGGTTTTGTAGAATTATGATGAACACTCGAATTAAGGTGCTAAATGGATGAACATTGATGTTGTGATGCTAGTTCTAGGTATAATTCATGTACACTAGACATAGAGGCATGATTTTGATACTAAAACTTGGTTAAAATGATGAACATGATTAGAGAAAATTTGCGTATAAAATCTCTCCTACAAGGTGTTTGTTAAAATGCCCGAATGAATGTTGAAAAGAAGATTTTATGAAAGAAATGCGTAATTGGCTAGTTTGACTAATTACGTGAAATATGGGTTAAAACGGATTCTAATCATAACGATAATTTAACTTAATTATGCCTATTGGATAATTAAGGGTAGTTGACTCCTAAAAGTCAAATTAACCAATGATGAAATCGAATAGTAGTTTCGGCATGAAATCCGTAAAATAAATAGTCATAAGTAATAATGACTAATTTAATCATCTTACGGATTATGATAATAGTTTGACACTCTACAAGCTAGGTGGAGGCTTAGAGAAAGAAGCAAGTCAAACGGATCGGATGCGAAGAAAAAGAAAAAAAAACTTTGCTTGGATGCGAGGTGAGTATAGCTTACACTAGTCTTAAATTGTGGAATATTCTCTTATCATATAAATTACGAATGAGATATCTAAACAAGTAAATTATGATGTTCCGTCGTGTAGTCGTACGGAATAAGATAATCAAAGATGAAAGAAACCATAATAACGGTTAAAAAGAACTAAATCGATAATTCGGTCAATTCGGCCAAACGGGTCAAAAGGTGTAGACATCACCTTTTGACAACATCGACTAATAAATTTTGTCAAGTTATATGCTTACAGGAATAGATATCCAATGGGTACTCGCATCTTTCTTAATTAGCGATTACAAGCAAGGTATTAAAATCGGGTTAATAAGTTGATTCGAGCCAGGTATGTATAATAGATCAACTCATCATCTAGAACTTGAAGTTCTATGAGAGTTAGGCAAAGAAAAAGGGACATTCGGTTACCCTAAAAAGGTAAACCGAAGGATTTAAATTATAGACAGAGTGTTTTGAAAACAAGATTTGGTTAAAAATGAGATTTTGGGCGTGCATGGCTTAAGCAAGCCCTTTGTCGTAAAAGAAGGGTTAAAAATGACCACAACGCCCTTGTAAGTGAAATTAAGCAAGCAATCCTTAGAAGTCGCTTGAAAAAGAGTTTTATAATCAAGTCAATACTTAGAATAAGTATAAAAGCGAAAGATGTAAACCCTTGGTCAAAAGACTATATATGAGTCTTTTGTCGTAAAATGATGATCCGAGGGGTAAAACTCGGATTATATAGATAGTCACATTAAATCCATCACAAATATAGTTGTGATGGAAGATTACTTGATAAGAAATGTAGGAATAAGTTGCTACAAATGAACGAAAGCGATTTCATGCTCTAAAGTGCTTAAAATACCCTTAACGGGTCAAAATAAGCATACGAGCGAAAACGGGTTTAAATTGTGTAATAAACCTATGATTAGAACCTAATATGGTAGGTAACATTAATTTGATGAAGTGTATGAGATATAGGAATCAAACAAATACATTTGTTTGATAAAATGCATAAACGAGTTAAAATTCGGTAAAAAGGTAACGAGTCAAAGGCTTAGAAGTCTCAAGTTTCTTATGTTTGATGTAGGATTTTAACTCCATATGATGGAGAATTAAATTACGGTCGCGTAGGAAAAAGAATCGCGTAAAACGGATCAATAACGAAGAAGTTATGGCCAATTCCGTAAAAACCGTTGTTGCTGAAAAATGCAGGACACAGCTCTGAACTCGCTGGAAAATCATATCTGTTGCGCCACGCGACGAATGACCAGAAACACGTCGCGATACGCGACGAGACGACACGACACGCGTAAGACGAGGGTGTCTCTGTCGCGACCCGCGTGAGAACCCAAAGTTGGCAAATTCATTTTTCTTGTCCGTTTTCGTTTCCGGACTTGTTCTAAACTCATTTTAAGCCCGTATAACTAATCATTTCATGGTTTATGAAATGCAGGTGATATTTTGAACTCCGGATGACAATCAAGCGTCGAGCAAGAACCCAACACGCAATAAATGAAGCTTCCGCAAGTTGTTTCGCCGTTATTCTAAAACGGCGAATTAAACCACATTATGTTGTATCACTTTAAATTGTAAAAGTTTTTAATAAACCCGTATTTTTATTTATAGTATGTGTAGTCTTAACTATACATCTAACTGTTGGTATTTACATGTAAACCGTTAAATAGTAACTAGGGTGTTACAAGTTGGTAATCAGAGCTCATGGTTAAAGAATAAAGTGTGTTCGGTTCGAGGCTTGATCGCAAATCCGGTAAGTACATGTATGTTAATGATTTTAGCACGCTAAATTGTTGTAAACAACACATATGGTTATCGTGTAATACACGTTACACCAATAAAAACGATATAGAGTAAATATAGTCAACGAAATTACACATGTTGATGCGTATAGTAGAAAAGTCTTGTATTATACTACGGGCATCCATTAATGTCGAAATTACTAACGTTTGTAAATGTTTAGTTTAAGGACATTCGCATCTGAAAATGACGAGAGTTGAATAAATTGTGGATATGACGGTGGAACGGTCCAAGGTATGACAAGCTGAGTATGCTCATCAAGGACCTAAATCGCGTAACGGTCGCGAACAAGGCTAACGGCAAGAGAAGCCCGTTAGGGCAAGCATTACCAGGTGCACGCTTTTAAATTTAATCGCATAAGTAGTAATATGCAACAAACACGTAGGGGATAACGGTTGCATATATCTGATAAAACTTGAATAGGATATCTATTCAGGATGATGTTTCTAAGAGAAGTTTATTAGAAATACGTGTTATTCACGATGATGAATAACAAAGAAATAATAGGATTAATTCATATGGAAACTTGGACATGGGGATAATTATCCAAGTGGAAAAATCTCAATTTAATGTTATTGAGAAAAGTAGCAATCACATTAACAAATGTGATTATATACATTAGTTTGATAAAAAGGAAAAACATTGTATATGTTCATGAATGAAACATGTAAATCGAATAACTTTTAGATGGTAACTAAATAAATGGTTGCCAATGAAAGTCAAGAATATAGAAAGATTAGAGGCGTCACTTACATGGGGTGTAATGTGAAAATTATAAAAATGTCATGTATACCAGGTATTGATCGCTTACTCTGGCCAAGTAAGTGGTGAGCACGTGGTACCATGAACTTTTTATGATAGACATACTTACATCCGATGTAGTAAGGACGGGGTGAGTGGGAAAAATTAAAAAGTACCCAAATGAATCTAATAAGCAAAATACTTGATAATAATGTAAACGCACAGCCGAGTGACGGAAGCGTATCACATTAGGATAATGAGCCCGAGTGAAGGGACAAAGAAACATGTAAAATGATTTAGACATGAATTGGGAAGGGGTGTACTTACAATCGAACCCGGAAAATGCGAATATGTCTCTAAACGGGTCGTTTTTGTAAAACGTCAAACTCGAGGACAAAGTCAGAATATAAAAACGAAACGAGGTCTTAATGCATACCGGGAAGGTTGCAATAATAACGACTTCGGTAAAACACCCGGCTGATGGGTAAGAATTAAACACATGCGTAGACCGAGAAACGGGAACTCGGATGGAAAGTTAAAAGACTCGGGTTTTGAGTCATAACTAAAAGATGACAAGATAATGTAAATAGAAATTGTGAATAAATTATGTTCAACTGTTTTAAAGTTGAACGGGTCGAATATAATATTATGCCAGACGACATGAGTAAACGCAAGCAGGATAATAGTAGTGTTAAAAACAAAAGAATAATGAGCCCGGTAATGAGACATAATCAAATATGAATGTATGTAAACAGGATAATGATGAGCATAAGATAAACCGACGCATAAATGACATAAGAAGTCATAAAGTCAGAAAATTTGTTCGAAAGAAAATAATGTAGCCTTAGACTACGGTCAAGGTTAAACGAAATCCAAAAGTAAAGGTGAATAATTCTAAACATAAAAGGGGTGCCTTAACGCTATATGCATATATATAAACGTATACACATTGAATAAAGACTCGAATAAAAGATGATCTACGGGATCATCATAACCTACGGGATATTAATTAGTGTAAAGGTCTAAGGGCCAAAATGACCCACGGGTCATGAATTGAAGCAAAAGGGATCATAAGGGTCTCGCCTTAAAGAGGTGAAAACATAAGGAAATAGCCTACGAGGTTAAGTGAAGGAACCTACGGGTCAATAGTGTAAGGTGAGGGAATTTGTTACGATTCCCCGCATAAAGTAAGAACGGAAAACAATAAATTATGAGTTGTCAATTTCCTTGATATGGATAATTGACAAAAGTTAAGGGAAGATGCTAAACTAAAACTCTGGTTTTTGCAAGAAATGATGTTTTTACGAATATGAATTCTGATAGACGAATATGTAATAAGCATGAAAGATATAAGTCTTGACACTGATAAGTGCAAGACGATACATTCGAAAAGAAAGGTTGGAATAAACCTAAACATGACGTGACGCGATCACGGTCAAGAGAAGTAATGTGAAGTAATCATATTATGACCCGAGTGATGGGTACAAAGTAACTGGACTGATAAGTCTAGTTAGTGAGATCGGTTAAGGTCGAAACTCAAATTAAGAAATTGTTTAACACGTTATTCACTACGAAGAGTAATGTAGAATAAACATAATTTATAAACATATGTGACTAAGTGGCCAACGTTTGGCGACTCAGTCAAGTAAACAACAAAGGTATATAGATCTAAGAGATAAAGTGACGGCCCATGAGACCTCACTAACAGAAAATATTGATCACTTATTTGAGGGATCATAAAGCTATAAGTTCACGAACAAAAGAATAGTTGCTAAAAGTGAAAGATTTCATCAAGGACCTTTAAACGGGTCAAAACGACGGATTCATAAATAATTTGATTGTATATGAAAGCGATGGATATCGCTAAGTTAACTGGACTAGTGGAAATAACGAGGTTACGTTATTTCAAGATTGCACTATGTAGTATGAGACACGTATACAATTAGTAACCAAAAGGATATTGCCATACTTTTCAGGTAATACTAACAATTGGTCAAAGTAAAAGTAACGTTTAAAAGATTTCCCGGATCAAATGCATTGAGTTTAATCTCGATGAATTAAGCAAGAAAAGGTTTCGAGGACGAAACCTCTTTAAGGGGGTAGACTTGTAACACCCTGAAAACAGGTTTGGTAATTAAACCTCGTTAATACTAAAGACGGGGAAAGTACCGTTACCGGTAAAAGTAAACCGGAAAATATTAGGAATCAAGTGAATAATCCTAATATTAATTAAAAGTGAATAAGAACTTCCAGGAAAATAGAATGGATAAAAGGCCCGATTTAACGGGACATAAAGTAAAACGTGTTATGACTTCCCGAACCCATTAAATTAACTAGGAATAATTAACCTGGTCAATAATATGTAATTAAGCGATGAATAATGAGTTAGGGTTTCAATTGATCAAAATAAAACAAGAAGGGCTATTAGGGTCAAGTGGCAAACTTGTTTTAATAAAACAAGAAATAAAATACCACACACACACTAAGTGTGTGTGTGTGTGTGTGTTCGTACGACCAGGGAAGGGAAAACAAGGGTTCCACCCTTGTTCAAGCTAAAAACCCCAAATTGAGGATCAATTCAAGACCAAATCAATGCATGAACGCGTATAAACGATCACCAAGTCAAGAGGATCGAAAGGTATGTCAAATTTTGTAATTTGGTGATACTTTGAAATTATGATGAACAATCACAATTGAAAATCTGGAATGAATGTTGATGTATATAAGTGTTATTATGATGAAATCTTCGTTTAGAAACAAACCCTAGTTGAAAGCTTGATGAATTGAGGCCCAAACTAGGGATTTGATAATTACCCTATCATGTGTTAAAAGGGTTTTATAGAATTATGATGAACACTCGAATTAAGGTGCTAAATGGATGAACATTGATGTTGTGATGCTAGTTCTAGGTATAATTCAGGTACACTAGACATAGAGGCATGATTTTGATACTAAAACTTGGTTAAAATGATGAACATGATTAGAGAAAATTTGCGTATAAAATCTCGCCTACAAGGTGTTTGTTAAAATGCCCGAATGAATGTTGAAAAGAAGATTTTATGAAAGAAATGCGTAATTGGCTAGTTTGACTAATTACGTGAAATATGGGTTAAAACGGATTCTAATCATAACGATGATTTAACTTAATTATGCCTATTGGATAATTAAGGGTAGTTGACTCCTAAAAGTCAAATTAACCAATGATGAAATCGAATAGTAGTTTCGGCATGAAATCCGTAAAATAAAATAGTCATAAGTAATAATGACTAATTTAATCATCTTACGGATTATGATAATAGTTTGACACTCTACAAGCTAGGTTGAGGCTTGGAGAAAGAAGCAAGTCAAATGGATCGGATGCGAAGAAAAAGAAAAAATAACTTTGCTTGGATGCGAGGTGAGTATAGCTTACACTAGTCTTAAATTGTGGAATATTCTCTTATCATATAAATTACGAATGAGATATCTAAACAAGTAAATTATAATGTTCTGTCGTGTAGTCGTACGGAATAAGATAATCAAAGATGAAAGAAACCATAATAATGGTTAAAAAGAACTAAATCGATAATTCGGTCAGTTCGGCCAAACGGGTCAAAAGGTGTAGACATCACCTTTTGACAAAATTGACTAATAAATTTTGTCAAGTTATATGCTTACAGGAATAGATATCCAATGGGTACTCGCATCTTTCTTAATTAGCGATTACAAGCAAGGTATTAAAACCGGGTTAATAAGTTGATCCGAGCCAGGTATGTATAATAGATCAACTCATCATCTAGAACTTGAAGTTCTATGAGAGTTAGGCAAAGAAAAAGGGACATTCGGTTACCCTAAAAAGGTAAACCGAAGGATTTAAATTATAGACAGAGTGTTTTGAAAACAAGATTTGGTTAAAAATGAGATTTTGGGCGTGCATGGCTTAAGCAAGCCCTTCGTCGTAAAAGAAGGGTTAAAATGACCAAAACGCCCTTGTAAGTGAAATTAAGCAAGCAATCCTTAGAAGTCACTTGAAAAAGAGTTTTATAATCAAGTCAATACTTAGAATAAGTATAAAAGCGAAAGATGTAAACCCTTGGTCAAAAGACTATATATGAGTCTTTTGTCGTAAAATGATGGTCCGAGGGGTAAAACTCGGATTATATAGATAGTCACATTAAATCCATCACAAATATAGTTGTGATGGAAGATTACTTGATAAGAAATGTAGGAATCAGTTGCTACAAATGAACGAAAGCGATTTCATGCTCTAAAGTGCTTAAAATACCCTTAACGGGTCAAAATAAGCATACGAGCGAAAACGGGTTTAAATTGTGTAATAAACCTATGATTAGAATCTAATATGGTAGGTAACATTAATTTGATGAAGTGTATGAGATAAAGGAATCAAACAAATACATTTGTTTGATAAAATGCATAAACGAGTTAAAATTCGGTAAAAAGGTAACGAGTCGAAGGCTTAGAAGTCTCAAGTTTCTTATGTTGGATGTAGGATTTTAACTCCATATGATGGAGAATTAAATTACAGTCGCGTAGGAAAAAGAATCGCGTAAAACGGATCAATAACGAAGAAGTTATGGCCAATTCCGTAAAAACCGTTGTTGCTGAAAAATGCAGGACACAGCTCTGAACTCGCTGGAAAATCATATCTGTCGCGCCACGCGACGGATGACCAGAAACACATAGCGATACGCGACGATACGACGCGACACGCGTAAGACGAGGGTGTCTCTGTCGCGACCCGCGTGAGAACCCAAAGTTGGCAAATTCATTTTTCTTGTCCGTTTTCGTATGCGGACTTGTTCTAAACTCATTTTAAGCCCGTATAACTAATCATTTCATGGTTTATGAAATGCAGGTGATATTTTGAACTCCGGATGACAATTAAGCGTCGAGCAAGAACCGAACACGCAATAAGTGAAGCTTCCGCAAGTTGTTTCGCCGTTATTCTAAAACGGCGAATTAAACCACATTATGTTGTATCACTTTAAATTGTAAAAGTTTTTAATAAACCCGTATTTTTATTTATAGTATGTGTAGTCTTAACTATACATCTAACTGTTGGTATTTACATGTAAACCGTTAAATAGTAACTAGGGTGTTACAAGTTTTTAAACTCTATAAAAGACCGATGATTACTTTTGATTCAAAACATCAACAAATTGTCCTACAAATCACTTTCTGTCAAAAATTGTTCCAAATCAGAAAACCAACAAAAAATCTACATGGCAAACTTCAGCTTCTACCATTAGTCAGACACCAGCAATGTTAAAACACACTTCTCCATGTGGTCACTCAAAGAACAAAGAACAGACGAAGAACTAAACAGGAAAGCCGACATAATAAATGACACTAATTACAACAAAACTCGGAACAGCATAGCATTGCTCGATGAAGTCCTCCACTCTCCTCCATCAGATTTCTAGAAGAATGCAGACGAGTTTCTGACACAACTTCTAAAACAGGATCAGAAAATCTGCAACATGCTAACTGACCTGAAATTCAAAAGAGAACATGAAATCACATGGAGAAAGGCCAGAGTCTATGAAATCCTAGCAAGTGTTAACTCTAGCGTGTAATCCTTTATAAGTATTTCTTTAAATTTGTATTTTTCTATGTAATAGCTCATTTTAATAATATAAACATA
The DNA here is from genome assembly GCF_002127325.2 of Helianthus annuus. Taxonomy (NCBI): domain Eukaryota; kingdom Viridiplantae; phylum Streptophyta; class Magnoliopsida; order Asterales; family Asteraceae; genus Helianthus; species Helianthus annuus. The sequence continues at coordinate 8,514,408 of NC_035443.2, forward strand.
CATCTTAAAATATTCTAAAATTTCAGTGTCTATAAAAAACTCTGAACATCATCAACAGTTGTACTACATCTTAAAATAAGAAACAAACCTAACATGCAAAGGGCGAAACATAACTGTTGTACTACATCTAACTTTTCACGATATTGCACGAATCTATATATACTTTCTATAAAACCATGGAAGTCTCCCATCGAAGAAGATATCACATGCAACTAAACACGATGTTGCAACAATGATACTGCAACATCGATACTGAAAGGTTGATGTGTGATGGGAAAGTTCATTAAAACGACGATGTTGGAACAATGATACTGGAACGATAACATGTAAACATAATCACCAAACATTCGAACAAAAAAGTGTAATCGAAGATTAGCGGCTGAATCACGAGAAAGATGCATTTGAGAGGCAGAGACACGCTCATAGATGTGAGCGGGAGAGATTTGAATGTCGAGCCAGATTATTAACCCTTATTTATAGAGTTAGAATATATAAGGTTTGAATGTTGAATTTTGAATGTGGAGCCAGAATTTTGAATCTCAACAGATGTTTATTGGCGAGTGGCATGCATTAATTGAAAATTACATATCCCCATGCATTTTAAAATTCAAATTACCCGCAATTTAGACACATCTGTTGCTAGATATACGTTTACCAAAGGAACCATCTGCTACTACATTGTATCTGGGCAGTGGTTTGCCCTTTGGAATGTGGGCCAAACCTTTAACACTTGAATACAGAAGGCAGTGGTTTGATGTGGGCCAACTTGATTATTATAGTCTTTTAATATTAGGCTTTATGATGTAATAATGAGATAAGAAAAGCCTTGTCGGACACCCTCTCAAGCTGACACATCAGCTTTTCTTATGTCACTTGGATTTCTCCTTTTATAGAAAGTATAGATATATATATAAATATAGATGTTCACATTATCGGTTGTTTTAATCAATAACATAATTTGTTTTCATATGATAGATCTATAACCAACGCTACAAATGTGACCAACCACACTACAGAAAGGGAGGTGGATGTGAAATCCCGAGTATAAAGTTAACCGAATAGACTAAAGAAATTAAACTAAAGTAGAGTATATGGTCTAAATATGGAGTAAAGTGAAATAACAAAGTAAAGTGTGCATGGTCTAAATATGAAAGAGTGAAATAAGTCGTTTTATACTTAAGATTTATGAATATTTAAAACTCACTGAAATTAAACTAATAATATTTATCCATGAGATATTAAACTAATAATATTTAGTAGGAGTGTTATCTATAATATCTATATACTATATAATAAAAGAAACCACTTTACGGACACTTGTAATTATATTAATCCATCTTTTATAGATAATCATTATTTTAGTTTAATCTTTTCTAATTAATTATAGATAACCCTCCTACTAAATATTAAATAATAGGGTTATCTATAATTAATTAGAAAAGATTAAATTAAATAATGATTATCCATAAAAGATGGATTAATATAATGACAAGTGTCCCTATAGTGGTTTCTATTATTATATAGTACTAGCGGTAAGACCCGTGTGCAGACACGGGTGGTTTCTTAGAAAACCATGCATAACAAATATTAATAGAAAGTATAGATAGGTATATAGATATTGTACCAAAACTTATTATCTGTTATAGCTAAAAGACAACTATAAACATAGATTATCAGTTAATATATCAGTTACAACGATTATTTCCATTCTCTTATCCAAAAAAGCACGTATCCACCCATTGACAATGTAAACTGTTTACCTAAAAAGACAATATAAACTGTTTATAGACATAAGTACATATAAAAGATGTCTAACTGTAGGATCGTGAAACGACCTAACGAGTCGATCAGAAGAGTGCTCAGACTGAATCAGAGGCGGAATTCATTGATTCAGTCTTTGTTTAGCTTGTTAAACATTGGAAATACTATTTACTGTCTCTTGTATATATCAGAACGTGATTACAGGCTTGGAGACACCTCGACAGCACACCTCGGCGTCGGAAAACAGAACTGGACAACTACTTGATTCCGCTCAGACTACCCCTATATATACACTTGCTGATTCCGCTTGAACATGTTTCAAGCGGAATCTCAACATTCATTTGGAATGGAATCAGTTCTTTACATTTAGAGCGGAATCAGGATAATGTGTGATTTCGCTTGAACATGACCTAGTGTCATTTCAAGCGGAATCATCCCTAATTCTCACTTTTTCGATTTTCGTGCACTATTCAATCAGTTCTAAACTAAGACTCGAATGAAGATGAAGTCGACAGACAACTGCACCAATCTTGATCGGTCTTCTTCAGGAATTTTTCCTGGAATCATGTACCCGGATCTTTCTCTGGCTCTAACTCTCGTCAGACTCCCCCTTTCATCAAGCTGGGATCGTTGTCTGGAATTTGTTATCACCTTTGAAATTACATCCTGGCTTTTTCTCTGATTAAGCTCTCCACAGGTTCTGAAACAACTCCTGGCTTCTCGTAGCAACAGGATCAGAAACCTTTCTTTCACCTACATATATCTCAACAACTTATAAACAAATTTTCTCATTTGAAAATCTCTCAAATTTGAAACATTTTAACATCTGATTCAAATTAAAGAATCATTTTAAACATTTCAAATCATTTATCTAACCCAACTGTTCATCATGTTTAGCCTTTGGAATTTGAAAATCAGCTCTTCATCATCAGTTGTCGAAAAGCTTTTTGAATTTTTTTTCAAAATATGTAAACTAAACTAAAATTTAAATGCAGAAATGAAATATGTACAAACATTATTTTTTGTGAGCTTGTGAAAGAGGATCATATCAGTTTTGAGACACATCACTAGCACCGTTAAGCTTTTAATCGTTTTAAGTTTTAAACAATTCACATAGATTGACGATATTGTTGTCCACTTAAACTCAATCTAAAAACTTTCGAAAAGCTTACTGATACGTTAAGATATATTAATTATGCACTAAGATCTTATGGACCCCACGATCTCAGCATATCCCCTCATCATGTAATACACTAACTCAAGTAATGCCTTTAAACTTTGATCAACTGTGATTTGTGCGAAAACAACGCAGAATGTTTAAACATTAACAATCAGGTCGATACTTCCGTATACGCAGAGAAAGTCCAATGTTTAAACAAAATAAGAAAATAAAAACAAGTTGAAATTGTTTAGGCTTTAACCACCAGGTCGATACTTCCGTATACGCAGAGGTGATCCAAAGCTTAAACAAAACACCAAAGAAAATAAAGCAGAGTGTTTAGGCACTAACATCAAGGTCGATACTTGTCACACCCCCAAAATCCACCTGCGGAGTACCACCGCTTGGAGGCGTGACATGACCAGGATCAAGCCACCAATCATATTGAACATGTAAATATATAGTAAAAGTTATCCATCAATACGAAAGGTGTTTATCAAAACCAACATAGTTAAGTATAGCGGAAGCATTAATGTAAAAACCCAATCATAAGTATTAATGTATGAAATGACATAAGTAATCACGATCCATTTGCCCACAACGACCCGCTCCTCCTAGTGCAAGCTCCATAATGTACCTAAGGTCCTGCAAGGCATGCAGCAAATAATCAACAACTAGTTGAGCGAGTTCACAGAAAGTAAGTTCGTATTAATAATGCGTATGTTCATCCAGTGGGGGCTTCCCATTCAAGTATATACTATTGGTGAGGGATTATCACATTCATCCTTAATAATGGGGGCTTCCCATTATGGTACTTACTAGACTATTTTCAACCATGTGTTCTTCTTAATCCGAGAACAGGAATACGTACTAGGTCACGCAGGATTTACGTGAGTGCCCTTCCCCGAGGACAGTGGTACGTGTGGGGTTTACGCAGGATTTACGTAAGTGTCCTTCCGACCCGGAAGACAGTAGTGGGTATTAGGTTACGCAGGATTTACGTAAGTGTCCTCCCGACCCGGGAGACAATGGCAGATACTAGTTTACGCAGGTTTTACGTAAGTGTCCTGACTATCCTGAGGACGATGGTCTATAGTCTAGTGATTGCGTAAGTACGAGTAATCATTCCATATCAAACATTCCAACCCAATTCCCAACCCGGGAATCCCATGCCTTGGCTGTGTGAACTCACCTTGGATTGCTCGGCAGATACACAAAGAGTACAGGTAAGCTAGTAGGTGGTCAACCACGTCCTATCATGGTTATTTTACAAGTCAGGTTCGTATATCGCACGTATGTTCTACACGTATTGTATCAAGTATGATCATGGCAAATCACATAATACACGTTAACACTTTAACAATAACAGTCAAGCACTCATCATGTCTAACTTGTACGATCCGAAAGATATAGCCCAATAACAGTCGGCTCAACATGTTGTGCGTTCAGCACAGCCTTGTGCGATCCACAACATGTTGTGCGACTCCGTTAGACACCCGGCCCAAAATAATGAGTAGCCCAAATAACATAACAATCAACAACACATTCTCGGCCCAATCCGATAACACATAAAAGCCTTGTGCGATCCAGTCCAAGTTGTGCGATTGGAGGGCTTGTGTGATTCATACGGGTTGTGTGATTAGGATTGGGCTTGAGGCCCAAGCGGTTAAACAAGCATTATATAACATGTACGATCCGGTAACCCTTGTGCGAGTGAACTGGGTTGTGCGATTGGCCTTTGGGCTTTGAGGCCCAGCAATTAAACAATATTACCATTTGTGCGGCTGGACATGCCTTGTGCGACTGGACATGTCTTGTGCGACCAGATCAGTTTGTGCGACTGATCTGCTTGTGCGAGTGGGGTCTTGGGCGGTCCAGCCCAATAACAATACGGTTCAACAGGACATAAATATATACGGCCCAATTCAATAAACATATAACAATCTTGTGCGACAGAACTTGTGCGATCAGGTCAACAACTTGTGCGGTTAGTCCCTTATAGGTCTCGTGTGGTTCATGCAAGACTTGTGCGATTGGTTATCTAAATCCCTAAATTCATGCAATCAGTTATACCGTTTCCAATCAACACTAACAGTTTCCAAGTTTACCTTATTCGATCAAATCAAACATTTATCATTGAATTCACATGAACCCTAACAATTCATCTAATCATAACAACCCAACTTAATCTTTATTGAATCAAACAGTTTGATTAAACATTAAGATGCAATACCCAATATGCAACAATCCACAAACAGGAACATAGTGTCCGATTAACATCATACAACCCGAATCGTATGAATAGTACTACATCAAGAACCCTTCATTAATATACATAGCAAGAACCCTAGCTATCACATAATATCATCACAACCAATATTATCTAACAACAGAATTCATTAAGCACTAACCAGTTAGCAAGCTTCAAACAAGAATAATCCGAATCAAGAAAAGCTTCGAAGAGACGAATGTTGTTGCCGTCGGGTTCAAGAGGGAGAGAGAGGAACTAGGGTTTTACGTGTGTTGTGTGATTGCAAGTAATGAGAATTACACATCCCTAAGGGTTCATGTACGTACATAAGGGGTGGGCCGAAACCTACTTAGGCTGCCCATTGGGTTCGGTTACAAGCATCACGGCCCAAAGTGGCTTGTGCGGTTGAACGGGTATTGTGCGGTTCGGGTTTCATGTAACTTATATACATACACATAACGTATCATGTACACAATCATTAAAACACATATCACATAACATTCAATAATCATTCGCTTAGTCAATCAAGTTCACATATGTTACACAACGATAGGTTCTAAATACGAGTTGTCACATTATCCCCAACTAAAAAGAAATTTCGTCCCGAAATTTGGTATGCACTCACTGAGGAAGCTAGGTAGGTTCAATCGTTCACTGGCTTTTCCTGGGGTGTCACATCCTCCCCCCGTTGATCTGGAATTTCGTCCTGAAATTCCGCAGTAGTAGCTTCAGCCTCAGTAGTGGTTGCATTGGTTCCGAATAACTGGGGGTACTTTTCTGTCATCCTGTCTTCGCGTTCCCAGGTGTACTCTGGGCCACGTTTGGAGTTCCAACGTACTCGAACAAGAGGGATTCTCTTGTTTTTGAGGACCTTCACATCCCGGTCCGTGATTTCAACTGGCTCCTCGACGAACTGCATCTGCTCGTCGATAGTGAGTTCCTTAAAAGGAATGATAAGGGTCTCATCTGACAGGCACTTCTTCAGATTCGACACGTGAAAGACATTGTGAACTGCACCGAGTTCAGCTGGTAGATTTAGCTTGTAGGCTACTTTGCCTATTTTCTCTATGATCTCGAATGGTCCGACATACCGCGGATTGAGTTTGCCCCGTTTGCCAAAACGTACCACACCCTTCCAGGGTGAGACTTTAAGTAGAACCCGGTCCCCGACCTGAAATTCCAAAGGCTTTCTACGCTTGTCCGCGTAGGCTTTCTGACGGTCGCGTGCGGCCGCCATGCGTTGTCGTATCTGTGCAATCTTTTCTGTGGCGTCCACTACAATCTCTGGACCCGTGATCTGACTATCCCCCACCTCTGCCCAACAGAGAGGTGACCGGCATTTACGTCCGTACAATGCCTCGAATGGAGCGGCTTGTATGCTGGTGTGATAACTGTTATTATATGAGAACTCCACCAAAGGGAGGTGCTTTTCCCAGCCGTTGCCGAAGTCTATAACGCATGCCCGAGGCATGTCTTCAAGAGTTTGAATCGTTCGCTCAGACTGCCCATCCGTCTGAGGATGATATGCTGTGCTCATGTGTAATCGCGAGCCGAAAGATTTATGCATCACTTGCCATAGATCTGACGTGAATCGTGCATCCCGATCCGAAATGATGGAAGTGGGCACTCCGTGCCTCGAAACAACTTCTTTAAGATAGATGTCTGCGAGAGTGGAAAACTTATTCGTTTCCTTTATAGCCAGAAAGTGTGCAGACTTGGTGAGTCGATCCACGATCACCCATATGGTATCATTCCCACGTTGGGATCTGGGTAGGCCTGTAACAAAAACCATGGAAATTTCTTCCCATTTCCATTGCGGTATCGTGGGTTGCTGAAGTAGACCCGCTGGTTTCTGGTATTCAACCTTGACTCTCGCACAGGTCAAGCACTTGCTGACATAAGTAGCGATGTGGACCTTCATGCTAGGCCACCAATACGTTGTTCTGATGTCGTGGTACATTTTATCCGACCCTGGATGTACCGAGTAGCGAGATTTGTGAGCTTCGTCCATTACCAGCTCGCGTAGACCGCCATAAAGTGGGACCCAAATACGCCCCGCTACATAGTAGGCGCCGTCTGCCTTCTGTTCTAATCGTTGCCTCGCGTAAGGCTTCAGCCCTGACATTTTCTGGTTTCAATGCTTCTACCTGAGCATCTCGTATCTGTGCAGGAAGACTAGACTGAATGGTGAGTTGCAATGCTCGCACACGCCGAGGTAAAGTGTCTTTCCGACTGAGTGCGTCAGCCACAACATTGGCTTTGCCTGGATGGTATTTGATGGCGCATTCGTAATCGTTCAGTAGTTCAACCCATCGTCGTTGACGCATGTTCAAATCCTTCTGCTTAAGAATATGCTCGAGACTCCTGTGATCGGTGTAAATCGTGCACCTGGTACCGTACAGGTAGTGTCGCCATATATTAAGCGCGAAAACAACAGCTCCCAGCTCTAAATCGTGCGTCGTGTAGTTCCGTTCGTGAATCTTAAGTTGGCGCGAGGCGTAAGCAATGACCTTGTCGCGCTGCATTAACACACATCCAAGACCCTGGATGGATGCATCACAGTAGACCACAAAGTCGTCCGTGCCCTCTGGCAATGAGAGGATAGGTGCACTGCAAAGTCTATCCTTTAAGTGCTGAAAAACAGTTTCTTGCGTGTTGCCCCAACGGTAGGTGACACCCTTCTGTGTCAGTAGTGTAAGCGGCTGAGCAATCTTTGAAAAGTCTTTAATAAACCGTCTGTAGTAACCCGCCAAACCCAAGAATTGGCGTATTTCCGTTGGCGTACGCGGTGCAGGCCAGTTTCTGATCGAGTCTACCTTGGATGGATCGACATGGATCCCATCTTTGTTCACTACGTGGCCTAAGAAGTGGACTTCACGAAGCCAGAAGTCGCATTTCGAAAACTTAGCGTACAGCTGTTCCTTTCGTAGGAGTTCCAAAATAAGGCGTAGGTGCTGCTCGTGTTCCCCCTGACTCTTGGAGTAGATCAGAATGTCGTCGATGAAGACAATGACGAACTTGTCAAGATAGGGTTTGCACACCCTGTTCATAAGGTCCATAAATACGGCAGGTGCGTTCGTTAACCCGAACGGCATGACAAGAAACTCGTAGTGGCCGTAGCGAGTTCTGAATGCGGTTTTGGAGACGTCCTCATCCCGGACTCTCAGCTGATGATAACCGGACCTCAAGTCTATCTTGGAGAAGTAACACGACCCTTGCAACTGGTCGAATAGATCATCTATGCGTGGAAGAGGATAACGGTTCTTCACCGTCACCTTGTTGAGTTCACGGTAGTCTATGCACATCCTGAAGGTACCATCCTTCTTTTTCACGAAAAGTACTAGAGCTCCCCAAGGCGGAGAGCTTGGACGAATGAAGCCCTTTTCCAAGAGCTCTTGTAGCTGCTTCGACAGTTCCTCCAATTCCGATGGAGCTAGACGATATGGTGCGCGAACTATGGGTGCTGTCCAGATCTATAGGCAATGAGGTCGGTAGGGAACGCCTGACCAGCGTGGATAGGATTACAATCCTGAACTAAGTACAGCTTCTAGACCTTACCATTAACTAACACTACGACACGTTGGGTGTTTAAGGGAGTTGGTGTATGTTTTATCATTCGACTAACTTCAAGGACATATAATTGGTATTCACACCCGAATCAAACAATATAGTAACATAGAAGTCGACAAGAAGGAACTTTCCCATTATTACGTTAAGATCGTCCCTTGCATCACCCTGACCCATCCCGATCACACGGCCATGGGCGTCACTGTTGCCATTGATTCCCCCGTTGCTAACCCCATTGTCGTTCCTGCTTCCCTGGCCGTGGTTCTGATTCTGGTTCCAGTTTAATTGTGGATAGTGTCTCTCATAGTGATCTTTTGTACCATACTGAAAACATTCTCTAAAACTTTGCTGCTGCCACTGAGCCTGTGGGGCTTGAGGCTGTTGTTGTCGTTGTTCCTGACCTACAGGACGTGAGTTTCGACAATCCTTAGCTTCATGACCAATCTTGAGATATCTCTGACATCGCTCCTTGTGACACCGTCCACTGTGGTGTCTGTTACAAATGTTGCACCATGGATGAATTCCTCGATATCTTTTCTGCCCATGATTACTAGAAAACTGATGTCCGGGCCTTTGGTAGTCATCTATCTCTTGCTTCTGCGTCAGAGGCTGGACCAAAATTAATCCCGTGCTCAGGTTTTCATCCCACTTGCGTTTGTTATCTCTAGAAGTACATGCAGTATCAGTCTTAGCACGTTTCGGTAGTTTGTTCTGTTCTACAGCCTGGTCTGTGAGACGATCAGCCAGTCGAGTGACTTGCTGGATAGTGCCAAGGTTAGCTGTGGTCATATGACTCTGAATTTCGGGCACTAGACCCTTGAGATACAGTTCGATGCGTTTGGTGGGAGGGTCTACCATAGTAGGACAAAATGTGGCTAACTCGTTTGATCTCCTCGTATAAACTTCAATTTCAGACCCCACCATCTGTAGGTTGAGGAACTCTACCTCTAGTTTGTGGACGTCCTCTTGACTGCAAAACTCTTCCTTAATTAGGTCCTTGAACTCGTTCCAGGGAGTGGCGTTAGCAGCTGCCAGCCCTAACATCTGAACCTGTGCTTCCCACCAGGTTAATGCAACACCTTCGAGTGTTCTAGTAGCAAACTTTACTCTACGAGACTCAGGGCAATCATGCACCTCGAAGTCAGTTTCGAGCCTTTCGAACCAATGGAGGAGGCCTTCAACTCCCTCAGTTCCACTGAAGGTACTAGGTTGGCAATCCTTGAGATTTGTGAAGGTGCAAGCAGGTGACTGAGTGTGTTGACCTATTATGTATGAATAGGACAAGGTTTAAACACGAAAGTTGGTGTAGGAGTGTAGGATCTAAAGATTCTAGTGTGTGCTATAACCACAGGATATACCTCCTGCTTGTGCGGCTGCAAGTGCCGCAGCAACTTGAGCTTGAACGAGAGCCTCTAGCTGGGCTTGAGTCATGTTAATCCGTCCAGACATGATCTTCATTGTAAAGTAGCGTAAGTGAGAATGGTTCGCGAGTAGGGTGATGACAGAAAAGCGTAAGCACGTAGGTATTCTCATGTAGTAAAGTCATGTGTATCTAAGCGTAATGCGAGCAAAGTTCTAAGCAGTTCTAGCAAGCAGGTAATAATCATAACCATATTACCTAGGATGTCGAGTCTTGCACGTGGAGCGAAGCGTCGTTGTGGATCGTTGAGAGCACTGTTCTGGTTATAGTCTGGTTTTAATAAAAATGTTTTCCCATATTAAAACCAAGTTCTCTATAACCAATGGCTCTGATACCAATCTGTCACACCCCCAAAATCCACCTGCGGAGTACCACCGCTTGGAGGCGTGACATGACCAGGATCAAGCCACCAATCATATTGAACATGTAAATATATAGTAAAAGTTATCCATCAATACGAAAGGTGTTTATCAAAACCAACATAGTTAAGTATAGCGGAAACATTAATGTAAAAACCCAATCATAAGTATTAATGTATGAAATGACATAAGTAATCACGATCCATTTGCCCACAACGACCCGCTCCTCCTTGTGCAAGCTCCATAATGTACCTAAGGTCCTGCAAGGCATGCAGCAAATAATCAACAACTAGTTGAGCGAGTTCACAGAAAGTAAGTTCGTATTAATAATGCGTATGTTCATCCAGTGGGGGCTTCCCATACAAGTATATACTATTGGTGAGGGATTATCACATTCATCCTTAATAATGGGGGCTTCCCATTATGGTACTTACTAGACTATTTGCAACCATGTGTTCTTCTTAATCCGAGAACAGGAATACGTACTAGGTCACGCAGGATTTACGTGAGTGCCCTTCCCCGAGGACAGTGGTACGTGTGGGGTTTACGCAGGATTTACGTAAGTGTCCTTCCGACCCGGAAGACAGTAGTGGGTATTGGGTTACGCAGGATTTACGTAAGTGTCCTCCCGACCCGGGAGACAATGGCAGATACTAGTTTACGCAGGTTTTACGTAAGTGTCCTGACTATCCTGAGGACGATGGTCTATAGTCTAGTGATTGCGTAAGTACGAGTAATCATTCCATATCAAACATTCCAACCCAATTCCCAACCCGGGAATCCCATGCCTTGGCTGTGTGAACTCACCTTGGATTGCTCGGCAGATACACAAAGAGTACAGGTAAGCTAGTAGGTGGTCAACCACGACCTATCATGGTTATTTTACAAGTCAGGTTTGTATATCGCATGTATGTTCTACACGTATTGTATCAAGTATGATCATGGCAAATCACATAATACACGTTAACACTTTAACAATAACAGTCAAGCACTCATCATGTCTAACTTGTACGATCCGAAAGATATAGCCCAATAACAGTCGGCCCAACATGTTGTGCGTTCAGCACAGCCTTGTGCGATCCACAACATGTTGTGCGACTCCGTTAGACACCCGGCCCAAAATAATGAGTAGCCCAAATAACATAACAATCAACAACACATTCTCGGCCCAATCCGATAACACATAAAAGCCTTGTGCGATCCAGTCCAAGTTGTGCGATTGGAGGGCTTGTGTGATTCATACGGGTTGTGTGATTAGGATTGGGCTTGAGGCCCAATCGGTTAAACAAGCATTATATAACATGTACGATCCGGTAACCCTTGTGCGAGTGAACTGGGTTGTGCGATTGGCCTTTGGGCTTTGAGGCCCAGCAGTTAAACAATATTACCATTTGTGCGGCTGGACATGCCTTGTGCGACTGGACATGTCTTGTGCGACCAGATCAGTTTGTGCGACTGATCTGCTTGTGCGAGTGGGGTCTTGGGCGGTCCAGCCCAATAACAATACGGTTCAACAGGACATAAATATATACGGCCCAATTCAATAAACATATAACAATCTTGTGCGACAGAACTTGTGCGATCAGGTCAACAACTTGTGCGGTTAGTCCCTTATAGGTCTCGTGTGGTTCATGCAAGACTTGTGCGATTGGTTATCTAAATCCCTAAATTCATGCAATCAGTTATACCATTTCCAATCAACACTAACAGTTTCCAAGTTTACCTTATTCGATCAAATCAAACATTTATCATTGAATTCACATGAACCCTAACAATTCATCTAATCATAACAACCCAACTTAATCTTTATTGAATCAAACAGTTTGATTAAACATTAAGATGCAATACCCAATATGCAACAATCTACAAACAGGAACATAGTGTCCGATTAACATCATACAACCCGAATCGTATGAATAGTACTACATCAAGAACCCTTCATTAATATACATAGCAAGAACCCTAGCTATCACATAATATCATCACAACCAATATTGTCTAACAACAGAATTCATTAAGCACTAACCGGTTAGCAAGCTTCAAACAAGAATAATCCGAATCAAGAAAAGCTTCGAAGAGACGAATGTTGTTGCCGTCGGGTTCAAGAGGGAGAGAGAGGAACTAGGGTTTTACGTGTGTTGTGTGATTGCAAGTAATGAGAATTACACATCCCTAAGGGTTCATGTACGTACATAAGGGGTGGGCCGAAACCTACTTAGGCTGCCCATTGGGTTCGGTTACAAGCATCACGGCCCAAAGTGGCTTGTGCGGTTGAACGGGTATTGTGCGGTTCGGGTTTCATGTAACTTATATACATACACATAACGTATCATGTACACAATCATTAAAACACATATCACATAACATTCAATAATCATTCGCTTAGTCAATCAAGTTCACATATGTTACACAACGATAGGTTCTAAATACGAGTTGTCACAATACTCACGTATACGCAGAGGATGTCCAATGCTTAAACAAAATAAAGAAATAAAACAAGTTTAAGTCTTTGCAAAAGAAATACACAATCACAGTGTCATTTTTAGCAAAGTTGTGAAAGTTCACAAACTTAACCAGTTTTTATCCTTTTTGGCATTCAGCGATTACTGAGCAGGCACACAATCAAGAAGGACAAAACTAAGTACTATGCTTTCAATCATGTTTCCCACTAGAATTAGGATTTTTCATTTATGTTTGTATCGATATCGCAAATCTACTAGTCTAGCTGAGCCTATCGTCACATCCTTAGTAAGATCGTTTATCACTTTTTAACTTTTCATTTCTTTAGCATGCTGTGATAGTCTACTGATTTTCTATCATTTCCTCTTGCATTACCAAACTCATTTTTTAAATTTTCAATGTTTTTGACTTTTTCAAATTTTCTAATTTTTTTTTAAATTTTACTCCCCCTAAAATCAAAATATGTTTCAATTTTGATTTTCTGGGAAATTTGAAATAACCTGTACAAACTTGACAACTTGATGAGAATCGCATCAATTCTCCATCCTCATGGCGTAAACAATCAGAACTCCCCTCACAACAAACTATTTTCCCATTGTGATTTCAAAACACTTAAGTTTGTTTTAATCAAAATGGTTTTTCCGAAAAAATTAGTTTGTTTACCAACCATTTGTAGGTTCGGGGTTACTTCATCACTTTGTTCTCCTCAAACACATGAAAGATTTATCATTTTTCAGTTTTAAACCTCAACACCACTTGTAGAAAATCAAGTACAATTTAATGTCCTTGATTAACCACTTGTCGATCGAAATATCATTGATCGAATTATCATCCACTTCGGTGATAGTTCTCAAAAAAAATGTTGATTCATGTTCCACGCTTACCAACCAGGGAACTCCGGCAAGTCAGGTTTTTCATTTAAAAAGATTCACCCAAGCCTGACAGTCCTTTGGTGATTTTGAATTCTTGTTCAACAATGGTGGAAAATTTGCATCATCCATTGTTAAATCAGAATTCTCCATTTTTACCTCAACAAATGGCTCTTCTGGTTTTGATGAACCAGAATCATTGCCTGAATGTGGCTTGTCTGACGTTGATGAGCCAGATTCATCGCCGACACTTGGCTCCTTTGTTTCCGAAGAAACAGATTCATCGCCAACAACTTTCTTTTTCTTCTTTCTCTCTTCTGTCCTCAGATTTGTATCTGATGAATTCGTTTTGCTTGATTTGTCATTCTTTGGAGAGCAAGACGACTTATCAGAACTTTTATCTGATTTTCCAGTTGTATCCGAGGACAAAATCCTTTCCAGATACTATCTCGCCTTCTTCCTCTTCTTCCTCAGTCTGTCTTTCTGCCCTTGAGAAAGTTTAACTTTCTTTTTTTGAACTTTTGATTCTTGAACTTTATCTTCTTTGGGCTTGACATTGACTGGTTTCTTTGCTATTTTCTGAGATTCAGCCCTCGATCTCCGCTTTGATCTCATTGGGCAATCTCTGGCAATGTGACCTATGATATTGCAGTTAAAGCATCTTCTCGTCTCAAAATTCCAACTCTGGCAGTTAACAGCAATGTGTCCTTGATAACCACATCTATAACACACTCTGTTATCGTACCATGTACCACCTTCAGTCCAAACATTCAGATCATAGCACTATTTGGCTTTGTGGTAATCATCACTCTTCCTAAAAGCTGGATTTGGCTTTGAAGCACTGTGGTCAAACCTGCACCACTTCTCACCAACTATTTTTGAGTTTTGATTTTTTATTTTTTGTGGTTTTTGATTGCGATTGGGTGATTGATCTGATGAACTTTTATTTTCTTTTTGAACAATTTTCTTATTTTTCATTTTTTTGTTTTGAATCTGCATTCTTTTCTAAAGGTTTCTGCTTTGAACATTCACCTTTTTCTGTAGAATGCATATTCGTTTTCTGAAACTTTTCTTTTAATTTCAAAAACAATTTCTTTTTCTCAATTTTTTCATTTTCATCATCAGATTTCTCATCGCAATCTTCAATTTTGACTTTGTCAAAATTTGTGACATTGTCACTTATTGGAATAGAATTGATCGGTTTTGGACAAAGATGACTCAAAAACTCGGATGAAGTCACAAAACCTTTCAATTTCTTTTCAAGCTCATCAATTTTAGCTCTTGAATTCTCAGCTTCATTTTCAAGCTGAGATATTCTTTCAAAATGAGACTTGATGATCTTTTCATTTTCAATTTTAATGTTTTCAAGAACAGAATTTTCAATTTCCAAAACTCTTATCTGTTCTTGAAATTTTGTTTCATTTGCTTTCAGATTTTTGTTTTCAAGTTTTATCCAAAAATCTTCACTTTCTGAGGATTTCTTTTTGCTTTCAAAGTCTTTTTCTTTCTCTTTCAAAACCTTGTTTTCTGATGTCAAACTGTTCAATTTACTTAACAGTTTGTCATTTTCATCTTTCAGTTTTTCACAATTTTCCTGCAAACTAAGAATCTGTTTATCATCAGTTTGCTTCTCATCTTTCAACTTCTTGACTTCCAATGTCAAACTTTCCGCATACTTCAAGAGTTTGCCATTGTTAGTTTCGAGTTGATCACATTTAGAGCACACTGATTCAGAACTTGAAAATTCAATCTTCACAGATTCTTCTTTCTTTGTGATTTCCTTTGATTCTGTCTTGTATGTTCCTGCACAAAAGATTTTAACAAAATCAAGAGGATTTAAATTTTTATCAATATAACATCCTCTCTTATAGTCATATTTCATGTTTCGTTGTGCATCAAAACATATACAGATTCTTCTATCTATTTCAGTAATTACATCCAAATTTACTTTATCTAGATTTCCCAAACTCAATTCATCTAGATTCCCTTTTATCTTATTCATCAATGTTTTCTTCTTTTCAAAATTTTCATAACTAAGTGTTTGAAGTTTATTGATGAACTCAGATGGATGTAATTTTGAAAATTTAGGCTCTTGTTTGAATTTTCTCAAAACATCATCCCATTCAGCAGGTAATGCATCTACAAACTTTGATACTTTTTCAACATTTGTCAATTTTATCTCAAACATTTTTAATTTGTCAATTAAGTGATCAAATCTTCTTTCCATCTCTTTCACTGTTTCATCCTTTTGACATGCAAAATTCTTAAGTCTGAGCATCCAAATATTCTTATCATCCTTTTCATATATGCTCATTCGAAACCAGCTATAACCACTATTTAATCTTTCAATAAAATCATTTTCCTTCTCATCAAACATTTTTGCCATCTTTCAATCAATCCCGATAAATTTTTCACACAAATGATCTTTCAAGCGAAATAAAGGTTTTCAAGAAGAATACCCTTTCAAGCGGAATCACACCTATGAACAGAATGACTGATTTTGCTTGAAAGTGTTTCAAGCGGAATCAACACGGCTGTTTCAAGCGGAACCAGGTAATCTTAAGCGGAATCAAGTGTCACTCGAGCGAAATCAGGTAATTTCTCAAGCGAAATCACAAACTCAAGTGAAATCACTGATTTCGCTTCAAATACTCAAGCGAAATAAGAACTGTTCAGGTAAAAAATCTGATTTCTCTTGAAATTCAAGCGGAATAACAACCTACTCGTTCAAGTGGAATCAGGTCGAAGGACAATTTTTCCACTTTTTAAGCTGAATTTTACTCTCAAACTTTCACGGATTTGTTAAAATGCAATTTTACATAATCTGTGAAAAATTTGGCCGACTTTAACCGTGAAAACGTGAAAAATTGTGAAAAGATGGTGTAGAAATCAGAATTTTCCAGTGAAAACGAGCTAAACGGTAAGAACTCTTCCTCCTGAGCTCTGATACCACATGTAGGATCGTGAAACGACCTAACGAGTCGATCAGAAGAGTGCTCAGAGGGAATCAGAGGCGGAATTCATTGATTCAGTCTTTGTTTAGCTTGTTAAACACTGGAAATACTATTTACTATCTCTTGTATATATCAGAACGTGATTACAGGCTTGGAGACACCTCGACAGCACCTCGGCGTCGGAAAACAGAACTAGACAACTACTTGATTCCGCTCAGACTACCCCTATATATACACTTGCTGATTCCGCTTGAACATGTTTCAAGCGGAATCTCAACATTCATTTGGAGCGGAATCAGTTCTTTACATTTAGAGCGGAATCAGGATAATGTGTGATTTCGCTTGAACATGACCTAGTGTCATTTCAAGCGGAATCATCCCTAATTCTCACTTTTTCGATTTTCATGCACTATTCAATCAGTTCTAAACTAAGACTCAAACGAAGATGAAGTCGACAGACAACTGCACCAACACTAACAAAACTTAATAGAATTTGAATATAACTTAAGTTAGAACAAACATTAACTACAAACACACAATCACCTGCCGCAACAACTTTCAGCAAAGCTAAATCAAGGAATCAGCAGACTTTAGAAATCAGCAGATCTTTATTCTCTCATTAACCTTTCCCGGATTTGCCTTTGAATTGGAGCTAAAAATCCAAGGAATCAGTATCATCTCCATCCCTATCAAGCTGAAGGTTAAAAAGATCTTGGAGGTCAACTGGATTCAGAACAAGTGCATTCTCCCTTGATATCTTTTCAACACTACCATCAGACTTGATCAAAGTCAATTCATGGGTCTGTTTGTCAGACTTCCACTTTAGTATTTTTGGGTCTGATGGGTTTCTTGGGAGAAGTTTTATTTGAGAGAAGTTTGGCGATTGAGGCCTGCTTGCCAACTTCTGAAGTGTTTGAGCAACTTGAGCTTGTAATTGCAACGAAGCATCATCCAATCCATATCGTAACTGATTTCTGATATACTCTTATCTGACTTCAGCTTCTCTCTTTTCATCTTCCTCATCCATCAGTTGTTGTCTTTTTCTTTGGTTCAAGGCAGCGATGGATGCATCTGCTGATGAGAACAACTTTTTAGATGTAATGGTCTGTCAACGTCTAACAGTGGTTTCATCTTTGTATACTAGCTTTTTAAGAAGCGATGGATCTGTCTTTCTTCGCTCTTCTAGCTTATTGTGAGCTCGATCAATATACTGCCTAGACCATTTTCCAATTTGTCTAGCAGTCCCATACTTAGCTGCTACAAGTTCTGCCCTCATTCTCTTGTACTTCAACACTTCATCCACTTCAACCTTTTTGTATTGTTTCTAGTTGGGAGCAGATTTTTGCATTTGAGGATCTTTATTCATCTTTTCAATTCTATTAACTTCCTCTTTAAGAGCTTCAAGGGGCCAGTCTTTGAAATCAGACCTGTAGGCTTCGTGGGGCTTGGTATCCATGATAATGTTCAAGAAATCATTCCTTAATGTCTTTTGTAGCTCAGCATTTGGTGACAGATTTGACATATTCTTACTCAGGTCTCTAGCAAAATCTTCTAACTTCTTGACTTGACTAAGCCAATGTTGCATGCGACCCGATAACTTAATGTCTCCTAGCCCTTTACTCTCTTCTTTTGCCTGATATTCTGCTTGCTTACCCTTTAGCTTAAGATATTCATCAATATTCTTTGGAGTTTCGAATCCATTAAGAGATGGGAAGGTTCTTTTGGATGGATCATCCTCTGTGTAAAATTGAGTCATTTCATCTTGAACTGCAAGCAGTTCCAGAGGGAAATTTACTGCCAATGGGTTGATTTTTGTTGATGGAGGTGGAACGAATGGTTTGGGTGAAGTTTGAATGAATGGAGTAGCAGATAACGGAATTGGTGCGGGTATATCTTTTTCTTCCTTCTCTTCTTCATGCACCATGAATTTTCTCTTTCTTGTGTAAACAGATTTTGGAGAAGGAGGAGTTTGGGAAGAAAAACGTGCTATGAGTGTAAGGGTTGATTGTGATGGGAATTGAAATTAGGTAGAATCAGTGGATTGACTAACAACTGTTGAAACAACTGGTGTCTCAACCGTTGTTGTCTTAACATCTGTTGAAGCATTTGTTGCATCAACAATTGTTTCAGTGGAGGTTGGTAGTGGTGATGAGGATTTTGTATTCTGCTTTCTGACATGTGGTTTTCCTGTTAAGAGTTTTGTTTTAGGTGTATCAGAATCTGGCTTCTTAGGTTCAGCAGTGGTTGGTTTTTCTGGTGGTGATATTGGTTTAGGAAATATGACAATAGGAGATTTGTTGTGTTTGTGTGATTTTCTTCTATTTGAGTTCCAATGTTGAGCACTTCGTCTTCCTCTTTTGTATGCTTCCTCTTCTGCTTTCGTTCAATCTCCTTATATGTTTGTTTGTTAACGGTATTATCAATTCCCTTTTTCTTACCAAGATCAGATTTTCTAGAAGATTTTGCAGAAGTTTGATTGGCAGGCTTTGGATTTTGTTTTGGCTGATTCCTTGGTGTTGGTTTGCCAAAGTTTTTAATGGAATCTGTTTCCCTCTTTTCAGCATCATTTTCATCGTCTTTTTTAAACACAGTTGCAGGGGTAGTACCAGTTAAGTTTGCAATGCATTCTTTTATGCCCTTCATGTCAGCCTGTGTGTCTTTGTATCTTGCTTCAACCATAACTCTAATTAGCTTCATGTGGGAATTAAGTTGAATCTCAGCCAGTTCCCTTTGAGCTGCAAGAATGGGTTGTACCAAATTCCAAAGCTCTTGGCATAACTGCTGATGAAAGGTCGACTTTTGAAAGCATCCACAAACTGCTTCAATTGATCTTTCATATCAGCAACAGTTGTTTCCAAGTTAGATATCCTCTCCATCAAATCCTGGTATTTTAATCCATCACCTAACTTAATAGGATCATCTAAATTCCCACCAGATGTGGTTGTATCTGCTTTTGAAAGAGGAGGTATCTCCAAATTTTCATAAGCAGATGTCCCTTGTTCTTGGTTCTGGGGACTTCCCTCTGCATCAGTGGTTACCTTAGTGATCTCACCCGTGGTTAACTTGAACTCACCAGTGGATACCTTGATATACACAGCAGTGGTTGCCTTCAAGGGAGTCTGGCTGATGAAACTACTGTCCAAATGTAAATCAATGGATTTGACATTTATAGTAGCTGCTCCACTTGAAATACCATCAAGAATTTGCTGAAATTCAAGAGGTGTAGCCTCCTCAAATGTTTCTGGGTTAGCTAATTGAACAGGTTCAGACACAACTATTGTTGAAGTTAAACTCTCAGTAAAGTGTTCGTGGGAGGGACTGCTATCAGTCTGAATGTCAATAGCTTGAAGCAGTGTTACAAACTTTGGTTGAATAGAAGATGAAGGGATTGCTGTCGAAAGAGACATTGCCCCGAGAGAAGGGCTTTTAAGCATACTCTCATATGAGGGTATGGCATCATATTGTGGTGTCCCTGTGAATACAACATGTTCCTTTTATGAGGAATCATGAGGAGTTTGATTTATGGGTTGAGATCTTTCCACATGTTGTGAGGAAGTAGCAACAGTGGTATGTAGTAACATCTATGTTGTCATAGGGATAACCTCTGGGATCTCATCTTCCAGAGGACCCGTTTTGGTGGTTTCGGTGGGATATTTGGATTTTGTTTTAGTCTTTTTGGGTTTTGTTGGTGGGGGTTTCACAACATTGGTTTTAGTGCTATGATCACCAAGAGCAGTGGGCTCAGCAACAGACGTTTGAGGAGTAGTTGTGGACTCATCTAAAATTTCCTCGTTCCCCTCTGCTTCAGTTTTGGAAATATCTGACTCTTTAGCCATAAGGCGAGTAAAAGTTTCAGTTGTTAGACTATTCATTTTAATAGCTTTACCTTTTTCAAAAGCTTTTTGAGAAACATGTTTTTGCAGGTAGTATCATAATAGTCTAGGAAACATAAGAAAACCAGCAGTTTTCCCCTTTTTAATAGCAGTAGTTTTCCCCTTTTTACTGTTTTTTAAATTTACAACCAAATCAACAAACAGTGCATGGGAGTAGTTAAAATCTTTGTTTGTCAAAATTGCATACCCCAATGACTGAATTTTCAACGGTATTTCATTAAAATAAGTAGTTTTATTTGAGAGACAAATTAAGAGAGTATGGAACAGGAATTTCATTGGTGGTGGAAAATTACCTTTAAACATAGTTGCCTTATTCAACTGTCCATCATATCCCCTCTGATGCGGGCCCAAGTGTGGAGGAACGGGCTATTTTGTATTTGGAGGCCCAAGACCGCGTAACAAAAGGGGCCTCACTAAAATGGCTCTAACTTGGGCTACGGTACATCCGAAACCGTACAAGCTTCAATGGCTTAAAAAGGGAGGTGAAGTGACGGTATCTAAAAGGGCACTTGTTTCTATTTCTGTTGGGTCAACGTACAAAGATGATGTTGTGTGTGATGTGGTCCCTATGGACGCGTGTCACTTATTGTTGGGTAGACCTTGGGAATATGAACGTAATATTGAGCATAACGGGCGGTCCAATACTTATAGTTTTCTGTTTGGTGGTGTGAAGATCACTCTTGTC
This sequence comes from Helianthus annuus, assembly GCF_002127325.2. Classification (NCBI taxonomy): domain Eukaryota; kingdom Viridiplantae; phylum Streptophyta; class Magnoliopsida; order Asterales; family Asteraceae; genus Helianthus; species Helianthus annuus. The sequence goes on from NC_035443.2 coordinate 8,535,786, forward strand.
CCTAGCAAGCCTAAACAGTTAGCCACAAAACAGTCGGGTAATTTGTTGACCATCAGCCAGTTTCAAGATGAATTGGAGGACACAGACAGTGTTTTTGTTTTGATAGGGAAGGCAGTGCCCGAGGAAGTCGAATTTCCTGAAGCTATGGTTCCTTTGCTTGAGGAATTTTCTGATGTGTTTCCGGTTGAGTTGCCTGATGGATTACCGCCTTTACGTGACATCCAACATCATATTGATTTGGAGCCTGGGTCACAGTTACCCAATAGACCACATTACAGGATGAGCCCTGCTGAGCATGAAGAGTTGCGAAGACAGGTTGAGGAGTTGATTTCTAAGGGTCACGTTCGTGAAAGTATGAGCCCTTGTGCTGTTCCGGCTTTATTGACTCCAAAAAAAGATGGCACTTGGCGTATGTGTGTTGATAGTCGAGCAATCAACAAGATTACTGTGAGGTACAGGTTTCCTATTCCTCGACTTGATGATTTGCTTGATCAACTTAGTGGTGCTAGTATTTTTACGAAGTTAGATTTGAAGAGTGGTTATTACCAGATTCGTCTTAGACCGGGTGACGAGTGGAAGACTGCCTTCAAGACTCGTGAAGGATTGTATGAGTGGTTGGTGATGCCATTTGGTTTATCAAACGCACCAAGTACTTTTATGTGTGTGATGAATCAGTTGCTTAGGCCTTTTATTGGGAAGTTCGTGGTTGTGTATTTTGATGACATTCTCATTTATAGTGCTTCTTTCAGCGACCATGTTGTGCATGTGAGGCAGGTTTTGGCCTTACTTCGCAAGGACCGTTTTTATGCAGCCACCAAGAAGTGTGTGTTCATGACCCCTAAAGTGTTATTCTTGGGGTATGTTATTTCTGGTGATGGGATACAGGTTGATGAATCCAAAGTGGCGGCTGTTCAGAATTGGCCAACTCCTACTACCATTACTGAAGTTCGTAGTTTCCATGGGCTTGCTTCTTTTTACAGAAGGTTTATTCCACACTTCAGTTCTATTATGGCCCCAGTGACAGATTGTATGAAGGGGAAGACGTTCGTATGGACGGATGAGGCAGAGTTGGCTTTTCAAGTTGTGAAAGAGAAGCTCACTACAGCTCCAATTCTGGTATTGCCTAATTTTTCTCAAGTTTTTGAACTTCATACTGATGCCTCAAAGGTTGGAATTGGTGGGGTTCTTAGTCAGGGTGGTCGACCTGTTGCTTATTTTAGTGAGAAGTTAACTGGGCCTAAGTTGAGGTACAGTACTTATGACCTAGAGTTTTATGCAGTGGTCCAAGCTGTAAAGCATTGGCGTCATTACTTGTTTCAAAAGGAGTTTGTTTTATTCACTGATCATGATTCCCTAAGGCATATTCGTACTCAAGACAAGGTATCTCACAAGCATGGGCGATGGTTGGCCTTTCTTGAGAAGTTTACTTTTGTGGTCAAACACAAGACTGGTGTTTCAAATAGGGTTGCTGATGCCTTAAGCAGGAGGAGTAATCTGCTTGTATCTATGAGGGTTGATGTGCCGGGTTTGGAGGTCATTCGTGAGCAGTTAGCCATTGACCCTTATTTCTCAGTTATTTTGCAGGATGTGGAAACTGGGCAAAAGTCAGACTTTCTTTTGCATGAAGGTTTTCTGTTCAAGGGGAATCAACTATGTATTCTTGATTCTAGTCTTCGCTTAAAGATTATTAAGGAGTTACATGGTGAAGGGCATGTTGGTCGAGATCGTACTTTACAATTGGTTCAAGCTTCTTATTATTGGCCAACTATGAGAAAAGAGGTGGATCGTTATGTGAAGAGGTGTCGTATTTGTCAGGTTTCCAAGGGCACGGCTACCAATGCGGGTCTCTGTATGCCTTTGCCAATCCCTTCACAACCATGGGTTGATATTAGTATGGATTTCGTGTTGGGGTTACCTCGTACTCAGAGAGGTAATGATTCCATATTTGTTGTGGTGGATCGGTTTTCTAAGATGGTACATATTATTCCCTGCAAGAAGACGACTGATGCTGTTAATGTAGCCCAACTATTTTTTCGTGATGTGTATCGTTTGCATGGGCTACCTTCTTCAATTGTGTCTGATCGGGATACCCGATTTCTGAGTCATTTTTGGCGTAGCCTGTGGAAGATGGTGAATACTCAACTCAACTTCAGTAGTGCTTATCACCCACAAACTGATGGGCAAACTGAAGTTGTTAATCGGTCACTTGGGAATTTGCTGAGGTGTTTGGTTGGTGATCATGTAAAGGCATGGGATCAAAAATTGTGTCAAGCTGAGTTTGCTCATAATCATGCTGTTAATCGGAGCACTGGATATAGCCCATTTCAGGTAGTTTATTCATCTCAGCCTCGGGGACCACTTGATTTGATGTCTCTTCCTGTTTCTGGATCTGTTCCAAAGAAAGTTCAGGATTTTGTGGAGGGTTTACATGAACTTCATAATGTTGTGTATGATCATTTGACCCGAGCTAATCTGAAGTATAAGCAAGCTGCTGATCAGAAGCGTAGGCATGTTGAGTTCGAGGAAGGTGATTTTGTTTGGGCTGTTTTGACTAAAGATCGTTTCACAGTTGGGGAATACAACAAGTTATCAGCAAAGAAGATTGGCCCAATTGAAATCGTGGAGAAGATCAATCCGAATGCATATCGTCTAAAGCTGCCTAGTCACATTCGTTGTTCTGATGTGTTTAACGTGAAGCATCTGTTGCCTTATTATGGAGATTCTTCTGATGATGAACCTGTTGGTAATTCGAGGGCGAATTTTGTCTATCCAGGGGGGAATGATGCGGGCCCAAGTGTGGAGGAACGGGCTATTTTGTATTTGGAGGCCCAAGACCGCGTAACAAAAGGGGCCTCACTAAAATGGCTCTAACTTGGGCTCCGGGCCGAAAAAACGCTTATTTCTATTAGTTTTTTCCATTTTTATGTTTTTTCAAGTATTTTGGGCATTTTGTTTTCGGGTTTGTGTTTGGCCCGTTGTCTTTTTTAGGCCCATTTCGAATTTCTATCTCTATTTATGTATTGCCCTAGTCATTTGAACAATCAGAATTGAATTTTGAGAAAACAGTTTTTTCACTTCAAATTCCGTGGCCTTTGGGGTTACAATTTGGGGGTTGGGGAAGAACTACACGGGTATTCGTAGAATCAACGTGTAATCTTCATTTATCGTACCACGCACTACATCACCCTCTCAATCAAGTCTGTTTGAATCTCATTTTTCGGGAAAGATGACTTACCTGCCAAGTCGTTTACCCCAAATATTGTTGATATGGTAGTGGGGGTAATAGCAACCGATTCACCTCCGACTTTTGAAGTTATACTTACCGCCACATTGTTTTGTTCTTCAATATTCGCATTGTCCAGAAATCGCGGAGCGTCTCTTGGTAAATGGGTGCGTCGGCGGTAAGAATGGCCTTATATTTTAATGATGTAAGAACATCAATCATTGAATGATAGAGAGTATTGTTCTCGGTTTTCCCAAAAATAGCCAGGTAGTTATGCTGCTTTTTCATCATCAGAGCCATGATCGGAATTGAAAGTTGCGAGAGGTTGACGAAGAAGTGTTGGAGAAGAAGGTGGAAACCGCTTTGATGAATTTCAAATTCGAGACGAAAGTAAAACCTCTGTTTGGGGATGAAACAGGGTTTTATAAAGTGAAAAAGTGAATGCTGACGTGTCAGAAGTTACAAAGATCTGATGGCTAACATCTGTCCACATCAGAACCTCTGCTCTGATAATGGATGACAGTTGTTTGAAAACCACTGTTGGGGAACAACAGATGTTAGGCAACAATAGTAACTCGGCAGTCCTTAGATTAAACAGAACCTATGAGAAAAGACAATACCCTTCAGCAGTGTTTGGAAACCACTGTTGGGTAACAACAAATTTTAGGCAACAATAGTAAGTCAGCAGTTCTTAGTCAAACACAGGTTTGGAAAACAGTTGTTTTCAACAGACTTTTAATATAAACAAATAAATTGATATTAAATATAAGCAGCCATTTAATGCAAAACATTTAAAAAATAAATTTTCATGGGAAAACTATAAAATTAGATATCAAGAAACCAAAAGGACAAATTTTAAACCTCTGCCATAAAAAAAATTTTAAAAAAAAAAAACTCTTCATTTAAACACCAACAATACTCTACATGGCAAACAGAGGCTTTTACCACTTCATCGGACACAAATTTTGTAAACAGTGGTAAATCAACAGTCGATAGGATAAACAGAACTTATTAAAACAGACAATACCTTTCAGCAGTGGATGAATTTTTATCCATACAGAAGTTGATTCAAAACATCAACAATATGTAACACCATATAACACTATGTAACACTATATAACACTATATAACAAATATAACACTATAGTTTGCCTGATAGCATGTCTATGATAGATGTATAGTGTTATATATTGTTATAAAATGTCATATATTGTTACATATATAGTGTTATAATACATTTCTCACACTTTTGGATTAATGTACAGGATCCTTATCCTTATTTTATATATAATATAATAATAATGATGATAACATTGGCGAGCTAAGCTCGAGCCGAGCTTTGGCTCGTTTAAGTGATATTAAAGCGAGCTCGAGCCAAGTTTTTAGCTCGTCTGAGGTTGTTCTTAAAATAGCTCGAGCCGAGTCGAGTCGAGCTCGAGCTTTGGGTTTTACTCGCGAGTCGAGCTCGAGCACAAATAAGTAGGCTCGAACCGAGCCGAGCTCGAGCTCGAGCTTAGCCTGACTCGTTTACACCCCATGATTAGAGTTGTGTTAGCTGTGTTATTGCTTTCTTTTAAAGTTTGGTAGTTTGTATGTTTTTATTAGTTGAAAGGTCATAATTAACTTCTGATATTTTTTTGGGTACATTCATAGAATTGTCTATTCTTTGCATGTATTCAACTTTTATCACATGACGTACGACTTATGTTTTAGGTTTATCTCTCATTTTTCGTACTTCACATTTTTTTGGCTTCTCTAACAAATCTAGTAAATATTATATCTTCTGTATTTATTAAAAAAAATTATATCGAACACATGTTCATGATAACCCTGCACGTCACTAGTTAATACGGTAAATTCAGATTTTTTAGTTTCAGTTCTACTCCTTATACTATAAATAATAAACGCCTTATACCTGATAGTTTATTTTCTACATATAATTTCCGTTCGTTAGCTTTTCTTATAAAATCTAAATACACGCGAGGTTGTGTTTATATATAGAAACAAGTATGGAAGACTTGACCCATATAGAAAAAGACCGTGGTTACATTCTAGCAAGTGACTTGGACATTCTAACTATATACTTTTTGAGAACCCTAGGTTAGCCCACTTTGTGCAAAGCTCGTAACTGACACGTTGCAGTCAAAGAGAAGTGAGTCGTGGCTGGGCTGCAATTGCATGGTTTATGTAGGAAAAAACAACAGTTTGAATGATTTTTAATAAATGTACTAAATATTCCCCTACCTTACAACTAAAAGGCGCATAATCTTGTCAAATCACTTGACCTGGCAGGTGACTCAATGGGTTGGCAATAAATCATTGCAATAGATCAAAGGCACGTGGTATTAAATGTACACTTCTTTCACACATACTTGGTGTTCTCTCTTTCTCGCTAAAAAAAATAATATTCTTTATACCTTTAACACGGGTACGTTTAACTATCCTTAAATCAACTTCGCTAGATCTTCGAAACTTTAGAATCCTCATTTTGTTATAAAAAAATAGTTATATGTTATGGTGGAGTATGCGGACACCGATTTTGAAACTCACTTGAACCCATGAACTCAAGAATAGGATGATGCCGCATCATTCAATCATTTAAACTCACTCTAATCCAAATCAACCCTATAAAAGGAGGGGGCACCCATCGAGTTAAACTTAGTAGTCATTTCAACCCACCATCCAATAATATTGTGTCAGATCACCATCCAATACAATATTAAAGAAATGCAGCTTTGAAACTTGTATACATCCATCTCTCACGAGTTCATGAACCCGAAAAGCAACCCACGCGGGGAACTTGTGTGGGTTACGTACGGCGATATTCCCTGGCCATCTAGCTCAACCTGCATGCGGACCTGATCAGGGCGCCCCCACCACCCTTAACACAGGCTAAGTAATTTAGACTCAATTAATTAGGGAAAGAGATTAAATGGAGGGAGGCCATTGGTCCACACTATATATATTCAAGTTTTAAGCAATGACTTTTAAGCTCCAATCAAAGTAAAACCTGTTAAAAGATAATACCATACATTAGTATAAAATATTTGGGTATATGGGAGGGGGTGGTCACTAGTGATAGAATTCTATCACTCACAAGCAATAATCAAGTTTCGCCATGTCATCAACCATTTTTCCATCACTCACAACCTTTTTTTAGTGGGGGTGGTCATCACTCACCACCACACCCAACAATTTCCCCTCAACCAACAATTCCACTCACAAAATCTGGCTATCACGGCGTTAATTTTTACACGCGTTATACTTTGGAGCATGTCATCACGCGTTTGTTGGTGCACTTGTGTCTGTACTTTGTCTGTATTCGGTCACGATGTAAACGATGTCCTTGTTATTGTTGTAAGTTGACCAAGTCAACCATCCTCCGGTTTGACTTGGACAACAGTTTGTAAAATGTTGAAAGATGTTCTGTATCGAAGGATAGCTAATCGAAGGATATTGTAGATCCTTCGATGACATCGAAAGATAGGCTACGAATGATACTGTTAGACTTCGAAGGATGTGCAATCCTTCGAAGTATTTGTGGATCATTCGACAGCTTTGTCATCGATAGATGATCCTTCGATCATCTATCGGATCTTTCGGACCAGACATCAGAGGCTGGGTATATATATACCCATGCAGTGTGTTGAGAACAGAGATTCACATAGACACTTTCGAGAGAGCTTGAGAGCATTCTGTCCGAAAACACACACACATACTTGAGAGTTTGCAAGTTAGATTTGTAAACATTGTGCTTGTAACCGAAACCTTCATACGTATTAATACAGTGGTGTTAATCGGTGAACCTGGTGTGTTTGTGTTTATGCTTGTTTCATCCCGGTTTGCTTGCTAGCTCTGATACCACTTGTAGGTCCCTTTCCGGAGGATGACGAACCTAAACCTTGTTATACTAACCCACTAGCAAGTGCGGAATGTCGAAAGATGATGATCTATCGAGCCTTCCTTGATCGAAAGATGGTCTTTCGATGTCGAAAGATATCTTTCGAGATCCACTGACACACTGACACAGATGTGACAGGTTGGGAAATCTATTCGAAAGACAGTTATTCGAAAGATAAGGATAAATACTCGAAAGATAGGGATCTTTCAAATAGTGAATCCTTCGAGTTTGTGAATATTTCGAAATCATTGTTCGAAATTCAACAGTGATCTTTCGAGCACTGTTGATCCTTCGAACAAGATTTGATCTTTCGATTGTGGTCTTTCTATTATTAACAAGTTTCTGTGATTTCAGATCTTTCAAACAGGATCCTTCGACTGTGTGATCTTTCGGAATATTAACTTAGCATTTATTTTGCTTATCAATCATGAATCCGAATTGGTGGAATCCTGCCCCAGACAGTGGAAAATATACCAGTTCTGGTGTCACTCCCTCATGGTGGGGTACACCGGCGCCAGACAGTGGAAAATACACATCTACAAGTTTATCGCCTTCATGGGCCAAGTCTCCGGTATCGACATCTTCTCAGGGAAATCAATGGGCATTGGTGTCGAATCAAACTCTGAGTATCCAAAGTATCTTACTGAGCGAAAGCGAAACAGGAAGTTTGAATCGTCCTCCAAAGCTGATGCATTTAAACGAGTATCCGGGTTGGGCTGATAGATTCCGTACATATGTTTTGGGTCAAAATACAGAGCTGTGGATACGCTTCACCACAGACTTTGATCAAGCTATCGAAGTCGCCGCTTCATCAACTGCTAGTTTTGCCGACCTTCCAGAGGATCAAAAGAAAATATATGATCTGGAAAAGAAAGCCTACGCCATTCTCACTCAGGCGTTAAGCAAAGACATCTATCATCAGTTTGTCAGCTTCAAGACTACGAAGAAACTGTGGGACGGTTTGAAAACCAGGGGAGTAGGGAATGAAGCAACACGTCAATTGCGTCATGATCTGCTCAAGAAAGAATTCGACTGCTTCACGTGTTTAGATAAGGAGTCTTTGGGAGACATGACATGTCGGTTTTATCATTTGCTTACTGAGTTGAATAATTTTGGTGTGACAACAACTCAAGCGGAAGTGGTGAAAAAGTTTGCTGATGCTTTGCCTCCCCAATGGAGTAGTTTCTTGGAAATCCTGAAGTATAACGGAGTGTTGAAAACTACAAATATCAACGACTTCGTGCAGCTTCTGGAAAACAAGGATCAGGAGGAAACATTAAAGGCGAAGAGAGTTCCATTGCCACAAAATCCTGAAATGTATTGTGGAACTTCCAATACTTCGTCTGCAAGAACAGGTCCACATGCTCCTTTGCAAACGGCGTTTGTCACTAGCACGGATATGTATGGCAATCCGGTGCAAGTTCCTGTAAAGTCACCTCCTACCACAGATATGTATGGAAATCCAATACAACCACCTCCTCCTCCTCCTGCTCAACAACAACGTGCATGTTATGGAGGAACTTCATCTGCTGGTCAACAATCAAAGCCAAGTACTGTACAACTCGACACTTCAAGCTTTTCTAAAGTCAGTGTAGAAGTAGCTAAGGAACACATGGAGCTGCTTAACACTGTAGTGAGCGCGTACTGTGGGTTAATAGAAGGTCAGATTGGCAACATTAATCTGACACAAGAAGATTACAGGCAGATTGATAAAGAAGAGATGGACTTGATGGATATCAAGTGGGCCTTTGCTAGTGCTGTGAGAAGGGCAAAGGATTGGATGGAAAGTACTGGCAGAACCAGCTTGGAAAGTAAGCGAGACACCAAGTATGGGTTCGATAAGCAGGCTGTAAAGTGCTTCAACTGTGGTGAACGGGGTCACTTTAAGAGGGAATGTACAAAGCCAGCCCAGCACGGGAATCAAAACCCCTTCAGAAACCAAGGCAACCAGCAGAACAGAAACAATGAGCGTACATTGGTGCCTGTCAACAACCAAACCAACCGGGCACTTGCAGTTCAGGTGGATGAAGGTTGTGACTGGTCAATCCAGTTGGGTGGTGATGCTCCCGATGGAACAGCATGTTTTGCTCAGATTGTGAAGGAGTTAGTTCACACCAGTGGTGGAGAATCTTCTGCCAGTGGTGGTGAATCGTCTGAAGATGAAGACTCGTCTGGGTACAGCAGGAGTGTTGATGAAGAATCATCCAATTCTGGTGATAATCATGTGGGTGAGACATCAAATGCAACAATCGATGCAGATATTGATGAACTTTTGGAGGAAGCTGCAGCAGAAGCTCAAAGAAGATCTATTCTGGTGGATCAAGCTGCTTATACTTCGTCTTCTCTCCATTCAGCCTTTATGGCTAATGTCGACGGTTCATCAAGTCAGGTATGTGTCGATGAACCCACTGCTATTAACTGTGATGAATGTGATAGATTGCATGCTAGGTGTGCTGACTTAGAAGGAAACATGTCTGAGTTGCAAGCCAAACATGATGTTTTACAAGCTAGTTTGTTTGACTTGCAAGACAAACATAGTTCCTTGAGTGCTGAGTGGTGTGACTTGCAAAGCAAGCATGAGGCTTTGCAAGAGAAATATGATGTGACATTCATCCACAATCAGAAGTTGACTGTGGATCTCTCAAAATGCACAGAAGCCAACATGTTTTATGAAAACCATGAAAAAGAATTTAAGTCAGTAATTGAGACCTTAAAGAAAGATAAAACTGAACTGACAAAAATGGTTTCAAGAAAACAAACTGATATTAATTTGTATATATCTCGCCTGGAGATTATGCAAAAAGAGATGGCTTGTGTGAAAACAGAAAGCGATGCGATCCAGCTTAAGCTAGACAGTTATTTGAGCTCTAGCTATGTGTTGGATCACATCATTGATGTTCAGAAGGAAAAGAATGATGTCACATGCATTGGCTACAAGAAATGTCCACCACCGGTTAGACACAATTATGATGCCATGCCTGATGAAGAGGACAGGGTGTTCTTTGAACCATCTGTGCCTCTAGATGTGAAAGAGTTTGCTGCAGGACTCGGATACCAAAAGGAAATATCCTCAGATTCAGATGTGTCAGCAGATACATTTGTAAGTGCTGAACAGAATCAAGATCCTCCAGTTGTGATTGAGGATGCTGATTCCTCTGATGATGAATCTGATGATACTGTCCCAGCAAAGTCTGATGCGGTAGCCAAAAATGAGGACATACCTCTCGAGAATCACATTCTATGTGATCCCCCTGCAGAACCCGCTAAGACTGTTGCAATCGAGTCCTCGTCTGAGAATGAGTCGGAGAGTGTGAACTTGCTGTACACTCTAGTTGGTGATGATAAAATGTACTCAGACAAAGATTTTCCCATTAAGAATGTTAATCAATCCTTAATCTGTAAAGTCTTTGAAAATTCGACAAGTAAGTTTTTGGGGAAGACAGGACAACGTGTTACAGTTACACAGTGTCCTCCTATTCCAAAGGCTGAAATTCGAAAACAATTTGGCAACAAGAAATTACCAACAGTGCCAAAACAACAAAATCACACCAAGCCCAAAGGAAAATCACCGGCTCAAGCCCAAAAGAAGCCGGATCAAAAGAAGAAGAAAAACGTTAACTTTGTGAAATCGACGGGAACGGATAAAATTGAGACTTTTGAAAACAAATCTAACTTAGATTTTGTCAAGAAAGCCATTATACAGAAAAGGAATGAACCACGCAGTTCAAAACCTAGTACCTCGGGTTCACAAAGTTCAACATCATCAGCTAATCGATCACATGATACTTCGGGGTTTGTAGAACGAAGATCATGTTTTGAATGTGGAACAATTGGACATATAATTCGAAATTGTCCATATCTTCATAAGCAAAAAGAAAAGGTTGATGTTCCCCGTGACCACAATGACCGTAAGCGATCTGTTTCTGTAAAACAAGATCCCCGCCTTGCAAAAGAAAGGGAGAAGAAACAGAAACGCCAACAGGTCAAGGAAATTGAAAAAGCAATTAAAACCGATGTGGTTCAAAAACAATTTGTTGCTGTAAAACCAGAAAATTCCAAAATTTCAAACAATCAAGAAGTTAAAATTTTAAAGAAAGACACTGGTAAAACAAAACAGACCTGGAAACCAAAATCGGTTACTGAATCAGGGGGACCATCACAATTCACCAACCATCAAAGACAAGAAGTTATTGTCATTGATGAAAATGGAAGACCCAAGACCACAATGGCTTGGGTCCCCATCTCCAACTAATTCATTTGAGTTCATGTGCAGGGTGTTCCAGGAGGAACTGTCAGTAGTCATTGGATTGTTGATAGTGGGGCATCCAGGCACATGACAGGCGACATGAAGCTTCTCTACGACGTCAAATCTATTAGAGGAGGTTATGTTGCTTTTGCTGGAGATAAAGGTGGATATATAACGGGTGAAGGAATGATATCCAACGGGATTGTCAGCTTTGACAAGATCAACTTTGTGCAACAACTTGATCACAATCTTCTTAGTGTTTCTCAAATCTGTGACAAGCAGTTCTCAGTACTCTTTGACGCTAATGGATGTTATGTGCTGAAGCCGGGCTTCAAAATTCCAAAAGAATGGATTCTCTTGTCGGCTCCAAGGATAAATGATTTGTACGTCCTTGATATGAGCCAAGCTATTACTACGTCTGCACAAGCAACTTGTTTCGTTTCCAAAGCCACAGAAAAAGACACTATCTCTTGGCACAGACGAATGGGTCACATTCACTTACGCAAAATGAATCTTTTGGTATCAAATGAGTTGGTGAATGGTGTTCCCCTCAAAAATTTCCATCTTCAAGACGTCTGTGTTTCGTGCCAGAAGGGAAAACAAACAAAGAAGAAGCACCCTTCGAAGAAGATCAACACAGTGGCAGTACCTCTTGAACGCTTGCACATGGATTTGTTCGGTCCTGTCAAGCACAAGAGTATTCGGGGTGATCAATACTGCCTCGTGATTACTGATGATTATTCAAGATTTTCTTGGGTAGCGTTCATGGCACACAAGAGTGAAACCTTTGGCATCATCAAAAACTTGATCATTCAGATTGAGAATTTGTATAAGTTGAAGGTTAGGCGGATACGTAGCGACAATGGTACTGAATTTAAAAATCATTCCATGACGGAGTTTTGCACTTCAAAGGGTATTCTTCATGAGTTTAGTGCAGCTTATACTCCTCAACAGAATGGCGTCGCTGAACGTAAGAACCGCACATTGATCGAGACTGCTAGGACAATGTTGGTAGAGTCGCAGTTGCCCATTCCATTCTGGACTGAAGCTGTGGCCTCTGCATGTTACACATTGAACAGAGTCCTTACAGTCAAAAGGCACAACAAGACCTGCTTTGAGCTTCTTCAAAAACGGAAACCAGATTTGTCTTATCTAGAACCGTTTGGAGCTCCATGCACAATCATCGATCCTAATGGAAAGTTTGGGGCAAAAGCAATTGACGGCTACTTTCTTGGGTATGCCACCCCTAACTTACGAGTCTGGAATCTAGAGACTAAAAGGGTCGAGGAATGGTCTGAGGTCAGAGTACAACGGCACACCTTTCCAGTCAAAAATCCGGGTCAACCTTGGATGTTTGAGTACGATGACTTCTTCAATTCGATCAATGTTGAAGCCGTTGAAGAAAATGCTGCGGCTAGGATGTTTTTCGAGAGTGACAATGCAACAGTTTCACCGGTGGTTCGTCCAATTCTTGTTAATCAAGAACCATCTTCTTCGGTGAACAATAATACTCTCAACAATGAGGATTTTCATGATGCAAACGAATTGAACGAATCTTCAGAGGATGATGAATTTCTAGATGCAGATCAAGAAGTCCCAACAACAGCAGTTCATGGTACTTCAGAGGGTACTCCTCCAGTGGATGCCCATAGAACAGCTGAGGCTACTGCATCATCCTCTTCGTCAATTCCGGGCCTTGATTTGGTTGTTGATCTTAATCTCAACAACCTGGGTATAAATATTCCAGTTCCAGATAATCCAGAAACAAGGATTCATAATACCCATCCTCAACAAAACATCATTGGAAATGTGCAAAGTGGCATTCAAACAAGAAACATGTTGCGAAACAACAACAATGCAGGCTTGTATGCAGCTATTCGAGAATCCCGGCAACAAAACGATTGGTCCTTCGCGTGTTATGTCTCACAGGAAGAGCCAAGAACTTGGAAAGAAGCCTTGAAAGATAATGCTTGGGTTGAAGCAATGCAGGAAGAACTGCAACAATTCCAGAAGCTGGGTGTCTGGAAACTCGTAGAGAAACCTGCTGGATACAAGAAGATTGGTACCCGTTGGGTTTTCAAATGCAAAAAGGATGACCGCGGAGTTGTTATCCGAAACAAAGCACGTTTAGTCGTTCAAGGTTTTCGTCAGATTGAAGGGATCGACTACAACGAAGTCTATGCACCTGTTGCACGTCTCGAAGCAATTCGAATCTTTCTAGCCTATGCGTCCTTCAAAGGATTCAAGGTTTATTAGATGGACGTGAAAAGTGCATTCTTACATGGTGTGGTTGAAGAAGAGGTATACGTCGAACAGCCTCCAGGTTTTGAAGATCCTATCCATCCCGATCGGGTCTGGTTGCTCAACAAAGCTCTCTATGGTCTACATCAAGCACCGCGAGCTTGGTATGCAACCTTATCACACTATCTGCTGGAGAACGGTTTTCGTAGAGGTCTTATCGACTGTACTCTCTTCATCAAAGAACAAGATGAAGATCTTCTTCTGGTACAGGTATACGTTGATGATATTATTTTTGGTTCTACTAATGATGTCTTGTGTAGGAATTTCGAGCGCATAATGCAGGATAAATTCGAGATGAGTGCTATGGGGGAAATGACCTTCTTCTTGGGCCTACAAGTACAACAAACAGAGTCTGGGATATTCATCCATCAGACTAAATATGTTGGTGACATCTTGAGCCGGTTCCAGATGTCTGATGCAACGCCCATTGGTACCCCATTGCCAACAAATCACGGAATTACTCCTGACTTGAAGGGAGAAGCTGTTAGCCCCTCAAACTATCGCGCAATGATCGGATCTCTTATGTACCTCACAGCATCAAGGCCAGACATAATGTACCCAACGTGCCTGCTTGCCAGATATCAAGTTAACCCGAAGGCCTCACATCTTGCAGCTGTCAAAAGGATTTTTCGTTATTTGAAGGCGTACCCTGACACCGGTCTGTGGTACCCTAGGGATAATAACTTTGAATTGGTAGCTTTCAGTGATTCTGATTTTGGCGGATGCAAAATCGACGGTAAATCCACAACAGCTGGATGTCAGTTTTTAGGAAATCGCCTAGTCACATGGCAGTGCAAGAAGCAGACGTGCGTTGCTACATCAACATGCGAAGCTGAATACATTGCTGCCTCAAGTTGTTGCTCCCAAGTTCTTTGGATCCAACAACAAATGCGGGACTACGGTTTTGAATTCCTAACTACTCCTATTTACGTTGATAATTCTGCTGCTTTAGATATCACTAGAAATCCTGTGCAGCACTCAAAGACCAAACACATCGAAATCAAATATCACTTCATACGTGATTGCTTTGAGAAAAGGCTAATCGATGTTGTTAAGGTCCACACCGATGACCAACGTGCCGACTTATTTACCAAAGCATTTGACAAATCAAGATTTGACTTTTTATTATTGGTAAACGGCATTAAGGTCAAGCAAGAGTAAAACCAACATCGGAAAATCATTTTTGTAAATAACTTTGTGTTTTAAATTTATCTTAGTTTATTGATTTTAGGGGGAGTAAATCCAAAAATCTGAAAATCCAAAAACATCGAAAAATTTCAAAAACACAAAAACAATAGAAAAACAAAAATGAGTTTCCTGGCGAGCAAAAGAGAAAATGATAGTACATCAGTGGTCTATCCAAACCTCTTTAAACCTTAAATGAAAAACGATAAGCAGCTCTATATAAGATGTATCGGTAGGCTCACAATCATTTTAAAGTGTGCAGGGTGATATAAATCTTTAATCGACTGAAGACCAGGTGGGAATCATTCATTGGCATATGGTCTTAGTACCGAAATTTCGTTTGATAGATTGCCGAGGTTCTGAGATATTCGGTCTTTATGCTGCTTATCATCTGGGTATCATGGTTGTATCTTTTACCGAAAAATAACGGGGACACAAGTCTAGATTTTCCATGATACTATACATACGTGTACATATTGCATACTGCATTCGACCTCAATAAGTGATAAACAATCACATGTCCAAATCAAATAAGTGATAAAATATCACATTTTTTCCGGGTGTCAAGTTTGTCTCTCTGCTGTACGGAAGTACTGACCTGTTCACGGACTTGCACCTGTGCCCTCATGCATATGAAAATCAAGTTCCTCATCAATAAGTGATTATATCACATAGGGCTTGTTTTCAAATCAAAATAAGTGAGAATCTCACATCATATACGGTCAAACAGATGATAATCGGTATACTCACCGGTAAGATGAACTCTCGTGCATACCTTGATACGGGAATGTGTCGTGATGTGGATGAACACCGGTCAGTAAGTATAAATCATACCTTAACGTATCCCCTCGCCATGATTACATCTGATAAGTTGAGCTTAAGTGGACAACAATACCGATAATTGTTATAGGATGCTTATCTTAATGTTAACTAACTGAACAACAGGAGCGTTTGGCATGACCGTACACTGATATGATTCTCTTACCCTCGAAACTCGCAAAAAGAATGTCTGTATATATTTATTTACTGCTTTCAGTCTTTACATTTGAAAAATTCAAAAATACCAAAAAGATTTTATTTCTATTTTATTTTCGATCGTACGATGTTGGAACTCTAGTCTTCGTTACCTGAAACCTGACTGAAAACCGAACTGACTAAATCTTCATAAACGGTCGAAATTTGCAAGTTTTGAAAGTTAAACTAAAATTGACAAATTTATTAAACTTTCAAACTGTCGGACGATGTTTGATTGTGACATGGTCATACGTGTGTCATTTGTTTATGTTTACTATATTCCAAGCAGTTGTTCTCATTACGCGTTTAGATTTCTTGCATGTGCAGATTCTAAAGGCAAGGAGAACATAGTCGATGACAAGCTTCGGAATGAAGACACGACGTGAAGGCACTCAAAGGATGAAGATGATCGAGTTGCCGCTGACCATCATCAACACCACAAGGATCTCACTTCATAAAGATAAAGTTTTTCACGAGCATAACTCAAGGGGGAGCTTATGTTAAGGGGGAGTTTGTCAACACACTTCCTACATGATACGGGTAGTTTGTTGATACACTTTCTACTTTCAAGACGTGAAGACTTTGAAGATCCTCCGACAATGAAGACTTGAAAGGACATCAGAATTTTTAGAACTCGAAGACAATGAAGACTTGAAAGGACATCAGAATTTTTAGAACTCGAAGACAAAAGACCATCGAAGTTCGAGACAAAGCTACAGCCAAGCGGGAGTTTGTTGGTGCACTTGTGTCTGTACTTTGTCTGTATTCGGTCACGATGTAAACGATGTCCTTGTTATTGTTGTAAGTTGACCAAGTCAACCATCCTCCGGTTTGACTTGGACAACAGTTTGTAAAATGTTGAAAGATGTTCTGTATCGAAGGATAGCTAATCGAAGGATATTGTAGATCCTTCGATGACATCGAAAGATAGGCTACGAATGATACTGTTAGACTTCGAAGGATGTGCAATCCTTCGAAGTATTTGTGGATCATTCGACAGCTTTGTCATCGATAGATGATCCTTCGATCATCTATCGGATCTTTCGGACCAGACATCAGAGGCTGGGTATATATATACCCATGCAGTGTGTTGAGAACAGAGATTCACACAGACACTTTCGAGAGAGCTTGAGAGCATTCTGTCCGAAAACACACACACATACTTGAGAGTTTGCAAGTTAGATTTGTAAACATTGTGCTTGTAACCGAAACCTTCATACGTATTAATACAGTGGTGTTAATCGGTGAACCTGGTGTGTTTGTGTTTATGCTTGTTTCATCCCGGTTTGCTTGCTAGCTTGGATTCCGCACTTGCTAGTGGGTTAGTATAACAAGGTTTAGGTTCGTCATCCTCCGGAAAGGGACCTACAGCGTTAATTATATGGTGGCGGTGGGAATATTGAATTCACCACGTGTTATACGGGATTATAACGGGACCGCCCCGTATTGCACATAGATCCTCACCAACAATCATCTAAAAAGAAAGGGTACGAATCTTATCGATAATGCAAGAGATTGTTCATCGGTATAGTTTTCTCATTAAACTTGCGAATTTTTTTTAAAATGTTCCTAGTTTTTTTTTCCATCGCTAACGGAATGTGTTAGGAAATTTTTAGATAAAACGCTATTTTTTTAAAGGTTCCAAGTTATTTTGGGTTTTCCGTCGCTAACAAAATGTGTCAGTCCCGGAAATCCCTCGGTAATTATCGAAGGAATGGAAATCCCTCGGTAATTATCGAAGGAATGGAGAGTCACTTATACTCATTTGTTTGGTAATTGTCAAAGGAATGGATAGTCAGTTATGCTCATTTGTTTGATAGTGTAAGTTGCATTAACTAAGAAATATACAAAAATTAAAATGATATTAAATGCTTCAACAAGATTAAAGCTTTTCTGTTTTGAGTTGTGATATTTTTCTACTAAATTCTTCGGAGATTCTGTAGTTTGATGAATTAGTTTTTAGTCATCAAAGCATAAAACTAGACGGTCTTTTTATCTAGTTTTTATTTCCAGATTTCTATGTTATCATGGTCTCTTTTTTTTATCAGATCTCTACAGTTAGATCTTCATATATGTAATATGTAGCAACTTCAACTATGACGTTCTTGATTTCAAACTTCTTGTCAAAATTTGAGAAAAGCCGGTATGTCTTGACACCCGTTTGGTACAATGCTTGATAACAATTAAATTGGAAATAAAGCCTCAGTTTATAGAGTTCACTATAAGCATTTAAAAACGGTATACATTTATTACACATCCAACAAGAAAGGAATCATGTATTGCTTGCCTTTGTAGAACAAAGAACCTACAATAATCTAACACATACATGTTGGATTTCCATATATTCTATCAACTCATTGCTGCTCCTACATCCCCTGCAGCATCTGATGTTTTTTCCTTAGCAGCCTCATAGGTTTCCTTGGCTTGCTCCTTCATCGAGCCCGCCGCATCATATGCATTCCCTGCAGCATCTGATGCTTTGCCTTTAGCCGCCTCATAAGTTTCCTTGGCCTGCTCCTTCATCACAGCCGAAGAGTCGTCGACCTTGGCTTTGGTCGCATCTGCAGCAGCCCCATAAGTTTCCTTAGCCTGCTCCTTCATCGAGTCCATCGAAATCGAAGAGTCATCAACCTTCGCCTTAGCCGCATCATACGCATTCCCTGCAGCATCTGATGCTTTTCCTTTAGCAGCCTCATAAGAGTCTTCAGCCTTAGCTTTAGTTGCACCTAATGTATCAGAAGCTTGGTCTTTTCCTTGAGACATTGCATTGTTAAAAGAATCTTTAGCTTCGCCAGCCTTCTCTTGTGCTTTATTTTTACCATCCGCCATCGCTCCGTCCATCGTCGCTTTGAGTTCAGAACCTTTATCCGTAGCCATTCGTATTTTTTGATCCGCTTTATCGTATACGTCAGATGCCTTATCACTTGCTGTTTCTTTGGCATTTTGGGCCGCATCTGACCCTAAGCGCTTTGCTTTATCAGCCCCGTCGGTCACAGAATCATATGCGTAATTCCCTTTCTCTTCAGCTGTTTCTTCAACCACCCCAGCGAAAGCTTGAGCTTTTTTCATGGCTTCATGTGCTAGTTCAGTGATGTATGCATACGCGACATTTGCTTTCGCGTTGCCATCTTCTTTCGCATCACCAGCCATGCCAATGGCTTGACCTGCCTTCTCTGATGCCATGCTTCCCACCTCGCCTGTCTTCTCAGAAACATACTTAGAAGATTCTGCAACAAAATAGGCATAATTACATTATGTGCATATATAATCAGAGCGTGCCAAATTCATTGTGGATGTGCTTCCTGATGCAGCTTCACAACAATCACACATTGAGCATGCCGCTTCCATGAAACGACGAAATACATGTACACATTGGGCGCAGGAAGTAAGCAAGAAAAAGTGCTCTAGGAAAGTGCTATATACGTTTTAGCAAAACATTTATATATAAAACGAATAACAAAAGTTCATTATTGTATCAAACGTTTTTTCAAGCATTACGTTTATATATAAAACAAAATAACAAAAGTTCATTATTATATCATAAGTTTTTTCAAGCATTACAAATGAATCTCTATCTATACCAAATAACAAAATCATTAATTTCGATAGCAATAACCTACATTGTCAAAGTTACCTACACATAGACTTAAATGAATTGAAACAAAAGTACATATATAACCAACAGACTTGGTTACAAAAAATTATAATATATCCAACAATATAAATGTAAACCAAAATATATTTTACGAACACCGATTTTTTACGCCTAAATAGCGCATTTGCAAGGATTAGAACCCACGCCATTTTTTCTAACCTATACTAAACAACCAAATCATTAATTTCGATAGCAATAGCCTACATTGTCAAAGTTACCTACATATAGACTCAAATGATTTGAAATAAAAGTACATAACCAACGGACTTGATTAAACTAAATTATAATAAAAACAACAATATAGACATAAACCAAAATATATTTTAGGAACAACAACTTTTTACATCTAAATTGAGCATTTGCAACCACTTAGTCATGGGTGAAAACCAAATTATTTGATAAAAAAAAAAATGGTTAATTTTTTTGGATTTATGATTCATTTCTTCACTCTACTCCACCCGTCCTAATATTCGATCCCTATCATTTGAGTAATCGGTCCCTCATTAAGGCGTCTAAAGATCATGGCCGGCCCTGAGGGTGGGCGGGGAGGACCACCGATATTTTGAGAGGCATGTTTTTTATGAAAAAAAAACCCGATAGGTAGATGTAAAATATTTTTTAATTGGGTACAATCATAGAAACACCAACATAGGCCCCCTTACAAAACTATTCTTATGGTTTAGATTAGTTATTAACCCCTTTGGCATTAGGTTTAGACCTTTAGTAAGCCCAATACCCAATTTCGTTAGGGCCTACGGGCACATATTTTTCGAGCTCGAACAGGTTCGGGCCGGCCCTGCTAAAGATATACACAAACATGAACATTTATAAATACATGTAACATAATTACCAGAAGCAGCAGAATTCAATGCAGATGTGCTCTTTGATGCAGCATCACCAGCTTTATCCACAGCACTATGAGCACTTCCTTTACCCAGACCCCTAAACATTTCCAAACAATAAATCACAGCATTTAACCTCAACAAACATAATCTAACATATCCAACATAAATGATTACAAACACAACGAAACAAAGCTTACGAGGTGACTTTAGTAACAGCCCAATCTGCCCATGTACCACTCTTATCCTTGGCCTCATTCAAAGCACCTTCTGTTGTCACCTTCACATTCTCTGCAACATCACCCACCTTTTCTTTTACATTCTCGACGCCTTTTTCAGCTTCGTTGGCACTCCGGCAAACCGTCGCGATTGCGGTTAGCATTAACAACATAATAACCACTGATTTACCCATTTTTACACGGTTTTGGTGTGTACAAAATAATGATTTGAAGAACTGAAGATTGAAGATTGGAGGAAACAAAAGTTTGGCGATATTGAAAGTATAATGTAAGAGATTTGGGTGGAAGTAGGGTTAATGGAAGATGTTGCGGTTAAAGCGGTGTACCGACAACATTTGGCTACGTGGTGACGTTCGGTTGTTTTTGTGTTTCTGGTTGTGCTATCTTCCCGCCACGTTTGTCTCTCACACGTTGCTTATTATATTATACGAGTTAACGTTGACCCGCGCGTTGCGGCGGGACTGGTAAACCAAACACAAATTAAAAGTTAACACGTTAAAAAGAATAACTAAGTCGAAAGGATGACATTAGTTCGTTATGGTACAGATGCTCGTTTCAACAAAGAAAACCCAAATGTCAGAAAAAGAAATTAAATTGATCCATCGAAATCCATAAAAATAAATGCGGCTTTGGTTGTTTCAAATACATAGATGATAATCATATTTAAACATACACAACAAATATTCATCTATCTCGTGGAGTTATTCTTGCATAATATATAACAAATTGCAACTTTTATATTTTTCTCTTTATTTTGAAGATCAATAATTAGTTTAAGGGGCTGTTTGGTAGCCTCTTAATGACCATTCAGATGCTACCTCTTAATGGTTTAAAACCTCTGAATGAATAAGATGTAACCTCAAGTCTGAATGGTTAAGAGGTAACCTCTGAATGGTAAATCATCACATGTCATATTCTTCTACCTTCTCATTGGTAAAATTCTTAATGGTTTCATTAAGAGGTAGCCTCTTAATGACCATTTAGAGGCTACCAAACAGCTCCTAACTTTTTATTATTAGGAGAGATCTTAGACCACGTCTGGGCATTTTAAGATAAACATTGTATATGTTAAGTCAATTTAAAGCAAAAATGGTATGCCAATTTTCATACATATGTCAGTTTATTTTTTCTGGAATGATATATTATATGTTTGGTGTATCAAAAGTCGTAGTAAAGACGAAGGTTTGGCTAGTCAAAAGATAGGCAACATGGGTGAAGTTTTTAAAGGGCGAGAGGGGGCGGCCGACCCCCTGAACTTTTCGCTCAGTAGTCGAGAGTATGTAGTTTTCATATAGAAATTTTTGGGAATATACGTTTTCGACCTTCGGTTTTATAGAAATTTTTGGGTTTAGTGACTTCCCCCTATTAATAATTAAAGATTTTTCTAACGTCAACCAACACAATAAAATTATGAAATAATCATCCCTTCATCTAAAAGATAAAAAACCTGTATAGTGCTTGGGTTATACAATGACGATGTTTCTTTTATAATAGATCACATATATTATGTACAATGTTTGGGAGATGTATAACAGTGGGCGACTAAGTACCGAACAGTAAACACACCAAATCTATACAACCCAAATACAATCACTCAAAAACAAATTTCACAGTTTCTTCTACACACTCACACATAAACCAAGAAACGGAGAAGCTAGCATCACGCTACCACAACCACGTGTAGCCGCAGCCACAACAACACCACCATCAAACCGTCGCTACCACATCACCAACGATCCGCCGTCTGAACAGCACCACCACTTAACCACAACCACCACAGCAATTCACCGCTACTATTGCCGTTCAATTTTATATATCCTAAAATCTTTATCAACCATAACCACCATAACCGTCACCCCCGACGATCTCTCTCCATTTCTCCTTAATCGCCATGGCCGGTAAATTTGTAACCGCCATGGCTGTAGATTTTAACGATGGCGTCGGTTAGTTGATGTAAGTGTCCGATGTTGGATCGAGTGGGCGGCGGTGGTTCGTGGCCAGCGGACATGTTTTCCGGTGATAATCGTTTCTCCGCCGTTTTCTTCGTCTGGGTTTCATCACCGTCTAGGATTTATTGTTCTTGGGGAGTTTCGGTGCATTGTATCAATATGAATTGGTGTGTATGGTGAATTTACTTCGTATGCCTTTTCATTTACCCTGATGGGATGATTTGTATGGATGTTATATTCATTGCATGGCAGTGCGTCGTTTTGTTAAAATAATCAAACGGATGTTAACTTTTCAAACGGTGCGTCTTTTCATTTGTTTCGGTCGTGTCTTAAGTTACTTTAAAATAATCAAACGGTGGGGATGTTAACTTTTCAAACGGTGTGTCTGTTCATTTGTCTCGGTCGTGTCTTAAGTTGGTTTTTGTATAAGTACGAGTTGACGCAAACCCGCGCATTGCAGCGGGATATTGATTCCGGCGAGGTTGATGGTGATGATGGTACGGATTCCGGCGAAGATGATACCACGCAAAAAGCAAATGTCACTAATTCGTTTGTTAGTACATAATCTAGTATGTACCGGTTGGTTCGTTACGATACCAGAAATTGTTTTTTTTTTTGGAAAGGTAAATACAAACCACGTGGTGATGATATATATGTATATCCAAAAGATAATAACGGGTAAAATTGTTTACATATAATCAACTAAAATATTAAGTTCAATATGTAAATAAAATACTAAATTCAGACTTCTGAAAATTATATATATAGTTAAATAATAAAACTTAGTTAAGTATTTAGTTGCCAATGATCTCTAGATCAAGTGGTGGAAGACTTGCATTTCTCTTGAGAGATGCAGGTTCGACTCTCACTTGGTGCAGAGTGAGGCACTGGTGGGCAATGATAGGAGACCCAGGGAAACCTGGGTTGGATCCTTGAGCCAAATGGGTTTTACCGGTAATTTCATCGTCGTGCCAACGGGGGGGTGGGTTACCGGGTTTTCTCCGAAATTGGTGGTGGACTCATGTTACTCTTGGAGTACTCCGTTTGTTCAGTGGGTGCCCGAAGAGTGCTCGAGATTGATTCTGTTGGCCGTTCAAAAAAAATTAAGTATTTAGTTAACTAATAAAATAAATTTAAAGCAAGCAAACTAAAACGAAAGGAAACCACCATTGGAAACCATATTCTGTTGGGTGGATTTTGCAATATATATTTTTCTCTTATTGAGCAATTTTTTATGTCGTTTCAAAGAAATAAAGAGTTTCTTGAATCTGCTAACCGCCACCACCATAACACAAACAACAAATAACGAATTTCAAAAATAATCCTCTGATTAAGCGTTTTCATTTCCAGACCTGCAATTATCGATGTGTCTTTACTACGTTTCCTTCGTCATTGTCGTCGACTACCGCTGCTTATAACCTCCGGCGCACCACCGCTAGCAACACCTTATCCCTGTTATCCAGTTGTCCAACCCCTTCCGCATCCTCCGCCCCGTCACACTCATGTATGTGTTGGAGATGCTCGATGGCATGTGGAACGGCTTGGTGGTGGTTGGCAGCGGCATCAAACGATGGTTTGGGGATTATCGGTAAGATTCTATTGTTTGACTCTGCAATTATGTTCGGACGACTCAATTCAAAAAAGATGACTTCAGAATCCACATACACTTTCCATTTGGCTTGGATTTAATCATGAATCAATTAACTTCAAACCAATAAAAAAGAACGCTTACGTATGGTGGTGAAATTGTGGAATGTGAATGACGGTTGCCGAAGCGGGTGTAATTAAAGGGGTGCCTGCCGACATGTATATATTCATTTTAATCGGCGCGTCAGTTGTGTGTATATGTTATGTGTCGGTTTGTTTCAGTTGTGAATGAAGAGGTGTATGTTAGATTGGATTGTGAATGAATTGGTGCCTATAATTCGTGCATGTTAAACTGTGACTGAATCGGTGCCTTGTATGGATTGTATGGACACGTCGATTACAATGGTGGTGGTGTACCAAGTTACTTTTTGTATTGTTATATAATATAATTATAGATATAGAATAGTATAAATATAAACATAAATATAAATTAGTTAAATAAACATACCACAGCTAGTACTATACTTCTATGGAAAAAGTGGAATGATAAGGTGGTAGGGATGGTTATCACTCACCAATCATTTAACACTTACAACATCCAATCAAATTTCATTATGTTATCAATCATTATTCCATCACTCACAGCCTTTTTTAATGGAAATGCACATCACTCACAACGCCCAATAATAAACCCTCATACCCCCTCACATCATTCCATTTATCACGCGTCAAATATATAATGGGATCCATTGTTCACGCGTTAAATTTGCTAGGTGGCGGTGGTTTGTTTGATTCTTCCACGCGTGAATTAATTCTATAACATGCAAAAAAGCCACTGCCCCGGGTGGCCTAAGTGATGAATTTTATAATAGGCTTGATTGCACGCTCTAGGAATTACATCTGTCAAATAAAGACTTATACGTAGCGTATAGAAGTACAGAATTTTCAATGAACTCAGCACAAAAATTCAGGATACATATATGTCACGTACAGACCTGTACGTGACGTATATAATGTTGCATATCATGCACGTTTGCAGCGGAATTATGAAAAGTGTTTGCAGCGGAATCATGTGAGGCCATTTGATTGAGATTAATACACAACAGATAATTAAGTAAACAATGGACAATCTTATGTGAAGGAATTGTCTTGGTACCGGTAAAAGGTTCCCGGCAAACCAAATATATACATATTACAGAAACGGTTATGTTGGCAGTTAAGATTGGCGGGAATAACCGTCATGTTTTGTGTCCTCTTACTAACCGACATACCCGTCCATGTAAAACGTTTCATAACACACATATGTCTAATAGGTTCTAAGTATAAATACAGATAATAATAATAATAATAATAATAATTATGTTTATAACACTAATATATAAGTCATCAGCATTTAGACTTTAGACTGGTGAATTTTGTGTTTTTGTGTTAAAAACTCATGTCCGGTTCGAACATTATATCGTTTAAGAAATATTATATTGTTTATTATTTGAACAACTCTGGTACGGTTCGAATATATTTTATTCGTATTTTCTAACTCTCGTTTAAACAACTATGCAGTTTCAACCTTATATCGTTTAAAAATACTAAATCATTAATAATTTGTTTGATAAAGTCCGGTCGGCAAGGTTCGAATATTATATATTTTTTAACTCCCGTCCAGTTCGACATTATACCGTTTCAATATTATCATTTCAACATTAAATTTTCGTTTCAAATATTATATCGTTTCGATGTTTACAGTTTGAAAATTATATTGTTTCAGTTTTATCGTTTCAAAATATTACATCGTTTCAATTTTATTGTTTAAAAAATAATAAATTATTATGAGATATTATGTAATACAAACAAACATCATGTAAACCAATAACATAAATATGACTGAATACGATATATATATATATATATATATATATAGCAAAAGTTTGTACATACATAACAAAAGATAAAATATAAGTGAAAACTAAATACAAAAACAAGAACAAGCTCGTCTATCACTGCGGATCTTATTGTTGCTCATGCGGTTCCTGCTATTGGTGCTGATGTCGTCCTTCAGACGGACGAAACAGTCGGGGAGGTAACCCATCACGTTGTCATCCCTCCTGCGCCTCCTCAACCAACCACTACAGTGAATAAGACACCGTGTCAACCATCTCACTAAGCCTATCAACATCGACCCGTAACTACTAATACAACGTTGCTCCCGAGACAGGACCTGGAACAACGTGCTATGGAAAATGAGGTACCTTTGGCGGTGGTCGCGTCTGTGGCAGCTCTACAATGTCCATATCGGTGGCATGCTCCTGTACACCCCCGGGCAGGGCTGGCGGATAGACCGGCTCAAAGTGTGCCGGCAACTGAACCGGCACATGGATGTCTTTGTCCTTATTGCGAAACCGCTTTCCTAGGGCGGGAAACTTCTTAATTTTTTTCATCCCCAGCCTCTTCGGCTCTTTCTCCGGTAGTACTGCGGGTCACCGTCCATGTGATAGCCAACGTACGGGCTATCACAGTGACATAGGCGCCGCCGTACAACTTTTCATGCTCTTACCGATGATGTGGGGAGGTGAAGCACTGCGCCAATCCGTGTGTGAGAGCGCACGGCCTCTTGTACAAAAGGCAGTAAAAGAAAAATAAATCTCTGCCCGTACACCACTCTCTACTCTTCCCACAAGCAGTGGAAGAGCCGATCAGCCTGTGTAGATACCTGTACAAAGTGTCATTAATAAAAATTTAATTATAAATAATATTAACATTAACAATGATAATAAAAGTACATGCGAAACAGATCAATAATAGCTTAAACCCTCCCCTTGGACAACGTGTGGTCCCAAGTGTCCTTTTCTGCAACCACATCCTAAAACCCTAGAAGCATCGGTTTATCAACCACTACCATTCCTTGTTTACACGTATGTTTGTTAGTTAAATGTTATATATTAAAATAATAATAATAATAATAATAATAATAATAATAATTAACAATACAAATTTTAATAATAAACGTTCATGTGTATAAAGATCTGTAGCGATCTCATCCTCCTGGTATAAGCCACAGCAGACTGCAAACTCTGCAAACGTCATAGCACGTTGCACACCGGCAAGGTAGAAAGAAACCTCAGCAGGAGGCGGTGCGCCTGGTCCTGTGCCTCTGCATGTTGGTCGGCCCTAGTAGGATGAATCTAGAATGACGATAAAAACTCGACGAGAATCTCTCTATAGCTCGGCATATACGATAACTCAAAAAGGCGGTCCCACGGCGAATCGGAACTGTAGGTCCGTTTGCAGATCGCCGGACAACTACGAGATCTTGTTTCGAATACCGTAACGAGTGCGGAATCCACGTTACGATACAAACCGAGCGAGGGAGTGAACAATACACAAAAATATTAACGATTAACAGTTACGTGTATTGATTTCGACAAAGTTTAGTTACAGAAAGATACAATATGAAATACAACTAAACTCTCGGTTCTCTCTCTCTCTCTCTCTCACTGGCTCTCTATTGTTTTCTGTCTCAGTTGCTGTTTATATAGGCCAGGGTCGACAAAACCTTAGTCGGCGAAACCTTAGTCGACGAAAGCTTCAAAGTCGACGAAACTCTCAAGGTTTCGTCGACCTGCATGTTGAATTATGGGTTTCGGCCCAAATACAAGTTGATTGGCCCATGTGATAATGGTTTCGGCCCATGTGAGTGGCCCAAAAACCATTCTTATACGTACAGAATTCTCAACATGCATATTGTAAAGTTTAGTCAACTTGTGACATCATCATGACATCATCATGATGATGTCATGATGATGTGTCATCGGAAATAGGTTCGCGGCTCTCCGTGCTTCGCGTGTCGAACTCTGGGGCGCACAACGGAGGAATGTCGTTGCGTCGGGCTTGAGCCAAGCCTAACCGAGTCGAACTGAACCGAATCGAACCGAGTCGAGTCGCGTCCACATAAAGTGTACCAACAAGCTCCCCCTTGGACGCTACTCGTGATGGTTCGTCTTCCATGTCTTCCATGTCGGAGGATCTTCAAAGTCTTCATGTGTCGTAAGCAGGAAGTGTATCAACAAACTCCCCTTTTCATTTAGGAAGTGTGTTAACAAACTCCCCCTAACATAAGCTCTACCTTGAGTTATGCTTGTGAATCTTTTGATCTTCAATGCTTTAGATCCTTGTGGTGTTGATGAGTGATTAACTGCAACCCGATCATCTTGATCTTTTGATTGCATCAACGCCGTGTCGTCACTTTACGGCTTGTCATCTGACACGTTCTCTTCGCCTTTAGCTGATTCTGATGTCATATCTGCACATACAGGAAAGCTAAACACGCAATGAGAACAACCGCTTGAAATATAGACAGATTAAACAAACGACACATATGAGATCAAATCTCAATCAAACACCGACCGACGACAATTTGAAAGTTTAGAAAATGTTCAGTTTTAATCCTTTAACTTTCAAAATATGTCAACTTCGACCATTTATGAAGATGCATTTGTTTTCCGGCTTACAATCAGGATTTCGGGTAGGATAGACTCGAGTTCCAACATCAGTCAATCAAAAATAAACTAGAAGCAAAATCTTTTTGGCTTTTATAAAGTTTATATTAAAACACACTTAAAATCTTTTTGGTATTTTCATTTTTCAAATGTAAAGACGAAAAGCAATAAACAAATATATACAAAGATGCAGAAACTGACAGCAGTAAATAAATATTTACAGACATTCTTTTTGCAAGTTTCGGGGGTAAGAGAATCATATCAGTGTACGGTCACACCAAAACGCTCTTTTTGTTCAATCAGTTAACATTTAGATAAGCATCCTATAACAATTATCGGTATTGTTGTCCACATAAGCTCAACTTATCAGATGTAATCATGTTTAGGGGATACGTTAAGGTATGAATCATACTTACAGACCGGTGTTCATCCACACACGACACATTCCCGTATCAAGGTATGCACGAGAGTTCATCTTACCGGTGAGTATACCGATTATCATCTGTTTGACCGTATAAAAGAATGTGAGATACTCACTTATTTTTTTATTGAAAACAAGCCCTATGTGATAGAATTACTTATTGATGAGGAACTTGATTTTCGTATGCATGAGGGCACAGGAGCAAGTTCGTGAATAGGTCAGTACATCGTACAGCAGAGAGACGAACTTGACTCCCGGATAAATGTGATATTTTATCACTTATTTGTTTGGACATGTGATTGTTGATCACTTATTGAGGTCGTATGCAATATGTACACGCATGTATAGTATCATGGAAAATCTAGACTTCGTCTCCGTTTTGTATCGGTAAAAGATACAACCATGATACCCAGATGATAATCAGCATAAAGACCGAATATCCCAGAACCTTGGCAATCTCTTAAACGAAATTTCGGTACTAAGACCATATGCCAGTGAATGGTTCCCACACAGTCTTCAGTCGATTTAAGTTTATATCACCCTACACACTTTAAAATGATTGTGAGCCTACCGATACATCTTATATAGAGCTGCATATCGTTTTTCATTTTAAGTTCAGTTTAAAGATGTTTCAACAGACCACTGATGTACTATCATTTTCTCTTTTTCTCGCCAGGAAACTTATTTTTGTTTTTCTATTGTTTTTGTGTTTTTGAAATTTTTCGATGTTTTTGGATTTTTAAAATTTGGATTTACTCCCCCTAAAATCAACAAACTATGATAAATTTTAAGAACACAAAGATATTTACAAAAACGATTTCCCGATGTCGGATTAACTCATGTTTTACCTTAATGTCGTTTACCAAAATTAAATTTTTGTCAGAAATGATTTATCGAATTTTGGAAAAATCAGTTGGCACGTTGGTAATCGGTGTGGACCATGACAACATTGACGAGTTTCATAGTGAAACAATCACGTGTGAGGTGATATTCGAGATCAACGTGTCAGGTCAAAGAGTGTTGTACGAGATGATAATAATTCATAAAGCAGCTTAAATATCGACAAAGATAGGAGAGATTAGAAGTTCAAAACCGTATCCTGCAACTGATTCGTGCATTGCCAAGAAATCTGAGTGGTCTCCTAAGCTGGTATCCACCAGGTGTGGATTTCAAAGTCGATTTTGTAGCTACTGAGAAATCTCTTCACAGCAACAAGATCATAAACCTTTGGGTCCGGCTGGTCTTCCATATTGCACCAGCGAAGGTCTTTATCTTTCTCTTGAGAAGTAGTGTGCGGTTGTTCAATCCAAGCCAAGGCATCCGCACACCCGGTTGGTTTGTTCAACAAACACATTTTCTTCAATCACACCGCGAAGAAATGTACACTGCACGTTCATCTTGTTGATTTTGAACTTCAGACGTGTTGCAGGTGCGTACATTTTGATTGAATCTATCCTGGGGACCCGATCAAAGCCTTTAACAATCAAACTTTGGAATGATTTTCATTTTGTCGAAGCTTTCAATTTCTTTCATCAGACATTTCTTCTTTTCTTTTTCTCTCTCCATCAAAGGCAACAACTCCTAGATGTAACAATGTTTCGGAGCCGCATGTCGCCAATCTTGTGCATGGATGCTCCACTATCAACAATCCTAAGACTATCAATAGTTCCTCCTGGAACATTCCGCACACTCACTCAGAGATTAGTTGGAGAGGGGGACCCAAGCCTTCACAGACTTGGGTCGTCCGTCATCATTGAGGATTGTGACTTCGATTTCCTGATGATTCGGAATGGATTGAGCTCCCCCTGAAACAGTTACTGTTTTTGGTTTCCAAATTTGTTTCTATTTTTCATGTTTAGATTTTATTTGGACAACCTCCGGTTTTAACATCTTTTCAACTTCTTTTCGTTGTTTCCTTTTATGTTTCACTTCTCGTTGTTTAACAAGACGAGGGTCCTGTTTTGGTAAAACAGATCTTTTATAGTAATTGTTACTGCAGGGGGGATCAACTTTTGCCTTTCCTTTTGTGAGATATGGACAGTTTCTAACAATGTGTCCATTCTCACTGCATTCAAAGCATGATCTCCGCTCAACAAACCTCGGAGTATCATAACTGTAGGAGCTTGATGATGAACTTCGTGATCTTGAGGTACTTGGTCCTACATCATAACCGTTTGTGTGTTGTGTGTAATTGTTTTGACTGTTTCTTTTCAAGATTTTAACTTGTTTAACAAAATCCGTGTTGGATTTGTTTTCGAAAGTTTCAATTTTATCAGTGCCTCTTGATTTCACAAAGTTTACCTTCTGATCCTTTTTCTTGTAACGAGCTCCCTTTGTTTCCACACTCGATTGTGAAACCTTAGACTTTTGAGCTCGTTGTTCCTTTTGTTTACCTTTAAAAGCGATAGGTTGTTGCTTTGTCGGTAATCTTTGATTTCCAAATTGTCTTCTAACTTCAGCTTTTGGAATAGGATCACACTGAGTTACAGAAACTCTCGGGATCGCATTTCCCAAAAACTTACTGGTAGTATCTTCAAACACTTTGTCAATCAAAGATTGATTGACGTTTTTGATTGGAAAATCTTTGTCTGAATATATTTTACTATCACCGACTAAAGTGTACAACACGTTATCACTTTTAACAATAGACACAGATTCCTTCACTTCCTTGACAGGATTAATCACTTGTTTGGCAACAGGTTGCACAACTGGAATAGGAGGATCACAAAGAATATGATTCTCAATTGGAATTTCTATTCCCTTTCATCTTATCAAGTGATTTATCCTGGTCACTCACATCTGATTCATCATCAGACGAACCATAGTCCTCGATGATTGGAGGACTTTGATTTATCGATGCTGAATTTCGTGTTTCTACAGATGAGTCACTCGAGGAACTGTCCGGTTGGAACCCTAATCCTGTAGTAACTTCCTCATAATCAAGAGGCACACTAGGTTCAAACCGAGGCATATCCTCTTCATCGAGCATTTTGGTATAGTTGTGTCTCAAAGGGGGTGGAGACGCCTTATACCCAACGCCTTTCTTGTTTCCTTTAAGCTGTTGAGCTTCTATGATGTGATCAAGCACATATCGGGAGTTAGAATAACTCTCCAATTTGAGCTTGATTGCATCATGCTCGCATTTTGCCACTGCTAGCTCTTTCTTTGTTTCCTCAATGATATTAATGTAGTTGTTAATACCAATTTGTTTGTTAAAAACAGTTTTTGTCAATTCGGAAACACTTTTCTTTAAAGTTTCGATTATTTCTTTGAAATCCTTTCATTTCGAGCTAAAGCCATGTTTACCTCTTTGCATTTAGACAGCTCAATAACTAAACTTTGATTGCGACTATGAACCTGTTCGGATTCCAGTTTCAATTCTGCACACATTTTACAAACACTAGCAGTAGGAGGATCAGAATTTACCTGAATTGTCGAGGCCGAGACATTCGCCATAAAGGCAGTCTGATAAGAAAAAGATCCATCCTCAGAATTATAATCTCCCGCATTCGAGCTTTCTTCATCTGAACTCCCGCTATAACCAGAACTATCATCACTTTCAGAAAACTCTTCCTTGTGAACATGCTTAATGTGATTGATGATTTTTGCATAGCATGCAGTTCCACCTCCTTGATCATTATCTCCGAATTGTACAGACCAATTACATCCTTCATCGGCTTGAACGGTCAATGCTCGATTGGTGTTTGATGGTCCAGACTGGTCTCTGTTGGTGGTGTTGTTCACAGCTACTATCCCTCTTTCCCGGTTACCTTGATTTGCGTTGGAAGTACTTGTCTGACTTCGGAAGGGACTTTGATTGCCTTGTCTGCTTGGTCGGGTGCACTCACGTTTGAAGTGACCCTTTGCGTCGCAATTAAAACATGTAACCGCATCCTTATCGAAACCGTACTTTGTATCATTCTTGCCTTCCAAGCTTGTTCTTCCCGTTCGAGTCATAAAATCCTTTGCCCTTCTAACAGCACTTGCAAACGCCCACTTGATATCCATTAACTCTATTTCATCACAGTCTATCTGCTGATAATCTTCATTGGTCATATTGATGTTTCCAATTTGACTTGCAACCAATCCACAGTAGGCACTGAACATTGTGTTGAGAAGTTCCATATGTTCCTTTGCAACTTCTACACTGACTTTTGAAAGATTGGAAGTATCAACTCTGACGGTGTTGGGGTTTTTGGAATGAAAGGTGTCACTGTAATGTGCTTGCTGAGGTTGTGGTTGGGCTTGCGGTTGGGTTGGAATATAGGCACTTGAATTATATTGAGGTTTTGAATAAGTGTGAGCTTGAGCAACAACATGCGCTGGTGGAAGATATGCACTTGGATCGAAAACTTGAGGTGGAGCTGATTGTGGAAACGAAAAAGAACTTGTATTAGACATAAAGGCTGTTTGTAGTTTTGATTGCTGTGCTGCACTGGATCTAGCTAAAGAGTCGAAACCTGGAAGGTACATTTTAGTATTTTGAGGAACAGGAATTCGTTTAGCTTTCCGAATTTCTTCATCATTCTTGTGCTCCAACTTCTGAATGAATTCATACATACTGACAGTATCTAAACTACCCGTATTTAGCAATTCAATGAAAGAACTCCATTTCGGGGGTAGAGCATCAGCAAACCTTGCAACCATTTCCTGTTGAGTTGCAAGAACACCATAAGAATACATCTTACTAATCAAATGATAAAAACGAGTTGTCATATCATTTAGCGTTTCGTTGTTCAAGAATTGAAATGATTCAAATTCCTTCTTCAACAGATCATGCCGCGTCTTTCTTGTAGCTGCATTTCCTTCACCTCTTGCTACCAAGGCATCCCATAGTGCTTTCGTGCTCGTACAATAAGAGAATTGATGATAGATGTCTTTGTGGAGTGCTTGAGTGAGAATAGCAAACACCATCTTTTCCAGATCATATGCCTTTTTGTCGGCTTCTTGCATATTATTGAAAGTTGTGGCATTCAATCCTGCTTCTTCAAGAGCTTGATTATACGGCGAAATGAAACACGTCCACAACTCGGTGTTTTGCCCTAGAACGTACGTGTGAAAACGACCTTTCCATGTCGGATATTCGTTCATGTGATTCAACTTTGGCGGGCGATTGTTGCTACCTGTTTCGCTTTCACTTATCAATAGATTTTGAATGCTTTGATTCTGGTTCGTCACCAATGCCCATTGACTTGCACTTACCGATTGTTGAGGTATGACATTCCTTAACCAAACGGTTGCGGATGTTTGATCTTCACCTGGTCTCGGTTCCATACTCCAATCTGAAGGGCTAGTACAACTCATGATTGATATATGAAAGTGAAAACCTGGTTAAAGACTTAAAAACAAACTGTTATGATAGATATGCAAAGCTTCTGTGAAAAATGCACAAGTTTCTCGACGAAACTCTGCTCTTGGCGAAACCTGTTTGACAAAACAATCTACTCGACGAAACCCTATGGGTGAACTTTGATTGATGAAACCTTAGGGTTGTTTGACGAAACCCAAGGAGGATTGCTGATCGACGAAACCTCTTGTGTGATGGCGAAACTTCTATGCTTGAATCACTGATAGACGAAACTTGTTTGATTTTAGGCGAAACCTTTGAAGTAACTTAGAAATTGTGACGAAACTCTATGCTCAGACGAATCCTTGTTGATCAATCACTTGTTCTACGAAACAAAGATAACAACGTAACTTCTGTAATGAAACTCCATGATGAAACTCAGGTTGTTTTGGCGAAACTTTCAATGTGACGAAACCTTGATTAAATAATGATGAAACTCTATGTTGAGCCACTGACGAAACCTCTATGATGAACCTATGACGAAACTTAAGTGAATATGACGAAACTCAAGATTGTTTTGTCTCTTATCACTTTAGTCAACAAAGGGATAAGCTCAAGAAGTTGGTGAGGTCTGGTTAGATTTTTCAAAAAAAACAAAATCTTATCCTTCTAACACATGACACCAATTTTCAACTCACATAATGTTGATCTCACCAAACACATCATGGTGTTCCAATATTTAATTCACAAACAAGTTGCACAGTTACTTCACAAAGAATCAAAAAGTGGATAGTTTGAAGAACTCTTTGAAGGTTCTTTGTAGAACACTTGAAGATTTGAATTTTCCGGTCACTGAAGACTTTTCCGAAACCCGAAGTTGCTTAAAAAAACTCGACACAACTTGTACCTTCGATAATCTCCAACAATTTTCAACAAGTTTTGAATAGAAACGACACCAAACAACACCGATTTTCGAGTTTTAATTCGTATTTTCAGAAAAAAGAAACTGGGTTTATGATTTTTGTCCAAGAAAAGCTTAAAACCCACTCGAAAATGCCACCGGAAACTCGGTTTTCAACAAGAAATCGAGCCTTACGCTCTGATACCACTTGTAGGTCCGTTTGCGGATCGCCGGACAACTACGAGATTTTGTTTCGAATACCGTAACGAGTGCGGAATCCACGTTACGATACAAACCGAGCGAGAGAGTGAACAATACGCAAAGATATCAACGATTAACAGTTACGTGTATTGATTTCGACAAAGTTTAGTTACAGAAAGATAAAATATGAAATACAACTAAACTATCGGTTCTCTCTCTCTCTCTCTCTCTCACTAGCTCTCTATTGTTTTCTGTCTCAGTTGTTGTTTATATAGGCCAGGGTCGACGAAACCTTAGTCGGCGAAACCTTAGTCGACGAAAGCTTCAAAGTCGACGAAACTCTCAAGGTTTCGTCGACCTGCATGTTGAATTATGGGTTT
This sequence comes from Helianthus annuus, assembly GCF_002127325.2. NCBI lineage: Eukaryota > Viridiplantae > Streptophyta > Magnoliopsida > Asterales > Asteraceae > Helianthus > Helianthus annuus. Next base: position 8,571,611 of record NC_035443.2, read on the forward strand.
CGGCCCAAATGCAAGTTGATTGGCCCATGTGATAATGGTTTCGGCCCATGTGAGTGGCCCAAAAACCATTCTTATACGTACAGAATTCTCAACATGCATATTGTAAAGTTTAGTCAACTTGTGACATCATCATGACATCATCTGCGTCGGGCTTGAGCCGAACCTAACCGAGTCGAACCGAACCGAATCGAACAGAGTCGAGTCGCGTCCACATAAAGTGTACTAACAGGAATAAACTCATGGGATTTAGCCGTCTCACCGAGGATCTCAAGAGTCGTCCAACAAACCGCACTTATCCGCCTAAGCTTGCTGTAATGGCCAGTGGTGTCGGAGTTAGGGGAAACTCCAAGTATGGGTGACCTAGAAATGGATCCACATGTACTGCTCCTCGATCTGGTCATCCATCTGCTCATCCATCATCCTGAAAAACAAAATAATAATATTATACATTTTGGCCTTTATACGCTCATTAGTCCTACGTCGACGTCGGACTCGACAAAACAATAATATTATATATTTTAGCCTTTATGAAAGAACTATCGTATGATAGAGTCACTCTACAAAGGGAACATGCTGGTTATGTAAAGATCTTAACTGCCGAACAAGAAGAATTTATAAAATTGTTATGAAAACGATTGAAAAAGGTGATGGAGGTGTCTTCTTTGTATATGGTTATGGTGGAACTGGAAAGACGTTTCTTTGGAAGACATTCACAGCTGCATTACGATCGAAAGGTGAAGTTGTATTGAATGTTGCATCTAGTGGAATTGCTTCACTTTTGCTGGATGGTGGTAGAACTTCTCATTCAAGGTTTGTAATCCCAATCAACATTAACGAGGATTCAATATGTTCGATAGAGCCTAATACTGAGTTGGGTGATTTAATCAAAAGAACAACTTTGATTATTTGGGATGAAGCACCATGCCTCACAAGTATTGTTTTGATGCTCTTGATAGAACAATGAGAGACATATCACATTCCAGTCAATCGAATATGGAAGGCAAGCCTTTTGAAGGAAAGGTCATTCTATTTGGTGGTGATTTTAGACAAATTCTTATGGCCATCCGTAAAGGTACCAGAAGCATGATAATCAATGCTTCTTTGAATTCTTCTTATATATGGCAATATTGTCAAGTACTAAAGCTAACTGAGAATATGAGATTAAGAGTTGGATGTCAGGAAACATATTTGAAAGAAATAAAGGAATTTCCAAAATGGATTTTAAAACTTGGTGATGGTCTCCTTGGTAAAGAAAATGATGGTGAGGTAGATATTGAAATTCCAGATGATTTACTTATTCGTGATCAACTCAATCCTATTTCTTCTCTCATTTCATTTACATATCCGGACATGAATAAGTTTTGTGGGATTTAACGTATTTCCAACAAAGAGCCATTCTTGCTCCAACTAATGAAGTAGTGGATTCAATAAATAAACAGTTGTTAGAGAATCTGCCTGGTGAAGAGCATATTTATTTTAGTTCAGATAGTTTATGTCAATCTGAGGAAGAATTAGAGATTAACATGGCATTGTTTCCTCCTAATGTGTTAAACAATCTTCAATTGTCTGGTTTACCTAACCATAAATTAGTATTGAAACTTGGTGCTCCATTGATGTTACTCAGAAACATTGATCAGGCAAATGGATTGCGTAACGGTACACGTTTACAAGTCACGAAACTCAGAAAAGTTGTGATTGAAGCAAAAATTATCACAGGAACTAATATAGGTCACCATACTTTGATTTCAAGACTGTAGATGACACCTTCTGATAAGAGAATACCAGTGAAGATTTCTCGAAGACAATTCCCACTTTCACTGTGAAATAAAAGTCAAGGACAATCGTTGGGACGTGTTGGTTTGTATCTTCCACGTCCAGTATTTAGTGATGGCCAACTCTATGTTGTTGTATCTAGGGTAAAAAGTAGGAAGGGGTTGAAAATGTTGATTTGTGATAAAGCAAAACGAGTTTGTACAACCACTACTAATGTAGTTTACAAAGAAGTTCTACAAAACCTATGATGACATGTTGTTATGTCATGGTTGCTGACTTTTGAACATTTAATTGTGTATCTTCTACTTACTCATATTTATTATAATTTTGGATGATGTTTTTTAGATCGAAAAACATGTAAGAAGTATTATAATGCTTTATAAAACTATGATACTTATGATATTATTATTAACGTTTTAAATTTATTAGGTGTGATGTTTTTATTAAATGTTATATTAGTGTATCATGTGTATTGTTGTAAAAGAGTATTTATGAATTTACGAATACTCCTGCAATTCGTAAAGAACAATGTATAGTGATTTGTGTTTTTAATAAATTTTTGTATGGAAATCCTCTAAAGGTTACCTGTGTTTTTAAATGTTACATAAGTGTAAATCATGTAAATTGTTGTCGAGTATTTATTAATGTATGATTGTTTATGCAATCTGTAAAGGACAAACCTAATAAGTTATGAATTTAAAAACACACATGATCATTCATTACAATCTTATGGTAAAATATGTTAAAATTACATTTTTTTGCGAGCTCAACAATCTGCTGACATCTGTTTGCCCTTTTATTTTCCTTATCCTCTTAACGTCTGTTGACTAACCCTTTTAACCTTTATTGACTAACCTTAACATCGGTTGACTAACATCTGATACTTAACATCTGTCAATGTGGCAACCTCTGTTGGGGATAATGGATGATAGTTGTTAGAAAACCTCTGTTGGAAAGCAATAGAGGTATGTAACAGTCGATAGACAACAGTGGTTAGGTTGTCAACATAATGAAACTCCTGTTAACTAACCCTGTTGATCATTACTTCATATCAATTTTGTAAGTGTGCACTAATTATTTTCTTACTTTCTATTAAAATGTGTTTTACATGGTTTTCTAAAACCATCCGTGTTTGCACACGGGTTTTACTACTAGTATAACATTATAACATAAAACATTACAACATAACTTAAAAATTAGAAATATAACATAAAACATTACAACATAACTTAAACATTGCAACATAACTTAAATATTACAACCTAAAAACATGACATAGCATGTTATTAAAAAAAAAAAGAAGAAACTTAAATATAATTTTTTTAAAATTTCAAACACCGAAAAGTGTTCAAGAGGTCCTGCTCGACTACGCTATGCTTTACGGGGAGGACTTTGAACACCTTTCGGTGTTTGAAATTTTGAAAAATTATATTTAAGTGTCTTCATTTTTAATAACATGCTATGTCACGTTTTTAGGTTGTAATATTTAAGTTATGTTGTAATGTTTAAATTATGTTGTAATGTTTTATGTTATCTTTCTAATTTTTAAGTTATGTTGTAACATTTTATGTTATAATGATATATTAAATAGATAAAAATATTTGAAAGAATTCAAAAGAAATGTGAGGAGTCAGCCAAGCAATGAGAGGAGTCAGCCAAAATGTGAGGAGTCCGCCAAGCCGTTGGGAAGAGTCAGTCGAGCCAATGGGAGGAGTCTGCCAAGTATATGGGAGGAGTCGGTTGTCGACACATCAGCTTTGTCGAACACGTGTAAGCTCCTCATTCATGGACTCTTCAAGGTAAGAAACAGACGCATCCGATGTTTCCAGGAGTCCGCCCAACGCCCATAAGGATGACATTTTGGTAAGGGTCGTTGGTCAAGAGACATTATTGTAATTTTCCATATTTAAAAACAAAATTTCCGAGGGAAAGAAAGAGTAACTTGGCCTGGGATGAGCCACAACCTCAAGGCTTCACTTCCACCACTCAAATCAAACCCCTAATTCATAAACAACATTTACTCTTTCTTCTCCATTCTCCAGATCCAATCCAATCCAATGTCGTCTTCCTATGCTACGGTGCCCCCGCCGCATCATCGACTCCGAACCGAGAACAAGTTCAGTCCCGCCATCAAAGTTCATCCTTACAGTAAGTTTTCAACCAATTGGATATATACCAGTTGCCCCAATCATTATTGATTGATTGGTTGTTGTGTGTGGTAGGAAATAGGTGTGGTTTGAGTAGGAGAGATTTTGCTTCCAAAGGAATTGTTGCTGCTGGAGCTTCTGTGATGCCCTCTACTTTGGTATCTCAACCTGCACAAGGTTGTTTTTTTTTATAAATTTGTTTCTATTGATTTACTGAATATGTCATTTGGTATCTAAACTGAACCATCCGGACCGAGCTAATCCGGCTGGTTGGTTCAGCAGGATTAGGAGTAAACTGGTTCGGTTTAAGGTTTAAAAACCGGGTTTCATGGTTTGGAACCGCCTGCCAAAACTGAACCGGCCGAAATATTAAAAAAATAAATAAAAAAGTATTTTTTTTTTCCTAAGGGTTATTGGATTTTATCACTCCTAATTATTGGGTATTGACCGGAGTGACACAACACACAAAGTGTTAGTTGGGAGTGGTGGGAGTCAAAGTGATAGTTGGGAGTGGCAACGGTAAGGGTTATTGGATTTTATCACTCCCAACTATTGGGTCAATACCCAATAGTTGGGAGTGATAAAATCCAATAACCCTTACCGTTTCTGCCTGGGTTTTAAAAAGCGCGCCTGAGGTAGCCCGAGGCGCGCTTTTTACAAAAAGCCCCCCAAAAGCGCATTTTTAAAGGTTTTTCTGGCCTGAGGCGCGCGCCTCATGTACATAGGGTATTTTTATGTTGTTTTTAAGCTTCAAACTGTTGTACAATAGGTTTTTTAGCTTGTACTTATGGGTAAAATCATATATAAACCTTATTTATAGCTATAATTTGGATAAGAGATGCTAAAAACCTACAGGACATATATAAAAAATTCTATAATCACTTTGCGCCTCGGGTACGAAAAGCCCACCGCTTTTGCGCTTTGCGCCTCGGTTTTAGACCTCATCGCTTTTGTGCGCTTCTCGCTTTTTAAAACCAAGGTTTCTGCCCAGAAATTCTGTCAAAACTGGCTGAACCGGACCGTTACCACCCCAACTGACGTGGCTTTGTATCAACTATGAACTAAACTAGTATTTGGTCTATCAACAGGTTTAGAGAGATTACCTTTCAAGAAAGATGGATATAAGTTTTGGACATGGAGAGGTCACAAAATTCATTATGTTGAAGAAGGCGAAGGCTTTCCGATCGTTCTTATTCATGGTTTTGGTGCTTCAGCTTTCCACTGGAGGTCTCTTTCTTGTATGCTATGTTCGACTTATATTATGCTACATAGGACATTTGTCTGATATCCTTTGTGTGATATTTTCGCTATATCTATAGGTACAATATACCTGAACTGGCTAAAAAGTACAAGGTGTATGCTGTGGACTTACTTGGGTTCGGTTGGAGTGAGAAGGCACTCATTGACTATGATGCATTGGTGTGGAGAGACCAAGTTGCCGATTTCTTGAAAGAGATTGTGAAAGAACCGACAATATTGGTCGGGAACAGGTAATGTTATGTGGACTAATAGAAAGTCAATAATCCATTATCAGTTGGATTGTTCAAATAGAGTGAATGTATTTTCACCTTTGAAATTCTATACATGTGATGCGCATAACCATAGTTGTCAATAGCGGTCGCTATGGTTGCTATAGTGAATAGCGTAGCGTATAGGTCGAAGGTCTCTACAGGGTATGTAGCCATAAATAGCGGGATTTTAGTTTTTGTGGTTTGTCAAAAATCACTATTTCAGTCCATTAGATCAAAAATTGCAATTTCAATCCCTGTGGTTTCACTTTCGTAACTATTTCAGTCCCTGTGGTTTCACTTTCGTAACAATTTCAATCCATTTATTCTGTTAGTACAGGGACTGAAATGGTTACGAGGTGGACTGAAATGGTTACGAAAGTGAAACCACAGGGACTGAAATCGCAATTTTTAAACTAATGGACTGAAATAGTATTTTTGACAAACCACAGGGATGAAAATAGTAATTAACTCTTTTATTTATTTTTAAATACAAATAGCGATTAAATATAGTTATAAAATAGCTGGATTTTAGATTTTTGTTAAATATATATGTAAAATAGCGTATATACCAGGGTATTTTGATATAGTATACATATAATTTTTTTAAATGTTTTTTCTAGTGTATCACTATTTATAAAATAGTACCCGCTATTTATCGTTATTCGCTGTGTAGCATATAGGTACCTTGTCGCTATTCACCATTAAAAACTACGCGCATAACATGATGATATAATCGTCTCCTTCATGCATATTGGTGTTCAGATTAAGGGGCTATTTGTTTACCTTTTAATGAGGCTCTTAATGATTCAGACCTTTTACTGGTTCAGCACTTAATGGTTCAGACTGTTTGTTTCACGAGCAGATGTCTGAATGGTTAAGACCTTTAATCTAAATTGGTCAGATATTTGCCTCTGAACGGTTAAGCATTATACAAGCTCTTAATGGTTCAGACCTCTTACTGGTTCAGCACTTAATGGTTCAGACCTCTTACTGGTTCAGCACTTAACCATTCAGATGTTGCCAAACGACCCCTAAATCTTTATAAAGTGATCTTTTGTTCCACACTTTCTTGATGATTATATCGGAAACTTTTCAGTCTTGGTGGATTTACCGCTTTGGTGGCAGCAGAAGCAATGCCGCAGCAAGTTGTTGGCATTGCGTTACTAAACTCTGCAGGACAATTTGGAAGCCCGGACGATTCAACCATCGAAACTGAAGAATCCACTTTGCAGAAAGTTATCCTAAAGCCACTCAAGGAAATTTTCCAGCGGGTAGCTCTTGGATTCTTGTTTTGGCAAGCGAAGCAACCTGCTCGTGTAGAATCCGTATTGAAGAGTGTATGTCAAATTAGTTATTCTTAACTCTTTCAAAATTTATTTAGCTCAACTGGAATAGTGTTAATACCATGGAAAGCTTCGCTACTTGAATCTGATTCGTGCATCATTCATTTCTCGTTTTTTTTGGAGTAAAGTACACCGACGGTCCCTGTGGTTAACCAAAATTTTGGATTTAGTCCCCAACTTTTTTAAAGTACACGGATGGTCCCTGTATTCACCCTTTGTTACGCATTTAGTCCCCAATTTTTGCCTAAAGTACATAGACGGTCCCTGTGGTATGCACTTTATAACGCATCTAGTCACTAAACGTTGGGGACTAAATGCGTTACAAAGTGCAAACTACAGGGACCATCCGTGTACTTCTGGCAAAAGTTGGTGACTAAATACGTTACAAAGTGCAAACCACAGGGATCATTCGTATACTCTTGAAAAACTAGGGACTAAATCCAAAATTTTGGTTAACCGCAGGGACCATCCGTGTAATTTACTCTTTTTTTTCGCAATAACAATGTCATACACAGTAAATCCATCTCTCTTTTATCAGACTGACAAAAACATTAAATTTCATTTTTCAGGTTTATAAAAATACTTCAAACGTTGACGATTATCTCATTCAATCAATCACCAAGCCAGCAGACGATCCAAACGCTGGCGAAGTCTATTACAGGTATCTTTTTTCTTCAACAAATATAGTCAAACATCAAAATGTCATTCAAGTTTTTTTTTGAGTAAAATGCACGGATAGTCCCTGTGGTTTGGTGAAATTTCACCTTTAGTCCCTAACTTTTCAGAATTACACTCTTAGTCCCTGTGGTTTGACAAGTTGTTACTCGGATAGTCCCTAAAGCGAATGAAGGTTACTCGGATAGTCCCTGTGGTTTGGTGAAATTTCACCTTTAGTCCCTAACTTTTCAGAATTACACTCTTAGTCCCTGTGGTTTGACAAGTTGTTACTCGGATAGTCCCTAAAGCGAACGAAGGTTACTCGGATAGTCCCTGTGGTTTGATAAGTTGTTACTCGGATAGTCCTTGTCATTTCACACCCACTTAACCAGAAAAACTAACCTCTATCCGCTTTGGGGACTATCCGAGTAACAACTTGTTAAACCACAGGGACTAAGAGTGTAATTTTGAAAAGTTGGGGACTAAAGGTGAAATTTCACCAAACCACAGGGACTATCCGTGCATTTTACTCTTTTTTTTTCTATATTGATTAATACAATCTACATTGCAGATTAATGACACGGTTCATGTCAAATCAAAGAAAATACACACTCGACAGTGTACTAAGCAAACTGTCGTGCCCATTATTGTTAGTCTGGGGAGACTTAGACCCGTGGGTGGGCCCTGCAAAAGCGAACCGCATCAAAGAGTTCTACCCGAACACAACAGTTGTAAACCTGCAGGCGGGGCATTGCCCGCATGATGAAGTCCCCGAGTTGGTCAACAAGGCATTGGTGGATTGGTTATCAACTCTACCATCTACATACTCGGCTTCACAAACCGTATAAACATTTATTTGCTTAAAGTTGTAAGTATACTGTATATATACGGTTGTCATCGACCAATTTTAGCCTCTCAGGACAGAAAAATGTATTCGAGGTGTAAGGATGAAATCGTCTAATTAAAATTGTTTCTTATGTAGAAATCAGTCATATTTTGTTGCTATGCAGAAGCCTTTTGAATTTTGATTATATGACCTGAAAGTAGACCTTAGAAAGTCAGTCTTCAAAAGTCAACTGGGAGGTTTGACTAATTTTATATATATATATATATATATATATATATATATATATATATATATATATATAGAGGCCGGTTATTGTACAATAGGGGTTAACGTACGTTGCGTACGAGATTGTTTTTCAACGTGCGAGTTTTTGCTTCAACATGCGATTTCTGATATAATACAACATGCGAAATTGTTTACCACAACATGTGTTTTCTTCATATACACAAACATGCGATTTTATGCAATTAATATATTTTAATTAAATGAGGAAAACGACAAAAAAAATGGAGAAGTTAACAGAAAACTATAACCCAGATTGTCAATTGGATGAATGGCAACAAAAATAAAACCTCATAGACTCATATATGAAAAGGTTTATTTTTTGACTGAATTGGCAAAAATGGCCTAAACTTAGAGACCATTTTGGCATTTTACTCTATTTGAATTTGGTTTAAACTCAATATATAATTACACATGTGAGCTACTATATATTTTGAATTTTATTCATTGTTGATTTGCATATAAATTCATGCATTTGATTAACATCGGTTCTTGTTGGTCCACTGTCAAAATATTATATTGCTCTTGGATCGGTAAAGAGTTGATACAAACACCAAATCAGTTTAAATTAAAAGCAACCCACTTACAATACTTCAAATAACATGAAAGTGAAATCATATTACTTCTTAAAACTATAAAACATCTACAAATGTATTGATTTAGTTCACATTTGTATATTATTGCTTGCTGATTTTAAACATGACTATAAACCACAAAACAAAGGGGCATGTAATATGGCAAAAGTATATAACAGATTTAATAGGTATTCTTGAAGGGTTATTTTGGGAAGACATTTGAGATAAGAAAACTTTGAAAAAACACTATCTAAAACAATGTTTGTGTGTGTGTGGGGGGGGGGGGGGGGGGGGTTATAGGCAAGGTAATATACGTATTTTCAAGCGATTTTAGAAAAAAAAAATATATTATCAAAAAAACACCGATAGAAAAATAAAATAAGATTCCTACGTAGAAGTTGTGTAACATCATTTTTATAAAACAACAATGTTGTTACATACGAAGCTTAATTTATTTTTCTACAAATATCCACTCGGTGCTTTTCTAATTTTTTTTTTGCTCAAGACGCTCAAAAACATGTATATTATATGCCCTTATATTTTCTTCAACTTAAGTGAATTTCTCTCTTTACATAAACATATCTAACTAGATTTAAGCTCCCCGCGTTGCGGCGGGGGCGTAAAACTATGCCAAATAGCACTAATGTCACACCACCGTCAGCGACTACCAACACTGAGTCGATTCAGGACCCGTGCGTTGCGACGAACTTATCAAACGAAAAAAATAAATGTAAAACATTGAACCATACATGCATGTTGCGTCGTGTTAACTCACATAATTTTGAACGAAACAAAAAAAAAACGTTAAACGACACACGCACGTCGCGCCATCTTAACTCGCAAAATTTAAAATGAAACGTAAAACGAAAATTTGCAAAAGATGAAAAGTACAGGGACCAAAGTTAAAGGTATAAATATTGTGAGGTTAAATTGAAAATAATGAAACTTTTAAGTTAATAGTGAAAAAAAACAATTTATATGGGTTAAAATTGTAAAATATAAAAAGTTTTTGGGTTAAACAAATCAACTTCTTTTTTTTTGTAAAATATAAAAAGTCTTAATACAGAGCAATTAGACCGACATATAAAACATAGAAAATAACTAACTCGATTTAGGACTTATTAAACGAGAAAAAATAGACGACTTAGACACACTAAACCACACACATACGTTGTCCCATGTTAACTCGCAAAATTTAGAACAAAGCATATAACAAAACATAAAAACGTTGAACCACACACGCACATTGTGCCGTATTAACTCGCAAAATTTAGAACGAAACGTAAAACGAAAATTTTACAAAATATGAAAAACACAGAGAGATCAAAGTTGAAAGCAAAAAAGCTGTGATGTTAAATTAAAAAAAAATGAAAACTTTTGAGTTAAAACTACAAAATCAGTTTTATATCATATATATAATGACCATTTTCACTTTGTCACCTAACAAAACAGCTTTCAAATAAGTATACAAAACTAGTCCCAATATTTGGCGCGAACGATGATGCCTGCATACAATCTCCTTCATGTTCTTTTCTCATAGCTATAGACACCCAACAAATCTAATTAACAAAAACATTACAGTCTTTACCTATGCAATCACCTCGTAAACGGCAGCATAATGCTGTTCGTATATTCAATAGTTTTAAATTGTAAGCGTGAATCTTGTGGCAACCTTACATTGTCTTTCACGATGTCTATACATTGGTATCTCCCTCGTGGTAAACGACACTTGTTCGCATTGATAATTGTCTTAATTTTTGTTGTTTTTTTGTTGCACACAAGGTGTTTGATAAAAATCCTGAACCAGATTGTTGTTTTAAGTTTTAAACTTTTAACTATCCTTTTTTTCGTCATAAAGTATTTGAATTTTGGGGGTTTAGGTTGTTGTTGTGTTGTGTCTGGGTATGGAGAGTCCGGTGCCTTATAGTAGAGGGTTGGGAAAGCATTCGTTATCGATCATGAAACAGGGGCGAAGCGGGTATGATCCGTCTGATACCGAGACAGAATTGCACGAAGCTCCTTGGAACGAGTTTAATAAAAAGAATGCAGAATTGGGTTCTGATGAAGTGAGGAACTTGAATTCGGTGAGACTTGTTCGGAGACAGTCGTCAAAGTTTGATCCAGAAGGGCTGCCACCTCCACGACGACACAGCAAATCTCCGTACAAGAATCGAAGAGATGGTAAGAGTTCCAGGTCGCCAACTCCGGGCCCACTTCCTCTTCCACCCGGGAGAAATATCAGCCCGTTTTCGAAATCTGAACGTAGGAGTCGTGGTTCACCATTGAAACTCGCAAGAAACGATGACGTGTTGGAGAACGATGAACAAGGTGCCGGCTCGTATAATAAGCCGAAACACAGACAGTTTAATAATGAAAGTTATGCTAGAGCACTGTCAGCACCTAGACTGAGATCAAAAGACAAAGATCAACAAATAAAACACGATCAACGGGTGAGTAGACGAGTCGGAAGAAGTAGAACACCTCCACTACGTAGAAGTATCACCCCGCGAAAAGACAAAGACGTTAACCACAAAAATACGCCTTCTGTAGGCGAGATCAACGAGATGGTTGCAAATGCAAAATTAGCAAAAAGTCCAGTTAGACACGCTCCGGTTTTCGATAGCACAGATTCTCTTCCAGGTGGCGATATTTTCTTCTCTCGAGACTACGCAGCAGCGTCCGCCCAGAAGATTAAGAATAGCGCGTTGGAAAATCGTATTAACCCGAAACCGAAAGCATTCACAGAAAAGAAACCCGACCCGCATCAACGTTATAAATCAAATGATGTTCATAATTATAATACGACCGGTGTTTCTTCTAGTGGTATGTTAACACCTACAACTATGGCCTCTAGTTCAGCTTTAAGCAAGCAAAGTAGCCATATAAGTGATGCTAGTGGGAAGTCGAATGGGAGTTCTTGGAGGTTTACTGCAAGCAGGCGGAAAAGCCAGACGGATACGTGGTTTTCATGCATGAAAGGATCTTGCAGTACCGGAAAGAAATCTCCGGAAAGATTGAGAGCCTTCGATGAAGCTTCGTTTATCGAGAAGGCTTTTGTTGTTGAAAACGTTAGACAGTTTTGGGCGGATAAGTATCAACCGTTATCGTTAAACGGGTTTACTTGTCACAAACAAGAAGCCCTGCAACTTAAACATCTGGTATGTGTCTTTAGTTTCTCAAATTATTACGTGTTTGGTTTATAAATTATTACGATGTTGCGCTATAGACATCGCAGGAAATATTTCCACATATTCTTTTGAAGGGACCTCAAGGGTTAGGGAAGAAAGCGTTGACAATGGCCCTATTATGTGAGATATATGGAGATGCTGCCCGGAATGTAATTTTGCTTCCATTTAGTATAACAAGATTTAGGCCTTGGTTTTAAATTGTGTGATGCGCTCCGATGCGTTTGGTCCAAAAATCTGACGCGCGATGCGAGCTTTATAAAAAACATACTAAAAAATTATTTATGCATAACAAGTTATAAAAACAAACTTAAACTATAACAACTGACGTAATAAGAAGAAAAAAGTTGTGCTTTTTAGTCAAATCAAGCATACTAAAATGTTTCTAGAACCACAAAAAGTGTTTAGTAACCGTAATGGTCACTCCAAATCAAGCATACTAAGATATTAATTATTGAAAAAACGCAACCGATTTCATAAAATTTTGAAAAAAAAAACATAACAAACAATGTTGCGTGCATCAGAGCGCATTATGTGAAATCGGCGCAATATTCTCGCATCACGTAAACGCAATGCATCAGTTGTGGCGATCAGTGGCGAAGCTTGACAATCAAGACGGGGGGGGGGGGGGGGTCGAAAACGTATATACCCAAAAATTTCTATACGAAAACTACATATATAACACTACTGAGCGAAAAGTTCGGGGGGTCGGGCGCCCCTCCCGGCCCCTCTTAAGCTGCGCCTCTGGTGGCGATGCGCTCTCATCAATGCATCGCGCATTGAACTGAGGGGTCGAAACGTATATACCCAAAAATTTCTATACGAAAACTACATATATAACACTACTGAGCGAAAAGTTCGGGGGGTCGGGCGCCCCTCCCGGCCCCTCTTAAGCTGCGCCTCTGGTGGCGATGCGCTCTCATCAATGCATCGCGCATTATGCGTGCATTTTAAAACCAAGATTTAGGCTCTATAATTTGTGCACAAATACTCATATTGGTCTTCTTTTTGCAGATATCTCATGATATAAAATACTTCAAAATTCAGGTATGTAAGAGTTGATAAGTTTATACTTTGGTTTTTTTTTTTTATTTGATACCTAAAACAAAACATGTATGTCTCCGGTAACATAAAGTACTATTATCATCAAAATTCTCTCGAGTTGACGATATCTCTTCTTATATCGTCTTTAGGAGACAAGGTCGGCTCGAGTAGCCGTTCCCATAACCTCAAGTCCTCACCATGTAGAGCTTAATGTGCACTTGGAAGCTAATGCTCGATACGCTCTTATGGCTTCGGTCAAACAAATAAGTAGCGACCATGCAGTTACTCCTGAGACCAGCACAGTTAATTTAAAGCCCGATTATACAGGTCTGTCCATTTAAAAAAAAATTAAAGGTCTTAATATTGAATTTCAAGAATTGTCCTTTATCTTTATACCCATTTTCAGGCGTTGTCCTTGATGTTCAAAATTGACGCGTTTTGTCCTTTATGTTTTCATATCATACACGATTTGTCCTTTAGGCCTAACCCAGTTAGTTTTTTCAGTTAAATTTGGTCATATGTTTTGCACATGAGGGCATTTTTGTCAACTCAAAGGTAAGTTCAATGGCAGATTTACAGCTCAAAGCTTCTGCAGCCTTTGTATTGACAAAAATACCCTCATGTGCAAAGCACATGATCAAATTTAACTGAAAAAACTAACTGGGTTAGGCCTAAAGGACAAAACGTGTATGACATGAAAACATAAAGGACAAAACGCGTCAATTTTGAACATCAAGGACAGCGCGTGAAATGGGTATAAAGATAAAGGACAATCCTCTAAATTCACTCATTTTAATTTGAGCTCTTGTTGTCTTATCTTATCTACAGTAATGGTCCTTTACGACGTTGATAAAGCCGATGAGAGCATTCAGCACTTGATAAAGTGGATTATGGATTGCTATTCGGATGTTTGTAAACTGGTCCTTTGTTGTGAAGATGATGTCAGCATTCTTGACCCAGTGAAAACTCGGTGCCATATTATTACGCTTGATGCGCCTGTCACTCATGAAGTAAGTGATGTATCGTTTGCACAATCGACCAATTTACCTATAAATGGGTTGATTTGGGTCATTATTATTTCTAACAAATCAAATTGGGGGGGGGGGGGGGGGGGGGGATAGTGCACGGTCCTCCCAACCGCCGGAGTGATCCCACTCCGGGAGCCGCTACCCGACCAAGCTAGCTCCGCGGTGAATTCCCCTTGCCGAGTTCTTACCCTGGGCGACATATGCCACTCCCAAGACTCGAACCCGGTACCTCTGGGAAGAGGTGGGTGTCGGTGGCCAACTGGGCTATAAAGATACTTTTTAGGATAGAGGTCAAATGAGTCGATCTGAAGTGTATTCAAATGCATAAAACCTCCAAAATCACTTTTTAGAAAAAAAAAGGTAGATTATCAATGTAATAATCTAGTTTTTGCAATCATATTATAATAATATTATTAAAACACAAGATTGTTTCACTGTAGCGTCCGTCGCATTGGCGCTACAGTAACTTTTTTTGTCTTTTTTTGCTTTTAACCCCTCAACTTTCAGCTTTTACATTTACACCCTTTCAACTTTCTAGAAACTTTGTGAAATGTCACTTTTACCCCCCTCGAGTTTTAAGTGCTTATTTTTATATAGAGTAAAGTTCCGTTTTGCTCCCTGTGGTTTGGTCACTTTAACGGTTTTGCCCCAAACCTTTAAAAATAGCCATTTTCCTCCAATAGTTTGCTATGGTTTTTCCATTTTGCTCCCCGCCTCTAACTCCATCCAAATTGTCTGTTTTTCTATTTTGCTCCCCGCAGGGAGCAAAAAAGGAAAAATCATAGCAAACTGTTGGAGGAAAATGGCTATTTTCAAAGGTTTGGGGCAAAACCGTTAAAGTGACCAGACCACAGGGAGCAAAACGGAACTTTACTCTTTTATATATGTACTGCCGGTAAAAATTCAAGTTGGTTTACGTTTCGACGTAATTTTTTTTGGAAATGAGTCACGTCAAATATAATACGTTTTCATGCTTATTTTTATATACGTTTTCAGTTGGTCTAAGTTGTGACGCAAATTTTGATTGGAAGCAAGTCGGTTCAAATATAATATGTTTTCATTAGACGGTATAAACTCACGTTACTTCACGTTTCGACGCACCCGCAGCGCGCGGGAGAAATTTACTAGTTTTAAATATCAAACACTTTTATAATCTGCAAAAATATAATATAGTTTTTGCAATTATATTTTAAATATTTAACACTTATATAATCTACAAAAAAAAAATAGATAAAAAATGTTACGGGTCAGCCGACCTGACCCGACCCGTTTTGACCAATTACCCAACTTGCCCTTTTTGCACCCTCTAATTTATAGGAAATGAAGAACATAAATATTCAGGAGCTAGATGTTCCAACTTTAATCGGATCTCACGCGTTTTAAAATCTCAGGTGATGGAAGTGCTTATTCAAATATCGAGGAAAGAGAATTTTGATTTACCGATGAAGTTTGCGGCAAAGATTGCTAATAAATCCAAACAGAATACGAGGAAAGCAATCATGGCTCTTGAAGCCTGCAAGTCTCACAAGTAAGAAAACATATTACGTTGATAATATCTTTATACCCTCTAGCAGAGGTCTTAGGGTTTAGCTAACCCCTTGAAGGCCACCTGCTGAGCGTAAGCTAAGCTTTACCTGGTGCCACCGGTAATGGTGGGGCCCATAAGTCTTCCCTAGCGGGTCCTCATGGTCAACAAAATAAAAAGAGTAACGTACAATCTACACAGATGGTCCCTGTGGTTAACCAAAATTTTGGATCTAGTCCCCAGCTTTTTTAAGTACACGGATGGTCCCTGTGGTTTGCACTTTGTAGCGCATTTAGTCCCCAACTTTTGCCAAAAGTACACGGATGGTCCCTATAGTATGCACTTTGTAACGCATTTAGTCACTAAACAACTAAATGCGTTACAAAGTGCGAACCACGGTGACCATCCCGCCGTGTACTCTTGGCAAAAGTAGGGGGCTAAATACATTACAAAGTGCAAATCACGGGGATCATACGTGTAACTTTTGAAAAACTAGGGACTAAATCCAAAATTTTGTTTAACGACAGGGACCATATGTGTACTTTACTAAAAAAAGAAAAATGTTCATATTCGATAAGCTATTCTTACTCTGATTATAAAAGTCGAGCACATTTGTTGCAGCTATCCATTTGTCGAAGACCAGCCAATCCCCATCGGATGGGAATACGTACTCGTTGAACTTGCTGCTGAGATTTTAGCCGATCCATCACACAAGAGGCAAGTTTATAAAACAAATATTTTCCTTCCTGGAAAACTTGTTAACAATTTTACAAAAAAGTTAAAATGATTATTACAAAGAGTTAAATGCCATTTTAGTCCCTGTGGTTTGGGCCATTTTGTCAGTTTAGTCCAAAGGTTTGAAACGTTGCCATTTTAGTCCAAATAGTTTTAAACGTTGCCATTTTCGTCCACTGGGTTAACTCCATCCCTTTATTATGTTAACTAAAAGGGCATTTCGGCCATTTTATATGTAATTCTGTTAACTAGAAGGGCAATTCGACCATATAAAATGATCGAATTATCCTTCTAGCTAACATAAAAAATGGACGGAGTTAACCCAGTGGACTAAAATGGCAATGCTTGAAACTATTTGGACTAAAATGGCAACATTTCAAACCTTTGCACTAAACTGGCAAAATGACCCAAACCATAGGGACTAAAATGGCATTTAACTCTATTACAAATCCATATTGATTGTAGTAAAGTGGCAAGAAACCCGTGACATTAATATTCCTGATTGTTAATTAAGTGTAGCACATGTCGTTAACAGGCTATTTCTTATACGCGGAAAACTACAGAAACTATTGGTCGAATTTGTTCATCCAAAACTGATTCTTCTGGTAAAGTTACAACCTCTCAGTCAAACAATCATTTCAACATCCGTCTCCATAACGCAAATTTTTATGTTGAACGTATCCACGATGCAGAAACTCATTGAACAGTTCCTCAAGGGCGTTGAAGCTAACGTTAAAAAAGAATTATATTATTGGCATGGTTATTATGCAAGTTCCTGTCCTTATGCTATACTTATTCATTTTATTTAATTATATTGGCAAATATTTGACTTAAAATCGATGCTAACTATAGGATAAGAGACTCCCAGTTGGAACCAGTGCCTTACTAAAGTTAGAAGGTAATAAATATATATATAGGCAAAAGATCAAATACAAATAATCTTAACATACTAAACATACAAATTGAAGGAAAACCCAAAAAGACAAGGTGGCATTTTTGTAATTACCACCAACTATCAAAGTTACAACAAAAAATACCTAAAAAAACACAATTTTTTTTTAACATTTTTTATTAAAAAATCGCTACATTTCGTTAGCAAAAAAAAAAAAAAAAAAAAAAATTTTTTTTTTTTTTTGCTGCTGCTACTAAAAGTAGCGATTTTTTAATAAAAAATGTTAAAAAAATAAAATAAAATAATTTGTGTGTTTTTTTTTTTATTTTTTTAGATTTTTTAGGTTTTCTGGGGGTTTAGTTTTTAGCATTTTAGCTTGGGTGTGTGTGTGGGGGGGGGGGGGGGAGGTTAGGTTTTTTTAGGTTTTTGGGGGTGGGGGGGGGGGGGGGTAGGTTTTTTTTTAGATTTTTTGGGGGGTTTAGTTTTTAGCATTTTAGCTTGGGTGTGGGGGGGGGGGGGGGGTTAGGTTTTTTTTTTTAGGTTTTTGGGGGTGGGGGGGGTTAGGTTTTTTTTTAGGTTTTTGGGGGGTGGGGGGGGAGGTTTTTTTTAGGTTTTTGGGGGGTGGGGGGTTTAGGTTTTTTTTGGGGGTGGGGGGAGTGGTTAGGTTTTTTTAGAGGTATTTGTAGAGTAACTTTGATAGTTATTGATAATTACAAAAATGTCACCTTGTCTTTTTGAGTTTTCCTTCAATTTGTATGTTTAGTATGTTAAGATTATTTGTACAAGAACTTTACCCAACATATAGGGTAGGGATAGTGTACATTAATTCAGAAGTGTGAGAAGTGTATTATAAAACTATATATAACACTATATAATACCATATAAACACCGTATAACACTATGTAACACCATATAACACTATGTAACACTATATGACACTATATAACAATTTATAACACTATACATCTATCATAGACATGCTATCAGACAAACTATAGTGTTATATTTGTTATATAGTGTTATATAGTGTTACATAGTGTTATATGGTGTTACATATTGTTATACGGTGTTTATATGGTGTTATATAATGTTATATATAGTGTTATAATACACTTCTCGATTAATGTACAGGATCCTCTACCTATATATATATATATATATATATATATATATATAGGGTAAGGATAGTGTAAAAAGGGCCTAAAGTGTGAGAAGTGTAAGAAGTGTATTATAACACTATATATAATACTATATAACACCATATAAACACCGTATAACAATATGTAACACCATATAATACCATATAGCACTATGTAACACTATATATCATTATATAACAAATATAACACTATACATCTATCATAGATATGCTATCAGACAACCTATAGTGTTATATATGTTATATAATGATATATAGTGTTACATAGTGTTATATGGTATTATATGGTATTACATATTGTTATACGGTGTTTATATGGTGTTATATAGTATTATATATAGTGTTATAATACACTTCTCACACTTCTTACACTTTGAGCACTTTTTACAGGATCCTCTACCTATATATATATATATATTATTAGTATTAGTATTTCATATACGATTTTGAATCATCGCATTGTTCTAAAGTTGTTTATATATGTTGGCTGCCGCTGCAGAGTTTGTTGCAAAGTTCATGAGTATACACAGGAAGACGTTACAAAATCGTCAGTGATTGAAGTGATTGAACCTTGGGCAAGCACAAATAACAGAAATAGGGGATAATAAGGTATTCCCGCGTGCCTTTTTGCCGGTCATAGAAACACCATATTTTTATTTTTCTATGATTTTAAAGTGTAAACATAATGCAGTCCCGGTTGTTATGTTGAGATGAAATATGTGAGCTTATGTTAATGTTACCATTTTGTATCTATTTGATACTGAATTGATGATTATGTTTGATGTATGATTGGGTTCAATGATCACTTCCATGAATGTATGTGTTAACTTCTTGCCATTTCTTACCTTCTATGAATCACATAATGCAACATAGTTACCATTCATGAACCCTTAAATGGAATATACATATGTGCTAGTGTCTATATGTTCACACATTGTGAAATGATCTCATTATTTTGATAATTAAAATTTTGAAAAGGATTTGAAAAGGTAATACAAATCGAGCGGGGTCTCACTGGAAGCAGCCTCTCTATTCCTATGGGGTAGAGGTAAGATTGTCTACATCTTACCCTCCTTAGACCCTACCTTTCCTTTGCTATTGGTGGGATTTACTGAGTATGATGATGTTCATATCCAACTTTAATAAATCATCATCAAGAATGTCCAAAGGATTATACAAGGGGTTTCTTCAAATTTATTGGGTTTCCTCCTTAATTGATATATAGACATCTATTGCCTGGTGGAGATGGATATGATCTGGTGGTTCCACTGGTGGCACGGTAGTCCGTCAATGATCCAGATTTGTCGTTCGAAAAAAAAAAAACATTCAAGCCATATTGGGCAGAAGACATACGCCCGATGCACATAGTGCGTTGAAGAATTGGCAAATAGTAGAACAATGGTCGGTAGATATCAGTTGTACCATGTCTAGAGACAAACGAAACAAGTTGAACTCTGATTCTCAAGTCAACAATGAGTCAACACATCAATTTATAGATAAGTGGTATGTTTTAAATTGAGTTTAGGATTATTTCAAAATGTCTACAAGTTTATAAAGCTTATAGACATATTTTTATAGAGTAAACCACAATTTTCATAATATAAATCAAAGTTTATAAGTGATTGTTGTTATCAAGAGGTCTTTACAAAAAAATATCTTTTAAGAAAACGCTTTAAAAGGTTAAATTTACCTTATAACATGCATTGATCTGTTTAGATAAACGACTTTGTCGAAAGATATTTCAACATAACCATCTTACTTTGAAAAAAACACTCATTTCATACAAACCTATTTTTCTTAGATTAACTTTGCACATTACAAATATTGTTTTTGTTCCACTGAAAAAAATAAATGCAAATTCAAATTTCACAATAAGTACTCTAAAAATGAAAAAAAAAAAAAAAAAGATGTAACCAACTATAATTCATTTGAGAAAGAGATTGCAGACCTTCAAAAGTTCAGATTGAAAAAACAATTATATATTTTTTAGAAATAAAAAATTATTTTCAGGTTGCATTTATTGGGACCCATATGTAACCTTCACTGGCTAGAAAGTCTCTTCACCTCCATTAACTTAATCAAATGTAGATTTATACTTTTTTTCCCCAATTTATTACTTTTTTAATGGCATTTTTGTTGCATTTTTAATTATTAGTTGATACAATAAGGTTTATATTTTATACACTTTTGGGCCATTGATCTGCGGAAAATATGGACTTAATGGAGCCCATATTTGGATAAAATATTATATCTTTTCTTGCTTCAACCTTTTGTTTTTCAAAAGATATAAGCGGGTGTTGCTTATAATTTTATTTAAAAAAACAACTAAACTGTATAAAGTTTCATGAAATTATTGGAGAATATGAAAAATGTCCGGTAACTATTGCAAGAGTAAAACACACACTAGGGTTCACTTGTTCGATTAGGCTACATTCAAGACTAAACTAAAGAGGGTTGCTAGTATAATAGTTGAATTAGAGGTATCAATAATCAACTTCCCTAGATTGCACAACCTACCAAAAAAATACCGATCCTAAAATCTTATACATGACAAGTAAGGTTGTAAATGAACTGAACGAACACGAAGAAGGTCTTGTTCGTGTTCGTTTGTTAAGGAAATAAATGTGTTCACGAACGGTTCATAAACACTTACCGAACAAAATTTATGTTCGTGTTCAATGAATGTGTTCATGAACAGTTCACAAATATAAACGAACACAAATTAAATCAGCAAAAGCTACAGAGGCTTGAGGTGGATGGTGGAGGGAGCAACGTTGAAACTTGAAGCCATAATCATGTAATAGTGTTCGTTAACGTTAATATTGAGGAAGGAACGGTGAACGATGCATAAACAAAGTGGAAATAAGGTTTTCAATTTTAATTGTTAGGGTAATAAAATAAATAAAAATTAAAGGATATTAAAGAACTTTAGATAAAATAACTAAAACTACAAAAATCTATCATGAACATAAACAAACGAAATGAACGAATGTTCACGAACACGTTATGGAATGTTCACGAAAACCAGTGGCGAAGCTTGAAAATTTCCACCGGGGGGTCGGAAGTCACCGAACCTAAAAATTCTATGTAAGTAAATTTTATTTTTTTATAAAACCGGGGGGTCGAAAACGTATATACCTAAAAAATTCTATACGAAACTTACATACATAACACTGCTGAGTGAAAAGTTCGGGGGGTCGAGCGCCCCTCCCGGCCCCTTAAAAGCTACGCCCTTGACGAAAACAACACAACTAAACGAACGAGACCTCTGTTCATGATCGTTCATTTAAATACTCGAACGAAATTTCTTGTTTATCAAATGAATGAACGTAAACGAACTTCCCACCGAACGATTCACGAACAGTTCACTGAACGCTCGGTTTGTCTATGACCCTAATGCCAAACTGATAATTTTGAATCTTTATGCTAGGTATTTGAGATTCTCTTGCTCAGGCTAAGGAGTATATTAGATAAGATACCATATTAAATATTTTTATGTATATTTCTTGAGTATTATTGACTTGATTTCATACAATGTATATATAAAAATGTCTAGGTTTCTAAGTACATTGCTATACTTATATTATGAACAATACACATTGTTAATATGAATACCCCAAAAGATGAACAAATAATTATTTCATAAGACATAGGCATAGTCATAGACTTTTTATGCGTATAAAGCCATGAGAGTAGTTGATGACATTCATGCAACAACAATAATCACCAAAAGGTGTTAAGTTCGCCGTAATAATGCATTTTTTTCAGTTATAATATTTTGAAAGAATAATAATAACCAAACGAAAGATTTTTTATTTTAAACATTTGCCGAAAGTGTTGGCAATGAGGATTTTTTAACAGGAGCATAAATTAAAAAACATTATGAATTTGAATCTCATGCATATAGTTGCCTATAAATATTTTACTCTTTTGATTGTTGTTTCTTTAATGTATTTTCATACAAAATGTTAGAAAAAACAATAAATTTAATTAACGTATAATTTCAAATAGCATTTTCTTAATTCCCCATAGTATTTTTGTATTATAATTTGCATTTACATTTTTATTTGAGAAAAAAGTATTTTAAGAATTTAAGAAATTAAATAATTATGTAGATTTTAGAAAGAAAAAAAAACAGAAATGACTTCATGTCTATATAGCAAAATAATAAACCAAATAGTTATGACATTAGTGTTTTTCTTAGTTTTTTTTAATTTTATTAAGGGCACCCTTTATCTCATCGCATCATAACTTATAAATCAATAATTATAAAATGTCACCTTATTTCATCTCATTCTCGTCTCTAAATCATTTGCACCTATAATCAAGGACGTAACCATAGTATTAAGTCCCCCGTAATGGGGCGTTTTTTTTCAAACCGGAAAACGCCCGCATAGCCACTACAGGCGGCGTTTCCGGGCATTATTTTTGAAAAAAAATCACTCCGGCGTGATTTTAAAAACGCTGAAATTGGAAATGGTTGCGAGATTCGGCCGTTTGGCAACGGTCAAAAGTTATTATTATTATTTTTTTTTAATTCTAAATTTTACCCACTATATATATATCAACCCTTTTTCTCCAATTTTTTATAAAATTTCTACTACTTTCTCTCCCACTCTCTTCTATTACTTTATAAAAAACATCCACTTTCTTCTATTTTTTTACAAGCATGCATC
Source organism: Helianthus annuus (assembly GCF_002127325.2). Classification (NCBI taxonomy): domain Eukaryota; kingdom Viridiplantae; phylum Streptophyta; class Magnoliopsida; order Asterales; family Asteraceae; genus Helianthus; species Helianthus annuus. The sequence goes on from NC_035443.2 coordinate 8,594,990, forward strand.
CATACCGACATCAACAACAAGTGTCACGCGTTTCAAGAAGTTTACCAACGTAACTACGATAATCGCGCGAGCGGTGAATGTGACGTCGGGGTTTTAACAAAGACTTTGGAGGAGTTCGATAGGACGAAAAGCCCTTTCACGTACTATAAGTGTTGGGAGCTACTACGAAAAAGTCCAAAGTGGGCGCTAGTTAATCCAATGACGTCAAGTAGTAGACGCCGGGCTAAAAGGTCAAAAACATCATCCTCCGCCGACCCGTCAACTCCGACATCCGATGCCCGTAATGTTGATTTAAATGAAACGTTGGACGTTGACGAGGGAATTCAAAAAGAGTTGGTCCGACCCACCGGTAGAAGAAAGGGAACCGGGAAAAAAACGGTCGAGTCGTCTTCCGATCTCGACCTAAAGGATGATTTCGAGGAGATGAACCGTCGTCTCCAAGACATTCGCGACCTCGGCCACAAACGTTGGGAGATTATGAAAGACCGAGTGGTTGAAACCAAAAAGTTCAACGAGTTGCAAGAGGCGCGACAAATGGAAAAGGACATTGAGTTTTTGTCCAAACCGATCGACCACCTCCAAGGCGACGCGTTGATCTTGGCTCAAATGCGTCGCCAAAAAATACGAGAAAAATATGGACTTTAGATCATCTATTTTTCTTTATTTTTTTTTCTGTTTTTTTTTTTCGGTTTTTATAATTTTCTGTTTTTTTTTTCGGTTTTTTTTAATTTTCTTTTTTTTTTTGTATTTTTTTTCAAGTATTGTAATTTTTATTTTAAATTAATGAAGACTTTATCTTTTATATTAAAAAAAATAATAATTGTCAAATGATTGAGTGGGCGTTATTGGGATAATGCCCCACTACGCCTATTTTGCTATAATGCCCCATGTGTGACTAGGATGACACGTGGCGTATAATGCCCCATGTTGGGGGCATTATTCTTGTTTACCACTACGGGTGGTCTAAGAGTGGTAGCATGGATTACGGCTTAACCCTGTATTTGTGGTGTTGTTCCGGTTTCATCTCATTATTACGTTTGATTTTTTTCTATGTTGTACTATTCCAAAAGAATCCAAAATATTATGCCTAAAATTTAAATATGATGTCTACATAGTCTTCTTACACTTTGTAGAAAATATGTACTTTGTAAACTAACCCTACCTATTTATATTATTTTTTTATTATAATTAGTTTTGAGCATATATGGTTTTACTCTTGTAACTTCTATGATGTGACGTTTTATAAAATTCTGGGTATGTCGTTGCGACATGTCGATTTTTATCTACGTCTCTATATAAACTTTTTTCGAAGCCAAGTTATGAGTAATAATGTACAAGGAATTAAAGCACAAACGTACATGCTATCAAACTAACTCACATTTAGTTTATCGTAATAATATAGTGTAATGCTTTATAAAACTTTCAATACCGGAACTACGTGCTTATACTTATATACGTATAAATTTTGTAGAAAACCGAGTTGTATTCGTAATAATTTTTCTTTGTATTGTAAGCTACATCGAGTGTCGGTATGGTAATGGTACCGTGACGATCTAAAGTGATACCGTCCGATAAGATCGCTACCACGACGATTTTTCAACCTAACATTGGTATCGGTACTATCGCGACCGTTAGTGATATTCATTTTTAAGGACTTCGATCGATGCAAAACATGTCAATATTCTTCTAGGCATATCACGACTATATCTTTGAGGGGTTTTTTTTTTTATTGCTATACCAAGTATTAATACTATAATTTTGTTATTACCCGCACGATGCGTCGGTGTAAGCCACTGGTACTTTTACAATCAATAAGGTGTTATTTTGACTTGATTGATGACGTAATGTACAATGAATTCTTGTTAGATCGTTTACATCAACTACTCTGAAATTTTCATATTTTGTAATAAGCAGTCAAATATACATGCATTTTAATGTCTATTTTATATATTGTTTTCTTTTTTATTGATGATTTACAGCCTTTTCAAACAGTTGTTCTTGTTAGATTGTTCACATCAAGTGCTCATGAAGTGTGGTATATGATTTCCAGCTGGATTAACTCTCCCCAGGTTATGGCTTTCTCGGTCCTCGACATTCTGCGTTTCCATGAGAATATCAATGGGTCTTCGATCTATTGCAAAGCTGTCCAGTCGGTTATCCTGCTCACTTGCTGGGTTTTATGGAAGCATAGGAACAATATCATTTTTAACGGCATGAAGATGAATCTTCAAGGCATCGTTGATGAGGTTAAGGTGTTGGGTTTTCTATGGCTAAAAAGTAGAGTGAAAGGCCTAAATTTATCGAAGCATCAATGGGATAGTTTTTATTTTATGTAATTCGTTGTTGTTTTGTTGTTTCCTAGCTTCTCGCTAGTTTTGTGGAATGAAATTTGCGTTTCAAAAAAAAAAAAGATTGTTCACATCAATTACTCTGAAATTTCCATAATTTTTTTGAACAAAGAGTCAAATATACATGTCAATTTTCATAATGTCTATTTTATATATTGTTTTCTTTTTTTAAGAGATGACCGAATACAGTATAATTCTTTTGATCAATGTAAATAAAAAGATTTACTTAATGCATTCAGAATTTTGTAATTTACTTACGATTGAGATTTTTTTATATCATATGATTTGTTTATTTTCTTTTTTTGTCATTATAAATATATTAACAAAAATGTAAATAATTTTCTAATAATATTTTTATTAACCCCTTCAGTAATCAAATAATGGGAAAAGATCAAATATGAAGTTAATTTTGGCTAGGAAGGATAGGAAGTAATAGGATTATGACATGTGTCAACATTTAAAACAAAGAAAAAGTGTATTTTAGTCAACCCAACTCCTTCTTCCTTTTTCAAAACCCATTAACTTCAAAACCCACCATCTTCAACCATTTTTTTCCACTTTCTATCTCAATAATCACTACATTATAATGCGATTTTCATCACCAATCAATGATTCAAAACCCGACCAACGTGTTCTTCAGCTTTTTTTTTGAAGAAAACCCAGTTTAATTTCATAAAAAAATCTCGTTTTTTCCGGTGATTTTGGAGATAATCACTCGATTCGAGCGTTGATAAGTGTTTCTATCATTTAAATTCCGTCAATTGATGAAGAAATCGGCTTCGATCCATGTAAGAAATTCTTTAATTTCATTTTCACGATCTGGGTTTTTTATTTAGTCATTGCGTTTTACGATCTTGGCGGGGGTTCGGGGGTGGCAGCCCCTGGTAGCGGGGTCCCAGGGGCGGCAGCCCCTGGCGGCAGCAATTTTTTTCCGATTAAATTGCTGTACTAAAAATGCATCAGAAAAATTAATTTTCCAGAAATTGGCTCATTTCGAAGACAGTAATTCGTAGACAATTCAGACAGTTCACAGTGACAGACAGTTTTATGTGTCCATTGCGTTTTAGAAATAAGAGAGTTTTATGTGGTTTCTGGCTATTGCGTTTTAGAAAAAAACACATTTTTAAGTGTTTTTAGTCATTACGTTTTAGGTAAAACACATTTTTTAGCTGTTTTCAGTCCGTTGCGTTTTAGAATGAGTTATTTTTAAGTGTTTTCTGGCCATTGTGTTTTACAAATAAGACATTTCTTTGTGTTTTTGGTGCATTGCGTTTTAGGTAAAACATTTTTTTATTTGTTTTCAGTCCATTGCGTTTTAGAAAACAGACATTTTAAGTGTTTTCTGGCCATTGCGTTTACAAATAAGACATTTCTTTGTGTTTTTGGTGCATTGCGTTTTAGGTAAAACACCTTTTTATGTGTTTTTTGTGCATTGCGTTTTAGGTAAAACACATTTTTATGTGTTTTCTGGCCATTGCGTTTTACAAATAAGACATTTCTTTGTGTTTTCTGGCCATTGCGTTTTACAAATAAGTCATTTCTTTGTGTTTTTTGTGCATTGCGTTTTAGAAAAATGTCATTTTTTAGGTTTTTTTTCATTGCGTTTTACGTAACTGGTGGTTTTTCTATTGCGTTTTACGCAACTGGGTTTTAATTTTTTTTTAAATATAGCAATAGTATACTCGTTTTAAAGATAAAAAAACGCTCGTTTTTTTGTGCAATTTTTATAAAAAAATAATGTCGTATGAAAGAGTTATTAACGTTTAAAAAATGAGGGGAATTGGAGGAGAGAAAAACTACTGACTTGGATTGACTAGAATGCCCTTGAACAAACTCACGCGTCTCTTTTCTTCCTTTCAATTTTCCTGATTTAATCTTAACTCTTGATTAACTTAATGGATGGTCAAGATCAGTTCCTAGCCTTGCTAGCCAAATAAACTTCCTATTGTATCTCCACCCATCAAATAATTCTAGAAAAATAAATTAACACAATATCTTTAATATTCACTGGTACATATATGTTTGATACGCGAGCAACACAACACAACATGTTTAACATGATTAAAATATAACTAGTTCAATAAATATGACATGTCGTGACATATTTAACATAAGTAAAAATGATGAATTTAACATAAGTAAAAATGATAAATTCAATAAATATGACATGACGTGACAAGTTGGATAATTTTATAAAAACTGAATTTCATTTATAACTTTAGCAAATACAATTATTTAATTTTGTAATTATTTTTACTCTATTTGTGTGACAAATAGATTGCGAATTTTAAAATTAAAAAAAATATATTTAATCCTAAGGAAAGATGTTTTTACGTTTTTTAGTTGGGACCCAATGACCCGTACGTAAACAACATTCACCGGCTAGAAGTTGTCTTCACCATCACTAACTTATTACTTTATTATTATCATTTTTAGTTTCTTGTGTTTTTAATTAGGGTAAATTACACTTTTCGTCCTTTATGTTTGTATTGAATTGCAATAGATAACATTTAACTTCAATAATTACAGTCACAATCCTTTATTTGGAAAACTCATTACACTCTACGTCCTTTGACCTTAACCACCTCTTATTGCGAGAACCGCGAGAACCAATGTGAACACAACCAAAAATGCCTAAAAATAGCTAAAAATCACACAATTTTTTTTTATATTTTTTATATAAAAATCGCTACTTTTCGAAGCCAAAAAAAATTTTTTTTTTAAAAAGTTTTTTTTTGCCACTAAAAGTAGCGATTTAAGCATAAAAAAATATTAAAAAAAAAAGATTTTTTTTATTTTTTTAGATTTTTTTAGGTTTATTGGGGGTTTAGTTTTTAGCATTTTAGCTTGGGGGGGGGGGGGAATAGGTTTTTGGGGGGTGGGGGAGGGGGTTTAGGTTTTTTTTTTTTTTTTTTTGGGGGGGGGGGGGGGTAGGTTTTTTTTAGGTTTTTTTTTGGGGGGGGGGGGGGGTTTAGTTTTTAGCATTTAGCTTGGGGGGGGGGGGGAGGGGAGGTTAGGTTTTTTTTTTGGGGGGGGGGGTTAGGTTTTTTTTCGGGGGGGGGGAGGGTTTAGGTTTTTTTTTGGGGAGGGGGGTGGGGGTTAGGTTTTTTTTAGCTATTTTAGGTTGTGTTCACATTGGTTCTCGCGGTTTTCACAATAAATGGAGTTCTCGCATGAGCCCCTCCCTATACATATATATATATATATATATATATATATATATATATATATATATATATATAGGGAGGGGCTCATGCGAGAACCACCCTTATTGTATGGAATGTCAGAAACCGATTTTTGTCCAAATAGAGATTGCCTTTGTGGTATTTCTATAGTCTCTAAGGTGTATTTTGATACACTAAGGTTTGAATGAATTCTAAATCATATTTTTGTTGTATATTTTGTTATCCTCCCAATGGTATAGTTTGATATGCTCTCATATGTGATATTGTACAAAACAACATATATTTTGTTAATCACTAAAACATAGTTTGATATGTTATTTACAAAACTAAAGCATAGTCTAATATGTTATTTAAAAAACCAAAGTATACTTTTGATAAACTACTGAAAACTATTATTTTGACAACTAAAGTATATTTAATATACTATCTGTTTAATTATTTTGGAACTAAAATATATTTTAGAGTAAATTACAAGTTTTGTCCTTTATGTTTACATCAAATTTCAGGCGCTGTCCTTTAGCGCAAAAGTTGACAGGCGCTGTCCTTTACCTTTCAAAATCTTGCACGTTTTGTCCTTTAGGCCAAACCCAGTTAGATTTTTTGGTTAAATCTGATCATGTGCCTTGCACATGAGGGCAATCTTATCATTTCACCATTCCAAGGACTATTTTGTAAAGAAATTTTATGCAGGGGCTATAGGGGCTATTCTGTATTAAAGTTAAAAATAAAAAAATTTATCTTCAAACACAATCAACCATTCTCTCTTTCTCTCCCTGAAACAAAATCAGATACTTACCCCCTCCCTCTACTCTCTCTCTCCCTCTTTCTCTCTCTCTCTAAAACAACCCCCACAACTCATCTGCCATTGACACCAGCCACCACCGCACCCACCTAAGACAACCACCTCTCCCTACTCTTTCTATCTCTCTCTCTCTCTCTTCACCTTATGACGCCACCACCACCGTCTTCACCAACACCACCATATGCAACCACCACCGTTTCATCTCCTCCCCTGCAACCACGACTGTCTTCACCACCGCCACCGTTGTCTTCACCATCCAACCACCACCTCCTCCACTGCAAGCACCAACTTTAACGCCGCCTCCCCCATCGGAACCCTAACCCCAAATAGATCAGACAACACCCTAATACTTGACCAAAACAGTGAACTTAATTTCACAGCTTAACCGTTGGTTAAAATTGTTTGTGACACACAACAAATCCAAATATATAACAGAGCACTTATAGTAAAAAGAAGTACACTAATGAATTTGAACCAAATTTTGTAGAAAATCAACATTCAATTAAACCAAATAGATATATCCAAATTCTAACAGAATGTTTTGTAACTACAAATCTCTAATTCATGAACTAATCAACATCCACCAGCACACATTAAACACACTAAACATTTAAAATTAAAGCAATAACCCCTAATTTCAATCAATTCTGACTCCGAGAGATCAAAACCCCCCAATCTCAAAACTCAAAAAGGCATCAATAGAAGCACACTGGATATGAGGCGACGTCAACCACCGGTGGAGACTGCGTGATTGTGAACAGGGGTGGGTGGTGTTGGTCGGTTGGTGTTGACGGAGGTGTGATGGATAATGGTAACATGGGTGGGTTGTGATGGTGATGGTGGGGAGAGAGAGAGAGAGGAAGAGATGAGAGAGTAAAAAAGTGTGGTTTTGGTTTTGTTGCAGGTGGTGGTGGGGTGGGAGGTGGGTTGATGGTGGTAGTCGGTGAAGTCTGAGTGTTGTAGAGAGAGAGAGAAGAGAGAGGGGGGGGGGACTTTCAGATTATAGAGAGTTCATATTTTCTATTTTAAGTTTGGTACCCTAAATAAAATTTTCTTACAAAATAATCCTTGGAACGGTGAAATGACAAAATTGCCCTCATGTGCAAGGCACATGATCAGATTTAACCAAAAAATCTAACTGGGTTTGGCCTAAAGGACAAAACGTGCAAGATTTTGAAAGGTAAAGGACAGCGTCTGTCAACTTTTGCGCTAAAGGACAGCGCCTGAAATTTGATGTAAACATAAATGACAAAACTTGTAATTTACTCTATATTTTAATATATTACTCATTCGATTTTCTTAAAACCAAGGTATGTTTATATATATACTACAAACCTTTTTATCAAAACATTGTTTTACAAACAACATATTTTATACAAATTCATTTTACTTGATTATTTAATTATCTATGCATTATTCTTTTATATCATCAAATTTCTTATAAATTTTCGCATGATTTATAAAGAAAACATTTTTAAGTTCATGACTACTTTTTGTTAAATATTCTTTTAAACTTACAAGTCATGAATCCTGCATTAATAAAACCTATGTATCTCATAGGCATTTTTATGCCGACGTACCTATTTTTACACATGTTTCAGGTGCTGCTATGTGATGATTGTTGATGCATGATATACATAGGATGGACTCGGCCTTAGCGACTTAAAACTTGTAAGACAATATTTGTATTTATCTGATTTGTAATAAAACAATGAGTTCAATAATGCAATAAAACAAAATTATTTAATCCATGGTTGTGAAACAATGATTCTGTTTCGACACTCCCCGACGTTTCCGCCACGATTTGTTGTTTCACGTGGCCGGGGTGTGACAATTGTGATGATGGTGTTGGAGTGGTGAGAAGAGGCTGCCAAAGGATGGCAAAAGTAGGAGAAGTGGTTTGCCAAAGGATGGCAAAAGTAGGAGAAGTGGTTTGCCAAGGGATGGATTGCAATTGAACCAAGAACTCCTACTTATAGTTGGAAACAAACGGTTTACATGACCATGTGCCTTCTTCTTCTTCTTATTCTCTTTCTTCATTTAATGAGTTGTGTCAGTCCCTATGTTTACACGGCCCCGTGTGTCAACGGCACGACCCCGTGGCCCTTGTACTTGCTATACTATCCAAGATTTGCATATCTGGGGGTTGACCACGGACCGTGTCCATGGGACACGACCCGGTGTCTCTTGTCTGCTTCTTTTTGTCTTTTTATTTGTGGAATCTTGAGTAGGGCACGTCCGCATGCTTGCCTTCTGAAATGATGTTTTTGGTCTTAGGGTGAAGCTCGGAGGGTCGGTATGATGTATCAACTTCCCTTCTTTTGTATTTATGTTTGTTTTTGTCGTTAATTTGTTCCTTTTGTACGTTTAAGCTCTTTTAATCCTGAAAATCAATAGTATACAAAGAAACACACTTTTCGAACATTAGAGTCGGAAAGATAACTCGAAAGAAAATGAATGTAGCCTTAGCCTACGGTCAAGGTCAAACGAGTTTCAAAAGAGAAAATAAATTATTCTAAACATAAAAAGGGGGGGTGCCTAGACGCCATATGTATATACATATATATAATTAAATAAAGATACGAGTAGAGGATGATCTGTGGGATCACTATAACCTTTGGGTTATAAACAATATAAAGGTCTACGGGACCAAAATGACCCTCGGGTCACAAATACAAAGAAACAAAACTATAGGGTCTCACATTAAAAAGGGCAAAGATCTAATAAAATAGCCTACGAGGCTAAGTAAAGGAACCTACGGGTCGATAGTATAAAGCGTGGGAACCAGTTATGATATTCCGCGTAAAATGATAACGAAAAAGAATAAATTCTTGTCGTTAATTCCTGGATATGGGTAATTGACATAAGTTGAAGAGATAAACGTTAAACTAAAATTCAGTTTTAGTGAGAGACAACGTTCAACGAATATGAATATTATGAGACAAATTAGGAAATAGTTAATAATAAAGGATATAGGTCTTAACACCGATAGGTGTAAGACATGATGCGATACGTTAGAAAGAAGACTTTGATAATGAAAAGTTTATGAAAAACTTAAACATGACGTGATGCGATGCGATCATGGTCACAAGGAGTGATATAGAATATAATCATGTTGTAGCGTGAGTTACAGGATAGGAGATCATAAACTCACGTAAATCCAAATATAGCAAAAGGGATATACCCAAATTAACGGGGCATGAGGTGACAGTGACTAGCCAGTCTAGCTGATAAGATCATCCAAAGTCAAAATAGTGTTGTGAATTATATAAAACACTTTTCAATGTAGGGTAGTATGGAATAAGCATATTGGCAAACTCATACTATTGGGTAATCAAGTGGCAATCGGGACAAATAGGCGACAAGATAAGAAATGCGAGACACAAGATATGGTCTGTGAGGACTTACCCCGTAAAAGACGCATGCGTCAAGGCAAAGGATAACTTTTGGCTAAAAGGAAGAATGCCTTAAAAACAAAACTAGGTTGTTTTAGTCCAAGCCAAATAACTACTTAAAAGAAGGTTTCGGGGACGAAACCTCTTTAAGGGGGGTAGACTTGTAACACCCCAAAAATATAGATTTTATATTATAAATTAAATGACGGTAATTATCAAGATAAAATAACTAGGAATAAACAACCTACTTAGTTAAAAAGCTTGAAATGATAAAATAAACATGGTTAAAATACCCTTTACAAAAACTTGTGTAAAGTGGAGGGACTAGACATGGGCAAATGAATTAAAGTTTCAATTAAATCAAATATTAAACACAAAACACCCACATACGTGGTGTGTTCTGCGATTCCAACTAGAGCCAGGGGAGCTCTCATGCTCAAAACCCTAATGTGCAAGAATTGATCAAAAAGAGGCCAAATCAAACCCAAATCGAAATCTAAGCACAAATTAGTGATCACCTCAGTGAAGTGATCACAAGGTATGTCAAATTTCACACTTTGATTCCATCTCAAACTCTAGTTAAACACATGAGATTTGAGATTATAGCTTGCATGATAGTTGTTCGGAATAAAATCATGTTTAGGGGTAAACCCTAGTCATTATCTTGTTGAATTAATGATTAAACTATGAAATTCATGATCATCCACCATGTGTGTGTAGTGGGTTTTGTAGAAAAATGATGAACACTAGAATCATGATTAGTAAACTAGTGTTATTTGAAACTCTATGAAGTTAATCTTGATATTGAACTATAAATTAGTTGATTTACTAGTAAAAGGTGTTAAAATCTTGGCTAAATAAATAGTCATGAACTTGATTGTTAATTTAGTGAAATTATGCCCTTTAGGTGTTTGTTGAAATGCCTAAAAGAAAGCTAGATATGGTGATTTCGAACAAAACGCATATTTAAATGATAAGATGAATTATGCGTTATAAGACATGAATGGAGTTCTAAACAAAGTGTTGATTGAACTCTATAGGCAAAGGAGCCGAGTCTTCAAGCGGACAAGCCGGAGCGGACACGCGCTTGAAAGGAACGCTTTAAAGGTACGCGACTTGTCTTCTCGTTACATTTATGTAGATAAGCTTAGTTGTAAATATGTTTAATGTTGTTATAGCGAAAATCGTAATCCTTTGGTAAATCTAAGAAGTGATGGAAATCACTCGACAAACCAAACGGGTCAAAAGAAATAGTTGAAATAGGTATGATGTCGAAATAGTGAAATCGTAATCCTTTGGTAAATCTAATAAGTGATGGAAATCACTCGACAAACCAAGGGGGTCAAAGTAAATAGTTGGTTAGATATGTTTATTGAAAATATTGTTTAATAGTCATAATGGGATGTAAGTAAAGTGATGTAATTCACTAGACAAAGAACGGGTTAAACTATTGGTCAAAATGGTAGTGTTGGAGTGACATCGAACGCCACTCGTTAGATTGAGTTATGAAAGCAGAAACAATGGATTAGAAGGGATACGCTAAAATTGGCAAGCCCGGGATGGGGCAATTATGGTTAGAAAGCAATATCGACGAATTATGAAGGTATGTAACTTGACTCGTCACATTAAATGAATTGTTGTTAAATTATGCATAGTCGCATTTTAGAATAGAAATTGTGTTGATTGTAGTAACCATGATTGTTACTTGAATTAATAGAGTTAAAATTGATAAGGAACCGTTTGGTAGTCATTACAATGGAGGATTTCCACAAGATGAGCCAACGGGTCGAATAATGGTGTAAATTGTAGTATTGGTGTTCTAATTAGTTAGCAATGGCGATGTCAATCACAAGAGCATTAAACCATGGAATTGGTAAGAAAATGCGAGTGATGCCAAGCCCCGGACGTTGGGTGAAAACGCCTCAAGGTTGCTATTGTATGGTAGTAAAGTTGTGTAAATATAGTGGGTCGAATATCTAAATAGAGATTTTAGTGACTAAGCCCATGTTGAAACACTGGTTAACACAAGGTTAATCAATGGGGTTGTTTCGTCTATGGGGTTCAACCTCTTTCTTTACTCGTATCGATGGCTCAAGACCTGCAAAACAGTAAACACCGTCAGTCTCGTTAAGAGGGGGAGAAAGGGGATTTCCCTCTTAACCAGGCTCCGGCGTGAGAATAAGTACTGTTCTGAGAGGAAATAAACAACGTGTGTATAGAGTGAGTATAGAGTGTAAAGATCCCGAACCTGAATGAAGAAGGGTTCTATTTATAGCCGGAGGGTAAGGAGGGAGGAGCAGCTGTGCCAGCTGTGGGTGCGCGCCAGCTGTCCGACCAAGGGGAATATCCTCTTGGTCTGCCTTGCTGTGGCTGGTGTAGTGGTACACGTGGCGCGCTTACATTCGTCCATGCTGGAAACCTTGTACTGACGGCGTCAGTTCTGCCCCCTGGTCTGCCGCAGGCCTACGTGGCATCCTGCGGTTGGTGACACGTTTTGTCCTTTATGTCTGGTAGAGCATCTTTGGTGCCCCCTGCAGGTCTTCCAGAAGTTTCTAGAAGCTTCTGGATTGTTGTGCTGATGTGGTCGCCAAGTGTGCTTAAAAGATGGTGTGGTCCCTGCCATGTAGGCAGGGAAAATTGGGACCATACCTCTTCACCCCGTAAACCAAATTTTCGGGATAATAATTATGGTAGGCACGTCGGTAATTTAAATACGGTCGTGTAGGAAAAAGAATCACTAAAAACGGACTTACGGACCATAAGTTATGGTGGATTTAAGTTGGGATTTGAATAAACATTGAGCTGGGTATGTGCAGCAACAGTTTTAAGCAACATGCCGTGAAAAAGGGGGCTAGGCGTCACGCGACGCCCCCTAGTTCCGGAAAAATTTTATTTTTTGTTGTTTTGGCCCATGGAACTTGTTTATACCCACTCTAACATTATCAAAACTAACATTTGATGTGGTTTTGACCTTAGGTGATATTGGGGACATTCCGGATGGCGATCAAGCATGTTTGAAGAACCGAACACGAATTTTTGAAACTTCCGCGATTACTTAAATATGTTTAAAACAATGTCTATGTAGTTAGCACTTAAATACTTTTTTTGGGGTTGTTAATCTAGTAGTACTTATCTAGAATGTTAACTTGATGAAAATTTTCCTTATGTTTGATATGTAAATCAAACTTTTGGTTTACAAATGCTTAGTTTATGCTAAATTCAAGTAGTATTTAGACGGGTGTTACACATACTAAAGCATCAATACGCACACATACATGCAAACTTATTAAACACTCAATCTGTATACATGCTTATTTGTTATGCTAAATGTGAAGCGTGCTAGAAAATACTTATGCTTAGCTATCGATCATTAACCTTGCAAGCCTCCCTTAACATGTATAGCGCTATAGGATTACCACACCGCCCGTATTGTGGGTCATTGTTGCGTTGACCATTACGTTCTGATTTGCTTCGGTGAGAAGATTACACTAGTGCCAAACTTTGGATTGCTATTTAGGCTAATCTATGCTAGTATATTACATGATTTAGTATACTTTAAACGTGTGGATTTGAGACTCATTCTAATATATGCTATGTAGACAAACTAGTATGCTCACGAACATAATTTATGTTGACGGATATTTTATACATGTTGCTGGAAATATTTGATGATGATGCTACAAGTAATCTACTTAGGGTGGATTTAGATACTCACCAAATTTACTTATGCATTTTGTTGTTTTAGTTATGAAATTCCAATTGTCGTACTTCTTTTCTTTGAACAATGTAACGTGTTATTCAATGAAATGGGGATGAAATTTTGAATCTTAATTTATATCACAATTTTAGCGTTATGTTGTCTTTAAGCAATCAATTACGTCGCCTCGATGTTTCTGCTATTGGTTGGGGTATGAAAACTTTGGCTATTAGTTGGGTGCATGTTGCGAAGCAAGGGCAACCACCAGATCATGCTACTACTTGGAACGCGATTTTGAGGCACTTTCGTCAACAAGTGGGTGCAAACAATAATAACCTGAATCACATTACATGATGCTGGATGATGATGCGAGCAACTAGCGCGATTTTTAAGATGCTTTTCTGTCATGCCATGAACCGCGGAGAGGGTGTAACGGAAGAGCAAGCGATTGAGGTAGTCTGTGCCGAATACCAACTAAATCATGACGGAAACTTCCGTCCTCTTGGGGCTTGGAGAATTTTGCATGCCCATTCTAACAATTAAGGCGTTTGTTTTAAATTTCTATGTGTTGTGTTAAATTAAGTTGGGTTGTAATCGTTTTTATTCAAGTTTAATAAAAAATCTAATTTTAAATATTATTTTGATATTTATTTTTTATATAATAATTATTAATATAAAAAATTAAAATGAAAAAGATAATAATAATGATTAAGTGATGATGGCAGAGGCTTTATAGGGCTTTCATACAACGAACAAGTTAACAATGGAGCCATCTATCCAGTTAGCGCTGATGTGATGCTGACGTGACGTGATAAAGCTAATAAAGACTTTATCCCACGTCATTTAGTCTAAAGATGCGTGTATACACACAAAAGATAATGGTGGTACATTAGTAACCGACCACCATCTTTAATAGTTTATAATTAATTTCATTGTTTTTATCTAACAATTATTTGACTTATCAAAATATTATAAAAGTCGGATTGAAATGAAACTTTCGAATTTCCAGTTTCAGTAAATTGTGTTCAAGTTTAAAGAAAATGGTGTTGTTCACCAAAAACTATACCAGATCTCAAAAGTTTTAAATCTTGATAATTGGCATATGTAAAAAATACTGAAGTGCATTTAATTGGAGTTTAAAAGATAACATAGGTCTGTGGCTACCTGAAAGTACGCCAGAGTGTTGTGTGGGTTCGTAATATGAAAGAGATACACGTGTAAATTTATAATATTATTTTTCATAAATACTTATTAGCATTCTAAGACGACTTTGATAATTTCTTTATTTCCTTTTTAAATATATTGATTGATTTTTAACTTGCTTCTCTTCATAGAAATTCGTATGAGAAATTCTTAAAACCAAAGTTATTAAAACCTAGCCGAAATTGGTTGAACCATCGGTTAAGTTTGATTGGCTAAACCGCTATAGGTTGAATTGGATAGGTTTTTTTTTTTTTTTTTTTTATATATTAAACTAGGTTGAATCGGAACCGTTTGATCCGGATCCAAATGAGACAATTGGAATTTATATATGTGAAAGGAGAGAAATTGTAGTGGGCAAGTCTCAAACTATTTTTTTTTTTTTTTAGTGAACTATTATATATATATGAACTGGCCGAGTTACATCAATAACGCAGGTAAGCGAGCAACAAGCTGCGCCGCTACCCCCTTCTGAATAGCAAACCCTAGCCTATTAAAGACAAACCCCTGCCCCCCTGTTGATGAGCAACTGCTGTGGACAACCTTTTGGACCCTAGTCAACAAACGGATAGCTTCTGGAGCTAGGGAGCCAAAGGTGTCAAAGGCGAAGGGGACAAATGCATGTTGGTTATCAGCACAGGCTTTAGCGTGTTTATCCACCTTTTTTGATTCCGCTTTCCTTATAGCTTGTCCTGCTACAAACCCGCTATCCCTTAAACCAGCTAAGGGGGAGACTCCTGTGAGATCCACACAAGCATGTTTCCCTCCCGCCCAGCCAAAGACGAGCAGATCTGCTGGTCTCAATGTAGATCTCCCTTCCATGGGATCCGTAAGGAAATTCACAGGGGCCTCCTTCTTGGCAGAAATCCCCGCTCTCCTCAAGATGTCCCCTAAAACATCCCTCACCCAGTCATGCCGATATTTGAACCCAGGGAGCTCCTTACAATGAACAGCATGCTCCCCGTATTTATCCATGCAGGCTTTATGGCAGATTGGGCAGGTTTCGTCTTCTGGATACATAGGGATCATCAGCCGGTATTTGAGGATAGCCCTATACTCAACAGCCGACATGCATTGCCCCAGCCCCTCGATCGGGATAACAGTCAAAAAGTCTTGCGTGTGGGGGCCTTTCAAGCACTCAATCACCGCCTTCTGGCGGGGAGACAAATCAAATGCTTCTCCCAGACTCCGAGCGATTTTGTCAAATAGGGCATTCGCCAAAGTTTTTTGTGGCTTTGAGGGGGCGGTGTCCATATTAGAGAAACCGCCAATATCAAAGTCTGGAAGAGAGTCACTTAAGTACTCAAGGGCTTGTTGGTAGTCTATGTCAAGCTTAACAACCCCACTATTCCGAAGGATATGGTCTTGCAATACACACGACTGAGCTCTAGACGCCACAAAAGCATAAACTCCAACATCCCGAGCTGAGAGGAGGCCCAAACCACCCAGACGCATCGGCAAAGATGCCAGACGCCACTGAAGGTCACCGAAGTAGGACCCCCCACAAACAACAATGTCTTCAATAGCCTCTCGAAGACCATCGTCAAAACAGGATACCGCATTTGCCATCAAGTGGGGTTGGCAGGTCCGCAACCCAAACAGTAACTTAGCTACCCCCATGCATGACCTTAAAAGAAGAAGCTCGCACTGGGGGTCCTGAAGGCAGGGCAAGAGTTTCATAAGGTCAACCGCTGTCAATGCCCGCCGCCCTGCTAATTCCCCGATAAAAACAGAATCTCGGCTAACCGCCCCCCAAGGAGCTTAACCCCCCTCTCAGGTCTACCTATCCCTCTCGGGAAAAGGTTGTCCTGAACCTTGAGACCGTCACACGAAGGCCAATACACTTCCGTTTTCTTAATATTGAGATGGAGCCCTAGGGATGGTCCCTCCGTGTTGATGATGTCCAAGGCTTTAGCGACTTCCACTGCATTACCTATAATCGTGCCATCATCCAAATACCAAGCATGAAAGGGGAGGTTACAGTGCTCTTGGACACGGAGAACAAGGGGGTGTAAGGCTAGGGCAAAGAGAAGGGGCCCCAAGGGATCACCTTGTTGCACTCCAGTGGTAGCCCCAAAACACTCGCTGCCAACATATAACCTAGCGGGTTGGGCGTACAGGAACTGGACCCACCGATAGATAGATGGGCAGTGCTGGTGGACCTGTTGGAGGAACGTTGAGCGGTCAACCATGTTGAAAGCATTGGTGAAGTCTACCGTAAGCAAGGCCATGGACCCATCCTCATGAAAAGAGCTCAGGAACCTGTTCGCACTATGAAGCACCGCCTCCGCCCCATTTGGTGTACCAACCCCGAATTGAAAATCCCCCAAATACTGGGCCATTTCCTTCCCAACCTTCTTCATAGCCACCTTAGAGACCAACCTACGCCAGATGCCCCCCACGGCGATAGGCCTAATACCATTATCAGGTTTCAATAAAGGGGTAAGGGGGGCTGAGGCCACAAACTCGGCCAACACCTTAGGGCAAAGCCCCCCAAGCCATAGGTTGACAACTCCAGTAATAGCTGTGAGCAGACCCGAGGAACTTACCGAACCCTCACAACCAATAGCGTCCAACAAGTGTTGGGCCCGCATCCCATCTCTGCCACAAGATGTCCCTCTAGGGAAGGATTGGATACATTTAAGCACGCAATCCTCTGTTGCAATAATAGTGGGTTGGACAATAGGGTTGGAAGGCAGTGATGGGGCTGGCACCACAGGATGTTTATCAATAAGAGCTTTCATGGTCGATTCTCCAAAGGGGGCAACCCCACTGGAACATAAAACTTTGACCGCCGCCGTAAAATGCCCATCCCTGACCTTCCGCAGGCATTGCTTGATATTGGGGTCCTTTTTATTGTCTTCGCCCCTTCCGGAATCTCTCCTAGGAACCCCAGCGTCCCCCAAACTTGAGACCATAAATTACAAATACAAAGGATTAAGGATGCTTGCCAATTACACTAAGAGCATCAGCCATGGGAGGGCCAAGACCCTATCCATCTCTTTCTTCATGTCAATAGGTTTTCATAAACTTTATGACCACTCTCTTTCTTTCTTTCTATCTCCCACCCTCTCTCTACCCCCACTCCCCTTCATCTTCTTTCTTCACTCCCTTTCATAGTCTCCGCCCGTGCCAATGGGGGCCACAAAGTTTTAACCCTCTTTCTTCATTTGATCGGCCACATCCGTATATAGCAAAGTCACCTCATCCACATACTTTTTTTTTCAAATAACATCGATTGCAGATACTCTAAAGATTTATCGGTGTTATGTTATGTATTATGGTATGGTGAAAGTTAGATAACCTCCTCTTGCCTAATGTATTTCAGTTCATTCTTGCCTACAAGTCCTGTTGACTCATATAGAAATCACATGTCCATCATATAATCTTTTAGACAGGGTGGTAACATTAAATGCATTTTCAATAGGAACCCCAAAACATTGTGTATAATTAGTCGTCATATTAGAAAAATACATATTCTTCAAAGTACCCAAATGATAACTTAAGAACACCCAAAAACATTGTCATATCATCGCCACTTTTTTGTTTAAACACTACACCAAACTAGATACACATAATATAGTGTCTTGGTTCTTGATAAAAGATTGCTTACCAAATATTAACTAGACAATTACTAAAAGCCCGTTTTAGAAAGGGGTTTATTATTGAGAAAATCATCGTAAAAGTAATTAATAGTTTTATGTGTGTTATAACCACGAGATACGCTAGCTTTACTACCTTGTATCTACTCTCGCTCGTGTAACATTCTATAGTCACATAAATATAGTCATGTAAAAAAGGATTCATGTATGGCCCCATACACGAAGAGGAACTCAGAAGACAATTTTTTTACTAGTGTTCCATCAACAAACGTACACTTTGTGGTAGTTACATAATTCAATACATACGGAAAATAGACTTGCACATTATCTATTTCTTTGTGTTTTGGGGCATAAATGACAACACAATACAATGTGTTATTTGATAGCATGAAGTTTAGAAAATAAGGATCTTTAACTTATAACACATTTAAACACGTCGATGAGGTGGTACATATACACCGTGGGTCTTTAGAATAACAAGAACAACATTTATTTATATCGTATGAACCAACTAATCACTATGATATTCATCGGTGCTACTAAATACATTCACCCTCCTCTCACATACTTACAGGTGGGGTCCTCTATTTTTTTCAATCACAAAGAGGGTATAACCTTTTTTTTGGAACGACGACTTTCTTATGTTAGACCACCACACTCCCCAAATTGGAGAGCCTCGTTGCTTCACTCCAGCCAGTATCTTAATCAGGCTCACGCTGACTTCAGAATTTGACATGGGCGTTTCTCAGGGAAACCATACCGTCTACTGCCACTAGACAAACGTTGTGCCACTACAAAAGCTGAACACTTTTTGGCATAACACACGGTGAAACGAAAAATAGAGTAGGCTTAAAATAAAACCTGACATTCTTGAAAGAAGGCTAAACTATATCTATTATTGTCTAGTCTATCAAAGTAACACAAAATTTAACTTCAATTTCCATTGAAAGTTTAATTAGTAGGAGAGGGGTTATATACATCAAGCATATTCATAACTTAGAAACCACATTAAAATTGTAAAAAAAAAAAAAAAAAAAATCCCATCGTACGAAAGAACATAGACGTGGCGAATGTTTGATATATGTACAAAGATATTGTAGTGCAGTAATAATTGGGGAGTGGAAAGATATGATAGGTACGTACGTAGCTACCTAAAACTCTAAAAAGGTACAGTAACGAGTGGTGGGTCCAAGTAATGTAAGAGAGACACGTGGACGGTGGTGATATTAACGGCAAATAAGGAAGGGGTGGGGGACAAACAAGTAGAAATTGAAGGATGGTGAAGTAAAGAAGAGTCAATCAATCAAGGGGTATCTGCCACCTGGTAATGTGTACTGTGGGCTGCAGTCACAGGCATCAATTTCCCATGTGGTCTCTCCTACTTTTACCCACTAGGTTAAATTTAGAAAACCACTTTTTAACCCAAAACGGTAAATTATGTTAAATCAGTGCGTAAGCTTATTTATATGGAAATTGATAAATAAGACCATTATATATTGGGGTGAGATTGGGGTGTCGATGGGTTGGCGGCTTGTTGGGTTGAAATGTTTAATTTGAACCTGACCTGTATAAGTTTGGGTTAACCCGAACTTAACCCGTTTAACCCGTATTTTTAAATGAGTCATATAAGTTGACAATTTATAAGCGAGTCGTTGGATTTTAAGCGAGTTATCGATAACATATTTAACGATTGAGTCATATAAGTTGACAATTTATAAGCGAGTTGTTGGATTTTATGCTTAGACTATGTGTTGTGTAATAACACTCTACTCTAAGAGTATGTGTTGTCTGTTAACGAACTGAGCTATTAACGTGTCAGCTCAACCATTAACGGCCACATCACCGCATCGTCAAGTTAACAGGCTCCGTGAATGAGGTTTTGGTTAATGGGTTAACGATGTTAATGGGAAGAACAAGGAAATGATGGTTGGGTCAACCCTGATCTAAACCAATCACATGTCTTGCTTTATTTATTTATTTTCTTTAAGTTATTGATATAGGATGTTTGTTAATTCACAACACATTGTTAATAAGTATTTAGTTAATGGTCAAGTTTTTATGTGGCAGTGACGTGACGATGATGTGGCAACGAGTTTAGTTAACCTACAACACATAGTGTAGTAACTAGCAAAAATTGTTGATACCTCAGCAACACATAGGCAGGGAGCATTAAATAAAACACCATTAACTAGCTATTATGAAATAAGTAAAATCCAATCATCCCTTAATCATTTCCAATCATTAATGTTTTTATAAATTTTATATGTATTCTTTTTATTTAAATATTAAATAGAAAATAAATAATAAAATAAATTGTTAAAAAACAAAAACACTACAATATTATGAACCAAATCGTTTAGTCGTCTTCCCCGTCGTCGTCTTCCGTGCAATTAACGCATAAATGGTTTGTCATGTCCGCACGAAGAGCATTATGTGTATTGCGATGATGTAATTTCAAAAGGATAACAAGCCTTTCTTTCACGTTTAAAGTAGACGACGATAGTTCCATGTCGTCTGCATCAAAATCTTGATAGATCGCACGAGTAATTTAAATCATGTTATGTAAAATAATGCAAGCGTACATAACATTTTGTAATTTTTCTTTATCCCAAATTCTAGCAGGTTGGCAATTATCCCCACGTTTTCTTCAAAACCCCAAACGTTCGTTCAATATCTTTCCTTGCAGATTCTTGTTTTATCGTGAAATATACTCGTTTCTCGTCAAGTAGACTTGAGTATGCTTTCACAAACACGGACCACTCCGAATAAATATCAACGATGAGATAATACACATACTATTACTCAACATCACTAGCATAAAATGAAGTCCTAGGTGCAACTCCGTTTATAACGTCATGAAATAGAGGTGACTGTTCAATAACATTGGTATCGTTATGTACGCCAACCATACGAAAATATGCATTCCAAATCCAGAGATCATATGATGCCATTGCTTCTAGTACCAAGGCTGGGGCATCATTGTAACGGTTCGCATTTTCATACTTTCCTTATTTAGAAAATTGTAATTGTATTCTATTTTTAGAAACTTATAACCTTGTAGTATTCGTATTTCATTTTCCAATCTTGTAACCCGAGACATTGATCATAATGGAAATACATTTTTATTTACACTTGTTTATGCATAAATACATGATACTTAATCAATCTCGAAAACGTGCTTTATATACGAAACCGAATTATACTTTATTTATATTATATTCGGAATCATACTCATATACATTCTTTATATTCAAACACTTATATAGCCTACGGTACTGGGCGGACAGATTGTTTAAAAAGCGCGAATTTCACCTCTTTTCCACCTTCATTCTCCTCTAATCACCTTCCAACCTCCTTTTAACCCAAACCCTAATCCCCGACTATATATACATCACTTCCACAACTCCACACTTTACAAACTCTGTAACTCTCTCAAGACTCTCTCAAAGTGCAAGAAAATTCTGTTATAGACAGAATACTATCTTGTGTTCAAAGTGAGTTCTAACTCACTTTTTCTACTTTTTCTTCTTATTTTCTTGCATCAATCTACTTAGATGACCTTCAAGGATGTTACCCAAGGTTCACCAAGGTGTAACAAGGTGGTAGATCACTTGCATAAGGCTCTAAAGTCAGAATGGAATTCTGATTTATAAAAACTTTTACAAACTTTTCTCATTTCATTGTTCATCTTATGGAATCTTGTACCAACCTTGTCCTCAATCAAACTTATGGTTGTGGGGCTTGTGTATGGTTGATTTCCAGAAGATTTGAGGCTCAAAAACCTCAAGAACCTACTACCCTAAAGGTTTCCAAACAACCTACAAAGTGTTAAAATCATCCAAGCTTTCAACCTTCAATGTTGAAAGACTTGTGTTTTGGTGAAGGTGTGAACATTGGAAGCATTGGCTTTCCAACCATGATTCCACCTGCCTTACTTGTTTTAGTGGTAAGAATACCTAAGTAGCTTCCAAGAATTAAAGTAAGATAACCCCGCCTCTCCTCTAACATTTGCCATGTTGGGTATGACACGCCCGGGTTGTTCTTACTTGGCTACTTAGTAACTTAGTTAGTTGTATCTTTCTTACTTTATTCATGACCAACCGAATCATCAACTACGTTAGTTGATGACATTGTGCTTTGGTGAATCATATAATGAGGTTTAATGGATGTTCATCATCCTACCTCCTTGCATGACCATTTTCATTGGTCCATACTTCTATACGTTATGCTTATTTTTACGTTCATAATATGTTGACCTTTAAATTCCAAATCCAAACCGATAAACAAAAACCGCAACTGACACACCTTCGTTCCCCTCTTAGAGTAACTTCGGTGTTCCGCAAGCTCAAGATCTCTTCAACTCACTTTTGTGGAATCTCTACGCAAACCGTGAGTATACATGACCCCCTTTTAAATTTTAGACACTTTTGGGGTGCAATACATATGACTTATTAAATTCACACAATCGCATACAAACATGTTTGACATAAACAAACAATCCATTATACATGCTTAATACGTGATGCTTAGAAATTCATACATGTAGAAGACTTACTTGCACTATTCTTATCACTAACTTCGTACGAGCCTACCTTAACATGTATAGCGCTGTAGGAGTAGCACACCGCCCGTATTCTTGTGGTCATGTTAAGTTATACTAAAACGGTCTTGTCGTTGCGACGACAAGATTACGCTAGTGGAATCTTTGGGTTGGCAATTATGTGATGCATGCTAGTGTTGTAACGATATGTGTTAGTATACGATTATGCCATGTGGATTTGTTTAAACTTTTTATACTTATGCTAGTAATTCAAACTTGTATGCTTGCCAATGCTTTATGTGTTGACATGTACTTTAATATGTATTGCAGGATCTTGATGACGTTACGTTGAAAGAAATCTAGTAGGACGACTAGAAACGCACTTTATAATGTTGTTCATGTATCGTACTTTGTTTCCTTGTTACAAGATGTTGTACTTTACTTCCAAACATTGTATTTTCAATTTAGAAATGAAATGAATTTTGCTTATTAAATACTTATCACAATTAGTCGTTATGAAGTCTCTTGCAATCTCGTTTTCGTCTCACTCCGATGTTTCCGTCATCGGTTGGGGTGTGACAATCATGATCACTACAACGATGTGCTCCTCGCCAACCGGTTGGACATGCTGCCCAACCCCAATATGTACAATCAAGGCTACAACGTATCCTGGGAAAACCGTGTACCTTTTTATGGACTTGGAATGCCCTTTGGATATCACTAAAGGCCAGTCACCTCAAATATCGCTTGGCATATAGCGCGATAACACATACAATTATAAGAAGTACAATAATAAACCCTAAATAAACAACCATAATGACAATAAATAATCATTATAACAACAATAAAAAATATAACATTAAAATATATAACAATAAAATAGATAACAATAATAACAACAACAATATCAATGTTTAAGAAAATATACCTACACAAAAATATTGAAGACTATCGCGACACACATTCATTGGCATTTTCAAATACTCGTCCCATGATTCATGCGCTCTACCATAGGCCATTTGACGAATCGTCGTCATGCACTTTCTGCAATGGTGAAAAACCTACTTTGTGTCGTGTATCTTCCCTTTGTTGGAAAAATGTATAAGTGTGCTCTAAATCATCAACAATTTGTTAGAATAGTCGACGACTCATGCGAAAACTACGGCAGAAGGTTTTGTCATCGTATAGGGGATTCTGAGAAAAATAATTGTTTACAACTCGACTGTGAGCGTCCTCACGATCTATTTGCAACCTAGCACATCTTGTTAACAGTTTGGAAGTTTCGACATGATCGATTAAAAGATGTACGACCGCTCGGATCGCAACAATAATTAAATCCTCTTCCACATTTCGATAGGTGGAGAGTCGGGTTGGATATCCAATGAGAATATGTTTTAGGGTGAAATTTGGATGGGATAGAGAATTATTTTGAATTGGTTTGAATTTTTGTGTAAGATTTAGATGAGATATGGTCTATATATTGATTTAATATTTAAAAAAATATTATTTTTTATTCAAACCCAACCCCCTAACGATCAACCCCAGCTCCCCAATGACTCCTTTTCCTCTTTTACCAAACCCTACAACGGATCCTTTTTCCTTCGCACCCGTTATCCGAATGGCGGGGGTGCCCTTGGCGCCACCAGATGTCGCCTCGTTTCAGTGTTTTGCAGCCTGTTCTTGCATCGTGGCCACGACGCCAATCCATAAGAGTAAGTCTTATCATAATTAGCTATTTAATTGTAGTCCTCTAAACATTGTTAATAGTTCCTATATACTAATAAGAAACCGTGATAACCAATATATTTATAACATTGACATTAACATATCAATATATCATACTTGTATATAAATCTAAGATAATGTTCAGTAGAGAACCAAATTTTGTTAGGGATCTCAAAAATAACATAATAAATATTTATATCGTTGATGAGTAGATATAATAAGAAAGAGAAAAATATAATAAGAAAGAGAAAAATATTGAATTATGTGATTGTATAACCATTTATCCTAGAATAAGTATAGATATTTATAACTTTTACTATAGAGTGAATTTTGTCCTTTGTCTTTATAGTGAATTGCAGACGGTGTTCTTTATCTTTCAAATTGACGAGTCTTGTACTTAATATTTTAAAATCTTGCACGTTATGTCCTTTAGCCCTAACCCAGTTAGATTTTTCTATTAAATCTGGTCATGTGACTTGCACATGAGGGTATTATTGTCATTTCACTTTTCAGGGACTAGTTATGTAAATAAATTAAATACCTACCATTAAAAAAATAAAAAAAAATAAATTCAAATGGGTCCCACCCAAACCTCTCACCCAATCAGCCTCCAACCATCTTTATGGGACCCACCACCACCAACAATCATCTTCAACACCTTTGTTCCCTCACCCCCACTTCTTCGATGATCTACCAACAACTACTCTTTTTCGATGATTCACGAATCAACGTCATCATAAAACACCCAAACAGCCCACCTTATGCTGTATGAAACTCTCTCTTTTTCAAACAATAAAATACCCCTACCCTCATCATCAATAGATTGACTTAACTGAAAAAGGTGGAAAGGAGTTATAGTATTACCTCAGATAAAAAATTGCAGGTATTGCCAAGCTCTTGAATATTTTTAGAGCAATGAGAATATTTTTTAATCTTACAGCTCAAAATAATGACCTGTTGCACCCTGAACAAAACAGAGGTTTCAATGATCAATCTATCTTTTTTAAGTTTAAATCTCATGTGATCTTGTTCTTTATGTCGTTCCAGATCAATTAAATTAATGGGTTTTATTGCCACCAAAAACAGAGATCCCACCATTTAACGAAGACAAAGCAGAGATTCTATCATGCTCAATGCTCCTGATGCAAGCCCTAACTTCATCATACCGAAAACGTCTCCGGCAACGGTTATTGTTATTGCACCAAGAAAATTTCCTCTGTATTTTCTCACACAAAATGGCCACATTGAGCATCTGTATCTCGTCGATTTTCCTCTATCTTCTCTCGATGGTTTGTTAGAGGTAATAACACTCCAATCGTAACCAATTTCACACGCGCATATATCCCCATATTGTTGTACAATAGTAGCATTTTGTAATCTAATGAAGGCGAAACAGAGGTGGAGGGCAACAACACCTTAGTGGCCGGTGTCGTTGATGCTCCTTGGTCGCCGGCCATGAAATTCAAAGAAGAAGAAAGGGGGTAGGGTCCCACAAAGATGGTTGGGGGCTGATTGGTTAGAGGTTTGGGTGGGACCCATTTAAATTTAAAATTTTAGTTTTTTAATAGTTAGGTATTTAATTTATTTACACAACTAGTCCCTTAAAAGTGAAATGACAATAATACCCTCATATGCAAGTCACATGACCAGATTTAACAGAAAAATCTAACTGAGTTAGGGCTAAAGGACATAACGTGCAAGATTTTAAAACATTAAGTACAAGACTCGTCAATTTGAAAGATAAAGGACACCGCTTGCAATTCACTATAAAGATAAAGGACAAAATTTGAAATTCACTCTTTACTATACTTACAACTTTATTACTAGTTAAACAAACCATGAAAGTTCAGGGTGTTCAATTAGTCTAATGAGTGAATCGAACTTCAGTCGATTTGATTACTAATCCAATTTCATAACAGTAGTTTTAATACTGATATACTTGAAAAGTCATATATTTTTATCACAATCATCCTTCCATTTTTGTTAGGTTTTCACTATAAATTTTATGAATTGGTACTTAATTGAATTTTTTTTGTAAAGTTGCAGTGTTCTATGAGAGTTTGGAAAGTTACGGGTTGGAATTCGAGCCCAAATTGAAAGTAGGGAGAAAAAGATAGAAAAATAAAAAAATTTGTTAACTCCAGCTCTAGAAGGACCGTTTAGACAACTCAACATGGTCCTCCTATGTCACATCTCCCGATCCCATCCTAGACAGGAGCCGTGGCAGATGCGGCAGTGGTACCGTGTTTATTAAAATTATCGCAGCGTAAAATTCATCAGGATTGTGTGTCAGGAAAAATATCAGAGTTTTCAAAACACCGTAGTTTTCGTTTCATATATTGTGGGATGAAATCCATATTTACATAAAGGATTTTCACCGGGATAACCCTTGATTACAAAACACGTTTTATTTAGGTTTACATAGCCACTTGTTTAAGCTTGAGTGCCTCATAGCACTTTTTCTTCTCTTCACAGTAAATCACCTGAAACGTGTTTTAAAAACATTTGATCAGCGGAAAATACTGGTGAGTTCATTCAATTCTTGTAAAAGACACAGTATTGTAATTACAGCATTAAGAGTTTTTACATTTTTTTATATCTTACAATTACTCAATCAGTATTTGTCACCTATCCAACTAGGTGGCTTTGGTCATATTACTATTGTCTAACTCTTTGTCCAGTAGCAACGCTGGACTAGTAGTGTATACAAAACCCCACATACCGGCAATAATTTCCTAATACAAAGACTTAATCACTATAAGTACAACTTGGAAAACATTTAGGGTTTTGCAAATCATTTGAGAAAAAGAGAATGACTCACATTATAGATCTAGGGTTTCAGTAATAGCCTTCTCGTTGAGAAAAAGAGAATGACTCACATTATAGATCTAGGGTTTCAGTAATAGCCTACTCGTCTAAGTCTTGGGTTCCTAATTAAGCACAATCCAACACATATTAGTGTATTAACCCAATTCAACTTTAACGATAATCACGAGATCAAAACCACAACGTAGATTACAAAGTATAGTCGTATTCAGGCAACACTTAAATATCCGTTGATTTGGTTTCAGATTGATCGGACATGGTATCGTGCCAGTGATTCGAGTTAGCACGCTGATTACGGAGTAGAGTTTTAGAGCTTCGGGTATAATAGTAGTATTACAAGAGTGAAATAAAAGAGATTTTGAGCAACTTCGAATGTCCAGAACTCGTCCAATTTATAGTTGTAATTCAACCTCGTCGCGTCGTGCGACTATGATCTTGGTTTACCTTAGCGTAACGTGAAGGGGGTAGCTAGGGCACATGTGGCATGAGTCACCACGTAGGCATGCCACGTGGTGCCATGTGTCAGCTGGCGGTTAAAGAGCCTTTGCGTTGCGCGACTGCATGACTCTTCCACCGTCACGTAGCGCGACGAGACCTAAATCAAAGTTTCTTCGTTTTTTGTGCCGGTTTCAGTCGTATGTGTCCGGGGTCTTGATTATGAATTGTTATGAGCCTTATTCTAGGGTTGTTATATCCTACAACCCCCTTTCTGTCGCAACCCCGACCCCTACCCCGGGAGCGGGCGGCCGCGAGATCCAGATTAGTGGTATCGGTGTTTATTAATTTGGCAGCGGAAATTAAACATCAGGACCGTAGTTAGGAGATAGTTTATCAGAGTTAAAACACCACACTTTTATAAATAATAAATACATGGGAAAAACCCAAGTTTTCATTAAAATATGTTTATAGGGATAAATCCTATTTTATTGAAATAAAACTTCTTGCTTATTTAGGTAACTTTTTATAGCCACTTTTCCAAGCCTCCAGTGCTCTCCAACTGGCTTCTATTTGGCTTTCACATTTTGTTACCTGAAACGCGTTTAAAAAAGTTTTATCAGCAAGAAAAACTGGCGAGTGCATCCCAGTTTAATCAAAATAAGCTTTTATAATTTCACAGTATTGAGAGCGATTACAATGTTTTTATCTACCCAATTACCACCCACGGTACTGTCAATCCTGACTTGTGGTCATTCAAAACCCCAACATACCGGGAGTAATTGTAGAATACATAGACTCAATCAGTGTTAAATATACTTTAAAATAATTGAGATTTTGTAAAAACAGTTTATAAAAATAAGATGTACTCACATTGCTATTTTAGATAATACTACTGCTTTCTGGTGACTTCCTGGTTATAATCTATTAAAATTAAACAATTCACACGTGTTAGTAAGATAACCCAATTTACATTAGCTATACCCCCGAGACAGAACTCCAACGATTGAGTCAGGCAGAGCCTTGACATGCGTTACGGAGCTCTAGATCAATCGGGCAGAGTAACTAATACGTAACCTGGGGGTTATAATACTTACAACGAGGCAGAGCTTCGCTTTTTAGGGGTATAATACCCGAGAGTTTTAGCTATTATATATCTTGAGAGAGAAAAGAAATTGAGCGACGATGAACTGAGCCTGAGGCCCCTTTTTATAGGGCTGATCGTGCTTCTCTCGCGCCCCGCGAGAGATAGAAGGGAAGGCCTTCGCGGCCCGCGAGGATGCTAGGGTAGGCCCTAGCTTTGTCGACTCAACCCACTAGACCCAACACGTTCAGGACACGTGGAGGAACCGGGTGCGGCCTGGTGTCACTGGGTCGCGGCCCGCGATGATCACAGAGAAGTCTGTCGCGCCACGCGAGCGACATAAAATTTTGTTTTTAATTGATTTTTATTAATATAAAGGTATTTTAGGGTTATTTTTCGTACACGGGGTATATTTTAGGACGTATAGGAGTATTTAAATGGTTTTGGGGGGACTTGTTATACTTTCACTTCAACAAGAAGATCAATCAAGTGAGGGTGAATTGGAAGTAAGTGAGGGTGGAATAGAAGTATAGTAGGGGATTCGATGTGATGTGGGAGTAAGAGGAGGTACATATCTACAATGTTAGGGGGAAAGACCACATGTAGGCAACCACAAACTTAACATAAGCAATTTAATTCTTTCAATTTTAGCTCAAGTTTGAGGTATTTGGGGCAAAATGAAAGAAAACGAGTATAGTTAATTAGTTTATGGGTTTTCATTAAACTGGATTGTACGTGTTTAGTCATCTTTGAGTAAAGGTAAGAATTTCTAAACAAAGTATATGCCTATTTGTTCACGTACAATATTTGTTTCTAGGTAAAGAGCTTTGGCCGGGAAATTTTATCAAACTGTAATAATGATTTCCCATATACGAGAGCTTACCCTCCTTCTAGACTAACTTGTTTCCCACAACATGATTCATGAAACTTAAAAATCAAGAGACTGGACAAATAGAAAACATCTCTCGAGAATTCGGACAACATCTAAGATTATTAAACGAAACCATGTGAACCAATAAAGGATACATCAAGTTCTCGGATATTAGAAATAGGGCTGTAAACGAACCGAACGTTCAGCGAACAGTTCGTGAACCGTTCTGCGGGAAGTTCGTTTATGTTCGTTCGTTTAATAAACGAACGAACACGAACAAGGAATTTTGTTCGATTAGTTAAATGAACGAACATGAACAAAGGTCTCGTTCGTTCTATTGTGTTCGTGAACGTTCGGTAAGGTGTTCGTGAACGTGTTCGTGAACATTCGTTCATTTGCGTTCGTTTATGTTTGCATGTTTTTCTTTTAATGAAATATTTTTGTACTTTCATATATTTTATCTATACTTCTTTATATAATTAAACTTATATTTATTTATTACCCTAAAAATTAAACTAAAAAAAACCTATTTAACCTTGTTTATGCACCATTTCCCTTTCATTTCTTATTATGTATATCGACGAATACGATCGACATCCGTTCCACAATAAGGAATTCAAGTTCAAGTGCTACTCTCTAGGCCATCCACCTTTATCCTTCGTCACATTCGCCAAATTTATTTGTGTTCGTGAACCGTTCGCGAACACCCTCATTTCCTTAATGAACGAACACGAACATAAAATCTCGTTCGGTAAGTGTTCATGAACCGTTCGTGAACACATTTATTTCCTTAACGAACGAACACGAACAAGGCCTTGTTCGTGTTCGTTCGGTTCGTTTACAGCCCTAAGAACCGACAAATAATAGCAGCAACCAAGATCCAAGAACAACATAAATGCAACCTTCTCAACATAACATAGACAATATGATCTTATCCGATATTGTTGCAACAATCCCTCAAGAATCAAAATAACAGACCAAAACAACTAGGATCATGCATTAGATGTATAAGACACTTATGATAATGTTTCCCTTGCCTTCATTTGTGTAAGTTTTTTAAAATTGATTGTGGTTATTCTAGTTAGTTAAATGTATTAAATATGTGTTAATGGAAATTGCTAGTGTAACTAATGTATATATGTGATGTCATATATTGACCATCAAAACTCTTGTTTTTGCTCTTTGGTTGTTACACAATAGATGGATAACATGTAGAGTTGATGAATACACTAGACTTTGACTCAAAAGATTGCTTTTCAAATGCTATATTAATGACGAGAAATCTTTATAATCTCTAAGGCTGCAGGGTACCGAGAGAGACTCAATTGTGCCATGTCAACGACACTTCAGCTCCACGTAAGCACACCAGTGCTACATAAGCAAAGGAGCCCCCCTAACAACCAAGGTATGGGTTAAAGCCCCCAATAGCGCCCCCAGTATTCAGTTTTTTTTATGTTTAAACTTGAAGTGGGGCCCACTTATCATACGCTAATGCTTGCTATTCCTATGGCTAGCATTGATTAGCGCCCCCTTCTAAATAGCTAGCATGATATGGTGTGGGGGCACTATTGAACAAAAAGTTGCTGAGGTGGATGGGCGATGACGCCCCCATACCCTCCGGCCTAACCATGTCGCACAGAATCCAACAGGGATGCGAAATCATAGGTAGTCTAGAATTAAACAAATTGATGTTAGCTTTTTACTAATAGGCAGTGTTAAGTGTTAACAACAAAAAACGTAACAGAAAGAACAAACATTCAGAGAATTCTTCGTGTTTTGAATATGTATTATGCACACTTTTCCTCTATACTTTATAGACAGTGACATCTTATCATAGTTGTTATTTGTGAGGAATGTTTTGATAGTGTTATCTAACAAGTTCATAATGGTATCTTCTTTTATGATAACTCGTACAATTAAAATCATAGATTTACTTCCCTCGTCTATTCTAATTTATTAAAGGCTAGCATGAACATGGGTAAAAGCAAAACAAATTACAAAGAAAAAAACATGGAATAAAAAATAAAAGAACATGGGTAAATTACTTTTTACTTTTATTTGAACAGAAAAGTTCTTAAAAATATTTTAACATACATTTACTTTTGAGTTGACTTGTTTTATATTTTTATTTATAATTGTAAATATATATTATCTGTAATCCACATGTAACAAAATATATGAGAAGTAAGCCATACATTCAAAAAATGTTCTTTTGGGGCTACTTTTATATTCCTCAAATGACAAAAGGTTATTTTAAAAGCTACGTATACAGAATATTTTCAGATATCGTAGTTTAACAATACTCTCTCGACATCAATCAATTATATATTTACTTACGTGTAAATATCAAATACGAATAAATCTTATTATATAAAATATCCTTAACGGAACAAATGTAGGAGAGATTTTTTTTCTGAAATTTTTTTCTCTACTACCTAAGAATAACATTTAATTGAAAAATAAAAAAAAATTCGTGATTTTACAGTAGTAGCATAATTATTATAGGGTAATTATGTAAGATCACAATTTTTTTTTAAATTCCAAGACTAAAATACGTCTCTAATAAGATTAGAAATAAAAATTCAAAAATAAGAAAAACAATATTTCACTTCTTACGTTAACAATATTTTATATATTAACACACATTTGTACAATAACTTTAACGCAATATATTTATCAAATAAAAGAAGCTTATTTCCAAAAAAATAAAAATAAAATACATTTGAATATATTCCAGTTTTATTATTTCCCACCTTTTTAAAGACCTCGTGGGACCCACTCACCCGTGCTTCAGTGCTTGCTTCACCGTCTATAAATACCCGCTAACATTTCCACCGTTCGGAAAAATAACCACTTCTCACTTTCCGGTTTCTAACTCCGTCACCGGAAACCTAAAACCGTCACCGGAGATTCAAAACTTTCACATCAGACCTCAAAATCTTCAAATTGGAGCTAAAAAACGAAACGAGATGGATATTTTCGATATTCATAACGTAAAAGTGGAGAAAGCGAATGCGATGCTACAATACCGAAGGTTTCGTAAAATCGCGAAGCTGTTCCGGCTCGTTGAGCTGTTTTTCGCTGTGATTTTGTTCTCGTGGACCTCAATTCGCTTGCCGTTCGTCATCGGAATACTTTCCGACTACTTCCGGCAGCTTTTTTCAATCATCGTCAGTCCGATCTTCATATTCCTGATCGGTAACGTGATTATTGTGTTTCTCGTAGTTAAATCCGGTCAAATTACTGAAAATTCTAGTGAATTAGATGATTCCGGAAGTGATTTGTATGAAAAAATTGCTAATAATGTTCAGGAAGATGATGTTCATGTTCATGATGTTCAACCGGTTATTGAACCGGAACAAATTGTTTATCAGGATAAACGAGTCGTATCTGAAGTGAATAATAAACCGATTAATGATAACAAAATTAAAGTTCGTCAAGCTACGAACAAAAATTTGAAGCCTAAACCGGTTTCAAATTCAGATCTGGAATATATGAAAGTTTACCGGAGGAGTCAATCGGAGAATCTGACGAAGAACGAGTGTTTTCCGGTGCCGGAAAAACTGAAGCGATCGGAGACGGAGATCGGACGGCGAACAGTTGAAACTCCGGCGACGGAGAATGTTGCGAACGACCTCGTCGTTGAGGAGCTGAGCAACGAGGAGTTTCAGAAACGGATCGAACGGTTTATCGCTAGACAGATTAAATTTCATCAAAAAGAAAAACTCGCAATTGTTGCGCATAAGTCATAAGTCGTAACTCTAGGCTTGGTAAAACAGGTATTATCGTGTTTAACACCTCAGGAATTGCTAGCGTTATTTGCAATTGTTACAGTGTTACTCATAAGTCATAACTCTAGGTTTGGTAAAACAGGTATTATCGTGTTTAACAGGTCAGGAATTGCCAGCGCAACGTTATTGATAAATGAATGTGATTGGTCCGTACAATTTTTGGGAAGAAAATGTGATAAGAGAAATGAGAGATCTCAGATTATCGTTGAATTGATGTACAGTTGTTTTAGTAATATCCAGATTTCAAATTTTACAAAAGTTACTTTGCAAGCTTTTGTTTTTTATTTTTGTTTTTCACTTTTTCGAGAATGCATGGATTCCGATTTTACTTTCGAGCTTTGAACTGCGTATCGTATGGTCTTTTCTCGTTTATGCATGGATTCCTATTTTATCTCTCACATGTGTATGTATTTGTGTTATATAACATAGGGTGTCTCTATTGAATAACAAAGTTTATATTCACATAACTAGTTATTTAAAATTGATTTTATATTGAATATGCCTGTATGATATAATTTATTCTATTGTTTAGCGTGTGGTTCATGGTAACTTTTCGACCCCTCAGGGGCGTGACTTTGTTTTTAGTAGATTAGGGTTTTCTATTCAGAAGTGGATGGCGGCACAGTTTGTTGCTCGTCAACCTACTATCCTTATGTAATTTGCCCTGATGATGTTTTGGATAATCTAAAGTTTTACAGTTAATTTATAACAGAGAGACATAAAATGTAAGACTGGAGATGTAAACTCGTGTGTAAATGCATCCGCGAGGGAGCAACTTAATTAAGAATTCCTTAACGTCCATGGTCGGTTGTGACTGTGAAGAGGTGCGGGAATTTTCAGGGTTATTGTCTTTTAAGCTAAAATGTAAGACTGGAGATGTCAACTCGTGTGTAAATGCATCCGCGAGGGAGCAACTTAATTAAGAAATCCTTAACGTCTATGGTCGGCTGTGTGACTGTGAGGAGGTGCGGGAATTTTCAGGGTTATTGTCTTTTAAGCTAAAAACTATATTTTAGGTACCATATTTCTACTTGCTCTGAGCCATTGCATTTTTAGAGATTCTCAGAAATGGTCATGTTCACGTCACTCTTGTCCGACGTGCCACCTTTATCTAATTCGAAAAAAACAAAACGCAAGTATCATGTAAATTTTCTCTCTTTTTTATTTTGAAAACATGTGAAGTTCTTACTCCATTTACATGTGGCATTCGCCTGGTTCGTGAATTGGAAAACCCTCTAAAGTAGTTTATGTCCAAACTAAATTATATAAACTAACCATGGAGAAAACTTTTAAAGCTTTATAATGTATATTAAATTAATATTAACGAGTTACCTTTCATTGCCACAAAGGGTTGTGTGATACCTGGATATGTCTAATAAAAATCAAATAACAAAATTAAAGAAAAATATGAGAAGTAATATAATGTATATATTTGTTTCCATGTCTCGAACATGAATGGCAAACATGCACCCGCACTAAAATTTACTTCTAAAATCAATCTATTGCTTGATATCTGAGACTCGAGCCTACATCTTTTTAATGAGGATGAACATTTGTTACTACTGGGTTAAGAGGCTATATCAGCATCCAACATATATATAAGCACATATGGGGTACTATCTTTTTTTTAATAGCAATTTTGAATCACTGTCATCGTGCTACCAGTGGAATCACCCGATCATATCTATCTCCACTAAGCAATGATGCATATATAACGTACCAATTTAGGAGGAAACCACCATCCGATCTCCATCTCCACTAGGCAATAATGCCTATACACCAATTCAGAAGGAAACCCAATAAACAGAGGCGCAGGATTTAAGGGGCGGGGAGGGGCGCCCGACCCCCCGAACTTTTCGGTCAGTAGTGTTATATATGTACGTTTTGTATAGGATTTTGTAGGAATATACGTTTTCGACCCCCCGGTTTTAATTTTTTTTTATTTATATAGCTCAAATAAAATATTTAATTAGCCCAAATATTATAACCCAAATCAAATCATTATATAGCTCAACTTAAAAGTCCACCCTATAAAAAAAACCCAAATTCGTTTACTTTGGGACATCGACCAGAAGAACAGAAGCCACAAGCCAGAACTGCAGAAAGGGGGGAAAACGCAGGTTCGAGAATTGTTTGACTTCAGCTTCTTGTTCGAGAACAAAAGCCAAAACGCTGCTCGTTGTTGTGGTCTTGTACTCTTGTTCGACTTCTTCAATCTTCATAAGGTTAAAGGTATGTGTTTTTTTATCCTTAGGTTTAATTTAGGGCAATAATTTATGTGATTTAGGTTGAAATTAGGAGTGAAATTGGTCCGAATTTTTGCCTTAAACTTGTTGAATCTTTCTGTAACTATGTCTAATTTTATTTGTTTAATCTTATTGTGATTTGATTTAGATAGAAATTAGAGTTTGAAATTTAGGGTGATTTGTTATTAGATTATGCTATGGGGAAGAATAAAATGATAACTTCTTTTTAATGTTTGAGAACGTTTTTTATTTGATATTAATGTTTGACCCGACCTGAATCGAATCACCGACGTTCGACCAGAACATACACCTCGAAACTACGCCATAGAAAATTTTGTTAGGTCCGTTACCTTCCGACCCCCCGAATTTTTTTTTCAAGCTTCGCCACTGCCAATAAATCTGGAAAAATCCTCCTTGTTGGAATCGAAACTAAAAGCTAATGATTCCTAAGTTTTATCCCACCCAAAGATGACACTATGCTATATAAACCAATTGGTGATACGTGATGTAGTCTATCAAACTTATATGTCTATAGTACAAAATTTGTTTTTATTAGATGTGGGATTGACTTTACACCTAACTATACGTACATCTCATCAGTTTGAACTGAGAACCTCTAATTCATAAATCGTAACTAAGAACAAAAACTGGACATAAAATTTGGTATATCTAATTAAGTTTACATAGTGACCAAGGATTGATTTCAAAAAAAAAAAAAAAAAAAAAAAAAATCCCTTCTAATCTTTCACATCTTTTGTCACAAATAGTTATCATCATTGTCATCTTCTTATAAGTTATTTCTTCTTGAATTAATACATTGATATCATATTTCCATTGGAAGTGACACGTTTAATATTTATAAATGAATACATTTACAACTTCATAATAAAAACTAACTACAAAATCATAATATTTTCCTTTAACATTATAACTTTTTTGTATAACAAACGAAATTATAAACACCATAATTACATGTGCACATGAATTTTTTTAGAAGCATTTCCATTAGGAATATGGATTAGACATTTAATAATCACTAGTACAAAAGTGAGCAAAAGATGCGGGTAAATTGGCTATAAGATGCGGTTTTAGACCCGCATCTTATGGCATAGCATCTTATGGCTATAGGCCAAAAGATGCGGTTTCAAGAGATGTGGTTCTAGACCCGCATCTTTTGATAATTTAACCAAAAACTACTTTTTTTCAATATATTCAAGAGATGCGGTTCTAGAACCGCATCTTTTGGTGTTTAAGCTAAAAAATATATTTTATTTTTGGTTCAATTTTCAGGAAATTTTATTAATAATTCCAAATAAATTCTTATTATATACATATTATCTAAAAACAAAATTAAAATATACAAAAACAAATTAAATTAAACCAATATAAAATAACCCAAGAATATAAATTACCAAGGTTTCAAAGTAACATAAATTTACAAAAGTTTCAAAGTAACATAAACTAGTAAAAGTATCCAGCGCGTTGCAACAGGGTACATATTGGCACATTAGACGCTTTCATTAGTGCTCGAACAAAAACTTTTACAATAAACTTGCATCCGTTTCTTCTAAATCAAATCAACAAC
Source organism: Helianthus annuus (assembly GCF_002127325.2). NCBI lineage: Eukaryota > Viridiplantae > Streptophyta > Magnoliopsida > Asterales > Asteraceae > Helianthus > Helianthus annuus. The sequence continues at coordinate 8,632,322 of NC_035443.2, forward strand.
AATATTCACCCATAAATAGAGAATCTCATGTCAATCTCAAGTCGGACAAATAGTAGATTTCAATCGTTGTAGAGAGTTATGAAATAGAGGTAATTAACAATCTTTAGCAACTTGATTAGATCCAGAATCATCAGCATGATCGGCAAAGTGATCCAATATACGTGTGTGGCAAGCTTTCTCTAAAAAAACTACGTACACAACCATATAAAAAAGGAACGTTATAGCTGGTATGGAAGCAAAAAAGTAGAAAATTATAAAGGTTGCGAAGGGAAGTACCATCCGTTTTTGTAACACTTGCATTAGCAACCTTTATAATCTGCAATCAACTGATGATCATACAATTGGAGGGCTAAAACAAAATTTGTCAAAAAGAAAGTTCGACTATGAATCAAATGACTTTCAATGCTTTGTGACTTCTATTCCATATCAAAGTGGCGATTTAATTGATTTACAAACAAAGTGCCATCAAAGGATTTAACTAATAAAATTGTAACTAATGACCTAAGAATAGAAGTCACAAACTTTAAGGATCAAATTGCATCAAGTAAACAAAGATAGGCACAAACTGAGAATTAGGAACCTGTGGAAACTCTAGGTAAGCTGTACCTGTCAGGTCCCCACATCACTCCATGAATCATCTTCTAGACATCTTTCAAGTAGGCCAAAGCCCGATGTGCCACCAACTTCGTTTAGCCTCTTTCGTTTCTATGATAAATCATAAAAATTAGTTTTTTTAAGAATGGGTGCTTCATCGATTTACCCGGTATATCCCATAACTACATCACGGAATCTCATGGCAGGGTCAACAATCACCTGTAAATTCCCATACAACAGAAAAATTAAGTGTTTATAAAAATAAACTACTTAATTTTAAACTCTTAATATAGAAAATATATCAAGTCACTACTAATAATTTTTTAAATAAAAATGATCTAAGGAGTTAAAGGATTGAAAACATACTTAAGGCCACAATGAAACCATTTCTCCTATTTGACCCATTTCCTTTTTAACTAACATACATTTTATCCATTATATATATATGAAGTATACCGCAATTGACTCATTCCTAAGTAAATGGAATGAAAATGTCACCTTAAATAAAACATACATTCTACATACCAGCAAAATCATAATGTGGTTGTCCTTAACGTCAAGCCAAACATCAGTTGTTCTTCGATCCGTTGCTGACGGCAACTTCATAATATACGAGTGGCATCAATAGCATCACAACAATTTTAAAGCCTCTAATATTCTCAAATTTGGATTTCATCTGTGTGAATTCCTTGTATGTTGTCAGCCATTGGAGGTGGTGGAGGAGCCCACATTGTTCAATTAACAAACCAAACTTTCAAGTACTAAAATGTTCAGAATTTTGTATTATGAACCAAGAGCTAAAGTAAATTGATGACATAAGAGCCAAGGTTAATTCACACAAAAAAAAAAAAATCATTCATCACCATTTAAACCAAAATCCTTTTACACAATCATCATCTTTAGAACTGGCAAAATCATCCAAGCAAATAAAACATAAAAAAAAAAAAAAGATCTTCAAAATCCAACCTCAGTTACTTCATAATCTAACCTCAAACCCTCTATAAATCCAGTAAAATCATACAACATACCATTTAATACAAACTAAATCAAACATTTAAAAATATCTTCAGCATAATTACAGTTCAATCTAGCCAAAACTTTCAACTAATTCTAGCATAGTTCACAATCTAAACGAGATATACTCCAATTTCAACAATCGACAAAAACATAAAAATTCATACAAAACAAATAAACAAAAGTAAACATGTAATATCTAAAAAAAAACGACGAATCTAGGTCAAAAAAGGGGGAAATTTACGGAGAGAAAAGGGGCTGATTCCCCGGGCTGTGCCCTCGTACCTTCTACAGGGTCTCTGCAACATAATAATATCTGGATAATAACAAACCAATTTCAAACACTATTAGTCTTTCAAAGATTTCAAATCCCCGATAATCTTGACTACACACATATAGTACAGATACACACACAATCCGATAACATACACATTAAGAAGGTTAGGGGTTTTCATCACCTCTTCAAATAACCGTGATGTTCGATTAGAGTTTAGGGTTCGTCGATTAGGGCGAAATTACCATGTGAGGTTGAGGTTGCCGTGGATTGCGTCCAGTCTTCTTCGGATGGATGGCTTCGAGGTTCAGCAGGCGGCAGACAGACGGTGGAGAGGAGAGGTGTTTGGAAGATGAGAGGAAGTTTTGGGGTTTAATTTTTTGGATACAGGAGGGAAGTGAATTTTTGTGAGGGAAATTGGGGTTTAATTTTTTGGAGATGGAGGGAAATGAATTTCGTTGGGGAAAATTAGGGACAATAAGTGCGGTCAACCATCTGCGCATCAAATGATGCGTGTGAAGCCATAAAACCACTAAAAACGCCAAAGAACCACCCAAAAGATGCGGTTTGAAGGGTGACCCGCACCTTTTAGCAATAGTCATTTGCATCTTTTGCTCTCTTTTGTACTAGTGAATTACATTTGCACATGAATTTTTTTTTAGAAACACCTCCATTAGGAGTATGGATTAAAAGGACATTTTGTCTAGCATTTGCTTGTGAAAAGGGTAGGAGAATGATGCATGTTGTCTCACAAGACTCTAAAGGCATATTCCTTTATAACTGTGTTTTGTGGTTAGACTAAGTTACGTGTATATGAAACTAACATAACCGAATCATGTGTCACATCTTTCTCGAACAGATAAATGTTTGTTCGTCATAAAATCTGGTTGGATTTATTAACGTAAATGAAATTGAAATAGCCGAAGCTTAAATCATTGAAGGGACTTCCCCTATAACAAAAGAAAAAAAAAATTCTTACTTCAAATTAGTGATCAGTTATGATAATCTAAAAACTAGGTTTAGTCACCGCACGACCCATTTAGGAAAAATGGATGGGTGAAACAAGAGGAATGTGTTCAAGATTCCTGAAACAAGTGGTGAACATGTCCATATGATGATGATGGGCATGGTTTACACAAGAATATGCCTAAAGGAAATTGTTCATAGTTACACTTTAAACCACTACAAACCTAATCGATTACACTTCATCATTTTGCATAAATGCCTTCCAGATATTTATTTTTCAAGTTGTTCTATGTTTATTCCACACTATCTTCAGTACTAATTCTACATGTGATATTCGGTCTAAGATGTCGGGATGGAGGAGTTTTGTTTCCTTCCGGCTTTGTGATGTGAAAAAAACTAACAATTGACCATGGACAATACGTTTAGAATTCGACAAAAAATGTTTTGTTTTATCAACGTCATCAGGATTCGTCATTGTTTATTTTGCTGAATATATAATATAGTACGTCTTAGAGATTGACTGGAAAGGGATAAATCTTAATATTTTATGTAGTTTAATTTGGATTTATGAATTAAGTAACTATTTTGAGCATCTTTAAATTATATCCATTATATCCTAAGTTGTTATGATGCTCTAAAAATAAGTGACAGGTGATAAATCTCAACCCTTGAAGTTGGTCATGTCATATCACATATCAAATCTTGTTACAAAGACATATGACATGTTAACTTTCAAGGGCATATGTTCTTTCTCACATCGGATATGGTTAAAAACATTATCACAATAAGATTGCTACCATGTATCCACTTTTAGATTTGTTGCATTTTCATTATTTTAGTTATATAATATGTTTTTTTGGTTGTCTTGACATTCACCAAATGGACATTTGTTATTGTAACTAAGGTTTTGGTCAAGTACCATTGCCAAAAAATATGTATAAAGCCATTATAAACAATTACTTGGTCAACAAATGTTCTACTAACTCACAAGTTCTTCTAAACAACTCACTTTTTATCTTTGCATCTTTTTGCTTGCTGAGTTCCACTAACAACTTGAACTTTAAAGTTGTTTTAAAGGGTTAGTAGAAGTTCTATGACTTACAGTTTTAAACACCTGACTTAGTGGACAATGCTTAGGAAGTTGTTTTAAAGGGTTAGTAGAAGTTCTATGACTTACAGTTTTAAACACCTGACTTAGTGGACAATGCTTAGGATGATCAACATATGATCACCTTTTTACATACTCGCGCGCGGTGCTCATTGTTACAACGTTATGTTTAATATACGAACATAAACTAAAATACATTAACGACGTTATGTTTAATATATGAAACAGAAATTAAAATACATTAGGAGTTTAACAAATCAAATTGAAGAAAAAATATACCAAAACAATAAGAAAAGGCAACTACACATAATAAGGATAAATTATAGGGTAATTATGAATCCCCATCTCATGTTTCCCTAACCTCAATATCTCTCTATAGATGAATAGTCAAATTTACTTTTCTATTATTTTTTAAGTTTATGTTTCCTTCATTAACTTATACTATTAATATTTTAATTGATGAAAATGTCTTTGGTTAATAATTCCACAATGTAAAATAAAAGGGAGTTTTAAAGTAAATTAGTTATGTCATTGGAGGCTAAAAGTGACCCTAACACATCATTTTTCCATATTCCACAATGTATATATCAAACACAATGGCCCGTTTCTTCTATTTTCATTCCTTTTGTGTTCTTTTGTCTTCCACATGCTCATCGCTTTGTTTTCTACCTAATAGAAAAGGTTATGATATTTGTTGGTAATAAATCTAGTAGCACTCTTGTATATAAATTCAAAACTTAAGTAATCAACACCCTCACAAGATTTTCTGTCATAAATATTTATGCAATCATCATGTTTGGGAATAAATATGATATATCAACCACCTTGTTTATGTAGACGGTTAAGGTGCTTCAAAATTTGATGTCGTAAACTCGTGAGGGAAATTACAATCTTTCCCTAACGAGTTATTACAAAGACAACACCACATTTTGAAGGTCACAATGTCATATATCTAATTTCATTGCTTTTGTCGTATATAATGAAGATGGTAGATGTGTTACATCTAGATTCTCAAACATGATAAATTGGGCAATAAGTGGATTTTATAAATGAATTTTAAGAGGGTGTATGTGTTCGTGTTAAAAAAATAGTATCTAGCGTTTTGCCTTGTTTTGTTTTTACAAACTAGAGTTAAGCAAGTTAGGGTGGAAGGGGTGCCCACTATTATTATATACATATCTGTGTAAACTAAAGTTGGTTTACGTTTCAACGTTTTTTTTTTTAAATAAGGTCAAATATATACGTTTTCAGTTGTTTTACGTTTTGAGATAAATTTTGTTTGGAAACAAGTGAGGTCCATCTTCCACCTTCTCATCCATTACATCTCTATACATACATGATTAAAACACATAATTATTAAGAACATGTAAAAACACATAATTATTAAGAACATGATATAATAGTTATTCTGCTAATATGGTATAATCTTCCAAGTTTTCCCTAATGGTCATCTTTTATAATCTTAGGGTTTATGGAGCTTAGTTTGATGACATTCAAATTCATCCATTCAATTTTAGTGCTAAACAACTAATATTCAAATCTCTATTCCTCTAGCTTTTGTTAAAATAAATAGTTGTTGGATAACTAATATGCAATGGGCAATGGCTTATTGCCCTAGTGGTATAGCTGTTTATCTCTGTCAAAGTGGTGTCAGTTCAAGTATCAGAAAGTGAATATTAGAAGCAAATTTTATATGATTGTCCTCGTTCTTAAAAATTAATATGCAATGAGAAGTCTCATGCTCCCAACTTCAAATGAAGAAATAGTGTTATATAGAATGCGCGCAAAAAGTGGTGGGCACCAATTAAACATCATGATTAGGGTTTTCCATGAGAATATATGTTGTTCAATGTTTTCTGAATGCTTGTTATTTGTGATCCATTAATACTTGCAAAAGTGCTTTTATGTATTTATTTGTATATTGAAAGGAAACCCTACCACTATATCTTTATTTGAAACAATTTTTTCAATCAAGAGAAAAGAATAATCATATAGTACTACTTGTTGCTGACTTGTTTCTAACTTTGAAACAAATATTATTTGAGATCAAGGATAAACACAAACTAAAACAAATCGCGATTTTGTGATATCCTAGACGCTTTAGCGAACTAAGGCATATATTCTATGTTAATAATAATCGAAGCATATATTCGCATGTCGTTTCAATCAAGTTAGATAAGAGATTCAGAGTATACTATCATAATATAAGTATGTTCAACTTTATAAGTTACAAAATGTATGGTGGAATATAAGTTAATTTGACGTCCACGATACATTCTTTAAAAGGTAGAATATATGCCAAGACTTCCCAAATCCACTCAATTAGAATAAAAGGAATGGTTGTTTGGATAATATGGCATAAAATTAACCAAAAGGAGCAATTTAGTTAAGTGTTGTAAGGCTTCTTTTTAGAAGAATGTTTTATTTGTGATGTTTGCCCCGTTTGCGGTATGCGCATATAAAGTATATATGTGTGAGTCCTCGGGGGCAAAAGTGAAAGTGCACTAATTTTAACGTTATTTTACCAATTTCGTGAAAATAACGTTAAAAGCGGGGGACAGTTAATCATTCATCATGTGATGGCGTTGATAGCCGAAAGACAAGGGGGTACATGCACTAATCGGCATTTGTGCTAATTTATGTTTGACATAATTAATCATGTATGTTTTTTTTTGTTATTCTTAACAATAAACAAGCACATCATTAAAAAAACAAGATAGAAGTTGTCCATGAGGCAAAATTTGTACTCCAGAGCTTAAAAAGAATCTTATATATTGTCTTTGTCGATATGCAAAGTTTGAAAGATAGTAGAAGAGAATATAGGAAGTAAGGATAACCATTCTTCTCAGCTTAATGTGTGTGTGGCTATATATCTATGAGTATGATAATAATCAGATAACACTGTATTATTATAAAAAAACAAAAGATCAAATATTGACGGTTTAAACTTTTTGATAAATCATTTATATTTTCTAATCAAGTGAACAACCCTCTTGATAGTAAACACTAGTGAACTAATCTTAACCCTTGATTATCAATTCCCAGATGCAAATCAATGGCCATGATTTGATGATAAAAATACACCAGTGTATTTTACGATTTGATGATGTAAATCAATTGCCAGGATTTGCTCACTCAGTTCACAAATATACTAGTGTTCACTCTATATATATGTATATACACACACACTAAATTATGTCCATTTAATATGCAAAAAGGTGTTTGTGGTGGAGAGGAGAAAACCATCTCATGATGATAATGTAGAGTGTCAAGTTCATCGTCAAGGTTTTTTTTTTAATTCATTTCCTCTTTAACCACAATTTTGGGCCCAATAACATAACCATGTTCTAGCCCATTTTGTGCCTCACAGACACAGAGTAGGCCCATGTAATGACCCATATAATTTTGCAAAGCTTGAGTTGAGATGGGTTTCAATCAAAATTTTAACTTTATGTTGCAGTGTGCCTAAAACTGAATTTAACCTTTTGAACAAGGCTTACACAAAATGGTAATGATTTTGAATTTTGTATTTTCCCTCATTAATTAATCAATACCCAATTTATATAAACCAATATTATTTGACATTGTATTGATTTGAAAAATACTCCTCATAAAATTCACTCAGATTTTATATAAACTACTTTTTTAGACTTTTTGGGTTTTTATAATTATTTGACCAGAGTAGGAAACTTATTCTTTGTACTCAGTGTCATGAAAGAGTGTCATTCATTTTGGCCCAAGATATGTTTGAGTATCTAGTCAATTATTCAAATTTATCTAGAGGTGATATATTCATCCACCGTAGAACCGGACGGACTGCAGATGGTGCTGATAACTTTTTTTTTGAACGGCGTACGGTTAGAAATAGTGAATGCATATGTAATAACCATTGTTTGGTAACCTTTTATCCAACAAGAATTAATGATTTCCTTTTCAAAGAGAAGTTTACTATGCAATGAAACACAAACTATGGTGTTAAAAAGACCAAACATTTTATTTGAACCTTACAACAAAACAGTAACATTTTTATTAAACAAATCATCACTAATATAAAATCATAATGTTCACCCTTTTCGAGTCATCGAAACAGTGACACAGACGTTGACGAGCTTGCTATCCTTTAAGGACAAGTGGTTCTTAAGTACATTCGTGTACCGTGTGAACACCTCCTCGATGATTGACTCGCCAAAGTGACTCAAGAGTAGAGGCTCTGCGACAGCTCTCATAGTTTTTCCCATATTCGTTCCTTGTGCATCCTCTTCGGATAACTTAACTTCAAAAACTTCAACGCAATCAATTACGAATGATCCTTCTTTATTCACTTCATTACTGACTTCTTTATGGCTAGGAAGATATTGTGGAATGTTGAATGAATCCATTTTCTCTTCTTTTATAAGTCCCTATTTTCAAAAGCATAATTAAATTAAGTTGTTTCTTTTCATTTCTCAAAGATGGGAACAAACAAAGCAAAAAAACAAAACAAAACAAAACAAAACAAAACGAAAGAATATATTACAAATATAAATGTTACCTCAACAACCATATTATTTAGGGTTTCGGCTAAGAGGTCCCAAAGGTAACAACATTCTTTGCTACAAGGATCGTCACTTCGTCTCCCTAGTGTTGTCAAAACCATACGACCTCCGCTTACCATCTCTTCCGCACGACACTTGAGAAACATCAAAAAATCTCTTTGAAATTGCTCGTGGTATGCTTTTATTACGCTCGGAGGGCTTGTTTTTGAGATGTATATGTTTCCTTTGTTTGTATTCTCCATTTCAGGAACCTGTTCAATAAATTTTTTTATTCCAACATTAACTTGTCACACATACCATTAGATAAAACATACAGAAAAAACTCTATTCTATCTCACATTTGTATTGAAATCATACTACGGATACCGTAATTACAAATATCTTATTACTAGAAACTTCAACTACAATGGAGCTACCTTAGTCATTTGGATCGTCAGACAATTTTGAACCAAGCTTAAAATAAATATATATGTAGGGATGTTAACACATACATACATAGATATATATTACGTTGAGAACTGTGAAAACTGCATAATACATTTGTAATAGTGCTTTGAATATGATACATAAAGTGTTTAGGTAACCGCCCCACTTTCTTAATGCCACTGCTTTGAGTATCTCGTATGTATCATGTACATGTGCATTATACGTTTCTCAGAGTGGTACCCATTTTACCCAATTTTCGGGCCGGTTTGGGTATCAGGTTGGTACGGTACCTGTATTTTGGTTAATTATTGATAAATACCAGTACCGGACCGTACTGATTATTTTCGATACCGGTACCTGTACCCATTTATCTAGTTTTTTGGGACCGGTGCCATGCTCATCCCTAACTTCCACTTATAACCGAATCCAAGGTTTCTCTCTCCTTAAGTGTGAGATAAGTTCTCACTCATTTCCCTTTCAGATTTTATAGCTTTCATAGCTTCAAACACACAACTTTGAGCATCCATATATTATTCATGTTGGCTTCGTTTTGGAAACGATTTAGATTTATGCAACTGTCTCACAAAGTATAATGCCAAGCTAGTAATAATTATAATAATCGTAATTACATATATTAAAGTTCTCAGATTTCTTATTTTCCGAGGGTTTTAGTGCGAGATTAAACCTAAATCGTTAAATTTTTCATGGTGGTTCATAGATTTTTTAAGTTTTTACCTTTTACATACAAATGTGTATGTTACATACATATACATAAAAATCAATTACATTAATTTGTTGCCATTTTTTTAACGTTTAACTTTTCCTACACATATACAGTTTATGTATAGGTAATTAATAATCCTATAATGAACTTGCACATGTGTAGATGTTACAATAAACAAAAGACTCATGTTGCTTTTTGGCTCATATTTTAATGGATGGGTCTTATCTAAGACACTTAACTGCTTAAGTATGTCTCACTTGTAATCATTCCCTTTTTCTAATTTGAAATATGTACAGATAGAGAGGAGAGAGAGAAGTAACCTGGGAGAGCCACATGAGACTATACGAAGAGTGCACAAAATGAAGGCTTTTGTTAAGAAAAAGTCTAGTATGAAATGATCCTGGGACTCCAGAAAAGTAACATGGTGGTAAAGACGAGTTGGGCTCCATCGGTTGTGTAAGGTTCTTTTGAAATTTCGACACCAAACGAAAAATGGTGTTGAAATCATTATGTGGAAGGTCATTCAAGTAGAATTGAATTTCGGGTGATTCATCATGACCTAACTTGAGTCTGATCTTGTCAATTGACTTGATGAGCTCTGATGCCACTAGTAATGTGTTGGGTCCAGATGAGCATCCAAGATCCGCCATGACTAGAGTTTTTGGGAAGTTCATACCACAATAAAGATTGGTCAAAGCATCTTCAATTATGGGTTTGATCATTGATATCACCTTTCTCTGTCACATATCAATATGTTGTGAACAAGAATTAGCAACCATTTCTTTATATGGGTGTATGCATGCATAAATTTATGAATAGGTCACAGTTGACGAAGTGGCAGAACTAGAACTTTTTTTTAGTCGTAATAGATTTCTTTAAAGGTTGAGAATAACTATAAGTTAATTGCTATAACATTTACTTCCATGTCCTGTAATAGATGTAAAATTGTATAGTATTCAAATGCATAATTTATTTTGTTATGTATACTCGTCTTTAAACTTTAATACGAAATACTTTAAAAAAATATATTTGTATATCGAATATAGTAATAAAGCAAAAAGAAAAAAAAACATAAACCTTATTTTATACTACATCAAATAACAGAAGCATGAATATTTTAAAATCAATGGGTTTATTTTGCCTACAATTCTTACTTAATTGATCAAAGAAGGCTGCAAATAGTAGTCCTACACATTCCATAGAGGTTTGAAAAGAGAAATAAATTATTATGTATTAGACTTTTTTTAAAACCAGCTTAATTTTGAAAAAGCCCAACTTAACTTTTTTTTGAACGACCAACAAAACCGTGTTTATTCATACACCAACCAGCGGGTAGCTGGAAAATTACACAGATTACAAACACCCGACTTGCCAATAACAAAAGAAAAGACCAAAGAGATTACACCATACCCGACCTAACTAAAATAGCCCAACCTAACTAAAATAGATATCTAAAATTCCACTTTTATATGGCGCAACCTCCGACAAATACCCAACACCACTTATCGCTTCCAACATTGTTGTCTCTTTTAATTTAAAAACATATATATTTGTAGGTAGAGGATCCTGTACATTAATCCAGAAGTGTGAGAAATGTATTATAACACTATATATAACACTACATAACACCATATAAATACCGTATAACACTATATAACACCATATAACACTATGTAACACTATATAACATTATATAACAAATATAACACTATATTTTGTCTGATAGCATGTCTATGATAGATGTATAGTGTTATATATTGTTATATATTGTTACATAGTGTTACATGGTGTTACATAGTGTTATACGGTGTTTATATGGTGTTATATAGTGTTATATATAGTGTTATAATACACTTCTCACACTTCTGAATTAATATACACTATCCCTACCCTATATTTGTATATCGAATATAGTAATAAAGCAAAAAGAAAAAAAACATAAACCTTATTTTATACTACATCAAATAACATAAGCATGAATATTTTAAAATCAATAGGTTTATTGCGTACAACTCTTACTTATTTGATCAAAGAAGGCTGCAAATAGGGTCCTACACATTCCATAGAAGTTTGAAAAGAGAAATAAATATGTATTAGACTTTTTTTAAAACCAGCTTAATTTTTAAACAGCCCAACCTAACTTTTTTTTGAACGACCAAACAAAACCACGTTTATTCATACACCAACCAGTGGGTAGCGGGCAAATCACAAACACCCGACTTGTTGAATAACAAAAGAAAAGACAAAAGAGATGACATCACACCCGACCTAACTAAAATAGCCCACCCTAACTAAAATAGATATCTAAAATTCCACTTTTATATGGCGTAGCTTCCGACAAATACCCAACACCACCTATCGCTTCCAACATTGTTGTTCACCGGTAAGAGATTTTTCGATCATGTCTCTTCACTTTAACAACTCAAAGGGTGATAATGAGGGGTCAAACAAAAAAATTAAGTCACTTGTTTTTGAAAAGTTAATCAGAAACTTGGTCCGCCAGAGTCATCGGATCCCCTCCCCTTGCCCTTGTAATTATTGCCTAGTGGAGATGGATATGATCGGGTGGTGCTGCTCAGTTATTTGTCGGTGATCCAAATTTCTCGTTGTCACCTCCCAAGGGTAAGGGGCAAGGGTAAGTTCCATAGGTACATCAACCCGTGCGGGTTTGGAGAGTAGGGTTTGAGGGCGGAGTCCATCTCTTGAATGTATGTGTGTGATTGGTGGGTAGAGTATACTAGTGAAGTCCATGGTTCAAGGGTACTTTGTAGTGTTTTAAGCATAATGGAAAACATGAATAACATAACTTAGATTGCAAGAGACAGGCCAACAGAGAATCCAGATGGAGACGCAGCAATAACGTTTGACATGATTGTCAGCTTAATCTGGTTCCTCCTTAAGGTGCAAACTAATGATGGTGATGAAGAACCGATAAAGGGTAATCGGCTAGGAGAGGAAGCGATTTGATGTTATGTGTAATTAGGTTGTCTTGAAGTCTTACCTTTTAACCTCTTCATTAGTCTTTATATACGCACCCAAAAGGAAACCTAATTAGTTAATAACGGTAATATAGTCCATCAACAATTATCAACAAATTATTTAATAGGTTGTTATATATTTTGATCTATATAATGTAAATGATTATAATGACTACTAGATTAAATACGACACCATAATATATTTAATCTTACAAGGGCGTCACTAGTGTTTTGTAGCGCAAGAATACTTTGTAAAGAATTTGACATAACGCTCGTTGATTGGTCGAAACAAGGATAGTACTTTTGGACCCCCTAAACAGATAAGTTACTTGGATCCAAGCTACAAATATGTTTTTTATTTATTTATAGTCACCGAGGTACATTTTTCAAGAATGAATATTACTTATATATACGTGTGTGTCAATACTAATTTGAGTTTATATACAAAAATATGTATGGTACCTGTATAAAAGAATTGTTTGAATAGCTACTATCTCCATCACCACCATTCATACGAAGCACCTCAATGACGTCCATATCTCTCTCACATATACTACAACAAAACACACACTACCAGTATATCGGTTGTGTTTGGACTACCTCTATTTATAGACAGAATGATAATGATGCTATTGAACCAAATGTTTAATTACTATTGGACCATTTATTTTATTCTATTTTAATTTAATGCTACGCAATTCTTTTCTTCCATTTTCCATTCATTTTTTTTTTTTTGAACGACCATGTTCCATTCAATTATAAAGGCTTTGACTTTTTAACATGTATTCTTTGATTCAAATGATATTTAAAACTTTAACACAAAAAATTTGTGGTATGTATGTTTTCCTCTTTTGATATCCTAGGCCACTAGGTGTGGGGCTCGGCAAGGCCCGTCCTGGTTTGTCGTCAGGCCTCAACACCATTTCGCCAGGCCCGTCGTCGTCGAGAACGTCGTGTGTGAGACGATGGAGACGCTCACAAAAGGACAAAAAAGGTGTATGCTCTCTCAATTACTCCGTCGATCCTCATCCTCTCTCACCAGAAAATCAAGCATCTACGGTGGTGGTAGTGGTGGCAGCAAAACAGGCGGCGACTGGTTATGGTGGAGAGTGAATGAAATATCTTCCAAGGACTACTCTCTCTCTCTCTCTCTCGCCGAAAAACATAAACTTCGGCCAAGTTGTTCATCATTCATACCGAGCTCAATTGAGTAAGTTCTTTACACGATTTTATTCGTTTACATCCGTCGAACAAAAGCCCTAATACAATTCCGATTAAACTTGCATCTTTCTATTCAATTTGGAGAATCAAAGGTTAGGGCTTGTTTGAGATTTATTTGGGGTAGATGGTATAAATTTACACTCAGTTGGAATGAGTTTTTTTAATGTAAATAAATTTGGGGAATTAAAGGTGGGGTAGGCTCATCCTCTATTTCTTTGGTTCCATCCTTGGAGGGGCATCTTCCAAGGATTATGACGTGGCGCTGAGGTGGAGGGTCATCCTCCAAGGATGAGGCTCACCCATACCGAGTAGCCTTACGAATGTTGTAGCGATATTTATGAGCATTTCTTATAATTTTAGTAAATTGATCAACTAAAAATTATATAAATTTGACATAAAACTGAGTTATACGTAGTAATGTTCAATTCATCGAAACACAAACAATTCTTTTCTTTCATTTTCCATTCAATTATAAAGTCTTTGACTTTTAATATACATTCTCTAATTCAAATGATATTTATTAAAACTTTAAGGGCATGTTTGGCTAAGCTGATTTCAGTTGAAAAGGACTTTTTGTAAAAATGACTTATTGATTTATAAATTTTTGAAAAAGAGTTTTTAGAAAAGTGTTTGGATTAGCTTATGAGATGAGAAAAACCAATAAGTCAATAAGTTGTTTTATAAAAAGTGTTTGGCTTAGCTTATAGATGTAAAATGACTAAAAGGGACATTCTTTCATAGGGAAACAAAATAAGGAGTGTTAAATCAGGGGTAATCTGGTAATTTGGTCTTTAAAAAGTTATAAGCTAATCAAAAAGTCACAAGCCCCTAACTTCTCAAAAATGACTTTTTGATGACTTTTTCTCATTTTCAAAAAGTCATTTTGAAAAGGACTTTTAGGTTTGTCAAACACTAAAACTCCTTTTTAGCTTTTTGATTAAGTCAATAAGTCATAAGTTGTGTTGAAAAAGCTTAGCCAAACATGCCCTAATACGAATTTGTGGTATGTATTTTTTTCCTCTTTTGATATCTTACGAATATTGTAGCGATAATTATGAGCATTTCTAATAATTTTAGTAAATTGATCAACTAAAATTCATATAAACTTGACTTAAAACTGAGTTGTACATAGTAACTTAGTAAGTGACCGAAACACACGAGTATATGTCATCAATTCTACACTGGTTAATTCTTTTCTTTTATAAACTGACGTCGTTTACGTTTTCATTATTTTTGTAATATAAAATAACGTTTAATAAAATTTCAAAAATATCATTGCGACGCACTTGTTTTTATCTATGTTTCCATAAAAGGTTTATTCGAACGAGTCAAAGATACAATAATTTTTTTTTACCATGAGGAACCAAATCGATACCTATAAAATACGTTGAAAACTAAGTTGTATTCGAAAAAGAGTTTTATTTTATACACTAAGCTAGAAAGAGTGATGGGTAACGGTACTATGACAAACCCAACCGATATCATCGAACAACATCAGTACCGATATTCGTTTTGTTGTGATTTTCAATCGATGTAAAACACGTGTCGATATCATTTTGAGCATGTTTTTTCGATTGCTATATCAAGTGTCAGTACCATATCGATACCTATCAAAAGACCGTTGTGAAGCGCGGGTGATCCCACTGGTTTGTAACATTTATTTCTTCAAGTTGAGAATGTCTATTCGTTTATTATTGTTTAAAATTAATAGGGTGAGGGAGTCGTCTCGTTTACCCAGATTCCTCCAGATGCCACATCAACTATCTACTTACTTTTCCTAGTTTTCTCTAGAATTCCATAGATTGCATGAAACCGTCCCAATTTTCATATTTCGCAATAAATTTTAAATTAAAAATAAATAACCTAAAATATGTGATATACATACTAGTGGGAATGCTCGCGCGTTGCGACGGATACTTTTATTTTTTTGGCGCACATTGTGTGACGGGTTTCACGTAATTTACATCCATCCACCACCACAAAAGACATATTTGGCTCCGTGGAGTATTAGCATAATTTTATTCTTATTCATTTATCATACTTTATATACCTCAAGAACTATATTCAATTTGGTGGTCAGCAAACAAAAATCTACAGTAACAATTTCCAACTCAAGATCAAAATATCTAGCTCCTCCACCTTTTTAGTAATTTATGTGATATCGAATAAAAAAGATAACATGATATTCCCCAGTAAAATAATGATGAACCAAGTTATATTGTTTTCATAGGTATAACAAGTAAACCAACTTAATAACATTTTTTTAAGATAGTATGTAATAAATGTCGTCAATGATCTCTAGATCAAGTGGTGGAGGGTTTGCATTTCTCTTGAGAGATGCAAGTTCAACTCCCACTTGGTGCAGAGTGAGGCACTGGTGGACAATGATAGGAGACCCAGGGAAACCTGGGTTGGATCCTTGAGCCAAATGGGTTTTACCGGTAATTTCACTCTCGTGCCTACGGGCGGGTGGGTTACCGGGTTTTCCCCGGAATTGGTGGTGGACTCGGGTTACTCTCGGAGTACTCTGTTTGTCCATTGGGTGCCCCGAGAGTGCTCGGGATTGATTCTGTTGGCCGTTAAAAAAAAGTAGGTAATAAATATCATAAAAAAACTAACATAAATAATCAAAATAATCTTCTTTAAGTTTACTACCATAAAATGACGTAATGAATAGGTTTTTTCTATTTTGTTTTTCACAAATCATTCGTAAACATGAATATGTTTGTCCAATAATATACGTAACAATTGCTTTAAAATTAGTTAAGTATTTGATATATTATTTATCACAATTGAAATAACCATGTATTTTGTATGTTACTGTTACTAAATATAAGCATCAAATATTAACAAGTCACAACTAACACAACCATTGCAAGAGGATAAATTACCACACTTAATATTTGTACATAACAATTGAAATTCGAGGTGTGATGTTAAATCAAATTTACGGAACAATTGACATTTACGAAAGTAATAATAAGTTAAATTATATTAAGAAATACTTTACTCTTTTGATGTAGTAGTAAATCTCACATAACCCAATATTACAGGAGTTATGATATTGTGAATGTTTTGAGAGAATCAAGACAAAACTAATGTATATGAATCTCAATGTAGCCCAAAATCGTATGAATTAAAATATGGGTTTTCTTTGAAATATGAACAAAAACAAGTTAATTAGATGGTGTTGACTTACCATACGATAATATGCCTCAACTTCAAAACTAAGTCGTGCTAATAATGTGTAGTAAAACAACTACTCCTATTAGCACAATAGAAAGAGACAAGGAAGAGAGATGTGGAATAATTTTTTTATTGATGTAAAGCATGAACTACAAAGCCTCTATTTATATGCTTACAAATATGAGAGTTAAGTACATGGAGAGTCACTATATTATGATGAACACATGTGGATAGTCACACATTAAAGATAATAATTCATAACATTTGCTTTATATAGTTATTAGACTCTTCACATGTCATCTTAATTATAGATTACGAAGGTGTCGAAATCACTAAAATGCCCCTAAAGTGTCTTAAATTTTTGGACAATAGTCAAGTTTACCCCCTCTAAAATAACTTGACTTGTACATATTGCTTCAAAATGTGTACACAATGTAAAATTACCAAAAAGGTAAAAATCCTAGTTCTCTTAATAAGGTAGTATAGATGTATATGGGGAGGATAAAACGAAAACTCATTTAAGTTAAAAAGAATCCTAGAAAAACCTTATGTAAATTTTTTATTTTTATACAGAGGATCTAACATATATATAATTGAACATTTTAACCAAAAAATGTAAAAAGCCCCAAACTAGCTTTTTTATATTCAAAATTTGTATGTTATATTTTTTTTTTTGACATATATATTTTGTAACATGAAATTTTTAACAGATTTTATAAAAAACTACTTAACGCTTTTTGTTTTTGTTTTCTTACAAAAATGTTCAGATATATTATGTTACATTACCTATTTTTTTGGAAAAATAAAATAAAACTGTTACATAGGATTTTTACAAAGGTTTCTTTAGTTTTTCAACTAAAAATGTTACATAGGATTTTACAAAGGTTTGTAGAGTGAACACTAGTGTATTTGTGAACTGAGTGAACAAATCCTGACCATTGATTTACATCATTAAACCGTAAAATACACTAATGTATTTTCATCATCAAACCCGGTCACTGATTTACATTTGTGTATTGATAATCAAGGGCTAGGATTAGTTCACACAGTTCATTATCAAGGGGGTTGTTCACAAATGAACCTAACCCTATAAATATTATGTTACCCCTTTTCAAAGTCCAAACAATTTTTATACTAACCAATACCCAATACTTATTAGCCCAACCCAACATTTAGTTATTATAGCCCAAAATTGATTTGAATGATCTTCCTTCGGATCCCTCCGATAGACCACCTATTACTAGTTATCATCCTAATCAAATAGACGACATAAGAAGAACGTATCTTGCTAAAAATGCTTTTTAATCATGAGGTCATGACTTTAAATGGACAAACTATTCTAGTGGCCGGAGACGTTTTAATGTTAAATGGTTTGATAAATATCATTGGTTGGAGTTTAGCACTAAACAAGAAATGCTCTATCAAAACATCTTAAAAAAAGAGTCAAGACTTGTAGAAGCATCTCATTTGATAAGCGGGACAAAACGAGCTTTGAAATCATCTAAGACAAAATGGGTTTGAAAAGATGTTGACAAACGTGACATCTTTTTGTGAAAAAAAAAATATCAAAATGTTAGATATGGCGGAAAGTTATGGTAATCAAAGAAACCAAAGATATGTCATTACTAACCAACTTCATTTTGAAGTTGAGGTTTTTAATACGGTTTTAGATATGCAATTTCAAGAACTTGGAAGCCGATTTAGTGAGGTCTCAACTAGTTTGATAGAAAATATATCGGGTTTAAATTCTTGTAATTCGTTTGCGAAATTTGACATATCTAAGATAGTGAAATTTTCAGAGATGTATCCAAACGACTTTAATAAAGAAGAAAGAGGGTGTCTTGTGGGTGATCTTTCGGTCTTCTATCACACTTCAACGGAAGAAGAAAATTTTGCCAGTTTGACTGGATTAAGTGACCTTGCTTGTGTAATGGTGGAAACCAGAAAAAATGAAACTTTTCCTTTGGTTTATCGAACATTGAAGCTAGCATTGGTTTTACCGGCTGCATGCAACCGTTGAAAGATGTTTTTTTCTAAAATGAAGCTTATCAAGACGGATTTACGCAATCGGGTGGGTCATGAGTATTTGAATAATGCTCTAATTTGTGTGGTCGAAAAAGAAAGTTTTTGTAAGGTAAAAGAAGAGGATGTCATGGCTCGGTTTCAAGCTTTCAAAAACCAAAGAGGAGAAATCATTTAGGTATATGTTTAAAATTATTTATTACCGCGCTACTATCGTTATTTCGTTTACATTGTATAAAGTATGTTAAAAAATATTTTTGAAACATTATCCCTTTAGTAATTTTCTACATCCGCCAATAAACGTGTCACACAGCTTCTTTATATAGGATTAAAAATATAACTTTAAATGACACATTTGACCAAAATGGTAGCAAATGTCATATATGGTATACAGCGATTATATCATGTGACTTCGCTTTGGACTTCTGTCATTTAAGAATGATTTTTGATAGTAGGCAAAAGAAAATTTGATTTTTGCTTCAGAAGAAAATTGTTTCTTGACCTCAAGCATAGACTTTTCAATGTCAAAACTGAATTATATATTATTAAAATCACATGTCGATCTGCATTGACGGTAAATGAGCTTTTTTATTAAGTTTCAGCTATCTATCTTTCGTTAACTATTTTTTTTTTAAAAAAAGAGTTAAATGCGATTTTAGTCCATGTGGTTATGGGTGTAGCATAGTGGGGGCGGGAGGGGACGACCGACTCCTCGAACTTTTAGCTCAATAGTAGAAACTATGTAGTTTTCGTATAGAAATTTTTTGGTATACACGTTTTTGACCCCTCCCCTCCCCCTCGGTTTTATAGAACTTTCTGGTTTGGGTATATACGTTTTCGACCCCACGGTCGGAAATCTCAAGCTTCGCCACTGCCTGTGGTTTGGTCATTTTGTCAGTTTAGTCCAAAGGTTTCATTTTTCGCATGTGGGTCCAAAAAGATTTCACCGTTGTCATTTTATTCCACTGGGTCAACTTCATCCATTTTTCTGTTAACAAGAAGGGCAACTTGGTCATTTTATATGTAATTCTGTTAACTAGAAGGGCAATTCGGCCATACAAAATGACCGAATTGCCATTCTCGTTAACAGAAAAAATGGATGAAGTTAATCACATCAGACTAAAATGGCAATGATGAAACCTTTTTAGACCCACAATAGAAAAATGAAACCTTTGGACTAAACTATAAAAATTGCCCAAACCACATAGACTAAAATAGCATTTAACTCTTTTAAAAAATATGTTGTATACGCAATGCTGTTTAATCATTTTTTTCTCAACATTTTGGTATAATTTATACTAGAAACATCACCCGCCGCAATGCGGCGGTGATTCATTAGTTATATACCATGTTAGATGAAAGACAAATGTTTCTCACATGACCACGAGCCTATGTGTAAAACCGAGAAAAAATAACTAAGTCGATCTCTGACTCGCACGTTACGACAGACCTATCAAACGGGAAAAATAGACGCGTTGCGACGGACATGCCAAGCAGGAAAAAAATAGATGAAAAAACGTTGAACCCACACGCACGTTGCGGCGTGTTAACTCGGAAACTTAGAACGACACGTTAAACGGAGAACTTATGAAAGATGAAAAATATATTAGAGACTAAAGTTGAAAGTAATAAAATGTTGAGATTAAATTGCGAAAGATGAAAAACTTTGGGTTGAAAGTAAAAAAAAAAATTAAAGGGGTTAAATTACAAAAGATGAAAACTTTTGAATTGGAAGTGAAAAATCAAATTAATCAAAGGGGTTAAAATACCAAAAATTGAAACTATAGACTTAAATTGCTAAAGATTGAGACTTTAGAGTTAAAAAAGAAATCAATTTCAGATTATGAAAACAAAAGAGATAAATAAATTTAGTTAAATTGATGTTTATTATTTAATTTAATAAAAGAGATAAATAAAAAAATAAGGGTGAGAAATTACCAGAGAATGACACGTGTCCAAAAAAGATTTTTGTTTATTAGTATAGAAAGATTGAAAGCGAAGAGTTTATTGAGCCGTAAAAGATAAATGTTATAATTAATCTGAACTGATTACAAGACACTATATATATAATAGGATATTACAATTAAATACCCTATACAATGACTAGAATAAATAACGATCCTAACTTAATTAATATGTTCTAACATTCCTCCGCAAGTTGAGGGCGGGGAACGACCTGTAACTTAGACCGTAAAAATAGAAAACGTTGTGAAGATAACGACTTAGTAAACACATCAGCAATTTCATCACTCGTAGATATAAACTTGACATTTAGATCACCTTGAGCCACCTGTTCACGAACAAAGTGAAAATCCACTTCAACATGTTTCGTACGAGCATGAAATACTGGATTAGCTGAAAGATAAGTAGCCCCCAAATTATCACATCAAAGAGTGGGTGAAGAGTTTGTAGCAACACCAAGTTCACAAAGAAGGGCCTTTAGCCAAATTAGTTCTGCTACTGTATTAGCAAGCGTTTTAAACTCTGATTCGGTAGAAGAGCAAGACACAATTCATTGTATTCGTGTTGTCCATGATACAAGATTCGATCCAAGATAGACAGCACCCCCCACGGTGGATCAACGATCAACTGGACAGCCAGACCAGTCAGAATCCGAATAGGCCTGTACCGAGTTATTCCAGTGAACATCAGTAAACGCGTGAAGGAGAGAACCCGAATTATGGCGAATATGTAAACCCAAATCAGTAGTGCCCTTTAAGTAACGAAGTATACGCTTGACCACGATCCAATGCTTTTCTGTAGGAGCATGCATGAACTGACATACCTTTTAACTGAAAAGGCAATATCTGGACGTGATAAAGTAGCATATTGTAGTCCACCAACAACCTGGCGGTACTTAGTCGGATCCGGTAACAAAGGACTATCATCAAGCATAAGAATCTGAGAGGTGCTCATAGGAGAACTGACAGGCTTACAGTCAGACAAGCCAGACCGTTGTAAAATATACCATATGTATTTCTTTTGAGACAAAATAAGATCAAGACCATTACGAACAACTTCAATGCCCAAGAAATAATGTAGAGAGCCAAGATCCTTTACAACAAACATTGAACTGAGACGCTAAATAATGTGATCCATGGCCTGGTTGTTCTCGGTAATTATAATGTCATCAACATAAATAAATAAATATGAACATAAACAATTGTACCTCGTGAGTTGAGAATAAACAAGGATGGATCAGTTTTGGAACTAGTAAAACCAAGTTGATGGAGAGCAGTGGATAGTCTAGTAAACCATTGTTTAAGTCCATACAGAGACTTATGAAGAAGACAAACATGATGCGGTTTGCTAAGATCTACAAAGCCAGGGGTTGTTTCATATAGACAGTTTCCTGTGAATCACCATGAACGAAAGCATTTCGTACATCAAGTTGTCTTAGAGACCACTTATGAGTGACCACAAGAGACAACACCACATGAATAGTAGTAGCTTTCCCGACAGGGCTATAAGTTTCATGATAGTCAATACCAGGTTATTGATGAAACCCTTTGGCTACAAGACGAGCTTTGTAGCGAGTAACCTTGCCCTGTGCATCTCTCTTTAACCTGTATACCCACTTACAATCAACCAAGTTAGTATTGTTAACATAGGGAACTAAAGATCATGTTTCGTTTTTATGTAGTGCATGAAACTCTTTACTCATGGCATGACGCCACTCTGGTGACTTGTTAGCAACGGTAAAAGAGGTAGGTTCGGTAGGCTGATCAAGGAAGGTGTTGGTGTAGTAGGCCGACAGGTTATAGTGATTTGGAAGGTTTGGGTTAGGATGTAGGTTAGGGGGCGAGCTCAGACAGGAGGGATGGCGGAGTGGTTTTGGGTCGGGATGTTGTGGGTACGGGTGTAGCGATTAGGCTAGGTACGGGTCCAGTGAAGTGAGTAGGGTCGAGTGCGGGAGTGGGCTCAGGTGGGCACTCGAGTCGGCTGATGAGAAATTAGGTGGCGGTTGGGGAAAATAGAAGTATAGGGTGGTTGGGTTGGTACTGGTAGTGGGGGTAAGCGAAAAGGAAGTACATGTTCATTAAAACGAACATGGCGTGCGACATAGACATGTTCAGTGACCGGTTCAAGCACCGGTAACCATAATGGTCAGGGCTATAATCAAGGAAGACGCATAGTGCGGAGCGGAAGTCGATTTGTGACGATTGTATGGGCAGAGATAAGGAAAACACTAACACCCGAAAACCCGAAGAAATGAGTAGTCGAGTTTACGGTTGTAGACATGTTGGTAAGGGGATTTGTTGGATGAAATCTAGGATTGTAAACGGTTAATGAGATAAGTGGTTGTGTCAAAACCAAAGTGCCAGAATCGTTGTGGAAGATTAGAGTGAGCAAGAAGGGTAGGGCCAGTTTCCACAACATGTCGATTACGGTGTTCAACAATGCCATTTTGCTCACTGGTGTGAGGACATGATCGACGATGAATTATGCCAAGAGAGGTAAAATGGTGTTAGGTTTCTAAATTCCTCGTCCCAGTCAGTTTGAACACTTTTTAATTTTGTATTAAATTGTCGTTAAGCCATTATTACAAAATTCATAAAAGTTGTGTAGACATCAGATTTGTGTGCCAATGGATAGAACCACATGTAACGGGAAAATAATCAACACGTAATAGAAAAAAAGTGATAACCATTAATAGATAAAGTTGGTGAGGGACCCCAAACATTACAATAAACCAAATCCAAGAAATTATTACTATGAAAAGTAGAAGGTTTTAAAGACAATTTAGACGATTTTCTCAACTAGCAAGAAGTACATAAACAAGATGATAGTTTTGTTGAAACAGGTAAGGAACAACTAGAAATAATAGACTGAAAAAGACAATGATGCGGGTGTCCAAGATGATGATTCCAAATGGTGGCTGATTCTTTGATAGTAGGGAAGGAAACATTAGGAAAAGACTTGAGATGTGGAAGGCGAATGGAGTAGAGACCCTGTTCACTTGGGCCCGTAAGGAGGGTAGTGCGTGTAGACTCGTCCTTCACAACAAAAAAAGGAGGAGTGATATTCAAAGAAAACGTCATTATCATAACAAAATTTTTGTATAGAAAGTAGGTTTTGTTTAAGTTCGGGAACATGAAGAATATTGGAAAGCTTAAATGTTTTACAGGGTGTGAAAATTTTTGAGGAACCAATATGAAAAATTGGAAGAGGTGTATCGTCGCCAACATGGAGAGAATCATTACCTTGATAAGCTTCTGAGTTGTCAAGACTAGATAAATTTGGAGAAGCATGGCTAATAGCACCAGTATCGGGTTTCCAAGCAGCTTCATACTGAGATCCAACATTTAAAAATTTTGCAAAGTTTTCTTGAGAAGGCTGCCTAGATTAACCTGGTGTGTTGGGACATTGGGATGGTATATGACCAATACAATACCTTTTTCAGTGACCAAAAACCGTGTTCTGAGTAGAAGCCCAGGAGAACGGTCGGTTGTTACTGTTTGTGTCACGGCCCCGTTAATTATAGGAATTTCCACGTGGGTTCCCATGAGAGTTACCGTGTCGATTGCCACGGTTGTTATTGAAAGACCGCGGAGTAAAGTAGGCCTGAGGTAGACTGTATGCTTGGGTTTGCTGGTTGGTGTTGGAGATTGGGTTTGGATGATACCCAAGTTGTGAAGCTAGGTTTGTAGGTTTTGAAGTTGTAATTGGATGGTGCCGATAGTAGGTGGCGGGTTTCTAGTAGTGGAGTTATAGACTTGCGGGACCATAGGGGGTGGGTTGTCAATAGTTTTATTTATCATGTAGTCATGGTCAGTTAAGAGGCTATGTAATTCTTGAAACTTAACCGATGGGGAACGAGCTAAGAGATCACCTTTTAACCCATTGTACTCCTCGCGTAGACCTGTGATTGCAAGCATAACCATATCCTTGTCCTTCATTGGCTCACCAGTAGTGGCGAGAGCCGTGGCATATTCCTGAGCACGACTCAAATATTCAACTGATTTTTCATTTCCTTTCATGGTTAGTTGAAGGAGTTTAGTTTTAAATGTGTATTAATGAGAGGCCGTTTGCGGTGCATAGGCACGTACCAGAGAAAGCCAAACAGCCCAAAGAAAGCCGGAAAAAAAAATTGTACGACATTATGGTGTAACCTAGCTCTATTACCATATTCAGCTCTTAAAGATAATAGTTTTTATTAATCTCAACTGATTACAAGACACTATATATATAATAGGATATTACAACTCAATACCCTATACAATGACTTGAATAAAAAACGATCCCAACTTAATTAATATGTTCTAACATACTTATTCAAAAGGAAAATTGGAAAATAATAATCCCATCTTTATGAAATTGTCCGATAATAATCCCAAGTCAGTTATTAGCCAATAATAATCTGACCTCGTCCAATTTTTTTTGTAAAATAGTCCGCCGTTAAAATAGCTTAACGGAGTTAAGTTTTTTTTCGAATTACAAACCGATGTTTTAGGGCTTTTGATCAGAACGAGGTTACGAGTTGATTGATGTAAAACTTACCTCAAAATACTGCCCCCAACCCATGAAAACGGTGCTTCAATTCGGGTGTTTAACTTCCAATTAACAAAATTCAAGCCATTTCGAACACAATTTCGAGGTAAGTTTTACATCAATCAACTCATATCCTCGTTCTGATCAAAAGCCCTAAAACATTGGTTTATAATTCGGAAAAAAACTTAACTCCGTTAAGCTTATTTTAACGACGGTTTATTTTACAAAAAAATTGGACGAGGTCGGATTATTATTGGCTAATAACTCAGGCAATTTCAGAAAGAAAGATGAGATTATTATTTTCCAATTTGCCTATTCAAAATATAGTGTTTTTAAGTATAAAAAACTATAGCGAATGTTGGTACCTTGACGAATCAAACCAATACCGACCAACCATTGTAATTTATTCAGAAAATAATAATATAACAGAAAATGTTTTTTACCGTACCGAGTAATGTTACTGTACCGAACTGAACTACTACTGACCGAACAACATCGACACCGGTATTGATATCTATTTTTATGGATTTTTTGTTTCGACATGAGTCAGTTAAAATATTTTTCCACTACCCGTACCGAATCAGTATGTAACTTTATTTTTGGTGTATATTCCAAATTCACGTTGCACCACGTAGGGGAATTCCACTGATTATATTTATATTTATCGTTCCTTATCTTTGAGAAAAGTAGTGATGTTAGGGTTTGGGGTTTAAATTTTCAAATTTCGGATATTCGAAATTTTGGATACGGATTCGGACATTGAGCAACAAGCCTTTGGAACCACTCATAGACCCGAGTGGACTAGTGAAGTCTCGTGAGAGTTTATGCAGAACATACCCACAACGTTCATTTAACTAAAATGCAAAAAAGTAAAATAAAACAAATAAAGATACAAATTATACAACATTCATATCTGATGTTCTTTCATGGTGGTCAAAGTTAACACTTGCCTGCCGAATTTTCAATGTAAGCTCTATAGTCGACATGCCATATCCAACTTACTTTTTCATGTCCGACACATCTATATAAATTAAATGTGGGTCCACTTCTTACTGATTTGCTCAATGTCTTGCATTACCATCTTCCTAATCTTTGCTCTCAAAGCCACATCCCTAACCTTGTTAGTTGGAGATGAAGCGGAATAGGATAAACCTGTATTATATCAATCGCTAATTCCTCAGTAGGTGCCAAGTCTTCATGTAGATTTAAGCATATAATTTTTAAGTTCAGGAAGACTTTCAACCTCTTCTTCATTTTCATCAGTTGCTAATTCCTCAATAGGTGCCAACTCTCATGGACAATTGTATGTCGCTAAGTCAAGGGTGAAAAGCAAGGCTGGTTTAAAGTTGTTATATAACAAATAAGGATGACAATGTTACCAATAAAACGTCTAATGTTGTATACAAAGAAGTTTTTAGAGATTTATGAATTATCATGTATTATGTTAAATACTCGATTCTATTTATAATTCGCTTTACTGCTTTAAAACGATTAAAGATGTTTGTTATTCATTTATCATTTATAAGATGTCCCTTGCTAAGTCCGTGTATCACACGGGTGCTAAACATAGTATTTTATAAACTATAGGTTTAAGATATTACTTAACCTGTATGTTTAGGCTTTTAATGTAATCAAAGTATATTTTGTATTTCCTTGGCCACACACTGCCCCAACATAAAATATCATGCTTGATCTTACTTGTTATTTTACTATAAAACCCCAGCTGTGGATCTATCCGTTATATATTTTAACTACCGTTGTTGGTAAGCTTTTATCCAACAAGAATTAATGTTTTTCTTTGTATAGTTGTAAAAGAAGATATGTAATGAAGCACAAACTATGGTGTTCAAAACACCAAACATTTATTTGAACCTTACAATAAGGGCCCTTACATTTTTATTAGAATAAAGCAGTCATTGGTGCTCACAACACAAAAGTTCACCCTTTTCGGGTCATCGAAACAGTAACATTGACGAGCTTGGCATCTTCTATCGACATCCGATTCTTGATGACATTCGTGTACCTTGCGAACACCTCCTCCATGATTGACTCACCAAAGTGACTCAAGAGCAAAGGTTCTGCAACAGCTCTCATACATTTACTCATATTAACTCCTTGTGTATCATCTTCGGATAAATTAAGATTCTGGTCTGTGCATGCATCCCAATTCACTTCAGAAACCTCAAGGCAATCAACTACAAATGACCCTTCTTTATTCACTTCATTACTAACTTCTTTAAGGCTAGGAGTGTACTGTGGAATGTTGAACAAATCCATTTTCTCTTCTTTTATAAGTCCCTATATTGAGTATTTTCAATAGTTCATAATCAATTTTAAGCTGTTTTTTTTCTTTTGTTTCTTAATTAACGGAACAAATAAGGATTATTGGATTTTAATAATCTTAAGTTTCACCTGTTGGTCGATAATACTCCCAACTTAAAAAATTTCCTCCAACAATCCCAACTTGTAAGAATTTGACCCCCATCGATTTTTTTCTAACTGGGTCTAATCCAGTTAGTTTTTACTTATGTGGACATGATGTAGAAGCTGACATGGATATACGATGATGTGGATATACGTCATCGTATATCCATGTCAGTGTCCACGTCATCATCCACATCAGCAAAAACTAACTGGGTAAGACTCAGTTAGAAAAAAAATCGATGAGGGACAAATTCTTACAAGTTGGGATTGTTGGAGGAAATTTTTTAAGTTGTGATTTAGCAAGTGAAAGTTAGGATTATTAAAATCCAATAAAGCATAAAAACAAAATAAATTGTTACCTCAACAACCATATCATTTAGGGTTTCGGCTAAGAGGTCCCAATGGTAACAACATTCTTTGCTACAAGGATCGTCACTTCGTCTCCCTAGTATTGTCAAAACCATACGCCCTCCTCCCACCATCTCCTCGGCACGACATTTGAGAAACATAAAAAAATCTCTTTGAAATTGCTCGTGGTATGCTCTTATTACGCTTGGAGGGCTTGTTGTTGATATGTATATGCTCCCTTTGTTAGTATTTTCCATGTCAGGAACCTATTCAAAAAAATTACTATTCCATCATTAATTTTGTCACCACGCATAATATACACAAATAAGTCTATATTCTTTCACAACACCGTGGCGTTTAGGAATTTTACGACAAATACCATAACTAAGAATATCTTATGACTAAAAACTTCAACACAATTTAGCGACCCTATTGGATGCTTTAGCTTCACCCTTTAAATACTACAACGTAGCGACCCTAGTGGATATATACTCTAGCTTCACTAAGGGTGAGCAAGTTTAGGTCCGGACCGAAAATAACCGAGAACCGAACCGAAAATATACCCAACCCGACCCGAACCCAAGTACCTAGGTATTTAGATCGGTTCCAATTTTTCATATAAAATCAGGTCGGGTCGGGTCGGTTCTCTCGGTTCTTTTCATGGTGAAACCCGACTTTGACATATGGACCGGAACCGACCTTATATTTAGGGTAGTGAATCGGTTCTGTATTTTATGTTTGATTGGTTCTCGGGTCGGGTCGGGTAATGGTCGGGTAGGGTCGGGTTTTTCCTTTTGCTCACCCCTAAGCTTCACCATACGCTCTCGCCCCTGACGCGGTGCGGTTCAGTAACACCGCACATGTTAAGGGGCAGAATTTTGTGTTTAGCAGGGTAGGGTTTGCTATTCAGAAAGGGGTAGCGGCGCAGCTTGTTGCTCGTCTACCTGCCATTAGTTTGTAATCGTATTGTGTTTGTTTATAATATATAAATTATATATCTAGCTTCACCATACACTCACCCCTTTAAAATATTCAATCTAGCTTTACCATACAGTCACCCCTTTATATACAGGGTTAAGTTTATTTGCGTCTAGTAGCCTTCGACAGTTTGCGTCTAAGGTAGAAGATGCGTCCAAGATGTAGAGGATGCGTCTAAGATGAGCACAATGACATGATGCGTCTATAGGTTGCTTGATGCGTCTAAGATTGTATCGTGGGTTTTCACGCCAACTTTTTTTTCTTTTCCACCACAATTTTTAAACGAGCATAACTTTTTTCATACGATGGAGAGAGAGAGAAAGAGATGACTAGGTGAGTTAACACACATAGGGCGATTCCACAAGGGTTAAATTCGTTTGCACCATAATTATGTACGTTGTTAACAATTACACACAAATTATGCAACATAGATAGTAGAGTCGTCTCCGAATATTTAAGTGCCTCGGTCGAGCCGGAGAAAAAAAGGTATTGGTCTAACGAATTACATAAACTATTTTGTTGAAACGACAATTAATATTACACCAATAAACATAAAAAAATATAAGGATGCTAAATTCACCGGTTTCTAATGTAACAAATAGCTTAAACTCCATATAAAGTTTATCACCATCAATATCCGATCTTTACGGATCAAAATAAGACTAATGAGCCCAATGTTTTAAAAGATTTTAGATATGGATAAAAAAAATATATTACTTGTGCCGAATAGGTTGTAAGGTTACATTTTTACAGAGAGGGTCCAATAAATTATATAGATAGATGTTTGGGAAATTAATATTGATCAAAAAAGACTAATGAGCCCAATATATTATAAGATTTTAAATATGGATAAAACAAATTATTTGTGTCCACTAAATTGTAAGATTAGATTTTCATAGAGAGGTTCAATAAATTTTTCAGTTTCAAAGTTTTAAAAGTATATATAAAAAACTGTTTCTCAGCCAAAAAACCAAACCCCAAAAAACCCAAAACCCAAAATCCTAAAAACCTCGAAGAACACTCCTAGTTAACAGGGTTGGCCCTGAGAATTCGTGTACCCTGTTCGAGCTCGAAAAAACGTGCCCTTAGGCCTTAACCAAATTGGGTATTGGGCTCACTAACGGTCTAAACCTAATGTTAGTGGGCTGATAACTAATCTAGACTATAAGAATAGTTATGTAAATGTGTCTATGTTGGTACTAATTCTATGGGTATACCCTATTAAAAAATTTACATATACATATCTGATTTTTTTCATAACGTACCCTTCAAAATATCAGCAACCCACCCCTACTTAGGCATGTCAATATATTAATTATGACACATTGGTTGGTAGCACTCTTATCTTTTTTCTTTGATTATCTAAGGCAATATATGAGAAGTAACTTAGTGGAAACACTACTTTTTCATTGGGATCAATTTGGTACTTAACAATCAAAGTGAAAATTAGATGTGAGTGATCAAGTTAATATTATTTTAGCATCGTTTAATGAATTATAGTTTGAATTATTAAAATCAAATTTATCTAACCTGCTTTATATTGCAGCGGCGTCGAAACCTAAAGTAACTTGAATTTGTATTGTCAATTATTTAACCCGACTTGTTTCCAAACAAAACTTATGTCAAAAATATAGACCAACTGAAAACATACATAAAATAAGCACGGAAACTTTTCGTATTATATTCGACTTGACTTATTACTTAGAAAAATTTACGTAAAAAATGTAAGTTAACTTGGATTTATACCAAAACGTACTTAAATAAAGCACATAAGAAAATAGTTTTTTTAAGTTAATGAATGGTAACGTGTGTTGCGATGAAGTTGAAGCGTAAAGTAACCCGAACTTATATACCGTCTAGGGCTACAAACGAACCGAACGAACACGAACAAGGCCTTGTTCGTGTCCGTTCGTTAAGGATATAATGTGTTCACGAACGTTTCATGAATACTTGCCAAACGTGATTTTATGTTTGTGTCTGTTCACTAAGCAAAGGAAAGTGTTCATGAACGGTTCACGAACACAGATAAAATTGGCGAAGATGACAATGGATAAAGGTGGATGGTGAGAGGGAGCGACTCTAGACCTTGAATCCCTAATTTTTGAATGATGGTTGATGGTTATTTTCGATGTGAATAATGAGAAGGAAAGTGGAACGGTGCATAAACAAGGTAGAGATAAGGTTTCCGATTTTATTTGTTCAAGTAATGAGATAAATAAAAATTAAAGAATATAAAAGGTTTAGATAAAATAAATAAATGCTAAAAAATCTTTAATGAACAACATAAATAAATGAACATGAATGGACGTTGATGAACAAACTACCGAACGTTCACGAACGCAATGGAACGAACGAGATATTTATTCGTGTCCGTTCATTTAACTAACCGAACGTAATTTCTTGTTCATGTTCGTTAATTAACTAAGCGATCAAACGTAAACGAACTTCCCGCCGAACGGTTCATGAACCGTTTGTTGAATCTTCGATTCGTTTACGGCCCTAAATTACCGCCTACTGAAAACGTATTATATATGACAAAACTTAGACCAACTGAAAATATACATAAAGATAAGCACAAAAACGTATTGACAAAAACATAGACCAACCGAAAAAATACATAAAAATAAACACGAAAACCTATTATATTTGACTCGCTTACATAAAAATAAAAACATAAAACTCGAAGGAGTCAAAATGATATTTTACAAAGTTGTTATAGATCTAAAAGGTATAAATCGAGGGTTAACACATAAAAAATAACAAAAAAAAAAGACAAAAGAAATCAACTATAAAAATATAAAAAAAAAACCTTGATTTGACTAATGCTACAGTGCAAAACCTTTCAACAAATGTTATATACTAGTATTTTCACCTTGGTTTAGTTTAAATCAGCTCGTTTATAACCGTACATATTCGTAACCTAACGGACAATAATTGGTAGTCATGTCTCTATTATTATTATATATAATTTGTTCCAATTAAAAGAAATGGAACCATGTTTTGCCTCTTCGATTATATTTTAATGGATAGATGACTAGATTAACACAAAGCTAAATGTGTATCTTTCATTATATGAATCACTCGCAATTAGTTCCTTTATCTTATATAAATAACACGTGAAAAAGATTTATTTAGTTTAAGTTTTTTCATAATTACATATACGCATTTTTTTTTTAATAATTATGCATAGAGAGAGAAGTAACCTTAGAGAGCCACATGAGACTATAGGATGAGTGGACAAAATGAAGGCTTTTGTTGAGAAAAAGCCTTGTATAGAATGATCCTGGGACTCCAAAAAAGTAACATGGTGGTAAAGACGAGTTGTGGACCAGTAGCTGTGTAAGGTTCTTTTGAAATTTCGATACAGAGAGAAAAAGAGTGTTGAAATCATTATGTGGAAGATCATTCAAGTAGAACTGGATTTCTGGTGATTCATCATGACCTAATTTGAGTCTGATCTCGTGAATTGACTTGATAAGTTCCGATGCCACTAGCAAAGTGTTGGGTCCAGATGAACATCCAAGATCCGCCATGACTAGAGTTTTTGGGAAGTTCATACCACAATAAAGATTGGTCAAAGCATCTTCAATTATGGGTTTTGTCATTAATATCACCTTTCTCTGTCATACATAAGTAGTAAATTGTAAACAAGAATTAACAATGAGTTTCTTTATGTGTGTATGATCTATATCACTATATGTATGCATGCATAAACAGTTTTCATACTTTCACTATATCATGCTCATCTTTCAAGAATGAATATTACTATATCAAGAGTTTGATGACCCATGATATCACAATCAAACATTATAAATAAATAAACTATAACCCAATAATACATACATACATATATACAAACATACCTATGTGTGATTGTGTGTGCATATGTGGTTACGTATAGGGTTTATGCTAGCCTTCTTGGGTCGATATTGGTTTTAATTTCAAGAACATGACGACTGATCAGAGTTTAATATGCTATATATGGCATTTGTGTATGTATCTGTATACATATATACATGAGGTTATATACAAAAATATATATGCATGGTACCTGTAGAAGAGAATTGTTTGAATAGCTATAATCTCCATCACCACCATTCATACGAAGTACCTCAGTGACGTCCATGAAACACACTAGACCAAAACACACTCTCAATATACATCGATTGGGTTGGAATACATCCTATTTATATACAAATTGATGCTATTTTATAATCATAACAAACATGTAATAATATTTTATAATCATTAATTTTTTTGTTCCATTCTTCTTTGCATCATACATTACAATATTTTATAATCATAACAAACATGTAACAATGGTTTTATAATTCAAGTTGAAATTTTTATTCGCTTATTATCATTTTAAAATAATTGTTTTATTTAATTGTAAGTTTCTGTTGCCCAATGGTCTTTGTTAAAGTATTTATTACATAAATATAAATAACGTTTTAATAAAATATTATCAACTATCTATGAATCCAAGTTAATAAAATTAAATTATTAAATTTACAATTATAAGCAAACATTTTAACATGGACAGTACTACAACAATATAATAAGTCATATCTATACTATATTATAATACATGAGGGAAGGATTCCCAAAAGTTAAGAACTTCTTCCCCCATTATTTATAAATAAACCCCTAGAATGAGGGTAAAGTGGTCTTTTAAACCATAATTATTTTTTAGTCCCTCAATCTATTACATTTAAATCCTTGACATTTAACATAATTATGGGTAATTAGTTACACTCCCCCCCCCCCCCTTAATTCTTTAATATATTCCTGCGATATCTTATAACCCGTAATGTTTTAAAAAAAAATCCGAAGGTACCATGACGATCGGCACATTTTTTTAGACGTTTCGATAGTTGTCTTTTTTAGTTTCGTCGTGCGTTCATAAAGTACAAATAGCTGATGCGTAAATGTACAATTGATTAAAGCCAACATTTGTTTTTTACCCAAGCCAGCTTTAACCATTACCTAGCTACCGTGCATTAACATTTGTTTTTTACCCAAGTTTTTTATTTTGAACGACATTAATAAACTAAAATATTCCCTAATTTTACTTGTACAGAGTCAGTTTGTTGTGGCATGTTTAATATAGTAAGTATAGATAAAACTCACAACAAACTTTCTATTAAACATGCCACAACAAACTAAACAGGATATGTGCATCTTATTTTAAAAACTTAAAACTCACAACAAACTTCCTAAATAAATGGATGACCAATCTAAAACTAAACCCTAATGGACTACTATAAATACATAGCAAACACTCACAATTCTACATTTCTGTTGCTAAACAGATTTAAAATATGGAGCCAGTTCTGAATTTACTTGATGTGAAAAAACAAGCATGCGCTATCTGAAAAATCTAAGGTCGGTTCTATGATAAGTTTTGTTATATCGCAATAATGAATGATTGTTTTCTTTTATTTACTTTTATGTGAATACTAACTTATTTGATTTTTCAGATTCAATACACCAATTTAAACACCCCAGTTGTCGAACAAACTTTTGTTAGTTTTTAAGTAATATTTTCGCTTATAATCTTTCATATTAACAAGTTCGTTATGTTATTATTTGGTGTTTTATTGTAGGATGATGGTGATAATAGTGTTGAAATTATTTCTTATGGTGCAATGTTCGGTCCATACAAGTCTAAGCTTCAACGTCAATTTAGTGAAGAGGTAATTTTAAAATTTATTTAATCTTTTTTAAATTTTTTTATTCAATAATTGTTCTTTTTTAAATTTATTTAATCATTTTTTAACTTTTTTATTAAATTTTTGTTTTTTAAGGATCGGAAGTATGACAAAAGAAAAGATCTAAGAGACTCTCTGAATGGAAATGGGTCGAGGTTATAAATTTAGATGATTCTGAGGACGATGAGAAAAAAGATGAATTAGATGATACTGCTAATTCGAGCACAAACAAGAAAAACGGATCAAAAAGGAAGAGATTTTAGATGAAATATATCAAGTGTTTTTATGGTTTTTTCATTTTCAGTTGTTTTTGTTTGATATAGACTATCCCATGAATAATAAAGTTTATTTTATATTTGAAGTTTATGTTTTGTGTTATTTTATTGCACTTATAATTTACATCTCGATTGAACTAATATACTTTAGTACTTAATCATTTTCGTATTATATAATTTACATGTTCGTACTTGATCATTTCCAAAGAGATAAATTCGATTACCAAGAATGGCCAAAACATGAAAACTACCTCTTGGTTTGGAGTAAATTCAAGATTGTATTTACAAAGCACACTAAACTTATTCAATTTAACAGTCATGTTCCACGAGGATTTCGTATATATCGATTAGTGCCTTCTATAAAAAAAACTGTTGGACGACACGAGATATGAAAAAATAATTATATAATATTATAGATTTTTCGAATAATTTGTATTTCTTAAATAAAAAGATAAAGTTAATAAAGATATAAACTTTTACATCCTATTTTTTTTATAAAAATTGTTTTATAAAAATATGATTTTTTAAATATTTATAAAAATGAAATTTAACATTAGTTAAAGGTGTTTAAAACGTACCTACAAGTCACCTACTATTTTTTACTTTTTACTTTTTCAAAAACGAAAATTTTAAAATTAAAGTTTATTGGATGAGTATGATGTGGATATTTAAAAAAGTCATGGACTTTAAACAATAAAATTATAAACTTTATCATTTCACCAACAAAATAAATTTACTTTATAACGATAGCAACTTATTTTTTATTTTTTGTCATTTGTTTAGTATTTTTTATTAACAACGAATCTTTACATGTTTAAAACAGTTTTTCTATACTTTATTTATTATTAATTTTTATAACAAAACAAAACTTTGATATTTAGTAGATAGAAGATAAACTATGTTCCAAAATTTTAGGAATTATTTAATACTAATTTACGGATTAGTAGATAGATAGTAAACTATATCCCAAAATTTTAGGAATTATTTAATACTAATTTACAATATTTAGTAGATAAATATTAAACTATGTCCCAAAATTTTAGGAATTATAAGTCAACTAATAAAAAAAATAATTATTGCATTTATTCTTGGATATTAATCTAATAATTTGTATTTTTTAATTAAAAAGTAATAAAGTAATAAACTTTAAAGCTAAACTAAAAAACTGAACTTACTATGATATAAAGTTAATAAAAAAATAATTATTTTATAAACATTTTTATAACAAATAATATAAATAAAATACTCCAGAAATTTACAATCTTTACTAGATAAATTCTAAACTGGGTTCCAAATTTTTAGGAATTATAAGTTCAACTATATTGTTATTGATAATATTAGTCAGTTCTAAAATAATTATTTACCAACTTGACTAGATACATAGTAATAGATTGTGTTGCATATTTTTACGGATTATTAGTTAAAAGTAGACTCATATAGATAAGATTAGTTAGGAACTAAAAATTTGAACTTAGTATGATATAAAGTTAATAAAGATATAAACTCCTATCATCCTATTTTTTATAAAAACAGTTTATGAAATCTTATAAAACTATAAATTTTTTATATTTGTAAAAACCCAAAATTTAACAATTTAAGTTAAAGCTCTAAAACGTACTTACGAGTCAAATACTATTTTTTGTTTTTTATAAAAACGAAAATTTTAAACTTAAAGTTTATTGGATGAGTACTATGTGGATATTTATGAAAAGTTATGAACTTTAAAGAATAAAATTATACCTTATAGTTTAACCAATAAAATAGACAAACTTTACAATTATAACAACTTATCTTTTATTTTTTGTCTTTTGATTATTAATTTTTATACAAAAAAAAAAAACAATAGTTTTTGTCTTTTGGTTATTATTTTTTATAAAAGAACAAAACTTTTACATATGTGTAAACTTATGACATATATCCACCACAATAATGTTATCATAAATATTATACGAATAAGAAAACTAACAGAAACGAGTGTTGCAATGCAAAGTGTCGCCCCCGCCGCATCGCGCGGGCACCCTACTAGTATATTATAATGCATGAGGGAGGGGTATTTTAAGATACCCAAAAAAATAAGAACTTTTCCTCCCTTTATTTATAGAAAGACCCCTAAAATGAGGGTAGTTTGGTCTTTTAAACACTATTTATTTTTTAGCCCCTAAACTTATTATACTTAAATCCCTGAGATTTTAACAAAATTATAGATAATTAGTTACAATTCACACCTCCACAACAACTTATAATTTTTTTACATATTCTTGATATATCTTATAAACTATATTGTTTTAAAAAATCCAAAGATAGCACGACGACCTACACATTTTTGTCGACGTTTCGGTAGTTGTCTTGTTCAGTATCGATGTACGGGTTAAAAGGTACAAGTAGATGATGCGTTGTACAAGTGATTAAAGCAATGTGTGATATCACAATTTAATTTAATGTTATAATATAAGTTAAATTTTAACAGAAGGTGAGTGGGAGGTTTTCCGGGTGACATGTTTCAAATTTCAAAAGGTTTTGAAAGGGGGGGGGGGGGAAGGAGAGAGGGAAAAAGAGAGCCAGATCTGCAAAACAAACTCTCCTATCTTCTCAAACCCTACTTCCAATTCTCCCTCACGCCACTCTCAAACCCTACTCTCCAATTTAGAAACGATACAATGGAGTCGGAAAACAACGAAGGTATATTTTGATGTTTCCTGACTTTTTTTATTGTTCATCTGAGTGTGTTAAAATCCAGTGGCGGGCAGCCTAGGTTCCAAACGTGATCACCGGTTATCGAATGACGATGGAAGATACCGGGTGCGGTCCACGAAGAGGTAAGATATGGCTTCTGTTATTATCATTCTGAGCTATAGTTGGTAGTTTTGGTCAGATTAAAGTTTAACCATGGT
This sequence comes from Helianthus annuus, assembly GCF_002127325.2. Lineage (NCBI taxonomy): Eukaryota > Viridiplantae > Streptophyta > Magnoliopsida > Asterales > Asteraceae > Helianthus > Helianthus annuus. Next base: position 8,670,489 of record NC_035443.2, read on the forward strand.
TGATGTTGGTTATTTCGACGAATAGAGGCGGAGGTGGTGACTACCGGTTGCGGTGCTGACCTCCGGTTGCCGAAAAAGTGATGGTTGGCGATGATAGCAACGTGGGTATTGGGTGCTGGTCGATCAAGTATGGATCCAACTAGAGGTTGTTTGGTGAGGTTATTCCATCTTTCATTGTTCAACATGGTTTTCTGTAGATTCAATTGCTTTTACTTTGATAGTTTGACTTTAGTAATTTGAATACAATAAGCATTCGTATGTTGCATATTCAACTTTTTATTAGCTACAGGTTCATTATAGCATTTCAATTTTGTAAGCATTAAACACAACATAATTCCTATCTATAAGAAGAATATGTTAGTTATTACACATTCTTCTAATAACCAGAGAGTTCATATTAAAATATGAAAAAATAAAATATGAATTTGGTTTTTAGATTGATGATTTACAATTAAGATACATTTTATTTTTTTATAAATTAATCATTGTATAGTTTTACTTTTGGTGCCAAACTAAGAAGCTAAGAACTGAATAGATGATTGTAGTGCTATTTATTTATAATAACTATAGTCTTGGTGAGAATTTATCTATGCAATAGGCAGAACTGGAAAATGCCATTTCTCATTTTCTTTTTCTTTATGGCCAAATTTTGCTTCCCTTTCTGTTGATGCTGATGGTGTTAGAGAAAATCAATGTCAGCCTAATTTTAGGAAAAATGTTGTACCCACCAACTGATGTAGTTCTTATCATCTAAAAAAATAATTAAAATGTTTGGTAACAAGTATTGCTACATTCTATTTCAAATGCTTTTTATTGCATACTTTTGCTATGCGTAATCACATATCCAACTATTGCGAATGAAAGTTATAGGTGTTGAGGGGGGCTATGATGACTAAATGAGATTCGCCAGCTTAAATCCTGTGACTTTGGAAGTCCAAAAGTTCTGGTAAGTTTTGGTTTAAAAATATGTAGATTTCAATACACAAATATCATTCATCTTGTTTGTAAAGCTTTGACATATTACATATATTCCTTTCATCTTCTAGCTTTGCTTTCATTGGATAAGGTTTTCTATGTTTAATAGGTCAAAGGGGGAACCAAATATATCCTACATTTGTACTACATATTATCATGCACCTAAGCTCATATTTGGTGCAACTGAATACACGACTGCAATGGGTATATGGTCAGATTGTTATGTCCTTGCAGAATTTCTTCTTGGGCAGGTTCTTTTCAACACCATCTCTTAGGGTTTGTTTGGCTAGCTGTAATCAAATAATAAATTGATGAAACAAACTAGGTAATGAGATCAAAATAGTAATGGAATGATCATTGCATTCCAATATCATGTTGGGTTGAGGTGTGAGTGTAGGAGCAAAATTAGTTATAAATATTTTAATGCATTATATATATTTTTTTGAAGAGTGACTTTTTATGTACATGACTTAGCTGTCACCGGGAGTTTGTCAAAGACAAACTCCTGTCAGCCCCGCACTTGAGGATGCGATGTTCTATCGGGCCCCGGCCCCCGCGCAAGCTGATCTCCCCCCGGAAACCATACTGCCCCCACACGAGAGACTCGCTGAGGTAACAGCTGGGTAAAACCGGGTGTGCCCTCAGGACCGCACCATGCCTCGGTAGGATACGATCCATCATTGGGACCGCTACTTATGGAAAATAAAGAAGTAATTTAGTAAAAAAAACTGAAATTTATTATAAGAGATTGTTAGTGAAAATAAAACCATTGTAATTTTTCATACCATTACATGACGAAATGACAAAAAAAAACACCTAATTACAGCATATAAAATGCTACCTTATATCATGCTCTTACTTGCTATATATACTTTGTGGGTTTTTAGTTTTATAATTTTCCTCTGCAACATTTTTCATTCTTAGCCTATTTTTCCAGGTGAGAGTGGAGTTGGCCAATTTGTAGATACAAGAAATTATAGAGGACGCTGATCTCGATGATGAGAAATGATGGTGTGACAATATGGATGAGATCTTTGAGATGTTTAAGCTGTATGATTACTAAATTTTTAACCTCATGATCCAAAGTACTTGACACTTGAGCTTTTAGTTTTCAACATTTATGTTTAAGACTTATCTTTCCTTATTTGTGTGTTATTTTATATAACATTTAATTATGTTTAAGACTTATTTTTCCTTATTCGTGTGTTACTTTATTACACCAATGGTTTCTTGAAGTACTTAATAATTTAAATTCTAAATTTAGCAACTACTAGACATGTATAACACTTATGACATATATCCACCACAATAATATTATCATAAATATTATACGAATAAAAAAACTAGCAGAAACGAGTGCCGCAATACAAAGTGTTGCTCCCGCCGCATCGCGCGGGCACCCTGCTAGTATATATATATGGGAGGGTTTAAATGAGAACGCTAAATATCGCGAGAACCGTGAGAACGAATCAAAAAACCGCGAGAACTTTGTCAAAAACAATTCAAATTCAAAATTTCTTTTTACACTTATCGTTATTATTCGAATACAATGTTATAAATTTCATTTATACGTTTAAATTTACGTGAATTCGTAAATAAAGAAAATTTACACATGTGTAAGTTTGCCATTTACACATGTGTAAATTTGTTATATTTACACATGTGTAAATATTCTAATAAAATTGATTTTGAGAGGAGAAATGAATTATTTGATGTTGTAAATTCTTTTTTTTTTTTTTGATGTTGAATTTTAATTACAATGAGGTTAGTATTAAAAAATTTGGTTTTGATTGTTTTTTTATTCGTTCTCACGGTTCTCGCAATATTTAGCGTTCTCAAGATAACCCTCCCCTATATATATATATATATATATATATATATATATATATATATATATATATATATATATATATATATATATATATATATATATATGAGAAGGATAAATCGAAAACCCACTTGAGTTGAGAAAACTCAGAAAACCTTTGTAAAAAAACCATGTAAACTCAAGAAACATTTCTAAAAAAAATAGAAAATGTAATATACATATATTTGAACATTTTTAAAAAAGAAACACAAAAAACACCAAGTAGTTTTTTTTTAAAAAAATGTTACAAAATTTCAGGTTACATAATATATATGTCCAAAAAAATGTAACATACAAATTTTCAACATTTAAAAAAAATAATAAGCGTATTTTACATTTTTTTCATAAATAGGTCCGTGTACATTTATATTACATTTCCTATTTTTTTAGAAAAAAATAAAAATGTTACATAGGGTTTATTTGGGTTTTCTCAACTCACATGGGTTTTCGATTTATCTTTCCCCGCCGCCTGTCTCTCCTCTCCATCCTCTCGTTCCTCTCCCTCCTCAGTCGCATATACTCACGGTATCTCTCTCTCTCTCCTCCTCCCTTCCACCCCTCCTCAGTCTCTCCCCCGCCATAATACCTTGCAAAATTATATATAGGAGTGTTATCTTAAGAACTTTAAATATTGCAAGAACCATAAGAACTAATAAAAAAAACCAATCAAAATCATTTTTAATACAACTCACATTATATAACCCTACAAAAAAGCATGCCTCTCTAGAATGAAAAGTTGCAACTTTTAAAAAACCACACAAATACCTAATGGTTTGGATATAGACATAATGGTTTGGATAAAAGGTTTTAAATACATCACACACCTTCAAAAAAGTCACAACATTTCAAACTACTTTTTGTTGTGAAACAACGACCTACTAGCAACTAACATACAGACAAGAACAAGGATTATATATATTATAGAGAGAAATATAGAATATGGAATTCGTATTCATTCAGATGTATAATATCAATTACATGAAACCTCTATTTATAGATGCTTAACATTAATACAAAGGTAATAAATATATGGAGGTTACATATGTGGAGAGTCACCACATTATGATGCATTCATTCACCACATTATGATGCATTCATAACACTCCCCCTTGACTATCCACATGTTGAAATATAATAGTCTACTGTTCTTTTAATACGCTAGTTGATGCTGCCTCGTTAAAACCTTGCTAGAAAAACCCAGTGAGATAAAACCATAGCTAAGGAAAAAAGAGTGCAGTGCGTATTTCCCCCTGATACTTTTGGATCAGGTGTGTGCCTCATTAAAAACCTTGCTAATAAAACCCATTGGGATAAAACTTAGTTAAGGGAAAAAGAGTGCAACTTGAATAAATCTCCCCCTCATTATAATATGTATCCTTTAAGTAAAGTGTGTCCATCATCCTCGAAAGTTGCTCAAAACTTTTGTAGAATGATTTGTAGTTTGATGCCTTGAAGTGCAATCCTTTATGTTGAGTAATATTGTAAAATCTTCTTGTGAGACTTCTAGTGCTTCCTCTTGCGCACAAATACCATAAGATCCAAGACTATTTGTGTTACATTCTTTATATCTACAACACTAACAGAACTAACTTTCATGGGATTAGTAAAATATAGACACATATCATTCTTACCTTTAGGGTATCGACATATCTGCTTTACCATTCAAATGTCTCCTCATTGGACATGTGCTATATCATGTTGATAAATTCAAATAAAAAATATATATTATCAACATTTAAGTTAATGCACAATTGCACTTTAGCCATGGTACTTTTTGACTAAGTAGTTCAACATCCCTTTCTTGGGGTTGATAAGAATATTTTTTCTATATCAAGCGATCAGACAATTGTTCATGTACTCAACAAATGAGCTTTTTCTATATAACATCTTCTAGATGTAGTCAGATTGATGAGCAAAAATAGTACATATATACTCGAATTACAGGTCGAGAATAACTACACTTTGTAAAGGTCATTCAAAATTTTCCTCTTTAGTTTGAGAGTTCCCTCTCGATGATGTTTACATTATCACTGTAAGAGTGAAATCTTGTTTAAATAGATGTAGCTCATTTTATCAAAATTATACCTCTCTTTTCAGAGTATAGTCAACTGTACCACATACGAGTAGTTTCCCGTGAAAACCCGAACTTTCAATGTTAGTAATGTTAATTTTGTGACTCTAACTTCTCGTTATTTACTTCTCTCCAATGCGTTGCGTCGAATATTTTGTGTTATTATAACTCGGTTAGTTAACCTGTTTGTATAATTGAGCCACACATATTGGGCCTCATGTTTACTACCCGTATCGGCCACACACACACACTCGGGGCCCAAACCAAACGCACGTATCCACCCAAACACAACCGAACCTTAGAGTTGAGCCCACTCCTCATGGACTTTGAATGTGTTAACTAGAATTATGTGACTATAGTAAATTCACTTTAAATCCTTGTTACCCCAAGGCCTGGTCGCGCGAGCCCAAACTGAACCAAGCCCACCTTCTTAATTTCTTGTTTACGTAGATTTGTAAAAGAGTAATTGAATATTTGCAAACCCTAATGAACCCCACTCCTCTCTTGGATCATGACGGCAGTGGACACCCCCTCTTGAGACATCAACCCATTTGATCAAGCGATTGGTTAGTGATCTCTATTTAGTGATCTTATTTGTGAGCAATCTTGATTAATAAATTATATATGCATGATAATGTTATGCTTTTGTATGATGTAAACGATGCTAGGAAGGATATGATGAATCTGATTTAACACATGCACTCTTGCATGAACTGTTACATAAATGAATGATTTAACATATGTGAACGATGAGTATTGAGGAGTATATTTGTAGATGTATGTTAGGGTTCATGCTAGAATTAATGTTGTATGATGAAACATGATGCGATGGATCTTTGTATGCGACTCGACATTAAGAGTAATAGGTTAAGATCTCATATGAATGATTTAGTGATGTAAAACTCATGGTTATGACCTCTAGATGTAGGCATGTAATCGGCCAAGAAAGAGGATGATCATTGATGTAGTGTTAGTGGTAAATATTACAGATTGTTTTATGATGATGATGGAACTAGTAGCATGTTTAGTATAAGGATTAATCGGGTCAAGTAAATGTGTGAATTAGGAGGCAAATCAATGGTAAAACACATAGCAATGGGTTGGGCTGCAGGGATGTAACATCTGGGCCGGTGTTGCTTGGGCTGCCCATGTAGGGCCTCACATCACACCACGTTTGGGCCGGTCCGAGTGGGCCATGAGCTGAAATAGAAAACCACAAAAGGGTTGCGGGCTGAGACATGTTTGGATCTGGGTCTCTCATGTCGGGCCTCGGGCCAACTGGGTTGCACCCTCGACTATAAGTGCATAGGCCTGTTTACATTATTGGGCCGCACATGTATAACGCGTGGACTTGAAGTATATGCAAGTAAATTTTATTTGTATGTATGAAGTATGTTTGATCTACTACATGCTAAGTATGTTCATATGTATGAAGTATGCTTGATTTTCCATAAATGATAACTAGAAGTCTTTAGGTTAGTGGGTAAATTGGATGGGTAATATGTTAACGTGGTTGGGCTTTCCACTGTTGCCGAACCAAACGAATTAGTAAGCCCATTCTAACAGGATTTGGGCCTCATCATAATGAGTGGGCGGGATAAACGGTGATGGGCTGGGTATGTCTTTGGGTTAAGATTGTTGGGTCGGGTAGTGTGGTTTGGACTGAACGGGAAAGTGCAGGCTATATATATATATATATATATATATATATATATATATATATATATGTGTGTGTGTGTGTGTGTGTGTGTGTGTGTTTATGTTGGGCCGAAGTCTGATGGGTTGTGGCAACTCAAGGTATTGAAAACTAGTGTTAACATTAGTTATGTTATCAAGGTAATTTTGGGCTCGATGGGCTACATACACACTGACATCGATAGAGCCAGTGGGCCGCACCATAATTGGAATAATGTAACAAGCTGGCAAGTGTTATTAGTCGGTTATGTTGCGATATGTAGTTATCTGTGATTTGAATATTTATTGTGCATTATGTGAACTACATGTGATATGTACCTACGTGAACTATTATGCTATGCGTGCCACGAGATGATCAGTCTGTGTTTACAACTTGTTATAATAAGTGCATTTTTGGTGCATGAGTCTGATTGATATCGGTAACCATGTTAGGATTGATTTGAGCAATTGAACACGTAATTAGTCTTACCGAGCAAACCAAAGGTGAGTTCACTACTTTTGAGCATGCGTCCCGGTGGTTGGGACAGTCAGTGGGTATCCCCGGGAGGGATAAGTCTTTTGGGTAAAACTGGTATATTGAATAATATTCTCATTCTATCACTCTTAAGTCCCATCTTTTGTTACCGGGGAGGTAACGGGGTATTAGTTGGTAGCGCTACTTAGGTTTGGCACCCTCACACCGTACCAGGGAGGACGGTTGTGAACTCATGACCCAATCGGGCCCAGTGTTTTGATAGGAGCACTGGGGAACGGGCAAAACATACATCAGGAGCCGTCTTGTTCAGTATCGAGATATTATCAATATTACTTTTGTATTTGTTAATGAACTGGAATAATCACTTGGTAATAAACATTTTCATAAACTGTGAACTCGCTAGCTTTGTCTGATACACTTGTTGCATGCTCGCAGGTCATTAGATATCTTGGATTTGGGAACTTGCTGTTTGGAGTAGCAGGAGTGGTCATGGGTCGATTGGAGGGATTTATGTGATTGAACTATTGATATCATACATTGGTTTTTGAAACAGTTTAACATTGATTTATTATTTGCTTCCGCTGAACATGTTGGTTTCATTTAAACTCGTTATTGGTATTTTTCTTAAATAATTGAGGATTTCATTTCGAAGCTTGTATGGGTTCAAGGTGATTAGTGGCTCGTTATTGGTATGTCACACGCCTAACAGGGAAACTCCCTAGCTGGTATTTTGGGGGTGTGACAGTTTGGTATCAGAGCCACTGGTTATAGTGAACTTGGTTTTAAAATGTTTTCATAAGACCAGACTATCAGGGGTGTTTAAAAAAATCCGGATCCGAAACCGAATCCGAAATATCCGAAAATCCGTATCCGAAATATCCGAAATTTCGGATATCCGAAAATTCGGATATCCGAAAACCGGATAATCCGAATTTTCGGATTCGGATTCGGATATGAATTTCAAAAATTTCGGATAATCCGATTATCCGATATCCGAAAACTAATTATTTTTTTATAAATATATATAGTATATGAGCATTATATTTTGTTTGAAGTATTGTAAAAGTTAGTAAAAAAAGTAGCAAATAATTATATTCGTGTGAATTTATGATTGTTTTTAGTTTTAAATGTTGGAAATTTATAAAATCGAATATAAGTTTAGTTTTAATTTATACACGAAACGGATTTTTTGATTTTTTTTTATAAATTCGGATATCCGTTTGGATATCCGAATCCGTATCCGAAATTTCGGATATCCGAAAATCGGATATCCGAAATTTCGGATACGGATTCGGATATCAATATTCACTATCCGAAATTTTCGGATATCCGGTTTTCGGATATCCGAAAACCGGATAATCCGATCTTGAACACCCCTACAGACTATAACCGAACAGTTCCAAAGTCGCCCATGACACTCAGCTCCAGACTACAAGGTTCGTTTCTCGTTTACTATTGCATAGTATATCTAGTGTTTGCTTATGAATAACATCACACATGAATGCACACTTAGCACTGTAATATGAACTTCTATGTTACCAACCCATGTTACGTGTTTTAAGAGTGCGATTCTTCTTGAACTTTCATGATCTATGTTGTGGTGCCATCTGTCTTATTGCTCGAATTCGGGGAACCTTTTAGCGCGAGTTAAGAGGCACTGAGATAAGCATGCAAATTGCCTTATTATTATGGGTGCACACATAATAATAATGTGGGGTGCATGTAAGTCCTAGTGAGGGTTAACGAGTGTGAGAGTGGTTCCGCTCTGTTAATTGATGTTATGTTAGAACTCAGCAGTCTATAGGAGTCATAGCAGTGATTGCCTCCTACTCGAACATGATCTTCTCACCCCTTTCTGAATCCTTACGAATCTCGATGCTATCGAGTATCACATGATCACACATCTGAACGCCTAGCGAACTGTGTAGAATGTTAGGTGCTAGTATGAACGTCCCTGAGTTGGATGGCTCAGCATCAAATGATTGGACTATACTTTCCTCACTTATCTTTGTTTGCTGGAACTTAGCGTGTTGACGCCTTAGATCCCAAAGTACGATCACTTCTACAACACTCTAGCAACATTCCGTGTATTACCCCAGTAGACTTTCAAGAACAATGGACAAGAGGGCGAGCGTAGTGCCTTACCAACCCCAGTATTAGAACGACCCTGGTTACCAGCAACGAACACCAGCAGACTGATTGCAACTGAATCCCTAACCCTAGTCAGTGACTTATGGTGGTCAACTCTTACGAATCAATTTGGACATAAGCGATGACAACAGATTATAGTGTGGGATGTGTGACTATCAGCATGACGAGTAGCGCTTTAGGACATGGCACAGGATGTGAAAAGATAGACCCTGTTGGTGAAAGATTGTAGGGCTCCGTTTCAAGCAACGGCATTAAAGGCAACAGTCACGGTGACATCAAGGTACTCATAATCGTAGCCTACCGTATGGAAACAAGGGTAACTTCGACAAGGATTGACTGGTATTAAGTCAAATGTTAACAACCAAGGAAATGATGACAGTATTGGGAATCCACGTAACCGTAACCACACTGGTGGTGGTGCTTGTGGAAGGGCATATAGGATTGGCGTGAGCAACGCCAGGTATAACAGCAACATGGTAGCTAGTGTGAGTAACTAATCGCTTCGTCTCTGTTCTGTTTAACACTGACGCTTCTTGAAGTCGAACCTGTTGTGGAATTGACGGAGGGCAAGACGATCGAAATCTCATGGGTTTGTTGGGATGCAAACTTGACCTTGTGGGACAAGTGTTCAACATCGGCCTTCCTTCTACTACCCCTGATGGTTACAATGCAGTAGTTAGTGTGGATTGGTTATCCAGAGATCGCGCAGATACACTAGTGAGGAGAAAATTTTGTGTGGAGAATCGTTATTTATTCTAAAGCGTCAGAGTGGTGCAAAGGTTAGCGTCATTTCAGCTATGAAGGCCAGAAGTGTCTACGAAGGGATTACTCCGCTATACTGACAACCGTTACTGATGTTAGGGCTAAGGAAACAGAGCATCGAGGATCCACCAACCATTTTTGATTCCTTTCGGTGTGCTACCCAAGGCACTTTCGGGCTTACTTCCACAACTGTTAGGCGAAATCTCAGTCTGATCTCGCGCCAGAGGCAGCCCTGACTACACGCACTCTTACCGTCTTGCACCAGGAGGGTTGCAAGAGCTGTCTAAACAACTGCAGGAACTGTTGGACAAGAGTTTTGTCGGACCTAGCTTTTCGCTTTGGGGAGCCCCGGTTATATCCATGAAGATAAGCCTTTTCGTATGTGTACTGATTTTCAAGAACTCCATAAGGTGACAATAGAGAACTGTTTGCCTCGACCATGTATTGACGGAAGACCAAGAGGAGAATGTTCCTGAAACGGCATATCGAACGCAATACGGCCATTGCGACTTTGTACATCATGACCATGGAGTTAATCAACCCACTAGTAGCTTTATGGACCACATGAATCGACCATATTTATGGATGGCGTTCTGGATCATTTCCAAGAGGAAGGAACATCATGGGCGACAGTTGTATCTAATTTTAGAGCTCCTGAGGGAGGAGCCCCTCCGTGCGAAGTCTTATTAAAGGTAACTTCTGGATTCGAGAGATACCTTTTCGGTCATATGATCAACGAAGTAGGAAATACACGTGGATCTTGTTAAAGAACCATTTCGTTAGATATTGTTTGGCACCAAGGATCCCTTCGAGGATGCAGCAATTTCTTGGTCACACTAGACTTTATCGCAGATTCACCACAGGATTTTCGAAGATCGCGCAGCTTAAATCTCTTTAGCACAGTAGGGTGTTGTGTTCATGAAAGACAAAACAGAAGGACTTCTTTTCAGCATTCGAATCCCAACTCTGCAATGTTTACACACCGACGCAACACGAGAGAGTGATGACTTACGTAATGGACTTATAGGAAGAACTACACGAGTCACGACCTGCGGTGGAAGCCGTAGTCTTTGGATTTAAATTGGAGGCATTACTTGGACGGTACCGAATGCACCACTTAGACTGATCACAAGGGCCTCCCGTGTACCCTTGTTTCAAGAGAGCTAAACATGTGATGGCAACGCTGGGTGGAACTTTTGAATGAATACGACCGTGAAACCTGGACGTGCACGAGCTTTGCAGCTCGCTATCGACTTTAACATACCTGATCAGACTAGCCTTATTCAAGTTGAAGAACTGAAGGAAGAGAGTTCTCAAGATTGACCCATGCGGAGCATGGGGAAGCAACCTTTGGCAGGACAAACGATATTTGCTACTTCATGGAACGAAATTTGGACCTCACTATACATCAACCTTAGGGAACTGGTGCAGGCGAAGCACACGGGCCTCGATATCCTATTCATCTGAGTTTTGATAGGATGTATTAAAACCCGAAGACCATGTACGGCTGACCGGGCCTGAAGGCCCACATAGCAACACAAGAGAACAATGTTTGACTTGTGGGAAAGTCAAGGTGGGATATTAGCAACCAGAAACACATTTATGGAAATGAGAACAGACTGCCATGGGTTTTATCACTGGTCTACTTACAACTCGAAACGGAAACATTATCATCTGAATGATCGTTGATGGACTCACGTTACCAGCACACTTTCTTGCAATCCAGAAAACTGATTAGTCTTCACAGTTGTGAATGTTCCTCTGAGAGAGGCGGCCTTTAGGCACGAGGTGCCAACTCCTGTTACCACTGAATTTGACCTATGCATGATTTATGTCAGGCAATATACAACACCCTTGGCTCACGTCAGGACCAGAGCATTGCTTATCGCCATTGGGCAAACGATCGGAGGAAGCAAACTCTCCTGGCATTCGAAGACATGCTGCGAGCATGTGTATGACTGGCTTTGGTGCAAATTTGAAGGACTTTTACCTATGGTTGAGTACTACGGTGGCAGTTATCATCTTGGTAACCAGACAGCTCTGTTGAGGCATTACATAGATGATAATGCCAACCTTCTTGATAGACTGGGATGGTTGACAACTTAATTACTTGTCCAGGACTGGTACTCGAAACTCTTGGGAAGGTTGTTGGATCGGGAGTCGATTGGCGGCAACGCGTGACTGTCAGGAAAACTGATAAACTGGGGAAATGTTGGAAGATCGCTGTAGGCGATTGTGTCATGTTGAAAGTCTCACCCTGGGAGGGTGTGGAATGCTTGGGAAGCATGGTGAGCTTAACTGACGTCACGATGGATTATTCAACAGTCTGGGAAGAATCGGTAGCGTAACCTACAAACTCAAGTTACTTGACGAATTAGATAACGTACACGATGTCAATTTATGTCTCGAACCTAAAGAAGCGTCTGTTCGACGCAACACTTGTGATACCCTTGTTAGAGCCTAAAGTTAACGACAAGTTGCGGTTGTCAAGGAACCTATCGAAAACATGAACCAGGAAACCAAGGTTAGTTAACATGGTCGCATCCCAATCGCGAGAGTTCGTTGGGACTCAAGACGTGGACCGGAGTTCACATGGGAACGTGAGGATCAAATGAAGCTCAAGTATCCTCAATTTTTTTTCTTGACGACCAATCTAATTCTGATGTAACTAGTGAATTTCGGGACGAAATTCCTCTTCAAGTTGGGGATGATGTGGCATCTGAGGAAAATCTACAACAATCTTATCTTGATTTATCACTCCACTCCTCTGTGCTTACTTGTCAAATTTCGGGACGAAATTTTCCTTTAAGATTCATATATATAACACCTATGGGGTTATTGTTTCATAATGCTTTGAGCATTTTTAATCCTTCAGGGGGTTTTCATACAGATGTCATTTGCAATTATCTCATACATGTATACGGTGATGACATCCATAAGTTGTTTTATTTGAAGTCATTCTGAGATTGCGAGGCCGCTTAAATATCTAAAGATTATCGCATCCACTACAAGGGTATACGTTTCCTCGTAATCAACTGCTGGGATTTAGGAAAAATCTTTATGTTAAAACGTGTGCCTTACATAAAAAAAACTCATTATTTACGTTTCCTTTTATTTAAAGACACTTATTTATAACCTACTGGTTTGACATCTATGGGTGTTCGAACTGCTGGTTCGAAAACGTTTAGTTTGTCGAGCAAATTTAGTTCAACCTTAAGTCATGTAGCCGTTTTGGCTATTTGTGTGCGTACACTCTTGCACACTTTCTATATACGTAATTTTTTTTCATCGATTACATCTATTGCTATAGCATAATCAAATATATCATTTTACACGTGTTTCATTACGGTTCCATATTGTACTTATTTTGTACATAATTCATCGCGATCTCATATTTGTTTGGTACTAGAGTTTCTTTTAGAAATCCATTAGCCTCTTTTGGGGTTTTGACAACAACCTTCTTTAAGTTTTAGTATGCAACCACTTATGGGGTTTTGTATGCAACCACTTATGGTGTTTTATGTGCCACCTCTTTTGGGGTTACACCAACTGCGTTACTCTGCTCTTTTTGTGTTTGTGGGTTTTATCTTTTTTGAACCGAATTATCTCTCACAATTTATTAATATGATAATCATTTTGTGAGTACTTCCATTCGATCAGATAAGTTTAAGCTGGTATATGTGACTTTGTCACCTTATTTGTGTTAGTGAATGCATCTTGTATTTCATTTGTTATTATTTGCAAATACACGCTCTTTCTTTTGGACTTCAGATTTGCATTGACCACTTCAGGGGTCGATATATAATATGATACATTTTTTTTTATGTTACCAGTCTTTCATTTTCTTGTCTCCCCCTAAGACTGGGAATACGATGTACATATCCCATTTTATATGTTATGGTGGTGCTATTGGTACATAGGCTGCACAACAAAATATATAAAAAAATGGAAACTTGGTTCTCTTCAGGAGACTAGTTGTAATGGGGAGTATTTGTGATAAGCAGTTGGTTTTGAATTGATATAATCAATCGACGAATTCCGTCTCGATTACGTATGCCTCTCACTATATTTCACATTGTGCCCAACAATGGTCCCTACAATTAGGTTGTCAAAGAACAGTGTTAAACCATGTAAAAAAAAACAACGTTCCATAGTGTTGGGCATATGCTACATACGGGTAGCTAAAACTCACATGTAACCATGTATGAATGCCACAATCCACACAATTGTACATTTCAATGGTCCCATATAAGAGGGATTGTTTGTAGGAGTTTATTGTTTGGAAGGGCATAAAAATTTATTTGCCAAAAAAAAACTAACTATACATATGATAAAGCATTTTGGGAGCAATGTTTTTAGATTACTTAGAGGTGCTAAGGTGCCGGTTAGCATGTTTGATTGTTTAGCATATCATGATGCTATCTTGATGACCTATTTGGTCATGCCGTGTGGTGAACGTATAAATATTCTAGTAACTTCTGGTTACTCACCATATTTGATTTAATGGAATATTGTGGAAAATTAGTATCATTTCTAGTAACTTCTAATATAGTCTTCTGACCATATTTGCTATACTCCCATACAACGTTCATGGTGGCATCATTACAATTTTCTTAGTTATGTATATGATCATAACCTTTGAATTGATCATCATCACATTCATATTAGGGAATAGGGCTGCAAACGAACCAAACGTTCGGCGAACAGTTCGTGAACCGTTCGGCGGGAAGTTCATTTGTGTTCGTTCATTTATTAAACAAACGAACATGAACAGAGGTCATGTTCGTTCGTTTATGTTCGTGAACGTTCGGTAACATGTTCGTTTGTGTTCGATAGTTCATTAGTGTTTTTAGTTTTTATATTTACTTAAATACTTCAAAATTCCGACAAATTAAATATCTAATAAGTATCGGTGTCAGTGTATTATATGTTCTGTTCATGAACGATTGTTTGTGTTCGTTTGTATTCATGAACATTAGTTTGTGCTCATTTGTGTTCGTCAACGTTCGTTTTTGTTCGAGTTGCCTAAAATTAACAAACAAACACAAACGAACACGAACAAGTTCATTTCCTTAACAAACGAATACGAACATAAAATCTCGTTCGATAAGTGTTCGTGAACGGTTCGCGAACACATATATTTCTTAACAAACGAACACGAACTACGTCTTGTTCGTGTTCGTTCGGTTCGTTTGCAGCCCTATTAGGGAATGGAGTAGAACCAAAACAAGCTTCATAACTTTTCATTATTTACTCACTCACATGAGTATAAAATCATTTCATTTTTTTTCATAACTCTTATAATGATTTTGCTACTTTAGGAGCATATGTCTCAAATGTGACAAGTGAAAAGAATTTAATCGATTTTTCTTGTAAATAATGTTCTCTTTGCTTACCATCAATTGAGAAGTAGTTGAGTCGTATAAAATTTATCAATCTTATATCTTACCACCTTTATATCGATCATTGTATAGTCATCACATTATTAAAAAGGTTGATCTCACTATTAACATGAGTATCATAACAATTTCCTCATTACCATGACCGTGAACTTTACAATGATCACTATATCATTACATTCACTTCAAGGAATGGATTATAATCGGACAACTTTCATGGTGTCATAATTACAATTTCCTTAACTATGTATATAATCGTGACCTTTTCACAAATATTTAATTAAATTTCACAAACAATGTATATGATAAAGACAATGTTGTAACAACTTCAGTACGTGTTGCCAAACTTGTAATATCAAAAACCCATGATCCAGAAACTCCATACACATCGATATAAATTTTCTTAATTCATTTTGGGGATATAACATACTCACATAACCTTATTTTGTTGTAAATTGTTGTATAACGAGTTAACGCTACCCGCGCGTTGCGACGGGATGTTGATTATCAAAGTTTGTAGTATCAAATGCGAAAATACTTTTAGAAAATTATGGGGCACATGCATAAACAATGACAAAGTTGAAATAACGTTGAGGGATCCTTTGTCAAATCTCCTAGTAATACACATTCAATCTCCTAGCACCAAAGAAAATTAAAGAATTGTCTTTTCTAAGTAAGGAGATTTGAAAAAATGGATTAAGTAGGCGTAGAAAATTGTATTTAAACCCATACAAACACATAAAAACACACCATGCTGTCCAAGTGAACAATTTAACAATATAAATCCCCAATTAAAACGGTTATTACACATTAGAGTGAAGTGTCACTTCACTCCGTTCAATTATAGTTTTAATATCAAGTAGAGAAGTGTCAATTCTTCCTTGTTCAATTATAGCTTTAATATGAATTATGCATGTAGAACATATTTGGAGTGGTTTTACTTGAGTGGAAAAAAACATTCATATTAAGCATCCTTTGTTCTCGTTCAATTTTCTATTGAAACAAAATCAACTTAGACCAAAAGAAATCCATGGGCACTTGTGGCTACTTTGATTTATTTATGTTTATAATAATAATGCATAATAACAAACTAAATAGTGTGACTAAAATATAAGTCAACATGTTAACCAATTATGTGTAAAACTTTCATTGTTAGTTTCTTAATAATTGAAAAATTAGTACACATCATTGGTTAAAATAGTTTTTAAAACTTATTATTTACATTAACATTTATCATTAATTTATATATTTAGAAATTACCTACTCTGATTCATCCAATGTATATGCTGATAAAAAAAAGTAGGCCCATATAAAAACAACAAAGCCAAATGTAGAATCAACAAAGACATAGAGATTAATTTCTCATTAAAATGACCCTAGCAAAACATCAAAGCCAACTTTATAATAAACATTTTAGATGAAATTTCGGCATTGATTTGTTGCAATTAAAAAACAGGTTACATCAACCATGAAAAAGATAAGTATACATTAAAAGGGCATCTTAGAACCCACTGATTTCAAACCGTGTAAACCAAAAGAATTAAATCAGATGGTGTTATAAATTTCTAGGTTAGGTTTTGGCATTTAATGAGCAACATGAATGAAAAAATATAATGGAAAGAATATCACTGATGTCATGAAAAAACCTAAAGCACAACAAACCTTTTAGTTTCTGACAAATAAATAACATATGTTTTCTACATATAATGTACAAAGAATAGCCACAAATGATTATATATGAGATACTCAAACCCAAAGTAACAACGGTGCCATTCACTGCGTGAAGATTCATTAAACCCAAAAATAAGCAGAAAAGAAACCAAAACTTTCAAGCAAAATTGGTTTTTAATCATGTAAGATACTATATTAAAAATAACAAATGTTGTACTTTATTTAAATTAGTTATCATAGACTTGAAAACCTAAACTTGGATTAACAATGATATATGCCTAATCCATATAGAATAACGAAATGAAGGAAAGAGTACGAAGACATACCAATACTGCCTAATTGCATAGACGTCGGTTATTAACTAACATAAATGCTTCAATTGCTTTGTCATAAAATTATCATTCAGTTGCAATAGAAAAGATGCATCATTGCCAGTTTTCTACTTAATCGTCTACTCTCATGAGTATCAAACTGAGCAATAACATTTGCATGTCATAAAAAATCAAATACCCACAAATCCTAAGTATTTTAGATTTTATCAGAAAGGCACAGTTTAGTTTCCTAGTAAAATTATTAAAAATTGAAAACAGAATTTTATATTTTAACTTGAGAATTAAAATTTTATATTAAAAAAATTAAACTTACATTAAATATCACACTTTCGTTTACCAACAAAATTATGATTTTCTTACAAGTCACTCTTTTAACTTTTGATCTTCTTGGCTTCTCGTTTTTTCTTGGTTCTACCGGAAACATTACAACCGCAATGGTTGCCTTCAATAAGTGATTCTACCCCCAGGGGCGGACCCACATTGGTGCCACCGGGGTCCCCAGACCCCAGTCTTTTTTAAAAAAATAGTAGATTCGGTATATTAAATTGTATATAGACCCTATAAATACAATTAGGTGGACACCATAGAAATAAAAAGAAAGTTGGTGTAGTGGTAAAAATCTAGTTCAAACCTCACTTTAACTCGACCCGAACGAGGACTGACCCGAAAATGGACCCCATTGAAATAAAATCCTGGGTCCGCCACTGATTCTACCCTCTTCATAATTGCACCTCTTGCAATTCTTGTTTTCAACCACACACAGGTTTAATGGTGTTAACAACGAACCACATCCCTAATTTCAAACTTCAGGCATCAATGATATGGAAATCAAGGAAATCCACTCTCCTACGGCATATCGTTTTGGAACCGGTAAGCGCCACTCTGCGAATTTAGGGTTACTAAAAACGAAGCGATGATCGATCTTCTTCCTGCGCATTGATTCCATTTGGTTGTATAAATTGGATCGATTAACACGAAATATGGTTTGGTTGCATGGATCTGAAGAATTAGGAAAAAGGAAGAAATAAAAAGGAGATGGGTAGTAGGAAAAGGGCAGATACGGAAGGCGGGAAAATGGGATTCTAATTAAGTGTGTATAAAAATGTGGGGTAAAACAGTAAAACCGATGCGAGTGGGAATTGAACGGACGTCAGCGAGCTTTTGAAGAGGGGGTATAACCGTCCCAACAGGTGCCTCTTTATGTTACCAACTCCTTTTAATTAACACATATATTAATGATTCGGTGTAGTATATAGTAATAAACTAAAGGGTGTGACTTTTAGGCAAATAGGACATAACTCAAGTTGCTAATTGTATAAGGGTATAATAAGCTTTAACAAAAATCAAATGATAAAAAAATTAAAGGTCGAATTTGTAAAGCATTAAAAAGAACGACCCGTAGGAAACTCAAATCACATACATAGTGAAAGTTAAAAACGTGGTTAACAAAGACAAGGCTAATGGAAGTCCACCAACTACTTTGAATTAAATTTAATGATTTCATCCATGGTACCCATAATTTGGAATAATTTTTCATTTTGTTAACATATACCACTCAATTTATGAAAACCAATAATACGATATCTGAGATAATGGATACCACTAACTAGTTCATTTTCTTTTTTTCTTTTTTTTTTTAAAGAAAACTAGTTCATTTTCTAGTAACTACAGTCTACATAAAATAAATAATCATAGCATCATGTAAATGTTTACTAATTGTCAGGTCTAACAACCTAATGAATGATTAAATACTTAATTAAAAATATTAAACTAACGAGCTTTTAAAATATTAGTTACCTCATTTAAATATCTATTGGATAGAGGACTGAGACCCAAACTTTGTTTTGTTTTCTATGATAAAAGTTAATTTTCAAAAACTAAAGAAAATAGTTCACCTTATTCGATTCTTTTGAAAATTATTTAATGTTTTAACTTTTAACTTTAATCAAGCTTCAATTACGAACTTTGAAAAATATTTAATGTTTCAATCAAACTTCAGTTACGAAATCCCCTTTTTCTAAAACAAAATAGCATTTATAGCTATAGAATTGAATGCAATAAATAATATTACGGTTTCTTGATTAATTAAGTTTATATGAATAAAATAATATTATTACAATATAAAAGCTTTTATATATTAATATAAATATTCACAAGGATAATGTGATATGATGATCTTCAACAGTTACAAATTTACTC
Source organism: Helianthus annuus (assembly GCF_002127325.2). Classification (NCBI taxonomy): domain Eukaryota; kingdom Viridiplantae; phylum Streptophyta; class Magnoliopsida; order Asterales; family Asteraceae; genus Helianthus; species Helianthus annuus. Next base: position 8,690,086 of record NC_035443.2, read on the forward strand.
TTTAAATTTGAATAAACAAAGAGTCACATAAATACTACACGATTGAAGATTGAACACACTTTGAGTTAGTTACAATTGACTAAATATAATTAATTAGACAATAAAAAGAATTTATTCAATTTAAATAAGATAATAAACGGACCCTTCCATTCATTAAATCTGGTCTAATAATCTTATCCAACAACACGGTTGTTAGCAAAAACTATTTTCAACTTGATGGTTTTATTCATGATATTTTTCATTTAAAAAAAGGAGGTTATCCGAACCAAGTGACTCAAAAGATTTCAACCAAAAAATTGTTCTAAGGTCATCTTAATTTTATTTTTTCTATTTCAATGGTTACTATCCATAAACATATCAGATATATAATTAGTTGTATTCAAATACTTCTAAACAAAATACTTGTGTGCGATGTGTGTATTGCATATAAGATCAAGGGATGATCTAGAAGGTACCTTAATTGCAAAATAGTTAGATGCACTCAATCGGTCGTTGGTAGCTTCAAGCGGTTGTGAAACGAAAATGCAAACAAAAAAAATTGTTTGGGGTGTAGCGAAATTGAGGACTATCGTAACATACGATAATATGATCTAACTTCAAATGCGAATCGTGCTGATAACGTGTTGTGAAAGAACGACCTACTAGCAACTAACATACAGACAAGAACAAGGATTATATGTATTGTAGAGAGAAATATAGAATATGGAATTCGTATTCATTGAGATGTATAATACCAATTACATGAAACCTCTATTTATAAAGGCTTAACATTAATACAAAGGTAATAAATATATGGAGGTTACATATGTGGAGAGTCACCACATTATGATGCATTCATTCACCACATTATGATGCATTCATAACACTTTTAAATATATCACACCCCTTACAAAAAGTCATAAGTTTTAAATGTATCACACCCGTTACAAAAAGTCACAACTTTTAAATATATCACACCCTTTCAAAAAGTCACAACTTTTAAATATATCACACCCTTTCAAAAAGCCACACCCCTTTAAACTACTTTTAAATATATCACGTCCCTTACAATAAAAAAACCCCTCTTATATATACATACAAAAAGTCACAACACTTCAAATTAATTTTAAATATATCACACCTCTTATAAAAAGTCACAACTCTTAAATATATCACACCTCTTCAAAAAGTCGCAGACGTTTAAACTACTTTTAAATATATCACGCCCCTTACAAAAGTCGCAACCCTTCATATATGTATATATACACACACACAAAAAATGCAATAAAATTTCATATGAAATGAGCGACTATGTATATGTAAATTACCATGCACCAAGTAATTTACTCTAAATTTTAATTAAATATGATATAGTATATATTATTACTACAGTGCAATTGTATATCAAATACATAATTTAATACACCACATTCTTGTTTTTGTTGATGCATCAATTTAATCAAAAGCTAAGAAAATTTTTTCAACCGACATGCACAACAAATGATGTAACAATACTTTCTTCAAACGTTGCATAACTTTTTTGCAACCGACATATTTAGAATGAAAGAATGTATATAGTAATTAAATTACCAACACTTTCGTTAAACGGTGCATCACTTAATTGTTATATTTTTTTGCAACCGACATGCATAACAAATGATGTATATGATAATTAATTTGCCAACACTTTCTTTAAATGACGCGTCACTTTTTTTTACAACCGACTAACATGATTCGCGACCATTTAGAATGAAAGTCGCAACTCTAATCTAAACCACAGATGGCATCGTTTTCAAATACCATCTTTCTTAGAGAAGAAAATCAAAGAATTTTCGCTTCTATCTAACATAGTAATAATAAACATTTATAACCAACATCCCGCTGCAACGCACGAGTAGCGCATAACGCGTTATAATTAAAATATAACATTAAGAAAATAATTTACTCTTTAAATAATTAATTTGTCATCTAAAAATCACTCTTAATACTTTTTTACACGTGTATAAATAAAATAAATTTACAAATATGTAAATCAAACAAATTTACACGTGTAAATGACAACTTACACATGTGTACTTTTTTTATTTACTAATACATGCAATTTTAAACATGGAATTATTTTCTAGAAAAAAGATAAAATACAAATAAATTTAACGTACAAAACGTATGAACCGAAGGTTTTGCTGAAAAAACGCGGTGGGATTTTCGTAATTATAAGTAATTATCAAAATTACTCTACAAATGATCATGTAGAGTACTTTTGATCTTTATAGAGTAATTTTGTAAAATGTTCTTGTAGAGTAATTTTGATCTTGTAGGGTAATTATCAAAATTACTCTACAAGTTTATCAAAATTATTTTACAAGTGAATCAAAATTATTCTGCAAGTTTATCAAACAACATACAATTCAAAATTACTCTACAAATGATCCTGTAGACTAATTTTGTAAAATGACCCTGTAGAGTAATTTTGATCTTGTAGAGTAATTTTGTAAATTTTTTGTAGCATTTAGTTTTTGGGTTTAGCTTTATGGTTTAGTTTTTAGCATTTAGTTTGGGTGTGCGAGGGGGGAGGGTAGGTTTTTTTAGGTTTTTGGGGGTGGGGGTTAGGCTTTTTTTTGGGGGGGGGGGGTTAAGCTTTTTGTGGGTTTTTTGATAAGGTATAGTTTTTGATTAAAATTACTCTACAAGAACATTTTACAAAATTACTCTGCAAGATCAAAATTACTCTACAGTATCATTTGTAGAGTAATTTTGATAATTACCCTACAAACAGATAATTACAAAAAATGTCATCACGTGTTTTTATCTTTTTCATGTTATTCGTACGTTTAGTACGTTAAAGTTATTTGTACGAACTTTATTGTTATCTTCTAATATTATATTCAAATAATAAGTGAAAAAAATGAATTTGAATGGTTTTTTACTAAATTCTCATGATTCTAACGAACTATATGAGTTCTCATTTTAATTTTACTCTGTCTATCTTTCTCTCTCTCTCTATATATATATATATATATATAATGTATATATATATATATATACATAATGTGTCTGTGAAAAAGATCAAATGAAAACTCAAAATTATAGTGAGAACCGCTAGAATTCATTAAAATTTACGTGTTTATATTTTAATATATTCATTCGTGTATTGAAAAAATTACATATGTGTAAGTTTATCATCTATAAATATGTAAGTTTTTTCCATTTATACATGTAAGAAATTTAAGTAAAAGTATTTTAGAGATGAGAGATAAATCATTTAAAATCTTGTATTATATATATATATATATAGAGAGAGAGAGAGAGGGGCCAGTTAACGTGCAATACAGCTTAACGTACATCACGTATGACAAATAATTACGCACGTTCATTTGAAAATTACCCACGTTATAAACTAAAAAAACCCAAATCACGCATGTTGGAAAACATTAATCACGCATGTTGGAAAACATTAATCACGCATGATGAAAACATTAATCACGCACATTATACACATAATCACGCACGTTGTCGTACGTGATGTACGTTAAGCCGTATTGTATTTTACACTTTTTCCTATATATATATATGGTGGGGTTCGGCTAGAAAGTCTATTTTTCCTACAAAGTGTACAAAGTCATGAACACCACAATTTCAGCCATAAAACACACTCAAAACCCATAAATAACAGAGTGAAGATCACTAAAACACAATATCCAAACCCTAATAGTTCATAAAAACTTTAAACACATCATCGTAGAACTATGAATATAAAACACAATATGATAATCAACCTGAAACACACTAATATTAGTCATTCGATAATCAAAGCCTTATCATCCAAAAATACAACACAAAACCCATAAATATGTTGTTTTAGTAATCTTCACTTTGTTATTTGTGCGTTTTGAGCGTGTTTTATGGTTGACATTATGGTGTTTTATGACTTTTACACTTTGTAGAAAAAATGTAGTGGCGGATCCAGGGGTGTTTTGGAGGTTCCCGGGAACCTCCTCGGTTTGGAAAAAAAAATGAAAAAATTAGTGGAAATTTTATGTGATTTTAAAAAAAAATTGTGAGAATTAGTGAAAATTTACCAAAAGAAAGCCGGTAGAAAAAATTTCTGGATCCGTCACTGTAAAAATGGATTTTGTAGCCAACTCCCGCTCTCTCTCTCTATATATATATATATTTCATTACAAATAATGATTTTGATTGGTTTCCAACAAGTTTCATTATTTTTAAAATATTTAGAGTTCTCAGTATAGCTTAATATTATAGTATTTTGGTTGCCCTCGAAGACACAAGGGTATTTATAGGGCTCTAAGAGCATTCACATCCAATCCATCAAATTATACATACATTCCACTAAAAAACAACTCCTATATCAATATACTTCCACTAAAAACAAATACTTTTTCTCTCTCCTTTCAATTAAATAATATTATCATTACCTTTTTCTCTCACTTCCACTCACAACCACTTTCAAAATATATTAAAAAATTATAACGGGTGAACAGTGTCCCCCCAAATATACAGATGAACAGTAACATTTTCTCTCTCCTCTACTCACAACCACTTTTTATACCCTTTATAATATAAAAACCCCTCCTCACATAATTTGATGGTTAGGATGTCAATGCTCTAAGGGACCCAAATACTAGAGCCTAGGTTGAGGGAGCTATTTGGGTCCTCGTTGACTAGTCAACGAACCTCTCCTGTATATAGAATCACCATAGCTCCGCCATGAAAACACTAATTCTGGAACTCCGCACCATCATAACAACTGGAATCATCATACACAGACCTAAATAGAGACTTTTTATCCTAGAACTACATGAACAACGAGAAAGACATGGACATGGACCCGAAAAAAGAAAATGATGAATCCAGTTCATAAGCTAATGACAACATTCAATTCACTGCGTCTCCAAGAACATCACTTTGATTTTAGGTAACATACATTGCACTAGTTTTGTTTTTAACATCAGATACAATATTTGCAGGTCAATTCACAAACATTGTGCGACCATATGAAATCAAGATTAACTCGTAATTTACCACACAATCAATTTATTAACAAAAAAACATTATATGATTATTCATTAACATTAGTTGTTACAAAATAATTCTAGAAGATGAAGCCTTCTACGCTCTACAATACATAAAATTTCAAGTAAAGTAAAGCAGTTGTTTCCGCTTAACAGTACCAACAACCCCTATATATAAAGACACCGGCTTTCATACATCTACAAAAGTACTTTGTATGTTTTATGTTTTTAGGTGTGAATTACTATTCCAAAAGAAATTTCAAAAAAAAAAAGTTATGTAAACTTATGAAATAGTAAACAACTATCGTTTTATATAGGTGTATTCTTTTGCTAACATATGAGTAATTTTTCACATACAGATTTATTTAAAAAGATCTTTTAGAATAGTAATTTAAACCTAAAAAATATACAAAGTACTTTTTTGGGGTGGTGTCATGTTATCCGAAATTAAAATATAAATTTATAAAAAAAATCTATACGCACACTTAAAATCTTTCTATACTAATAAACAAAAATCCGTTTTGGACACGTGTCATTCTCTGGTAATTTCTCACCCTTAATTTTTTATTTATCTCTTTTATTAAATAATAATAATAATAATAATAATAATAATAATAATAATAAACAACAACATCAATTTAACTAAATCTATTTATCTCTTTTGTTTAATTGATTTCTTTTTTAACTCTAAAGTTTCAATCTTTGACAATTTAAGTCTAAAGTTTCGATATTTGGTATTTTAACCCCTTTAATTAATTTGATTTTTCACTTCTAATTCAAAAGTTTTCATCTTTTACAATTTAACCTCTTTATTTTTTTTTTACTTTCAATCCAAAGCTTTTAATCTTTTGCAATTTAATCTCAACATTTTTTTTTACTTTCAACTTTTGTCTCTTATATACTTTTCATCTTTAATAAGTTCTCCGTTTAACATGTCGTTCAAAATTTCCGACTTAACATGCCGCAACATGCGTGTGAGGTTCAACGTTTTTCATCTATTTTTTTTCCTGTTTGACATGTCCGTCGCAGCGCGTCTATTTTTCCCCGTTTTATAGGTATGTCGCAATGTGCGGGTCAGAGATCGACTTAATTATTTTTTTCTCGGTTTTACACACAGGCTCGTGGTGATGTGAGAAACATTTGCCTTTCATCTAACATGATATATAACTATTGAATCCCCCACCGCATTGTGGCGGGTGGTAAATCTAGTATAAAATTATAACAAATGCTTCGAAAATCAAACAAACATGCCATTTTGGTGAACCGGTGACAAATTCTTTTTCAATAGTATAAGACTTAGGGTCTGTTTGGTATGGGGTAATGGAACGGACGAGGAATGGGGGAATAGAATGGACGGAGTAATGGAATGGATGAGGTAATGGAATTGATCATTACCATTACATGTCTTGTTTGGTTACCATGTGAGAATAGAATGAACCATTACTTTTTGGTGTTTGGTATGCGAGAAAAGACGAAGGAATAAAATCGGATAGCGGTGGTCAATGATGGGCGGCGAAAGTGGGTGGTGATAGGTGGCAGTTGTAGTGGCGGCGATTGGAGACGGCGACGGGTGGTGACATCGGTGGTGGTGGTGGGTGACGGCGAAGGTGGGTGGCGGCGGTGGTCAGAGGTGTTGGTAGTGGTGGATGGTGGTGGTTGATAGCGATGGCGGAGGTGGGTCGTGACGGCGGCGATGATCAGAAGTGGCAGCGGCAATGGTGGCGGCGATGATCGAAGGTGGGTGGTGGCGGTGATCGGAGGTGGCAACGGCGATGGTGGATGGCGGCGACGGCGGTGGCGGGGGCGGGGATGGAGGTGGATGGAGACAACGACGGTGGCGGGTGACAGCGGTGGCGGGTGGCGGCGAAAGTGGGTGACGGCGGTGGTTGACAGTGGTGGTGGGTGGTGGCAACGGTAGTAGGTTGTGGTGTTGTTAAAGAAGTATGATGAGGGAATGGAATGGAAAAAAAACAGGGGGGAGGGATGGAATTGTGACAACCCTCACCAAATCAGGTATCCGTACGACTTAATTAATATTTAATTACTGCTTAATTACTGTGCTTGCTTACAGTTGTGAATAAACTGCTACATGATTCTGATAACATACTTATACATGCATCAGACTTTATTAACTGTCATTACACTATCTACACAAAACTTTAGTGACAAACTTGATGCACAAAAGCACAGTAGCACAATGAACGGATAACCCAGTAAACGTGCTGACATAGCCAGCACCAGACAGACACTGTCTCTAAGGCCAGTATGAGCCAGGAATAGTTTACTACACCTGTAGAGAGTGTAGGGAATGAGGGCTGTAGAACTGCGTCACTAGGTAATAGTTATAGTGACCGGATGTGCCTAAAACATGTGCTAAACACAAAATTCTGCACTTTAATATAAAATTCAGCATTAGCTAACTAGTAAAGTGCAAAAACATGGGAAAATAATACTAGACACTTTCCAAAGTGTCAGGAATTCATTGTGTCACTAAAAATAATAATAAAGACACTTTAAAGCTTTGTTTGACACTTTAACGGATCAGTATCCAACCGAACAACCGGACTTTACCCGGAACATAAAAATAATGACAATAACATTGTTTTTCTTTTTCTGAGCCAGTTAGGGTCCCCAAGTACCCTAACACCCGTTATAAATTATAACACACAAATAACTAAATTAAACTTCTAACTTTCTTAACTAGATACTAATCATCTAGTTCAAAATCAACCCAATTACCCCCCCCCCCTTATGACCGAATTCGGTTCCCCAAGGGGGACACCATCCACAATTTTGATTATTTTAATAAGCCCATGCTCCATATCTAGATGACACTTTATTTGTTGGACAAAAGCATAACATGGTCTATAAGAATCACCAAGAGATCAAGAGTTATCATTCACTTCACCACACAAAATTTTCCCATCTCTCCCCTCTTAATACTCTCGGCCGAACCCCCCCAAACAACACCTCGCCAATTTCAAAGTTTGATCTTGCAATTCCAAGCATACACAAAGGTGAAGGATCTCATACAATAGGACCCGGTGCTTACGGAATCACAAGGACCTCACTACGACACTATTAACCACCTTGTTTTCGCTTGATTTCTTCCCTAGCCTTGAGCTAGTCGTAAGTGATTCTAATCACCCTCTTGATCTTGTCTAAAGTGGTTAATAAGAGATTTGTTGGATAAAAATCATAAACACTAGAGATCAAAGTTTAAAGTCTAGTAAAAATGATAAACATGGTGGTTAATGAGTAAATATTAGTGTAAAACTCTTGGATCTTGTTTTGTTATGATTCTTTTATGTTGTTTGATGCTAGTAGTAGTTCGGATCGTCATCTAACCCGGCTAAGTCATGTTCATGGAACATGAACTAGTGTATGTTTAAGTGTGAAAATGATTAGATGATGAACACTACTACTTATTAACATGAACTTGCATAAAAGTAGCTTTTCTTGTAAAATGAAGTTCTAAACTAGTAGATCTAAAGATCTACAAGTGGTATTTTCGAAGAACCAAGTGTCAAGTGAAATCATGTTTAGAAGCCGGATCTTTCTTGTCACGGCCCTCGACCCGGTTTGACCCGTTTCAGGAGCCACGGGACAGGAACCCCGTGGTATTTAATTTAGGCGACAGCGGAAGTCTTTTCGAAACAGGATCTTTCAATAATTTAAACTGCCCGTTTCATAACTTAGGGATAAATTCCCGAAATTTACAATAATGTGATTTCTTAGGGAAATCTTTATTTTCAAAACATGTTCATTTATTTATTTACATTGAGCCACTTTTCTAAGCTGGGAGTGCTCCACGGCACTTTTCTTTGCTCATACCAGATCGCCTGAAACATGTTTGAAAAAGGTTTTGTCAGCGGGGAAATACTGAGTGAATCATTCATTTTACTTAAAACGACGCATTTGTTATAATCTACAGTATTAAGGGGAATTACAATGTTTCTGATATCAATCCAACTACCCACAGTACTTGTCACTCGACTATCCATTGGCTAGCCCATTTGTCCAATGGTGTCTGTGACTGTGGTCAGATCACCCCTTGGCCACCCGTTTGTCCAAGTGTGACGGGAAATAAGTAATGTATACAAAACCCCACATACCGGCTGTATTTTGGTGATTACATAGACTTAATCCCTGTAATTATAACTTTGGAAAATAATTTGGAGTTTTGTAAAACAGTTGATAAAAAGAGAATGACTCACAAACTGTGAGAAAAGTGTTTATAAAAGAGGAATGACTCACATTGCAGATTTACAAGCAGAGTATAAGCTTTACTGATTAGCCTTCTAACCTAATTTAAATAACAATGCATACACAAACGGGATTAGTAACTAATTCAGCAGTTACGTCAATTCACGAGATTAAACCCTCACAACTATTATCAAGCGCGATACTTAACAATTCAATGGATTCACAACGAATGACAGAGCATAGTCCGAATTCGAACAGCACTCAAACATTCAAGTTGAAATCACAATGAATAACAAATTACAAGCTCAATTTGAGCAGCACTCGGACAATCGTTGGATAGTTATAATCGATCGGACGTTGAATTGTAATAGCGATCGAGTTATTACCCTGATTGCGGCAGCACCTCGTGATCGTGTGTGTTTAATTGTGTCACACCCCCAAATTCCACCATGCGGAGTACCACCGCTTGGAGGCGTGACGTGACCAGGATCGAGCCACCAATCATATCGAACAACGTATTTAAGTAAGTAAACCAACCATAATACGATTGGTGACCAAAAGGAAGTAAACCGATTTTAGTTTAACAGCGGAAGCATAAACGTAAAGTCCAAAACATAGTCCATAGTTCAAGTTAAAGTTTCAAACGCAAGTTTAATAAGTTCACAAGGATTATATATTAAACACGGGACATAACCGTCCGTACACCACAACGACTCCTTCCTCGTGCAAGCTCCAAGCATTTAGCAACCTGTAAGGCATGTAACAACGAGTCAACAACAAAGTTGAGTGAATTCACAGTTGGTTGTTTAGTTATAGCATTCGTTTCGTAAATCATTTGTTCGTTTTGAAAACCATGTATCGTATGAGTTTGCATCGCGGTTCTTCTGACATGTTTGCGAAGGTTAGTGGGGGTTTCCCATGTGTTACTAGACCACGCGTATCGACTGCTACGAAAATATAAGAGGTGCCCTAAGTCAATGTCTATCAGCATTGACCCTTTGCCCATAGTCCATTAGTACACGCCTGTCCGACTGGCACGGTGTGAGGTTTGTTAAACCTAATAGCGCTATTAACTAATGACCCGCTCGCCATAGGCCTCGGCGATTAAGTCGATAAATGAGGGACTTAAAGTGATAGAGTTGATGGTCTTATGATCGTGTACGTAGGTTTTACGTACGTGCCCTTCAATCCGAGGACAGTAAAAAGTAGTTTAATAGTAATGATAGTACAAATAGTTAATCAATCCCATTCCCAAACCCCTGGGAATCCCATGCCTTAGAAAGAGTGTGAACTCACCTCGGTTTGCTCGGTTAGATTCTCAATATAGCTAACAGTCAAGGTCGGTCAATCACGTCCTAATATAATTTACCAGTTAGTCATTTAGTGGCTTTCAAATAGAACACAAAGTTCCTACACGTATCTATCACACAACATGCATCGTTTTAACGGTTTATGCCCCTCTAAGTTTCCCATCCATTCCCCACTCATAAACAAACATACGATATTGCACGTAACACATATAACATGTTAGATAATTCACCGATAGCATACTCGACATTTAGACACGCAAGTCACAACTTATGTCAATTCAACATAAATATTCAAAACCGGGCTGTTTTCGGACATTTTAATAAAATAGTTACAAGTCACAATAAATTCCCAGAAAAATATATGACATGTGAAAAAGTCTCGTTATGTTCCTGTAAAATTTTCAAGGTCTAAATGTCTACAGATTTTTCATAAAAGTTCCAGCAATGAACAGTGGTCTGATTTGTTACCATTTTACCCCTGCCCATTGTTTATTTTATTCCAGAATCACCGAGTCTCTGAATGAGGTGATTCCAGTTGGAGAATTTCAGTTTACTCGCGTATTTTCTCCAGTTTAAATTTCGTAAATTAAGTCCCAATAACCCCTTAGATATAACAGAAATCGTGACCTGCATTTTCAGCTGAAACTAGACAGCCCAGCGCGCTGTTACGAGAAATTCCATTTAAAATAGTAAACGATGTCGAAAATTATGAATCCAGAGCCGTTGGAACGGTATTTCGAAAAGGTACGTTTTAGACTTCAGAAAATACATTTTTCGCTGAGTTAAACTCCGGTTACAGCCAACTGAAGTTGGCTGTAAAAATCAAACAGCTTCTGTTTCAGCTTTCTATCAAACTTTAGTGAGTTATTTCGGTTCCGATAATCATAATAAGCGACAATCCACATATGCACAGCAGAATAACAATATAAATTTCGAGTAAACAATGATCAAGTGCCATGCATGTCTTATACAACATCTATCCAACAGGTTTACATAAATTTTAAGTTTCAAGAACATGATTTTTGTTTATGATTAAAGGTGTTATAGTGAGAATCAATAAACAACAACTTGTAACCATTAAAATGTGAAGTGAACAAGGGTAAATCAGAATCTTACAACTAGCTTTCAAGCTAGGGAAGAATACTTTGAAGATGATGGTGAAAATGATGATGAGAAAGCAAGAAACAAGGCCCTTTGAAGCTCCACAAGTTGCAAGCTTCCTAGAATCACCTTCTAAGCTTGAATGAAGCTTCAAAATGGAGGAGGATGAGGGTGATATGGTGGTGGTGATGGCAGCCCAGGTCTGGCCGATTTTGAGAGAGAGAGAAGTGAGAGGTTGAGTGAAATGGTGGAGGTGATATTATGATAAATCTAGTGCCATGTCCTTATAAGATCTCTCATATATTATGTTTAGATACACAAGTAAACATCCAATAAATAAATGCCATAAAATCAATACATATATTTGAAGTATGGGAGGTTGATATGGTGGGGTCCATCAAGAGCCAAGAATTCGGTTGGGGGGGGGGTCTAATTGCAAAATGTGTAACTAAAATGCAAAGGATAGTAAGATTGTAAGTATGAACTTTTATGTGTAGTAAATTGAATTTAAGTGGGTGTTACGGCATACGGGGATCATGACTAGCCATAAATAATAAAATAACGTGTTTGACAAATATTTGGTGTCCCGGGTAATGTCCGGTTGTTCGGTCGGATACTCTTCCGTTAAAGTGCTTAATTGTATCGTAAAGTGTCTTATTTATATTTTTTTTTTGTAACGAAATAAATTCCTAACAAATAGGAAAATATACCGGACCATTTAGTGACTTTTCTGTATACTACCAGTATGCTAACACGCACATGTAAGTATAGTTCAGTAATCAGAGAGTAGTTAAATATTTCAACACAGTTACCAAGCACTTAAATTATTATTGAATAAATTGTACAGAATACATGTAAATTGAGGGTTGTCACATTCTCCCCCTGTTAAGAGAATTTCGTCCCGAAATTTAGCGCGTGGTTACTGAGGAAGCTAGTTAAGTTGCGTTGTTTTCCTGATTTTCCTGGGGTGTCACATCATCCCCCCGTTGATTTGGAATTTCGTCCCGAAATTCTGCAGTAGCTTCAGCCTCAGTAGTGGTTGCGTTTTTCTTAAACAGTTGGGGATACTTGAGTTTCATTTGGTCTTCTCGTTCCCAGGTATACTCTGGGCCACGACGAGCATTCCAACGAACTCGGACAAGAGGTATTCTGGTGTGCTTGAGAATCTTAACGTCTTGATCCATAATCTCTACTGGTTCCTCAACGAATCGCAACTTGTCGTCAATTGTGAGCTCCTTGAGGGGAACTATGAGGGTCTCATCTGACAGACACTTCTTCAGATTCGACACATGGAATACGTTGTGAACTCCACTGAGTTCTTCAGGTAGGTTCAGCCTGTAAGCGACTTTGCCAATTTTCTCAATGATCTCGAATGGCCCGACGTAACGTGGGTTGAGCTCGCCCCGTTTGCCAAATCGGACTACACCTTTCCAAGGTGAGACTTTGAGTAGCACTCGATCCCCAACCTGGAACTCGAGTGGTTTTCTTCGCTTATCGGCATAGCTTTTCTGACGGTCACGAGCTGCCGCCATTCGTTGTCGTATCTGAGCAATCTTCTCGGTTGTATCTACTACAAGTTCTGGACCATTGATTTGACTGTCACCAACTTCTGCCCAACAAAGAGGTGATCGGCACTTTCGTCCATACAATGCCTCAAATGGAGCGGCCTGGATGCTGGTGTGGTAACTGTTGTTGTATGAAAACTCCACTAATGGGAGATGCTTTTCCCAGCCATTACCAAAATCGATTACACATGCTCTAAGCATGTCTTCAAGGGTTTGAATGGTGCGTTCAGATTGCCCATCCGTTTGTGGATGATAAGCGGTGCTCATGTCTAATCGTGAGCCAAAAGACTTATGCATAGCTTGCCATAGTTCAGAGGTAAAACGCGCGTCACGATCAGAAATGATGGAGGTTGGCACTCCGTGCCTTGATACCACTTCTTTTAGGTAGATGTCTGCTAGAGTAGAAAACTTATCCGTTTCTTTGATAGGCAGAAAATGTGCAGACTTGGTCAGTCGATCCACGATCACCCAAATGGTATCATTTCCGCGTTGAGATCTGGGCAGGCTGGTAACGAAATCCATGGAAATTTGCTCCCATTTCCATTTCGGGATCTCTGGTTGTTGAAGTGGGCCTGATGGTTTCTGGTATTCGACCTTGACTCTAGCACAAGTCAAGCATTTACTGACGTAGGTCGCTATGCTGGCTTTCATACCAGGCCACCAGTATGTAGTCTTTAGATCGTGGTACATCTTATCCGAACCAGGATGTACTGAATAACGAGACTTATGTGCTTCATCCATCACAAGCTCGCGTAAGTCTCCATACAGCGGAACCCAGGTGCGTCCGTTAACATAGTAGGCGCCGTTTTCCTTTTGTTCTAGCCGTTGCCTCGATCCTCGTAGGGACTCAGCCCTGATGTTCTCTGCTTTCAATGATTCAACCTGAGCATCACGAATCTGAGCTGGAAGGTTGGATTGGATGGTAAGCTGTAACGCACGTACACGCCTAGGTATAGTATCCTTCCGGCTGAGGGCGTCAGCCACAACATTGGCCTTGCCCGGATGATACTTGATCGCGCATTCGTAGTCATTCAAGAGTTCGACCCATCGACGTTGACGCATGTTTAACTCCTTTTGCTTGAAAATATGCTCGAGACTCCTGTGATCGGTGTAAATGGTGCACTTGGTACCGTACAGGTAATGTCTCCATATCTTAAGCGCGAAAACAACTGCTCCCAATTCCAAGTCGTGCGTAGTGTAGTTCCTTTCGTGAACCTTAAGTTGGCGCGATGCGTACGCGATGACCTTGTCACGTTGCATCAACACACAACCAAGTCCTTGGATGGAAGCGTCGCAATAAACCACAAAATCATCTGTGCCTTCAGGCAATGAGAGGATAGGCGCGCTACAGAGTCTATCTTTCAAGTGCTGAAATGCGGACTCCTGTGCATCACCCCAACGATAGGTAACACCGTTCTGAGTCAGTGAAGTGAGAGGTTGCGCAATCTTTGAGAAATCTTTGATAAACCTTCTGTAATATCCTGCCAGACCTAAGAATTGGCGGATCTCTGTTGGTGTGCGGGGTGCAGGCCAATTCTTGATCGATTCAACCTTAGATGGATCCACATGAATCCCATCCTTGTTTACCACATGGCCCAGAAAATGGACTTCGCGAAGCCAGAAGTCACATTTCGAAAACTTGGCATACAGCTGCTCTTTACGAAGTAGTTCCAGAATAAGCCTCAGGTGTTGCTCGTGTTCCTCCTGACTCTTAGAATAGATCAGGATGTCGTCGATGAAGACTATGACAAATTTATCCAAGTAAGGTTTGCACACTCGGTTCATGAGGTCCATGAAGACCGCTGGTGCATTCGTCAACCCGAATGGCATAACCAGAAACTCGTAATGGCCGTAAGGAGTTCTGAATGCTGTTTCGGAGATGTCCTCCTCTCGGACTCTCAGCTGATGGTATCCCGATCTCAAATCAATCTTAGAGTAATAACTCGACCCTTGCAACTGGTCGAATAAGTCATCAATGCGCGGAAGAGGATAACGATTCTTCACAGTCACCTTGTTAAGTTCGCGATAGTCAATACCCATTCTGAAAGTACCATCTTTCTTCTTTACGAACAAGACTGGAGCTCCCCATGGCGAAGAGCTTGGACGTATGAAACCCTTTTCCAAGAGTTCTTGTAGTTGCGTGGACAGTTCTTCAAGTTCCGATGGAGCTAGACGATAAGGGGCTCGAGCTATGGGCGCTGCTCCAGGAGCTAGCTCGATTTGAAACTCAACTTGGCGATGAGGCGGAAGACCAGGTAATTCCTCAGGAAATACCTCAGGAAAGTCGCGCACAATAGGAATGTCTTCTATCTTCCTTTCTTCCGAGGATGCCTCAGTAACGAGGGCTAGGATAGCGGTGTGGCCCTTCTGTAAACACTTCTGGGCTTTAAGGAAAGAGATGATGCCTACAACAGCACCACTCTTGTCGCCACGAATCACGAGGGGTTCTTTACCAGGGCGAGGGATGCGGACGATTTTCTCCTTGCAAATAATCTCCGCTTGGTGTCGAGATAACCAATCCATCCCAATGACAACGTCAAAACTACCCAGAACGATAGGAATGAGGTTGATAGAAAAGGTCTGATTGGCAAGGACAAGCTTGCAACCTTTAACTATATGTATAGCCTCTAAACTTTTGCCATTTGCTATTTCTACCGTGTGCTTGGTGTTCAAAAGTGTTGGAGTGCGCTTAAGCATTTGGCTAACTTTTAAGGACACGTAGCTAGTATCGGCACCCGAATCAAATAAAACAGTAACAAAGAAATCATCCAGAAGAAACTTACCCATCACAACGTTGGGATCGTTCCTTGCATCACCCTGACCAATCACGAAAGCACGACCTCTTGCTCCATTACCATTGTTGTTACCCCCGTTGTTACCTCCATTGTTGTTCCCGTTTCCCTGGTTGTTATTGTTGTTCTGATTTTGGTTAAGCTGGGGACAGTTCTTCTTAAAGTGGCCTTCAGCGCCACACTGAAAGCATCCCCTGTTGCCCCGTTGCTGTTGTTGATTTTGCGGTGCTTGTTGTTGCTGCTGGCGATTCTGATTTGCAGGCCGTGAGCTCCTGCAATCCTTGGCTTCGTGACCCATCTTGAGACACCTCTGACAACGTCCTTTGTTGCATTGACCACTATGGTGTCTGTTACATTTGTTGCACTTCGGGTGGTTTCCTCGATACCCACCCAGTCCTTGATTACCGGAGGATTGCTGACCAGGACTCTGGTAGCCATCAGTCTTTCTCTGCTGAGACTGAACCGAAGCAGAATCCTTACTGGAGTTTTCATCCCATTTTCGCTTGTTGTCGTTGGGAGCATCAGAAGTAGTGGCGCTAATACGTTTGGGCAGTTTGTTCTGCTCAACTGCCTGATCAGTGAGACGGTGAGCCAACTTGACGATTTGCTGTATAGTGCCAAGGTTAGCTGAGGTTACGTGGCTTTGAATTTCTGGCACCAAGCCGTTAAGGTACAGCTCAATGCGTTTGTAAGGAGGGTCCACCATAGTAGGACACAGGATGGCCAATTCGTTTGACCTCTTAGTATACGCCTCAATCTCAGACCCCGTCATCTTCAGGTTGAAAAATTCCACCTCTAGCTTGTGGATGTCGTCACGACTGCAATACTCTTCTCTAATCAGTTCTTTGAAGCCGTTCCATGGGGTGGCGTTAGCAACCGCCAACCCAAGCAATTGGACCTGTGCTTTCCACCAGGTTAACGCAGCTCCTTCGAGTGTTCCAGTAGCATACTTCACCTTACGATCTTCCGGGCAATCACACATCTCGAAAACAGACTCGAGCTTCTCGAACCAGTGGAGAAGGCCTACAGCACCTTCTGTGCCGCTGAAAGTGCTTGGTCGGCAATCCATGAAGGTTTTGAATGTGCACACAGGAGGCTGAGCACGTTGACCTCCTGCAGGAACAGCTGCGAGTGCCTCAGCAACTCGTTCGTTGATCAGAGCCGTCAACTGGGCTTGAGTAAGGTTGATACGTCCTCCGCGTCCGCTCATGATCTTCATAACGAAGCAACGTAAGGGAGGAAAGTGTCGTGAAAGTGCGTAAGTGTGGGACGACAGTAGAGAGTAAGCATACAAGGTTCAAGTAGCAGTTATCACGTTAACTAATGCACAGTGTGAGCTATCTAACCGACAATATAACATAAATCATACCACCTATTGTGTCGAGTCTTGCACGTGGAGTGAAGCGTCGTTGTGGATCGTTGAACACTGTACAGGTTATAGTCTGGTTTTATTAAAAAGTTTTTCCCTTTTTAAAACCAAGTTTACTATAACCAATGGCTCTGATACCAATCTGTCACACCCCCAAATTCCACCATGCGGAGTACCACCGCTTGGAGGCGTGACGTGACCAGGATCGAGCCACCAATCATATCGAACAACGTATTTAAGTAAGTAAACCAACCATAATACGATTGGTGACCAAAAGGAAGTAAACCGATTTTAGTTTAACAGCGGAAGCATAAACGTAAAGTCCAAAACATAGTCCATAGTTCAAGTTAAAGTTTCAAACGCAAGTTTAATAAGTTCACAAGGATTATATATTAAACACGGGACATAACCGTCCGTACACCACAACGACTCCTTCCTCGTGCAAGCTCCAAGCATTTAGCGACCTGTAAGGCATGTAACAACGAGTCAACAACAAAGTTGAGTGAATTCACAGTTGGTTGTTTAGTTATAGCATTCGTTTCGTAAATCATTTGTTCGTTTTGAAAACCATGTATCGTATAAGTTTGCATCGCGGTCCTTCTAGCATGTTTGCGAAGGTTAGTGGGGGTTTCCCATGTGTTACTAGACCACGCGTATCGACTGCTACAAAAATATAAGAGGTGCCCTAAGTCAATGTCTATCAGCATTGACCCTTTGCCCATAGTCCATTAGTACACGCCCGTCCGACTGGCACGGTGTGAGGTTTGTTAAACCTAATAGCGCTATTAACTAATGACCCGCTCGCCATAGGCCTCGGCGATTAAGTCGATAAATGAGGGACTTAAAGTGATAGAGTTGATGGTCTTATGATCGTGTACGTAGGTTTTACGTACGTGCCCTTCAATCCGAGGACAGTAAAAAGTAGTTTAATAGTAATGATAGTACAAATAGTTAATCAATCCCATTCCCAAACCCCTGGGAATCCCATGCCTAAGAAAGAGTGTGAACTCACCTCGGTTTGCTCGGTTAGATTCTCAATATAGCTAACAGTCAAGGTCGGTCAATCACGTCCTAATATAATTTACCAGTTAGTCATTTAGTGGCTTTCAAATAGAACACAAAGTTCCTACACGTATCTATTGTCACACCCTGGCTTTGCGGAAGCGTGGTTAATTTGGTGTGACTTCTTAATACCATAGCTTAATCATAACAAAGCTATATGAATTAAAAATATGCAAGATCATCCATTAAAAGTAAAATAGTAAAACATTGTCTTAATGGGTTAAAACCCAACAACCATATCTTGTCTAAACATTACAATGCAAACTTAACATAAACATGGTTCAGAGACTGTGACTTGTCCAGGAAAGAGTCACAAGCCTCGAACCCTGGATGACCTCGGGCCTAATGCAGCGGAAAACAAGCCATACCGCGCCAGATCGTTAGTTTCCTGAAATACATGTAAGTTGAAAAATCAACAATAATGTTGAGCGAGTTCATGCGAAAGTGCGTAAACAAACCTTTATCTTTATCAAAAACCTGGTATGTAGCAAATAAGGAAAAAAAAGAGATCACCAATGGTTTGCAAGGCCATTGATATGTGTGAAGTGCAAGTAGGGATGACTCAAACCTAGCGGATTTATGCGTCGGGCACTAAGTCACCCCGAGGTCCGTTATGCTGGACCTGGGGCTGGGCTCGCTACACCCAGATAGATCTACCGCTCCTGTCCCTCGGTCCTACTACGAGGATTAATGGCCTCAAGTTGTGCCTACCCACTCACATGATCTGAGTAACAAACCTCCTTACGCTAACCATACCATGTATAAACATATTCATAATCATAGTAACATGTATTTCACCCCCGCAGTTTATAAAACCGAAAACAGTTAAGAGAAAAGGGGGACATGAACTCACAGTGAGTGCGTCACAACACCAAGTAATCCAAATATCCAACTGCTGCGCAACGACCTACATGTGCTAATTCTATTAGACGGATGGCCGTGCCTTAGCTTTATAGTTTAATTTTTCGGGAAACGGTTAGACAACCGTTCCGTGTATATACTTGGTAGTAAATCTCCTTCCCAAGGATGGGGGAATTAATACATGCGTGTTTATAATATTAAGTCTCACTTAATATATTTTATTTCTCATTCCAAAATATAATTATTTTTCTCAAAAATAATATATTTTCTCTTTACGTCATACTTTCCAAAATAATACGTTGACAACATATGCGTTTATGAATATTTCCGTATAAAGCGTAAGTTACGTTTTGGCGATTAAATGGTAATAGTAATTACCGTTGTAACTTATATGTTTGTCGTGAAGGCGTTGGTATTATTTTGGGTTCGACAAAGTTAGTAAATATTATTTCTACTCTAAAAATAATATTTATACATTTTCATAAAATAATCATAAATAGTGTTGTGAAAAATATATTTATCGAATAAATATTTATCACGTTTAGTTTTTGTGAAAATCCCACCTCCGATTATTTAATAAATAAAGTCATGGCGAAATATAGTTTGAAAACATCTCAAAATAGTTTAACACTTGTAAATAATTCTAAGTGTTAGATTTTTAGAAAAATTTCGCCAGAGTTTCCCCTGTAACTGGAGGTGGCCACGCTTTCAAGCGTATCATTTTCTTTTACAAAATCACTTCAACAATTTCTTTAAATCAACCAATCAATTTCCAACACTTCAAACTAGTTTCAACACATTAACTCGTAGACTAGTATGTAAAATCACATTATTACATGAACTTGTAGTTTTTCTAAAACTATTGTGTAGATCTCGTTACATTTAGTGGATCTATGTATAAAATAGTTTAGTCTTGCAAAAACCCCGTTTTTGGAACAAATCACTCTTTACAACTTCCCGACAATTTTTATAAAAATTGTTATTTTGTCGGATCTTTCGTTTCACAAGTGTTCATACACTTGTAGTTTATAAAAAATCATCTTTGTTAACATGTTATCCAACTTATATAAAACACGATTTTCTCGACACCCGGTTCTACGAATATACCACTTGTACATACGTAGATCGGCTCGTTTTAAATACTATTTTACATGTCAAAACACTTTTACACAAGTTCATGTTTCTCGTGTGGTGGAGTTTCACCTTTTAACCCTTGTACAAAAGAAACAGGTGTATGTCAAGATTCGGGATCTTAACAAAGTCGGGTTAAACGATGATAAGAGCCACCACATCGTAGATCGGGTCTCTACAACCAACATATTCGAATACTACGACTTTTACACGCGTTATATGCTTTTAACCAACAATATTCGAGTTTTTGTAGACTTTTTAGATTCAAAAGATGGGTTACCGACTTTTAACCGTTAAAAATCCTTTTAACCACTTTAGATACGTTCAAGAACAAGTTTTAAATGTTATACCTCTAGCTCGGGGCTAGGGAAGATCTTTGGCGAAAATGGCGTGGATAAAAGCAAATGCACGTGGTCCTCCAACTTCCGTTTGCTTCAAGCTTCCTCGTACGTGATCCCCAACACTTGTGTACACTTGGAATGGCAAGACAAGAACTCGAAGATGGATGGTTGGGTGTGGTGGTTTACGGCCGAGAGAGGGAGGAGAGCAAGAGAGAGAGAGTTGGTGATTAGTGTGTGTGTGTGTGGTATTTATAGAGAAATTTAGCTCCATCGTCCAACGGTTTCAAGCTCTAGATATCCACGAACTCAAATAAAGTAATAAAAAGTTGTACTCCCCTTGTCCTTTCTAGTTGGCCGATCCCATTAGGGGGGGGGTATCCGGTTGGGTCTTGATCGTTCAGTTAGAGTTTAGTTACTTTAAGTCGGTTACTTTTAGGGATTAACCCCGTTAGTTGTTTATTGCGTTATAAAGCGGGTGTTAGGGTAATCAGGGACCCTAACTGGCTCAGAAAAAGGCTAATAATATTTTTGGCAATATTTTTATGTTCCGGGTATAGTCCGGTTGTTCGGTCGGATAGTAATCCGTTAAAGTGCTTAAGTAATCCTTTAAGCGTTGTAAATAATATTTTTAGCGACACAATTTATTCTGCAAAGTGTCAGGAATAATTCCTCATGTTTTGGCACTTTATTAATTAGCTAGAAGCTAGTGTGTTGATAAAAGTGCTGTGTTTTGTGCTTAAAATACGTTTTTGGCACATCCAATCTCTGTATCTTATTCCTAGAGACGTAATTATACAACCCTTGTATTCCTACACACACTACGGGTGTAGTAAAATATTTCTGGCTCAATCAGGCCTTTAGAGGCAGTGTCTGCCTGATGCTGGCTTTATCAGCATGTCAAATAGGTTATCCGTTCAAATGCTACTGTGCTTTTGTGCATCATGTTTGTCACTAATGTTCAGTAAATAAATAATGTAGTGACGGAAAAATCAAAGTATGATGCAGATATGTACAAGTATCAACAATCAGGTAGCAGTTTATCAGAAATCTCAGTTAAGCACAGTAATTAGGAAATAATTAATAGTTAATTAAGTCGTACGGATACCTGGTTTAGTGAGGGTTGTCACATTCTCCCCCCGTTAAATAAATTTCGTCCCGAAATTTTAAATTCTGCTTGTAGAAGCAGAGTTCTCAGGAAATAAGTGGGGGTATTTCTCTTTCATTCGGTCTTCACGCTCCCAGGTGAACTCAGGACCATGTCTAGCATTCCAACGAACTTTGACGAGTTTGACACTGCTCTGGCGGGTCTTGTTAATTTTCCAGTCCGTGACCTCGACAGGTTCTTCAACGAAGTGGAGCGTGTCATCAACATGAATTTCGTCGGTAGGAATGGCAACGTTAACTTGAGTTGGACTTCTCTTCAGATTGGATACATGAAATGTATCGTGAACATTATTCAGCTCGGCAGGTAGATCCAACTTGTATGCTACGGTCCCAATTCTTTCTAAAACCTTGAAAGGACCAATGTAGCGCGGATTCAACTTCCCACGTTTCCCAAATCGTGCTACACCCTTCCAGGGTGATACCTTCAACAAAACCATATCCCCAACCTCGAACTCTTGAGGTTTCCTCTTCAGATCTGCGTAGGTCTTCTGACGATCACGAGCCGCACTAATGCGATCTCGGATTTGCGCAATCTTATCTGTAGTTTCCTGAACTACATCGGGACCTACTAATTGTCTATCACCTGCGTCAGACCAACAGAGCGGCGACCTGCACTTGCGCCCATATAACGCTTCGAATGGCGCGGCACCAATACTGGTGTGGTAGCTGTTGTTGTAGGAAAACTCAACCAGGGGTAAGTGCTTATCCCAGCTACCGCCTAAATCCATCACACATGCTCTCAGCATGTCCTCTAACGTCTGAATTGTCCGCTCACTTTGGTCGTCGGTCTGCGGGTGAAAAGCTGTGCTCAAATTCAGCTTTGAGCCAAAAGCTTCTTGGAAGGATTGCCATATCCTCGATACGAATCTCCCATCTCTATCAGAAATAATCGAGAGAGGTACTCCATGGCGTGTAACAATCTCTCTCATGTAGATTTCAGCCAATTTGCTTGTATTATCCTTCTCACGGATAGGTAAGAAGTGTGTTGATTTTGTTAAGCGATCCACTATCACCCAGATAGTGTCATGGCCTTTTGGCGTCCTTGGCAACTTCGTAATAAAATCCATGGAGATTTCTTCCCACTTCCACTGGGGAATTTTTGGTTGCTGCAGAAGTCCTGAAGGCTTCTGGTATTCCGCCTTAACTTTGGCGCAAGTTAAACATTTGCTCACGTAAATGGCAACATCGCCCTTCATCCTAGGCCACCAGTAATAATCCTTGAGATCCTGGTACATCTTATCCGCTCCCGGGTGGATAGAGTACCGTGACTTGTGAGCTTCATCAAAGATAACCTCTCTTAAACCACCAAACAGAGGAACCCAAATCCTTTTCCCAAAACACAATGTTCCTTCCCTGTTTGGCACCAACATCTTCTCCATCCCATGGAGATATTCTGCCTCAAGGTTTCCCTCCTTGAGAGCTTCCTTCTGTGCTGCACGAACGCGCGAGGTAAGGTCGGTTTGAATTATCATCTCCATAGCCCTAACCCTTATGGGCTTGATTCTCTCTTTACGACTTAGGGCATCAGCGACCACATTCGCCTTCCCTGGATGATACTTGATCTCGCAGTCGTAATCGTTCAACAACTCGACCCATCGTCTTTGCCTCATGTTCAACTCCTTCTGGTTGAATATATGCTGGAGGCTCTTGTGATCTGTGAAAATTGTACACTTCGTACCGTAAAGGTAGTGTCTCCAGATCTTCAAGGCAAAAACCACTGCGCCTAGCTCCAGATCATGAGTGGTATAGTTCTTTTCGTGCACTTTCAGTTGGCGTGATGCGTAGGCGATAACCTTTTGACGTTGCATCAACACACAACCCAATCCTTGACGCGATGCGTCGCAGTATACCACGAAATCGTCAGTACCTTCTGGTAGAGCTAAGATTGGCGCGTTGCAAAGCTTATCCTTCAATATCTGAAATGCTTCATCCTGTTTGATTCCCCAATCAAACTTCTTATCCTTCTGCGTGAGGAGCGTTAACGGTTGAGCGATCTTTGAAAAGTTCTCGATGAACCTTCGATAATAGCCAGCCAAACCCAAGAATTGCCGAATCTCGATTGGCGTTTTTGGCGTTTCCCAATCTTTGATCGCCTCAATCTTGGTTGGATCCACGTGGATTCCATCTCCATTCACCACGTGTCCAAGGAATTGCACTTCTCTTAGCCAAAACTCACACTTAGAGAATTTGGCGTACAACTGTTCCTTCTTTAGTAGCTCCAGAATGGCTCTAAGATGCTGCTCATGCTCAGCCTTTGTCTTCGAATAAATCAAGATGTCGTCGATGAATACAATCACAAACTTATCCAAGTACGGCTTACAAACTCGGTTCATCAAATCCATGAACACTGCAGGTGCGTTTGTCAAACCAAACGGCATAACGAGAAACTCGTAGTGTCCATATCGAGTTCTGAAGGCTGTCTTCGGGATACTCTCCTCCTGTATCCGTAACTGATGGTATCCAGATCGAAGATCGATTTTTGAATAGAAGCTTGAACCTTGAAGTTGGTCGAACAGATCATCGATTCTTGGCAGGGGATACCTATTCTTGATCGTCAGCTTGTTCAACTCTCTATAGTCAATGCACATCCGAAAACTACCGTCCTTCTTCTTTACAAACAAAACTGGAGCTCCCCAAGGCGAGAAGCTTGGTCGGATAAATCCCTTATCTAACAACTCTTGAAGTTGTGTCGACAGTTCTTGCATCTCAGACGGAGCAAGTCTGTAGGGTGCCTTAGCCACAGGCGCAGCGCCTGGAACTAAGTCGATGCGAAACTCCACTTGCCTTTGAGGCGGCAAGCCAGGCAAGTCTTCTGGAAAGACTTCTGGGTACTCCCTCACGACAGGGATGTCTTCGATCTTTGGCTCAGCAGCCTTCTTATCCATAATGTGTGCTAGAAAAGCAACACATCCTTTCCTCAAACACTTCCTTGCTTTCAGGCAGCTAATCATCCTTAACGGCGTCTCACGCTTCTCCCCATGAACAACAATGGTCTCACCATCATCGGTCGGGATACGAATAATCTTCTCGTGACAAACTATCTCTGCCTTGTTACTCGATAACCAATCCATCCCTACTACCACGTCGAAGCTTCCCAACTGGACTGGTAGTAGATCTAGAGCAAACTCACGCTCTCCCAGTTCGATTACGCAACCTCGAATCACTTCGTTTGCTTCTACTAACTTCCCATTCGCTAATTCGATCGAGTATGGAATATCTAACTTACTAGCGGCTAAACCAAGCATGTTTCTAAATTCTAGCGATACGAAGCTATAATCGGCACCAGTATCAAACAAAACAGATGCATAGCGTTGGTTTACAGGGAACGTACCAGTGACAACATTGGGATCCTGGCGCGCTTCCCTGGCTTCCATGTTAAAAACTCTTCCACGTGCCTGGGTTAATTCTGGGCAATTCCTCTTGAAATGCCCTTGATCTCCACAATTGAAACATCCGGGCCTCTGCCCGTTTCCACCATTGTTTCCAGCTTGATGGTTTCCCTGGTTCCGATTCATGGCGCCCGCTTGGTTAGCATTGTTGGCACGGTTTCCATCACCTCCCAGGTTTCCTTGTGGGCGGTTCCCAGCACCACCACGGTTGTTCCTATTCCCATTTCCTCCTTGGCCTCCCCGGCCAGCATTAGCCCAACAGAAATCCTTCGTATGACCAGTCTTCCCACATGATTCACAAACTCTCAGGCTGCAACGACCAGAGTGATGTTTTTGGCATGAGTTGCACTTGGGGTGTGCACCCATGTATCCCTTCCCTTTCTTTCTACCACCAGCTGAATCCTGAGCTGGCGCACTCGATTCTCCCTTCTTAACCACCATCCCGGTGCTTTGCTTGAAACTCGAAAACTTTCGCTTATTACCACCAGATGACTCCACGTGAGTCTCTTTCTTCTTGGGCTCAACCCCATCAAACTTGTTCAACCGAATCGCCTCTTCGGTGAGAGCCACACTCAGATCAATGGCTTCTGTGATGGTTGCAGGTTTGGAAGAAGTCACCATGCTGATTATCTGAGGAGCCAATCCCCAGATGAAGCGTTCAATCCTCTTGAACTCCGGTGTAACCATGTAGGGTACCACGTGCGACAAATCGTGGAACCTCTGGACATACTCAGCTATCTTGGAACCTTCCATCTTTAGGTGCCAGAATTCGGTCTCTAACCTCTGAATTTCAGCACGAGAACAGTACTTCTTGCGCATGAGCTCTTTCAACTCTGTCCAGGTCAGTGCGTAAGCTGCAGCTTCGCCAAGGGTCTGGACCTGTAGATTCCACCAGGATAGGGCTCCATCCACAAATAGCCCTGAGATGTAAGTGACTTGCTGATCCACAGCGCACTTGCTCATGCGAAGTACGGACTCGGTCTTCTCTGCCCAGCGGACGAAAGCAACAGCACCACCTGTGCCGTCGAAGTTTATGGGCTTACAGTCCAAGAATTGTTTGTAGGTGCACCCATGAGGAGGATTTTGGTTGCCGTTGATGTTCGAGCTACTTCCGCTTGGTCCTCCTTGCGAGGCAGCATATTGAGCAATGGCGGCAGCAATAACTTGCTGTAATTCGTCCTGAGTAGTAGGCATCGGCTGAGGTTGTCGTCGTGGCGCCATCTTCTAAAGATGTGTACGTCGATTAGGCCATAATAAACATACGTATATAGTAATAGTAATAGCATATAACATCTCATGTTATCAATATATCACACACAACATCCCATGTCCCAACATCCCATGTTACAAATATCATACACACAACATCTCATGTCCCAACATCCCATGTTGCAAATATCATACATACAACACCCCATGTCCCAATATCCCATGTTGCAAATATCATACATACAACATCCCATGTCCCAACATCCCATGTTACATACAACATTTCATATCCTAACATCTCATGTTGCAAATATCATACATACAACATCCCATGTCCCAACATCCCATGTTGCAAATATCATACATACAACATCCCATGTCCCAAAACATAAATAAGCAATTAAGTGAATCAGATATGGTAAGAATACGGCGATTGTTATATATATCGAGACCATAATGTGGTAAGGGTATCAGTACGTCACTGTATCATACAATCACAAATCAAATAGGGGCTACATCACCCCTGTCAAAAACAATATCATATCAGTGTCACATACATCCAGTACATCAACAAATATCAACAAAAATCAGTATCGTCAGATGGTCTCCAAAAGGCTGTGCAGTCACAATCGCGGTCGTCTCACCATCGCCTACCACTATGGCACCAATGAGCCCTATGCGGATGGGGGTGGAGGAGGGGGAAAGTGAGCGTAAAGCAAGCGGCGTAAATGAAGCCAATCCTCCTCCATCGCCTGCTGAGTGCGAATAACAGATGCAATCTGCTGCTCCAAGGTCAAAAGTCGGGCAGCATAGTCAGGAGGTAATGATCGAAAAAGCTGAAAAGATGAAGATGTCTGACCAAGATATGGACCAAAAGATAGCTGAGCTCTCTCGAGCTCCTGGAGTCGCTGCGTATGGGAATCATGCTGATGGACAAAGGACATCAAGACGTCCTCAATGGTATGTCCCATATGGAATGGATGATATGGATCAGTGGGTGGCATCGGTGAGGAAGATGACCAAAGCAGTGGCATGCTGGTGGGATCGAATGGTGCTACATGAACAGAAGATGGAACAGGTGTCATCTGAGGCATGAAGGGCATAGGCATCGGGATGTGCCCAAAGGGGTGGGCTGAAGAGCCCTCTCCAGGCCCTGCTGGAGGTACAAACGGTGGGATCTGAAATGAGAAATCAGTATGATGTGCCTCAGTGTGGTGTGGTGGAAGCGGTGGAACATCCTCGTCAGCCGGTATCCAACCGTGCTGAGCCTCCTCATCAGGTGGATCCATATGCTCTGCAAATAGAGCGTGCTCAGGCTCAATGGGTACAGGGTCAAAAGGAGCAATGACAGGATCAACATGATCAACATGATGGTCAACAGGGACGTCAGCAATCAAAGGTGGGTCAACAAAAGGATCAACAGCATGATCAGCAACTAACAAAGGGACATCATCAACAGGAAGATCGCCAACAGGCGGGTCAGCCAAAACGGGCTCAACAGGAACGTCAGCATGTACCAAGTCATGCTCATGCACAGGATCGAAAGCAGCTGCCTGCTCTGGGGCCACGGCAGGCTCCGGGTCGTCAAAAGCCATGTCAAAATCAAACTCTGGATCAAAGGGATCGATAGGATCGACGGGATCAACAGGGTCCTCCATATGCTGGTCCATAGGAATATACTCAATATCGCGGTCAGGATCAAATCCTGGAGGAAAAACGGGATCGGAGTCCTCCATATCGTCGTGCTCAAATACAAGGCTCGGAATGGGGGCGGCAGAAGATGCCTGATCAGGGTCCGAGTCATGAACAAAATGCTGAGTGCTCACCTCGTGAGACGGAGCAGAAGCCACAGACTCAAAGGAGTCTGGGACTGGTGAGTGGACGGGCGAGTCTCCAGCTGGGGCATCAGCAATCATCAAGAGACCGCCAGCGGGTAAAGGGGCTGCATCAGGAACCTCGTCCTCAAAAGGCTCGTCCTCGTAGAGATCAATGTCGCCGTCAGCCTCGGCGTCTAGTAATAGCTCGTGTGCTGGATAAGAAGCAAGAGGAATCGGAGCTGGAATCACAACAAGGGGAAGATACTCAGCAGGATCGCCATCAATAGGCTCATAGGCACCCTCGGGTAAAGCGAAGGGCAAGGAGTCATCAGTATGCTCATCAATGCCGTCGGGTAGAGCGAACGGCTGGAAGTCATCATCATCCGTGCTCGTGTAGTCTGAGGTATGCACCTCATGCTCCGATGACACAATGTCATCCGACACTATGGATAGAGGTCCAGTGGTATCTGAGTCTCCGTTGCCTGATGTATCCATGTGTCTGTAACACAATCACAAGTATGCACAAATAATCAGTAAATCAGGTAATCACATAAGCTACCAAATAATAGTCACATAATCCACCTAGTCCCACTAGCCTCCCAGCCTCCCAGACTGTCCTTCCTAGTCCCACTAGCCAACTTTCCCAGCCTCCCAGACTGACTCCCTAGTCCCACTAGCAAACCTTCCCAGCCTCCCAGACTGACTCCCTAGTCCCACTAGCAAACTTTCCCAGCCTCCCAGACTGACTCCCTAGTCCCACTAGCAACTACCTCGATCCATTAGATCGAGCCTCGGCCTCCCAGACCGAGCCTCAGTCTCCCAGACCGAGCCTCAGCCTCCCAGACTGAGCCTAAAAATAATAAATAAAATATGCTCAACATTTGTTTATAAAAACGTTTTGGATCTGGACTTAAATGGTATGCAGTAAAAATGTTTTCGTGAGAGCCCTAGTGATCATAGTCTAGACTCGAGAAGGAATCCTAGTTCGCTATGATCAGAGCTCTGATACCAAGCTGTCACACCCTGGCTTTGCGGAAGCGTGGTTAATTTGGTGTGACTTCTTAATACCATAGCTTAATCATAACAAAGCTATATGAATTAAAAATATGCAAGATCATCCATTAAAAGTAAAATAGTAAAACATTGTCTTAATAGGTTAAAACCCAACAACCATATCTTGTCTAAACATTACAATGCAAACTTAACATAAACATGGTTCAGAGACTGTGACTTGTCCAGGAAAGAGTCACAAGCCTCGAACCCTGGATGACCTCGGGCCTAATGCAGCGGAAAACAAGCCATACCGCGCCAGATCGTTAGTTTCCTGAAATACATGTAAGTTGAAAAATCAACAATAATGTTGAGCGAGTTCATGCGAAAGTGCGTAAACAAACCTTTATCTTTATCAAAAACCTGGTATGTAGCAAATAAGGAAAAAAAAGAGATCACCAATGGTTTGCAAGGCCATTGATATGTGTGAAGTGCAAGTAGGGATGACTCAAACCTAGCGGATTTATGCGTCGGGCACTAAGTCACCCCGAGGTCCGTTATGCTGGACCTGGGGCTGGGCTCGCTACACCCAGATAGATCTACCGCTCCTGTCCCTCGGTCCTACTACGAGGATTAATGGCCTCAAGTTGTGCCTACCCACTCACATGATCTGAGTAACAAACCTCCTTACGCTAACCATACCATGTATAAACATATTCATAATCATAGTAACATGTATTTCACCCCCGCAGTTTATAAAACCGAAAACAGTTAAGAGAAAAGGGGGACATGAACTCACAGTGAGTGCGTCACAACACCAAGTAATCCAAATATCCAACTGCTGCGCAACGACCTACATGTGCTAATTCTATTAGACGGATGGCCGTGCCTTAGCTTTATAGTTTAATTTTTCGGGAAACGGTTAGACAACCGTTCCGTGTATATACTTGGTAGTAAATCTCCTTCCCAAGGATGGGGGAATTAATACATGCGTGTTTATAATATTAAGTCTCACTTAATATATTTTATTTCTCATTCCAAAATATAATTATTTTTCTCAAAAATAATATATTTTCTCTTTACGTCATACTTTCCAAAATAATACGTTGACAACATATGCGTTTATGAATATTTCCGTATAAAGCGTAAGTTACGTTTTGGCGATTAAATGGTAATAGTAATTACCGTTGTAACTTATATGTTTGTCGTGAAGGCGTTGGTATTATTTTGGGTTCGACAAAGTTAGTAAATATTATTTCTACTCTAAAAATAATATTTATACATTTTCACAAAATAATCATAAATAGTGTTGTGAAAAATATATTTATCGAATAACGTTTAGTTTTTGTGAAAATCCCACCTCCGATTATTTAATAAATAAAGTCATGGCGAAATATAGTTTGAAAACATCTCAAAATAGTTTAACACTTGTAAATAATTCTAAGTGTTAGATTTTTAGAAAAATTTCGCCAGAGTTTCCCCTGTAACTGGAGGTGGCCACGCTTTCAAGCGTACCATTTTCTTTTACAAAATCACTTCAACAATTTCTTTAAATCAACCAATCAATTTCCAACACTTCAAACTAGTTTCAACACATTAACTCGTAGACTAGTATGTAAAATCACATTATTACATGAACTTGTAGTTTTTCTAAAACTATTGTGTAGATCTCGTTACATTTAGTGGATCTATGTATAAAATAGTTTAGTCTTGCAAAAACCCCGTTTTTGGAACAAATCACTCTTTACAACTTCCCGACAATTTTTATAAAAATTGTTATTTTGTCGGATCTTTCGTTTCACAAGTGTTCATACACTTGTAGTTTATAAAAAATCATCTTTGTTAACATGTTATCCAACTTATATAAAACATGATTTTCTCGACACCCGGTTCTACGAATATACCACTTGTACATACATAGATCGGCTCGTTTTAAATACTATTTTACATGTCAAAACACTTTTACACAAGTTCATGTTTCTCGTGTGGTGGAGTTTCACCTTTTAACCCTTGTACAAAAGAAACAGGTGTATGTCAAGATTCGGGATCTTAACAAAGTCGGGTTAAACGATGATAAGAGCCACCACATCGTAGATCGGGTCTCTACAACCAACATATTCGAATACTACGACTTTTACACGCGTTATATGCTTTTAACCAACAATATTCGAGTTTTTGTAGACTTTTTAGATTCAAAAGATGGGTTACCGACTTTTAACCGTTAAAAATCCTTTTAACCACTTTAGATACGTTCAAGAACAAGTTTTAAATGTTATACCTCTAGCTCGGGGCTAGGGAAGATCTTTGGCGAAAATGGTGTGGATAAAAGCAAATGCACGTGGTCCTCCAACTTCCGTTTGCTTCAAGCTTCCTCGTACGTGATCCCCAACACTTGTGTACACTTGGAATGGCAAGACAAGAACTCGAAGATGGATGGTTGGGTGTGGTGGTTTACGGCCGAGAGAGGGAGGAGAGCAAGAGAGAGAGAGTTGGTGATTAGTGTGTGTGTGTGTGGTATTTATAGAGAAATTTAGCTCCATCGTCCAACGGTTTCAAGCTCTAGATATCCACGAACTCAAATAAAGTAATAAAAAGTTGTACTCCCCTTGTCCGTTCTAGTTGGCCGATCCCATTAGGGGGGGGGGTATCCGGTTGGGTCTTGATCGTTCAGTTAGAGTTTAGTTACTTTAAGTCGGTTACTTTTAGGGATTAACCCCGTTAGTTGTTTATTGCGTTATAAAGCGGGTGTTAGGGTAATCAGGGACCCTAACTGGCTCAGAAAAAGGCTAATAATATTTTTGGCAATATTTTTATGTTCCGGGTATAGTCCGGTTGTTCGGTCGGATAGTAATCCGTTAAAGTGCTTAAGTAATCCTTTAAGCGTTGTAAATAATATTTTTAGCGACACAATTTATTCTGCAAAGTGTCAGGAATAATTCCTCATGTTTTGGCACTTTATTAATTAGCTAGAAGCTAGTGTGTTGATAAAAGTGTTGTGTTTTGTGCTTAAAATACGTTTTTGGCACATCCAATCTCTGTATCTTATTCCTAGAGACGTAATTATACAACCCTTGTATTCCTACACACACTACGGGTGTAGTAAAATATTTCTGGCTCAATCAGGCCTTTAGAGGCAGTGTCTGCCTGATGCTGGCTTTATCAGCATGTCAAATAGGTTATCCGTTCAAATGCTACTGTGCTTTTGTGCATCATGTTTGTCACTAATGTTCAGTAAATAAATAATGTAGTGACGGAAAAATCAAAGTATGATGCAGATATGTACAAGTATCAACAATCAGGTAGCAGTTTATCAGAAATCTCAGTTAAGCACAGTAATTAGGCAATAATTAATAGTTAATTAAGTCGTACGGATACCTGGTTTAGTGAGGGTTGTCACATCTATCACACAACATGCATCGTTTTAACGGTTTATGCCCCTCTAAGTTTCCCATCCATTCCCCACTCATAAACAAACATACGATATTGCACGTAACACATATAACATGTTAGATAATTCACCGATAGCATACTCGACATTTAGACACGCAAGTCACAACTTATGTCAATTCAACATAAATATTCAAAACCGGGCTGTTTTCGGACATTTTAATAAAATAGTTACAGGTCACAATAAATTCCCAGAAAAATATATGACATGTGAAAAAGTCTCGTTATGTTCCTGTAAAATTTTCAAGGTCTAAATGTCTACAGATTTTTCATAAAAGTTCCAGCAATGAACAGTGGTCTGATTTGTTACCATTTTACCCCTGCCCATTGTTTATTTTATTCCAGAATCACCGAGTCTCCGAATGAGGTGATTCCAGTTGGAGAATTTCAGTTTACTCGCGTATTTTCTCCAGTTTAAATTTCGTAAATTAAGTCCCAATAACCCCTTAGATATAACAGAAATCGTGACCTGCATTTTCAGCTGAAACTAGACAGCCCAGCGCGCTGTTACGAGAAATTCCATTTAAAATAGTAAACGATGTCGAAAATTATGAATCCAGAGCCGTTGGAACTGTATTTCGAAAAGGTACGTTTTAGACTTCAGAAAATACATTTTTCGCTGAGTTAAACTCCGGTTACAGCCAACTGAAGTTGGCTGTAAAAATCAAACAGCTTCTGTTTCAGCTTTCTATCAAACTTTAGTGAGTTATTTCGGTTCCGATAATCATAATAAGCGACAATCCACATATGCACAGCAGAATAACAATATAAATTTCGAGTAAACAATGATCAAGTGCCATGCATGTCTTATACAACATCTATCCAACAAGTTTACATAAATTTTAAGTTTCAAGAACATGATTTTTGTTTATGATTAAAGGTGTTATAGTGAGAATCAATAGACAACAACTTGTAACCATTAAAATGTGAAGTGAACAAGGGTAAATCAGAATCTTACAACTAGCTTTCAAGCTAGGGAAGAACACTTTGAAGATGATGGTGAAAATGATGATGAGAAAGCAAGAAACAAGGCCCATTGAAGCTCCACAAGTTGCAAGCTTCCTAGAATCACCTTCTAAGCTTGAATGAAGCTTCAAAATAGAGGAGGATGAGGGTGATATGGTGGTGGTGATGGCAGCCCAGGTCTGGCCGATTTTGAGAGAGAGAGAAGTGAGAGGTTGAGTGAAATGGTGGAGGTGATATTATGATAAATCTAGTGCCATGTCCTTATAAGATCTCTCATATATTATGTTTAGATACACAAGTAAACATCCAATAAATAAATGCCATAAAATCAATACATATATTTGAAGTATGGGAGGTTGATATGGTGGGGTCCATCAAGAGCCAAGAATTCGGTTGGGGGGGGGGGTCTAATTGCAAAATGTGTAACTAAAATGCAAAGGATAGTAAGATTGTAAGTATGAACTTTTATGTGTAGTAAATTGAATTTAAGTGGGTGTTACGGCATACGGGGATCATGACTAGCCATAAATAATAAAATAACGTGTTTGACAAATATTTGGTGTCCCGGGTAATGTCCGGTTGTTCGGTCGGATACTCTTCCGTTAAAGTGCTTAATTGTATCGTAAAGTGTCTTATTTATATTTTTTTTGTAACGAAATAAATTCCTAACACATAGGAAAATATACCGGACCATTTAGTGACTTTTCTGTATACTACCAGTATGCTAACACGCACATGTAAGTATAGTTCAGTAATCAGAGAGTAGTTAAATATTTCAACACAGTTACCAAGCACTTAAATTATTATTAAATAAATTGTACAGAAATACATGTAAATTGAGGGTTGTCACATTCTCCCCCTGTTAAGAGAATTTCGTCCCGAAATTTAGCGCGTGGTTACTGAGGAAGCTAGTTAAGTTGCGTTGTTTTCCTGATTTTCCTGGGGTGTCACATCATCCCCCCGTTGATTTGGAATTTCGTCCCGAAATTCTGCAGTAGCTTCAGCCTCAGTAGTGGTTGCGTTTTTCTTAAACAGTTGGGGATACTTGAGTTTCATTTGGTCTTCTCGTTCCCAGGTATACTCTGGGCCACGACGAGCATTCCAACGAACTCGGACAAGAGGTATTCTGGTGTGCTTGAGAATCTTAACGTCTTGATCCATAATCTCTACTGGTTCCTCAACGAATCGCAACTTGTCGTCAATTGTGAGCTCCTTGAGGGGAACTATGAGGGTCTCATCTGACAGACACTTCTTCAGATTCGACACATGGAATACGTTGTGAACTCCACTGAGTTCTTCAGGTAGGTTCAGCCTGTAAGCGACTTTGCCAATTTTCTCAATGATCTCGAATGGCCCGACGTAACGTGGGTTGAGCTCGCCCCGTTTGCCAAATCGGACTACACCTTTCCAAGGTGAGACTTTGAGTAGCACTCGATCCCCAACCTGGAACTCGAGTGGTTTTCTTCGCTTATCGGCATAGCTTTTCTGACGGTCACGAGCTGCCGCCATTCGTTGTCGTATCTGAGCAATCTTCTCGGTTGTATCTACTACAAGTTCTGGACCATTGATTTGACTGTCACCAACTTCTGCCCAACAAAGAGGTGATCGGCACTTTCGTCCATACAATGCCTCAAATGGAGCGGCCTGGATGCTGGTGTGGTAACTGTTGTTGTATGAAAACTCCACTAATGGGAGATGCTTTTCCCAGCCATTACCAAAATCGATTACACATGCTCTAAGCATGTCTTCAAGGGTTTGAATGGTGCGTTCAGATTGCCCATCCGTTTGTGGATGATAAGCGGTGCTCATGTCTAATCGTGAGCCAAAAGACTTATGCATAGCTTGCCATAGTTCAGAGGTAAAACGCGCGTCACGATCAGAAATGATGGAGGTTGGCACTCCGTGCCTTGATACCACTTCTTTTAGGTAGATGTCTGCTAGAGTAGAAAACTTATCCGTTTCTTTGATAGGCAGAAAATGTGCAGACTTGGTCAGTCGATCCACGATCACCCAAATGGTATCATTTCCGCGTTGAGATCTGGGCAGGCTGGTAACGAAATCCATGGAAATTTGCTCCCATTTCCATTTCGGGATCTCTGGTTGTTGAAGTGGGCCTGATGGTTTCTGGTATTCGACCTTGACTCTAGCACAAGTCAAGCATTTACTGACGTAGGTCGCTATGCTGGCTTTCATACCAGGCCACCAGTATGTAGTCTTTAGATCGTGGTACATCTTATCCGAACCAGGATGTACTGAATAACGAGACTTATGTGCTTCATCCATCACAAGCTCGCGTAAGTCTCCATACAGCGGAACCCAGGTGCGTCCGTTAACATAGTAGGCGCCGTTTTCCTTTTGTTCTAGCCGTTGCCTCGATCCTCGTAGGGACTCAGCCCTGATGTTCTCTGCTTTCAATGATTCAACCTGAGCATCACGAATCTGAGCTGGAAGGTTGGATTGGATGGTAAGCTGTAACGCACGTACACGCCTAGGTATAGTATCCTTCCGGCTGAGGGCGTCAGCCACAACATTGGCCTTGCCCGGATGATACTTGATCGCGCATTCGTAGTCATTCAAGAGTTCGACCCATCGACGTTGACGCATGTTTAACTCCTTTTGCTTGAAAATATGCTCGAGACTCCTGTGATCGGTGTAAATGGTGCACTTGGTACCGTACAGGTAATGTCTCCATATCTTAAGCGCGAAAACAACTGCTCCCAATTCCAAGTCGTGCGTAGTGTAGTTCCTTTCGTGAACCTTAAGTTGGCGCGATGCGTACGCGATGACCTTGTCACGTTGCATCAACACACAACCAAGTCCTTGGATGGAAGCGTCGCAATAAACCACAAAATCATCTGTGCCTTCAGGCAATGAGAGGATAGGCGCGCTACAGAGTCTATCTTTCAAGTGCTGAAATGCGGACTCCTGTGCATCACCCCAACGATAGGTAACACCGTTCTGAGTCAGTGAAGTGAGAGGTTGCGCAATCTTTGAGAAATCTTTGATAAACCTTCTGTAATATCCTGCCAGACCTAAGAATTGGCGGATCTCTGTTGGTGTGCGGGGTGCAGGCCAATTCTTGATCGATTCAACCTTAGATGGATCCACATGAATCCCATCCTTGTTTACCACATGGCCCAGAAAATGGACTTCGCGAAGCCAGAAGTCACATTTCGAAAACTTGGCATACAGCTGCTCTTTACGAAGTAGTTCCAGAATAAGCCTCAGGTGTTGCTCGTGTTCCTCCTGACTCTTAGAATAGATCAGGATGTCGTCGATGAAGATTATGACAAATTTATCCAAGTAAGGTTTGCACACTCGGTTCATGAGGTCCATGAAGACCGCTGGTGCATTCGTCAACCCGAATGGCATAACCAGAAACTCGTAATGGCCGTAAGGAGTTCTGAATGCTGTTTCGGAGATGTCCTCCTCTCGGACTCTCAGCTGATGGTATCCCGATCTCAAATCAATCTTAGAGTAATAACTCGACCCTTGCAACTGGTCGAATAAGTCATCAATGCGCGGAAGAGGATAACGATTCTTCACAGTCACCTTGTTAAGTTCGCGATAGTCAATACACATTCTGAAAGGACCATCTTTCTTCTTTACGAACAAGACTGGAGCTCCCCATGGCGAAGAGCTAGGACGTATGAAACCCTTTTCCAAGAGTTCTTGTAGTTGCGTGGACAGTTCTTCAAGTTCCGATGGAGCTAGACGATAAGGGGCTCGAGCTATGGGCGCTGCTCCAGGAGCTAGCTCGATTTGAAACTCAACTTGGCGATGAGGCGGAAGACCAGGTAATTCCTCAGGAAATACCTCAGGAAAGTCGCGCACAATAGGAATGTCTTCTATCTTCCTTTCTTCCGAGGATTCCTCAGTAACGAGGGCTAGGATAGCGGTGTGGCCCTTCTGTAAACACTTCTGGGCTTTAAGGAAAGAGATGGTGCCTACAACAGCACCACTCTTGTCGCCACGAATCACGAGGGGTTCTTTACCAGGGCGAGGGATGCGGACGATTTTCTCCTTGCAAATAATCTCCGCTTGGTGTCGAGATAACCAATCCATCCCAATGACAACGTCAAAACTACCCAGAACGATAGGAATGAGGTTGATAGAAAAGGTCTGATCGGCAAGGACAAGCTTCCAACCTTTAACTATATGTGTAGCCTCTAAACTTTTGCCATT
The DNA here is from genome assembly GCF_002127325.2 of Helianthus annuus. NCBI lineage: Eukaryota > Viridiplantae > Streptophyta > Magnoliopsida > Asterales > Asteraceae > Helianthus > Helianthus annuus. Next base: position 8,728,003 of record NC_035443.2, read on the forward strand.
TGCTATTTCTACCGTGTGCTTGGTGTTCAAAAGTGTTGGAGTGCGCTTAAGCATTTGGCTAACTTTTAAGGACACGTAGCTAGTATCGGCACCCGAATCAAATAAAACAGTAACAAAGAAATCATCCAGAAGAAACTTACCCATCACAACGTTGGGATCGTTCCTTGCATCACCCTGACCAATCACGAAAGCACGACCTCTTGCTCCATTACCATTGTTGTTACCCCCGTTGTTACCTCCATTGTTGTTCCCGTTTCCCTGGTTGTTGTTGTTGTTCTGATTTTGGTTAAGCTGGGGACAGTTCTTCTTAAAGTGGCCTTCAGCGCCACACTGAAAGCATCCCCTGTTGCCCCGTTGCTGTTGTTGATTTTGCGGTGCTTGCTGTTGCTGCTGGCGATTCTGATTTGCAGGCCGTGAGCTCCTGCAATCCTTGGCTTCGTGACCCATCTTGAGACACCTCTGACAACGTCCTTTGTTGCATTGACCACTATGGTGTCTGTTACATTTGTTGCACTTCGGGTGGTTTCCTCGATACCCACCCAGTCCTTGATTACCGGAGGATTGCTGACCAGGACTCTGGTAGCCATCAGTCTTTCTCTGCTGAGACTGAACCGAAGCAGAACCCTTACTGGAGTTTTCATCCCATTTTCGCTTGTTGTCATTGGGAGCATCAGAAGTAGTGGCGCTAATACGTTTGGGCAGTTTGTTCTGCTCAACTGCCTGATCAGTGAGACGGTGAGCCAACTTGACGATTTGCTGTATAGTGCCAAGGTTAGCTGAGGTTACGTGGCTTTGAATTTCTGGCACCAAGCCGTTAAGGTACAGCTCAATGCGTTTGTAAGGACGGTCCACCATAGTAGGACACAGGATGGCCAATTCGTTTGACCTCTTAGTATACGCCTCAATCTCAGACCCCGTCATCTTCAGGTTGAAAAATTCCACCTCTAGCTTGTGGATGTCGTCACGACTGCAATACTCTTCTCTAATCAGTTCTTTGAAGCCGTTCCATGGGGTGGCGTTAGCAACCGCCAACCCAAGCAATTGGACCTGTGCTTTCCACCAGGTTAACGCAGCTCCTTCGAGTGTTCCAGTAGCATACTTCACCTTACGATCTTCCGGGCAATCACACATCTCGAAAACAGACTCGAGCTTCTCGAACCAGTGGAGAAGGCCTACAGCACCTTCTGTGTCGCTGAAAGTGCTTGGTCGGCAATCCATGAAGGTTTTGAATGTGCACACAGGAGGCTGAGCACGTTGACCTCCTGCAGGAACAGCTGCGAGTGCCTCAGCAACTCGTTCGTTGATCAGAGCCGTCAACTGGGCTTGAGTAAGGTTGATACGTCCTCCGCGTCCGCTCATGATCTTCATAACGAAGCAACGTAAGGGAGGAAAGTGTCGTGAAAGTGCGTAAGTGTGGGACGACAGTAGAGAGTAAGCATACAAGGTTCAAGTAGCAGTTATCACGTTAACTAATGCACAGTGTGAGCTATCTAACCGACAATATAACATAAATCATACCACCTATTGTGTCGAGTCTTGCACGTGGAGTGAAGCGTCGTTGTGGATCGTTGAACACTGTACAGGTTATAGTCTGGTTTTATTAAAAAGTTTTTCCCTTTTTAAAACCAAGTTTACTATAACCAATGGCTCTGATACCAATCTGTCACACCCCCAAATTCCACCATGCGGAGTACCACCGCTTGGAGGCGTGACGTGACCAGGATCGAGCCACCAATCATATCGAACAACGTATTTAAGTAAGTAAACCAACCATAATACGATTGGTGACCAAAAGGAAGTTAACCGATTTTAGTTTAACAGCGGAAGCATAAACGTAAAGTCCAAAACATAGTCCATAGTTCAAGTTAAAGTTTCAAACGCAAGTTTAATAAGTTCACAAGGATTATATATTAAACACGGGACATAACCGTCCGTACACCACAACGACTCCTTCCTCGTGCAAGCTCCAAGCATTTAGCGACCTGTAAGGCATGTAACAACGAGTCAACAACAAAGTTGAATGAATTCACAGTTGGTTGTTTAGTTATAGCATTCGTTTCGTAAATCATTTGTTCGTTTTGAAAACCATGTATCGTATGAGTTTGCATCGCGGTCCTTCTAGCATGTTTGCGAAGGTTAGTGGGGGTTTCCCATGTGTTACTAGACCACGCGTATCGACTGCTACAAAAATATAAGAGGTGCCCTAAGTCAATGTCTATCAGCATTGACCCTTTGCCCATAGTCCATTAGTACACGCCCGTCCGACTGGCACGGTGTGAGGTTTGTTAAACCTAATAGCGCTATTAACTAATGACCCGCTCGCCATAGGCCTCGGCGATTAAGTCGATAAATGAGGGACTTAAAGTGATAGAGTTGATGGTCTTATGATCGTGTACGTAGGTTTTACGTACGTGCCCTTCAATCCGAGGACAGTAAAAAGTAGTTTAATAGTAATGATAGTACAAATAGTTAATCAATCCCATTCCCAAACCCCTGGGAATCCCATGCCTTAGAAAGAGTGTGAACTCACCTCGGTTTGCTCGGTTAGATTCTCAATATAGCTAACAGTCAAGGTCGGTCAATCACGTCCTAATATAATTTACCAGTTAGTCATTTAGTGGCTTTCAAATAGAACACAAAGTTCCTACACGTATCTATCACACAACATGCATCGTTTTAACGGTTTATGCCCCTCTAAGTTTCCCATCCATTCCCCACTCATAAACAAACATACGATATTGCACGTAACACATATAACATGTTAGATAATTCACCGATAGCATACTCGACATTTAGACACGCAAGTCACAACTTATGTCAATTCAACATAAATATTCAAAACCGGGCTGTTTTCGGACATTTTAATAAAATAGTTACAAGTCACAATAAATTCCCAGAAAAATATATGACATGTGAAAAAGTCTCGTTATGTTCCTGTAAAATTTTCAAGGTCTAAATGTCTACAGATTTTTCATAAAAATTCCAGCAATGAACAGTGGTCTGATTTGTTACCATTTTACCCCTGCCCATTGTTTATTTTATTCCAGAATCACCGAGTCTCCGAATGAGGTGATTCCAGTTGGAGAATTTCAGTTTACTCGCGTATTTTCTCCAGTTTAAATTTCGTAAATTAAGTCCCAATAACCCCTTAGATATAACAGAAATCGTGACCTGCATTTTCAGCTGAAACTAGACAGCCCAGCGCGCTGTTACGAGAAATTCCATTTAAAATAGTAAACGATGTCGAAAATTATGAATCCAGAGCCGTTGGAACGGTATTTCGGAAAGGTACGTTTTAGACTTCAGAAAATACATTTTTCGCTGAGTTAAACTCCGGTTACAGCCAACTGAAGTTGGCTGTAAAAATCAAACAGCTTCTGTTTCAGCTTTCTATCAAACTTTAGTGAGTTATTTCGGTTCCGATAATCATAATAAGCGACAATCCACATATGCACAGCAGAATAACAATATAAATTTCGAGTAAACAATGATCAAGTGCCATGCATGTCTTATACAACATCTATCCAACAGGTTTACATAAATTTTAAGTTTCAAGAACATGATTTTTGTTTATGATTAAAGGTGTTATAGTGAGAATCAATAGACAACAACTTGTAACCATTAAAATGTGAAGTGAACAAGGGTAAATCAGAATCTTACAACTAGCTTTCAAGCTAGGGAAGAACACTTTGAAGATGATGGTGAAAATGATGATGAGAAAGCAAGAAACAAGGCCCTTTGAAGCTCCACAAGTTGCAAGCTTCCTAGAATCACCTTCTAAGCTTGAATGAAGCTTCAAAATGGAGGAGGATGAGGGTGATATGGTGGTGGTGATGGCAGCCCAGGTCTGGCCGATTTTGAGAGAGAGAGAAGTGAGAGGTTGAGTGAAATGGTGGAGGTGATATTATGATAAATCTAGTGCCATGTCCTTATAAGATCTCTCATATATTATGTTTAGATACACAAGTAAACATCCAATAAATAAATGCCATAAAATCAATACATATATTTGAAGTATGGGAGGTTGATATGGTGGGGTCCATCAAGAGCCAAGAATTCGGTTGGGGGGGGGGTCTAATTGCAAAATGTGTAACTAAAATGCAAAGGATAGTAAGATTGTAAGTATGAACTTTTATGTGTAGTAAATTGAATTTAAGTGGGTGTTACGGCATACGGGGATCATGACTAGCCATAAATAATAAAATAACGTGTTTGACAAATATTTGGTGTCCCGGGTAATGTCTGGTTGTTCGGTCGGATACTCTTCCGTTAAAGTGCTTAATTGTATCGTAAAGTGTTTTATTTATATTTTTTTCTGTAACGAAATAAATTCCTAACACATAGGAAAATATACCGGACCATTTAGTGACTTTTCTGTATACTACCAGTATGCTAACACGCACATGTAAGTATAGTTCAGTAATCAGAGAGTAGTTAAATATTTCAACACAGTTACCAAGCACTTAAATTATTATTAAATAAATTGTACAGAATACATGTAAATTGAGGGTTGTCACAAATTGTGATATAACAGTGATATCTCGACGTACACAGAAGCTATTTACGTCGTTCTAAGTCCCCTGTGCAAGTCCCAAGGTCGGCTATTTATAGCCAAAATTTGGCCTTGCTTACGGACCGTAAGCCTGATCCCTTACGGTCCGTAAGGGATACCTATAGGTCCTAGACTTGCCATGCACGGGAGTAGCTTGCATGAATCAACAAAATTAGCCAATCAGCTTTAAGCAACGTAATTTTTTAGATAATTATCAACTAGGGTTTGCCCCCCTCGAGTTTTAGGGGCCCTGATCCCGATTCCGATTATTCTGAAAATTTTAGGGTTAGTGCAGAATCACTTGGGTGTCTCAATTAGGGTTCTCTTATTGACTAATTATTGTCCTAACTATTGATTTTAGTGGCAGTTATTACATCCTCCCCACCTTAAGAAAAATCTCGTCCTCGAGATTTACTGAAATAGATGAGGGTACTTTCGCTTCATTTCTGATTCCAGTTCCCAAGTGTATTCTGGTCCTCTCCTGGATTCCCATTTGACTTTTACTAGCACTAGTCGTTTGTGTTTGAGAAACTTAATCTTCCGATCTTCTATTTGTAAGGGTTTCTCTACAAAGTTTAGTTTTTCATTTACCTCTATATCTTGAAGAGGTACTACCAGGGATTCGTCTGATAAACATTTCTTGAGATTGGATACATGAAACACATCATGTACTCCAGCTAACTCTTCTGGTAGTTGTAAACGATAAGCTACTGGTCCTATTCGTTGGATCACTGGGAATGGTCCAACATATCTGGGACTCAGTTTTCCTTTCTTAGCAAATCGTACTACTCCTTTCCAAGGAGATACTTTTAATAGTACTTTGTCTCCGACTTGGAATTCTAACGGCTTGCGGCGATTGTCTGCATAGCTCTTCTGATGATCTCTAGCAGTCTTCAGTCTTTCCTTGATTTGCGATATCTTGTCAGTAGTTTCTTGCACAATCTCTGGACCTGATAACTGACTTTCTCCTATTTCTGCCCAACATACGGGAGTTCTGCACTTGTGTCCATACAGTGCTTCGAATGGAGCAGCTTCGATGCTTGAATGATAACTATTGTTATAGGAGAATTCAATTAATGGTAAATGGCTATCCCAATTACCACCAAAGTCAATTACACATGCTCGGAGCATGTCTTCCAGGGTTTGTATCGTCCTTTCACTTTGTCCGTCCGTTTGAGGATGATATGCAGTACTTAAATTGAGTCGAGTTCCCATTGCTTCTTGGAAACTTGTCCAGAAACGAGAAGTAAAACGACTATCTCTATCCGATACAATGGAGAGTGGGACTCCATGTAAGGATACTACTTCATCTACATACAACTTGGCTAACCTTTCCATGCTAAAGGTTTCCTTCATTGGTAGAAAATGAGCTGATTTGGTTAATCGATCCACAATTACCCAAATAGCATCATTACCTTTTCTGGTTTTGGGTAACTTAGTAACAAAATCCATTGTTATGAATTCCCATTTCCATACAGGCATTTCTAACTGTTGTAGTAGTCCTGAAGGTTTCTGATGTTCGGCTTTAACTTGTGAACAGGTTAGACACTTAGATACGTATTCGGCTATATCCTTTTTCATTCCTATCCACCAAAAATTATTTCTTAAATCCTGGTACATCTTATTATTTCCTGGATGTACAGTATACCTAGATTTATGCGATTCTTCTAAAATCTTATTTCTTAATTCTCCTTGCTTAGGTACCCAAATTCGTTTCTTGTGGAATCTCCAAATTCCATCTTTTCCTTGTTCTAATTCCTTTAGGTAACCTTTCATTCCTTCGGCATCATCCTTGATTGTCGTTCCCTGAATCTTCTTCAATTGCTCCATTAAATCTAATTGTAGATTTAACCTAAGAGCACGGACTCGCTTTTGCTTTTCATGATATTTACGACTTAAGGCGTCTGCTACTACGTTTGCCTTTCCTTCGTGATATTGAATATCACAGTCGTAATCACTTAGGATTTCCATCCACCTTCTTTGCCTCATATTTAACTCTTTTTGCCCAAATATATACCTTAAACTCTTATGGTCCGTATAGATAGTAAACTTACTTCCATACAGATAATGTCTCCAAATTTTAAGAGCAAAAATTATGGCTCCTAATTCTAGGTCATGAGTCGTATAATTTTCTTCGTGCTTTTTCAATTGCCTAGAGGCATACGCAATTACCTTTTTGCGTTGCATTAACACACATCCATATCCTAATTTTGAAGCATCACAGTATACTTCAAAATCCTCAGTTCCTTCGGGTAAAGCTAAAATTGGAGCATTTGTCAATTTGTGCTTTAGAATCCTAAAAGCTTCTTCTTGTCTAGATCCCCATTCAAACTTAACAGCTTTACACGTTAGCTTAGTTAAAGGTACAGCTATCCTAGAGAAATCTTTAATAAATCGTCTATAATATCCAGCTAATCCTAGAAAACTTCTAACTTCCATAGCCGTTCGTGGAGCTTTCCAATTCGTGATTGCTTCTATTTTAGCAGGATCTACGTGAATTCCTTCGTAATTCACCATATGACCTAAAAATTGCACTTCTTGTAGCCAGAATTCACACTTTGAGAATTTGGCATAAAGCTTTTCCTTTCTTAACAAAGTTAAGAGTGCATGCAAGTGCTCACAATGTTCCTCCTGACTTTTGGAATAAATGAGTATATCGTCAATGAACACGATTACAAATTTATCCAAGTATGGTTTACAGATTCTATTCATCATGTCCATAAATGCAGCTGGAGCATTTGTTAATCCAAAGGGCATGACTGTAAACTCATAATGACCATACCTAGTTCTGAAAGCGGTTTTAGGTATGTCCTCCTCTTGTACTTTCAACTGGTGATATCCTGATCTTAAGTCTATCTTAGAGAAATACCTAGCTCCTTGCAATTGATCAAAAAGATCATCAATCCTAGGTAATGGATATTGATTCTTAATTGTAACTTTATTCAATTCCCTATAATCGATACACATTCTCATTGATCCATCTTTCTTTTTCACAAACAACACTGGTGCACCCCAAGGGGATGAACTAGGTTGTATAAATCCTTTGCTTAGTAATTCATCTAATTGTTTTTTCAATTCTAGCATTTCAGTAGGTGCTAATCAATAAGGTGTCTTAGCTATTGGTGCAGTACCTGGAATTAAATGAATTCTAAACTCTACTTCCCTATCAGGTGGTAAACCAGGTAATTCTTCTGGAAAAACATCTGGGTATTCTGAAACTATAGGGATGTCCTGGAGTTCCTTACTTTTAGTGTTAATGATTACAGAAATCATATACACCATTTCTTGTTTCCTTGAATAACTAGCTACTTTCATTACTGAAATGAATTTCAGTGGCTTTCTAGGTCTATCTCCTGTAATTAGAATTACTTCTCCTGTGGGAGTACGGATTTCTACGGAATTCTTATCACACAGGATTCGAGCATGGTTGGCTATTAACCAATCCATTCCTAATACCACATCGAATCCGGCTAAATTCATAGGTAACAGGTTTGCAGAAAACTCATGACCTAACAATTCTATCTTTACTTCCTTCAAAACCTTGTCTATGTTGACAGAATTTCCATCTGCCGTTTCAATAGTAAAGATTTGCCTAAGGGTATTTAGGGGTAAGTTAAGAGCTTGACAGAATGCAGTATTAATGAAACTTTGGTTTGCACCAGAATCAAATAATACTTTTGCATAGATGTTATGCACTAAGAACGTACCCGCTATCACGTCTGGATGAGTTCGGCTTCTTGAGTGGTCAGCTGGAATGCTCGTGCATTTTTCTTAGTAGTTCCTTCAGTCGTTTTAGCTCTACTGTCTGCTGGTTTAGCTAACTTAGGACATTCAGATTGGAAATGTCCGGTTTCTCTGCAGTTATAACAGACTCTTGTTTTCCTTCTGCAGTCTTCTTCCCGATGTCCTTTCGCCTTGCAGAAGTTGCAAAATATATTGCACTGTCCGTAGTGTTTCTTTTTGCAATTTCTGCAGAAAGGAGGTGACGAGGATTGCCCTGTTCCCCTCTTTTTGAACTTATTGTTACTATTACCCATGCGAAATCCTTGGGTAATCTTCTGAGCCAATTCCTTCTTGCGATCTTCTTCTCTGGTGCGGACTAGTTCATCAGTTAAGGTATTAGCTAATTCCACAGCATCGTCAATCGTGCGTGGTCTCGCAGCTTTAACGATGTTACGGATTTCTCCGATTAATCCCCAAATATAACGGGAAATAAGTACCGGTTCTGGCGAAGCCAGGGAAGGTACCACTCTCGCATATTCGAAGAATGTCGAAGTATATCCTCGACAGTCTACACCTAACATACGATGACTCAGGAACTTATTTGCCATTTGTTCCTTCTCGTATTCGGGACAGAATTTTCTTTCGACAAGACTCTTAAATTCTTCCCAATTCATCGCATAGGCCACCCTTCTTCCTTTTGCTTGTAGCACCGTGTTCCACCATTCTAACGCCCCTTCTTTGAAAAATTTGATGCATACATCACTTGATCTTCTTTAGCACATTTACTTATTGCAATTACTGCCTCGGTTTTCTCTAACCAACGCAGTGTTGCAGTTGCCCCTTCATTACCTGCAAATTCTGCGGGTTTACAGGCAAGAAATTCTTTGTAAGTGCAACCAGGCGTTGCAGCTTTCATTCTCTTAGGGAGTGGGGCCTGTTACGGATCATGATCGTCATGATTGCCGCCTCCATTTATGCTGTTACTGCCGTTATCTTCCGGAATACGTTCTAGGAATTAATTGTGGTTCGGCAGGTTTCTGAACAGCAGCCACGATTTCTGGAATAGCATTGGCTATCCCTTGAGCAACAAAGTGTTCAATATCTTGTCTAGTTATATATTGATCTTCCTGATTTTGCTCAGACTGATTTACTTCATTAACTGGTTCACTATTAGCGTTTTCCATCTGCTAATTTAGTATTAATAGAAATTATTAGTGTCTAATTATTGATAACAAAATCACAGATAAACATATAGATTAGTATAACATGCAAGCATAGCCAAAATTGTCGATGCCTCGACTTCTGTTTTGTTTTATATATTATACCTGCTTCAATACACACTTTTTATCTTACAGTGTTTTATTGCCCATTTTACAGAATCAGTTTTACTATTTTAGTTATAATACAAACAAACTTCTCTAAACCCCTCCTATCTTTTGGTTTACTGGCAGTTTCAGTAACGACGCTCCCTCTCGTCGTACTTCCAAGAAATCTGCTCCCCCATTTCCCGGATCCTATTCCCGGTGCCTATCAGTTCTTCACCAAACTGACGTAGTTCAGCTAAATTTTCATAGCTCATTGGCGGATTAGGGATAGGTTCTGGATCAAACTGTGGGAGAAAACTATAGGGACTATTAACTATATTTTGGAATTTCCAGTCATTGGTCCACCATTCCTCCATTTGGCCTAATGGTCGGGTGTGAACTAGTGGGTCTGGAATAGCTGGTCCTAGGTTTATTGGGAATTGGGCTGTAGCAGGATAAGAGAAAAGATTATCGTTGATAGGCTCTAAAATATCATAATTAGCCAGTAGGCGGTCTATTTCGTCCTGGAATGTGATTTCCTCAGACTGTTTAGAGCTTTCTCCGATCTCTATTCCCTTTTGCTTTAGGTCTATCCCTATTTCTGCTGGCTTGGAGCTTTCTCCAGTTTCTATTTCTTTTCCCTTGCTCACACTCACAGGATTTTCTATTTTAGGGATTCTCCTAGGTTTCCTTCGGCGCACCTTTCGCCACCCTACATATCTTCTCTTCTTTTTAGGTTTTGCTTTTTCCAGCGGTGGAGCTTGGAATTCTAGCGGTTCCTCTATGTCAGCAATGTAACCAGTGAAGTTGTGGGAGACTTCAATTGGCACAGGATAGAGGTTGAGGTTCTGAAATGCTTCCGACATCTCATTCATGCTGTACGGCATATATGCAAAATACACAAAAATGTTAAGTTAAAACTTTGGAACTAAGCTTAACAAATAAACATTTTTATTGCATACCAGTTTGTACAACATAACAGCAAACAGAACACACTCAGATTTATTTATTTATTTCCTAGGAAGTAAATATTTCTAGATTTAAAGTTTAAAGATTTGCATTTTCTGCTACAGTAGCGAGCAGATACAGATTTGCCCATTTTTCATCTAAATTATTTTCCCTTGGTGGATTACTGTTAATTTCCTGAATTTCCGGGTTAAACCTCACTCTCTTGGTTTGGGGTTTCTTTTTCTCTTGACCTTTTCTAAGGATTGAATTCCTTTTCTCCGGTGTAAGTGGGTTTTCATAATTTGCCTTACGGACAAAGATTCCCTCTTCTAAATTGGTGGGAGATTTGGAGGAAGAGGTTCCCTGTTCTTTAAGTGTACTATCTAATTTGCGGTAGATAGCAGAAATCTTTTGTTTACCCATACTGTAATTTTAACAATTAATCAGTTAATAAGCATATATTCACAGAATGACAAATAAAATTTTCCTAATTAAAACAGTGAGCTTAATCAGTAAGCTTAAAACAGTGGCTCTGATACCACCTTTTCCTGTCACGGCCCTCGACCCGGTTTGACCCGTTTCAGGAGCCACGGGACAGGAACCCCGTGGTATTTAATTTAGGCGACAGCGGAAGTCTTTTCAAAACAGGATCTTTCAATAATTTAAACTGCCCGTTTCATAACTTAGGGATAAATTCCCGAAATTTACAATAATGTGATTTCTCAGGGAAATCTTTATTTTCAAAACATGTTCATTTATTTATTTACATTGAGCCACTTTTCTAAGCTGGGAGTGCTCCACGGCACTTTTCTTTGCTCATACCAGATCGCCTGAAACATGTTTGAAAAAGGTTTTGTCAGCGGGGAAATACTGAGTGAATCATTCATTTTACTTAAAACGACGCATTTGTTATAATCTACAGTATTAAGGGGAATTACAATGTTTCTGATATCAATCCAACTACCCACAGTACTTGTCACTCGACTATCCATTGGCTAGCCCATTTGTCCAATGGTGTCTGTGACTGTGGTCAGATCACCCCTTGGCCACCCGTTTGTCCAAGTGTGACGGGAAATAAGTAATGTATACAAAACCCCACATACCGGCTGTATTTTGGTGATTACATAGACTTAATCCCTGTAATTATAACTTTGGAAAATAATTTGGAGTTTTGTAAAACAGTTGATAAAAAGAGAATGACTCACAAACTGTGAGAAAAGTGTTTATAAAAGAGGAATGACTCACATTGCAGATTTACGAGCAGAGTATAAGCTTTACTGATTAGCCTTCTAACCTAATTTAAATAAGAATGCATACACAAACGGGATTAGTAACTAATTCAGCAGTTACGTCAATTCACGAGATTAAACCCTCACAACTATTATCAAGCGCGATACTTAACAATTCAATGGATTCACAACGAATGACAGAGCATAGTCCGAATTCGAACAGCACTCAAACATTCAAGTTGAAATCACAATGAATAACAAAGTACAAGCTCAATTTGAGCAGCACTCGGACAATCGTTGGATAGTTATAATCGATCGGACGTTGAATCGTAATAGCGATCGAGTTATTACCCTGATTGCGGCAGCACCTCGTGATCGTGTGTGTTTAATTGTGATATAACAGTGATATCTCGACGTACACAGAAGCTATTTACGTCGTTCTAAGTCCCCTGTGCAAGTCCCAAGGTCGGCTATTTATAGCCAAAATTTGGCCTTGCTTACGGACCGTAAGCCTGATCCCTTACGGTCCGTAAGGGATACCTATAGGTCCTAGACTTGCCATGCACGGGAGTAGCTTGCATGAATCAACAAAATTAGCCAATCAGCTTTAAGCAACGTAATTTTTTAGATAATTATCAACTAGGGTTTGCCCCCCTCGAGTTTTAGGGGCCCTGATCCCGATTCCGATTATTCTGAAAATTTTAGGGTTAGTGCAGAATCACTTGGGTGTCTCAATTAGGGTTCTCTTATTGACTAATTATTGTCCTAACTATTGATTTTAGTGGCATTTGTTACATTTCTTGAAACAAAGGTGTCTTTGTGAACAAACTAGTGCGTAGACACTTGTGTAACAAAAGGTTTTACCAAAGAAATATGTTCGTAACTTTTGACCGAGAAGTTGTAAACTTACACTTTCTTTAAAAATAAGATTCTCAAGAAACCGATTTCATTTATAAAGATAGAAAGATCTACTAAAAATATTGGAAGGTTACTACACACTTTTACATAACCCACAAGTTCATGTGTTTGCGATTTATGTATATTTTTTACTAGATTGATGTTGGAATATTGTTTGTTGATGTTGAGAAAATTGTTGATTGAATTTTGAAAAGAAAATGATACGCTAGAAAGCGTGGCCACCTCCAGTTACAGAGGAAACTCTGGCGGAATTTTTCTAGAAAATAACACTTATAATTATTTTCATAACAAGTGCTTAAAAATATCTTTTTACTTGTCTTTCCAAATAAAATTTCGCCATGATTTTTATTACAAAATAACCAAGTGTCGGAGGTGGGATTTTCATAAATAAGACTTGTTAAATATATATTTAGTATATATTTTTCGTAGTAACACTTGTGTGATTTTTATGATTATTTTGTGAACTATACAAATATTATTTTTAGAGTAAAAATAATATAACTCGTATACACTGAAAAGTAACAACTCCAAAATAATACGAACGCCTTCATAATATTTAAGTTACACCGGTATTATTATTATTACCACCCGAACTTTAACTGTAACCTACGTATTTTTAGAAAACACTCTTAAACGCGTATTTTGATAAAAAGTATTATTTTGGGAAGATCATATGGAATAAAATATAATATTTTTGGGAAAAATATTTATATTTTGGAGATAGAACTAAAATATATTTTTAAGTGTGACTTAATAATATATTTTTGGAATTACAAGAAAACACATGTATTAAAACCCCCATCCTTGGGAAGGAATAAATTTACTAAATAATTACAAAGTGTAAACACGAAATAGTTGTCTAACTATTTCCCAAAAAACTTAAACCTTAAGCTAAGGCACGGCCATCTGTCTAATAGAAGTTAGTACGTGTAGGTCGTCGCACAGCAGGCTGACTGGGAGATTTCTTGTTAGAGACGCACTACAGTGAGTTCATGTCCCCCTTTTCTCTTAGCTGTTTTCAGTTTTTAAACTGCGGGGGTGAAATACATGTTACTATGATTACGAATACTTTTACACATGGTATGATTAGCGTAAGGAGGGTTACTACTTAGATCATGCGAGTGGGTAGGCGGGAACTGGAGGCCATTAATCCTCATTGTAGGACCGAGGGACAATAGCGGTAGATCTATCTGGGTGTAGCGAGCCCAGCCCTAGGCCCAACAGTACGGACCTCGGGGTGACTTGGTGCTCGACGCAAAAATCTGCTAGGTTTGAGTCTTCCTACTGCACTTCACACATATCAATGGCCTTGCAAACCATTGGTGATCTCTTTATTTCCTTATTTGCTACATACCAGGGATTTTTATACTTACAAAGGTTTTACATACTCACTACACATGAACTCGCTCAACATTTTTGTTGATTTTTCCAACTTACATGTATTTCAGGGAACTAAGGATCTGGCACGGTATGCTACGTTTTCACGTTGCGTTAGAGTTATGGGATCATCCAAGTTTAGGAGTTGTGGCTTTTACCTGGACGAGTCACATTTCTTAAACTACGTCTGTTTTATGTTTGTGTTTGTGTCTTAAGAACAATGTTTTTTTTATTTTGTAGTGTTGTAAACTCGATGCATGTGTCTGCATTTTAAAACAATGTTGTGGTATTTTGTCTTTAAGATTTTAATCAATGGATGATCTGCATGGTTTTAAATTCATATAGCTTGGTTGTGATTAAGCTATGGTATTAAGAAGTCACACCAAATTAACCCACGCTTCCGCAAAGCCAGGGTGTGACAGGAGTGATTTTGAGGGAATGGAATGCATTTTGGAATGGACGATTCCATTCCATCGACCAACCAAACACTCTTTTCTTTATTCCCTCTCAATGGTTCATTCCATTCCAACTCTCATTCCTACATACCAAACGCTACCTTAGACTATTCGGTGTGGATGGACTTGAATATGAGGTATGAAGTGTCACGTGACAGATACGTCAGTAGAAAGGGATTTCCCCTTAAGCCTTAAAAAGCGCGGGGTCGTAGGGGCATGTAATGACACGCGACAATCACTTTTTAAATTAATTTATGTAAAAAACAACAAATCAAGTCGCGCCACATCAGCTCCACCATCTCCCCCACAGCCATGAGATTCCCACGCCGCCACCATGCCATGGGAAGGGGCGGTGTGCCGGCGTTGGGGAAGCCCCATGCCACTCCTACCCATGCCCACACCGTATGATCTTAACGCATATTTAGTTTTGGTTTCATAAAAGCTGTCAATATCTTAGAAATATCTGAAATATGATTTGATAAAATCTGGAATGATTTACATGCTCGTTTATTCAGCATAACTATAGAGCATACACAATGTGCTACTTTGCTCGTCTGTGTTAGCATAGCATTCCAGCATAACTCTCGGGCCGCATTGTGGCACACGTCCGGTTCATCTCAACTTCGCATGTGTGGACCTCCAACAAACTTCCCGTGTGGTTTGTGGAAGTTTGTACGTTGTGATAAAGTGAGGGCTATTTTAAGAAGGTTTGTAAATGTGATGTGACGCTGAGGTGGCGATTTGTTAAAGTTTGTGAGGTTTGCACATAGTGGGTGCTCTAAGTGAACATCCAAACATGAATTTTGAAACATAAATACTAGAACAATATTAACTAGTATGATTACTTGCATGTTGCGCCGGGTACTCGGTCGATCTCGGTTCATTTTTTTACAACACCGGTATGATATCAACACTCGATATAGGGGAGTGTTATCTTGAGAACGCTAAATATTGCGAGAACCGAGAGAACGAATGAAAAAACCAATCAAATCCATTTTTTTAATACAAACCTCATTGTAATCTAAACACAACATCAAATAATTCATTTCTCCTCTCAAAATTACTCTTATTACATTTTTTACACATGTGTAAATATAATAAATTTACACATGTGTAAATGGCAAACTTACACATATGTAAATTTTCTTTATTTACGAATTCACATAAATTTAAAGGTGTAAATTAAATTTCTAACATTGTATTCGAATAATAATGATAAGTGTAAACAAAAATTTTGAATCTGAATTGTTTTTTACAAAGTTCTCGCGGTTTTTTCATTCAAGGTTCTCGCAATATTTAGCGTTCTCATTTAAACTTTTCCCTATATATATATATATATATATATATATAGGATCAAGATCAAGGGAAAACTCCCCCGAGTTGTGAGAACTTAGAGAACTCGGCCTTCTCGTGTGAGTTTTGCCCTCATTTTTTTCACAACCCTAGATTAAAATGTTTCGAAGGATTGTCGTAAAAAATCGAAGTGGTGTTTTTCGGCTCCCTACAGCAGCTGTTGTAAAAATAAAAAAACTGATGACATAAGCATAACATCACTTTATACAGCATTTGCGGCTGTCGTAAATGAAAAAAAAAAACAAGTTTTTTTTGGAAAAGTTGATTTTTTTTAAATATTTTTGGTAAAAAAAAACAAATTTGAAAAAACCTTTCGTAAAGCCGGGTTTTTTAAGTTCTCACAACTCGCATAAGTTTTCATTTTACAACTATAATTTGAGTTATAAAAAACTAATAAAACCTACAAATAACAGGGTGAAGACTACTAAAACACCTTATTCAAACTAAAATAGTCTATAAAAACTTCAAACACACAATCGTAGAATTATAAATATAAAACATAACATGCTAATAAACATAAAACACAATAATGTTTGACATTCGATAATTACAACCGTATCATTCAAAAAATAAAACACAACCCACATATATGATGTTTTAGTAATCTTCATTTTGTTATTTGTGGGTTTTGGGTGTGTTTTATGGTTGACATTTTGATGTTTTATGACTTTTTACACTTTTTAGAAAA
This sequence comes from Helianthus annuus, assembly GCF_002127325.2. Classification (NCBI taxonomy): domain Eukaryota; kingdom Viridiplantae; phylum Streptophyta; class Magnoliopsida; order Asterales; family Asteraceae; genus Helianthus; species Helianthus annuus. The sequence continues at coordinate 8,744,550 of NC_035443.2, forward strand.
TTTTGACTTTGTAGCCAACTCCTAGCCTATATATAAAAAAACACAACCCACATATATGATGTTTTAGTAATCATCATTTTGTTATTTGTGGGTTTTCGGTGTGTTTTATGGTTGACATTTTGATGTTTTATTATGTTTTACACTTTTTGGAAAATTTGGACTTTGTAGCCAACTGCTAGCCTATATGTGTGTGTGTATATATATATATAGGGGAGGGTTATCTTGAGAACGCTAAATATTACGAGAACAGTGAGAATGAATGAAAACCCCAATCAAAACCAATTTTTTTAATAAAACCTCATTGTAATTAAGATACAACATAAAAAAATGAATTTACTACATCAAATAATTCATTTCTCCTTTCAAAATCACTATTTTTAGATTTTTTACACATGTGTAAATATAACAGATTTACACATGTGTAAATGGCATACTTACACATGTTTAAATTTTCTTTATTTACGAATTCACGTAAATTTAAACGTGTAAATTAAATTTCTAACATTGTATTCTAATAATAATGATAAGTGTAGAAAAAAAATTGAATTTGAATTGTTTTTGACCAAATTCTCGCGGTTTTTTTCATTTGTTCTCACGGTTCTCACAACATTTAGCGTTCTCATTTAAACCTTCCCCTATATATATATATATATATATATATACACACACACACATATATATATATAGGTACGGGATCAGGAGAAAACGCCCCAAAGTGTGAGAACGGTGAGAACGCATCCTGGCCCAACACGTGGCGCGGGATATGATCAGGGCGTGAGGGGTTTTTTTTGTCTTTTCAATCTTCTTTTATTTTCCCAATTTTGCGTAACATGGTGCTTCATTTTTGGCGTCTAAGATTATTTTGGCGTTAATTGTATCCATTAACTAATTGGCATTGAATTAATTGTTTTTGTGTCACATAGATAATTTTTTTGGCGTTATAGCGTTTCTCTAGTCAATTCTTTTTGGCGTTTTATGGCGTTGTATAATAATTCACTACGAGTCATTAATATTTTCATAAGATTACAATAAGACCAAATGTTTTTTATGTCGTTTAGTCAATTTTTTTGGCGTTTAATACATTGACAAGGTGCTTTGCCAGCACTCGTTCTCACAGTTTTCATACTACTAGCGTTTTGGTGTTTGTAGTTTTTGGCATTTTATATAATAATGTATTTTATTTGTAGAGAATTAGATAACAAACAACAGATAATTTGATAACAAAACAATATAAAATGAAAAAGTAAAAAAAAAAGAAAAATGGTCATCTAATTTCTCATCCAAATCTTCACTGTCATCAGCCTTTTCTTTTTCTTGAATTTATTTTGGCGTTTTGAACCTTTGAATACCTTAGCTAGATGCCAACTTTCCTACATAAACCCCGTCTTTTTTAGACGAATCTTGTTAGTGGCATCCTGTTTTTTGGTGTGATATTCTTGTTTGGTGGCATGTCATTGAAGATCAACTCTTGTTTGAATGCTATTTATAATAATGGAGTCCAAAATAGCATTTACATTTGTGTTGATCCCTTCATGCCATGCATATAGTCATCAAGAACAAAGCCCACATGATGACATATCACTGTCATCGATTTCTTTTTCTTGAATATTTGTCCATCTCATTCAGCAAAAGATTATAGAGATAACCCCCTCAGAGAAAAATACATTCAGTGAAAGCTTTGCCATCTGTGGTTTTTTTAACTAACTTTTTGGCATTTTAAAGTGAGTGGTTTATAGGGAACATGGCGTTTGTTTTTCTGGGTGTGATCAATTCATTGTGTAGAGACCCCTCTTTTATAGGAGTTTTTTGACGCGTAGTTTAGGCAATTATTTTTTATTATAATAAATGATAGTAATAAAGTAACCGTCTTTTCAATTACTGTGTGTATTTTTTGTTTTGTTCAGCTTTATTGTTCTAGGTTGATAGACGTCTCATCTTCCAAGTTTGGCATTTTTTAAATGGCGTTATGCAGACCAAGATGACAAAATACAATAAAAGAGAAAATATTAAGCAGGAAAAATATTTTTTATTATTTTTGGCGTTTTGTAAGCAATAACTTTTTGTAGTATTTTTTTGGCGTTTTGCAACTAAATAGAGAAATATATCATTTAATTATCTTAAGAAAAAAAAATTACACAGAAGAAAACTAACAAAAAAAGATTAAAACTCTTCGTCAGAAGGTACTTTATCTGAAAAGTATCCATCACTTGCGTCATCTTCTTCCTTGGAGTCTTCATCTAGACCTTCATCCATGTCATCACCTTCACTTTCATCGGCTGCTTGTTCCTGGAGATTCTGAAGTCTCCATTTGAACATGTCTTGCATTAACGCCATTTTTGAGTCCATGTGTGTGTTCAAACAAGTGGCGTTGTGCAATTCTTCCATGAACCCAAGCCCCTGCTTTGTCATGATGTTTTCAAGCAAGTAGTCTTCCTGCTCTCCGCTGTCATATATAACGGTCACCGTGTCTGTTTCATCATCAAAACGCCATGATGTCATGACAGGGCCCGGCTTTCCATCTGCTTTGATTGGTCCAGATTTTATTGTTAATGCTTTCATAAGCATATGTGTTTCATGACATTTGTTATCCAGAGCGATGCCAAGAGATAGGATAAAGCTCTGTATCTCTTCTTCCATCTTCAAAATTGCCTTAATCGTCCTAACATACACCCTCCTTCTGTTGTCAAAACACAGGACGAATCGCCTGATTGCCAGAGTGTATCTCCACCAAACGATAGTTGCCATTTTTGGCGTTTTGGTTAAATTGGCGTTTTTGGTAAAAGATGTTTTTGCAGAATGATAGATTGAAGTGATTATGGAAGCGATGTTTTACGTCGTTTATATAATGATGTTTTTGGCGCGTAATTTAGGAGGGAATTTCTTCTAATAGATGTTAGTAACTGAATTTCAGTTACTATGTTGTTTCCTCTTCCTGTAATCTCCAACACGTTTTATCACTAATTTTTGGTGTTTTGTATTTAATGGCGTTTTATTTTTTTTGAATGGCGTGTTATCGTTTTTGTTGGCGTTTTGAATTTGAGCGGTAAAAGACCCTTTTACCCTGAATGAAGCGCGCCCCACATAATAAAATTGATGTTATTTACGAAAACGCCACCGCGCAATCTAGTCCATGAATTGTTTTGATCTAACGATCCATAACCGTTCTCACCGTTCTCACACTTTCCCCCGTTTTCTCTAAATCCTAACCCTATACATATATATATATATATATATATATATATATATATATATATATATATATATATATATATATATATATAGGGGATGGTTCAAATGAAAACCACTTTTATTGTGAAAACTCGAAAACTAACTAAAAAAAGCCAAAAGAAAACACACCAATTTTTTTTAAAAAAAAAATTTTATAAAAATCGCAGGTTTTTTTATATAAAAAAAAACTTCTTTTCAAAAAAAAAATTATAGTACACATGTGTACACTACACATGTGTATTATTACACATGTACACTAAAAAAAATTTTTTTTTTTAATTTCTTTGTTTTGAAAATTTTTTTATATATAAAAAATGACGAAAATTGGTATGCAATATATTTAACTATATCTTAAAATGAAATGTCGGTGGCTGTCAAATCACAGCCACCAACAATTACTTTCAGATATATAAAAACTGCTTCAGGTTCTAAAACAATGAAAGGGGTTGGTTGGATGGTTATGCTTTTCCCTATTATATTAGAGAAGCATGGTTCGATCCTTCCTCTATCACTTTTTTCTTCTTTTTTATATAGTGTTTTTACTATAAACACAATACATTAAATTCACATGTTTAAAACTCTTTTTTTTTTGTTCTTTCTTTCTTTTTTTTCACAGAGACTAGATTTCCCTTTCATATTTTTTTCCTGTTTTTAACTATTTAAACTATTTAATTCAAATGAAACCCTTAAAGTTTGTGACAATGTGAAAATTAACTCCTTTAATTTTGTTTCTGTCAGTTTAAATTCGAGTTAGTTTGTACTTTAACATAATTTTTGTTTGAAAATGACTCGGGTCAATTATATATGTTTTATTTTTATGTACATTTTGAGTTAGGTTACAATTTAACACAAATTTTGTTTGGAAACAAATCTGTTGAAATATAATATATTTTCATTCGGCGGTATAAATTTGAGGCACTATACATTTCGACGTAACTATAGTTCGGAAACGAGTCGGGTTGATTGTAGTCTATACTTTATCACGCCAGGTATGACGCCAAGAAACATGATTATTTATGTACATATTGTGTTGTCGACGTTTCAAAGTAAATTTTGTTTAGAAACAAATTACGTCAAATATAATACATTTTCATTACACTATACGAATCCGGATTACTCTTCGTTTCAACGTAAATTTAGTTCAGAAACAAATCGGTTGATTATATTCTATAAGTTATCACGTCACATGTGAAGCCGCCGCAACGCGCGGCGAGTAAAAAAACTAGTATATATATATATATATATATTGGTATGTTTTTTTGGCTTTTTTAATTAGTTTTCGAGTTTTCACAATAACTAGTGGTTTTCATTTGAACATTCCCCTATATATATATATATGTAATTGGGATTTTTTTAGAAATTAGATGCAGTATATATATATATATATATATATATATATATATATAGGTAGAGGATCCTGTACATTAATCCAGAAGTGTGAGAAGTGTATTATAACACTATATAACACCATATAAACACTGTATAACACTATGTAACACCATATAACACTATGTAACACTATATTTTATCTGATAGCATGTCAGTGATAGATGTATAGTGTTATATATTGTTATATAGTGTTACATAGTGTTATATGGTGTTACATAGTGTTATACGATTTTTATATGGTGTTATATACAGTGTTATAATACACTTTTGGATTAATATACAGGATCCCTACCCTATATATATATATATATATATATAGGGGATGGTTCAAATGAAAACCACTTTTATTGTGAAAACTCGAAAACTAACTAAAAAAAGCCTAAAAAACACACAATTTTTTTTTTATTTTTCAATTTTTTTTATAAAAATCGCTAGTTTTTATATATAAAAAAAAAACTTTTTTTCAAAAAAAAAAAAAAAAAATTTGTGTAGTGCACATGTTAATAATACACATGTGTAGTACACATACATATGTGCAGTATTACACATGTGCACTACACAAAAAAAATTTTTTTTTTTTTTTAAATTTTTTTTTATATTAAAAAACCTGCGAAATTTTGATTGCAAAAAAAAAAAAAATTTGTATGTTTTTTTGGCTTTTTTTAATTAGTTTTCGAGTTTTCACAATAACTAGTGGTTTTCATTTAAACCTTCCCCTATATATATATATATAGGAATAGGATCAAATACAAACACTTAAGTTTGTAAGAACCATAAGAACCAATACATAATTGACAAGTGTCCATCAATAAAAAATTAGTTTAGGGGTAATTTAGACTTTTTGACCATATTTATTTATAACTAACTAAAAATAATTACAAAAAATATAATCAGCACAACACTATATAATTAGCACAACATCATTAATCGTTCTTCATTATCAGCACATCGTCCTCGAATCGTTCTCCATTATCAACATAAACGACATTAGCACAACATCTTCAATCGTTCTCCATTATCAGCACACCAGATGTGCTGATTATATCTACTTTTGGTGTTTGTTTGTATTATTTTGTAATTAACACATAATCAGCACCTTATTAGCACAAATATAAAACACCTTTTGTTAACTTTTTTTAAAAAAACACTTTTATAAATACAAAAAGGTATAGCAATATGGTACTCATATTAAAGATAAAAAAATACTTGATTTTATGGTATATATTTTTAAAAAAAAATAATGAAGTATATAAAAGTTATTTTAGTTTAAAAAACCTTGGTGGAATTTGTATTTAATAGAAAATGGTCAAATGACTAGCAATTTTACAAAATTACCCCTAATTTGTTAGTAGTAATTTTTAATTATAAGAGTTTTATTTATAATCAATATCAACCCTTAATTTAAATTAACAATGGTTCAGATCTGTTCTTACGGTTCTTATAATTAGCACTGTTTGTACAGGATCTCAACCCTATATATATATACACACACACTTACTCCAGACATAATTTACTAAAAAAAGAATTTGACAAGGCCTAAAACATACGAATATCACGTGGATTTTTAAAAGCCATGTGTTTGTTAGAGGGTAAGAATGTGTGTTCACACGACAAAGGGGACATCAATGTAAAACAAACTAATGGTTTAAACATATGTATTTGAACTCATAATTCATGATTGTATGTGTTTTTAAATTTTAATTGTTTGTTTGTTTAGGGCAAGTGGGAACATACGTCATGAGGCACACATGTCATCTAGTTTATTTGTTATGTGATCACATATTAATTAATTCTTAGAATTACAATAGTTTTCTATGTTATGTTTGTTTTTTTGTAAAATCAGTCATGAAAGAATTTATTCTTATATTAGATTGTTATCATATCCTATAGAGACTTTAGAGTTGAACAACAATCAATTTGTCGACCACACATTAAAATGTTTGTCGAGCCATGTTGCTTTGATTAGATTTTTCTTTCATTCCACACATACAGGCATTAGGTTATTCGGGAGGATTTGGAATCAAATTTGTCATTAAGTTGAAGTTTGGTTATGTGCAAGGCACATAGGGTATTTTAGTCCTTTTTTACACATAAATTTAAGATTATAGCTTTTTGTACCCAGGCATCTAAATTTGGGAGTGGGAAATCGTCCTTGGGACATGCTTTATTTAGTTTAGCTTTTTAAAAGAAAAGTTCTTCTCGTCCTTTTTGAGCACGGGGACGGCTAGAGATCCAATCTGAATAATCCAAGTCCTAATTCGGCAGGCCATTTTTCATTTTTTTCTATGAAAACTCCAAGCCGGGATGGGGCTTGTTAGTCTGTATTATATATAACTCGTCTAACATCCCGCGAGTTTCGCGGTGGCTTAACACAAACATATAAAATCTACTGGCATTGAAGCCCATGTAGATAATCATTTTTGTTCTAGGTCTTTCCAAACTTAGGCTTCACGTCTAAGGGTCGCCAAATAGATACCTTCTCGACCAAATATTAAAGCTCCAAACAAAACTAGAGAATAAAAAGGTAACATAAAGCATTGATAAAGCATGCCAGAACTAAATCACAACATACCACTATATTTTTTTCTATGAAGACTCCAAGTCGGGATGGGGCTTGTTAGTCTGTATTATATATAATGCATAAGAAAATGGCATTTTAAGATACCCAACCTTTTTTTGTTTTAATGCATAAGGTACAATCTAAAATAAGGGTAAATTAGTCTTAAAATATTAAGTACACTTTAATCCACTCATCTAAATTAGACTTTAATCCCTTCATCTTTAACAAAATTATAGATAATTAGTTAGTAGCTAGTTACAAAATATCCTTTATAAATAAACTATTTACCGCATGATTTTTAAACGATCATAACTTTTTTGCATGTCTATACTTTTTCAAAAAAATTACACCATAAAAACGAGTATTTTATTCTCTTTAATTTGAGTATTGTAATGCTATAGTTTTTTTAATTAAAAATATTGATATGTTACGTGATTTATACAGTGTCTAAGGGTGAGCTAATAATTGAATTGTTAACCGAAACCGAATCGAAAACAAATTAAACTGAACCAAAATCACCCAAAACCTGAATTAACTAAAAGTCGATTAACCGAAACCCGAATTAACAAAAATCGGCTATGGATTTTTTTGTACCCTCATTTACAAAAATAACCGAATCGAACCATTCATATTTCATATATTTCTAGCTTCTAACCCTTCAGCTCATGCATTTCATATTTTATACCGACATTTTATGTATTTATACTTCTGTTTCATGTATTTATGCATCGATTTCATGTATTTATACCTCGATTTCATGTATTTCTAAGCAAAAGTTTTAGCCAAAATTTGGTTTTCGCTATTAATCGAAATTAAACGAATCAAACCAAAAACCGTCAATCTAACCAAATAAATTGAATTGATTAACCGAAAACCAATTGGTTAATAAAAGAGATTAGCCGGTGACTTCATTTTCAGTTAAGGATAATAACCGAACAACGCACACCCTAGCGGGCACCTTTCTAGTATTTAAAACCATATATACATACATATATATATATATATATATATATATATGGTCAGGATTTAGAGAAAACGCTCAAAAGTGTGAGAACGGAGAGAACGCTTATGGATCGTCCGATCAAAACAATCTATGGACTAGATTGGCGCGGTGGCATTTTAGTAAATAACACCAATTTTATTACGTGGACGCGCGTTATTAAGGGTAAAAAAGTAAAAAACTATTCCTCACATAAAACGGCATTGAAAAATAAAACGCCAAATAAATACCAAACGCCAATTTTATCACTGCGTACTTTTTTATGTGTTTTTATTTAAGCTCTCTGGCAACAAAAACGCCATAAAATATGAAACGCCATTATATATAACGTCAAACTTTACATCCGGATAAATGTTATTTACATTTTGTGTTATAAAAATAACATCCCGCCTAACCTACGCGCCAAAAAAAATCTATAAATAGAAATGCCTCACCACCTTTCCGTTTATCACACCAAAAAAACACACAATGGTTGCTAAAAAAATTTACAACTCAATGTAAAAACGCCAAAAAATATAACGACAGCAAACATCTTTTCTTTGATCCTCAGTAAAGTTCTGCATGAGCTTCATTTAATGATTTTTTACGCGAGTGAAGAAAGATTTTGCTGCATGAGATGGACAAAATTGAAAAAAGAGGGACTGATGATACCCATATGTCATACTGTCATCTTTGTACCTGAAGAAAGTTTGGATGATAAGAAGAGACTTATACCAGTGGCAGATAGCATCCACCCACAGGGGGTCGCTCTATGTCTCAAACATCAACAAAGACACTTCAACACATGAACAAAGAAAATAAACAACACCAAACCCAAAACGCCATTTATTTGTCACATTTCTTGTAGTTTCAAAAGAAAAAAGAGACTGATGACACTGAAGATTTAAAATCATAAATTGCTTCTACTTTGTTTTTTTTTTACTTTTTTTTTTAATTTTCTTTGTCTATTGCTTGTTTTGTAATGTCAGTTAATAAACAACAAAATAATATTAATGTTATAATGAAAAATATAATAAAACGCCAAAATTAACAAATACGTGTAAAATGCCATAATGCCATAAAAATGCCCTCAATAAACTATCAAACTAAAATAAAATTAATTTGAACAACTAATATTATAAAAAAAGAGTGAAACACTATGCAAAGAATATAAAACAAAAGAAGTCCAATAGTTATCTAACCGCCATTGGAATTACAGCCGTCAAAAGATTTGACGTGTTACACAATTAAAACAGTTGAGTCTGAAAACAAAACACGGTAAGCTGCAAAAAACAGTAAAATAAAACGACGGAAAACATAATTACTAACATTTATTATACTAAATTTATTTATCTTTTTCAAAACGCCATAATTACCTGACATACGCGGGAAAAAAAGTCAATATAAAAGAAGACCATCAGAACCCAAGCTCAAACACGCCAAAAAAACTAAAACGCCACGTATTCTCCAAAACGCCAAAAAATTTAAAAAATGGCTAAGGTTATTGCATGGAGGTTTGAAAGGAAAGAAAAAAGATTCATCTTAAAGTTCGCTGACATGAGAAGGGTTAAGGTAAGAACAAAAAGCCATGATGGGAATGAATGAAAATGTTCAGAAGTATATCCTGGCCCTTGGGGTTCCAAGAGACAACGATTGTGAAAGAACAAGAACTTTAATAAAAAGACTGGAGAGAAAGTTTCCAGCAGAAGATGATGAAGATGATGATGATATTGAAGATACACAAATACCATAACTTCGCAGTTGGGTATTGCATGAGGAAGAAGGAACACTTGAAGTAACTTATAAAAACAGGGTGCAATATTCAAGACCAACGGAAGAAATGTTGAAGACAGGGTTGCTATCTATCATTGAACAACTCTGTGATTTAACACCTTCAAACGATCCAAAATCCAAGGATGCAGTGATATTCATGAATAGGCTGCAGTAAAGAAGAGACGAGCTAATGGCGTTATACGCAAAAATGAAATTTGATGATGAAGAATCTGAAGAAAGTGGAGAACAAAGCGATGGGTACATCTCTGATGTAATCCCACCTAGGGCTGCAAATGAACCAAACCTTCGGCGAACAGTTCGTGAACCGTTCAGCGGGAAGTTCGTTTGTGTTCGTTCGTTTATTAAACAAATGAAAATGAACAAGAAATTTCGTTCGTTTAGTTAAATGAACAAACATGAACATAGGTCGTGTTTGTTCGTTTATGTTCGTGAACGTTCGGTTACATGTTCGTTTGTGTTTGATAGTTCATTAGTGTTTTTAGTTTTTATATTTATTTAAATACTTCAAAATTCTGACAAATTAAATATTTAATAAGTGTCATGTATTATATATTCTGTTTGTGAACGATTGTTTGTGTTAGTTTGTGCTCATTTGTGTTCGTCAACGTTCGTTTTTGTTCGTTGCCTAAAATTAACAAACAAACACAAACGAACACGAACAAGTTCATTTCCTAAACAAACGAACACAAACATAAAATCTCGTTCGATAAGTGTTCGTGAATGGTTCGCGAACACATATATTTCTTAACAAACGAACACGAACTAGGTCTTGTCCGTGTTCGTTCGGTTCGTTTGCCGCCCTAATCCCACCTACGGAAGACTATTAGATTATTTAGATTTTCGAGTTATTGTAATTTTTTAAAATATTAATCTATGGTAATGAATTATTAACAAAAAGATACAAAACGCCAAAAATGACATGGAAAAAGCCATAACGCCAAAATATTAACTATGTGACACAAAAAGAATTAACTCAAAGAGAAGAAATCTGAGAAAAAACAATAAACGCCAAATAATTAATAAATCTACAAAACACCAAAATTATCTTGCACGCAAAAAATAAAGAAGCATGTCAAACGCGAAAATCGTGAAAGGAGAAGAATACTAAAAAGACCAAAAAAACCCTCGGACCCTGATCATGCCCCACGCCACGTGTTCGGTCAGGATGCGTTCTCACCGTTCTCACACTTTTTGCCATTTTCTCCTGATCCCATTCCTATTCCTATATATATATATAGGGTTAGGTTAACGTACAATATCTCTTATCGTACAATATGTACGCGCTCATCTCAGCCGTCCGATCTGGTGCGAATTCAATTTTGAACATGCGATTTATGCTGAAAAACCAACATGCGAAATTGCTACAAAAAAACAACATGCGATTTCATCAAAAAAACCAACATGCGAAATTTCTACAAAAAAGCAATATGTGATTTCATCAAAAAACCAACATGCGAAATTGCTACAAAAAAAAAAACAAGCGATTTCATCAATAACATACGATTTCACTATATCGTACGTATTGTACGTTAAGCGATATTGTATTTTACTCTTTCACTACATATATATATATATATATATGTGTGTGTGTAAACATTTTCGTTCCCTCTCCCCCAAAATTGAAATGAGTCACTTTACGACTACCATTGTCGGCATACTCCACTACCACTGTCCACATCAACATCACCGAATATAAGGCAAATCGATGGTTAATCTGATATGAAACAAAAAACCCTAGGTGGTGGTTGATCAGATATGAAACATATCAGAAACAAATCAGTTTAGAGTTAGAACGATGATGGGTTTCCCACATTATGGTGGTTTGTCGGTGTTTTCAGGTGGTGGTGTTTGACTGGAGATGGTGAACGATGATTGTAGTGGTCGACAGTACGTCTCTCTCCCATATCTCTCTTTTTTCAGGGGGAAGATCTTTTGAGAAGAAACTTAATGTGAGAAGAAAAAGAGAACATGACATAATGGTAAAATAATATTTAGTTTATAACTTCTCTCGTTAGTTGTCATCTCTCTAATTAATTAGGTAAAAACAATTTATCCTACCCACTATAATATTTATATTACATATGTCGAAATGTATCATGCACGTATCAAAATTTATGCTACATTTTTTTTCTACATATATCAAAATTTATCCTATTTTTTATCTTACACATATCGAAATTCATCATACGTTTTATCCTACACATATCGAAAATTGTTAATCACCATAAATTAGGTTATTTTAAAAGAGTTTATTTTAATAATGGGTATGAGTTTAATATAGCTAACTAATTTAGGAGAATACAATAAATTAATTAATTTTGTAAATTTACCCATATGCTCTTATAATAATACTAGTAGGCAATCCGCGCATTGCGGCGGGCTCGTGAACTTTGTATGGGTATGTGCCTTGGGTAATAATCAAGTCTAAGATTCAGCAACTCCACCACAATCGCACACTACAATATTCTTAACATGTTTTGTATAAAATGACAAAAAGAATGAGATCGGTTGAACTCTTCAATAGATTTTCCCATTTGAGGCCGTTCAATAAAAATTACTCATTCGTTTACCAAGATCCTAACATTTTAGATCCTTTAACTTAATCATGTGCCAATCATATTGACAAGATTGACCATTAAAACCTGGAATTTTAAAAATGATTACAAATATAAAAATTAAATGGCTTCTTATATAGGAGAAGTTTGTTAAATGGCGTAACCAATAATCAATATGGCCACATGACTACATGGTAAATTTACAAAAAAAAATGACAAAATGATAAATACCTAAGTTCAGAAGCTTTAAGATGGCAAACCCAAGGGCAAGGGATTCTCTTTTTTTGGTGAACATAAAGAGCATGTCTAGCCATTTTAATATCATCATCCATGTCAGCGTAGACAATGATCAACCAAAAAAGATCAAATGTTCATGAAAGTGCAGGAGGGAGGTTGGTATTTTCACTTGGAGTTCAACGTAGATCATATCTTCCCTTTCAACAAAATAAAAAAGATATTATATAAGAAAAGTTGCTAGTGACTAACAATATATGAGTAGACAATGTTTCTACATTACCAGGCGAGTTGTAGCAGCAAGAACTGCTACAAACAATGATTCCAAGAAGTTGTGATTCCAGTAAGAACTTGAAGTACAATCCTACCCCTAATAACTATCATCACACATTAGGAGTTCAAATAATAAACTTAACAACCACTACAAAATACATATTAAAACAAAAAAAAAATATCAAACTGAAGCAATTAACTCCTAATTTGTGCATGCCTGGTGAGACCGGTGGCGGAGCAGCAGCGTCGGTGGCGGGCGAAACAATCGTCATCTTCTTCGCCAGAACCGTCATCCTTGTCTCCAGTGTGGCTTAGAGTTGGCGAAGTGTGATCCTCATCAGAAGCATTACCTTTCTTTTTGGTCGATGTTTTATCTTTCGTCTTCTTCACGTCTTTTATCAGCTTCTTTTTTATCTTATCCGCCGCTTCACCTTCCTTTAACCGCTCCTCCTCAGCCCGCGTCATCACCTTCTTGTCTTTCGAATTCTTCTTCTGCTCAGGTGGATTCTTCAAGATAAACGACGTCAGCTTGTCTCTCATGTCCACATCAGACACAAAACCACACGCAACACATTTTAACTGAACCATCTGCGTCTTCGTAATCAGTATCTCCCTCTTCGGGTTCCCACAACAGTAACACGGAACATACTTTTTGATAAAATTCTCAAGAAGACCAGCTAGTTTTGCTGTGTCATGAGAACCGTTCACAAGCGACACCCCCGTTTTTTCATCGAATTTTGATTGTGCTCCAAGCTCACATCCGAAGTATTTCGTAGTATACGAAGCTGGTCTAGCCAAAGATTTGGCAACATCCACCATGTTGACGATATTTGTTTTGATGCCATTTCCACGCCCCTCAATTTTGGTAATCATTTTCGGCATCTTGTACCTGTAAAAGGCATCATCGCTGTTGCTGGCACCAATATTCTGCAACGCCATTGTGATTGGTTCGAGTAGATAATAATATCAGTCACAATAACCAGAAGTAGAAGTGTCAGATCAGAGATAATTGAGATAATTTTCAACTTTTCAATCATTTGGCACGGTTAGATAAACGGGTTATACGGGTCATCTCCAGGTTACACAAATTTAAAAGTGCTTGGTTTAGGGTTGGTGTTTACGACACCAGTAATAATATGGTTCTTGTTCGGGTTCACCAATTTAACCTGCCAACCCGACATGAATACCCTGAAAAGGGGCTTTATACAACAAACAAATTAAAACATGAAAAACTTGCTCATGACAACTAAGAGTATTACACAAACAAAAAACTAAACAAACATAAAGGTTTCCAATTTTTGTCCACGAACTAAAAATTCAAAACACGTGAAAAGTCAGATCTACCCCCCAACACAGACGCTATACGTAAAAGCCTGAATAAAACAAGAAAACGGTTCCCAAAATGAAGAGGTGAAAGAGCAAGAGATGACTGATTTACATCCGAATCTGCACATTACTTTCATTTGCCTCTTCTAAACAACTTATGATCAAAGGACTACTTTTTTTCTATTTTTGTTTTCTTTTTTACTCTTACCTATTAAAAAATAAACAAAATCCGTACCTTGCTTGATTTGTGCAGAACTGATGACATCCGAATAAAGAGCTTTTCTTTCTCCATGTCATGCCTATCCATGGTCATTGATACAAGCCTCTTAATCAAATAAGGGTTGTATTCAGATGGCCCGAGTTCCTTGAGTTTAGATGCTGCTAAATCCACATCATCATTGGTAAAGTAATCATCAACGATGGATGCCACCTTTCTTTTGTACTTGTCCAACAGGTCAGAAAATGCAAACCCCACAAGTCAATATGGCTCATTGATTTCAAGACTATAAAGGCAATAACTACCTTGCCACTATCGTAATTGGGGTCATTGCAGTCAATATGAGTTCACCATCAGTGTCAAGTAGTTTTCCCTAAGTACCCTTATCACCAGCACAACACAGCACAGCAACACCATCTGATTTCAAGGTCATTCAGCATGACAGTATAATACAAACATTTAAAAGCTACACAAAATAAATCAAAATCTTGAACACTCGTGACTACATTAGCTTGAATTCATAATAGAAATGATGAAATTTTTGCAAAGAGAGTAAAAATCAGAATTGACTTACCATGAAACCGTCGAACGAACCCTAGATCTACCGCTTTCTTCCGTTTTTTGTTAGCGGTAGTGCGTAGCCGCAAACGATCTCCTTCACACCCCATCTGTAGCCTCTCTGTCCGATGAAGAAGCCATGCCACCAAACTTACTGCAAAATGCAAATAATTCCTAGATTCCACAATTTGGTACTAATATCTTTTCTATTTTCTAGAGATTAAAGAAGCTGAACCTGGTAAAAAGAAGACAGAAGGCACACCCATTCAATCCTAGCTTTAATGAAAATCGTATGCATTATCCAGTAATATAATGAAACTTTTATGCTATCAAACACCATTAACAACAACTCAAAGATTGGAAAAAAAACCATTTACCTGATGGCTGATATTATTGGAATCACCTTCATAAGCTTTAAGTCTGTTTATAAAAGCCTTACACACAAATGCAAAATTCGGGGTGAAATTAGGGTTAGCTCTTGCTGCTCCAAATGACCAACCCCATTATGGAACACCCAACCCAAACTGATCACATAAATCCATAAAACTAAAATCATCAGAATCCAAAAAATATAACCAAAAGATGTGGTGGTATTACAAGAAATCATAAACAAAACCAACAGAGAGGGAAAGAGAAACCTGCAGATGTGTTGGTTGACGAATCCGATTAGGGTTTCGGCAAGATGAAGAGGGGTTGTTTCAGGCGAGGTAGTTGAGGAGGAGGGAACCTCGGGACTCCTTCAACATCTTAAAATGGAACAACAGAGAGAAAATGAAATTAAGAGGGGGGAAGAAGAAAAGGGAACTGATTAAGTGAGAGAGGGACAAAACCATAATCGAAACTGAAGGTTGGAACCTACTTACCTGCAATCCCGGCAGAGGCAAGCGATGGTGGCTCCTTGGTTCGTGGCGGAAGCAAAGCAAAGAGACTATGTAATGTTTGCTGGATTTTATGGGACTGGAGTGGTTAGGGGGGTTGGGGGAAGATGACGTGGAGCGGCGTCTCTTGGTGGAGAGGCTTAAATGACGGCATTCAATTATGGTGGTGGTGAAAGAGGACCAGAGTTTAGTGAAGGGTAGATGGAATAAAATGGTAAAAATATAGGTATTTAAACTTGACTCTTTATATGCCATCTTAAAATTTTAAAGTAAATTACTTTTTTGTACATGTGAAATGTATTATATAGTAAAATATAGATAGATAATATAGATTAAACATACGTATTAAATGAATGATTTCTATTGATTTAAACTTTATATTCTTACAAAATATAAATAGTTATTATCATTTGAATCCTTCACTATATATATATATATATATATATATATAGGGGATGGATCATGAGAAAACTAGTTTTAATTAGAAAACTAAAAAACTAAAAAACAACCATTGATCAAACAAGATCAACGGCTGATATAAGACATTTAATAAATCACGGACATTTAACTATAATCTGTACACAGGAGGGTAGTTTGGGAAATATACAAGCAAAAAAAAAAATGGACCGCCTATCCTCACCAACATTCGTTCAGACCTGGAAAAAAAGAAACTCTCCATCTCTATCGGCGACATCCTAGGGTTTCTTACAAACGGAGATCGATGCACAATCGATCCATCAAATCGGTAAAAAATAACGAAGATCTACCAGGTATGAACTCCTATCACGTTAATTTGACTAAAAATCATTATACATTTTGATTTATCACTCACACAACACATCGATTATAACTATGTTCGCACCGATCACTGTAAATGTATACAAAATTGATAAAATCGTCACACATTTCATGTTTAAGTCATTAATCGTGGACGATAATTGACGTTTGTTGTATGTAATATCTCGACACTGATTTATACACATATAATCGCCCAAACATGTGATATATGTGTGAGATTCATGACTACAATGATGAATGATAGTTATGACGAGTGTAATGTGTCTCATATGTGTGATAATCATGTATACTGTTCACATGTGTAGTACACCGTTGAATGATATTTAGGATGCGTGTAACGTGTATCACATATTGTGTTTACTGTTCACATGTGCAAATATAAGGTTGACTGATAGTTAGGATGCACATAACGCGTAACACATGTATGATACTCATGTATATGGTTCACATGTGCAAATATGATGTTGAATGATAGTTATGACGAGTGTAATGTGTCTCATATGTGTGATAATCGTGTATACTGTTCACATGTGTAGTACACCGTTGAATGATATTTAGTACGCGTGTAACGTGTATCACATATGTGATACCTGTGTTTGCTATTCACATGTGCAATATTATGGTGAATGATAGTTAGGATGCGTGTAATGTGTCACACATGTATTATACTCGTGTATATGGTTCACACGTGCAATTATGATGTTGAATGATACTTACGATGCGTGTAATGTGTCACACATGTGTGGTACTTGTGTAAACTGTTGACATGTGTAGCACACCATTGAATGATATTTAGGACACGTGTAATACGTATCACACGTGTGGTACTCATGTATACAATTCACATGTGCAATATTATGGTGAATGATAGTTAGGATGCGTGTAACGTGTCACACATGTATTATACTCGTGTATATGGTTCACACGTGCAATATAATGTTAAATGATACTTATGATGTGTGTAATGTGTCACAAATGTGTGGTACTCGTGTATACAGTTCACATGTGCATTATAATGTTAAAATAAATTTCGGATGTGTGTAATATGTATCACATGTGTGATACTCGTTGATAAGGTTCACATGTGCAATACAAATGTTAAATGATATTTCGGATATGTGTAATGTGTCTTACATTCGTTATATTTGTGTATACGAATATATTTTATATTACACGTATGTTATATTCATTATATGTTCCATTTGGCAGCTGATGCGATAAAAGAAAAAAAAGAAGAAATGATGGCGAACCTCAACAATGATGAAAGTACCAGCAATATGGAAACAAACCAGGCAAAACCAGGTATTACTAAAAAAAACATATTATATTATTAACATTACTGCCATCAATATTAATTTATTTATTAACATCACAGTTCGCAAAAAAGTCAGATTCGTGGTTATCAATGATGAAAGCCATAACAAAGAAAACGAAGCTGTAAACAACAAAGATAAAGCTCGAGACACCAAAAGTAAGTTATGATATGCAACAACATATGTTCACCAAAATCTGTACATGCAGTTCTAACGCACACACACATTCAAATACCCATATACATAGTGTAATTTATTAATTAATTAATTTATTTATATATTTATTTTTTATAAACAGCCAACAACACGAATCATCCATTAGCAAATAAAAGGAAAAGGCAGAAAGCACCTGACACGGCCGATACTGTTACAGGTAATTAGTACCCAAATGCACATGTGTGGTACTCGTGTATACAGTTCACATGTGCATTATAATGTTAAATTAAATTTCGGTTGTGTGATACTCATTGATAAGGTTCACATGTGTAATACAAATGTTAAATGATAGTTCGGATATGTGATTCAGTAGTACACATATGCTACTGAATATGAATGTAATGCATATGTGCACCATAAATGTAGTGTGATATGTGCAACGCAAGTGAACACCAATAATATAACATATAGCTGTACTGAAGCGTGTATAAACTCATATATGACCTGTTAAACACATCGATCCGGTCAGATTGTCAAAAAAAAAAAAAAAAAAAACATGGACTTAAATGTATTACACATGCGATTGAAGGTGACTTAATGTGCATCCATTAAACGTCATAACGTCTGATGTTTTGCAGGTGTGCATATTAAAGCCAAAAAGACAAGGAAATGCTCAAATGCAACTGATGCTAACAATGACAACCCATTAAACGAAGGATCGGTTACCGTAAAATTGAGGTCGATGAAGTTGACACGCTCGAAAACAGTTGACGATACTGTTACAGGTATGTAATTTTAGTATGGTATATGATAATGAATTAGTACGCAAATACACGTCATTAAGTGTATATGTATTGCACACGTGCACCACGAGTATGGTATATGATAATGATATATGTACCAAACTGATATGTAAATGTATTGTACTGTATTTACATGTGAGTCAAATGCAATTTTTAGTGAACACATGCACCACAGTTATGGTTGTTAAGCGTTAACATGTGATTATGTGTTCTACATATTGTATTACGCGTATGATATTGAATATGGATGTAATGCACATGTGCATCATAAGTGTAATGTGACATATGACCTGTGCAACACAGTTATATATATATATATATATAACTGAACTGAAATGTATATATGCGTGAAAGAACTCGTTATATATATATATATATATGTTATATTTGTTACCATAAGATTATATGTTGTATGTGTTATATTACACATGTGATTGGATGTACATGAGATTATATGTTGTATGTGAAATGTCATAACGTCTGATGTTTTGCAGGTGTGCATATTAAAGCCAAAAAGACAAAGAAATGCTCAAATGCAACTGATGCTAACGACAACAGCCCAATAAACGAAGGATCTCTTACCGAAAAATTGAGGTCGAGAAAGTCGGTACGCTCGAGAACAGTTGACGATGAACACAAAGACGCAAAAAACACACCCAAGGGTAGAAAAACAAAGGTTACAAACGATAGTAATTGGTGTTCAATACGAACACGTGTATCTCCGAGACAACTGTGTATAGCGATAAAGGGTATGACGGAGAAACAGAAAGAAGCTGTTAGAAGCCTAGGTTTTGGTAAACTTCTATCAATCCAAAACGACGGCATACCCGGGAGGTTGGGCCATTACGTGGTTGACAATCTTGACACAGAAAATATGGAGATCAATGCAGGATGTGTTAAGATTAAGATTGACGGGGATGCAATCCACAACCTTCTGGGGATAAGAAACCATGGTATATATCTAGAAACATTCGAATACAAGAAAAATTTTGTTGGGATTATAAAGGAATGGAGAAACATGTACAAGGGAAGTTACGTTACACCTTCAGCCATATCAAAAAACATAGAGGAGAACGGCGATGATGATGGAATAATGTTCAAACTGAATTTTTTGACATTATTCATGAGCACATTTGTTGAGAATCAAGACCAAGGAAAGTGTGATCTTAATTTCCTACACCATATGAGGGATGAAATAAACCCACAACATGTTGATTGGTGCGCGTACATCGTCAATTCGATCAAGAAATGCAAAAAAACATGGAGAAGGTGTGACAAAAAATGTTTCTTCACGGGCGCGTTAACAATCCTAACGGTATGTATTACATGTTTTATATACGCACACGTGTGTGTATGTGTGTAATTGTAATTCACGAATTGCGTTTGTTATCACTATAATGATCACATGTGCATGTTGATCAGATTTCACGTGTAATATGTCATTTATTACACATGTGATATGTATTGTGTTTATAGTTAACATGTAATATAAAAAAATATGTTCATTTGTAATTCACAGGTGTAATACACATATGTATAAACTGATAAAAAATGTTCTAACTGTTTTATGTCACACATGTGAACAGCTGTTGTATGTTGATCGAACAAATGTCCCTCCAATAAATGTTGATCGACATATGAGCCCGCTTGAATTCTGGACAATCGAAAAGTTGCGAAAGAGGGAGAGAATCGAACTGAAAAATGGAGGTTTTGGCATGGGCGAGTTAAGAAATCAATACGTTTATCCAAAAAACGACACGTCTGAACATGTTACAAAACACAATTTGAACGAGATAATGCTTTACGATGATGCGAGCAATCCAACTGATTTGACGGTACGTTATTGTATACATTTATACAAACCTGTATTATATACATATATATATATTCCACATGTGTGCTACATACTTATCATGTAATATCAACAGGGACATGTTATAAAACTGGACGCTCTGTTCGATCGCATCACGAGGGACAAAAAAATATTAGAAAAATCGTTGTGTGATGCATGTTTGGCTTTCCCGGACGTACCTGAGATTCAAAACTGCATACAAAAATACCAAACAATATACAAAGAGGTGATTGATATCAATGAACATGTAACTCAAACTGGATGGACACAGTTTTTTGAAGAAAATATTGGGGAAATCATTGAAAAAATGAACAAAGTTGCACATGTGCAAAAGAAGAAAGAACGTGATACCTCAATGCCAAACTTTGATCTCGGCATTAGTTCACAAGAGTCTGGGAGCATATCAGGTGAAATAAACTTAAAAACTGCTGAGCATCAACAAAGCGCGTCTATTAATCAGCCGGTAGACATAAATGAAAAACTGAACGACGAGGAACAACTGATATGGTCGTATATGTTGGCAATCGCCAATGACAAACATGATGGAGAAAAACGACAAACAACTCAAGAAAATAATGCAACGAAAAAGAAAACGAGAGCAATGTCAGAAGAAGATGCAAAGGCAGAACAAAAACAAATGGAAAAGGAACTGAAGGCAGCAAAAATAGAAGCAGAAAAGAAAGAAGTCGAAAGACTGTTCTTGTAAGTTTTATTACATTGATTCATTATGAAGTTTGCAAAATATTATTATGATTCACATGTGTAACTGATATGAACGTATATGTATACAGGAAAGACATTTTTGCAACTGCATACGGACTGGAAACAAGAGCGTTTCTGTTAGCACACCTTATTCCAGGCAAACAGCTGTACACATGTGCTATAGATTGTTGGGCGGGTGTTTTGAATCATCAAGAAGGTTTGAAAAAAAAGGATGAACCTAAACGTTTGTTTTGTTACACGTCGACAATTGTAAGTATTATATTATAAACGATTCTTTACCATTACTATTAAATATACTCAAAAGTGTTTTTTTATTTATTATTATTATTATTATTATTATTATTTATTTTTAATAACAAAACAGAATGGATGGATGCTAAATAGAAAGCATACTGTGGAGGCAAGGACAGCAGCATTCAAAAAGAACCTGTTAATAGTGCTTGAACGTAACGCCGACAAACTTGATTTGAAATCGTATGATGTAGTTGTGATTCCTGTACTGGAAAGTCACCACTATTACCTAGTATGCTTTGACTTGAGGGAGCCTTCAATTGAAGTGATAGATAACATGCATCCAAAATTTGCTTGGGTATCGATGAAAGACGGTAACACCTTCGCATCAAAAGGCACACCAAACAAGATTGTAAGTTATTAAAATATAATGACAATGACATTAAACAGTGATACATATATGCACCATTTCAATTTGAATGTTGATATCACCTAACATACACTTTATTATTGGCAGAAACATGTCGTATGTGCTTACATGCGTAGTGTCCAACACCCGAGTGCACAAGCATTATCAAGCGTAACGCTATCAAAGAAAGAGATTGGCTGGGCAACAAGAGATAACTTCACGGACTGCGGGATTTTCGCCATGCGGCATATGGAGATGTACTATGGAAAGAACAAACCGTTTGAATGCGGATTCAACAACAGGGAATCAATGCAACAAAGTCAGTTAAACAACCTCAGGATGAAATATTGTGCAAGAATCCTGCTTTCGGATGCAAACGTGTTCAAAGAAAATGTTATAGCGGATGCAAAGAATGAAGCGAACACGGCCAAACATAATGAACAGAAAGGTGCAACGTACAAAGGATAGATGGAAAATCGTATCATTTCGATATTGCTTTTGACTATTATCTCGTATTGATACAATCTTTAGATGTTATGATTGATACAATATTGTTAGTATAACATAATCGTGTAAGACATATGATGCTTTATGCACGTTTAATTTCTAGCATCAATTAGACATACAATCTTTAGACATATGATTGATACAACAATATTATTAGTATAACATATTGGATACGAATGTTTATCGGTTTTGACAGTTGCATGCACATGTGTAATGTTTTAGCAAACAGTATCATACAAAAAAAAACGTATCACAACTTTATGATAACGTTATACAACACGCGTGAAATACAACTACACGAACGTATCATGGCTTGGATTATTCTGAATGATTTTTATTTGTAATATAATATCAATATCATATGAAATGTCATATAAAATGAATGTGAACAAATCCATCAGACGTGTAAATATGATGTCAACATCGATGTTACCATAAAACAAAGTAATGCATACATGTAGTATAATATCACATTGAATATAACGTCAAAATATGTAACACCGTGTATGCTTATATAACATAAACTCAAGTTTAAACATGTGACACAATCCATAAAAAAACATGTCATCACAAACATGATGCATGTGTAATACTAGAAAAAAATCCATAATCACACGAAATTTATTCGATGCACATGTGTAATGTAAGAGTCACATTGCTTATTATGTAAAACAATTCTCGATGTTGTATAAACCAAATCACTCTTCAAGCGGGTCGGACGAACGTATGGTAGATCTTCTAGTGGATCTTCTAGTGGCCCGAGTACAAATGCGAGACGATGGTCCAACAGATGTATCACCGTTAGACAAATCAACAACACCAACGTGACATGAATCTTCTGGAACAGTAACATTACCAGCTTTAGCAGCTTTTGCAGCAGCAGCCGCGGCTTCTTTGGCAGCCCGAACTTTTTCACAATTACGTGAGTCATGATCATTAACGTATTTCTTGCATTTTCCACACAGCCTAGTAGTTTTAGCACTATTAACAACAGCCTTTTCCCCGGGACCAATGAGTCGATGGTTGGTACCGCACCCTTTGTTCCGGATGCCTTGTGGCGGATTTATCGAGACTTCCATATCTTCAGGCTGTTTGAGAAGGTCACTGATCACAACTGATGTCTTGTTACACGCCGGTTCGGTCGGGAATTCGCGAAACACACGGTTCCTAATTTCTTTAATTTCACCAGACAACTCAGAAAGTTTACCAATATTACGCCTTAAACGATCAGTACACTCAATTACCAAATCAAAAATCTCATTCCGGATTACAGATTCCGCGTCTGTATCAGCAGAATACCTGTTCGACATGCTAAAAACCCTCCTTGGCAATATGTCTCGTTTCCATCTACCAGGTTGATACTGAACGGGAATTTCGTCAACCTGGTTGTATCTATACACGCAAAAGGCATGCCTACACAAATAGCCAAGGCGCGTATAACCCATACACGAACATGAAACCGATCTATCACGTGTATCAAAACTGACCTGCATCACATGTGTATATGTTACAAAGGTTAAAAAACATAACGTTGATAATTATAATGAACATATGTAATACAACCATATAATAAGCCAAATTACCTCAAATTCATTAATATCTTTGTACTGCCTGTTAGTATGAACAATGGTATAAATTTTTACCCCATCAAGTTCTGGGGTTTTTGAAGCAATATAGCAGAATGTCATGCCTCTGTATATCTCTTTTTGCACCTCCAAAAACAGCGTATGTGTATATAACTCCGAGGCATGTCTTTCAATAGGCACGTTCTTCGGCATTGATGGTGCTATTGTGTTACTTTCGAACTCCAATCTGCGTTGAGTGTACCGTTGCCCATCAATTGCTGTGTCGAAACACATCAAGAATTGCACGAGCGTGTTTGTTCCACTAGAATTTGTTTTAAACAGGGAATTCGAACTCTCGCACCTCGAGGTGGTTTTCATTAGACAACACATGTGCACATCCCTAAAATAGCACGGAACCCATTGATCCCTAATCTCATACATCTCGTTCAGCCAATTATTTTCTTTCAAGTGTAACCCTTCCATAAGCAAATTCCATCTTTCTTCAAATTCTTCAGGTGTGATAAACAAATTCCAAACCAGCTTATGTATAGCAGCTCTCAAGTCTATATTTTCCAATACATCACCTGCAATCTGAATAATAATAAAAAAAAAAACACACACAAACATAAATGAATGAGATTAAAGTATACAACTATTACACGTATGTAGATGAATGTATGTAAAAATACTATCATACCTTTGCAGGAATTTTCCTTACAATATGCCACATACACAGCCGGTGAATAGCTTTATTGAATACACCAGAAACTGCTTGCTTCATCGCAGCATCCTGATCGGTCAACACCAACGTTGGTTGCTTATTGTTATGAGCTTTAAGGAATGTGGTAAGCAACCACGTGTAAGAACCAATTGTTTCATCGTATAATAGCCCAGCACCAAATGTGACACACTTTTTATGGTGATCGACACCGGTAAACGGAACAAATATCATGTTATACCTTCAAAACAAAATAAAACAATGAATTTAGTGTAATATGACAAAAATAACATCAGTAATACATTCATTAATAAAATAAAATTGTTATTACATAGATGTAATACAACAAGATAGAAAACTTACTGATTCGTATGATATGTTGCATCAAAACCTAACACATCTCCGAAGGCTTCGTAATTGCATTTGGATACGTCATCAGCCCAGAACAATGATCTTAACTCACCGTCAACCACCACACATTCAAAAAAGAAATTTGGCAGGTTTATCATACGAGATTTTAACGTATCAACAACCATTTGTGCATCCTTCTTGCCGATAAAAGACCGTAGATCTCTAGTGAAATTTTTGAATTCTACTACAGTTCCTTGTACATTATGGTGCCCACCCTTTAACGAAGCTCGAATCTTATGCGCGACATTAGGGCCAATTTTGTTCAAGCTTAGTTTGTGAATGAACCTCTGGTCGTCATAACTAAGTTTCCTCCTTTTTCTGGTAAAGTCCAGATTGTCCTTGTCGACCAATCCATGATTATGAGCTTCAATAAAACCGTAAATGAAGAAGTTTGTAGTGCCTGAGATAGCTTTAAGCTTTAGCCGCGCCCTGCAGTCAGTAACTTTGTAGCTGCTACTTCGAGATACTTTAAAAGCACTAGGGTCCATCGATTCAAGTTGTGTTTGCTTAGGTTTACTGGATCTGGTACATTGCATATACCTATGTGTAACAACCGTTCCCTTTTTCTTCAAGGCACCCAAACGTACAGAAAACCCAGACCTCTCAGCATAAGACTTGTACATATTCTCAACGTCGCTCCATGTGTCAAAAACCATTCCGATAGTAGGTGTATATTCAGGAGACACCAAAGGTTTCCAGAACTTTGTTCCATCAGTTGTTATGTATACATGGCTGGTTATATCTCCTTCAATATGAACACGAAAATTACAGACAAATAAAGAAAAAACATTGCACATTGCACATCGTAATATAAACATGTGTACACATGTGTAATACACATTTTTTTTAATAAATAAATAAATTACCTAATTGATCAACGTCATACAGACGTAATGGACGGACATTATGACTGCCATAACTTGAATTGTTAGCATCAGTTGACTCATCGATGCGTTCATGTCCGTCATCATCGTTAGAACCGATTAATGTGTCAACAATATTTGCACCATTGTTTATAGAACTGCTGGATGAAGCCATACCTGAACGATTTAACAACAATATCGAGTAAACAAGAATCAAACATGTCCGAATTCCGATTATGAACAATATGTGATAAAATAAACATGAAATCCGATTACCTACGATTGTTAAACACGAATCTGGATGCGAAACAGCTTTAATTCCTTATGAGATCCGTTATATGTATGAGTAATTGATACAATTATGGAATTGATTGATGTAAGATTCGATAATTGTTGAACACGAAACCTCCGTGAAGAAGAAAATCGATACTGTGTGTGTGGTTTATGAATTGGGCGAACAGAAAGCGTGTAAATATGTTTGTTGACAAAAATACCCCTATGTTTACTAGTTTTTTGGTTTTCTCATTTATATCTAGTTTTCTCATGATCCTATCCCTATATATATATATATATATATATATATATATATATATATATATATAAATATATATATGTATATATGTATCATATTAGTTAAGAAAACTAAGAAACCCAAATGAATGGACCTCCTTTTTCCACATGTTACATTTTTTTTGCAAACGTATTACGTGTAACAACTAGAGCCTGCCACGTGTTACGTAACAACTTTCTTTTTTTTTCAGAAAAAGTTGAAAGTCTGCAAAAGCTGTTACATGATGGAGAGGATGAAACATGGGTGTTAAAGTGTGTTATATTACGTGTTTTATTGTATTTTAAGCGACTATGTGCCTTGGATGTGTTAACTACGAGTGTTTGTGGTTTTACATGTTAATCAGCTTAATTCGGTAAAGTTGGGGAGCTTGGTGATGACGCAGAACACTCAAGGATGATAAACCAGCCAACATACATTGATCGAGGCATGTTTCGGGTTGGATGGTACTTTGGGAGCTTAAAACATGTGATAGAACGAAGTCTATGGGCCTGTGTGTAATTACTTGGAAGTTGAAATCAAGCCACGATGGAGTCCAATATCACGCCGTAAGCCACCGTCTTCAGACCGTAGCCTACAGTCCAGCCAGGGTGGATACAAAGTTACAGCAAACGCGAGAAGTAAGCTACGGGTATAAGCCATAGCTTACGATACGGTGATCACCAAGGAACAGAGCTTACGGACCGTAATCTATGGTCTGAAGACCGTAGGCTACGGTGGACAGATGTGGGGCGCGCACGTGTAGCTTCTTCGACGACATTTAAAAGGGTTTCAACCCTAATACATGGATACGAACACCTTGGACAATTTTGGGAGCAAAAGCACATCTTGGGGACTTAGTTTTTATCAATCTTCATCATAATTATTGTAACACTCGTAAAATTTCCGTCCAACTATGAGACGACGTGTGTCCCGAATCTCCAACTAAGGAGAGGGATTTATCATTCAACTAGGTAATGATATGTGTCAAATCCTCCAAGTAATCCCGACTATGTGGAGTGAGGAACACTCCAATTAATCCTAACTATGTGGAAGGAGGAAGGATCTACATTATACGTTCATTAAAACATGTTTCGTATCCCGGTTCTCGGAGGGAGAGAAACTTTTATTGTGCATTAACTAAAACACGTCCCAGATCTCTGACTAATCCCAACTAAGAGGAAGGAGAGGGACTATAATTGCCAAATGGCAAAAAGAATCAAAGTCCAAGGGCTAAACAAGTAAAAATCTCAAATTCATAATTCTAGAGGTCCCTTACGGACCGCAAGGCTTAAGCCTTACGGTTCGCAAGGGTGTTGGATTTAATCTAGTGCGCTAAGGTCCTTACGGACCGTAAGCGGTCAACCCTTACGGTCCGTAAGGGAACTCGCTGGCAGTTTAGACTTGATCTCCAAGCATAACTCCACAACCTGCCACAACCTGCCACCTATCTCTCGAATTTGCCACATTTCACTTGGTTTAAACACCTCAATGGGCACTTGTTAGCATCTAAAGAACCCCTGGAACACATGGCAACATCTTATGATCCATGTTCAACTATAAGAAGCATATTTGTGCCAACTTCCAACTTGCTCATTTTCTCAGTTCTTTCTCTATTCTCTCTTGGAGTGTTTCCTGATTCAAGGAAGCCTCCTAGTGAGTTCAAGGTTCTCCTAGAACACAAGTAAGTGTTCTTTCATAGTCTATTTCATTTTATAGGCTAGCTATTAGCCAAAAGTCAAACAGTTTGACTTTCGATTATGACCATTATGGTAAAGCCAATGTTCGATCCGAACATGGCTACGTGATTGTAATAATGAAGGTTATAATCCCCTAGGATCATACCTTCTAAAGATTACGTTAATTAAGCGAAATGACGAGTCGTATTTATATTAAATAAAATGGTCAATAACGTAAACTTTGCAAATTATGCTAATCAAGTTTCTAACTATTAAAACTTGAATTTTTGACATCATATCAGTTTATAAAACATATTAGGACATGTCTAAACATGTCCAACTCGTCATTTCTTATTTAGAGCTTAATTCTATATCGAAAGTCAAGCAGTTTGACTTTTGCTTTGACTTTCGATTCTGACCCGCTTGGTCAACGTTAGGTCATTTTTAGAACTAATATTATGATCATGTTAGCATAGGGTAGAACCCTTAGAAGTTATACCTCTTGGTCGTGATGTTTAGTAGGTTATATGACAAGTCTAGTTCTTATATTTTAAAAAAGGACAGCTATGCCCTTTTCATCCTAAAAATTAAATAAAGGATTTCCAAATCAAAGTAATTCATATTCTAACTTTAAAACATAATGTTTAATGTTATAAAAAGTGTTTGGCACTTTAGACTTGTCATAAGACCTATCTAACCTTTCGAACCCGCTTATACGCGCATAACTAGTTATACAAACCTAGTTCGTATAATTTAGGCGTAACGAGTCTATATATTTCAAAACCTCTCCAAATCAAAATGCTTGGTTAAATAACTTTTATCCAATGAGTCATTGCACTCAGATAGGTATAAACCACATTTTATTCGATCTACGCTTAATCTAGCGAACCTATTCTTAAGTAACGGGTCATATCTAAAGGGGCTAACCTTTGACCCGTATACATTCTAACAGATAATAATTATGTTCATTCCAGACTATAGAACCCCCCAGATAATCGGACTTGTGTCAATAATACTTAGACTTGCGGCTTTTGCTAAACTACAATATTATTTGATTGGAAGCTAGCAAAAGGTAAATACTCTTAACTTATTTTGTTTTAAAACTTGGGATATGGCGAATACGCCACTTGGAACGGGTATTACATAAATGAGTCGAATATGACTGCTCATAAAAGAACCCGGTTTAATCCATTTTACTTGATAACTGAAACAATTGGGGGTTATTGGTACCGTGTCCAGGCGTCCCGACTCATTAACTGTTATGGCCATACGGAATAGCGTGCGGGGGTAGGCATACCACTTGTAAGACACGTTTTATTCAACTTTGGTGTGTACCTTAATCATTATAGAACTGGAAATGATCGGCTCTGATCTCTAGTTCCCATTGTATGACAGGTATATAAATATGGAGACAAGAAAGAATCCCAATAAATAATAAAAGATTACCTATGGGTTTTCTCTAATTATAAAACTCTGTTTGAAAAACGAGCCAGTTAATTATATTTACCAGCGAAAGATGACGTATTTTCAAAAGATTGAACCGCAAGTACCGAACCTTATTATAGGCTAGGAATCCGAGTCGCCTAGAATGAAGGCTAAGGAATTTGCAACTCCTCAAGCTTAAGGCCTATAATGTTTAAAGCTCTTTTTATTAGATCCCGTATGTGGGCTTATACTGAAACGCTTTTTATTATATATTCAGACTTTCATTAAATGAATACTTTTACTCTAACACTTCCGCTGCATATTATTAAATTGTGATACTGCTATCCAATCGTCACGACCCATCCGGGCCCATCGGGAACCGGGGTGTGACAATTATCATCCAATCCACAAGATCAAAGATGGTTTTCACCGTTTAGCAAGCTTTTGACGATCAATCGAACACGGTGAGCGGCTAATCTTTTTATGGTTTCCTCTGGTAGAGGATTCTTGTAAGTGAATGATTCTTATGTGTTTAAATTTATTCGTGGACGCGGTAATATAAGCATTCAATGCTTTTTACCTTTGGATTTGATTGATTAGTTGTAACGATTGATTTTATTTAAACTTTGGTTCTAATTCATTCAATTCCCGAGATTTCTAGTAATTAGGATATATTTGATAGGGATTAGGGTTGGTAATTTCAGTTGATTATCCATATGATAACCTTCCGTTGTTTTGCAATCGAAGTAAGTAGTCTTTAGGTAATCACAACTTGTTAATTGAATTACACAATCATGTCTATGTGATTGTCACGATTAAACATGTAATTGACGTTTGCTTTGAATCTAAAATATGGAGGAACCATTGTTTCTCCAACTGTTTACAACTTCGTTTTAGTAATTCGTTAGTTTAATCAAACAATCAACAACCGAGTTTATATTTTTGCAATTAGTTAATTAGTACTTAATTCATAACACTTTCCACCAGACTCCTCTGGATTCGATACCCTGCTTACCCTAGCTATCTAGGTTAATTAGGTTTTTGCATGACCCTTACGACAATTGATGTGCGTGAAGTGTGTTATATTTTAGATGTATATTTAAGCCCTTTTTACACTTTTAGCCAAGTTTTAAATTTATAAAACACGATATTCACTAACACTAAACACACATATGGGCAAGTGCACCCATCGTGGACGTAGTATAGTGTTGGTAAGATACCGAGGTCGTCCAAGGACACAAGAGCTTTTAATACCGGTTTATCCTCAACGTCTAATCAAATCAAAAAGTGAGAAAAATGTTTTAAACTAAGAAAAATAAAAACTAACTAAATGCTGAAAAATAAAATAAAATAAAAACAGATAGACAAGATGAATCACTTGGATCCGACATGTGTGTTAGTATAACCTTTGATTATTTTCGCACTTTTGCACTTGTTTAAGAGATTATCTTAGTTATTGTAGTAGGCCCCTCTTTTGAAGGCGACGTTACCCTCAACCCAGTAGTTTGAGTCAGCAAGGATACAATCCTAAAGGGTCGGATTATTGAAAGATAATGAATTAAGTTATTAATGCAAATTGTGGTAGGCCCCGCTTTCGGCGGTGACGTTACCCTCGGCTAAGTAGTCTGAGTCAGCAGGGATACAGTCCTAAATAGCCGGGTTATAGTATTAATAGTAGTTAACTTATGAGGGGGTCACAGAGTTTGGATCCCCGCCATCCAATACCTATGGGTATTGAAGGAGATCCTACTAAATTTGACCCAGGTCCCAAGCAGGACCTCTAAACGCTGGACAAGGGCAAGACCCTTACCAAACCGTTCCCTTAACCCCCGACCAGGTAGCCAACATACCTCCATATAGACCGTGGAGATATGAATGGTGAAAATCTTTTATTTTATATAGACAGTAAAATAACGCCAAGACACCACGGACAAACGATAAGGAAAGATCACCTTCAACATAAGTAACTAGTTATTAAAGTCATTAATACAAAACCAAATAAAAAGTGCAAAAGATTAAAAATAAAAAGTATTATACTAAACACTTGTCTTCACCAAGTGATGTAAGAGACTTAGGCAAACATGGCCTTGATTGTCAAGAACTCTTACGATCAATCTTGGATCCCGAGACGACTCACACACTCTATGATGGACAATGGATGATGGTGGTGGATGATGGTGTTATGGTGGTGGTGGGTGGTGGATGAAGTGTGAGAGAGGTGGTGTGCCAAGGGATGAGATGGAATGAAACCAAGCACCCCTATTTATAGGCTGAACAGAAGGCTGGGCACGGCCCCGTGTCCGCTGGACACGCCCCCGTGCCCGTCTGACACTCTCTCTCTTCATTAATTGTAATTCGCAATTACAATTAATGCGCCTGCTGTACTTTCACCACGCCCCCGTGCCCGCCGGACACGGCCCCGTGGTGGGCGATGGAAGCTTCTACTAGTTTGTCTTTTCTGCTGCTTCTTGGGCACGGCCCCGTGTTCGCTGGACACGGGGCGTGTTCAGTCTTCTGTTTTCTCTTCTTTGCCTTGGAGGGTGCCGTTGAGGGTCCGGGCAGTCTACTTTTGTTCCTTTTCTTGTATTTATGTTAGAATTGGCTGTCTTTTTGCTTCTTTTGTGAATTTGAGCTCATTTCATCCTGAAAATACAAAAGGAAGACAAAAACACTCTTTTTCCAACATTAGTACTTAAAAAGGGTTAGTTTTATGCCTTAATTGATGTGATTTATATGTTGCATTTTACACACATCAACAATCATCATTACACGTAACACGTGACAACCTTTAGTTGTTACACGTAACACAGTCTATGATGATAAATGAATATCATTACAAATACCATGATGATCTAAACTGGTCGATACGATTTGGACAACATCGTTGTCGGGTGCAGTGTTCGTTTTTTCCGTTTTCACTTGATGTATAACATGTGTTGATTTCTATACCGAGTACATGTATCACCAGTAGTACTATAACGAACCTAACCGATACCAATCGAATGCCCGTAATAACGTATCGCCGCAACGTGCGGAGAAACAACCTAGTACTATAGTATTAATAACATAATAAATAGTGTACTATTATTACTTATTAGAATCGCACAAAACCTGGGAACTAAACTGAAGTGCACCGGACTTGTTTAAATGTTTATTATTGAATTCCTGACCCCAAGCTTATTATTTTTTTGGCCCTAAAGTTTCATGCCCAAGCTCATGAACAAGTGATTAACAACAATTTTAGACCAAATGTTACAAATTCACAACTTCGGGTTAATTTTTTTTCAAGCCAAAATGTAAAAGTAAAAACCAACTTGTAATTAAACCGAACTCGTACCTAAAAATGAAAACGCATACTGATCAGTTTCCTAGAACCCAAATGTCGAATTAAGCACAGAAACTAACCCATAAACACCCCTATTTTTTTACTATTATACATACAACATAGATTTACCAAAATCTCTCACATACCACTCTAGTTACTGTCCTTAACCGAAATAACCAAGTTACATAATGAACTAGGACTAGGGATGCAAACGAACCAAACGAACACAAACAAGGACTTGTTCATGTTGTTTTTTTAAGATAATGAAGTGCTCACGAACGATTCATGAACACTTACCGCACAAGTTTTTTTGTTCGTGTTCATTTATTACGGAGATGAATGTGTTCGCAATTCACAAACATAAACAAACACAAATAAAACCATCATAGGCTGGAGGTGGATTGCAGAGGGGGCAGCGCTGGAACCTGGAACCTGAAGCTCTATTGGTGGAACTGAGGTCGATAATATTCGCCGGTGTGAATAATGAAAAGGAAAAGGGAATGCGGGTTTTCTTTTTTTTATTTGTTTGGGGTAATAAACTAAACAAGAATTAAATATATACAAATCTTTAGTAAACAACATAAACAAATGTACATGAACAAACGTCATAAACACGTTATCAAACGAAAACGACCTCTGTTCGTGTTTGTTTATTTAAATAATCGAATAAAATTTCTTTTTCATAGACTGTTCAGTTGGGTTCGTTTACGCCTGACACCCAATTTTTGTTTAAATAAAATCTTTTGGGGGAACAAAGACATTCGAATTTCGACCAAAATTCTGCAACACTTCTCCCTCCAAATCAAATCAAATCAGATCTGAGATCCGTGGTAACATTACGATTCAAAACTTTATCCAAATTAAATCTTTATTATTCATTTTGCTATCTCGATGTTGATTCTATTTGATTTGTGTTCCAATTCATGATATGTTTACTTTTCGAAATTTATGAACTTTATTTAGGTTTTCTTCAGAGCGAATACAAGTAATTAGTTTCGGTAGATATGGATCCGGATTCGGTTAAATCAACCCTTCAAACTTTAGCATATGGAAATGTAATGGCTGCAGCTGCTCGTGATTATCAGAAGGTATCTTTTTTGAATGTAACTTATGGTTGAATTTTACTTTTTTTTTTTTTTTCATATAGTAGGTTTTATTGAAATTGGGTTTGTAAAATAATGTTAGATATGATACTAAATTCAACTAAGAACTCAATGTA
The DNA here is from genome assembly GCF_002127325.2 of Helianthus annuus. Taxonomy (NCBI): domain Eukaryota; kingdom Viridiplantae; phylum Streptophyta; class Magnoliopsida; order Asterales; family Asteraceae; genus Helianthus; species Helianthus annuus. The sequence continues at coordinate 8,779,085 of NC_035443.2, forward strand.
CTCTTTTTTTTTTTTTTTTTTTGAGGTTTGAAAGATGTTAACTTGACACTGAGTGAATGCTTATATGGTTGAGATTGGTATTGAATTTTAGAAATATTGAACTTTTTAATCCATACTTGCTAATGGAAGTAGGGCTGCAAACGAACCAAACGTTTGGCGAATAGTTGGTGAACCGTTTGGCGGGAAGTTTGTTCGTTTAGTTAAATGAACGAACATGAACAGAGGTCGCGTTCGTTCGTTTTTTTTTTTTTTTTTTTTTTTTTTGAGGTTTGAAAGATGTTAACTTGACACTGAGTGAATGCTTATATGGTTGAGATTGGTATTGAATTTTAGAAATATTGAACTTTTTAGCCCATATTTGCTAATGGAAGTAGGGCTGCAAACAAACCAAACGTTTGGCGAATAGTTGGTGAACCGTTTGGCGGGAAGCTCGTTCGTTTATTAAACAAACGAACATGAACAGAGGTCGCGTTTGTTCGTTTTTGTTCATGAACGTTCGATATTGTTCAATTGTTTATTAGTGTTTTTATTTTTATATTTTATTTTATTTAAATACTTCAAAATTTTGACAAAGAAAATATTTAATAAGTGTTAGTGCGTTATAAATTATATATGTATATTCTGTTCATGAACGCTTGTTTGTGTTCGTTTGTGTTCGTCAACATTCGTTTTCGTTCGTTGCCTAAAATTAACAAAAACACAAACGAACAGGAACAAGTTCATTTCCTTAACAAACAAACACGAACATAAAATCTCATTCGATAAGTGTTCATGAAGAGTTTGTGAACAACGCCCCACTTGTGGTATGCGCATATAATGTATATATGTGTGGGCCATCGGGGGGCAAAAGTGAAAGTGCACGAATTTTAACGTTATTTTACTAACTTCGTGAAAATAACGTTAAAAGCTGAGGACGGTTAATTTTGCATCATGTGGTCGCGTTGATAGCTGAGAGACAAAAGGGTACATTCACTAATCGGTCTTTGTCCCGAGTGCTGAGTGTTATGTCCCTTATGTCCAAGGCTTGATGCAAAACTACTATCAAGCCGGGGGTCTCACTTGAAGCAGCCTCTCTATTCCTACGGGGTAGAGGTAAGGCTGTCTACATCTTACCCTCCTCAGATACTACCTTTGCTTTGCTATTGGTGGGATTAACTGAGTATGATGATGATGAAGAGTTCGTGAACATATATATTTCTTAACAAACGAACTTCGTTCAGTTCGTTTGCAGCCCTAAATGGAAGTGTATATGTAATGCAGCTAAGTGCAAATATAGAGAAGCTAAGTGAGCCATACTGGCTCCTGAATATTTACTGGAATTGTGAAATAACAAACTACCTTGAATGAAGAGTGGTCTGTATACCAATCTTGTATTATATTTGTGTACCGATCTTGTATTATATTTGATTCAGCGTAGCATGATTGGCTGCGTGAATGCGATATTCATTCTTTGTGTCTACTACCAATCTGTGTTTCCAGCAATCTTCAACGTTTACTGTCTATTTTTTGTCCTCTTTTTACCGGATTTATGCACTTATTTGACTGCTTATTCACGTCACATTTTTATTCTCGACTCACTCATCATCTATGTCTAGAATGACGCTTAGGGTCTTATTTGTTTTTGATGCAAGAGCATGCATATCTTTCATCTATTTAAAAATTCAAATATCCTATTTTATCTTTTTATTTCATAGCCTATAAATTAGGGTCTAGAGCATAGTTGTTAATGGTGGCTATAGCGACCGCTATAGCGCGCTATGTAGCCATGCAACGTAGTGTCGCTATATGGGTCATAGCGATAAATAGCGATGATAGCGATTGTTTTTTTTTTTGTTTTTTTGTTTTTTTTTTTGATGTAAATAGCAATTAGATATAGCTATAAAATAGCTGGATTTATAGGTTTTTGTTAAATATAATTAAAATAGCATATATACAAGGGTATTTTGATGTAATATACATATAAAAATTTTCAAAATTCTTTTTCTAGTGTAATCGCTATTTATAAAATAGCCATCGCTATTCGCTACGTAGCCTATAGGTGCCTTGTCGCTATTTGTCGCTATTCGCTATCGACAACTATGGTCTAGAGCTTATAGTTAGTTAGTTTTTGATTGAATTTTAATTAAAAAGAACTGTGTTCTTGGAACCTTTGGTTCATTTTATCAGTCTTCGATTAATTGTTCGTGAGCCATTTGAATGCTTCCGAAACTGCATCAGTTTTCTTAATAAATCTTGATTCATATCTCATTTTCTTAAGCATATCTCATTCATATATTTATTTCTTATAGGAACTGTTAGCTCAAGAAAAGGCGCAAGCCTCGTCCTCTAGGAACGAGGATGTTGATCTTGACGAGTTAATGGACGTAAGTTGCATTGTACAATATACGTCTGTCGATTAAAATCTTCATTCGAATCTACTCACATTGAAGTATTGAACTGTAAATCAGGACCCTGAGCTGGAAAAGTTACATGCAGATAGAATTGCGGCCCTTAAGGTTGTAACATGACTATTTCTTTATGCAAACATGTGTAGTTCGTTAAACTGAGAAAGATTTATGAAGATTTAATATGTCTTTATGCTTTTATTTTTTATTCGAAAGAGAGAAGCTGAAAAGAGACAATCGTTGACTAAAAAAGGACATGGAGAATACCGCGAAATAACCGAAGGAGACTTTTTAGGTGAAGTCACTGGTAGTGTAAAAGTGATTTGTCACTTCTACCATAGGGAGTTCTATCGTTGCAAGTAAGTTTTTTTTTTTTTTTTTTTTTTTTTTTGTTGTATAATATTAGGAATCAAGGTTAAACTGAAAATATAGATATGACTTGAAACTTATGCATATGCTTATTTGATACACTGAGTGGCTGTTTGTTTAGCTCTTAATGGTTCAGACCTCTTATGGTTCAGCACTTAATGGTTCAGAGTTCAGACTGTTTGTTTCACGAGCAGATGTCTGCATGGTTCAGACATTTTCCTCTGAATGGTTAAGATTTATACAGAGTCTGAACGGTTAAGACCTCTAATCTGAGTTGGTCAGACATTTGCCTCTAAACGGTTAAGCATTACATAGGCTCTGAATGGTTCAGTCCTCTTACTGGTTAAGCACTTAATGGTTCAGACCTCTTACTGGTTCAGAACTTCAGACCTCTTACTGGTTCAGCACTTAACCATTCAGATGTTGCTAAACAGCCCCTGAATGTATTAATAAAAAAAGGTCTATGTTCTTGTATTAGTTATGTATCAAATTCATTTATTTCATGCATTCACAAACATATATGGATTTGAATATTTTTGAGAGGATGACAAGACTATCTGTGAATCTTAATAACTACGATAACGGTTAAAAGAATGCGACAGTTTTAGAGGATTATGAGACTATAAGGATAAAAATAGTAAAAAAATGTATTTTATAAATTCTTAAGTGATGTTAACATTTATATCTCTTGTAGGATAATGGACAAGCATTTGAAGGCTCTTGCACCAAATCATCTCGATACCAAGTTTATTAAAATAGACGCAGAGGTCCGTAATCTGTTTCTGTAATACATTTTTACTTTGTTATCCCCACATTTCACTCTTCAAAGTTGTTTTTTGTGTATTATTATATTGGCAACTTGGATTTAAATAATCCCAACTTTCTCAATTTGGCCGATAATAATCCCAATTCAGTTATTTACCGATAATAATCCGAACTGGTCCACTTTTGGCGGATAATAGTCCGTCGTTAAAAATAGCTTAACAGAGTTAAGTTTTTTTCCGAATTACAAACCGATGTTTTAGGGATTTTGATCAGAACGAGGATACGAGTCGATTTATGTAAAACTTAGTTCGAAACGGTGTTCCAAATGGCTTGATTTTTGTTAATTGGAAGTTTAAACACCCGAATTGAAGCATCGTTTTCGTCATTTGGGCAGTATTTCGAGGTAAATTTTACATCAATCAACTCGTATCCTTGTTCTAATCAAAAGCCCTAAAACATCGGTTTGTAATTCGGAAAAAAAAAAAAAACTTAACTCCGTTAAGCTATTTTTAACACAGACTATTATCGGCCAAAAGTGGACCGGTTCGGATTATTATCGGCAAATAACTGAGTTGGGATTATTATCGGCCAAATTGAGAAAGTTGGGATTATTTAAATCCAATTTGTCTATTATATTCAACTTACAATATGGTTACCATTTTCGAATGTCATACAGAATTCCCCGTTCTTCGTCACCAAACTAGGAATCAAGACACTGCCATGTGTCATATTGTTCAGGTCAGACTCATGATCATGCTACTAGTTTACAGTTTTGTTTTTTCATAAGCCTAGCAAAATGGTCGGGTCAGGTCGGGTCAGTAAGGTAACGGGTCACAATTAGGGGTGCTAAACGGGTCGTGTTGGCGGGTTCAACCCGACCCGAACCCGAAAACTTTACACAAACCCGAAAATCGTATCATACATAAGAACCCGAACACGACCCGTTTAACCAGATTTTTTTTAATTTTTTTTTTTCTGAAATTAATATATTATAGTTAAATTTTACTTAAAAAACACAAATATATATAATAATATCATATTTAAATTATAAAATCTATGTTAATTTCTCCTTTTAAGTTATAATCATGGCATAAAATACACACCCCATTTAATTTATGACATAAAATATATTGTAAAAAAATATAATATAGTATAAATGTGTTAAACGGGTCAACCCGCCAACCCAACTAGGTTGACCCAAACCTGACCCGTTAACCTAAACGGGTTCGCGGGTTCAACCTGAAACTGACCCGAATCTGTTTAGGCTAAACCTAAACCCGCGAATTTCGTGTTAGGTTCGTGTCGGGTTTTCGGGTCGTGTCAGAAATTCACACCCCTAGTCACAATGGGTTATTTTAAAAATGCATCAAACAGGCTCAAGCTGAAACGGGTTGCTTAGAAGTTACCAAGTTTTATACGAGTGAACCTTTTTGACCCATTATTAATCTGTGTAGACTTAGTCAAAATGTCAAATCAACCCGTTTACAAAACGGGTCAGCTTAGTTTTGATGTGAGGCGGAAAATTCAGCTTTGTTTTTCTCAGAAACGGAATTGCAGGAGATAGGCTTGTTGGGTTTCAAGATCTTGGAGGAAAAGACGATTTTACGACTAGGAGGCTAGAAGCTTTGTTGATAAAGAAAGGTACCTGAAAATGAATTTACTTTTGATCGGTTATGGTATCGTGCTGATTATTGTATTTGTTGTGTAGGTATAATTGACGAGAAGAAAAAGGAAGACGATGAAGAAGCTGAATATGATGAAAGTAGACGTCGAACAGTTAGATATTCTACAAATCAAGATTCTGACTCTGAGTGAACTTATGTTATGTATCGCGAGTTGGTGATCATATCGTGTAATTTGTTGACATTTTGGTCCACTGGATTTATGGATACAAACAACCTTTTGTATTGTGTTTTATTTATAGTTAACTATTGATTTTGAAGTATAGCTAATCAGTAAGATATGAATAACGAAATAATAGAAAATTAATCTGTCATAATCATTCTAATAAATAGAGGCCAGTTAACGTACAATACGGTTTAATGTACATCACGTACGACAGATAATTACGCACGTTCATTTGAAAATCACGCGCGTTATAAACTAAAAACCCCAAATCACGCATGTTGGAAACAATTAATCACGCATGATGAAAACATTAATCACGCACGTTATACACATAATCACGCACGTTGTCGTACGTAATGTACGTTAAGCCGTATTGTATTTTACACTTTTCCATAATAAATATATGTTGTAAATGATTTTTATAGAAGGTATCATCATCATACTCAGCGAATCCCACCAATAGCAAAGCTATGGTAGGATCTGAGGAGGTAAGATGTAGACAGTCTTACCTTTTACTCCGTAGGAATAGAGAGACTGCTTTCAGTTAGACCCTCGGCTCAATTTTTATAGAGGGTATATAAACATGAAATACACATCTTTGGAAAATAATATGTAAATTAAGTATAAATATTTAATCATAATGTGGCTGTAGTTTAGTGGTAAGAATTCCACGTTGTGGCCGTGGAGACCTGGGCTCGAATCCCAGCAGCCACACATTAATTTTTTTTATTTGAAACTCGTAATCTGGATTAAATTTACAAAATAATCATATCAGAAAGAACTAACAAAGATGTGTATGATCATATAAATTCTTTTAATGAATATGTTTGTCGATTCTAATGTAGAAGAGGTTATGTAAGACGATGAACAAGTGTTGTATTCACCCACGCCGTTTGTGTAGACTATCAAAGACGTACTTAAAAACATAACGGGTTAATGAAAGAATGATGATCAGTAGTTCCCCGGGTGGGGTTAAATTATCGCTTGCGAACGAACCTAAAATGGAAGAAACATCTCCGACAATGCATTCAAAAAACAGTGTTTCGAGTGAGGAGATAAATACACGAGCAATGATGACTGCAAGTCCGTCGCCCTTAATTTACAGAAAAATGTTGATGAAGGTGAGACACATGTAGTTCTACCATGCAACACAGTATCGACGAAATGCAGCTAATTCCAAAAAATAAATCTATCTTTTAATCTTCAGAATTAAAACGCCAACGACAAAGCAAAGACCCATACTTGTATATTAAAGTACAGTTAAACTAGCTTCTAGTTTAGGTTTAAATTGTTTTTTTACTATAACAATCACGTTATATATCGCAAATCGCAACCATAGTTCGTTGATAAAAAAACTGCAAAACAAGGATCCGTACACATGCTTAGGGGAGGGGGGGTGGTTCACTAGTGATAGAAACTATCACTCACAAACACCAATCAAGTTCCGCCATGTCATCAACCATTTTTTCATCACTCACAACCTTTTTTAGTCGGGGTGGTCATCACTCACCACCACACCCAACAATTTCCCCCCAACCAACAATTACACTCACAAAAAACAACCATCACGCGTTGAAAATATCACGAAATTCTGATTTCGTTAACTTAAAACGCGTTATAGCAAGCATGCGGGGTGGGAATTGTTATTGTATAACGCGTTGAAAAGGTTTATCACGGAACAAAAGGAGACCGCCCCGGGTCCCCTTATTATGCAAAAAAACGATGTCTAAAACTGTTCTGCATAATCAAAATTGCCTTGGGCTAGGAAGACTTGACCACACCAGATCTCGGCTGGGTCACAGTGGGCGGTTTGGTGAACCAGGTGGTGTACAGGAACTGCTTGTTGGGACCGACATGGTTGCATATTTGCTTAAGTTTCTGCCTCTCCTTCATCCATCTCAATACGGTCTTCATCTGTGTTTTGCTTGTTAAATCTTTTACACCAACTTGCTGCAAAATGTTTATAATCAAATCACGGTTATTTCAAATTCCTTAACAGCATCAAACTCGTTGCGTAATGAAAAGACACGGTTTTTTGACTCACCTGAACGCGTTCCCATGCTTGAGCAACACTAAGAGGACCATGTTCCTGTACGATTTCAAATAAAGCCCTTGTGATGGTTTGACTTTGCTCTGGTCGAAATCTGGGCTGTAATGCCTTCACTGCTGTAGTAAACATGATGCTTTTTCGGGATTAAAATCCACAGCCCTCTGCAAAAATCATTTATGAGTAAACTTCCGTTTTGCTCCCTGTGGTTTGGTCACTTTAACGGTTTTGCCCCAAACCTTTCAAAATAGCCATTTTACTCCCTGATCTATGAAGCTTATCTCTATTTCACTCCCCGCCCCTAACGCCATCCAATTCAACTGTTAAATACATGGGATGGGAAAAGACTAAAATGCCCCTCATGTGAGGGGCAAGTGACCAGGATTTAACAGTTGAATTGGATGACGGGGAGTGAAATAGAGATAAGCTTCATAGATCAGGGAGTAAAATGGCTATTTTGAAAGGTTTGGGGCAAAACCGTTAAAGTGACCAAACCACAGGGAGCAAAACGGAAGTTTACTCATCATTTATTGATACAGTAATTAAAAAAACGATAATCGTCAACTGAAAATCATCAAGGCTAAAGAAAGTCAACCATGAACAACAAAGGTTGAATCAAAATTCTAATTGGGCCATTTAGCTAACGAAGTTAAAGATTCAACCAGCACCGATGTTTTACGATACACAGATATTGAAGAACTTGTAATCTTGGATGTATTAAGACAGATTCTTGTTGGTAAATTATCTCTTCTTTCTTTTTCTGAGGGGCTTTTGACAACATAGTATTTTACATATAAACCTATTTTTCAAGTAAACCTTTCATAATTTGTTAACCGAGTTAAATGCCATTTTAGTCCCTATGGTTTGGGTCATTTTGCCAGTTTAGTCCAAAGGTTTCATTTTAACCTGTGGGTCCAAAAAGGTTTCACAGTTGCCATTTTAGTCCACTTGGTTAACTTCATCCATTTTTTCTGTTAACGAGAAGGCCAATTCGGTCATTTTGTATGTAATTCTGTTAACTAAAAGGGCAATTCAGCCATATAAAATGACCGAATTGGCCTTCTCGTTAACAGAAAAAATGGATGAAGTTAACCCAGTGGACTAAAATGGCAACTGTGAAACCTTTTTGGACCCACAGGTTAAAAATGAAACCTTTGGACTAAACTGGCAAAATGACCCAAACCACAGGGACTAAAATGGCATTTAACTCTATGTTAACCCCTCGATTGTTTTTACAGATAAACCTCCTACGAACCCTAACTTTGACCAATTTTGTCCAAAAACTATATGAGGCGTGCCGTTTTTTCGCTGACCCGTTTTCCTCACTCGCCCCTCAAACGTGCCTTTTTAAACCAAGAGCAAAACAGGCTTCTTTTTTTGCTTTATTACTCTAAACCAACCCATATATCAGGATCCAAATGTGAGATTTCATACATTCCGCTGAGTACCAAACAAACGGCTTAGTCTCTTACAGCCTTACAGGCCTGCTTAAGTATCATAACACACTGACTCAAGAAAGCAAGATCAACGAATAGTCGAACACTATATCATTCTAATATAAACCCCAATATAACAACTAACATCCAACACACAACAACCATCTGGCTAATGCAATCAAAACAGATCACTTAGATTCACCGTTAAGACAAGCTATTGAGTGTTTTAATCACGCTTTCGGTGTTTCTTGAGACTGCTTATTGCTTATCAAAATACGTGGTTCAGCTAGTTGTCAATAGCAATCGCTACGCTCGGTCGCTCGCTATAGTGAATAGTGTAGTATATAGGTCTAGTCTCGCTATAGCCTCTGTAGCGATAGATAGCAATGGTAGCGACCTTAATCATCATCATACTCAGTAAATCCCAGCAATAGCAAAGCTAAGGTAGGGTCTGAGGAGGGTAGATGTAGACAGCCTTACCTCTACCCCGTAGGAATAGAGAGGCTGCTTCCAGTGAGACCCCCGGCTCGATTATAGTTTTGTATCAAGCCTTGGACCTAAGACACATAACACTCAAACAATCAGGACAGAGACTGATTGGTGAACGTACACCCCGTGTCTTTCAGCTATCAACGTCACCACATGATGCATGATTAACCACCCGCCGCTTTTAACGTTAAAGGTAGCGACCTTAATACAGATAGCAATTAAATATAGCTATAAAATAGCTGGATTTCAGGTTTTTGTTAAATATACATGTAAAATAGTGTATATACCAGGGTATTTTGATATATTATACATATAAATTTTTTTTTCTAGTGTAAAGATATTTATCGCTATTCGCTATGTAGCATATAGGTAACAACTATGGTTCAGCATAAGCAACTTCAAACCGGCTATTCAAAAGACTTTATTACCCTCACAAATAATAAAAAAAGAAGCCATTTATCAGTCCCAAACACTCAAAATTTAGTAAAACCTAATTTGCTGCTACCTCAACCCTGTAATCAGTAAGTAATCACCGTGAAACTAAAACCCTAATTTGATGAAGTGAATACTCATTCTCACTATTGCCAAAATGCAAACAGATCATGAGAGATAATCAATTATAATACAAAAGGATGTGAGATTATTGAAATGAAACACTTGGACGAACAGATCCAGTGAAACAGTGAGCGTGATTTCATTAGCACATTCGACAGTTGTGAACAACTATCAACATGAACGATTTCAGAAATGTAAACCCTAAGTATAATAAGAGAGTTGGGTCGCACCTGAGGAAGAAACCCTTGCGCTTGTTTGTTTGTTCTCAAATGGTCTGTCTATTAACTTCTTGTTTTTATGATTTAGAGAAAAATGTCCGGATAGTCCCTGTGGTTTCGCCTTTTTTCACCTATAGTCCCCAACTTTCTAAAATTACCTGAATAGTCCCCAAGTTTTCATTTTTTGTTCCCGGATAGTCCCTGGGTCTAACTTTAGTTTGTTTTCTCTGTTAAGAGGGTGTGAAATGACAAAAATACCCTTTCCTTAAAAAGGCCAAACCACAGGGACTATCCAAGCATCTACTTCATTTTTATTTATAAAACCCCACCACCACACTTCATCTTCAACCTCCACCCACCATCACCCTCCTCCACCCTCCACCATCACCGGTTTATAAGATCTGGTGATGTTTTTTTGTTCATCCAGCAAAAATTTATTCACAGATCTAAAATTTCTAGGTCAAAATAGATGGGTCACAGCAAACAATTGCTCATTTGTTCCTTTCTGTCGTTCTAGAAATTGAGAAACATCACAAAAACCCTAGCCACTTTATCCTTTTCACACTTTGTCTTCACACACAAAACACCCACAACCATCTTCCTCACAGATCATTTCTCTTTCGGCAGAATCAAACCAGGCTCAGGCCAACCGTCGACGGAGCTCCGTTGATAGCTGGCAACGCCGATGAAACCCCCATGTTTCCCTAACCTTCTCCTTACCTTAAAATCCACCATTGCAGCTCATTTTTACTCGATTAAAGGACCGACCACCACCATTGGGTGGTGATGAGCGGCGGCAGACACCAGGGAGCGAACGAGAGAGAGAGAGAGAGAGAAAGAGAGAGAGAAAGAGAGAGAGAGAAGTAGAGGAGCAGTCCGGCGACTGCCCGTCGGCTGCGGCAGCACATCTTGTTCCGGAAAAATCAACGGCAGTCGCAGGGGTTTTAATCTGCTGACGTCACCTGTTAGAAGAATAATGAAGCTTGTTTTATGATGATGGTGGATTTTTATATATCAGAGGATTCATGGTTGGTTACAGTCGTTCAAGGTGTTGTCAGTTAAGGTTGGGTTTTGTTTTCTGTTGTCATAATAGAATCTGGTTGGAGAATGGTGCTGTTGGTTGTGTTTAATGATGACAGAGGTGTTTCTGTATATATTTTATGGAGTTGGGTGTGGTGAGGGTGGTGGTAGCAGAGTAGTTGCAGGTGGTTGACGCCGGCCTAATGACATTGGTGGTAGGAGGTTGACGGCGATTGTGATGGACGGTGTTGAAGGCGGAGGAGGTTTACGGGAGTGGGTGGTGATGGTGGAGGGTGGAGGAGGGCGATGGTGGGTGGAGGTTGAAGATGAAGTGTGGTGGTGGGGTTTTATAAATAAATATGAAGAAGATGCCCGGATAGTCCCTATGGTTTGGCCTTTTAAGAAAAGGGTATTTTTGTCATTTCACACCCTCTTAACAGAGAAAACAAACTGAAGTTAGACCCAGGGACTATCCGGGAACAAAAAATGAAAACTTGGGGACTATTCAGGTAATTTTAGAAAGTTGGGGACTATAGGTGAAAAAAGGCGAAACCACAGGGACTATCCGGACATTTTTCTCTATGATTTATATTAAAATTTTTAGTTAGAGAAATGCAATTTTAGTTCACGTGGTTTGGGTCATTTTTTCAGTTTAGTCCAAAGGTTTGAAATGTTGTCAATATAGTCCAAATAGTTTGAAACATTGTCATTTTAGTCCACTGGGTTAACTTCATCCCATTTTTATGTTAATGAGAAAAGCAGTTCGGTCATTTTATATGGTTGAATTACCATTCTAGTTAGCAGAATTACATAAAAAATGACTGAATTACACTTCTAGTTAACAGAAAAAATGAATGAAGTTAACCCAGTGGACTAAAATGGCAACGTTTGAAACTAATTGGACTAAAATGACAACGTTTCAAACATTTGGATCAAACTGGCAAAATGACCAAACCACATGGACTAAAATGACATCCAACTCTTTTAGTTATTATTAAACTTTTATAATATCAGTTTATATAAATTTTAATAACTATGAAAATCAATCAATTAACCTAGTAAAATTCCACTAATATCAAAGTTATTGATCGGGTATGCTAAGGATCTAATATAGACACATCATACGTCTCTCTATTCTAACAGATAGAGATGTTACTTCTAGAGAAGTCACCAAATTTAAAAACCTCAAACTTCATATGAAAAGTAGATGATACATAAAAATGTTCATGTACAATCTAAAACAACAGGAACTAGTGAAACTAAACCGAGCTAAAAAGTAAACTAAAAGAATATGACGTTAATGAGCTATCAATATCAGAAAATGGAGGAAAAATATAGTGTCAATGAAACATCATAGGCGCACACAAAAAGGATGAAGGTAACATGTGAAGGCCACTAAAAGAATTGGGAAAGTTAAACCCCTAAGGCAAGGATAAGATAGACATGTACCCCCTCCCTCTCCACCCCACCCCACCTCACTCTATCCTAAAACTCTTTAATCTTAATTCTACGTTTTTACAAAGTCCTATCCATCCTTGACCGTGTCTTCATTGATGTGCAAGTCTAACTGGCATTGTCAGTTTGCTCATCCCATTTCATTTTTGGTCTGAATCTCCCCCTCAATGATAAGGGTTTTTACTTATCTAACCGGCATCGTCAATTACTCAGTTGTCTCATCTTCACAAGCCATCTCAATCCCCCCTCCTTATCTTATCCAAAATACTAATCACCTCTAATTTTCCAGAAAACCATATTTCATATTCTATCCAACTTTGTGTGCCCACACATCCACCACAGCATCCTCATCTCTACTAGGAGTGTTCAGGGTTCGGTTTCAAACCGTGAAACCACCCAAATCGGTCATTGGTTTGGTTTCACGTGATGTTTTTTCGTTAACTTTCGGTAGGTCGGTTTAAAAAATTTCAAACCGTAGTGAACGGTTTGTTTTACGGTTTATACCAAAAACCGACCATATAAAACCATACTGTAAGATTTGATAACATATTTTAGCTTTATTATATATCTTATACTAGGTTGGAACCCCATGTATTACAAAGGTTAAATAAATGTAATTTTATATATTAAACAATAAAAAGTTGAATCTTTATACGGGTTAAATAAATATAATTTTATATATCAAATAATAAAAAAAATTATATCTTTAAAAACCATGTGTATTACACAGATTAAATAAATGCAATTTTGTATGCTAAATACTAAAAATGTCGTATCTTTAAAAAAACTCGTGTATAATCAGGTTGAATAAATCTACCAAATAATTAAAAAAAATTACTTCCTTAAAAATCCCATATATTACACGTGTTAAATAGATCTAAAAAGAGTTATATCTTTAAAAACCATGTGTATGACACAGATTAAATAAATGTAATTTTGTATATTAGATACTAAAAACGTCATATCTTTAAAAAACCCATGTAGAGTCGTGTTGAAAAGTCTACCAAATAAAAAAAAATATCCTTAAAAGCCTGTGTATTACACGTGTTGAATAAATCTAATTTTACATAGCAAATGATAAAAAGTTATATCTTTAAAAACTCCATGTATTACATGGGTTATATAAATATAACTTTGTATAGTAAATAATAAAAAATATATTTTTAAAAACCCTGCGTTTTACACGAGTTGAATAAATATAATTTTGTATACCAAATAATAAAAAAAGGTTTTATTTTTAATAAATTTGGATAACATTTAATATTAATTTATTATTTATATATTTAATATAAGATAAGTAGGAAAGAGAGATATTTGTTTTAAAAATATACTAGGTTATAACCCCGTGTATTACACGGGTTGAGAAAATAAAATATCAAATAGTTAATAACGAAGATTTAACAATTATAAAACGATATTTTAAGACACTTTTCTGATATCCGAACAAAATTTTGTTTTATGTATGATCAAAACTTGTGATGTTTGTCAAGTTTATAAATATAAAAACATTTGAACCATCGATTAGAAGACAAACTGTATCATCGTCTTTCTCACGACGTGAACTCAAGTTTTATTTAAATAACAGTGGTCTTAATTTATTAGTTCTAAAAATATTATTGAAATGTTTAGATTAGGCATATAGCAATTAGCCAATTAAATAAACCTATAGCTACAAAATAATATTTAAATTAATTAGATAAGTATAAATTATCGGTAATTATTAAGTTATATAACTGTAAAATTTAAACATATAGACTTGAGTTGCATCTTAAAAAGATGGTTGTTTTTGGATAAATTTATTAGTATGATAAATGTAGTTATTATTCTTCTTATATTTTAAATATATTAAATAAATAAATTATTTGTTAAGCAAGAAAATTGTTCCCTCCCCCCTTGTTATGAAAATGCTCGATATTTGTTTCATTTATTAAGATATAATTTCTAATCTAGTAATTAATATAAAGAAGAAAATCGTTCCCTCCATCCTCCCATCCTCGTTATGAAAATGCTCGATATTTGTTTTAATTATTAAGATATAATTTCTAACCTAGTAATTAATATAAATAAATAATAAGATAATTTATGGAACTTTATCCGTAATTTCTTAACATCTGGGCCTCCAACATCTTTTTTTCTAACCCTTTTAGCCCCTAACACTAATTATCCATTAAATGTTAGGGGATAAAAGGGTTAGAAAAAAGACGTTAGGGACCAAAAAGATTAGAAAAAAAAGACGTTGGGGGCTTAGATGTTAAAAATTCTTTTTGGACTAAAAGAGTAATCCATTAAATTTTAGGGGCTAAAAGTGTTAGAAAAAAGACGTTAGGTACCAAAAAGATTAGAAAAAAAAGACGTTGCGGGCTCAGATGTTAAAAATTCTTTTTGGGCTAAAAGAGTAAAAGTGCAATAACCACAGGGGCCAAAATCGTAATTTACTCTATTAGTTAAATAAATAATATTATAAATGAGAAAGAGATTAAATTAAATAATAATTATCCATAAAAAAATTAAACTAAATAATATTTAGTAGAAGAATTATCTATAATTAATTAGAAAAGATTAAACTAAAATAATACTTATCTATAAAACATGGCCTAATATAAATGAGAAGGAGATTAAATTAAATAATTATTATCCATAAAAAATTAAACTAAATAATATTTAGTAGAAGAATTATCTATAATTAATTAGAAAAGATTAAACTAAAATAATACTTATCTATAAAACATGGCCTAATATAATGACAAGTGTCCCAAAATGGTTTCTTTTATTATATAGTATAGATTAAATTAACAATTTAGATTTGAGGATATATTTTATTAAAGTATAATAAGATTTAATATTAATTTAATTAATATAAGATAAATATAGATTTAAGGATACCTGTAATGAATGACACATGTCTAAAAGTTGGTTTCTTTTATTATAGTAGATAGATTACACGTATTAAAAATCTATATTTTGAATTTAGTTTAATTAAAATAAAACTATAATTATACCATATTTATAAGTTACCTATCTTCTTTCTTTTTATTAAGTGTGATTATGTAGGTGGTGGAAAAGCCTTATTTGTTCAAATATCATTCTATGTAATGAGTTAAAAAGAATTAAAATTAAAGGTTGCTGAAAGGTAATCGGTTTTTGTACGCAAATATTATTTTATTTTTATGTTTTATGCCCTTTTGTTATAAAAGTCCGGAAATACCCAAATTGTGAAGCCAAATCGTTAGTAAAGGTTCAGTTTGGCTTGGTTTTCATCTTCAAAGGTTTGGTTTCGGGTTTGAATTACCAAAAACTGTGACTAACAGTTTGGTTCATGGGTTAACCCAAAAACTGTTTAAACTAGACCATGAACACCCGTAATCTCTAGTACATCCAGCTTACGCGCCTATGGGTATGTTTGGCAAAAGTAGTTGGTGGATGGTAGCTGGAAACTGGAAGCTGGTAGCTGGTGGCTGGAAGCTGGTAGCTGTAGCTGGTGCCTGGTAGCTAGTAGCTGTAGCTTTTTAGATATATTGGTGTTTGGTAGAGTAGCTGGAGCTTTTAATAAAATGTATAAAATGACCAAAATGGACATAACTAAAAATTTAGAAAGTTGGTGCATTAAAAAGTTCCTTATTTTTAGTGGTTAAAATAGTCATTTTTCCCTAAAAGCTTGTAGCTCATTCTAAACGCTACTAGTAGTAGCGTTCAACCAAAAGCTTCAAGCTTCTAACCTAAAAGCTTAAAGCTCCTTCAACCAAACAAGACTTTTTATTGAGTATGAGTTTTTTTCTTAAAAACTTAAACCTAGAAGCTCCTAAAAGTTCTATGCCAAACATACCCTAAAGCTAGAAGCTCATAAAAGCCCCTAAAAGCTCTATGTCAAACATACCCTAGGTGTTTTTAATTTTTATAACCCAACATTCGGTTCCATACAACATATCCGATCTAATTACAACCTTATAAATTTTTCCCTTTAATTTATTTGAAAACCTCCTATCGTGCATATCCTTGTGGTTGCTCTCTACCTATACTATCCTACTTGAATGCAATGCGCTACGTCACTTTGATATTTTCCTTATTATATAATATTTAAATATATATGATTATAACTTTATTTTGGTTATATAATACTCAAATGTTAATAAATTTAATTATATAATAATAAAAACTACATAGATAAAAATTTAATTATATGATAATAAAAACTACATAGATTATATAACTAATTTGAT
The DNA here is from genome assembly GCF_002127325.2 of Helianthus annuus. Lineage (NCBI taxonomy): Eukaryota > Viridiplantae > Streptophyta > Magnoliopsida > Asterales > Asteraceae > Helianthus > Helianthus annuus. The sequence goes on from NC_035443.2 coordinate 8,795,888, forward strand.
TATGAAAAATAAATGCAAAGTTAGAGATGGTAAAAAAGTGCAAGAGGATATGTGTGAGTAATGCATTACAAAATAAATTTAAAAAAAAATGTGTTTTTGAAGGGTTCATATATTACTGATATGACATGCAATCTGAAACAGTTGTTATGAAAAATGTATTTGATATTGATATTAAGTTATATACATATACCCACGAAGTGTCGAAAGAAGAATATGTTCGTGTCAAAAGAAGAATATGCAAAGGTAATATTTATAGGCATCGACTTCCTAGAAAAAGTAGTATATTCGTTTAAAAGTATATCACTTAACTCATAATTTAATGTTTGATTTGAGTGACATTTGTAAATGTTTGTTTTCATGTTAATGCATTAACTATCTAATTGTAATACGAGGGTGCTGCTTCATTTGTATAGGCAAAACCTTTATACACATAGATTTGAGAGCGGAGGAAAGCTCTTGGATTCAAGTCCCACGTACAGGGATTAAAGAAATTGTCGTTCAAAACAAACTATCTAATTCTAATAAAATGAGACTATTTCTTTTAACAAGAATCTAATCTGCTCTTACTTTAAGATTATTGTCCACCTCAAAACTCGAACTAGGGACACCATTTTACACACCCGGATACCGTTAGCCACTTGGCCAATGACCCTTTGGTAAATGAGATAGACTAGTATCTAAGACGCGCGCTATTGCGGCAGTTAAACTGAAAGTTAGACCGAAAAGTAGATGTAAAAACGTTGAACCACGCCGCGCGCATTGTAGCTTGTTAAGTCGCAATAGTTTGACCGAAACATAATATATAGAAAAGAATAACTAAGTTGACTTACGATCCGCGCATTGCGATGGGGCCCTTAAACCTCAAAAGAAAGAAAAAAACGTAGAAATGTAGAACAACATATGTGCGTTGCAGCGTGTTAACTCGTAAACTTTAGACTGAAATGTAAAATGACAAATGTGTCAAAGCTAAAAAGTATAAGGGAATAAAGTTGAAAGTGAAAAAGTGTTGAGGTATACAATGAGAAATAGTTTTTAACAAAATGTTAAAAAAAATGTAACAAAATTGAATAGTAATTCTTATTTACAAACCAAACTTGACAATTAATATGTAGTTAATATGTAGTTAATTAACTAATATATACTGGTATTTAATTGACACAATAGTGTCTAATACAAACACATGCAACTTCATGCAATTTCCTAATGACAGGATAATATCAACATATGGCCATGATGCATGACCAAGGTAAACCTTATCTTACTTCTCCATCCTCCTACAAGGAAAGAAGTTAGATATCATGCCAAAACGATGTCGCTTTGGTCCGAAAATAACACTAGAACTCTCACCTTTTTATACATGTTTCTCACAAATTTAATTTAGGATGAGAGAGAGAAAGATGGTCAGGTTAGCCAAGAAGACTGCCTGATAACCGACCAAACAAAGAGTCTTAGAACATCATCGGTCTAGAAAAGACCAGAACCACCCTTTGAATGGAAGAAACAGGCAAGTCATTCTTGGCTACCAAACAAACTGTCTCTTGTAGCGGCTTAAGTTCTAGTTGACAAGTTAATATGACAATTTGTACGGTTTGTCAAGGTCATATTTATAGCACAAACAGAATCGAACTTTGTTCAATCGTGCCAAATGGCATCGTTTAAGGCTTTAAGTCTTGTCTTGGACGCGCATGTGCGTGGTTGTGGACCGTGGAAAGGTTTCAACTCAAGATGTGGAATTAGAGAATATATTCATTTTGATCATGGAAGATATAGTAGGAATTTCAACTGAACTTTTATAAAGTCATTGAAATCAACACTTGCTATTGGCTTTTCCATTATTGGCAAAGACATCCTTTCATTTAGCAGGTGACCTTTGAGCTTTGCATGTGCCTTCATAGACTAATTGGGCTTGCTGGTTATATGCAACTTAGAGGGTGTTTTGCATTGTCTTTTGATAACCATATTCACTACACTCAAGATCTATGAATTTTCAAAACGCAATGGTCCCCCCCCCCCCCTCTTAGTATTTCAACTAGGGTGGCAAATTCCTAAAATGAACCCAAACCGGACATGAATATAATCAAGTCATGGGTTGTCATTTCTAACCTGTTTAATAAACATGTGATGTCTGGGATGACATGTTAACCTATTTGATCAAAAAATGTTGCCCGTTTAAATTAAAAAAAAAAAAATTTAAAATCCATTTAATAAGGTTAACCTGTTTACGACATGTTTGACCCATTAAGTTGATGCTTGTTAAGTTGGGCCCGGCCGAGAGTGGCTATGACTATGCCACTGTACACACAAAAAGGAGAGCATAGAATATAGACCCATCTAATCTTTAATCAAGGCATTGACTTTGGAACTTTATAGAAAGCTAAAATGGCACAAAATCCACACAAGATTTTGGAATTGGGATATGGTGTTATAACTATGTTGTGGACCGCGAGCAGGGTGGCGTGAGTGAGCCACATCGTTGTCTATGTGGCTCGCGAGCACCACAACGGGGTGCCACGAGCGGGGGCGAGCGCGAAAGGGTGAGCATGGTCGCTTGGGTGAGCAGCTATTTTGGAGGTGTTGGGGGATGTGGTAGCTTAGACAAGCAGAGGTTAACCACAACAGGCTCAAGTGAGGGGAGGCACAAGTGGGCAAGTTGATGTGTACGCGTCTAGTCAGCGACATGTGTCGCAATATTAGAGGATGAATCCGGGTTGTCAAGTGAGCCACAACGAGTAGTCTTAGAAAACCAATCTTTATTCATGGGGTACATGATGATATTGGGAATTGGTAGCATTGTATACATTATACAACAATCCTTAAATGAGCACCATGAATTTGGGTTTAACAGAAAATTTTGGAACATTGCGTATCTGATCTGCAGTTTTGAACTTCCAACAATTCCCTAGATATTTAAATGTCTTTTTAAAGATTGGGAATTTACTGAGAATCGTGTCAGGTTGGTGGATTGAACTGATAAACCCTACCACGACTCATTAATTTAATTGTGTCAAAGTCGTCAGCAATATTGCAATAACCTACACTAATTGGCTTACACATACCATAAAAGACAATGCATGTAATATACAATTCAAGTAACAAAAAAACACGTTATAGGTGGTCCCGACCACCCTCCGACAGTCAAGTCAGTATACATGTATGTTTATGTATATCATAGGCATCAAGCACAAGTATATTATTGTATATACATATGAATCATGAATATATAAATCTTTCAATTTCAAGTTCTTGATATCTTTAAAATTTCTAACTTCAACAAATCCAATATATTGTTAATCATATTTTCTAATATTATATTGAGATGTGATTCCTATTTGAATGATAGAGTAGGTGCTTCTACTCCTGTATTATACTTAACCAAATCACTATTCACGGTTACTCTATAAATGCACAAAAATCACCTCCCATTTTCCATAACTAACAACTATGGCTCACTACATTAACAATGCAGTCCTTTTACTACTGGCTTCATCTCTTGTACTTTGCTTTTCTCCGGCGACAGCCGCTAGCGTTCTCTACCCGCAGTTCTACGACTTCTCGTGCCCACAAGCCAATGACATCGTTAAATCCGTTGTTTCAAAGGCGGTTGCAAGAGAACCGCGTATGGCGGCTTCTTTGCTCCGCCTTCATTTCCATGATTGTTTTGTCAAGGTTTACATATATAACATAACTAAAAGTGGAACTCATGATCCCCAAAGATATTCATTTTGATGCAAGTGTAACTTATGTTTTGACACTATTAATGCAGGGTTGTGATGGGTCAATACTTCTAGATGGCAGTGGAACCATAACCAGTGAGAAGAGATCGGTCCCTAACCGTGACTCGGCTCGTGGGTTCGAAGTCATTGACGAGATCAAATCCGCGATCGAGAAAGCGTGTCCCCAAACCGTCTCTTGTGCTGATATCTTGGCTTTGGCAGCTAGAGACTCGACTGTTTTGGTACGGTAACTTAGGGATACCATTTATCGACCTTTTTATACTATATAATTTATTCCGAAGGGATCAAATAATCCTCGTCGGGTCAACCTAACGTCCTAACCGGACCTCATTTGGCGTGAATCCATCTCGGGTGGCTTATTTTTCATGTTTGGTTTATGCAGACTGGTGGGCCGAGCTGGGACGTCCCTTTAGGAAGAAGGGACTCGTTAGGCGCGAGTTTGAGCGGCTCAAACCAGAATATACCAGCCCCAAACAACACCTTCCAGACCATCCTCACTAAATTCAAACTCAAGGGTCTCGACATCGTTGATTTTGTAGCTCTTTCGGGTAATCTCAAAAGTCGATAAACGAACGCAAAAAAAATATATATTTTTTCAAGAAAAATGCTTACTCGTTGTGTTGCAGGAAGTCACACCATCGGAAACGCTAGGTGCACCAGCTTTAGACAAAGGTTGTACAACAACACGGGTAACGGGCAACCCGACTTCAAATTAGAGCAATCATATGCTGCCCGACTGCGTGTCAACTGCCCGAGAACCGGTGGCGATCAAAACCTGTTTCCGATGGACCCTGGTTCACCTACGAAGTTTGATAACGGATACTACAAGAACTTGATGGCTTTAAGGGGCCTGTTAAGCTCAGATGAAATCCTCTATACGCAAAACCAAGAAACGTACGATTTGGTAAAACATTACGCCGAGAATCAAGACGATTTTTTCAAGCAGTTTGCAAAGTCTATGATCAAGATGGGGAATATAACTCCGTTAACCGGTAACCATGGAGAGATCAGAAAGATTTGCAGGAGGATCAACAATTAGAAAATTAAATCTGTAACTGTGTGTTTGTAAAGTTATCTTTTTCATGAAAGTATTATATGAAATTAAAGATTGTGTGGAAGAGTTAAATGCATATAAATTGCTTCAGAAACATAAGTAGATTTAAATAAACTTCACAATCAGTCCTTACTTTTTGAGCAAACAAAGAAGAAAATTTGCTCTTCATTTACAGGAATACGACACGACGTCAACGTAGCACCTGATTCATTCTTGATTCATCAAACTTTGTCGTCATGAAACCACCATCTAGTCTCCTTTGGAGATCTACCGTTTCTACAGTTCTTGACATAGCGATCATTATCTTCTGGACGTTCCTACAACAGTAGACAAACAGAGTTATAGAGTACAGACCCGAAACGCAAAAGTCACAATTTTTAAAGATAAACGTACCCATTCACTTGCTTTTATATAGCATTGAAGGTGTTTATTTGGGTACCCGTATTTCAATATTTTGTTACAGTTAAAGGGCATTGCAGACGTTTAACTAATAGCCATACGCTCTTTGAGCGACAGTCAAGGGCGTAGCTTAAGAGGGGCCGGGAGGGGCGCCCGACCCCCCGAACTTTTCGCTCAGTAGTGTTATATATATGTAGTTTTCATATAGAAATTTTTGGGTATATACGTTTTCGACCCCCCCCCCCCCCCGTTTTCATGGTCAAGCTTCGCCACTGGCGACAGTTATGTTGAAGTTTTCATGAGACGCATGTAGTAAGGTACTATTCGGTATTACAAAAATGGTTTAGAAATATTCCTAAAAACTGATAAGTGATTATGAGAATAAAACCTTCACTGTAGAACTTGATAGCATGGAGAGAATGCTGATGCAGATAGAACCAACAGTCATGGCTGGCGACCATGAGTCGTATAAAATATCTACAAAGAAACGAGCCTATTAAACCTTCACGCTTATTAATACAAAGCATATTACATGATTATAGTGCGAATACGAAAACTTGATGAACACGCAAAGTTGCAGCGATATATACAAAAAGATACATCGACCCGTTACGATATAATACCTAAACAAATATGGCCATTGCTATAGATATGCGGATGAAGTGGAGCCGGATGCAAAAATATCACCTGTGACATTCATCAAACAAGTCGTAAGCAAGAAACGAAAACGCATACACATAACCAGAACCATAAACTAAGCCCTAGATCGAATCACTATCCGTTCACCTGAGGCGCTTCCATCGGATAATTCTCCGGAAAATCAACCTGAAGCTGATACTTTTCATTAGCATAAATGGTTCCCTGAGCTCCATTCACTTCAATCACCCACCTTTACATATACAAAAACATCCAAATACACCATAATTCACAAGCAAACTTTTAAACATTTACAAATTCTACATAACAATATTCAATCAAGGAATATTGAATTTTAATAATCCCAACTATTCGTCGTTGGCTGCCAACAATCCCAACTTCAAAAAATAACCACTGGCAGTTCCAACTTCCAACTATTAACATATTGGCCTCCAATAGCCCTGACTAACAGAACTCTAACGTCGTTAGTCTCTGATCGCCAGAAAAACATTTTTGACCCGAATACTCTTTTTTGGCCGGAAAACTCACCATTTTCATCCCAAACCTCTTTGTAACCTTATTACGCAACCTTTAGGGACCTTTTTCTAGTAAAAGCCCCAATTATTGAGGTCGCCAGAAAACTCTTTTTTCACCGGAAAACTCCTTCTTGGCCGGAAAACTCAACATTTTCGTCCCAAACCTCTCTGGAACCTTATTACGAAACCTTTAGGGACCTTTTTCTAGTAAAAGCCCCAATTATTGAGGTCACTGGAAAACTCTTTTTTCGCCGGAAAACTCCTTCTTGGCCGGAAAACTCAGCATTTTTGTCCCAAACCTCTTTGGAACCTTATTATGAAACCTTTAGGGACCTTTTTCTAGTAAAAGCCCCAATTATTGAGGTCGCCGGAAAACTCAACATTTCGTCCCAAACCTCTTTGGAACCTTAAATCGGACCTTTATAAACCTTTTTTCTGGCCAAAAAACAATTTTCCACAATCTGGAAACTAACGGCGTCAGGCTTCTGTTAGTCAGGGTTCATTGGAGGCCAATATGTTAATAGTTGTGAGGCGAATAGTTGGGATTATTATAATCCGATATTCCTTCAATCAAACATCAAAAACCAAGAAACCCTAGGTTAAAAGGGTGATTGCTTTAGTAAATAGTGAGCATTTATCACATCCCCAAAATCAAACAAGCCCTAGAAAAAAAAAAAAAACAATTTAACAAAAGGAGATGAAAGATAAACGGACCGTTGAAGATTGTCGGTGACTTTGTGTGTGAATCCAGAAGGAGGATTGATCTGCCACTCCGTGAGCTCCTTTTGAAGTCTATTGGTGGCAATTTTGCTTAAAACCTAATAATAATGAGTGGGAGAAGAAATAGATATAGTTAATACGATCAATTGAGATCGAAATTGAAGAAGTGTTTAGAGAGAGAGAGAGAGAGAGAAAGAGACCTTGCGAGAGGAAACGGAGGAGGCGGTCATGGTGGCGGAGATGATGCCTTTGGTTTGTTTGTACCGGAGAGATTGTATTGTTGGTACAATATTATTTTATATGATGATTTATGATGTGAAATTATTATTATTTTAACTTAATAATGGTCAAGACTTATGGGATGATGATGATGATGATGTTATATGATTGATTGGATTTAGATGTTAGCATAAATGGAAGAGCATAATGATCAAGTTTGACTTTTCATTTATGCCTCGTTTCTTCTTTTATATTTTCCTCAATTTAATTATATACTTAGGGGCTGTTTGGTAGCCTCTGAATGGTCATTAAGAGGCTACCTCTTAATGGAACCAATAAGAATTTTACCAATGAGAAGGTAGAAGAATGTGACATGTGATGATTTACCATTCAGAGGTTACCTCTTAACCATTCAGACTTGAGGTTACCTCTTATTCATTCAGAGGTTTTAAACCATTAAGAGGTAGCATCTGAATGGTCATTAAGAGGCTACCAAACAGCCCCTTAGACGGTGTTTTTTTTCAAAGCTTCTCAGAATCTTCTATGTCTGATTTACGCACCACGTGCATTTGAGTTTGTAGTGAGTTTGTTTTCTCGAATATCTTTCATTAAAAAAAGTGTGCGAGACCTCTTCTTGGGGCAAATGTGGACTCCCCCCTTCTAGCCTCTTCTCAGCTCCTCTCCTCTGTCATTTTATAACACAAATCTTCAACCCTAACATCTTCTTCTCCTCCACCCCTTCCTCCTCCCAGCCATCACCTCCACATCTCCGCCACCACCACGTCGCCGCCGTCACCTCCACAGTCTCCTTAGGTCCTTTGAGTGTTTCTCGAGTGATGCATGAGTTGTGTTATCATGGTGTGGTCTGAAAAGAAATGGTTGGAAATTGCAAGGTAGTTCTTTTTCACCCGGTTACTTCTCTCTTGGTCCAGAGTTGTTTCTAGAGTCCATTAATCCAAAGGGGTCCGCCACCTGGCCTGAAGAAAAGCTTCCAACCTCCAATTCTCCATTGTGTAAATCCCAATACAATTTTTTCAAATCATGTTGGCGGAGGTCGGCTGGGTGTCATTCGTGGGGTCTGCTTATTGTAACCGCATGTGGTTTTGAATGATTGAGTTTTGTCTGCACAACCTGGAAGTGGGGCTCAGGATTGAAGGCCATTTTCTCTCAATTTTCATTTTTGCTTCTTGATTGCATTACATGGGGTAAATAATCTTGTTTATATGAGATACATTTGTAATAATCTTATGTGAAAATAGTAATATATGCTCAATTGTTTGTTTCTGGTTTAGTAACACAAGCTAGGGTTACGTGTTAACTCTAGTTTCTGTTTTTGAAGGCTAGTTGAACATAAATTTGTAATGATTCTTTGTTTTGCATGTTTATATGAGATGCATGAAGTTCAATTGCTCATTTTTTATAAGCTCATTGCAGAAGTTAAAAAACAAACAGTTTTCTTCTTGCAGACTACAGAGGTTTGGTCCACCTCTTCTGTTACAGATGTCTTCAGATGTGGTTCGCAGACTGTAGACATTTTACCTCTGAAAAAACAAGTAGCACCTTACGGTGTACGGGGTGGAAGCGGCAAGGGGTGCGGCAAGCCCCTTTGCCGCTCGGGAATCACCGTCGCCCACATAGTTTGTCGCGCGGGTATGGTTCAAAGCGGGGGATATATGTCTCATGCGGGGACTTGATTGTTTGGCTTGATTTGGCCGTGGGGGACTTGATTATGATTGTTGTGCTTTAAACGGCTATATGACCGTTTATGGTTTAAAAAAACAAAAACCATTAAATACCTTTATAAATATAACATTCCATTTTTACCACTTTAAACATTCCATTTTTCACCCAATTTACAAAATTCTCAAGCACACCATGGATAGACAAAACAAGGGCGATGGCAAGAAAAAGTATCGGGTGCGAGGGGGCGCGACTTGCAAAGTAGACGAGGCGGATCAAGTGTGTACCAACCCAACTTCCAACAACAGTTTTTCCCACAAACGGGTTTTTACAACACCCAACCCTAACCCAACTTGTCACACCCCAACCGATGGCGGAAACATCGGGGTAAGGCATTGAGCTAAACAGATTGTCCAAGAGATTCCACAACAACTATAATTACCAAATATTTAATCATACGTCCCATACCGTAACATATAAAGTAACACAGTTATTACAGACAAATTGTTCTTAAAGACAAATAAAAACTGTTCCAACAACTCATAAATTATTTAGTTCGTTTCTAGACTCCCCTAGCTTGATTTCACAAAGCAAGGCATAGCACAGCATCCTAAACACTTTTCACATACGTTAAAATAGGTCAATACACGTAGTGTAAATGTGAGCATACAAGTTTAATAGTATATAGTAGCGAAAAGCGATTTACGCATAACCAACATGTAACATGTAGAAATGTGAAGTTAGCACGTTATCGATAATGAAATATGCACAGACATGACTGCGAGTTGTAGAATGCGCAACACATATCACCATTGTGACACGTGAAGAGATGCCCTTAACAACCCCTGTCCACAACAGGTGCTGAGTCCAAACTATAGTACTATCGTTGCTAAGGTGTCAGGCAACAATCACTGTGTAAACATAACATACAGGCATTCATCGAGTAACACGTATAACATGCAGAACGATTAGCGTATAAAAAGTGTTTGCGTTGTGTGTCGATTGTGATTTGATATAAGTAACGTATGTAACACCCAAAAGTGCGTTAAGCAAAAAGGGATCGAGTTGTTGGGTGTCGAATCCCGCAAATAAAATAATAAGAAAACTACTAGTATGAGTGGAAGTAGAGTTCGTGTCCACAGGGATAGAGGTTAACTAATTAATTATGCCAAAACGTTTTAGACACAGATACGGTTGTTTTGAAAGGGGGGTTTTTAGTTTAACTAAAATGTAAAAACAATTTATAATTTTTAGATTAAAAAGAAAAGCTAATGAAAGTGGTTGGAAAAATTTAGATGTTAAAAACTAATTTCAACACCAGGGAAATTTCTTGGTTCGGTTCGACTTACGATCATTAACGGTCACGGTGCAATGATCCTATTTAATAATAGTTTGTATCGACACTAGACGTCACGCAGTTCGGATATCCACACTATCTAATGTCTAACCAAACGTCGTTCGTTGATTAGAGCCAACCCGCTACTCTAAGCTCACGCTGTTCGGATCTCAGTGTGCGGGTTGCGAGATAGAAGTATCAATTACAATCAAACACTCACGTCGTTCGGAGTGTTTAATTATATTGTATGATTCTAAACAAGAATCACACAAACAAACCACTAAAATAAATAGATCTAATATAACTGTTTCACATGAATCAAATCAAATAAAATAAACCCCAATGTTGAAACTATACGGCTCTAGCCGGACATGATAGCTAGAACAATCAAGTCAAATGAGAAACGAAACATCCAAAATAAAAATTCGAACACTTACGAAAACAAAAGTAATAATGTTGTTCTAGAAAAATGCCTCCAACCAAAGAAAAAAATGCTTCTTTTTCTTTTCTTCGATTTCGAATGCTCCAGTTCCCCCTTTTTCTCAAAGTTAGTTGCTTTATGATATTGATGATATCTTCCCCCTTTTCTTAATTGGGCTTCCATCCTTATTTGTATTTAGACAATAATCTCAATATTGATATGGCCATCCAAATTTAGCCCAAGGAGATTTTAAGTTAAGCCCAATTTAACTGATTACAATCCACCAAAACCTTTTTATTTATTGAGCCCAACTCATGGTCAATCTCTAATTTCGATTTTGCTTTAATATAAACTTCTTCATCATCTTTCAAAGCTCATAATCTACTCGACCTTTTTAGTTATTGCTCGCAATCTCTCCGCACCTACAATATCAACCCAAAACAAACCAAAGTAGATTCCATTCGACAAAACAAGTGTTTTTCAAAATAATGAGGTATTATTATGAAATATGCATGATATATGATGAAATATTAATATTAATATGCTGTAAAAATGTGCCTAAAAATGCAACTAACACGAGTATACTCATTGTTCGTGTTAAATAAATAGCACAAGCTTGGATTGAAGGGAGCGCTTGAGAGATTAGCCTGATCACAGTACGATAGTATAAGCGATGAACAGTGCGTTAAACGGTTTCGAGTGAACAAGTGATGGTTAGTGGTCTGATCGGATGACCTTCCGGACGGATGGTTATCCAGACGGATGACCATTCGGTCGGAGGGTTGTCCGTTTGGGAAGGATGTGTTTGTGTATGATGTGACTTTGAAGTTTTCGTTGTAGCATTTTTAAAAGAGAGAAGTATCTCTACCTATCAGGTCATCCGATCGAACGGTCATCCGAACGGATGGCCGTTCGCTTGGATGGCGATCCGTCCAAGCAGAACGTTGCAATGGTTCAAGTCTCCTGTAGGATAGTCATTCGATCGGATGACTATTCGTTGGAAACTGCTATGTTTGAAATTTTGCAAATTGTTTAAGTATTGAAAAGAATTCACAAGTCATTCGTTCGGATTGTCGTTCGACCGGATGGCAATCCGATCAGACGGCGATTCGTTCGGTAACGTGTTTGTTCGAGTATTTGTAAAATTAGTTAAGTTTTTGAAAGTTTGCGGTTGAACCGTGTCGGCATGACAACGTGTTTAAACAATGGAAGCTCCATCAAGTCCCAGTCATCCGATCGGATGGGAATCACCCCGTCCAGTCAGCAACTGTTCTTGACGAAACTTCATGTTCAACCCGTTAAGTCGGTCATCACTTCAATAGTAATCCGTTCTCAGACCGACACTTCACTAGAGGACGAGTAGAACGCCTGTACTAGCTCAGATTCTATCGGTTGTTGAGTAAAAAGTTAAGAACATTGAAGAAAAGTGCAAATCAGTTGGAAAATATTTAGTTTTAAGAGAAATCAGTGTTTAAACTTTGTAGAAATCCTTTAGATCTAAGTTGTTCTTGGTGGAACGACGTCACACTTTGGTGTTCATGAGAACCCATGATGACATCATCCTAAATGTAACACCTCGAAAATTCATGTCCAATATTATATCGACACGTGTCATGGACTTTAAACGTGTAAAGGATTGAATTAGAGGGACTAAAGTTGACAAACAAGGAATCTATGTGTGTAAAAGGATTCAAAATGTTAACAATGAATAAATATGTCTTTCAATAACCCTACATGATGTTTATACCCTTAAACGAATAAATCATGGATCATACGAAGCTAATTGTGAAAGAAAGTGAGGAATTACAAACTACAGGGGCTAAATGTGTCAACATATTTAAAGTATACCTCTGAGTGATCTTTTAGCAGACCCAAAGCTTTGTAATGATAAATTATAGTAACAAGAATGTGTGATAAAAATTTCACGAGGTTTCGATAAAGTATGAGAAAGTTATGACAATATTTGTATACGAGGGATTAAAAGCGTCAACGTTGAAATTTAAGACTTTACGGTGAACGTATGAATAACCGGGGACTAAACAAAGTTGGTTTATAACTTGGAGTCCTTAAAAGTCAAGTTTGGGGGTTAAAAGTGCAAGAAAACAAGTTAAAATCAAGTTTAAAGGACCAGGGGCTGAATTGCAACTTTGGAAACTTATTTGAGGCTGTGGCGACCCATGAAGGACTAAGGCTTTGCCCGTCGCGGGTAGCCATACCTTACCAGTTCAGAAATAAACTGACACCTGCCTGTACAGCCGGTTTAACCGACTTAGAAGCATGGTTTTTGATACCTGGAGCTTATTTGATGGTTTTTAATGGACTAGGGACACTTGGAATGATTCCATAACATCTATAGACTTGTTTGGCATGATCTTCTTGCATCAAGAAACCTATATAAAGGCCTTAAGTTGTGTTCTTCATTGCTCATTCATTTGTTAAGTTCACAACTCACTTCTTGGAGGTTCCTGGTGCTCAAGCATCTTTCCTAGTGATCATTAGTTATGCTTAGGACTATTGTAAGTATGCTTAACCTCCTTTAATTCAGTTTTGCCTAGTTTATTAGCGTTTAGTCAAACCGTCGTAATTAAGGTTTGACTTCGTCATTAATCTTAATTGCTCCAGTCAAATTTTAATTTAAAAGTACCTATGAGTTGGTAATTATGTGGGCATTAAACCCTTAAAAGGTCACCCTCTGATTCCCACTCTAATTAGGTCAATTGTCGAGTCAAACTTGATTATAAAAAGTCAACAGAAAGCTAATTTTCAAATAAATACATAATTAGCAATGTAGAAGCTATGCAACCTGTTTTGACATTAATATAACTTGGTAATTAATGTAAGAACATGTCTAAACATGTTCAACTCGACAATTTTTAGTTTAGGCTCGGTTCGGGACCGAAAGTCGCATAGTTTGACTTATGCTTTGACTTTCAGTTCTGACCCGTTTGAGCATGATTTAGGAATGCCTTAGAGCTTTATTAGGACCAAGTTACCTTTAAGTATAACCCTCTGAGATTATACAACTTGGTTCATTAGTTATCCGATTCATATGCATGATTCCGTTAAATGCTTAAATGTTGACTATTATGCCCTTATCATCTTAAAATGTAATTTTTGATAAAGTGAAAGAATAGAAACCTTCACTACTGATTTATAGACTTGTCCCTAAAAATTGACATCAGTTTGAGGTCTAGATTAGGAGTTATGCTCGTTAGCGTAATTAGAAAGCTTTTTAGTAATTAAATCGAATAATTAGCATATATCCTATCTAAACCTAATTTTTGATACCAAACTTTTTACCCTCTGATGCAATATAATATTTTGGGATTTTTGAAGATTTTTATTTATTTTTAGGCTGAGCATAACATAGAGTTCTAAGCTTAATTCGGTAATTGCCGGTTTTGCCCTTTTGAGCTATAAAATGAGTTTTACAAATCCTTTTGACCCCAAACCTTTTTCTACTGACCTAATATGATAAGTAAAGTATTTTGAGCCTTACGGAATAATAAAATTATCAGCTTTCCTTTGAAAACCCGGAAATGGCTCCAAATCGCCTTTTTAAGCGTTTTTAACGCATAATGTGTATTAAAAACCATTTTATAAATATAAGGTTTGATGCCTACTGATACTTTTAGTAAATATTTACATTATAACAGTAAACAAAGGTCTTAAGCTCAGATTTCCGATTTTGACCTTTTAGGCTTATGTGAAAATTACCAAAATGCCCCTACGGTGCATAGCTTAGTTTTAAAGGATAGATTTCACATATAAGTGATACCCTACTGTTATGACTTATTAAATTAAGTATAATTACTGATTATATCAGACCCGTAACTCAATTTAGTAATTAAACCCTTTTATAACCTTTTAAATGACCAAAATGCCCTTTCGGGGCGTAATTTGAGTTTAAATTCATTTGGGGCATAATAGAAGATATCTTTCTGATGTCACAATATATTTAAGGCATATTAACTTAGGAAACTTGCATGTGACTCTTATGGTTACCCGTTACGCATGTTTCGCGTTCGGATCGGCCTATGTAACTAGTTTGCATATATTAGCCGAAACGGGTCAAACCATATCGTTTTTCCTCAAAATCCAGAATGTGTTTAAGTTACCCATATTAAACAAGCATACAAGCTTGTCGGGTCAAAACCACATTCTAAACCGGTCTTCGCTTTATCATGCGTTTGAACCGTGTCTTCCTTTTGAAAACTAACCGGTCTAAGCATAGGTTTAATTAAAGACCCGTTAGGATTCTAATAGGTTATTAAAAACCTTCGTTCCAGATTAGGAGCCCAGTAAAAGCTATCTGTACTTTCTGATTTGATATACGGTTGGGATTGAATTTATATTCAGCTCAGGTAAATACTCTTAACTTATTTTCCCTATACGGGCTTGGGATACGGTACTATAAAAGTACCGCTTGGTCGGGTGTATGTAGTCATTTAAATCGTATTGTGATTGATGTATTTATATAACCTGTTTGATATGTATTATTTGGTGTATGGCCCTTGGGGTTTAAATGACCATGTCCCGGATATCCTTGACATCATTCAAAGAAATGGCCACGACCTAAGCACGGGGTGTAGGCGTACACCTGACAGATGCATTATGTAAAAACTGGTATCCCACTATAAGGAATCGACCTTGTGGGCATTATACCTGTGGCGTGTCAGTTAACTTAAGTCCGACCTTACAAACCGGCCCTAATGGACGACAAATGAGTAAAACTGTATACAAGATTATTTTGAATAATTGTCCCAAGTTATAAAATATTTTTGCCGAAGTGCATTTAAATCAATTTTCAAACTCTTTTCAAAATGAGTCAGTTAAGTTGTATTTATCAGTGCAAACTGACGTATTTTCCAAAAATGCTAAGTGCAGGTACTAGACGAAATAGGCTGGCTACTCCAGGCATCATTACTCAAGTCTCGCAAGCTTTAGATGTCAAAGTCTGCTGAACAGTTTTCCATTTTATTTGATCCGCCTGTGGATCTGTTTCGACTGTTTGTGATACATAAACATTACAATTTATTCAGTTGAAATAAATCTACCTTTTGCTTCTGCTGTGCATTTATATGTTGTGTTGTTTGACTATGATGATATCAATTACGTCACGATACTCCCCACTGGGCCCACCGGCGACACGTGGAAAATAGGGGTGTGACAGGTTGGTATCAGAGCCAACACTGAGTGAATTAAACACTAACCTTTTGTGTTTAATCTCAGTTACACAATTGCACATTCTTTGATTCTCGAGTCTAGACAAAGAACATAGGACTAATCGTAAGCTGTTTTATTTTGTCCTTTAATTGTTCCTTTGTTATTTTCTGATTTTCCCTTGCATGGGTAAATCATTTCAGTTAGAAGTCCCGTTTAGGGCAACCATGTACTTGTGTAAAATTTTAAAAGGAATGGTAAGATTTAAAATAACATTCCTATTATAAGATCTACCATTGTGATAAAATGGCAAAATCTAAAAAGGACAAGACCTAGCTCAATCGTCGTTCTAAGACAGGGCTAAGATGGTAGTTCCCCAATTAGATTCAGATTCTTGTTAACATCTCAACTTAGGATTGCTCTGCGTTAATATTAAGAGAATCTTAAAGGTAAGACCTAGCCTAATTGTCATTACAGACATGGCCAAGATGGTAAAACCTAGCCTAATTGTCATTACAGACATGGCCAAGATGGTAAAACCTAGCCTAATTGTCATTACAGACATGGCCAAGATGGTAAAACCTCGCCTAAATGTCATTGCAGACATGGCCAAGACGGTAAAACCTAGCCTAAATGTCTTCGCAGATATGGCCAAGATGGTACAACCTATTCAAAAGATTCAAAACCTTGTTAATATCTGAAAGCATAAATTATTATGCTTGACAAATGTGATTCGATAAAATCACATAAGTCATTATTGAAATGGGTTATTCTAAATTTCCTTATTTATATAATCATCCCTTAAGGATGAAGTGCCCACGGGCTATAATTAACGTCCTCTGGGACTAAAGACAGTGGTAGCCTACAACTCCCTGTCAAGAAAAGGGTAATGAACTTTGATTCAAACCTTAATGCCTCGATTCCATAAAAATCTAGGCTTATAAACTAAACTTGTCTACGTGACTAGGCCTTTTTGTGCCATAGTTATATTTTAATTAAATCTAGGATAATTATAATGAAAATCCTGAATAAAATAAATATTATTCCTTTTCTGCCAGTATATGTATTAAAAAGAATCTTAAAAGGTATAACCTAGCTTGAATGTCATTAAAGACCTGGCTAAGATGGTAAAACCTGTTTAAAAGAGATTCAAATCCTTATTAACACCTGAAAACGTGTTAACACTCCTGACAACAGTGATACGATAAAATCACACTTGTCATCTTTATATTAGAACTTCCAAACCCCCTTATTTAGCCTAAGTGATCAATAGGAATCATGGCTAATAAACGTCGAACATGATGTACACATCTAAACATCCATTTGGGATGTATACCTACGGGTAAAGATGTATACATGAAAAAGATAGTTTTATTTCATAACTTCTTGTCAAGACAATGAACTATGAAATTTTCCGATCCAAAGGAATCATTGATTATGTTTTAAAATTTCCCTAGTGACAAGGCATCTGTGCCATCGAAAAGTCCTTTGGAACAAGCCCTTGTGCTATATAAAATGTCGGTACGAGATTGACAGTTGTGACTGATGTCCCCTATCTAATAAATATGAAGGATTATATTCTGTTTAAACGCCAAAGATGGTTTATTTAAAAACCTAGGCAAAACATAATCAAATAAATTAAATACTATCTATTGGCCTATATGGTTGATTTACACCATGGCTATTTAATCATCGAGTTCGACAATTCAGCAAATTATTACTACATGGTTTGTAGCCTTCAAAGCTTCACCATGGCTGATTCCTATGAAGCCCACAATCATCCAGTTGATCAAGAATAATGATACAAGACTGAACTTAATAAGCACCGAGCTGCAGGCTATGATAGATACAGCCGTAAACAACGTCGTGGACCGTGTATTAAAGGATCATAAGCGAAAGTGCGATAATACCCCAAATAAAGGTTACAAAAAGGGTAAGACTGGTTCAAACTATAACCAGCCCAAGCCAAAGGAGGCAAAACCCAAATATAAAACCTGCGGGAAGAAGCACTTCGGAAAATGTTTCTCTGAACAGACCAGGGGATGTGGCATCTGTACAGAGATGGATCACAAGACTCATGAATGCAAGGACTTTAAGGACGCCACCTGCTATGGTTATAGCAAGAAGGGGGGGCACATAAATACCCGTTGTCCTTGTTTCCGTTAAAATAAGAGGGACTCGTTCTAATGATAGGAATGGATTGGTTGTCTTATAACCAAGTCCATGTTGTGTATGATAAGAAGCAAGTAGTTATCAAGACTCCTTATGGGGAGCCTTTGACAATTCAAGGAGACACTGGGTATGGATTGCCTAGCACTTGCTGAATTTGGTATTTAATACCAAAGCTCCGAGTATGGAAAACTCGGAAGAGATAAACAACAGTCGCAATGTTGGAAATGCGACAAATGTTAATGGTGCATCAAATGTGAACCTCGATGTTAATGGAGTTAATCTCCAAAACTGTGATTAACGCAGCTGTTAGAAAGACTATGAGAAAAATCATGAAAGGGTTCAAGAAGCCGAATGCTGCTTGCTCTAAAACACACGTCGCTGCTCATGAGAAGAGCTTGATTCATACTTCAAATACGAAGAATAATCTTAACAGAATCATATATGGCAAGGAGCCCATTCCTTTTAGGATGTACTTAAAAGTACTTCGTCTCTTGGAAGTCAAGAGACTTCAATAGTAAAAAGGGGCCATCGATTACAGGAAATTGTTGGATGAAGTAGAAACCATTAGGTGTATCAGCGGTTATGCTAGAAAGGACGGTGAGGTATGCATCACAGTAATTCGATGGCAATACCCTTAATTAGTGAGGACATTAGTGAAGTCCACAAGAAAGATCCCCTTATACAAATATGGGATGGTCCAAGTTTTAAGGACCTTATTAGGGTAACCTATTATTCGCATCGCGAATGGAAAAAGATGGAATAAGAAATTTCTGACTCTCACCATAAAGGTTTTAGACTGTCGACAGTATATTGCAAGTTTTAATTCATTGGCTGAGAGAGTACCCTATTCAATCTACCCAAAGTCTAAGCTTAAATGAAATAATTATTGGTGGCTAGCATCGGAAATAAGAGGGCACATTAAGGTTTCAAAGCCTGCCTATTATAAGTCCATTATGGATCTACCTCAGCTATTCACGTTGTATAGATTAAGAAATAACCAGTCAAAGCTGAGACTGCCCTAAAATTTGTCAAGGATTTTGTAGCTAGGTTTAAAAGGTTTAAGAATGGAGGCGTTTTACCCTCATGATGAATGATTAGAGGCAACTCACATAAATAATGACACTAGATAGATCCCTTATTGTGATTTTATTGCTAGGAGTTACGTTTGGTTTCAGATGCTGCTAAGTCTCTCATAAAACCATAAGCTTAGCAAACTTTTAGAAATTTTCCCGTAAGAACCCCAAATATTAAGTGTAAGGTAAAACTTACAGGCGAAATCATAAGAATCATTTCTTCTGTACCTGTCAGAAACCTTCAGTCGTAAAATTCTAGTGTACCCTCTCTCCAGATGAAGTACGTCAGAATATGTAGTTAATATCTCTTGATCTCTATCGATTAAGAATACCAGATGGTATGACAAATAGCGCCATATGAGGATTGGTCTATCTTAATATGTTCCATAGATTGCTTCCATGCCTGATCAGTATGGAGGTTTAATGCATGGAACCACAAAGATATTCCGATGGTCATATGGTACTAAAGTCAGCTAAAGGTATTCAAAGAAGATATCCAGAAGGGAATTGACCAAGCCGTCTTCGATTAACGAAATTCGTGAACTCGTAACATATAATGTGTCACTTATTTGACACAAGCAATGATGGATGAACTGGAGCCAGAGATTTGGAAATCTCTGTAACCTCCTTGTGTCTTGATTATCTTTTCCTAAGATTACCATATATACCTCCTAAGAGGCAAGTAAAAATAAGATTTATACCCCATTTAGGGCTGTATTATTATGAAATATATAAGACGGCTAGTACCGTCATTAGAAGATCGAAACCCTGATTAAGTAAATTTTAAAATAAAGGATTCGTGTAGCCTAACTCAATATTCTGAGAATTCAGGTATAGTTAATTAAGAAAGACGGTTCATTTTGCGTATGCATTGATTACCGCAACCCTAATTAGGCAACAATTAAGAATTTCCATCAGCTGCCCAGGATCGTCAATTTATTCGACTAACAACGAGGATTAGCTATCCCTTAAGATTAGTTTTAAGTAGTGGTTGGAATAACCATCTCACCTTAAAATAAGATTTTCTATAATAGTTGATATATAAGTATCAAGGCTGCTCCTTTGGAGACCTTGTATAAATGGAATATTAAACAAATATTGTTAGACAGAAGATTGGTAAGTCCAATTATCAGGATCTGAAAGTTGCATTGGAAACAAAGAATAAGATCATGCAAATTCGTAATCATCTGTAAGATGCCAATATTAGGCAGAAAATCAAGGATTAATGAAAATAGCAACCCTCCTAAGTTCTTGTTAAGGAATAAGGTTCAACAAAAGATATCACCCTGGAAGGGTGTGCCAATCTTTTAATTATCAGGCTAGTTAAGCTCTGAATATATAAAATCATTCGAGGGAATCGAATGTATCAAGATTAAATAGCATATGAGCTAAAACCTACTTAAAGAGCTTGGTGGAAATTGCCATGTATTACACACTAATGATCTTCTTGCATCAAGAAACCTATATAAAGGCCTTAAGTTGTGTTCTTTATTGCTCATTCATTTGTTAAGTTCACAACTCACTTCTTGGAGGTTCCTGGAGCTCAAGCATCTTTCCTCGTGGTCATTAGATATGCTTAGGACTATTGTAAGTATGCTTGACCTCCTTTAATTCAGGTTTGCCTAGTTTATTAGCGTTTAGTCAAACCGTCGTAATTAAGGTTTAACTTCGTCATTAATCTTAATTGCTCTAGTCAAATTTTAATTTAAAAGTACCTATGAGTTGGTAATTATGTGGGCATTAAACCCTTAAAAGGTCACCCTCTGATTCCCACTCTAATTAGGTCAATTGTCGAGTCAAACTTGATTATAAAAAGTCAACAGAAAGCTAATTTTCAAATAAATACATAATTAGCAATGTAGAATCTATGCAACCTATTTTGACATATAACTTGGTAATTAATGTAAGAACATGTCTAAACATGTTCAACTCGACAATTTTTAGTTTAGGCTCGGTTCAGGACCGAAAGTCGCATAGTTTGACTTATGCTTTGACTTTCAGTTCTGACCCATTTGAGCATGATTTAGGAATGCCTTAGAGCTTTATTAGGACCAAGTTACCTATTAGTATAACCCTCTGAGAATATACAACTTGGTTCATTAGTTATCCGATTCATATGCATGATTCCGTTAAATGCTTAAATGTTGACTATTATGCCCTTATTATCTTAAAATGTAATTTTTGATAAAGTGAAAGAATAGAAACCTTCACTACTGATTTATAGACTTGTCCCTAAAATTTGACATCAGTTTGAGGTCTAGATTAGGAGTTATGCTCGTTAGCGTAATTAGAAAGTTTTTTAGTAATTAAACCGAATAATTAGCATATATCCTATCTAAACCTAATTTTTGATACCAAACTTTTTACCCTCTGATGTAATATAATATTTTGGGATTTTTGAAGATTTTTATTTATTTTTAGGCTGAGCATAACATAGAGTTCTAAGCTTAATTCGGTAATTGCCGGTTTTGCCCTTTTGAGCTATAAAATGAGTTTTACAAATCCTTTTAACCCCAAACCTTTTTCTACTGATCTAATATGATAAATAAAGTATTTTGAGCCCTTTGGAATAATACAATTATCAGCTTTCCTTTGAAAAACCGGAAATGGCTCCAAATCGCCTTTTTAAGCGTTTTTAACGCATAGTGTGTATTAAAACCATTTTATAAATATAAGGTTTGATGCCTACTGATACTTTTAGTAAATATTTACATTATAACAGTAAAAAAAGGTCTTAAGCTCAGATTTCCGATTTTGACCTTTTAGGCTTATGTGAAAATTACCAAAATGCCCCTACGGTGCATAGCTTAGTTTTAAAGGATAGATTTCACATATAAGTGATACCCTACTGTTATGACTTATTAAATTAAGTATAATTACTGATTATATCAGACCCGTAACTCAGTTTAGTATTTAAACCCTTTTATAACCTTTTAAATGACCAAAATGCCCTTTCGGGGCGTAATTTGAGTTTAAATTCATTTGGGGCATAATAGAAGATATCTTTCTGATGTCACAACATATTTAAGGCATATTAACTTAGGAAACTTGCATGTGACTCTTATGGTTACCCGTTACGCATGTTTCGCTTTCGGATCGGCCTATGTAACTAGTTTACATATATTAGCCGAAACGGGTAAAACCATATCGTTTTTTCCTCAAAATCCATAATGTGTTTAAGTTACCCATATTAAACAAGCATACAAGCTTGTCGGGTCAAAACCACATTCTAAACCGGTCTTCGCTTTATCATGCGTTTGAACCGTGTCTTCCTTTTGAAAACTAACCGGTCTAAGCATAGGCTTAATTAAATACCCGTTAGGATTCTAATAGGTTATTAAAAACCTTCGTTCCAGATTAGGAGCCCAGTAAAAGCTATCTGTACTTTATGATTTGATATACGGCTGGGATTGAATTTATATTCAGCTCAGGTAAATACTCTTAACTTATTTTCCCTATACGGGCTTGGGATATGGTACTATAAAAGTACCGCTTGGTCGGGTGTATGTAGTCATTTAAATCGTATTGTGATTGATGTATTTACATAACCTGTTTGATATGTATTATTTGGTGTATGGCCCTTGGGGGTTAAATGATCATGTCCCGGATATCCTTGGCATCATTCAAAGAAATGGCCACGACCTAAGCACGGGGTGTAGGCGTACACCTGACAGATGCATTATGTAAAAAATGGCATCCCACTATAAGGAATCGACCTTGTGGGCATTATACATGTGGCGTGTCAGTTAACTTAAGTCCGGCCTTACAAACCGGCCCTAATGGACGACAAATGAGTAAAACTGTATACAAGATTATTTTGAATAATTGTCCCAAGTTATAAAATATTTTTGCCGAAGTGCATTTAAATCAATTTTCAAACTCTTTTAAAAATGAGTCAGTTAAGTTGTATTTACCAGTGCAAACTGACGTATTTTCCAAAAAGGCTAAGTGCAGGTACTAGACGAAATAGCCTGGCTACACGAGGCATCATTACTCAAGTCTCGCAAGCTTTAGATGTCAAAGTCTGTTGAACAGTTTTCCATTTTATTTTATCCGCCTGTGGATCTGTTTCGACTGTTTGTGATACATAAACATTACAATTTATTCAGTTGAAATAAATCTACCTTTTGCTTCCGCTATGCATTTATATGTTGTGTTGTTTGACTATGATGATATCAATTACGTCATGATACTCCCCACCGGGCCCACCGGCGACACGTGGAAAATAGGGGTGTGACACTAAAACAACCAAAATCCATAGATTTCATGGTGAAAAGTTAAGGTTTAATGGTGAAATTGATGAGAAAGTGTGTGTATGTCACACCCCGATTTCCACACGTTTCACCGGTGGGCCCGGTGGGGGATTACCGTGACGTAGTTGGCAACAATATAGTCAAACCACACAATATTTAAATACACAGCGGAAACATAAAGATAGATATATTTCAACTATCGAATGTAATATCCAAGTATCACAAGTAGTCAAAATAAATCCACAGGGGATCAAAATAAGAATAGAAATATGGTTCAACAGATAGTGGCATCCCAAGCTTGCGAGACTCTAACGATGCTAAGGAGTGGCCAGCCTATTTCGTGTAGAACCTGCATTTAATCTTTTTGGGGAAAATACGTCAGTTTACACTGGTAAATACATTCAACCAACACTTTTGTAAAAGGTTTAATAAAATTTCTTTGAATGCACAAGGCACAAGTTCTTTATAACTTGGGATAATTAGTCAATTAAATCTTGTAAATGAATTACATGTTCACTATGCGTTCAGTCGCCCGGGTCGTGCCGGGTTTAAGGTTAATAGACACGCCACAAAGCATAAAGTCGTGGCGGGAAAACCAACGGTTATACCTTTATAAATATAGACACATTGTCGGGTGTACGCCTACACCCGCGTGTCGAAGTCGTGGCCATTTCGTAAAATGATGCCAAGGATATCCGGGACATGGTCATTAAACTCCCAAAGGTGTAAAGCCAACAAAACAAATTTTAAACGGGTTGCATTGATAATACCCAACTACTAATGAGTTGGGGTCAATTGCCCGACCAAGCGGTATTTTTATATACCGTAACCCAAGCCCGTATAACGGAAAATAAGTTAAAAGTATTTACCTGAGCAAGTAATAACCTCAATAAACAAATGCAAGTATCTTTTACTGGTCTCCTATTCTGGAACGAAGGTTTATAACAACCTATTAGAATCCTAACGGGTCTTTAATTTAGACTTAGCTTAGACCGGTCA
This sequence comes from Helianthus annuus, assembly GCF_002127325.2. Taxonomy (NCBI): domain Eukaryota; kingdom Viridiplantae; phylum Streptophyta; class Magnoliopsida; order Asterales; family Asteraceae; genus Helianthus; species Helianthus annuus. The sequence goes on from NC_035443.2 coordinate 8,820,283, forward strand.
GTTTCAAAGGATAAATACGGTTTAATCGCGTGAAAGGCGAAACCGGGAATGGAATGTGGTTTGGACCCAACAAGTTTGAAGACTTGTTTTATATGGGTAACATAACCACACTCGGGATTTTGAAGTAAAAACGATAAGGTTTGACCCGTTTCGGCTAGTTTATGTAAACTAGTTACATAAACCGAACCGTGCGCGCAAATGGCGTAACGGGTAACCGTAAGAGTCTTACACAAGTTTCCTAAGTTAATATGCCCTAAAGAGGTTGTGGTATCAGTAGGATACCTTCCATTATGCCCATAACGAGTTTAATCCCAATATACGCCCCGTAGGGGTATTTCGGTCATTTTTAAGATTATAAAAGAGGTTTCCGAGTTCTACAGGAAATCTGAGTTTTCCGAATAGTTTATAGAGTCCAAAATACTCTATTTATTATTTAAAATCAGTAGCAACTGGATTCGGATCAAAATACCTTGTGGAACTCATTTTATGTTCGAAAAGGGTATATTCGGTATTTACCGAATCAATGCCATAACCGCAGGTTACGAGCAGGTTAAAAATAATTAAAAATCTTTAAAAATCCCAAAATATTATTTTACATCAGTGTGTAAAAGGTTTGGTGTCGAAATTTGGGTTTAGATAGGCTTTATGCTAATTGCGCCGTTTAATTACTAAAGTTTTCGTAATTGCGCTATTTAGCATAACTCCTATTCTAGACCTCGGATTGACGTGAAATTTTAGGGGCATGCTTAGAAATCAATAACTAAGGTTATTTCCCTTTCACAACAAGGCCTACAAGTGTTCTTGGATGATCAACAACTGTCCCTGAGTGCTAGGGGACGTTAGGGGGCGCCCATGCTCTCATTATTGCTCAATAAGTCGGTTAAAACACTCAACAGTGCTTCTGTCCGACTTTTCTGCATCTGGGGCATTGACGCGGCCCACGTAAAGGATCACTCAACCTTTACGCGGCCCGCCAGAATCCTTCTGACAAGCCCATATCTTTCCTGTCCTCGCGGCCCGCGTTAAATCCCTTGTTACTTTTACGCGGCCCGCGTGAGACCTGTTTTTCAAGATTTTCAAATCTTTTTAATTATTGCACTGGCCTTTGGCGATCCAAAGGGGTAACTTTGCGTTTTGGGCCTCGTTAATTTACGTATAAGGGCCTCGTGAGTTTTACCCTCGCTGTTAAATCCTTGGTTAATTTATTATTACCCGAAAAGTCCTAACTTTCAATGTTGACGCTTTCAACCCCTCGTATACGAATTCGATCATAACTTTCTCGTTTTAAAACGGAACTTCGCGAAATTTATATCGTACATTCTAGTGAGAGTAATTTACTGCTACAAAGTCTCGGGTTCGTTAAAGGGTCACTCAGAGGTATAACTTAAACATGTTGACACATTTAACCCCTGTAGTTTGTAATCTCTCACTTTCTTCCACATCTCGTTCCGTACGATCCATGATTTATTCGTTTGAAGGTACGAGCATCATTTAGGGTTACTGTACAGTATATTTATCCCCCGTTGACATTTTTAAACCCTTGGTTTCACATACTTTCTATGTTTGTCAACTTTAGTCCTTATTTAGTATTTATTACCACGTGTAAACCTATGACACGTGTCAATACATTATTGAACGCAAAATATCGAGGTGTTACATCCTCACCCCCTTAAATGAAATCTCGACCTCGAGATTTATTGAAACAAATGAGGGTATTTTTCCTTCATCGTGGATTCTACCTCCCACGTGTACTCGGGACCTCTACGGGCATCCCATTTTACCTTCACAATTGGTATATACTTCCTGCGAAGCTTCTTAACCTGTCGATCCTCGATCGACACAGGTTTTTCAACAAATTTTAAGCTCTCATCGATATGTACATCTGTATGCGGTATAACCAGTGATTCGTCAGCGAAACACTTCTTCAGATTACAGATGTGGAACACATTGTAGATACCACTGAGCTCTTCCGGTAAGTTTAATTTGTAGGCAACCGATCCGACCCGTTCGATTACCTCGAAGGGTCCAATATATCTCGGGCTTAACTTTCCTTTCTTACCGAATCGCATCACCCCCTTCCAGGGTGATACCTTAAGCAGTACCTTGTCACCTACTTCGAAATTGAAAGGCTTACGCTTCAAATCTGCGTAGCTTTTCTGCCTATCTCGGGCAGCTTTCAATCGATCGCGAATTTGGACAATCTTGTCCGTTGTTTCAAATATTATATCAGGTCCTGTCATCTGAACATCCCCAACTTCTGCCCAACAAACGGGCGTTCTACACTTTCTACCATATAGGGCTTCAAAAGGTGCAGCCTTAATGCTCGTATGGTAGCTGTTGTTATAGGAGAACTCGACCAATGGTAGGTGGTTATCCCAACTACCACCTAAGTCGATCGCACATGCACGAAGCATGTCTTCCAACGTTTGGATTGTACGCTCACTTTGTCCATCTGTCTGAGGGTGGTAAGCCGTACTGAAGTTCAAACGTGTGCCCAACGATTGTTGAAAACTTTTCCAAAAGTGTGACGTGTACCTGGTATCTCTATCAGAGATGATAGACACAGGCACGCCATGAAGGGCTACAATCTTATCTACAAACAACTGGGCTAATATATCGGAGCTATGAGTCTCCTTTATGGGTAGGAAATGTGCTGACTTGGTCAGTCTATCAACTATTACCCATATCATATCGTTTCCCTTCTTTGTCTTTGGCAACTTGGTGATGAAATCCATCTTCACCATTTCCCATTTCCACTCGGGAAGTTCAGGCTGTTGTAGCAAGCCTGACGGCTTTTGATGTTCAGCTTTTACTTGCGCACAAGTCAAACACTTTGCTACGTAGGTGGCTATAGACTTCTTCAAGCCTATCCACCAAAAGTTTGCCTTCAAGTCCTGGTACATTTTATCAGCTCCAGGATGAACGGAATATCGGGAACTGTGGGCTTCCTGAAGGATAACGTCTCGAAGACCTCCATAAACAGGAACCCATACCCTCCCATTTAATCTCAGAATTCCGTATTTGCCATAGGATAACTGCTTTTCAGTTACTCCTAGCTTTTCGTTAGGATAGTTAGCTTCTAACACAGCTTCCTTCTGTGCAGCTAACAATCTCTCATTCAGACTGTTCTTGATTTCAATGCTCTTGGCATTGATCCTAATTGGTTTCATTCTTTCCTTTCTGCTCAAGGCATCTGCAACTACGTTGGCCTTGCCTGGATGGTATCTTATTTCACAGTCATAATCGTTCAGAGTTTCCATCCAACGTCGCTGCCTCATATTCAAATCTTTCTGATTGAACAGATGCTGAAGGCTTTTGTGATCAGAATAGATCACGAATTTAATGCCATACAAGTAATGCCTCCAAAGCTTTAGTGCAAATACAACGGCACCCAACTCCAAGTCATGGGTGGTGTAATTCTTTTCATGCACCTTTAATTGTCGCGAAGCATAGGCAATCACCTTGCCCCTCTGCATAAGCACACAACCCATCCCGGTGTGCGATGCGTCACAATACACTACAAATTCTTCCATTCCTTCCGGCAATGTCAACACAGGAGCATTGCTTAGCTTCTGTTTGAGGATATCAAAAGCTTCTTGCTGCTTAGGGCCCCAATTAAACTTTATATTCTTTCTAGTTAAAGAAGTTAGGGGTGCAACAATCCTTGAGAAATTTTCGATGAAGCGTCTGTAGTATCCTGCTAGACCTAGGAAACTGCGAATCTTCGTAGGCGTCTTCGGCTCCTGCCAATTCATGACGGCTTCAACCTTGGCGGGGTCCACTTGGATACCACGCTCACTGACTACATGTCCAAGGAATTGAACTTCTCGTAGCCAAAATTCACATTTAGAGAATTTGGCGTAAAGCTTTTCTTGATGAAGCAATTTAAGAATACATCGAAGATGCTTCTCGTGGTCAGCTTGACTCTTTGAGTGATGAGGATGTCATCGATGAAGACAATGACAAATTTATCCAAATACGGCTTGCAGACGCGATTCATGAGATCCATGAATGCGGCAGGTGCATTAGTGAGCCCAAAAGGCATCACTAGGAACTCGAAATAACCATAACGAGTCCTGAATGCAGTCTTGTGCACATCTGAGTCCTTGACCTTCAATTTATGGTACCCTGACCTTAGGTCAATCTTGCAAAACTAGCTCGCTCCTTGCAACTGATCGAACAGATCGTCGATCCTGGGCAAAGGATACCTATTCTTGATTGTAACTTTATTCAGCTCACGGAAATCGATGCATAGACGCATCGAACCATCTTTCTTCTTGACGAACAGGATTGGTGCTCCCCAAGGAGATGAACTTGGTCTAACAAAACCTTTGGCTAGCAGATCATCTAGCTGCGTGTAAGACCCTAGTTACTATTTAACGGTTTTACATGTAAATACCAACATTTAGATGTGTAGTTAAGACTACACATACTATAAAAATACGGATTTATTAAACTTTTACAAATCATAAGTTATTCAACATAACGTGATCGGATGCGTCGTTTAAAATTTATGACGAGGCAATGTGCGGAAGCATGTATCTTTATCGTGTTCGGTTCTTCGTTGAGCTTGATCGTCTTCTGGCATCCAAAATGTACCTACATTTCATAAACATGAAATGCTTTAGTCATACGAGGTTTAAAACGTGTCTAAACGAGTCCAGGAAGCAAAACTGATTAAAATACAATTTTGTACAGGGTCTACCGTAAATTACGGTGGCTACCGTAATTTACGGTAGCCCATGAATGTAGATTTCTCCACCGTAAAGCAGTGGGTGTGTGGCGTAAAGACTTTAAGGTTACCGTAAGTTACAGTGGTTACCGTAACTTACGGTGGCCTCTGCAGGATTTTCCAAGTTTGTCGATTTCTAAAACAAAAACCTTCATAACTTTTAATCCGCTTGTCCGTTTGACCTACCGTTTCTTCCTACGTGTTTGTAATTTGATTCTCCATCATATGGAGTTAAAATCCGACATCCGGCTTAATAAATTTTGAGACTTTTATGCCTTCGGCTTATTACCTTTTTACAAAATTTTGACCCGTTTACGCATTTATCAAATAAACATATTTGTTTGATCATTATGTCACATGAACCAGTTCAATTCAATATTTTCTGCCATGTTAGGTTCTAATTGCGGGTTTCTTATATATTTTAACCCGTTTTCGCTCGTATGCTTATTTTGACCCGTTAAGGGTATTTAAGTACATCTTTAGACTTAAATCATGCTTCTATTGGGTTACATCATATCCCCATTTTTTATACGAATTCCAAAGACTCAATTTAAACAAGACGCTATCCCTCAAGGGCTTTTTGGTCAATTTTAGCCCTTCATTTATGCGACGAAGGACTTCTACAGTTCTACTAATATTTGACCAAATGTCGCTTTTAGCTATAATTCAAAGCATGCGTACCTGGCTTGGGTCATAAGATTGACCCGTTTGAATACCTTTCGCTATTATCCTAATATAATACGCTTCCGTCACTCGGCTGTGCGTTTACATTATGATCAAATATTTTGCTTATCTGATTCATTTGGGTACTTTTTAATTTGTCCCACTCACCCCGTCCTTACTACATCGGGTGTAAGCGTGTCCATCATAAAAAGTTCATGGTATCATGTGTTCACTACCTACTTGGCCAGAGTAGATGATCAACACATGACATACATGACCCTTTTATAACTTTCACATCACGCCCCATGTAAGTAACACCTCTATTTATTTCTCTTGGAAACAATATCCTGGATAGGTATTCTATTAAGGTTTTTCCAAGTTTCTAATTTACATATGCAACAATCATTCTCTACATGTTTGTTGCATATTGCTATTTGTGCGATTATATTTGAAAGCGTGCACCAGGTAATGCTTGCCTCAACGGGCGTTGCTTGCTATTAACCTTGTTCGCGGTCGTTACGCGATTTAGTCCATGGTGAGCATGTTCCTCTTGTCATACTTCGTGACCGTTCCTCTATCATATCCGTAATTTGTTCAACCCTTGTCACCTTTAAATGCAAGTGTCCTTCAATTTAGACATTCACAAAAGTTAGCAATGTCAACTTTACTAAACGCCCGTATCATAATACAAGGCTTTTCTACTATATGTGTCATCGCGCACGATTTCGTCAACTATATTTATCATTTAATTGAGGTAACGTGTATCACACGATAGTCCTTGTCTTGTTTACAACACTTTAGCATGCTAAACTATTAACATACATGTACTTACCGGATTTGCGATCAAGCCTCGAACCGAACACCAATCTTTATCAAGAGCAAAAGGTTTAAGTCCAAGCATGGTTTTCCTCACCATACTTGAATCTCTTAAACCAGGGCTCTGATACCAACTTGTAAGACCCTAGTTACTATTTAACGGTTTTACATGTAAATACCAACATTTAGATGTGTAGTTAAGACTACACATACTATAAAAATACGGATTTATTAAACTTTTACAAATCATAAGTTATTCAACATAACGTGATCGGATTCGTCGTTTAAAATTTATGACGAGGCAATGTGCGGAAGCATGTATCTTTATCGTGTTCGGTTCTTCGTTGAGCTTGATCGTCTTCCGTCATCCAAAATGTACCTACATTTCATAAACATGAAATGCTTTAGTCATACGAGGTTTAAAACGTGTCTAAACGAGTTCGGGAAGCAAAACTGGTTAAAATACATTTTTGTACAGGGTCTACCGTAAATTACGGTGGCTACCGTAATTTACGGTAGCCCATGAATGTAGATTTTTCCACCGTAAAGCAGTGGGTGTGTGGCGTAAAGACTTTAAGGCTACCGTAAGTTACAGTGGTTACCGTAACTTACGGTGGCCTCTGCAGGATTTTCCAAGTTTGTCGTTTTCTAAAACGAAAACCTTCATAACTTTTAATCCGCTTGTCCGTTTGATCTACCGTTTCTTCCTACGTGTTTGTAATTTGATTCTCCATCATATGGAGTTAAAATCCGACATCCGGCTTAATAAATTTTGAGACTTTTATGCCTTCGGCTTATTACCTTTTTACAAAATTTTGACCCGTTTACGTATTTATCAAACAAACATATTTGTTTGATCATTATTTCACATGAACCACTTCAATTCAATATTTTCTGCCATGTTAGGTTCTAATTGCGGGTTTCTTATATATTTTAACCCGTTTTCGCTCGTATGCTTATTTTGACCCGTTAAGGGTATTTAAGTACATCTTTAGACTTAAATCATGCTTCTATTGGGTTACATCCTATCCCCATTTTTTATACGAATTCCAAAGACTCAATTTAAACAAGACGCTATCCCTCAAGGGTTTTTTGGTCAATTTTAGCCCTTCATTTATGCAACGAAGGACTTCTACTAATATTTGACCAAAATATCGCTTTTAGCTATAATTCTAAGCATGCGTACCTGGCTTGGGTCATAAGATTGACCCGTTTGAATACCTTTCGCTATTAATTTTTAGTTAATAGCCATGCGAACCATGTGTTAATTCCTGTGATCACTAACTCAACAAGCGATCATCAAATATTATTGATAAATGGTGTTAACAACACCATTTGACCCGTTTAGTCGAAGTGACTAATTATAATTATGAGATGGTATTTAATTACCATTTCATCCCTTTAACCTATTCCGATTTACCCTTTGAATTCATCTTGCTTAAAAGTCGTTTCTTGCTTTGTTTGACCCATTTTGACTTGTGTCAAATGATGTCCTTTCAAATCCTTTTTATTTATTCGTTAACCCATGTCCGGATTACCATTCTATCGTTTTTGCCCTTTTTACCATAACTTATGGTTTCTTGACATTCCCACTTATTCCGACGTGCATTATAAGTATTTGGTAGTAAGATTTAAAAGGCGTAAGCTTAACTCACCTCGTATCCGAGCTACGCTTTTCTTTTCCTTCTTGATTCGTTTGACCCGTTTCTTCCCAAGCCTCCACCTTGCTCGTTAAGTCTCAAACAATCGTCGTCATTCAAAGGTGGTTAGATTAGTCAATAATAATCACGACTTTTCCACCTTACGTATTTTCTATGTCGAAACTACCGTTCGACCTTATTATTTATTAATTCAACTTATCAAAAGTTAACTACTTTTGATCACATGATTTACACAATTAAGTCTAGATTAACTTTATGCTTTGAACCCTTATCGGTTCATACTTCGCACAATTTGTTATATTATTCAATTACACGTTTCTTTCAAAATTTCAACATATTAGTGTTCGTTTAGACATTTTAGCAAACACCTTGTGGGCATGATTTTCATACTTTCATAAATCAAGTTTCTCAACTAGTTATTTGCCAAGTTTCAACATCATTCACAAGTCTCTATGTCTAGCATGCATAGCAACACCTAGACTTATATCACAACAACAAATTTTCACATATTTATCATCACTTTTCTAGTATTCATCATAGTGCCATAAAACCCACTTATCACCTACAAGGTCTTTAGTTGAATTTCTAGTTCTATGGCACTATTTTACCAATTTCTCATCTAGGGTTTGTTCCTAGATTCATACACGTATAAATTTTGCTCTAATATTCGTCATTCATACTAAAATTTCATTCATACATGATTATCAAGATTTCAAAACTTCACCAAAATACAAATTTGGACATACCTCATGATTCCCATGATTAGGTTATCGCTAATATATGTTCAAATCCGAATTCGGGCCTCAATTAGTCTTTCAATTTGAAGGAATTAGTTGAACTAGGGTTAACACCCCTAGTTCTTTGCTCCTGGTCGCCCCAAGCGCACGCACACACACACTTAGTGTGTGTTGTGATTTTATATCTTTATTTTTATTAAAACTAGTTTGCCCACTTGGCAACATTAGTCCCTTGTGTTTTATCTTTCTCAAAAGAAGCTATAACTTGCAATTTATTACATAATCACATATTATTAACTAGGTTAATTATTCCTAGTTAACTTAATGGGTTCAGAAAGTCATAACCCATTTTATTTTAAGTCCCGTTAACTCGGCCTTCTATATACTTTATTTCCCTCAAAAAGATTTGTTCAACTTTTATTTAATATTAGGTTTATTTATTTAAATCCTAATATTTACCGGGTTAATTTTTACAACTAACGGTACTTTACCTGTCTTTGAGTATTAACGGGGTTTGATTACCAAACCCGTTTTCGGGGTGTTACACTGCGTCCTCAATTCCTTCATTTCAATCGGCGCCAATCTATATGGTGCTCTTGTAATAGGCGCTGCTCCTGGAATGATGTCGATACTAAATTCCACTTGCCTATCTGGTGGCAAACCAGGCAGTTCTTCCGGAAAACTTCAGGATAGTCAGAGATGACTGGGATGTCTTCAATCTTGGGTTTCTCCTCACCGATAGTCACCTGTGCCATATAAATGACACCTCCTTTCTTCAAACATCTGGATGCCTTTAGCATAGATACTTGTGCAGGCAATCCATGTCGAGTATCTCCCTGAATGGTAAGTGGTTCTCCAGACGGAGTCTTGATTACCACTTGCTTCTTGTTGCACATAATTTGGGCTTGGGTATGCGATAACCAATCCATACCCAATACTACGTCGAAACCAGCTAGTTTAAAGGGTAACAGGGATAAAGGAAATGAGTGATTCCTAATGGATATAACACATCCATATAAAACAGTTGAGACTGTTCCCATAGTCCCATCAGCTAGTTCTACTTCATATTTCACATTCAAGGTTTTAACAGGCAATTTTAACAACTCACAAAACTTATCATCCGCATAGGATTTATCTGCTCCAGAATCAAATAATACTCTTGCGAATACATCATTGATAAGAAACGTACCGGTTATGACGTTGTTGTTCTGGATAGCTTCTTGAACATTCATCTGAAAGACCCTGGCATTGGTCTTTTTCCCTTCTTCAGCGTTCTTCACTATCTTCGGGCAGTTAGTCTTGATGTGCCCTTTTTCATTGCAACTATAACAAGTTGCATCCTTGAGTTTCTTGCACTCAAGAGTCCTATGCTCAGAGGACTTGCAAATCCCACATGCTTTCGGCTGGGATTTCTGTTCATACCTGCACCTTCCGAAATGGTGCTTCTTGCAAACATTGCACTTGGGCCTATCGCCCGACTGTCGGGCATTCTTCTTGGTCTCCGATCCCTTCTTTTGGTCACGATTCCCCCGGTGCTTCTTGCTTGACCTACGTGAATCATCATCTTCACGTTTCCTCTTCTCACTCTCAGCATTTCTCAGAGATCTCTGTCTTACTGCATCCAGCGTAAGAGACAGAGATATATCTGCCACGGATCTAAATGTAGCAGGCCTAGAAGCCTTCACACTAGACTTTATCTCTGGTGCTAAACCCCCAATGAAACGTGCGATCCGTTTGGGTTCCGGGGTCACAAGGTACGGAACCAATCTTGACAGGGTGTTGAAACTCGTGAGATACGCCTGGCAATCCAGGTTCTTCATGACCAGTGATAGGAAATCAGACTCTATCTTCTCAACCTCGTGCTGAGGGCAGTAGTTTTCTTTGATGAGAGCAATAAATTCCTCCCATGACATGCTATACAAAACAGCCTTTCCTGAGGCTTGAACCAATGACCTCCATCACGCTAGGGCTTCACCCTTAAATGACTGGGATACAAACTTCACCACATCCCTCTCATCACAACCACTAATGTCCACCACGGTGTCCATTTCGTCCAGCCAGGTCATGCAATCCACAGCGCCCTTTTCCCCAGTAAAATCTCGGGGCTTGCAAGAAACGAAATACTTATATGTGCAACCCTTGGCACGAGGTGCATTATCGAACACTTTATTCTTAGGACGGGCACTATTCTCGTTCGACGAGTGCCGATCGTCGTCCTTCTTAGGCTTAGACTGGGTCGAGGGTGGTTTGCTGTGATGCTCAGAATGGGTTTTTGGTTTAGAGTGTGGTGCAGATCGGGTCATGCTTCGAGACTCGCTATACTCTTCATATTGCCGATCTAAGGCAGTCTTAACAGCGTCGTCTACTAGAGCTTTTAATTCTGCGCCCGTTATATTAATTTGGGCGTTATCATGGTCATCCTCCTTTGATTGACTATTAACTCCATTTGGGTCAGCCATTGAGATCTTGATCTGCTACAAGGAATATGACAGAATTTTATTTAGGAGTTTATTACGGAATTGTCTTTTATGGCAATTCATTAACCATGGTAAACATAGACCATATTTGGTTAATTTGTTACTCACTTTTATTTAGGATTTGAACATAACTTATCCTAATTACAACAATATTGTTAGTGGCACAAAAGCCTAGTCACATGGACGTATTATATATTATCAGCCAGGATTTCAGAGAATCAAGGCATGATGGTTTGAACCATAGTTCTTTTACCTTTTCTGACAGGGAGTCATAGACTACAACTGTCTTTTGTCTTATATGACAATAAGTATGGGGCCCGAAGGCACTACATCTCTAATGGATGATTTAACCCATGATTTATAAATCATTAACTTAGGTCTTGGAATCCTCTGATGGATTCTTATATAAGAATGACGCGTGTGATTTTAACGAATCACATCTGCCAAGAATGTTAACATGCTTACAGAGGTTAACAGGAATTTGAACCTTTTACTCAGGTCTCACCATCTTGGCCGGGTCTTATAATGACACCAGGCTAGGTCTCACCATTAAGATTCTTTATTTAGGCAGACTTAATTAAAAGGAATGATTTTTAATTTATTTTATATAATAATGTATTAAAATGACAAAAATGAAATTTATAAACTTAACATTCCATTAATCATAATAATGATTACACACTGCCCTAAACGGGACTTTCAATAGACAAACACCTACGCAGAGGTTTACAGAAAACAAGTCCACGCAGGGACCAAATACAAGGATAGATGTCCGCACAGGGACAAAAAGATAAGTCCACGCAGGGACTGAAAGGCAATTGTCCACGCAGGGACTAAACACAATAAATGCCCACGCATGGACTAAAACAAATAAATGTCCACACAGGGACTTGATTAAAATAGGAAATACAACAGAACATATAAAGACTAATAATCTCGCTTCTTCTTTCCCTTTAACAGGTTTGCTAAGCCCTTGAGGAATCCACGATTGTTCTTACGTTCTTGCTCAAAGTCTCATTCTACCCTATTTAAACGGTGAAGGATTTCTTCCTTCTCTGGTGGGGAAAAAACGTGGCTGCTGCGACGGTTGTTGAACCGGAGGTCTAGTAGGTGTTGGATACCCATGAGATGCGTATCCTAATCCCCAAGGATTTCCATAAGGTCCTTCGGGATGGAGGGCGTTGTAATTGGCCGCTACCAAATATGGGTCGACGTCAGCATAATTATAGTGAGTGTGAGTCGGCAACTCAAACGGGTTATATGCTGTGGATCCGGCGTATGCTGGTATCGGGTTATCATAGCCGAATGGTGGCGGAGGTGGTGCATCTGGTGCGGAATTCACCTCTGCAGGGTGGCTCGAAGGTTCACCCATTTGTGGTTCTTCAGGCAATGGCGGAAAATAACTTGCACTCGAGTGGCGAGGGGTGCTAAAGTGAAATTCCCCTCCTCGGGTGGACATCCGCGCGCCTGATCTCCTACGCCTTGGCGGATCTGGAGGTGCTTGATGAACTGGTGGCGATGGAGGCGGTGGCGTAACTGCCACGAAACGCGAATCCTCAGAAGGATCCTGCTGCTGCTGCTAGTGAAGTGATGAATGGTGGGAGGGTGTAAAGTACCACTCGCACTGGTTAAACCTCGCCTGGTAACTGTCTGGACCCTGATAGGGTGTCCCATGAAAGGATGACCCATCAGAGATCTCGATAGGATGGTTGGGAGTACCTCTTGCAGGTTCGATGGGGTCCGTGTCCTCGTCCATATCCATCGCGTTATCTTCGGAGAAATGGTCTTCGGGTCCTAGAGGGTTATAACCTATTGGTTCTTAGACATAATCAGCTGGGTTGAACTGGCCTTGGAAGAAAGGAGTGGGATCGCCATAGGAACGGTGCGAAACAGAACGCTGGAGAGGTATGAACGAAGGTTGAGGGTTACTGGGCTCGTTCTCCGAATTTGGTCCAAAAGAGTGACGGTATGAAGGTGTCGAACAGTGTGAGGTAGACCGTCTTGCGGGCTCAAAGAGGTTCCTCCTACGCCTCTGAGGTTCTTCACTTCTTGTGCTGGAAGGAGCTCGCATATGTGAAGTTCCGGCCTCGTGATCATTGTGAGTAGTGATCGGCCCTTTGCCTCTTCCTCCTCTTCTAATTGCTGGCGGCATATTTCCTGCTTAACAAATTTTTAAACCACAATAAACAATAAAAGACAAACTAGAATGACAATTCGAATTTGTCCTATGTTCTTGTCTAGACTCGAGTATGTGCAATTGTGTCATTGAGACTAAACACATAAGGATAGTGTTTAATTCACTCAACGTTGGCTCTGATACCAACCTGTCACACCCCGATTTCCACACGTTTCACCGGTGGGGGATTACCGTGACGTAGTTTGCAACAATATAGTCAAACCACACAATATTTAAATGCACAGCGGAAGCATAAAGATAGATATATTTCAACTATCGAATGTAATATCCAAGTATCACAAGTAGTCGAAATAAATCCACAGGGGATCAAAATAAAAATAGAAATATGGTTCAACAGATAGTGGCATCCCAAGCTTGCGAGACTCTAACGATGCTAAGGAGTGGCCAGCCTATTTCGTGTAGAACCTGCATTTAAAGTTTTTGGGGAAAATACGTCAGTTTACACTGGTAAATACATTCAACCGACACTTTTGTAAAAGGTTTAATAAAATTTCTTTGAATGCACAAGGCACAAGTTCTTTATAACTTGGGATAATTAGTCAATTAAATCTTGTAAAAGAATTACATGTTCACTATGCGTTCAGTCGCCCGGGTCGTGCCGGGTTTAAGGTTAATAGACACGCCACAAAGCATAAAGCCGTGGCGGGAAAACCAACGGTTATACCTTTATAAATATAGACACATTGTCGGGTGTACGCCTACACCCGCGTGTCGAAGTCATGGCCATTTCGTAAAATGATGCCAAGGATATCCGGGACATGGTCATTAAACTCCCAAAGGCGTAAAGCCAACAAAACAAATTTTAAACGGGTCGCATTGATAATACCCAACTACTAATGAGTTGGGGTCAATTGCCCGACCAAGCGGTATTTTTATATACCGTAACCCAAGCCCGTATAACGGAAAATAAGTTAAAAGTATTTACCTGAGCAAGTAATAACCTCAATAAACAAATGCAAGTATCTTTTACTGGTCTCCTATTCTGGAACGAAGGTTTATAACAACCTATTAGAATCCTAACGGATCTTTAATTTAGCCTTAGCTTAGACCGGTCAGTTTCAAAGGATAAATACGGTTTAATCGCGTGTTAAGGCGAAACCGGGAATGGAATGTGGTTTGGACCCAACAAGTTTTAAGACTTGTTTTATATGGGTAATATAACCACACTCGGGATTTTGAAGTAAAAACGATAAGGTTTGACCCGTTTCGGCTAGTTTATGTAAACTAGTTACATAAATCGAACCGTGCGCGCAAATGGCGTAACGGGTAACCGTAAGAGTCTTACACAAGTTTCCTAAGTTAATATTCCCTAAAGAGGTTGTGGTATCAGTAGGATACCTTCCATTATGCCCATAACGAGTTTAATCCCAATATACGCCCCGTAGGGGTATCTCGGTCATTTTTAAGATTATAAAAGAGGTTTCCTAGTTCTACAGGAAATCTGAGTTTTCCGAATAGTTTATAGAGTCCAAAATACTCTATTTATTATTTAAAATCAGTAGCAACTGGATTCGGATCAAAATACCTTGTGGAACTCATTTTATGTTCAAAAAGGGTATATTCGGTATTTACCGAATCAATGCCATAACCGCAGGTTACGAGCAGGTTAAAAATAATTAAAAATCTTTAAAAATCCCAAAATATTATTTTACATCAGTGTGTAAAAGGTTTGGTGTCGAAATTTGGGTTTAGATAGGCTTTATGCTAATTGCGCCGTTTAATTACTAAAGTTTTCGTAATTGCGCTATTTAGCATAACTCCTATTCTAGACCTCGGATTGACGTGAAATTTTAGGGACGTACTTAGAAATCAATAACTAAGGTTATTGCCCTTTCACATATCCAAAATTATCGTTTTAAAGTAAAAAGGGCGTTATGGTCAACTTTTAAGCATTTAACGGAAATGTGCAAAAGACTCGGACAAACAACGAACCGGTCACAGAGGGTTATACCATCATGTAACCTGGTCCTAAGAGAGTCCTAAGGCATATCTAAATCATACCATAACGGGTCAGAACTGAAGTCAAAGCAAAAGTCAAAGTTTTGCGACTTTCGGTTCCGAACCGGGTCAAAACAGTAAATGGTCGGATCAAACAAGCTTAGACCACTTATAATACTTATTATCATGTTGTATGAGTGTTAAAGCAGGTTACACGCCATCTACATTACTGATTATGCATAAAATCGAAAGTTAGCTGTAACACCCCGAAAACGGGTTTGGTAATTAAACCCCGTTATTACAAAAGGGCGGGTAAAATACCATTAGTGGTAAAAATAACCCGGTAAATATTAGGATTTAAATAAACAAACCTAATATTTAATAAAACGTGAATAAATGTTTTTAAGTAAATAAAGTTCATAAGAAGTCCGAATTAACGGGACTTAAAATGAACTGAGTTATAGATTCCCCGAACCCACTAATTTAACTAGGAATGTTTAACCTAGTTAATAAATGGGAATGTTGTTAGAAATAAGTAGGTTGTGGCCTACTTAATAACGTACCAAACACGAGGGGTTAAAATGGGATAACTTAACAAAGTTATTTAATAAAAAGAAAAAAATCAAAACAAAACACACACTTCAAGTGTGTGTTCTGGATCGACATCAGGGAGCTCCCCATGGAGCCAAACCCTAACCTTCAACAAATCCATCAAATTGAAGGATCAAATGAAGCCCAAATTCACAACCGAGCGTGAATTTGCGATCACCCGAACAAGAGAATCGTAAGGTATGTAAAATCTTGATGATTCGTGAAGTTGTAAAAATTGGATGAACATCACTATATGCGATTTTGGTATGAATCGTAGAAATTAAGACTGAATTAGTGATGTATACATGTTTAGTAACAAAACCCTAAGTGAAATCATGCATAACATGATATGAATTGAATGATTGAATGAATTCTCACATTAGGCTAAGTGGGTATTAGTCATAAGATGGATTTGATGATATGATTGTGATTAGAATCATCATGCATGTTAAGTAATCATGAAATACTTAAACAATTTGCAAGTTTGAGTATTTGATTATAAGTGATAGTGGTTGAATTTTGATGTAAATCTTGGTGGAAATAACTAGTTATGAACTAGTTAGTAAATATGTAAAATTATGCACATTAGGTGTTTGATAAAATGCCTGGGAGAAAGCCAAATGTTGAAATTTAGTACGAAACGCTTATTTGAATAATATGGCTAGTTAAATGTAATACGAAACAAGAAGAGTTCTAATCATCATGTTGATTTAGACTTAATGTTGTAAACCATGTGATTGAAGTAGTTAACTTTGATAAACTAGGTTAACTAATCATGAAGTCGAATAGTAGCTTCGACATAGAAAATAAGTGAGGTGGAATAGTCGTGATGGTTAATGACTAACTTAACCGCCTTGTAAATGATAACAATAGTTTGACGCTTGACAAGCTAGGTGGGAGCTTGTGAATGAAGCGGGTCAAACGGATCAAGAACGGAAGGAAAAGCATGGCATGGATGCAAGGTAAGTGAATCTTACACTTCTTTTGTAAAATATCTATACGTTCTACAAGTTATGAATGTGATATAGATATTATTCGAAATATGGTTTCCGACACGTTTCGATACGGGTCGGAACAAACATAAATTATATAGACCATGGTTCATGGTAAAAAGGGCGAAACGGTAAATTGGTCATGTAATGACTAAGAGTTTTTGAACTTTCGTTAAGATTACCTTATAAGTGTAATCTAATAATAATAATAATAATAATAGGAATATGATGGCAATTAGTCGCATGTCGACAAATGTAAGTAAAAGTTAAAAGATACTCTAAGGCGTAAGCCAAAATGGGATAAATAATGAAAATGGTAAATTTGTATGTATACCATTTTAATACTAATGCAAAGGGTTTGATCGTTTAGACCAAACAGGTAAAATGGTGATTTTAGCACCATTTAACGAATAACGACTAATGAGTATTGTCAAGTCAAATGCTCACAGGATAAAAGAAAAACGGCTTACGGAAGTTTGCATTTGCTATAAAATTTGTAAAGTCATTAATGCAAGGTATTAAAACGGGTCAGTACTTGACCCGAACCAGGTACGCATATTTTGAATGATAGTTAGAAGTAATATGATGGTCAAATATTAGTGAACGGCCTTCGTCGTAATACGAGGGACTGAAATTGACCAAAAAGCCCTCGTTGGGTAAACCGAACAAACAACTTTTAATGGTTGTTTGGAAACGAGTTTTATGGTTGAATAAATACTTAGAATAAGTAAAGAAGCCGAAGGAGGTATTATATTAGTCTAATGGCACTATTTGAGTTTTGCCGTAAAATAATGATTCGATAGGTAAAAATTTGGTTTTCATAGATCACCACATTTTATCCACCATAAATACAGTTGTGGTGGGAGATTATAGGACAAGAAATGTGGTGAAGGAATGCTAGAAGCAATAGAAGTGATTTTAGGCTCGAAAGTGCTTAAATACCGTAACGGGTCAAAACAATCCTTTAAGTATAAACGGGTTTAAGATCATACCTAAACTTGTGAATTAAACCTAATATGATAGACAACATTGAAATTATAAGGTTCATGCGAAATCGGGATCAAACAATCATGTTGTTTGATAAAATCACGAACGGGTCAAGAATTGGTGAAAAGGGGTAATAAGCCGAAGACATGAAAGTCTTAAGTTTTGTTAATCCGGATGTTGGATTTTAACTCCACATGATGGGGGATCAAATTACAATCACATGGGAAGAAACGGTGGGTTAAACGGATAAGCGTATTGAAAGATACGAAAGTTTTCGTGTCAAAAACGGCAAAAGGGAAGAATCTGTCACAGAGGCCACCGTAACTTACGGTGGGCACCGTAAGTTACGGTGGAGCCTGAAAATGTTACGCCAGTTCTCTACTGATTTACGGTGGAAACATAGTAAAACAGGGGCTACCGTAAATTACGGTATCCACCGTAATTTACGGTGGACCCTGTACAAAAATGCATTTTAATTAATTTTGTTTTCCGGGCTCGTTTAGATATGTTTTAAACCCCATTCGACTAAAGCATTTCATGTTTATGAAATGAAGGTACTTTCTTGGATGCCGGAAGACGATCAAGCTCAGCGAAGATTCGAACACGATAAAGTTACATGCTTCCGCACATTGCATCGTCATAAATTTTAAACGACGAATCTGATCACGTTATGTCGAATAACTTTTGATTGGCGAAAAGTTTTAATAAATCCATATTTTTATAGTATGTGTAGTCTTAACTACACATCTAATTGTTGGTATTTACACGTAAAACCGTAATTTAGTAACTAGGGTGTTACATTAGCATTCTGTTGACTTTTTCTAAGCAACTTTGACCCGACATTTGGACTAGTTAGAGTGGGAATTAGAGGGTGCCCTTTTAGGGGTTTAAAGCCCACATAATTACCAACATATAACTACCTTTGATTCGACAAATCACTAGACCATTTGTGATTTATCGTTAAGTCAATCGTTAGTTACGACGGATTGACTTTTAAGCTATATCTAAGCAAAACTTAACCAAGAAAGGGTGGAGCACACTTACAAGAGTCCTATGCACGACCAGGGATGAGTAGTGAGAGTTCTTGAGCTCCAGAAGTGATCAAGAAAGCAGTTTGAGGTGTGAAGAACATTGATGCACATCATGGCCTTTTATAGTAGTTTAGGATGCATAAGATCATCACAACAAGGCCTACAAGTGTTCTTGGATGATCAACAACTGTCCCTGAGTGCTAGGGGACGTTTAGGGGGCGCCCATGCTCCCATTATTGCTCAATAAGTCGGTTAAAACACTCAACAGTGCTTCTGTCCGACTTTTCTGCATCTGGGGCATTGACGCGGCCCGCGTAAAGGATCACTCAACCTTTACGCGGCCCGCCAGAATCCTTCTGACAAGCCCATATCTTTCCTGTCCTCGCGGCCCGCGTTAAATCCCTTGTTACTTTTACGCGGCCCGCCTGAGACCTGTTTTTCAAGATTTTCAAATCTTTTTAATTATTGCACTGGCCTTTGGCGATTCGAAGGGGTAACTTTGCGTTTTGGGCCTCGTTAATTTACGTATAAGGGCCTCGTGACTTTTATCCTCACCGTTAAATCCTTGGTTAATTTATTATTACCTGAAAAGTCCTAACTTTCAATGTTGACGCTTTCAACCCCTCGTATACGAATTCGATCATAACTTTCTCGTTTTAAAACAGAACTTCGCGAAATTTATATCGTACATTCTAGTGAGCGTAATTTACTGTTACAAAGTCTCGGGTTCGTTAAAGGGCCACTCAGAGGTATAAATTAAACATGTTGACACATTTAACCCCTGTAGTTTGTAATCTCTCACTTTCTTCCACATCTCGTTCCGTACGATCCATGATTTATTCGTTTGAAGGTACGAGCATCATTTAGGGTTACTGTACAGTATATTTATCCCTCGTTGACATTTTTAAACCCTTGGTTTCACATACTTTCTATGTTTGTCAACTTTAGTCCTTATTTAGTATTTATTACCACGTGTAAACCTATGACACGTGTCAATACATTATTGGACGCAAAATTTTGAGGTGTTACAGTGTAGATCAAAGAAGTACAAGGTTTGAGATGAAAACTTACAAGAATCGCGAGTAATCGAGAAAAAGTGGCTGAGAAGGCGAAGGGTCGGAGGAGAGCTGTCACATCATGAACAGTGATGTGACAGGTGGGTATTTATAGGTGAGAGGAGGAGAAAGGCGGTGCAGGTTATTAGGTCGGAGGGCCCTTCGATCGGATGGCCATCTGATCGGATGGTCATCCGACCATCCGGACGGATGACCATTCGATCGAATGGTCCTTCGATCGGATGGCTCGAGTGAGTTAGTTCCGACTTTTTGTTTCGTGTGTTGGGCGTTGCGATGCGTTTAGGCGAGTGTCGATTAAGCGATGCGATAGTTTTAAATAATAGTTACACAAATAACATAACTAACATATAACAACATAAGTAACTTGCGTTTCCAGTTCGCGATAAGATTTCGTTGCGATAGAGTTGCGATTGCGTTTGCGATTAATCACCTCAATACATATAATAAACATGCACAAATAACACATAATAGCACACACACGTAAAACAATATCCAGACTGCGATTCAAGTTGCGATGCGATAGTGATGAGATAACGTTAAGTAAATCAGCGTTTAATAGCGTTTATTGCATTTACTACACACAATACAACTAAAGTAATGTAAGCTAAAGTATCGATTATCAAGTCAAAGAGTACAAGTAATAATTAAGCAAGGAATGACAGATCGAATTAGCAATCTTTTCTTCCTTTGACTTTGACTTTGACTTCAAAAGTCGGGTTTTTACACAACTATCCACCACAATTTTTTTCATCACCACAAGGTCCCACGATGATTGCATCGGGTGTGTACGAGTATACTACGGAAGCCCAAAACGCTTTTAACCCGTTTGCTTATCGGAGTCCACCGTCTCAATCTCCAAGAGATAATGTTGAACACATGCGTCCCATATACGATGACAACGAAGATGAAGAATTTGTACCCGATACTCAACACTTGGATGAAGATGAAGAAGTCGACGAAGAGGAAGATCTTGAAGGTGAAGAAGAAGCCGAACATGAAGGGAAATGAAAGGGGGTAGGGCGGATTCGCAAAGATGGGCCTTCAACGCTGTTACCACCTTATCCATACTACTAAACTTCTTCAACACCGTCACACACTCCGGCTTCGGCCCCTTCATCCCCTTCATCTTCACATTTGTCGGTATAAACACCCCATCCTCCAAAAACTCTTTGTGCAATATTCAATTGGGTTTTTATCCTGAGCCCTAACCCTAACCCTAACCCTAGATTCTAAATCATCAAAATTAACATCATCAATCTGTGCAAGATTCAAATGGGAATAAATGGGTAGATTATTAACACGATAATCATGAAATTCAATGGCGTCAGTGTTGGAGATGCGGCCGTGAAGATACTCAATTAAGGGTTTTCGATCGAGAAGAGTGACGGCAGGGATCCGGTGTGTGCAGGCATTGCGGATATAATCGTGGTGCTTGATGTGGAGCTTTATGATGAAGTAAACGAGGGTTTTGAGTGTGTAGAGATTACCTTGTTTGGATCTGTATGCGGTTTCGATTGTGCAGGGGAATGAAAGGGTTGAGTTGAATCGGTACTCATTGTTGACTCAGACGATTTGGTAGAACTTGTTCTGAATTGTCATCTCTCGGAGTGCTGTTAGAGGATCCATTGTTGTGTTAGGGTTTGAAGGTCTGGTGTGTGATTTTGAATATTTTTTATGATGGTGGTAAAGGAGAGTAGGAGACTGTATATATTTTATGTATTGTACAGTGTATAATGTAACTGTATTTAAGATTGTTACTATATTTAGAGATTGTTTTGGATTGTCATCTCTTGACAATGGTGGAGGTATGTCGATGAGGAAACACCAAGATATGGTGGTAGTGGTGGGATATGGCGGCGGCGGTGATGGTTGTCTAAGTCATAGAGATATAACATTTTTATTTATTTAAAATGGTTGAGAATTTAAGTTACTTACATATTTAGTCATTTAAGGTGAAACTACAAGAATACCCTCATGTGCCTTGCACATGATCAGATTTAACAAAAAAAAATCTAACTGGGTTAAGGTTAAAAGACAAGACGTGCAACAATATTCCCTATAAAGGACAACACCTGTTAAAATTCGTCGAAAAAGACTTCCCTGTAAAGGACAAAACCTGTCAAAATTCGTCGAAAACGACACCGCCTGATAAGTGGTATTAAAACTAAGACAAAATTGCAGAAAACAACCTTTATGTTATACTTAAATTATACTTCATACCTTTCACTATGAATCGAAAAAAACCCAACCTTTATGTTCTTGTTTTGCTACAGAATATAACCTTTAACACAAACGACGTTTGTTTTCTTGGTTAACTGCCCTCACATGCATTGCATGTGAGGGTATCAATGTCATTTTAGTTATCATTTTAATGTTTTTTTTTATAAACCACAAAGGAAATAGAATATTATCATCTTCATCGTTGGTAAACCAATAATCTGCATTAAATGCTAAACTTTATCACTTTCGTATCGCCCGAATTCGATTTCTCCTCAAATATGGTCTTTGACCGAATTGACCAAACAACTAATGGGTGTGTTTTTGAATTTGACCCATCATCTCCTGACTTGTAAAGCTTCGAATTTGGGAAATTCCAGGCAACAACAAAGAGTATGTATAGATAAAAAAGGTCGATAACTCAACGAAAAGTAATAAACTGAAGGCAAAATGAGCATAATAAAACCCTGAAAGGGACTTTAAATCTTTAATCCATACGAATTTGAAATAAGTAAAGTTCAAAAACTTTAGGATCAATTGATTTAGCAGCTAAAAGGGCTTCTGAAGATGAACAACAAATTAACGATTTTTGTTGCGTATTTCTTCTAAAGTGACTGTATGGATGATGGCGATGATGATTATTATGGTTATGGTGATGGTGGGTCGATGTTGTTTTCAGTTAAGGACTCATAACAACCGAACCTTATCTACGATCAATCCCTCTCTACGATCTCTCCCCCTCTCTCTCTCTTTCTCTCTTCACCTCCGATATCTTCTCTCTCTCTCTCTCTTCATATCTGATCGCATCTCCTCTCTGTTCCCATTTTCTTCACCGGTGATACAATCACCATAACCACCGGTAACCTCCGCCAATCTGCCTCTCACCGCCTTCTGACTCTCATTCTCTCTCTATGCTTTATTTTTCATCAGATCTCTCTCTAGATATTTATGTACATGAAAACAAAGAGTGGTAGATGGTTTTGTAGAATGTTTGTTGGATGAAGATGAGCAGTTGTTGTGGGTTTTCTTTTTAATGTGGGTTTTCTTTTTAATATGAATTAAATAAATATGAATCCGAAAAGACCAAAATGCCCTCACATGCATTGCATGTGAGGGCAGTTAACCAAGAAAATAAACGCCGTTTGTGTTAAAGGTTACACTTTGTAGCAAAACATGAACATAAAGGTTGAGTTTTACCGATCTCATAGTGAAAAGTATAAAATGCAGTTTATGTATAACATAAAGGTTGTTTTCTACAATTTATCTAAAATAAAAGAACAAAACTTGTAATTTTTCCTTTGAGTTATAACAACCCTCCTCAATATTCTTAAAATACACTTAGATATATACATATCCGAAGATAACTAAACATAGGTAGGCAAATAGATATGACAACAAATCTAACAAATATTTAAAGTCATGTACTTCTTTACCTCCACAGATGTAGCAGCTCTCCCGGAACCTTTAACGTGACCCTAGACACTCCCAAATACACCCCTTATACGAAAACCGGACCCGAAATACCTTTATGTAATTAAAAATCAAATAAAAATAATAAAACAAGTCTGTCGCGGGGCGCGACAGACTCTCCTTCAGTCGTCGCGGGCCGCGACTGAAAGATAAGTGGCGGAGCCATAGCGTGACACGTGGCAGGACACGCGTCGATCTCTCCGGTGACTCAGCAACACTGCCACCGCCTCTAGGGCTTTGGTGGGGCGCGAAAGCCCCTGTTACTTCCTTCGCGGGGCGCGAGAGACCCATGGACAGGCCCTATAAATAGGATCGATGAGCTTTAGTTGTTTTTGTTCAAATCTCACACATCTCTCTCAATTTCTGAATAGAAATTATTATACCGGGTATAATACCCCCTATTTAGCGAAGCCCTGCCTCGTTGTAAGTATCATAACCCCCGGTTACATATTAGATACACTGCCCGATTGATTTAGGATTCCGTAACGACTGCCGAGGTTCTGCCCGACGTAGTCGTTGGAGTTCTGTCTCGGGGAGGATATAACTAATGTAATTTGGGTTATTATACTAACGCGTGTGCATTATTTTAAATTTATAGATTATAACCAGGAAGCCATAGGAAGTTACCTAAAATAGCAATGTGAGTAATCATCTTTTTGTGTAAACTTTTTTTTGTGAGTAATCGTCCTTTTTACAATATGTTTTTACAAAACCTCAAATGCTTAACATTATATTAAACAGTTATTGAGTATTTATATTCTACAATTATCGTCGGTATGTTGGGGTTTTGTATACAAAATTTGTTACTACACTGTGAGTAGTAACATGACCACAAGTCGGGTTGACAGTACCGTGGGTGGTAATTAAAGTAGACGAAAACAAATGTAATTGCGCGACCGCCCTCAATACTGTAAAACGATTTTATTTGTCTTGATTAAACTGGGATTCACTCACCAGTATTTCTTGCTGATAAAATGTTTTAAACACGTGTTTCAGGTAACTTAGTGTGAAGCCAATAAAAGGCAGCTGGAAAGCACCGAAGGCTTAGAAAAGTGGCTATAAAAGTTATTTAATTAAAAAGGAGAATTGTTTTTAATAATTAGGGTTATTCCCTATAAATGTATTATAAAAAAATCGAGTTTTATCCCATCTATTTATTTTAAACATTATGGTGTTTAACTCTGATAAAAATATTTCCTAACTACGGTCCTGATGAAACTATCCGCTGCCAAATTAATAAACACCGATACCACTGAAACTGGCCGCGACCGCCCGTTCCTGGGTTATTAGGGGACGGGGGCTCTGACATGAGTAAATTGCCATTTTGGTCCCTGAGGTTTGGTTACTTTTGCCACTTTAGTCCAAATTTGAAATCTTTTACATCTGGGTCGCTGTGGTTTCATTTTTTTTTTGCCATTTTGGTCCAAAAATGAAATCTGCTCATATTTCAATCCTACTTTTTTGTCTTTTTCCTCAGGGGCAAAATGGTTATTATGAGTTTTATTATAATAAGTTATTAAATAAAATAATTAAATTAATTAATCCTTTATAAGCATAGACCCCTTCTCACCACCGCCACCACTCTCTCATCTCTTTAACACCATCGCCATCATGAACTCCACCACCGCTACTTCCTCCCCCTTCTCACCACCGCCACCACTACCTTCTCACCACCACACACCACCACCACCACCACCACCTCTGTAATCTAAGGTTTTTATTTGATGGAGATTTCATCGAATTGAAGCAAGATTAAGAACATATAGAAGACTAATGGCAATAAATTTCAAGAAAAGTAGATAAAGATAGAAAATTTTATGATAATTTAATGAAAAAAGTAGATTTTGAAGGAAAACAGAGGAGGATAACAACTCTTGAAGGGGTTTTGAGTTTCAAGAGCTTTAAAGCAACTGCCTTTGTGGCTAAAAGAGCTTTAGAAGATGAACAACATATTAAAGACTTGTGGGTTCTTCTATTGTGGTGGTTTTTTCATGAGGTTAGGTTGATTTTGATGGTTAAAAAACAGAGCTTTTTGCATTGTGGTTTGTGGGTGTTGAAGTTCATTGTAATTAGATGAGAGTTTGATTTGGGTTTTGAAATTGGGGTTTTTTGAATCAGAATAATGTTGTTGTTGTTCACCAAATTGAATGATGGGTTTCTTCTGGCGCATTTACAAGTTAACAATCATATGTTGATTTGTGTGTGTGTGTTTTTCTATGGGGACAAAGAGGCAAAAACCGACGTCGTCGTCTGGTTCACGATCTCATACGTAACACAGTTGAAAACTCTAAGTGGCATTGCAACATTCAATTTTTGTTGTTTCAGACGTTTAGGTTGCCGAAATCTGTGAGTCAGGGTTTCTGAATTTATGTTCTCAGTTGGGTTTGGAGAAGATGATGGTTGGGTCTGTGATTCTTTTATAAGGTAAAGGGATTAATTAATTTAATTATTTTAATTAATAATTTGTTAAAATAATATTTTTAATGACCTAATTACCCCTGAGAAAAAAGACAAAACATCAAGATTTAATTTGAGAAATATGAGCTGATTTCACTTTTGGACCAAAATGACAATAAAGCTGAAACCATAGGGACCCAGATACAAAAGATTTGAGATTTGGACTAAAATAACAACTAGCCAAACCTCAGGGACCAAAATGGCTGTTTACTCTTTTCATTTTATTAATCTGGCAAAGAGTAAACTGCAATTTTACCCCTTGAGTTAGGGGTCATTGGCATGTCTACCCCCCTAAGGAAATAATTGCAATTTTACCCCCCACTGTTCAGTGTTATGTCGCAACCTTACCCCCTGTTAACAGATTCTGTTAAGTCAACGTTTGTTTTGACTGTTATAATGTGTGAAAAGTCGTTTTTTGCCCCTGTCTTATTAAAATTATATAAAATATCAAGAATCAAGTTCATCATCATCAGTTCATTCTTCTTCATCTTCATCATCATCATCATCATCATCATCATCATCAGTTCATTCATTCTGGGTGTTCCCATTTTCTTCACCGGTGATACAATCACCATAACCACCGGTAACCTCCGCCAATCTGCCTCTCACCGCCTTCTGACTCTCATTCTCTCTCTATGCTTTATTTTTCATCAGATCTCTCTCTAGATATTTATGTACATGAAAACAAAGAGTGGTAGATGGTTTTGTAGAATGTTTGTTGGATGAAGATGAGCAGTTGTTGTGGGTTTTCTTTTTAATGTGGGTTTTCTTTTTAATATGAATTAAATAAATATGAATCCGAAAAGACCAAAATGCCCTCACATGCATTGCATGTGAGGGCAGTTAACCAAGAAAATAAACGCCGTTTGTGTTAAAGGTTACACTTTGTAGCAAAACATGAACATAAAGGTTGAGTTTTACCGATCTCATAGTGAAAAGTATAAAATGCAGTTTATGTATAACATAAAGGTTGTTTTCTACAATTTATCTAAAATAAAAGAACAAAACTTGTAATTTTTCCTTTGAGTTATAACAACCCTCCTCAATATTCTTAAAATACACTTAGATATATACATATCCGAAGATAACTAAACATAGGTAGGCAAATAGATATGACAACAAATCTAACAAATATTTAAAGTCATGTACTTCTTTACCTCCACAGATGTAGCAGCTCTCCCGGAACCTTTAACGTGACCCTAGACACTCCCAAATACACCCCTTATACGAAAACCGGACCCGAAATACCTTTATGTAATTAAAAATCAAATAAAAATAATAAAACAAGTCTGTCGCGGGGCGCGACAGACTCTCCTTCAGTCGTCGCGGGCCGCGACTGAAAGATAAGTGGCGGAGCCATAGCGTGACACGTGGCAGGACACGCGTCGATCTCTCCGGTGACTCAGCAACACTGCCACCGCCTCTAGGGCTTTGGTGGGGCGCGAAAGCCCCTGTTACTTCCTTCGCGGGGCGCGAGAGACCCATGGACAGGCCCTATAAATAGGATCGATGAGCTTTAGTTGTTTTTGTTCAAATCTCACACATCTCTCTCAATTTCTGAATAGAAATTATTATACCGGGTATAATACCCCCTATTTAGCGAAGCCCTGCCTCGTTGTAAGTATCATAACCCCCGGTTACATATTAGATACACTGCCCGATTGATTTAGGATTCCGTAACGACTGCCGAGGTTCTGCCCGACGTAGTCGTTGGAGTTCTGTCTCGGGGAGGATATAACTAATGTAATTTGGGTTATTATACTAACGCGTGTGCATTATTTTAAATTTATAGATTATAACCAGGAAGCCATAGGAAGTTACCTAAAATAGCAATGTGAGTAATCATCTTTTTGTGTAAACTTTTTTTTGTGAGTAATCGTCCTTTTTACAATATGTTTTTACAAAACCTCAAATGCTTAACATTATATTAAACAGTTATTGAGTATTTATATTCTACAATTATCGTCGGTATGTTGGGGTTTTGTATACAAAATTTGTTACTACACTGTGAGTAGTAACATGACCACAAGTCGGGTTGACAGTACCGTGGGTGGTAATTAAAGTAGATGAAAACAAATGTAATTGCGCGACCGCCCTCAATACTGTAAAACGATTTTATTTGTCTTGATTAAACTGGGATTCACTCACCAGTATTTCTTGCTGATAAAATGTTTTAAACACGTGTTTCAGGTAACTTAGTGTGAAGCCAATAAAAGGCAGCTGGAAAGCACCGAAGGCTTAGAAAAGTGGCTATAAAAGTTATTTAATTAAAAAGGAGAATTGTTTTTAATAATTAGGGTTATTCCCTATAAATGTATTATAAAAAAATCGAGTTTTATCCCATCTATTTATTTTAAACATTATGGTGTTTAACTCTGATAAAAATATTTCCTAACTACGGTCCTGATGAAACTATCCGCTGCCAAATTAATAAACACCGATACCACTGAAACTGGCCGCGACCGCCCGTTCCTGGGTTATTAGGGGACGGGGGCTCTGACATGAGTAAATTGCCATTTTGGTCCCTGAGGTTTGGTTACTTTTGCCACTTTAGTCCAAATTTGAAATCTTTTACATCTGGGTCGCTGTGGTTTCATTTTTTTTTTTGCCATTTTGGTCCAAAAATGAAATCTGCTCATATTTCAATCCTACTTTTTTGTCTTTTTCCTCAGGGGCAAAATGGTTATTATGAGTTTTATTATAATAAGTTATTAAATAAAATAATTAAATTAATTAATCCTTTATAAGCATAGACCCCTTCTCACCACCGCCACCACTCTCTCATCTCTTTAACACCATCGCCATCATGAACTCCACCACCGCTACTTCCTCCCCCTTCTCACCACCGCCACCACTACCTTCTCACCACCACACACCACCACCACCACCACCACCTCTGTAATCTAAGGTTTTTATTTGATGGAGATTTCATCGAATTGAAGCAAGATTAAGAACATATAGAAGACTAATGGCAATAAATTTCAAGAAAAGTAGATAAAGATAGAAAATTTTATGATAATTTAATGAAAAAAGTAGATTTTGAAGGAAAACAGAGGAGGATAACAACTCTTGAAGGGGTTTTGAGTTTCAAGAGCTTTAAAGCAACTGCCTTTGTGGCTAAAAGAGCTTTAGAAGATGAACAACATATTAAAGACTTGTGGGTTCTTCTATTGTGGTGGTTTTTTCATGAGGTTAGGTTGATTTTGATGGTTAAAAAACAGAGCTTTTTGCATTGTGGTTTGTGGGTGTTGAAGTTCATTGTAATTAGATGAGAGTTTGATTTGGGTTTTGAAATTGGGGTTTTTTGAATCAGAATAATGTTGTTGTTGTTCACCAAATTGAATGATGGGTTTCTTCTGGCGCATTTACAAGTTAACAATCATATGTTGATTTGTGTGTGTGTGTTTTTCTATGGGGACAAAGAGGCAAAAACCGACGTCGTCGTCTGGTTCACGATCTCATACGTAACACAGTTGAAAACTCTAAGTGGCATTGCAACATTCAATTTTTGTTGTTTCAGACGTTTAGGTTGCCGAAATCTGTGAGTCAGGGTTTCTGAATTTATGTTCTCAGTTGGGTTTGGAGAAGATGATGGTTGGGTCTGTGATTCTTTTATAAGGTAAAGGGATTAATTAATTTAATTATTTTAATTAATAATTTGTTAAAATAATATTTTTAATGACCTAATTACCCCTGAGAAAAAAGACAAAACATCAAGATTTAATTTGAGAAATATGAGCTGATTTCACTTTTGGACCAAAATGACAATAAAGCTGAAACCATAGGGACCCAGATACAAAAGATTTGAGATTTGGACTAAAATAACAACTAGCCAAACCTCAGGGACCAAAATGGCTGTTTACTCTTTTCATTTTATTAATCTGGCAAAGAGTAAACTGCAATTTTACCCCTTGAGTTAGGGGTCATTGGCATGTCTACCCCCCTAAGGAAATAATTGCAATTTTACCCCCCACTGTTCAGTGTTATGTCGCAACCTTACCCCCTGTTAACAGATTCTGTTAAGTCAACGTTTGTTTTGACTGTTATAATGTGTGAAAAGTCGTTTTTTGCCCCTGTCTTATTAAAATTATATAAAATATCAAGAATCAAGTTCATCATCATCAGTTCATTCTTCTTCATCTTCATCATCATCATCATCATCATCATCATCATCATCAGTTCATTCATTCTGGGTGTTCTAGATCCACAAATCACCTACAAACAATTACTCTCATAATTCATTCAACATCAAATTTACACAAATCATCAAACCCTAAGTGCCCTAACAACAACAAATCCAGATCCACAACACAAATCACAAAATCAACGAAACAAGTTCATCATCATCATCATCATCAGGTTCATCATCATCATCATCAGTTCATCACCACCACCACCACCTCCTTCTCCTCTTCTGACCACCGCCACCATCATCCCACCACTGTTCATTCTTCATATTCAAAACATCCCCATACAAAACAAACCCAGATCTAATAACCCAAACATCTTCATACAAAACAAACCCAGATCTAATAACCCAAACATCTGCACATGAACATGAACACAGATTCATAATCAATCTTCATACAAAACAAATCCCCTTTGACTTGTTCATAATCAATCTTCAAAAAACCCAGATTCATAAACCCAAACCGACTTAATAACCCAAACATCTGCACATGAACATAACGGACTCATACAAAACAAACCCAGATTCAAAAAACATCTTCATAATAACCCATATGCACATGAACATAACAGATTCAAAAACATCTTCATACAAAACAAACCCATATACATAAACCCAGACATGCCAAGTTCATGTGCAGATTCAACCCAGATTCAACTGATGAAGTGGCGGATACGGTGGTGGTGAGGAGAAGTGGCGGCGGAGACGGTGGTGGTGAGGAGAAGTGGCAGAGACGGGGGATGGACTGGTTCAATCGCAGAGGGGTTTCAATCTTTGTGTGATTGAGTTGAAATTTGTGCCTAGGGTTTCAATTTAGGGTTTGAAACTGATTGATTGGTTAAATTGGGGATTTTGGTGGAGAGTTGGGGAAATTGTCAAGAAATGGTTTCGATTGTTGTGGATTGTGGTGGGGGTGGCTGGTGAGGGTGGTGGGGCGGTTCATTCTTGCAGATTCTTGCAACAGGTGAGATGATGGTGGGAGGTTGGATGTGGTGAGAGAGACCCAGGTGAGTATTCGTGAGAGAGAGAGAGAGAAAGGTATAATAATAATAATAATAATAATAATAATAATAATAATAATAATAATAATAATAATAATAAATATTGGGTAAGATTACCAAAATACCCTCACCTATAAGGTCAAACTACCGTTGACTGTTAACAGGGGGTAAGGTTGCGACATAACAATGAACAGTGGGGGGTAAAATTGTAATTATTTCTTTAGAGGGGGTAGACATGCCAATGACCCCTAACCTCAGAGGGTAAAATTACAAGTTTATTCTCTGGCAAATATTGTTGTAATTTTTAGACCCCCCAAAAAACCCCTGTACCTTCTTCAAGAGAAGTTCGAAACCCTAACCATTGAAATTCTTCAATTTGGACTCCCGATCATAGACAGCGATGAATGTTTTAGAGATCATAGATAGCGACGACGAAGGCAACAATCGACCACAAGTTCAGAACAACACCTCCGATGACCGGAGATTAGAGAACCGGAGCTTCTGGAAAGCCGGAGCCTTTGATATCGGTCCAACAAAGTGGACTCCTTCACAAGGTTTCATTTATCATTCATGCATCCTTTATAATATTTATGTTCCACCAGTAACTATTCATATACACATACTACATTGATTGATTTGAACATAATTATAACTACTTCAAAATTCAAACTTTAACATTAGGGCTGCAAACGAACCGAAATAACACACGAACAAGTCCTTGTTCGTGTTCGTTTGTTAAGAAACATAAAATATTTTTTGTTTGTTAAGGAAATGAACTTGTTCGTGTTCGTTTATGTTTGTTTGTTAATATTAGGCAACGAACGAAAACGAACGTTGATGAACACAAATAAGCACAAACTACTGTTCATAAACACAAATGGAAACAAACGAACACTAACAAGCGTTCATGAACAAAATATATAGTACACTGGCACTTATTAAATATTTTAGTTGTTAGAATTTTGTAGTATTTAAATAAAATATTAAAACTAGAAACGCTAATGAACTATCGAACACAAACGAACACATTCACGAACATAAATGAACAAATGTGGCCTCTGTTCGTATTCGTTCATTTAACCAAACAAATGAAATTTCTTGTTCGTGTTCGTTTGTTTAATAAACGAACGAACACGAGCGAACTTCCCGCCGAACGGTTCACAAACTGTTCGCCGGACGTTTGGTTCGTTTGCAGCCATAATTAACATATTAGGACTGCCTTTTGCAATGTATTTAAAAAAAATTGGGAATGGAGGGAGCGTGGTTAGTGGTTACCGAGTGATGTTTTGGTTTATTGCAGGTGAATTAGAACATGCTCGAGTGCACCCGAAGTTTCTTCATTCGAATGCAACTTCACACAAATGGGCTTTTGGAGGTGTGACATGTTTTACTCTTCTTTTTTGAATTTGAAGAAATTAGGATTACGGTTTAGGACTTTTAGGATGATGGTACTGATTTGTTTTGTTTTGTTACTTGCTTTAGGAACTTAGTTTTATAGTTTATTTGGGCGGTATTTGCATGTTATCGCTTGCAAGTGTCTATTTTATATTTTTATGTGTCATCTATCTCTTTTATACGTTTTCAATTTTGATGTGCCATCTATATCCTTTATAATACGCTTTCACCGACTTCAAAATATTGTTTCTTTAGTAGCTATGTGTGTTAAGATGGATAAGACTCACATAGTTAAGATGGATAAGACTCGCATCGTTCTTATCCTTGAAAACCCGAGTTATTGACGGTTTAATGTTATTGATGTTATTGTCCAGAGTTATTACTCACAATGTGCTTATATCTTATTGCAGCAATTGCTGAACTTTTGGATAACGCTGTTGATGAGGTAACTATTAGTCTTTGACATCAGTAATTTTATTACTAGCTTTTGTGTAATAAACACATTAAATCATTATGGAATATTAGTGGTTGCATTTCCATTATATTATGTTTGTATCATAGTTATTAAAGGCGCTAAGCGCACTCAAGGCGCATAGGCCTCGCCTGGGGCCTAGGCGCAAAGCGCAAAAAAAGCGAGGGTCTGAGAAAAATTAAGCGCATAATGAAAAAAGTAAAAAATATATTATGTATTAGAAAAAGAATACTATTCTTCAAATAAAATAAACAAAATCTATTATATAAAACTGGATTAGGATCAAATACAAAGGATCCTAATAGTAAGAAGTGTAAGAAGGATTTATAGAGTGACAAGTGTCCAATAACCTAAAAAAACCCACTACACAAAAAAACCCACTACAAAAAAAAAAAAAACCTTAAACATCCACCACCACCAAAAACCTAAACCCCCACCCCCCCCCCCCACACACACACACATCACCACCCTAAAAAAAAAAAAAAAAAAAAAACTTTTTTTTTTTTTTTTTTGCCGAGGGGGTGGGGGTTTAGGTTTTTGGGTGGGGGTGGGTGTTTAGTTTTTTTTTAGATTTTTTTTTAGGTTTTTGTGGGGGGGGGGGGGGTTAGGTTTTTTTTTAGGTTTTTGGGGGGTGGGGGGGTTAGGTTTTTTGGGGGTTTATTTGTGAGGTATAGTTTTTTTTTTTTTTGCCGGGGGGGGGGGGGGGGGAGTGGTTTAGGTTTTTTGGTTGGGGGGGGGGGGGTTAGGTTTTTGGGTGGTGGTGGGGGGGGGGGTGGGGATGGGTGTTTAGGTTTTTGGTGGTGATGTAGTGGGTTTAGTTTTAGGTTATTAGACACTTGTCACTCTATAAATCCTTCTTACACTTCTTACAATTAGAAGACTTTGTAGAATAACTTGACCCATATAAAACTATATGTCATCTATTTAGAACCCAAAGTTCTAAAAATATTAGTGTATTAGTGTAGAAAAGTAGTTTTCCTTAGATAAAAGTAGAAATCTGGCTAGAATCTTGTCGGAATTTAGAGAATTTGGCCGGAAACTATCCGGAATCTAGGAATCTCGCCGGAATATGCGCTTGAACCATCACCTGGAGAATTAAAGCGCAAATTCCTCGACTTAATGCGCAAGTGCCTCGCCTCGCCTGAAAAATGGGCCTAGGCCCAAGAGGCGATGGCTTTTAACAACTATGGTTTTTATACAGGTGGATTGCAAGTTTATAAGTAGAACCACAAGCGTGAAATATTACATTCCTAATTGAGATATTTAGTATGTCATCTGACATCATTGTTGTCAACCTTGTGTAACAGATAAATAACGGGGCGACTTTTGTGAAGGTTGACAGAGTTTACAGCAAAAGAGATAACTCTCCCGCGTTACTTTTTCTCGGTACCATTCTTGACGCGTTTACGGTTTTATACTCACGGAATGATAGTTATAATGTTTGTAAAGGTTAAGTCAGTAACATGAAATACTGTTACAGATGATGGAGGTGGAATGGATCCAGACGGTATTCGGAAGTGCATGAGCTTGGGATACTCAACAAAGAAAACAAACAACACAATTGGGCAATGTAACTCCGTTTTGCTTCTAGAAGCTTCCACTGTTTGTTTCCTGTATAAAATATTTTGACCGTTGAAAGACGTGTATATTTTTCAGATGGGAATGGGTTCAAAACAAGCACAATGCGGTTAGGAGCCGATGTCATTGTTTTCAGCCGTGCAAATCGGAATGGGTATAGTTTTAATGTTGTTTGATTCTGTTTGTGAGTTTTGAATTGACGATTATGCCCTTAATGCTATTTGAAATTACGGTTTTGTAGACGGGCAACCCAAAGTGTGGGTCTTTTATCCTATACATTTCTACGAAGAACTGGACAGGATGACGTCATTGTCCCAATGGTATATCTAAACTCATATTTTTTAGAGTAAAATGCCATTTTCGTCCCGGAGGTTTGGCCAGTTTTGCGACTTTTGTTCAAAAGGTTTGTTTTTTCACATCTGGATCCAAAAGGTTTGAAATCTTGCCATTTTCATCTGGATTGTTAACTCTATCCATTTTCTCCGTTAAGTCGGGTATTTTCGTCTTTTTTTGCTAACTTAAATGGCAATTCTGTCTTTTTCACTTAATGTAAAAAGACTGATTACCCCTGAAAAAAAATAAACGCCCTTTAAGTTAACAAAAAAAAAAAACCGGAAATACCCCCCGACTTAACGGAGAAAAATGGATGGAGTTAACGAGCCGGATGATTTTGGCAAGATTTTAAACCTTTTGGATCCAGATGCGGATGGACGAAAGTCGCAAAACCGGCCAAACCTAAGGGACGGAAATGGCATTTTACTTTTTCTTAAATAACTGTATGTCTTTATTTTTATTCTTATGTTATTGTCTCATAAATTGGCAGATTGATTTTGATATCTCGAAGCACTGGGCAGAACCAATATTATACGGTACTCAAGAGGATTGGTCTACTAACTTAAAGACAATTCTCGAATGGTCCCCGTTTGCTACAAAAGACGAGCTAATTCAACAGGTTTGTTTACGTTAATACATTCTATACCGAGTCTTTTAATGACCTATAGTATATCAGCTTTCATTGCAAGGTTTTTTTTTTTTTTTTTTTTTCATTTTTCAGTTTGAAGATATCGGGTCACACGGGACAAAGATAATCATATTTAACTTATGGCTCAATGACGAAGGCATCTATGAATTAAACTTTGATGAAGATGAGGAGGTTATCATATTAAACTTTATGATAATAATATTATTATACCTAGGGCTGTAAACGAACCGAACGTTCAGCGAACAGTTCGTGAACCGTTCGACGGGAAGTTCGTTTATGTTCGTTCGATATGCTTAACGAACGAACACGAACAAAAAATTTCGTTCGATAAGCTTAACGAACGAACACAAACAAAGGTATCGTTCGTTCGACTGCGTTCGTGAACGTTCGGTAATATGTTCGTTCGTGTTCGGTTTTTTATGTTTATTTTTCTAAAAATTTTTACTGTTTTATTAATTTTTTACTTTCCCCATATGTATTATTTCTCTCTCTCTGTCTGGCCCTCTCCCTCTTTTGATATCACGCTTCATTCAGCTTATCTCTAATCGATTGAACCCAATATTATCCATCCCTTCAATCTTTAAATGGTTATATTTAACTATTTTCGTTGTGTACGATGTTTAAGATTAACGGTGCCTTTTTTAATTTTCAAAATTAAAGTTCATTTGTGTTCGTTTGCGTTCGTGGTTAGTGTTCACGAACTGTTCGCGAACAACCAAAATTCCTTGACGAATGAACACGAACACAAACTTCTGTTCGTCATGTGTTCGCGAACAGTTCACGAACATCCAAATTTCCTTAACGAACGAAAACGAACATAGCCTTGTTCGTGTTCGTTCGGTTCGTTATTTATACCGGTACTAAATATTTTTTTGCCTGTATAGGATATAAAATTGAGAGATGAATCTGCTCGTTTGACTAAATTGAGCAAGAGAACGGCGGATACGCACGCGCACATTTCCTACCGCCTTCTTCATTCGTTAAGGGTGATTATTTAAATCTTGAAACTGTTAAAACGTTATATTTGGTCGTTGGTATTTTTAATTTACCGTCATCATTGATATATAGTGTTTCTTTTTAGGCATATGCTTCTTTGTTGTACCTTAGAAAGTTCAACAACTTCAAAATCATCTTAAGAGGGAAACCTGTAGAGCAGTACGTTATAGCAGATGATTTGAAATTTCGAAAAGTGGCCATCTACAAGCCACACGTTTCTTCTGCCGGACAGGTAACACTGCACTATATGATATGTAAACTACATATCTATATGTATATGTGGAGTAAAATGCCATTTTCGTCCTTGTGGTTTGGCCAGTTTTGCGACATTCGTCCAAAGGTTTGTTTTTTCGCATCTGGATCCAAAAGGTTTGAAATCTTGCCATTTTCATCCAGCTCGTTAACTCCATCCATTTTTCTCTGTTAAGTCAGGGGTACTTCTGTCTGTTTTGTTAACCTAAATGGCTAAATGGCAATTCGGTCAAGTTAGCAAAAAAGACGAAAGTACCTTTGACTTAACGGAGAAAAATGGATGGAGTTAACGAGCCGGATGAAAATGGCAAAATTTCAAACCTTTAGGGTTCAAATGCGGAAAAAACAAACTTTTGGATGAATGTTGCAAACCTGGCCAAACCTCAGGGACGAAAATGGCATTTTACTCCTATATTTGTATTGATTTGTTTTTAGTAATCTATCTGATGTAGGCTGTTGCAGAGACAACCCTTGGATTTATCAAAGAAGCACCAGCTATCGGAATTACTGGATTCAACGTGTACCATAAAAACCGTCTAATTCGTGTATGCATTTCTATAACCGAGACTTTGATTTAATTAGGATGTTTCTAAGTTTATTAGTCTATATGTCGAATTGTTTCAGCCCTACTGGAAAGTAACCGGTGAGGGACATTCTAAAGGGTATGGCATTGTCGGAGTTCTCGAAGCAAATTTTATCGAACCGGCACACGACAAGCAAGATTTCGAAAGATCATCTGTGTTTTCAAGGCTGGAGATGAAGCTAAAACAGATGCAAATGGAATACTGGTTCGTTTTGTTAAACACCGTCACATTTTAGTAATTTAATTTTGACTTATTTCGGTAATTTATTGCCAATAACACAGGAAAGAACATTGCCACTTAATCGGGCACCAGCCCGATCCAACTTACTTGCGCAGATTGGAAAAGGCTTCTTCTGTACCGCTTCAAACCCAAGGTGAACCGCTTCATCACACCATTCCGGGTCGTGCGGTTGGCCCGAGACCCGATTTGAGCGGTTCACAGATTCATGGCAGAACAAATTACAACAATGACATGCCAATGGTTCGGCCTCCTCCTGGTTTTCAAACGGTGAGTCTTTCCTGCTTTTTTTTAACCGGGATGCTATTTTTGTCAGAAAGGGTAAAATCGTCTTTTTGTCGGCTCTGCAGTTAATATCGGTGAGATATCGGTGATATATCAGTCATATCGGTCCCTTAGTAAAATATCGGTGTCAAATATCGGTATCGATATTATCGGCGATATTGACCGATATTTGACCGATATAACCGATATATCACCGATATTTGACCGATATAACCGATATATCACCGATATTTGACCGATATAATCGATATATCACTGATATATCACTGAATTATTGGTGTTAAATTGCTATAGATATAAATTCTGCATTATATTAAAATTACCGATATCCCACCGATATCTCACCGAGAATCCGAGATAACCTATATTTCAAATATCGGTCCTTTACCGATATCCAATATTTTACCGCATTAACTGCATAGTTTGTCGGTGAAGTTGAGAACCTTACGTTACTTATCTTCTTTATGAAAATGGTCACAGGGTTTGGATCAAGAAGTGGCATGTGCCGGAGATGGATCTAGGGGTATTGATGAAATATGCGATGAAAACATCGAACTGTTCATGAGGTAAAAGTTACTATTTTGCCCCTTGTGTCTGACATAAGAAAGTTACCCTTTGTGCTTTTGTATATGACGTTTAAAAGAAACATTTCTTTTTAAAAAGTTTTGAAAAGAGTAATCTCGGTTGAAAACCGGGAGTTTTTATAAAATTATGTCTAGCATATGGATTTCGACTTAACCGATCATATCTGGGTTAACCATTTATCTTGTCGATTCTGTATGTTGCAGGTGCGAGCAGTATATGCAGAGGGAGACTGAGTTGAAATCTACGGTAGGTCAAAGTTTGTCATAGATTAATATTATGGTGATATGAATTCTTGAGGTTGCAAGATGTGCGGTTTTTGTGAGTAAGTTCTTTGAAATTTTTTATTTCAATTAGGTGTCTGATTTAGAGAAAGAAGTTGCGGACACCAAAAGAAAATGTGCTGAACTTTCTTCACGACTCGAGCTTTTAAGAAAGCAGAAGCTTGTAAGATGAGAAACATCCACGGCTCTCATCTACTTATGATCGATCGGGAAATTTGGTTAGCTAGTTTGCTTTCAAGTATGTTTCAGTTTTTATCCTTCTGTTGTGCCACTGAACTTAAAAGAACAGTTATTGTGTTAATGGTGGTCATTCAAGTTTACTCTTGATGCTTCTGATTGTTTTTAACTTAAAAATCACAAACAATATCACGCGATTTGTGCTCTGCTTGGATGGTCTATTTAACTAACAAACAGTGTTGTAAGAATCGCTTGGCGCTAGTCGGTCGGTGGGGTACCGACTAGCGATTAATCTGGATTAATAGGGATTAATCGGAATTAGTCGGATCGGGATTTCTATATGTAATTTTTAGTTATATATACACACACAAATTTTTATATATAGTTCTTTAAAGTGAACATTTTTAACCTCTCATTGACCCATTTTTTAAGTAGTTGACTGGATTTTATAAGGTTTGGTCGAAATTTGGCTGGGATCTGGCCAAAATTTGGCCAGAAATGGACCGCCATTGACTACCTGGCGATTAATCGATCTTTAATCGGTGAACCTCCGATTAGTGATTAATCGGAGACTAGTCGCGATATTTACAACACTGCTAACAAATGTTCGGGGTTCTATATGAGATGTCGCGATGATGATTGGTCTTGATCATGTTTAATGGCATGTAAATAAACTTGCTTTAAATCGGCTTTACATGAGCTTGGTGATAACAAAATTTGTTTACCGTCTGGTTTGACTGATTTTGATATGTATTCTAGATCGAATCAAACCATAGGGGTAGTCCGGACGATTCAGCTTTGGCTAGTTTAATTAGCTTAGTCTGTACTAAGAACTAAAGATGGAACCTAGATGGGTGGCAAAAATATGTATGCATGCTGAAATAAGAAAAACGGCGATGGAGACTCTAAACCATAAAGCCATAACAATGTTGTCAAGGTTATATGATCGACATCAACTATATTAACTTAGGAGCATCTAAATTTATGCAAAGACAACCCATTAGAACATCTCGGTGGTGCTGTATGATATCCCGCTTTCTAAGTCGTGAACAAGGCTGTAAACACCATGATCTGTTAGAAGGTCTATGGGGTCAAAGCACTGCGGACATGTGTCAACTAACTACGCTATATGCGAGGTGTCAAGCATGAACATATGGGTGTAATATCATGAATATAAGTTACATAGAGAGATACATATGTGTTTCTGTGAGAATGGTCAAAGTTCACTGTGATTTCTCATTTAGCATAGTATCCGTATATACAAGATTAATGAGCTAATTATGTGGAGAGATTAACTCTTTACAAAATTAGAAGATTGACAAAATAATATTTTGAAGTTTGAATATTTTTGTGTTGGCGTCCGTTACCCCCTTCGAGCGAAACAGGTAGTGGACGTGTCACGTGTGAGACTTTTTGTGAAGATATCGGCTACATGGAGCTTGGTTGGAATGTACTTTGTGCAAAGGTGACCCGCAGAGACCAATTCCCATAGGAAATGATAATCTATATCTATATGTTTAGCTCGTGTGTGTGAAACTGGGTTTTGGTTTAGAAATAATGCACTCATTCCAACAATTTGTTTAATCGATACAAATTGTGACCCCGATCTCGCAGATATTTCGATTCCAGCGTAGATCAGTCACCGGGGAAAAACGTGGCAAGTCCTGATCTAAAGATGTTGCTTGGAGAAGGTGGCAAAAGAGCGAAGCGAGGGTCTGAAGGAGGCAAGATGGACGAAGTGGAAGTTTGTTGTCACAAAGTAGGGTCGGACGACCCGGTGGAAGTGCATACAGTTCCCATAATAAATGAGTAAGCCAAATAACTACCGCCACGGTGTTGGCAGTAGCCCTATATTTGGATTCACAACTTGAACGAGATACGGTTGCTTGTTTCTTTGCGCTCCATGAGACCAAATATCCTCCAAGATAGATTGAATATCCACAAGTAGAACGTCTTGTTTCAATACACCGAGCCCAATCGACATCCGAGTAACCAAATAGTGTAGTTTCTTTTGGTTAATCAAAGGTTAATCCAAATGATAGAGTTCCTTTGACATAATGTAAATTCCGTTTGACTAGTTGGAAATGTGAATTTGTTGGGTTGTGGAGGAATTGTCTTGCTTGCTTTACGGCATAAGATAAGTCCGGACGGGTTATTGTGAGATATTGAAGAGCACCGACCAATGAGCAATAGAGAGAGGGGATCGTGAAATGGATACCCGTAGAGACAAAAGTGTCAGTTGTGGTAAGCGGAGTAGCAACCAGTTTGGAGTTAAGAAGTCCCACTTGAGATAGAATGTCATAGGCATACCAGGCTTGACTGAGAAAAAGACCTGAGGGGGTATGAGAAACTTCAAGTCCCAAGAAATAACTTAAGGTGCCTAGATTCTTAAGTTTGAATTCTTTGTGCAATCTGCTTGTGAACTCTTTGACAATGTGCATGTTTTTCATGTGAGAATTACATCATCAACATATACAAGTAAATAAACTAGAACCGCGTCCTTTTTGTAAACGAAGAGTGATGGGTCGACTCAACTGTCATTAAAACCAAGTTGCACAAGAAAAGCACTTGGTCATTGGAACCAAGCACAAGGTGCTTTTTTGAGTCCGTATAGAGCTCGTTTAAGCTTGCACACATGATTTGGAAATTTTGGGTTTGCAAATCCGAGCGGTTGTTCCATGTATACCGTTTGGGTAAGATGGCCATTGAGGAAGTTGTTATTAACATCTAGTTGGCGAAGCTCCCAATCGTAAATTGTGGCAAGACTTAAGACAACACGAATTGTGAATGTGGTGTGCCATCAATTATAGATGTTTTTAGTGCATAATACCATCTAATTCTAAGTAATTTTACGACTTTATAGTTGAATATACTACCTAAATGTTCCTATCTGACAAATGCAAGTTTCTAAGGTATTGGGATGAAAAGAAGTGGAAAACGAGCATAAACGAGGCAAAAATCCAAGATTCCAAGAAAATCAGCACACTGCCAGCTAGGCACGGCTATGCCAGGCTGTGGGCATGGCCGTGCACAACACCTAGGAGCACAAGTCAACAAGTCAACTCCAGAATGGTCAACGAAACTCCACGATGTGCGGAGGCACGACCATGCAACCCTAGGCACACCCGTGCTTTGCTAAAGACAAAACACGGAAGCTTCGAGATTCGACAAGAATGACACCTATCCAAGCCCTGTCAGGACACTTGTTCATGCACAGCCACACATACCCATGCACGCTCGTTCCTATAACTGAAATTTTAACCGAATGTACTAGGAAAGGACGAGAAGGACAACCAACTATCGAGGCCAAGTACTAAGCACGCGTGCCACCTCAGGCACGCCCGTGCTCCCTACACCCGACCAGCCTATAAATAGAGCCTCTTGGCTGTCCATTTTCACCATCCTAATTCACTCACTCTTCTTCCACTTTTCAGACACATACTCTCTGCTCTTGAGAGGTCATATAGGAGTTTGGGATCACTCCGAAGAAAACGCTTGTAATAGCTTAGTTTGTGAGAGAGAGGACTTGTAATCAATAACCTTCACTTAGTTGTTTGATCTTACACTTGATCCATCATGATCCTTCCTATCATCATTGCTTATCGGGAAGTTACTTTGGCCATTTCTGGCTGAACCCTTTGTGTTTCTTGGGCTGTAGATGAAGCTTTGTATGAATTAAATGCTTAACCTTTGGCAAAGTGGTGTGTTGTGTCTTTGATAATTCTTTCTATTCTTCTTTGTTAATGGGGCTTTTGATCGGTTTTTGTCTTTGATCTTGTGGGTATTCTTGATAACCTTGATTATTGAAGCTTATTAGTACACTCATGGTGTGTGATAACCCATATACTAATAAGGAAAATCCTATCTTGGAGAAGTGGTTGACCCGTTTGTGGAAACACATCTTGTGATCAACCCTCGTTTATCAAGGATATCATTGTTTGCCTGCACGGTCCATATGCTAGGCTTCAATGATAAGCCAAAGCTTGGTTATGCGACTCGTCTAACAAGGTCTATATGTTAGGCCTGTCACGGACAAAGAGTTGGTGAACCTATGTTAAAATACTATATGTCTTTATATATGTTTTATTATTATAATGCCTCTCGTTAAATAAAGATCAATCACCTCAACTAATCACAAGCGTCATTAGCAACCTATGGGGAACACTTTGATATACTCTTTAGA
This sequence comes from Helianthus annuus, assembly GCF_002127325.2. Lineage (NCBI taxonomy): Eukaryota > Viridiplantae > Streptophyta > Magnoliopsida > Asterales > Asteraceae > Helianthus > Helianthus annuus. Next base: position 8,863,522 of record NC_035443.2, read on the forward strand.
GGATCGCAAGCAATAGTGATTTGTAGAAGAAAGACGAGTAGTTTGATGTCTTTAACTCAAAATTAGGGATTGTTCCTTAAAAAAGAGTCATCTTGTAAGATTGAGCAATGAATTAACTTTAACCGGCTCTAATTCTAATTTAACCTCAAAGTCATAATTTGTAAAGCTAATGAAAACTCGTCGGTAATCTTAGGTAAGAGCCAGGCTTTTGAGTTAATTAATCACATTACTTGCTGGTAAGCTAACTATAGTTCATCTCAAATGGAGTCGAAAACCCAAAGCAATACTCTTTCTGCTCTTGATATTCTCTACTAATTCTCTATTACTTGCTTTTATTTTATGTTTTTTAATATAAATTAACAAACATGCAAAAAATAATTATTCAACTAGTTGGTAATTTAAAGTTGAGTAGCAAAAGTCATATCCTTTGGATTCGATACTTGGTGTTGGAACTAAAAAGACTACCGCTACGGTACATCGTTAAAGAGTCATTCAACTAGTTGGTAATTTAAAGTTGAGTAGCAAAAGTCATATCCTTTGGGTTCGATACTTGGTGTTGGAACTAAAAAGACTACCGCATACGGTACACCACATGGTGTTGGAACTAGAGTTTTTTTTTTTGTTCTAGGCGCCACTCATGGCTTATCACTCTTTCTCTCTCTCTCTCTCTTCTCTTCAATGGCCAACCCCAACCCAATATCACCATCACCATCATACAACACCACCATATAACCGCCGGATCAGTCCCAACACCGTGCCACCATCGAAGTTTTCCTATCCTTTCTCTCTCCATTCTCACTTATACCCCTTCTTTACCAAACTTTACGTCTGCAACAACTCCGGCCGGAATTCCGACCAAACCTCATTGTTCCTCTTAGATCTGACCAACCGCTGCTCTTTTTCGTTAATAGTCCGGTCTGACCCGTCACAGAACTTCCGGTCGAACCGCCGGTCACCGGCCGGACCTCCGGTCTGATGCAGAAACGACCTGAAGTTGTGAACCTGCCCGGTAAAGCTAGCGGATCCCGGCCGGACTGGTCCGACCGACCGGTACGGTCAGGGTCTGAAAACAGTGAACATAACTCATATACTCATAATATGTACTAGTAGATATAGTGGCAGAGTTTGAACGAAAAATTAGTGGTAGCTGGATTCTTAAAATCCAGATCAGTGGGGCCCGGACTCTTAAAAATCAAACAACTTACATTAGATTTTGTTTTTTTTTTTTTTTTGAAATTTTAGGTAAAATTAGCACCACGCGTGAAAAATCAAGTGAGGTCGGGGCAACCCGGCTACCTAGAAGTTTCGCCATTGAGTACGTGAGCGTGTGTATATATGTAGGTGTGTGTGTGTGTGTGTATATAGGTCAATTATACCAAGAAATTCCATGTGAGTTCAAAGAACTCAAGAAACTCAATAGATGGACCTAATCTTGCCACGTGTTACACCTTTTACACGTAAAACTTTTTTTTGCCAAGAGAGAGAAAAAGAATAGGTTATACCTTTCATCCGTTTACATTATATGTAACATTACATGTTACACTTTTTAGTTGGTTTTTAATAATAGATTTTTCAGATTTTATGAAGTGGAGATGGGTTGTGGAGATGGGGTTTTCCAAGAAATCTCATGTGAGTTCAAAAAACTCAAGAAATTTTTTTTGTTTTGTTTTTAATATATAATCTCAACTATAAATTATTTAGATGGATAGTGGAAATGAGGTTTTCTAATGGAGGGTTCAAATGAAAGAAAATTTTTGTAATAAAAGAATAAGTTTTAAACCAATAGAAATACTACGTATTTAAAGTTATTGAAAGGACACATTGGTAAATTTATAAATTTAATTAATTTATTGTATTCCCCTAAATTAGCTAACTAGTTAAACTTGTAACTCATTTTTAAATACACTTTTTTCAAGGCAACCTAATTTATGGTGACAATTTTGGATATGTGTAGGATGTATATGATAAATTTTGATATGTGTAGAATAAATTTTGATATGTGTAAGGTAAATTTCGAAATGTGTAATTCTTATTAATTCACTAAAAAAATCAATTCACACATGTACTAAAAGTTTTAAGTTCCTTTTACAAGATATTTGAAATCGATTTTCGGACGCCAATATTTTTCTCAAAATTACAGAATTTACGTCAAATAGTTAGAGACTAAAAGTTAGTCCTTGATCCTTTTTCATGTAGAAAAGTCGTTCAAGACTGAATATCAGTCCCTAACTCCATACATTTTAGAATATTAAGAATTGATTTTTAGTCTCTAATATGTTCCTTCCATGTTTGAGACTGAAGATTAGTCGCCATACATTTGGGTCATTTTCTTCTATGTATCTAGGACTGAAATTTAGTCGCCAATAAGTTTCCCTTCAAAACCTAATAGTGCCTAAATTTGTTTGGGAGTGAAATTTAGTCTTAGATAAGGTACTAAAATATTAGCAACTAATTATCGGTCCATAAAATTAGTCGTATACAAATCAGTCCCCAATATTATTGGTGACTGATAAATCAGTCCTCAGTCCCAGATAGTATGTCTCAGAGACAGATATATCAGTCCCTAATAGTTTAGTCTCTAATGGCCACTTTTCTTGTAGTGCTTGTAACTCATTTTTAAATATACTTTTTCAAGACAACCTAATTTATGGTGACAATTTTGGATATGTGTAGGATGTATATGATAATTTTGATATTTGTAGAATAAATTTCGATATATGTAAGATAAATTTCGAAATGTGTAATTCTTATTAATTCACTAAAAAAATCAATTCACATCTGTACTAAAAGTTTTAAGATCAATGGGTACCTGTGACCCTGACCCATACAAGGTGGGTCTGGCGTACCTTATACATACACATGTATAGAGGCTGCATGACTCTTATGATTTGTGATGAGACCACTTTCAAATTGATACATTTTGATGTTACTCATGAAATTTCAATTGGATAATTCATAGAGAAAACAAGAACAAATACACAGCTTTGTTATGAAAACATGTACTATATTAGACCAAAGATACCTAGAGGAACTATCACAACGTTTTAGTTGATGGCTATAACTGTCGACGGTTATATAGTTATATCACCTAGAACTCCATCACTAGGAATTCTGTTGTCCCTGATGAAGCTAGTTGCTACTTACGACCTTAGTGCCACCAACGACCAAGTTGCTGATAGCCCTTTTTTTATAATTCGTTAAACTAAAGATCGATTTAATACAACTTTCCATTAATTAATCATACTAATACAAAGCAACTTCCAATAACTTTATTAATGTAGAATCCGGAAGCAACCACCATGGCCTCTTCCCCTTGGAACCGTTAGGGAAGGTTTACCCTTAGATCCACGAGGGTGCTACCCAATTGGAAGCACAAATGTCAACCGCTAGAACCCATGAGCTCCAAACTACCCTAAATCATAGTAGTTTTGAACAAGCGTATATACCACCTCCTAACTCGTATCAGTTTGTATTCCCGATTAACCAAAATGGTTTGATGATAGTAAAATCATCAGCAATATACAAACACATATAGGTTAGGGCTCAATACAAAACTGTAAATTATTACGATAACAAATAAAATACAAAAAAAAATGTTTATACATATAAATGCATATGTTTATATACACAAATAACCATCAAACTAAATTCTTATATGTTTTTAAATTTTTTACCTATACATGTGCAAATTATGTGTGAGTAATATAACCTACATAATTTACACATGTGTAATAACTAAAAGTTTCCTATATTTCTTTTTGGAGTTCAATAATAACAATAACAAGAATAATAACAATAACAATAAGAATTTATCAAAATGCACATATAATAAAAATAAGAATTTATCAAAATGCACACATTTGAATCACTTAGGTTTACAGACTTTAAAATTTTCATATTCATTGAAATATATGATAAAATTTAAGGAAATTAAATTGCATTTACATAACTAATTGATAAAATGCATTATTTGATTTGTTTACGCTTTTCAACAAGAAATGCCTAAAACTCTATGAAAGAGACTACAATATAGAAATTAATTTATAGAGTTTACAAATTTTCTATCTGTTTATTTTTTTAAGCTAAAAGTTTTAATTAATTTGTTTATATAAATCTTACTATTATTATACACATTGTGCAGGTGAGTCTATTTTTGTATATACTAGTACGTTGGCCATCAGTTCAGGAATAAATCTGAAACTCATGAAAACGTAAAAGATGAAATTTCATGTCCAAAGTACAGTGAACAACTGTAGGTGATGAAGTTGCAATGAGGGCCAGACAAACTTCACATCTTGTCAATCAATCATGCTCAGTCTTGTAAAAGTCGGATTACTCGGCCGAGTACTCGGCGAGTACTCGGTCCTCGGACCCCCTCCGAGGCGACTTCCTCCTAGGCGGTCTCAATTAGTCGGCCTCGGGATTACTCGGGAGTACTCGGTGCCTAGTCGGCCTAGTCGGCGCCTAGTCGGATGTAATCGGCCTAGTCGGTCTAGGCGGTCAACGTGGTTTGTTGACTTTTAATCGGTCAAACTCGGTCAAAATCGGCCTACTCGGCCTTGTACTCGGACTACTCGGCCTTGTACTCAGACTAGTCGGACTTGTATTCAGAATATTTGAACTTTAAACATGTTTCATTTTAAATTATACTAAGTTGACATGAATTATGCTTATTTTAACACATAAATAATATATGACAATTAATTTTCTTTATATTTACCATGTCCGCGTACTCCCCGAGTACTCTCTGAGTACTCCGATTACTCCCAACTCCCCAGTCGGCCGACTAGGGACCGCCTAGCGACTTTTACAACACTGATCATGCTAATCTTTTTGTCTCACCAAGGTTATTAACAAGTAGTGGTTTATGATACCTACATGACTTCACTCTAAGTCCTAACACGTACTAATATATCCACCGTAACCACTTAAATTACGATTTACGTATCCCTGTTGGTTAGCAGGTATTGGAGGAGTTTCATGAGTTTTCTGATAACGAGTTCTCATGATTACAAAATATTTAAAAAAAAAAAATCTTGGCTAGGGTTAGATAATTGTTTTGGTTTTGTTCCTTGCTTGCAACTTTATGGATATTATTCACTTTCATGACACCAAAATAAATAAAAACATACCTAAAAAGGAGTAACATATGCAACACAACCAACACTAGAAAAGCCTAATACATTTATGAGTCATGGGGCCAAATGTTCAGTTAAGGTAAAAATCATTCTAGCTAGGAGTTTCGTGGAATATAACATGAGCAACTATAACAAGCAACCTAGAGATTAATTCATTAATGAATAATAAACGTACAATTAATAAAGACATAAATTATTTATATACATGATTGATGCCTCTGTAATTATGTTCCTCAGTACAAATATTATTCACCAGTAATTTAAGATCTCATTTAAACCAACCCATTTTAAAACTGTAGAACCTTTCAAAAAGACATAAAAGGAGATCTTGCTATTATTTTTTGTGGCTCGATGCATCCAGCAAGATTAATAAAAAAGTCAACCTTTATATAATATATTATTATGTGTACATATAGAGAGAGGGAGACTGTGTTGTGTTATACTTTTGTTGCATGGCTGGAGGGCTCAAAGATATAGAATAAAAGAACAAAATATGAGTCCAGCTTTTAGGCGTAAATGAAGGAAAAGAAGAGATTTTTGGAACAAATTCAAACCACATGACACACAAATTATTGACATTTATAAACCAACTTATTATTTTTTTATTAAATTAAAAACCAAACAAAAAAATTTATGGACAGATCTTGTAGGTGTTATCTGCTACAAAAATGCCCATTACCCTATACTAATGAACAACATTTAACGATAAAAAGTATAAAATAAGACCTTAAATTCAAGCTTGCATCCATATATGTACCATAAGGTTGTGTTAAACGTACCTCATCTGATATTTTCATTAACATACCTCCTCTCATACTAAATCAGTTACATTTTCTCCCTAGTTTTTTTCTCGGGTACGTTAAGCATATAGGAGGTACGTTTAGCCTCACCCATATCAGAAACAGAATTAGAACCTTCAAAGTGGCCGAAATAAAACTAATTAACAAGTCGAATTGGCGTTTATTATGTGATTTATTTAATCTCTTGAAATTTGATGGAAGAATTGCGTACTGGTCATGTAATCGTTGCCGCCAAGAGATGAGTATAGCGAATGGCCGATAAAATTTGCGGCTGCGGTGGAACTACCCGGGATACCTGCGCTGCCGCCGGAAGAGGTGTCGCCGCCCATGTACTGATCTTCAGGCCCTTGATCATAGAGAATTCCTTTGAACAAATGTCCACCAATATTTACTGCTGCTTGATATGCAAATTGGTCTTCGGTTTCATCAATGGAGCTAACTCTTACACATCTGAAGTCTGCTTGTGTTGTCACTTCTGATGGGAAGTTACCTACCTCTAACCCTAGTTTCACAACACACAAACAATTATCATCATATAGTAATCAATTATATGATAATAATTAGTAATATTCAAATTCTCAAGTGTTCATCTGAAAATTTTTATTAGGTGTTTTAATATTGTGAAATATTTTAAAAAATGTTATATTTTATTAAAACTGAGTGACTTATTGGAACATATATAAATCATAGCTATTTACTTAAAATGGAAAATTATAAAACTTGGTTATTATTTGCTGAATTTGTTTTCTTCACTACTCTACTGCCTCATACTTCATATAATCATATTAATTTAATAAAAGAAACTAGGATTCATATATGTTTGATCCAAGTCACATGATTTTAAAAAAAGATTTAACATTTTCAAAATTTTTACGACATTAAAAGATTAGAACACCAAAAGGAAGTTAAGTTTCTCTTTAGAGGAACAACAAAATTTTGAATGAATTTAGTTAAACCCTAAAGAAACTTGGTTAGTATTATCTTAGGTTCTCCCAATTATAATCCATAAGCATGACATAGGATCTCTAGCATTGATTTTATATAAACAAACATTTTTTTAACCTACAAATGAACTACAATGATCAATAAACATGAACCCAAGAACAATATACACCATAAACAATAAAAATGAAAGAAAACCTAATAACCCAACACATAAATCAAGCAATTATTTTAACTGATATATATTTTACTTTTCCTTAACATTAACAATTAGGGTAGAGTGATTAAATATCCTAAGTGAGTGCTATATTATATGCACGTTTAAACTTTGGTTATTAAAAAATATGTTTGGTAAGACTAAAAATATAATAAAAGTCTTAATCATCTTCATCTAGATTTCCTCCCTCCAAACAATCCAGTCACGAGATGCAATTTAAGGTTATCCAATTAAAGAACTTGATGATATATCTTCATATAATCTTTTTATAACATCACACATAAATATTAGAATTAAAAGGTTAGAAAGTATATGTTTAAAAAATTAAAAAAATGAAAGATAAAGATATTATCCACCCAGAAGATTAGAAGAACAAAGATAGGTTTTTATTTTCTTCACTTTACACAATTTTAGAAAGCAATCATTTGGAACAAAAAAATAGTTAATTTAATTTCTATAATATTAATAAAAATCTAGAGAATCTTGGTAAAAGAATCTATGTACCTGAAGATGAGTTGTAAGCAAGTGCAGAATTTGGGTTATTACCCAAATTAGGGTTTCCAGGATCTTGAACCACAGATCTTGTTCTTTTAACAGACGGATGAAGTTGACGATGATGTGCGGCGGATAAGTACTCTTGTCGCTCCCTCCGCTTAGCGGCCGGAACCCACGTGCTTTTCACGTGGGTTTGGCACTGAAACCCTCTGCTCTTGCAACAAGTCCTACACCTAAAATGAGGACAATCTTTCTTGGCTTGGTTTCCACAATCCTGACAACTCACACCACCACTACTACTACTACCACTACCACCATGAAGTCCCATCATCATAAAATTACCCGCGGATCCCCAGGTGGATTCACCTGAGAAATTAATAAACCTCGCATCACCCCCACCCCCACTACCACCACCACCACCCATAGAACTAGCTAGTTCAAAATCTTTTGTAGTAGTGGTGGTGGTATTTGCAGGGCGGTGGTGATGAGGGTTTCTGGTTGTTGTATTACTGTACAACAACCAGCTGACGGATTCTGTAGGGTTGGGATTTGAAGATACACTTGTGTTGATGAATTCTTGTTCGTTATAGCGTGCGGCGGATTCTAACGCGAATAAGCCGGACATAGAGTCTGTGAGTGACAAATATTTTTACAACACTCCAATTGTGACTCACAATAATAATCCATAGCCTAACAAATACAAACCTAAAGTTTATTTATGTGTGCTTTCTCCTTCTAACCCTAATATTTCTAGATGTGTTAGTTAATATTATTAATAAAGAGAAATGGTATTTTTGTGGTGTTAAAATGAGGGTGTGTGGCTGTTGTACGTGAGCATTAAAGAAGCCAAAAATTACAGGTCTGCCAAGCCGCCATGGACATTAAAGCAACCTCTTTCTTTCTTTCTCTGGTGGTGCTGCTGCTTCTGTTTCTTGCTTTCTTTAAATTCTTTAATGGATAGGCTCTGCTGTTGCTGTTGCTGCTGCTTGTTTTGGGGATCTAATATATCTCTCTCTCTATATCTCACTCTTTCTCTCTCTCTCTCTCTCTCACACACACATATAGAGACACGAGAGTGAGAGAAATATGAAAGAAAGGAGTGAATAAGATAAAGGACCTCCAAACTGCCACTTGAAATTCAAGTTTAACCATTTAGTCAACTTTGTATAGGAATGAGCACCTTTTTTTCTTCTTTTTTTGTATTTAAATACTAGCATTTTCAAATGTTTAATTCTTTGTATTTTTAGAACAAGAGCAATTTGTAAAATGTTAGCAATACGCTACACAAAACAATCAGTGACGAACCCAGAAATTATTTCCTGGAGGTGTAAACGAGGGGTTCAACCAAACTTTCGAGATACAGTCGAGTTTTTTTGCCAATATAATACACTACGCCCACCCAAGCTTGTACTTGGATCTGCCCCTGAAAACAATACACGTTTTAATGATAAATGCATAGTTTCAACTCACTCTATTTTTAATCAGAGAAAAGTTTGATTTCTTCCGCGGTTTTCTAAAGGCGAGTGGGCGTCATTCACTACTAGAAAACTAGGTTTTTCCGACCGCAATTTTGGTCGCAAACCAGTCGCAATTGCCCTGTTGCGACCGTTTTCCGACCGGAACTGCGATCGGAAAAACACCCGTCGCAATTGCTCTACTCCGACTAACTTGCGACTGCTGCTATCTTTTGCGACCCAGGTTTTGCGACTTTAATAATGGTCACAAATATTGCGACTGCTCTTGGTTTTGTGGGACTTTGGTTGCGACGGTCTTGATGCGACCGTATTCCGACCGCATGTCTTTTACAAATTGCGATTGTTTTCCGACCGCATGCCTTTTACAAATTGCGACCGTTTTCCGACTGCTTGCCTTTTGAAAAATTGCGACCGTTTTTGCGGTCGCAATTTTTATTAATCATAGCCATTTTCTATTTTAACCTGCATATAATATCAGTTTTAAAATTTACATATTATCAAATTTTCACAATTATAAAACATTCCACTTAAAATATCAAATACCAAAGTTATCATAATAAAATACATATTCAAAACAAAGTTGTTATACGTTTTGAAACCTAAGTCAATGATTATGCGTTTTGAAACCTAGCCCCTTTTTATTACTTCAATGTTTGCCATTCTTTCATTCATAGCCTCTTTCTCCGCCTTATCTTTCTCCACCACCAAACCCGCAATAATATCGTTCAACCTTTCTTTTTCTTCTTTTTCTTTCACTATATCTTGGACTAGTGGGAATGCCCACGCGTTGCCGCGGGTGTCCAGATGCATGAGTCATCGTGTGGTCGTCTTCTGTAGAAATTACAACACGGGTGCTCGCTATCGCATCAATGCCAGCTGTAACCGCAACATCGAGTACTCAAGGAGTTTTACAGGAGCCTGTAAAACAGATATTAGAATCAAATGTAAAGAACTTAGAAATTTTGACCCGATCCGACTCAACCCGCTCATTTTGACAATAATAAATTGAAACATCAAACCTTAACAATGAGATCAACCACCTTATAAGCTGCATCAACAGGTCCTGTTCCAGTAAAACAGGCGATTTGTTTTGTCCCGTCATCTGCTATTAACTTAACTGTTGCGGTTGAAAGACCTAAAGTCCCGCACGTCACCTGTAGATTATAATTAGTTTCAACACGTTTAAAAAATAAAAACTATACGTATGCAAACGCGGCCGTATACGTACCTGTACATCTCCAAACTTCCAAATAACGGTGGGCTGGAAAACCTCATCGGATACCAGTGCTATTAAATCATCATCGGTAATAACCTTTTTCATTTCGGCAACCGATTTAAACCGCCAAAAGAAATCATTAAGTTCCCTCCCATCAATGTCATAACCAAGCTGAACATACAAAATACATAACAACAAAGGTGTCAGTTTCTTCATATTTAGAGATCAATGTGTTCATAAATCATAACTACACTCTACCTCAAATAGTGTAGTTTTCAAAGCATGCTGTCCACTAATCAATAATATTTGAAAATTGTTAGACTACTATATTTCAATAACTCAAAAGAAAGAGTAAAATGCCATTTGCCTCCCTGAGGTTTGACCACTTTTATGACTACTATATTTCAATAACTCAAAGGTTTGGTTTTCCGCATCTGAATACAAAGGTTTTAAATGTTGCCATATTCACCCGACTCGTTAACTCCATCTATTTTTCTCAGTTAAATGATGGGCATTTCCGTCTTTTTAGACATTTTTATTAGAATAAAAACACTATAAGTAATAAAGATCCACCTCTGTTGACTTTCTCCCCATCCAAACGCTTTAATCATCATAAAAAAATGTCTAAAAAGATGAAAATACCCATGACTAAACGTTAAAAAGATGGGGTTAATGAGTTGGATGAAAATGGCAATATTTCAAACCTTTTGGATCCAGGTGTAGAAAAACAAACCTTTGGACGAAAGTCGCAAAAGCGGTCAAACCTCAGGGACGAAAATGGCATTTTACTCCAAAAGAAAATACAATAAAAAGTAGACAAACTGTAATTTTAATTACCTAAGTTTTCCAAGTGTAAGACCAGATTCGCTAGATCTAAAAAGTCCAATATCTTCAGAAGACATGATTTCGTATGTATTTCTTTTCTTTAGCATTCCATCTTGATGGATTCCACTTTCATGAGCAAACGCATTAGCACCGACAATAGCCTTGTGAGGCTGCACCTGCAGTCCACTGTACTCTTCCACCTAAACACAATATTAAAAGTAAACGAGACGTCAAATGTTAAGAATCATATGTATGTAAACGAAATTAGGAAACGAAAGTAATAAAAAGTAAAAACGAAAAAATATGTATGTAAACGTACCTCTAAAGTACTGACGGTAGAAAGTCCTAGATCATTCTGGCAGTGGGTAGAAACGATAACATTCTCGATGCCCGGCGCATTGGCCTTTATGTCAGCAATGAGCTGCCCAAATTCAAGGCAAGATAGCTGGCTCGGGTAATGGGTGACCATCAGAGCATTTTTAATTACTTTTTGATAAATAATTTATGTATTTAGTTTTTATAACAAAAGCACTATAATTCAATCATAACCTGAATCTTTGAGAAATAGACTTAGAAGGATGTATGTATCACAAAAAAGACTAAGATGACTATCAACATGTTCAACCCATTTACCCACTTGCGATAGAAAACAACCCAAATGAACGAATATTGAGTAAATTGGTCAAAACTACCACCTTATTAATAGGACTGATTGCATATTTCAGGCTAACTGGGCTTAAAGGGACCAGAACTTTTGGGCTCTGATCAGGCCTAGGACTTTGGGCCAAGCCCAAATGTGTATTTATAGGACCAACTCAAATGCTGATGTGTCCGCACTATCATTTGTAACACTGCTAAAATCTTTCGACTATAACTCACGTTTATTAATAACGAACTCATTAACCCTTTTGTGACAAGCCAAAATAAGTTAGGCTGGGTGAAGAAGCATATATAATGAAGAAGGCATATTTCAGAAGGCATATATAATGAAGAAGCCAAAAATGCTCCATAACCAACTTGGTATCAACAACCCATATATCACAGTTGTAAGCATGTTCAATACTTTAATCAAAAGTTCGAATATCATGAAAAAAAACAAAACGAGCTATTGCTCGGATACTAGCATGAATCCTATAATGTGGTTTTCTAGTTGTTAGGTGACGATTAATCTCTTCCTTCAGCTAAATTAACAATAATTTAGAGTTCCAATCCGTATTCAGATAAATATTTAAACACAAATCATGCAACGTAATAATACGTTTGAGAAAAAAGAAAAGAAGCATAGCATGATAATACACAAATCGTGCAACATATAGCGCATCTTCGCTGTACAAATAGCCATCAGATTCCACCCTCTTGAAACTCTATCCAAAACAATGTATCTTTGCTATACATATTAGAAACTTGAAGTGGAGTGAGACGAGTACCTTGATTTTTGAAAGTTTATCTCTAAGCCTTTGAAGCTGAACTAGCAATTAACCAGACAAAATCAACGAATTTGTATCAACTCGAGTTACAAAATCAACGAATTAGAGTTATGGATTAATTTCATAGTGAAACAACGAATCTGTATCAACCAGAGTTATCTTTCAAATTTGTATCAACGAGATAGACGAAGTTTATACCGAATTTGTACCAAAATCTGCGATCAATTAACCAGAATCCGCATCATGAGCGGAGTAATCAATTAACCAAAATTTGCGTTGTGAGCGGAGTAGTGGAGGTTGAAGCGGCCATCGATTAACCAGAATCTGTTTAAATTGATTTTTAGCCCTTCAATTCACCACAAAACTGAACATATACTCATATAGTTCGAAATAAGAGTTTATAAAACATTAAATTGACAGTAAACCCTAATTAATCCTTGTGTAATGATGTATATAACTAACAAATATAAATTATACTCACATTTCTAATATTAACCTAAAATTAAACTCAATAATCTCACTTAAACCTTAGAAAACACAATTAAACAATAAAAACACTCACCGCTTTTCAATTCCTGAAGAATCCGTCGTTTGTGAGAGCCTATGGTTGTAAGAATCACGGTTGTGAGAAGAATCCGCCGGTTGCGAGAGTCGCCAATGGGAGCCGTCGGTTGTGAAAGTCGCCGGTGTGAGAGTCGCCGGTTGTGAGAATCGCCGATGGATTCACAAAGATAGAGCGAGAGATGGAGAGGGAACCCTAGATAAGAATTTGGGGGAAAATGCTGTGTTTTGCGATGTTATATTAGAACGGGCGGGATATTTATGGTGGGGAAGGCGTGAGATTTGGTGGTGGTAGTGGAAATGGAAAATGAGAGTTATTCACTAAACTAAAATGTTATTAGTAAATTCATATAAATTAAGTTGTACGTTGCTTTATTAAAATAAAATAAAAGGTCATAAAAATAAATAAATTACTTTATAATTTAATATGAATATGTAAACCATAAACTATATATATTTTTAATGTTTTTTCAGACCGATATTTAAACCTTAATTTTGATACCGATTTGTAAACCATAAACTATATATATTTTTTCGTATTTGCGACCGCCTTAGACGGTCGCAACTTTTGTTGTTTTATATAGGGATGGGCTTTTTTTCCCAAATACCCGTACTCGTACCCGTACCGTACCCGTACCTGTACCCGTACCGATTTTAGGTATTTGGTACATGTATCGGTACCCAGTTTTATTGATTTTGGTATTCGGTACTTTCGGTATTGGTACGAGTACGGGTACGGGTAAAAACGGGTACTGGTACCGAATTCTATGTATACCTTTAAAAGTTTTTTTGTATTATGTTTTATTTCATATTATGGTATTTATAGTGTACTCGTATTAATTTTACCTGTATGGTACCCGTATCGTATTGGTACTCGTACCAATTTTACCTATTTGGTACCCGTACTATATTGGTACTCATGTCAATTTTACCTATTTAGTACTCGTATAGATGCTCAAAAAGTAAATAAAAACAAAATGGTACCAAGCGGGTACTGTACCGAAAATACCCGTACCAGTACCCGTACTCGTACCCGTACCTTACCTATATATTTGGTACGGTATTTAGTACCTAGTTTTGTTCAAATTCGGTACTGGTATTTTCGGTACTGGTACGGGTATAGGTACGGGTACTGTACCAATCCCATCCCTAGTTTTATATATTTCTGGTATTTGTGACCACTTTAAACGGTTGCAACGTTTGTTTTTAATTTTTCTCGTACTTGTGACCGTTTTCCGCCCACTAGTCAACTGATTTCCGACTGAAAAAATGTGGTCACAAAATTTGTGACCGTTTTTCGACCAAATTCGGATCAGTCTTTAAATTTGCAACAATTTTGGTTTTGGTCGCAAACCGGTTGCTAATTTTGCGACCGCTTTATGTTGGTCGCAAATTGTGATCGCAATTGCCTAGTTTTCTAGTAGTGATTGCTAACAAATAAGGTATTTCGAGTTTTCTAATTCATCCAAATCGTCAAGTCTAGAATGGCCGCCTTGAGTTTATTCAATATTTTTACGACAATAAGAAGGTCAACCAGTTGGTGGAGATGAAGCCAAGAGACTACTCCAAGTGCCGAGCCAATTCCCCATAGTCGACGGATAATCACACAAGAAGAACACGTGATCCATCTCCTCTTAATCCGAGTCGCGAAAAGAACAGGAAGTGGAAGGAATTGTAACAAGAAGATTTTGGAAGGTGGGATTCCATTCTTGAGTATTCTCCAAAACAAATCAATATTTTAATTTCTATATTTTGGCTTGAACCACAAACGAGTACCTTGTTTCTAGCGTAAGAAGTATAAATATATATATTATTATGTTGATTTACAAGAATTAAAAGTTAAAATATGATAATTTTTATATTTAAATTATTAATTAAAATCCAGACAAATCAAAACACTGGGCTAGGCCACCATGTGAACTATGTTTCTACTTTACAATAAAATCTTGTGGACTATCGACTAAACTATCCTACACAAGGATCTTTCAGACTCAACTAGTTTATCTCAAACTGGTCCCTTCAACTCTATTGGATCTTTTCAAACTCAAGCATAAACTACAAATATCATTGATTAATTATTATTATTATTATTATTATTATTATTATTATTATTATTATTATTATTATTATTATTATTATTACTACGCTATTTTTAATTTTAAACGGCAAATGTTACGTATGTTCTACTTTACATTTATAATTATAAACTACTTTGTTATCCAGGTTTGAACATGAGACTTCTACTCTAAAATACACATACTTTTACGAAGTGCCTCACATTGGCAGGTTGTTAACAAGTAAGCAAACGATATCCACTTAGACTAGCTATGCTAAAGTTGAGATGATATTAAATAGGTGTAGCTTTGTGGGGGCAAGGAGATGATTCCCTCGGTAGTGTAAATTTTCTGGTATTTTGTTCGAAAATTCTATAAGTATTGAGTCCAACCCCCAACAATTATTTTGACTGAAAATTCTCGGCCTCCACCAATTTTCTTGTCAAATAATTTATACGTATCGTCGTATTGACTTACGAAAAATCGTAAAGAACGTTATTATTAGCAAAATTTTAAACTTAAAGGGGGCTTTTAGGTCTTTGTTTATCTAATACTAATAAAAGAATACTTCTAATGTCACATAGCATTTTCTCATCTAACATCCTTCTAATTAATGTCATATGGTATTTTCATCTTTAATTCATTTATAATATATAATAATTAATATCTAATTATAATTTATGATAATTCATTAATAATATATAATAATTAATATCTATTTCTAATTTATGATTAAAAAATATACATAAGTGAACTATAATATTTAAAACTATAATTTTAGTACTTCTTAAAATAAAATAGTTTAAATTACAAAAGAAAAAAATGTTATCCATATATGAGATTATCTATAAAATCAATATATGAGTTTTTCTAACATATAAATAAAAGCTAAAAAAAGAGTAACTAACCAGAAGACTATCTCGCAACAAGACTAAATTTCTATTGAACTCGGTTTTAAAATGGTAGACAGAGAGAACTTAACGTTTTGAAGTTTTATAGATGAGATAATATTAAGATTTGTAGCTATATTGATTTATGATGTGTTTTCAATTTAATAGAGCTAATAAATATATTAATTTCATTTTATACCTATTTGTGACATAGTCAATTAACCTTTAATAATGAAAAGATTTATTTATCATATATAAACATTTAACTTATATCATAACTTTACAATTACTATTTATTAATAAATTCGTATAATAATTATTAGTTAGAAAAACAAATCTAATTTATGTCATACCAAAAAATTGGCTTTTTACCAATAAAGAGAAAAAGAACAACTTAAATAATGAATTTTGTAAACAGAATTGAGGCCTTAGAGATTTATTTTAAATAAACGTTATTTTTAAAAGATACATAATGGTCAAAATTATTATTATTTATACATTGTTATATGTAACATAATACATATTTACATTAATATATAACTTTGTTTATTACATGTTTTTAAGTATTCAACTTTTGTAATACACGACTATTATGGTATTTTCAGTATTACTAATTAAGATGGGTTGGTTTTCGTGATAAAATCAACTTAATTGTATGAACCATTATATGGTAATGGAAATTCGTATATATAAAGTTTCGTTACTAATTAACATAGGCCATTATTAGTAATATAAAGTTTTTTAAAGATTATATAACTATATCATTTATATTGTACAAACTCGTGTAATACGTGGGTCTATAAACTAGTTAAACAATATATAGTTTTTTTATGTGTAAGAAGTAAGGTTGTTAATGAGCCAAGACGAGCTGAGCTAGGGTAAACTCGGGTTCAGCTCGGATTTAAAATCGAGCTGAAAATCTAAGCTCGAGCATTGCTTGATTTATAACCAAGTTGGCTCACCTCGGCTTTAAAAGAAAATTTTGATACGTAGCTTTTAAAATTTAATAATCTAAAGTATCATTCAATAATATAAATGACTATATCCAAAATAAGTTCCAACGTAATACGTTACAAGCAAAAATCAAGTTTAAACAAATGCAAAATACACTTCAAAATTCAAAGAAATACAATATAAGTTTATTATCATCTTAATCAACCTCAAAATATGTTATAGATTACAAGTGCACACCTGATTACCCACATATAATAACAATATTTTTACAATATATTATATTTATATAAAAATAGTATATATGAAAAGTAAAATAATACAAGTCAAACCTGTAATACCCCGAAAACGGGTTTGGTAATCAAACCCCGTTAATACTAAAAGGCGGGTAAAATACCGTTGGCGATAAAAGTAACCCAGAAAATATTAGGATTTAAATCAATAAACCTAATATTAAATAAAACGTGAGTAAAAGCTTTTAAGAAAATAAAGTTTACAAGAAGCCCGAGTTAATGGGACTTAAAATAAACTTAGTCATAAATATTCCCGAACGCACTAAATTAACTAGGAGTGTTTAACCTAGTTAATAAGAGGAATATGGGTTTAAAATAAGTAGGTTGTAACCTACTTAATATTAACCAAACATGAGGGACCAAAGTTAGACAATTGGAAAAAAAGGGTTAATTTATAAAACAAAAAGAAAATAAAACACCACACACACTAAGTGTGTGTGTGTTCTAATCGATCAGGAGACAAGCTCCATGGGAGCTAACTCTAAACTCAACAAAACCTTCAAATTGGAGGATCAATCGAAGGCCAAATTCGGATTTGAATACATAGAAACGATCACCAAGTCAAGGGGATCGTAAGGTATGTCGAATTTCTAACATTCATGAAGTTGTGAAAATTTGTTAATCTTGCATCATGCGATCTATGTATGAATCATAGAGGCTATGGCCGAATTAATGAAGTGTTATTGCTTAGGAACAAACCCTAAGTAGAAATTGAAGCAAAATTTGCTATGATTTGAATAAATAGATGATTTACCATACTTAGACAAGTGGGTTTTGATGATGTAGAGAAGATGATGATATACACATGTTTAAGATCATCATATTTGATAGTAGAAACAAGACACTTAAATAAATTGCAGGTTTGAGTATTTGATCATAAGTGATAGTGGTTGAATTTTGATGTTAATCTTGGTAAAAATGACTAGTTATGAACTAGTTAGCAAATGTGTAGAATTATGCCCATTAGATGTTTGTTAAAATGCCTAAATGAGAAGTAAAGTGTTGAAATTTAAGTGAAACGCGCAATTGGCAAACTTGACTAATTACATGAGATATGGGATAAAACGGCCTAATCATAATGTTGATTTGCCTTAATTGTGCATATTATATGATTAAAGGTAGTTGACTTTAGAAAGTCGAACTAACCTATGATGAAGTCCAATAGAAGTTTCGACATAAAATCCGTAAGATGAAATAGTCATAATAATGATGACTAATCTAACCATCTTACGAATTATGATGCTAGTTTGACTCTTGACAAGCTAGATAGAGGCTTGGGGAAAGAAGCGGGTCAAACGGATCGTATACGCGGAAAAGAGCATAATCCGGATACAAGGTAAGTAAAGCTTACACTCTAATTATTTAATACCTATTGGTTTGATAGGTCGTGAATAGTAAGTCTTGTTTTAAATTATGATGTTCCGACACGGCAAGTGCGGTCCGGAACAAAAGACAATGGTCATAAATCATGTTTAATGGATAAAAAGTGAAATATGCGAATCTTTGGGTCAAAGGACTCTATATGGGTCTTTGCCGTAAAATGATAATCCGAGGGGTAAAACTCGGAACATATAGATATCCACATTAAATCCAACACACATATAGTTGTGGTGGAAGATTACTTAATAAGAAATGTAGGAATAAGATGCTAGAAATGAACGAAAGCAATTTCAAGCTTTAAAGTGCTTAAATACCCTTTACGGGTCAAAATAAGCATACGAGCGAAAATGGATTTAAATTGTGTAAGAAACCTATGATTAGAACCTAATATGGTAGATAACATTAATTTGAAGAGGTGCATGTGAAATATGGATCAAACAAATATGTTTGTTTGATAAAATGCATAGACGGGTTAAATTCGGTAAAAAGGTAATGGGTCGAAGGTTAGAAGTCTCAAAACTTATTATGTCGGATGTTGGATTTTAACTCCATAAGATGGAGAATTAAATTACGGACGCATAGGAAAAAGAATTGGGTAAAACAGATTAAAATGAGTGAGTTATGCTCGTTTCCGTGAAATCGAATCTTGTTGGGAGTTATGCAGCACCAGCAACAACAATGTGTCGAAAAAAGACCGTGGCGTAGCGCCACGGCCAGGCATGAAACCCTTCGCATGACG
Source organism: Helianthus annuus (assembly GCF_002127325.2). Lineage (NCBI taxonomy): Eukaryota > Viridiplantae > Streptophyta > Magnoliopsida > Asterales > Asteraceae > Helianthus > Helianthus annuus. The sequence continues at coordinate 8,882,925 of NC_035443.2, forward strand.
TGACGGGTGGTGGCGTCACGCGAGCACCCCCGTGGCGTAGCGCCACCGCCCAACAGTGTGAATTTTTCTTGTTTTTTTAAGTTTAAGCGCGGAACTTGTTTATACTTGATTATTAAAGTGTCAAAACTAATTATTTACATGGTTTTGACCGTAGGTGAAGATGGACCTAATCCGGATGAAGATCAAGCGGCGAGAAGAACCAAACACACGTTAAATGAAGCTTCCGCATCAAATCTTGATTTGTGTTGTTATAAATGAATTATGTAAACACTTATAAATTGTTTTTGAAATGTTGTAAACATTGGGGAATGTTGGTATAACAAGTTTTTGTAAAGTCACATTTTAGCATAAAAATGTGTATCTTATTATTAAAATATTAATAAAATCAGACGGGCGTTACAAGTTGGTAATCAGAGCTCAAGGTTAAAAAGAATAAAGTGTTCGGTTCGAGGCTTGATCGCAAATCCGGTAAGTACATGTATGTTAATGGCTTAGCATTTTAAAGTGTTGAAAACAACACATAGGGTTATCATGTGATACACGTTACCCTAATTAAGATGATTTATATAGTTGACGAAAATACGCGCGTTGACGCGTATAGTAGAAAAAGCCTTGTATTATAATACGGGCGATTGTTGAAGTTGATATTATTAAGTCTTGTAAATGTTTAAGTTGAAGGACACTCGCATCTAAAGTGTAACAACTCTCATTAAAACCAATACTTACTATGTTAATTGTCTATTAAGATAACCCTAATTGAGACACCCAAGTGATTCTACGCAAACCCCCAAATTTTCAGAATCATCAGAATCAGGATCAGGGCCCCTAAAACTCAGGGGGGGTAAAACCCTAGTTACGATTATCTTAATAACTATCTGTCAAAACCGAATTTTGAGAAACTGTCGACTCAGCAAGCCTAGTTAGGGACGTGGCTACCTATAGAAAATAGGTGACCCCTCGCACTACGCGAAGCCCAGGGGGGTACCCCTCACGTCACGCGAGGGGGTCCAAATTTTATGTATAAATAGGGGTGTCTGGGACTTGATTTTGGGCACAAAAACGACGAAGAAATTCGTTGTACACGCTGAGTTATAACAGAAATACTCCACAACACACACGATTCACGAATCGCTGCCGCAATCAGGGTAATAACTCGATCGCTATTACGATTCAACGTCCGATCGATTGTAACTATTCAACGATTGTTTAAGTGCTGCTCAAATTGAGTTTATACTTTGTTATTCATCATGATTTCGACTTGAATGTTTGAGTGCTGTTCGAACTCGGACTATACTCTGTCATTCGTTGTGAATCCGTTGAATTGTTAAGTATTGCACCTTATTAATCGTTGTGAGAGTTTAATCTCGTGAATTGTCGTAACTGTTGTATTAGTTACTAACCCAGTTTGTGTGCACTGTTATTAAAATTAGGTTAAACAAGGCTAAATCAGTAGGCTTATACACTGCTTGTTAAATCTGCAATGTGAGTCATTCTCTTTTTATCAAATGTTTTACAATACTCCAAATTATTTTCAAAAGTTATAATTATAGGGACTAAGTCGTGGATATCTTGAATCTCTGGCTATTGGGGTATTGTGCTCATTACTAATTTTCTCCCAGTTAGGTTCATTGACCTACTAGGGATAATCATCACTATTTGGGTTCATTGACCTAATAGTGGTATGACCATCGTCACCATTGTGACACAGCGCCAGATAAATATAAGATATAAACCATTGTAATCGCTCTTATGCTGTAATTTTGTAACTAAGGGTCATTTTATAAAACCTGAATGAACTCACTCAGTATTTTCCCGCTGACAAAACCTTTTTCAAACATGTTTCAGGTAATCTGTTATGATCCAGGAAAAGTGCCGTGAAGCACTACAAGCTTAAGAAAGTGGCTCATGATAAAATAAAGAAACTTGTTTTGTAAAATAAAAGATTTCCCAGTGAAATCAAATGATTGTAAATTAACGGGGTTTTATCCCTAAATTATGTAAACGGGCAGTTTTAAATATTGAAAGATCCTGTTTTAAAAAGACTTCCGCTGTCACCTAAATTAAATACCACGGGATTTCTGTCCCGCGGCTCCTGAAACGGGTCAAACCGGGTCGGGGGCCGTGACAGAAAAAGGTGGTATCAGAGCCATTGATCGAGCCACTGATTTAAGCCAATTAAGTATTTAGAAAATACTTAATTTTTATTAATTGCTATTTTGTGATTCTCTGTTTTATTATCTGACTAATTGTATATAGTATGGGCAGATCTTTATATGCTAGCCAATATAGCAATTGATGCAAATCCTTAAATAATTTGACCCAATTTTTAGCACCTTTATTATCTACCATCTAGAAACCTTATTCAGTAAATAAATAAATTTACAAACAAAACCTAGGGTGTTTTAAATTTCAGTTGTTTTGGTAGTTACCCAGTATGAAACAATATTTAAAAGTTTTTCTATAAAATTTTGTTATAAATTTTAACTTAGTAATTGTGTGTATTTTGCTAAACAGCATGAGTAACTTGTCTAACGCCCTTCAGAATTTAAATCTCTATCCGGTAAGCATAGAGGTTTCCAGAGATTTTAATAGGTATATACCAGACATAGAAGAACCTATAGAATTCAACACTTTACCTCTCGAGAAACCCAAGCCTAAGAAAATGGAAATTGGGGAAAGCTCTAGGCAAATTGAGGGGTTACCATCTCAGGAAAAGCTAGATTTTATAATAGCAAGCTATAATACTATTAAGCCTGATAATGAAAATGTTTTTATTCACTTCTTTGAAACACAACTATCAATGAACTTAGAACCAGCTATTCCAAACCCTTCAATCCATTCGCAAATAGACAAATGGTTGACTAATGAAATACAGTTACAAAACCATCCCTATAAGCTTTTTCCTCAGTTCAATTCAGAACCTTTACCAAATCCACCAATAAGTAACGAGAATACGGCTGAACTTCGCTTTGGTAAAGAACTAATGGATACTGGGAATAGGATCCAAGAGATTGGGGGACAGATCTCCTGGAAATACGATGAGAGGGAACGCCGTTACTAGAATATCATCTGACAAAGGATAAGGGATTTATGAAACCGTGGTTGTGTAATAGTAATAGTAAAATCAGTATGTGTAAACTAAATAATAAAACGGTTGTATATAGAAGCATGATATAATCAATAAAACAAATGAAATTTACAAATTTTGTTCGTTTACATGTGCAATTAAGTGTGACATTGGATTATTTCTTGTATACTAATTATTTATCTATAAATTAGTTATCGGATGGAAAACGCGAATAATGAACCAGTTAATGAGGTTAATCAATCTGAGCAACAACCGGGGGATCAATATATGACTAGGCAGGAGATAGAAAATATCGTTGCTCAAGAGATAGCCAACACTGTTCCAGCAATAATTGCTCAAGGGATAGCCAACGCTATTCCAACAATCGTTGCTGCTGTTAAAAATCCAATAGAACCACAACAAATCATTCCTAGCAAACGTATTTCTGAAGATAACTTCAGTAATAGCGTAAACGGAGGCAATAATCATGTTAATCATGATAATGAACCACGACAAGCTCCGCTCCCTAAGAAAATGAAAGCTGCAATGCCTGGTTGCACTTACAAAGAATTTCTCGCATGTAAACCCACTGAGTTTGCAGGCAATGAAGGAGCGACTGCGGCACTGCGTTGGTTAGAGAAAACCGAGGCAGTAATTGCCATAAGTAAATGTGCTCAGGATGATCAGGTCATGTACGCATCAAACCTTTTCAAAGAAGGGGCGCTAGAATGGTGGAATACGGTGTTACAAGCAAAAGGAAGAAGGATGGCGTATGCTATGAACTGGGAAGAATTTAAGAGCTTTGTAGAAAGAAAATTCTGTCCCGAATATGAAAAGGAACAAATGACAAATAAATTTTTAACCCACCGGATGGTGGATGTAGTTTGTCGAAAGTATACTTCGACATTCTTCGAGTATGCTCGAGTAGTACCAACCCTGGCTTCGCCAGAGCCGGTACTTATTTCTCGTTATATTTGGGGATTGATTGCTGAAATCCGTAATATCGTCAAGGCTGCGAAACCTCGCACGATTGATGATGCGGTGGATTTAGCCAATACTCTGACTGACGAACTAGTACGGACAAGAGAAGAAAATAGAAGGAAGGAAGTAGCCCAAAAGATTACCCAAGGATTCCGTCCGGGTAACCATAACAATTTCAAGAAAGGAGGGAATGGGCAATCTTCCACTAGCCCATTTTGCAATTCTTGCAAAAGAAAGCATTTTGGAAGATGCAAAGGATATTGCAATTTTTGCAAAATTCCAGGGCATCAAGAAGAAGACTGCAGGAGGAAGAGATTTTCAGTCTGCTACAACTGTGGAGAAGCTGGACATCTTTGGCCAGATTGTCCGAAACTGAACAAACTATCTAACAATAAAGCTAAACCTGCAGAAGGAGCAAAGAGGAATGGAAGAGCCTTCCAACTGACTGCTAAGGAAGCAGAGCTCATTCCAGATGTGATAGCTGGTACGTTCTTAGTTTACAACGTTTACACAAAAGTATTATTCGACTCTGGTGCAAACCAAAGTTTTATCAATACTTCATTCTGCCAAGCCCTTAACTTACCCTTGACCACCCTTAGGCAAATTTTTACAGTCGAAACGGCAGATGGGAATTTTGTTAACGTAAATAAGGTTTTGCAAGAAGGAAAGATAGAACTGTTAGGCCATAAGTTTTCTGCAAACCTGTTACCTATGAAATTAGCCGGATTCGATGTAGTGTTAGGAATGGATTGGTTGATAGCCAACCATGCTCGAATCCTTTGTGATAAGAATTCCGTAGAAATCCGTACCCCCATAGGAGAGGTAATTTTAATTACAGGAGATAAACCACGAAAGCCACTGAAATTCATTTCAGTAATGAAGTTAGCTAGTTATTCAAGAAAACAAGAAATGGTGTATATGATTTCGGTAATCATTAACACTAAAAGTAAGGAACTCTAGGACATCCCTATAGTCTCAGAATACCCAGACGTCTTTCCGGAAGAATTACCTGGGTTACCACCTGATAGAGAAGTAGAGTTTAGAATTCATCTAATTCCGGGTACTACACTGATAGCCAAGGCACCTTATCGATTAGCACCCACTGAAATGCTAGAATTGAAGAAACAGTTAGATGAACTATTAAGCAAGGGATTTATACAACCTAGTTCATCCCCGTGGGGAGCACCAGTGTTGTTTGTGAAAAAAAAAGATGGATCGATGAGAATGTGTATCGATTATAGGGAACTAAATAAAGTTACAATTAAGAATCGATACCCATTACCTAGGATTGATGATCTTTTCGATCAACTTCAAGGAGATAGATATTTTTCTAAGATCGACCTACGTTCCGGATATCATCAATTGAAAAGTACAAGAGGAAGACATACCTAAAACTGCTTTCAGAACTATGTATTGTCATTATGAGTTTACAGTCATGCCCTTCGGATTAACGAATGCACTTGCACCATTCATGGACAAAATGAATAGGATCTATAAACCATATTTGATAAATTTGTAATTATCTTCATCGACGGTATACTTATTTATGCCAAAAGTCATCAGCACTTGCATGCACTCTTAACTTTGTTAAGAAAAGAGAAGCTTTTCGCTAAATTCTCGAAGTGTGAGTTTTGGCTGCCAGAAGTACAATTTCTGGGTCATATGGTGAATCATGAAGGTATTCACATAGATCCTGATAAGATAGCAACAGTTATCAAATGGCAGGTTCCGCAATCCGCAATGGAAACTAGGAGTTTTATAGGTTTAGCCGGATACTATAGACGATTTATTAAGGATTTTTCCAAAATAGCTATATCATTAACTAAGTTAACCTGTAAAAACAATTAAGTTTGAATGAGGACCTAAACAAGAAGAAGCCTTTAGGATCTTAAAGTATAAATTATCAAATGTCCTAATCCTAGCCTTACCAAAAGGAACAGAAGATTTTAAAGTATATAGTGATGCTTCAAAACTAGGATTTGGATGTATATTAATGCAACGCAAAAAGGTAATTGCTTGTGCATCAAGGCAATTGAAAAAGCATGAAGAAAGCTATACCACTCAGGACTTAGAATTAGGAGCCATAATTTTGCCCTTAAGATTTGGAGACATTATCTGTATGGAAGTAAGTTTACTGTCTATACGGGTCATAAGAATTTAAGATATATTTTGAGCAAAAAGAATTAAACATAAGGCAAAGGAGATGGATAAAAATCCTAAGTGACTACGTCTATGATATTCAGTATCACGAAGAAAAGACTGAAAACGGCTAGAGATCGCCAGAAGAGTTATATAGATAATAGACGAAAGCCGTTGGAGTTTCAAGTTAGAGACAAAATGTTATCGAAAATATCTCCTTGGAAAGGAGTTGTTAGATTCGGTAAGAAAGAAAAGCTAAGTCCAAGGTACGTAGGACCATTTCCAGTGATCCAACATATAGGACCAGTTGCTTATCGTTTACAACTACCAGAAGAGTTATGTCACACCCCCAAATTCCACCTGCGGAGTAACACCCGCTTGAGGGCGTGACCGACCAGGATCCAGCCACCAATTATACTAAGCATTGGTTAATAGTAAAGTAAATTGCTATCTTGAGTAGTTTAGCAACATCTTAGCTTAAGTTCGATAGTAAGTTTAAACAAAACAGCGGAAGCATAAACCAAATAGTTTTAAAAGATAGCTCATGGTTCAAGATAAATAAAACCCAACACACGGGTTTTGACGATCACTACACATTCCCAAGCAGCAGCTCCTCAGTCACTGGTTACCTGCAAAGCATGCAGTAAGGGGTCAACAATAATGCTGAGTGAGTTCACTAGTTGTCCAGTTTTAATTACCAAAAACTTGTTTCACCAGTTAATTTATCCGTTTATACATGCCATGGGGAGCTACCCCAAAAGTTAGCGACTAAACTGTTTTTCCAATACCGAACACTAGGTACCCGTTTGCGTTTCCGCAGGATGCCCCGATGTCAATGTTCTATCATCATTGACGGATGCCTGAGTACATTAGTTCACGACCGATCCCAAACCATGGCACGGTGTGAGGTTGGTAAAACCTAAATAGCGCTATCAACTAATAACCCGTTCGCCTGGCCCCGGCGACTAATCGGTATTATGTAGTAGGGACTTGAGTGATAGAGTTTCGTTTAGTGCCGTTAGATGCAATCCGTATAAACAGTAATTAACTAAAGGTTCCCAATAACAAGGGAAGTAAAGTAAGTTGTATCCCTCATAGGGGATAGTGTTGTTTGTAGTTACGTTTCCCAAACCACCGGGAACGCATGCTTTAGGTTGTGAACTCACCTTGGGTTGCTCGGTAGATTAAATACCCGGTCAATCACGTTGGTCACCACGTCCTAGCATGGTTACCAAATATAGGTCAAGTCGGGGTACAAGTAATCACGTATAGCGAACACGTATAGACACACTTAGAATGCATACAATCAAACAGTTGGGGTATTGGGCCTAAACAGTAACAGATACACAAGCAGTCCAGTTAACAGATAACCCAACAAGCTCTTTGGCCCAATAACAGCCCAGTCGAGACAAGGGTTCATGGTTTCGAGTCGCAACTAAGGATTGCGACTCGCAATCTCGGTTTCGGCCCGTCATGCTTTGGTTCCGAGTCGCAACCAGAGATTCCGACTCGCAGCCTTTGTTTCGGTTCATCATGAGCTGCTTGCGAGTCGCAACCGGGAGATCTCGACAATTCACGTTGTGGTCTCGAGTCGCAACCAAGGGTTCCGACTCGCAACCACTGTTACGTGCACCTGAATCCTTCTAGAACCTGTCACATGTACTATCCAATAGAATTCTGTTTTCATGAAATTTTGTACTAACCAATAAGATGCCATAAACATGTTTTCTTGTCCAAATTATCATCAAAACAGATCAAAACAAGTATATTCAAATATTTTCATGACATTCATGTTGTTCTTCATATGTTCATACCATTTTAAAACACATAATCTCATATGAATTACTAGGATAAAAGAACACACGTTTATTACCAAACCTATAAACATAATCGGACCTAATCGATATCATCATTCTCGGTTCCTAAGTCTAACATGTTCCATTAACAAACAAGAACCCATAAGATCAAGAAATCATGCATATCATTCGGTCAAAACACTATCAATAGCAATCAATCACATGGTTCGACTTTTACTAGATAAAACATGTTCATCATCATCACTAATGGCATTTCTAGCTAACACATGGCAAACACTTATCATCAATACTCAAGAATCTTAGTTAAACACTTAAATGCACTAACCGGTTGAAGTTGTGGGTTTGAAGGAGCAAGGATTCAACTTCCGAGTGATGATTCCGAGTCTAAATCCGAGAGCCTTGATGTTATGGTTGGATCCGAGAGGGATGAGAGGGTGAGGAGGTGATCTTGGTTTGCTAGGGTTTTAGGGTTTTAGTGAAGGAGAAAGGGTGAGAGTGAAATGAGGGAGAGTGTAAAGGATAGAGTGTGAGAGTTTGGGGCTATATATAGCCAAGGGTGCATCCTTAAAGGTTTCCGAAATGGGCTAAGGGGAGGTTGCGGCCCAACCGGCCCAACCGTTCGCTGTTCACCCGAGACCGGGTGGCCTCGAGTTGAGTTTCGTGGTCTCGGCTCACATGTAATACGCATACATAAATATATAACATACATACATACAACACACTTAGCACAAAGGTCACATAACACAAAAGAAATCACCACTTTCATTTTATAACACATCTACACGCCAAGTTACATCAAAAGGTTTCCCGGGAAAATCCGAAGTGTCACATTATCCCCAAGTTTTAAGAACTTTCGTCCCGAAAGTTAAGGCAGTCACTGTCAAGCTAATGTAGGTGAGAATGTTTCAACGGGGTGTCACATCATCCCCCCGTTAGTTTGGAATTTCGTCCCGAAATTCGGTTGTAGCTTCAGTGCTGGGGTTTTCGTTTGGGAACAACTGGGGATACTTGTGCTTCATCTGGTCTTCCCGCTCCCAGGTAAACTCTGGGCCACGTCGCGAGTTCCAACGGACTCGTACAAGAGGGATTTGGCTACGTTTGAGGGTTTTGATCTCTTGATCCGTGATTTCAATCGGTTCCTCAGTAAAGTGTAGCTGTTCATCAATAATTAGTTCCTTAAAAGGAATTACCAGCGTTTCATCTGATAGACACTTCTTCAGATTAGATACGTGAAAAACGTTGTGTACCGCACTCAGTTCTTCAGGCAGGTTCAATCTATAAGCAACCTTACCGATTTTCTCGGTAATTTCGAATGGTCCGATATATCGCGGATTAAGCTTGCCCCGTTTACCAAAGCGAACCACACCCTTCCAGGGTGAGACTTTAAGTAGAACCCGGTCACCGACCTGGAATTCTAGTGGTTTCCTACGCTTATCAGCGTAACTCTTCTGACGGTCACGAGCTGCCGCCATGCGTTGTCTGATCTGGGCAATCTTTTCCGTTGTACCTACCACCATCTCTGGGCCCGTGATTTGACTATCACCGATTTCTGCCCAGCAAAGAGGTGACCGGCATTTACGACCGTACAATGCCTCAAAAGGTGCTGCCTGAATACTAGTGTGGTAGCTGTTGTTGTAGGAGAACTCTACTAGCGGTAGATGCTTCTCCCAATTCTTGCCAAAATCGATCACACATGCTCTAAGCATGTCTTCTAGGGTTTGGATGGTGCGTTCGGACTGTCCATCCGTTTGCGGGTGATAAGCGGTGCTCATGTCCAAACGTGAGCCAAAGGATTTGTGCATAGCTTGCCACAATTCCGAAGTAAAACGAGCGTCTCGGTCGGAGATAATTGAGGTTGGCACTCCGTGCCTCGAAACTACTTCCTTTAAGTAAATCTCCGCCAAGGTAGAAAACTTGTCTGTTTCCTTAATAGCCAGAAAGTGTGCGGACTTGGTCAATCGATCTACTATTACCCAAATAGTATCATTTCCGCGTTGAGACCTAGGTAGCCCTGTAACAAAATCCATGGAAATTTGCTCCCATTTCCATTTCGGGATTCCTGGTTGTTGAAGTAGGCCTGCTGGCTTCTAGTACTCTGTCTTGACTCTTGCGCAAGTCAAACATTTGCTGACATATGCTGCTGCTATGTGGGCCTTCATGCCAGGCCACCAATATGTAGTCCTCAAGTCGTGGTACATCTTATCCGAGCCAGGATGTACTGAGTAGCGGGACTTGTGGGCTTCGTCCATCACGAGTTCACGTAAGTCTCCATAGAAAGGGACCCAAATGCGCCCTGTCACGTAGTAAGCGCCATCTTCTTTTTGTTCTAATCGTTGTCTAGATCCTCGCAGGGATTCAGCCCTGATGTTTTCCGGTTTCAATGCTTCGACTTGAGCATTTCGGATCTGGGTAGGGAGGTTAGACTGGATGGTAAGTTGCAATGCTCGCACGCGCTTTGGTATAGCGTCCTTTCTGCTGAGGGCGTCTGCCACGACATTGGCCTTGCCCGGATGGTACTTGATGGCGCATTCGTAGTCATTCAAGAGTTCGACCCAGCGGCGCTGTCGCATGTTCAATTCCTTTTGCCTAAAGATATGCTCGAGACTCCTGTGATCGGTGTAAATAGTGCACTTGGTACCGTACAGGTAATGTCTCCATATCTTAAGAGCAAAGATCACTGCTCCCAGTTCCAAATCATGCGTAGTGTAGTTTCTTTCATGCGTCTTGAGTTGTCGAGAGGCGTAGGCAATAACTTTCTCGCGTTGCATCAACACGCAACCGAGCCCATGGATAGACGCATCGCAGTAAACCACAAAGTCGTCAGTGCCTTCAGGCAACGAGAGAATAGGAGCGCTACAGAGGTTATCCTTTAGCCTTTGAAAGGCCGACTCCTGAGCTTCATTCCACTTGTAAACAATGCCTTTCTGAGTAAGAGTCGTGAGGGGTTGTGCAATCTTTGAGAATCCCTTGATGAATCTGCGGTAGTATCCTGCCAATCCCAAGAATTGGCGAACTTCGGTTGGGGTCTTGGGCGTAGGCCAATTCTTTATCAAGTCGATCTTAGCGGGGTCGACGTGAATGCCGTCCCTGTTGACCACATGCCCAAGGAAATGGACCTCTCGAAGCCAAAAGTCACACTTCGAGAATTTGGCGTACAATTGCTCCTTGCGTAAGAGTTCGAGGATGAGGCGTAGGTGTCGTTCATGCTCTTCTTGACTTTTCGAGTAGATCAGGATGTCGTCGATAAACACAATCACGAATTTGTCGAGGTAAGGCTTGCACACTCGGTTCATGAGATCCATGAAAACCGCAGGTGCGTTAGTCATTCCAAAAGGCATAACGAGGAACTCGTAATGACCATAACGAGTCCTGAACGCAGTCTTAGAGATGTCTTCATTACGAACTCTCAGCTGATGATAGCCTGATCGCAGGTCAATCTTAGAATAGTAGCTCGATCCTTGCAACTGATCGAATAGGTCGTCGATGCGCGGGAGAGGGTAACGATTCTTGATGGTGACCTTGTTCAACTCACGATAGTCGATGCACATTCGGAATGTGCCATCCTTCTTCTTGACAAAGAGTACTGGGGCTCCCCAGGGTGATGAACTAGGACGGATAAATCCTTTATCCAATAGTTCCTGTAGTTGCGTAGAGAGTTCCTTCAGTTCTGCAGGGGCTAGACGGTACGGTGCACGAGCTACGGGTGCTGCTCCGGGAGCTAGCTCGATTTGGAATTCGACCTGACGGTGGGGAGGGAGTCCGGGTAGTTCCTCAGGAAATACCTCGGGATAGTCACGTACTACAGGGAAATCTTCAATCCTCTTTTCCTTTTCGTGGGTGTCGGTGACGAGTGCTAGGATAGCGGTGTGCCCTTTTTGTAAACACTTCTGGGCTTTTAAAAGCGAGATAATGCCTGTGACTTCTCCACCTTTGTTGCCTTGAACGATGAGGGGTTGGCCCGAACGGTGAGGGATACGAACCGCTTTCTCTTGACAGAGGATCTCAGCGCGATGCTTGGATAACCAATCCATGCCGATGACGACGTCGAAGCTTCCAAGTTTGACAGGGAAAAGATCGATACTAAACGTGTGACCAGACAATTCTAGCGTGCAGTCGTGGATCACGTGCGTGGCCTCGATGTTCTTACCATTGGCTATCTCGACGATATGCTTAGAACTTAATAATGCAGGCGGGTGTTTAAGTTTCTTACTAATGCGAAGGGATACATAACTGGCATCGGCACCGAAATCAAATAACACAGAAACATAACGATCATCAAGTAGGAACTTACCCGCCACGACGTTGGGGTCGTTCCTTGCTTCTCCAGCTCCAATCACAAAAGCTCTTCCCCTTGCACCATTTCCAGCATTGTTGTTTTGCTCATTGTTCCCAGCTCCCTGATTGTTGTTGCGATTCTGATTCAGCTCAGGGCAATCCTTTCGCATGTGCCCTGTTGCCCCGCATTTAAAACATGCTCGGTTGTTTCCCTGCTGCTGTTGCTGTTGAGGTTGTTGCTGATTCTGCCTTGCTGGGAACTGACTTCTACAATCCTTGGCTTCGTGCCCCATCTTGTGGCATCGCTGACACTGACCCTTGTTACATGCCCCATTGTGGTGCCTGTTACACTTGTTGCACTTAGGGTAGCTTCCCCGGTAGCCACCCTGTTGCTGAGTGCCTTTGTTGTTATCAGTTTTCCTTTGCTGAGCTGGGGCCTGAGTAGAGTTAGCATCTTTGCCCTAATTTCCATCCCACTTTCGTTTGCCATCACTGGAAGTTCCTTCCGCAGCACTGATCCTTTTGGGCAACCTGCCCTCTTCCACAGCCTGGTTAGTGAGTTTGTGGGCAAGACGGACCACAGGCTGTATGGTAGTGAGGTTGGCCGAGGTCACATGGCTCCTGATTTCTGGGGCTAAGCCTTTGATGTACAATTCGATCCTTCGATACATGGGTCGGGACATGTTTGGGCAAAGAGCAGCATAGTCGTTGGACAGCTTGGTGTAGGTCTCAATCTCTGACCCAACCATCTTGAGTTCATAGTACTCGTCCTCGAGTTTGTGGATGTCATCCCTGTGACAGTACTCTTCCTTGATCATATCCTTGAAATCTTCCCATGCAGTGGCGTTAGCAGTCTCCAAACCAACCATTTGAATTTGCGCCTTCCACCACGAAAGTGCGCTTCCCTCAAGAGTACCAGTAGCAAACTTCACCCAATTAGCAGGGGGACACTCGCAGACAGCAAAGACAGCTTCGACCTTCTCGATCCAGTGCAGAAGACCTATGGCACCCTCAGTGCCACTGAATGGAAGAGGCTTGCAATCCATGAAGGTCTTGAAGGTACAGACACGTGGTTGCACAGGCGCATGCTGACCTGTTGTGGGAGCGATACGAATAGGTTTAGAGGTGAAAAGACGATGTGGCGGTAGGATCTAAACATCCTAAAACAACAAGCTTACCTCTTGGGTGAGCTGCGAAAGCTGCAGCCACCGTGTTGATCAGGTTAGTGAACTGAGCCTGAGTCATGTTGACGTTTCCTCGTCCGCGTCCACTCATTGTCTTCATAACCAAAAAACATAGTATGAGTGTGGTGTCGTAACATAGCGAGAATGAGATAGAAGAGGGGAGGCGTATCTATCTAATCAGGCAAACTAGTACGTATAGCAAAGCAGAAAGCATAGGACAAACAAGCAAGTAAATATGGGTCCGAGCTATGAGGTCAGATAAGTCGATCCTTGCACTTGGAGTGTAGTGTCGTCACGAGTCACGGGTTATAGTCTGGTTTTTCTCAAAAAGATTTTTCCCCTTTTTAAAACCAAGTTCACTATAACCAATGGCTCTGATACCAATCTGTCACATCCCCAAATTCCACCTGCGGAGTAACACCCGCTTGAGGGCGTGACCGACCAGGATCCAGCCACCAATTATACTAAGCATTGGTTAATAGTAAAGTAAATTGCTATCTTGAGTAGTTTAGCAACATCTTAGCTTAAGTTCGATAGTAAGTTTAAACAAAACAGCGGAAGCATAAACCAAATAGTTTTAAAAGATAGCTCATGGTTCAAGATAAATAAAACCCAACACACGGGTTTTGACGATCACTACACATTCCCAAGCAGCAGCTCCTCAGTCACTGGTTACCTGCAAAGCATGCAGTAAGGGGTCAACAATAATGCTGAGTGAGTTCACTAGTTGTCCAGTTTTAATTACCAAAAACTTGTTTCACCAGTTAATTTATCCATTTATACATGCCATGGGGAGCTACCCCAAAAGTTAGCGACTAAACTGTTTTTCCAATACTGAACACTAGGTAACCGTTTGCGTTTCCGCAGGATGCCCCGATGTCAATGTTTTATCATCATTGACGGATGCCTGAGTACATTAGTTCACGACCGATCCCAAACCATGGCACGGTGTGAGGTTGGTAAAACCTAAATAGCGCTATCAACTAATAACCCGTTCGCCTGGCCCCGGCGACTAATCGGTATTATGTAGTAGGGACTTGAGTGATAGAGTTTCGTTTAGTGCCGTTAGATGCAATCCGTATAAACAGTAATTAACTAAAGGTTCCCAATAACAAGGGAAGTAAAGTAAGTTGTATCCCTCATAGGGGATAGTGTTGTTTGTAGTTACGTTTCCCAAACCACCGGGAACGCATGCTTTAGGTTGTGAACTCACCTTGGGTTGCTCGGTAGATTAAATACCCGGTCAATCACGTTGGTCACCACGTCCTAGCATGGTTACCAAATATAGGTCAAGTCGGGGTACAAGTAATCACGTATAGCGAACACGTATAGACACACTTAGAATGCATACAATCAAACAGTTGGGGTATTGGGCCTAAACAGTAACAGATACACAAGCAGTCCAGTTAACAGATAACCCAACAAGCTCTTTGGCCCAATAACAGCCCAGTCGAGACAAGGGTTCATGGTTTCGAGTCGCAACTAAGGATTGCGACTCGCAATCTCGGTTTCGGCCCGTCATGCTTTGGTTCCGAGTCGCAACCAGAGATTCCGACTCGCAGCCTTTGTTTCGGTTCATCATGAGCTGCTTGCGAGTCGCAACCGGGAGATATCGACAATTCACGTTGTGGTCTCGAGTCGCAACCAAGGGTTCCGACTCGCAACCACTGTTACGTGCACCTGAATCCTTCTAGAACCTGTCACATGTACTATCCAATAGAATTCTGTTTTCATGAAATTTTGTACTAACCAATAAGAGGCCATAAACATGTTTTCTTGTCCAAATTATCATCAAAACAGATCAAAACAAGTATATTCAAATATTTTCATGACATTCATGTTGTTCTTCATATGTTCATACCATTTTAAAACACATAATCTCATATGAAATACTAGGATAAAAGTCACACACGTTTATTACCAAACCTATAAACATAATCGGACCTAATCGATATCATCATTCTCGGTTCCTAAGTCTAACATGTTCCATTAACAAACAAGAACCCATAAGATCAAGAAATCATGCATATCATTCGGTCAAAACACTATCAATAGCAATCAATCACATGGTTCGACTTTTACTAGATAAAACATGTTCATCATCATCACTAATGGCATTTCTAGCTAACACATGGCAAACACTTATCATCAATACTCAAGAATCTTAGTTAAATACTTAAATGCACTAACCGGTTGAAGTTGTGGGTTTGAAGGAGCAAGGATTCAACTTCCGAGTGATGATTCCGAGTCTAAATCCGAGAGCCTTGATGTTATGGTTGGATCCGAGAGGGATGAGAGGGTGAGGAGGTGATCTTGGTTTGCTAGGGTTTTAGGGTTTTAGTGAAGGAGAAAGGGTGAGAGTGAAATGAGGGAGAGTGTAAAGGATAGAGTGTGAGAGTTTGGGGCTATATATAGCCAAGGGTGCATCCTTAAAGGTTTCCGAAATGGGCTAAGGGGAGGTTGCGGCCCAACCGGCCCAACCGTTCGCTGTTCACCCGAGACCGGGTGGCCTCGAGTTGAGTTTCGTGGTCTCGGCTCACATGTAATACGCATACATAAATATATAACATACATACATACAACACACTTAGCACAAAGGTCACATAACACAAAAGAAATCACCACTTTCATTTTATAACACATCTACACGCCAAGTTACATCAAAAGGTTTCCCGGGAAAATCCGAAGTGTCACATTATCCCCAAGTTTTAAGAACTTTCGTCCCGAAAGTTAAGGCAGTCACTGTCAAGCTAATGTAGGTGAGAATGTTTCAACGGGGTGTCACATCATCCCCCCATTAGTTTGGAATTTCGTCCCGAAATTCGGTTGTAGCTTCAGTGCTGGGGTTTTCGTTTGGGAACAACTGGGGATACTTGTGCTTCATCTGGTCTTCCCGCTCCCAGGTAAACTCTGGGCCACGTCGCGAGTTCCAACGGACTCGTACAAGAGGGATTTGGCTACGTTTGAGGGTTTTGATCTCTTGATCCGTGATTTCAATCGGTTCCTCAGTAAAGTGTAGCTGTTCATCAATAATTAGTTCCTTAAAAGGAATTACCAGCGTTTCATCTGATAGACACTTCTTCAGATTAGATACGTGAAAAACGTTGTGTACCGCACTCAGTTCTTCAGGCAGGTTCAATCTATAAGCAACCTTACCGATTTTCTCGGTAATTTCGAATGGTCCGATATATCGCGGATTAAGCTTGCCCCGTTTACCAAAGCGAACCACACCCTTCCAGGGTGAGACTTTAAGTAGAACCCGGTCACCGACCTGGAATTCTAGTGGTTTCCTACGCTTATCAGCGTAACTCTTCTGACGGTCACGAGCTGCCGCCATGCGTTGTCTGATCTGGGCAATCTTTTCCGTTGTACCTACCACCATCTCTGGGCCCGTGATTTGACTATCACCGATTTCTGCCCAGCAAAGAGGTGACCGGCATTTACGACCGTACAATGCCTCAAAAGGTGCTGCCTGAATACTAGTGTGGTAGCTGTTGTTGTAGGAGAACTCTACTAGCGGTAGATGCTTCTCCCAATTCTTGCCAAAATCGATCACACATGCTCTAAGCATGTCTTCTAGGGTTTGGATGGTGCGTTCGGACTGTCCATCCATTTGCGGGTGATAAGCGGTGCTCATGTCCAAACGTGAGCCAAAGGATTTGTGCATAGCTTGCCACAATTCCGAAGTAAAACGAGCGTCTCGGTCGGAGATAATTGAGGTTGGCACTCCGTGCCTCGAAACTACTTCCTTTAAGTAAATCTCCGCCAAGGTAGAAAACTTGTCTGTTTCCTTAATAGCTAGAAAGTGTGCGGACTTGGTCAATCGATCTACTATTACCCAAATAGTATCATTTCCGCGTTGAGACCTAGGTAGCCCTGTAACAAAATCCATGGAAATTTGCTCCCATTTCCATTTCGGGATTCCTGGTTGTTGAAGTAGGCCTGCTGGCTTCTGGTACTCTGTCTTGACTCTTGCGCAAGTCAAACATTTGCTGACATATGCTGCTATGTGGGCCTTCATGCCAGGCCACCAATATGTAGTCCTCAAGTCGTGGTACATCTTATCCGAGCCAGGATGTACTGAGTAGCGGGACTTGTGGGCTTCGTCCATCACGAGTTCACGTAAGTCTCCATAGAAAGGGACCCAAATGCGCCCTGTCACGTAGTAAGCGCCATCTTCTTTTTTATTAAGGTAAGGAGGATGAGATTTTTATTAAGGTGAGGAGGATGTAACAACTCTCACTAAAACCAATACTTAGTATGTTAATTGTCTATTAAGAAAACCCTAATTGAGACACCCAAGTGATTCTACGCAAACCCTAAAATTTTCAGAATCATCAGAATCAGGATCAGGGCCCCTAAAACTCGGGGGGGGGGGGGGGGGGTAAAACCCTAGTTACGATTATCTTAATAACTATCTGTCAAAACCGAATTTTGAGAAACTGTCGACTCAGCAAGCCTAGTTAGGGACGTGGCTACCTATAGAAAATAGGTGACCCCTCCCACTACGTGAAGCCCATGGGGGTACCCCTCGCGTCACGCGAGGGGGTCCAAATTTTATGTATAAATAGGGGTGTCTGGGACTTGATTTTGGGCACAAAAACGACGAAGAAATTCATTGTACACGCTGAGTTATAACAGAAATACTCCACAACACACACGATTCACGAATCGCTGCCGCAATCAGGGTAATAACTCGATCGCTATTACGATTCAACGTCCGATCGATTGTAACTATCCAACGATTGTTTAAGTGCTGCTCAAATTGAGTTTATACTTTGTTATTCATCGTGATTTCGACTTGAATGTTTGAGTGTTGTTCGAACTCGGACTATACTCTGTCACTCGTTGTGAATCCGTTGAATTGTTAAGTATTGCACCTTATTAATCGTTGTGAGAGTTTAATCTCGTGAATTGTCGTAACTGCTGTATTAGTTACTAACCCAGTTTGTGTGCACTGTTATTAAAATTAGGTTAAACAAGGCTAAATCAGTAGGCTTATACACTGCTCGTTAAATCTGCAATGTGAGTCATTCTCTTTTTATCAACTGTTTTACAGTACTCCAAATTATTTTCAAAAGTTATAATTACAAGGACTAAGTCGTGGATATCTTGAATCACTGGCTATTGGGGTATTGTGCACATTACTAATTTTCTCCCAGTTAGGTTCATTGACCTACTAGGGATAATCATCACTATTTGGGTTCATTGACCTAATAGTGGTATGACCATCGTCACCATTGTGACATGTCACCATTGTGACACAGTGCCAGATAAATATAAGATATAAACCATTGTAATCGCTCTTATGTTGTAATTTTATAACTAAGGGTCATTTTATAAAACCTGAATGAACTTACTCGGTATTTTCCCGCTGACAAAACCTTTTTCAAACATGTTTCAGGTAATCTGTTATGATCCAGGAAAAGTGCCGTGAAGCACTACAAGCTTAAGAAAGTGGCTCATGATAAAATAAAGAAACTTGTTTTGTAAAATAAAAGATTTCCCAGTGAAATCAAATGATTGTAAATTACCGGAGTTTTATCCCTAAATTATGTAAACGGGCAGTTTTAAATATTGAAAGATCCTGTTTTAAAAAGACTTCCGCTGTCACCTAAATTAAATACCACGGGATTTCTGTCCCGCGGCTCCTGAAACGGGTCAAACCGGGTCGGGGGCCGTGACATAAAGATAGCGGGAGTCTAACAAATTGCGGACTTGACGGAGGAACGGTCCAAAGTACGACAAGTAGAACATGCTCACCAAGGACCTAAATCGCGTAGCGATCGCGAACAAGGCTAATGGCAAGAAAAGCCTGTCAGGGCAAGCGTTACCAGGTGCATATTTTAAATTTAATTGCACATATAGTAATATTAAACAAATACGTAGAGATTGAAAGTTGCATATGTAGATTGAAAACTTGGAAAAACCCGAATAGAAAACCTATCCGGGTTATTGTTTCCAAGAGAAACGAATAGAGGCATTACTTACATGGGGTGTAATGTGAAAATTATAAAAAGGTCATGTATACCAGGTGTTGATCGCTTACTCTGGCCAAGTAAGTGGTGAGCACGTGGTACCATGAACTTTTTATGATGGACATACTTACATCCGATGTAGTAAGGACAGGGTAAATGGGACAAATTAAAAGGTACCTAAATGAATCAAATGAGCAAAATATTTGATAATAATGTAAACGCACAGCCGAGTGACGGAAGCGTATTATAATAGGATAATGAGCCCGAGTGAAGGGACAAGGATTAATGTAAAATGATTAAGATATGCATTGGGAGGGAGTGTACTTACACTCGAACCCGGAAAAATCCAAACATGTAAAATGATTAAGATATGCAATGGGAGGGGGTGTACTTACACTCGAACCCGGAAAATACAAACATGTAAATTGATTAAGATATCCATCGGGAGGGGGTGTACTTACACTCGAACCCGGAAAATACAAACATGTAAATTGATTAAGATATGCATCGGGAGGGGGTGTACTTACACTCGAACCCAGAGAATACAAACATGTAATGATTAAGATATGCATCGGGAGGGGGGTGTACTTACACTCGAACCCGGAAAATGCAAATATGTCTCTTAACGGGCATTTTTGTAAAACGTCAAACTTGAGGACAAAGTTGGAATAAAAAAGTGAAACGAGGTCTTAATGCATACCGGGAGGGTTGCAATAATAATGACTTCGGTAAAACAACCGGTTGATGGGTAGGAATTTTAACGCATGTGTAAACCAAGAGACGTGAACGCAGGTTAAAAAAATCAAAATACTTGGATTGTGAGTTATGACTATAAAATTTCGTAAATAGAAATGTTGAATAAATATGTTGAACCAAACTAGGTTGAACATGTTAAATAAAGAATAAAGTTGATTGTTTATAAGTGATGAATTTCACATTAACAACTCAAACAGGTTGAATACAATAAAATGCCGGATGGCACAAATAAACGCTAGCCAGATAAAGGTATCGTTAAATGCAAAAGAGTAATGAGCCCAGTAATGGGACATAACCAAATAAGAATATTTGCAAACCAAATAACAGTAAGCATAAGAAGAACTGACGCATAAATGACGTGAGAAGTCATAAAGTCGGAAAATTGTCCGAAAGAAAACAATTGTAGCCACGAAACTACAATCAAGGTTAACGGAACTTAAGCTTGAAACCAAATGATTCTTCAAACAAAAAACAGGGTGCCTTGACACCAAACATGTATTTTAAGAATGACATGAGCAAGGAATGATCTACGGGATCAATATAACCTTTGGGGTTATAAACAATGGAAAGGTCTATGAGGATAAAACGACCCACGGGTCATGATTAAAAAGAAATAAATTACAAGGACTTCGCCCTAAAAAGATGAAAATCTAATCAAAATAGCCCATAAGGCTAAGTGATAAAACCTACGGGTTAATTAGACAAAGCGAGAGGATCAGTTGAGAATCCCCGCACAAAATAACGAGATCACAGTCAAGAAGTGTAATGTGAAGTACAATCACATTATAACCGAGCGATAAATATTGCTAAGTTAATTAAACTAGTGGAAATAACGAGATTACGTTATTTCAAGTTGTATTATGTCGTATAAGATACGTAGGTGATTAATAACCAAACAGATATTACCACACTTTTCTGGTAATACTAACAATTGGTTAAAATATGGGCAATGCTCAATGGATTATCGAGAGCAAATGCATAAGTTAAACTCGATAAACTATGTAAGAAAAGGTTTCGAGGACGAAACATCTTTAAGGGAGGTAGACTTGTAACACCCCGAAAACGGGTTTGGTAATCAAACCCCGTTAATACCAAAAGGCGGGTAAAATACCGTTGGCGGTAAAAGTAACCCAGAAAATATTAGGATTTAAATCAATAAATCTAATATTAAATAAAACGTGAGTAAAAGCTTTTAAGAAAATAAAGTTTACAAGAAGCCCGAGTTAACGAGACTTAAAATAAACTTAGTCATAAATATTCCCGAACGCACTAAATTAACTAGGAGTGTTTAACCTAGTTAATAAGAGGAATATGGATTTAAAATAAGTAGGTTGTAACCTAGTTAATATTAACCAAACATGAGGGACCAAAGTTAGACAATTGGAAAAAAAGGGTTAATTTATAAAAAAAAAAAAGAAAATAAAACACCACACACACTAAGTGTGTGTGTGTGTTCTAATCGACCAGGAGACAAGATCCATGGGAGCTAACCCTAAACTCAACAAAACCTTCAAATTGGAGGATCAATCGAAGGCCAAATTCGGATTTGAATACATAGAAACGATCACCAAGTCAAGGGGATCGTAAGGTATGTCGAATTTCTAACATTCATGAAGTTGTGAAAATTTGTTCACCTTGCATGATGCTATCTATGTATGAATCATAGAGGCTATGGCCGAATTAATGAAGTGTTATTGCTTAGGAACAAACCCTAAGTAGAAATTGAAGTAAAATTTGCTATGATTTGAATAAATAGATGATTTACCACACTTAGACAAGTGGGTTTTGATGATGCAGAGAAGATGATGATATACACATGTTTAAGATCATCATATTTGATAGTAGAAACAAGACACTTAAACAAATTGCAGGTTTGAGTATTTGATCATAAGTGATAGTGGTTGAATTTTGATGTTAATCTTGATAAAAATGACTAGTTATGAACTAGTTAGTAAATGTGTAGAATTATGCCCATTAGGTGTTTGTTAAAATGTCTAAATGAGAAGTAAAGTGTTGAAATTCAAGTGAAACGCGTAATTGGCAAACTTGACTAATTACATGAGATATAGGATAAAACGGGTTCTAATCATAATGTTGATTTGCCTTAATCATGCATATTATATGATTAAAGGTAGTTGACTTTAGAAAGACGAACTAACCTATGATGAAGTCCAATAGAAGTTTCGACATAAAATCCGTAAGATGAAATAGTCATAACAATGATGACTAATCTAACCATCTTACGAATTATGATGCTAGTTTGACTCTTGACAAGCTAGATGGAGGCATGGGGAAAGAAGCGGGTCAAACGGATCGTATACGCGGAAAAGAGCATAATCTGGATACAAGGTAAGTAAAGCTTACACTCTAATTATTTAATACCTATTGGTTTGATAGGTCGTGAATAGTAAGTCTTGTTTTAAATTATGATGTTCCGACACGGCAAGTGCGGTCCGGAACAAAAGACAATGGTCATAAATCATGTTTAATGGATAAAAAGTGAAATATGCGAATCTTTGGGTCAAAGGACTCTATATGGGTCTTTGCCATAAAATGATAATCCGAGGGGTAAAACTCGGAACATATAGATATCCACATTAAATCCAACACACATATAGTTGTGGTGGAAGATTACTTAATAAGAAATGTAGGAATAAGATGCTAGAAATGATTGAAAGCGATTCAAGCTTTAAAGTGCTTAAATACCCTTTACGGGTCAAAATAAGCATACGAGCGAAAACGGGTTTAAATTGTGTAAGAAACCTGTGATTAGAACCTAACATGGTAGATAACATTAATTTGAAGAGGTGCATGTGAAATATGGATCAAACAAATATGTTTGTTTGATAAAATGCATAAACGGGTTAAAATTCGGTAAAAAGGTAATGGGTCGAAGGTTAGAAGTCTCAAAACTTATTATGTCGGATGTTGTATTTTAACTCCATAAGATGGAGAATTAAATTACGGACGCATAGGAAAAAGAATCGGGTAAAATGGATTAAAAATGAGTGAGTTATGCTCGTTTCCATGAAATCGAATCTTGTTGGGAGTTATGCAGCACCAGTAACAACAATCTGTCGAAACAAGACCGTGGCGTAGCGCCATGGCCAGGCATGAAACCCGCCGCGCGACGCGACGGGTGGTGGCGTCATGCGAGCACCCCCGTGGCGTAGCGCCACCGCCCAACAGTGTGGATTTTTCTTGTTTTGTTAAGTTTAAGCGCGGAACTTGTTTATACTCGATTATTAAAGTGTCAAAACTAATTATTTACATGGTTTTGACCGTAGGTGAAGATGGACCTAATCCGGATGAAGATCAAGCGGCGAGTAAGAACCGAACACACGTTAAATGAAGCTTCCGCGTCAAATCTTGATTTGTGTTGTTATAAGTGAATTATGTGAACACTTATAAATTGTTTTTGAAATGTTGTAAACATTTGGGAATGTTGGTATAACAAGTTTTTGTAAAGTCACATTTTAGCATGAAAATGTGTATCTTATTATTAAAATATTAATAAAATCAGACGGGCGTTACAAAACCGAGCCAATCCGGCTTGTTACGAATCGAGCTCAACTAGACTCGCTTTCTAATTGAGTTGGGTAGGTTCGACTCAGTTTCAAGCTGAGCCATATCAAACGAGTTTTTTTTTTCAAATTAAATCTGAGCAAGTTTTGAGTAACGACCTTTTTGGACAACCCTAGACTAAGAACGGTCCTTTAGATGAATGAAGAATAACTTTGGAATTATTTCTTATAAAAAGATATGTGTTTATATGGTTACATCATTTCTTTTCTTAAATTTGTTGCTCTCTCTCTATGTATCCGTGTGGAGGCGCTTTTTGTGTTGTACTAGTGTTTTTTAACAATATGTATATAAATGTTATAGTGTTTTATAATTGTTTTGAATTGACAGTTATAGTTGATATAAATTTTAATTTAATTGACAAAATTTGTAAAAAAATTATTAAATAATGAAAATTTGTTAAGAATTTGTTGTCGTCGTCCTGCCATTACAATCGTAGCTCTTGTCCCCAAAGCCCTACCATCAGGCTTATATTCATTATCGTTTTTTTCCACCACGAAACATATTATAAAGCTGGCTCCAACCCTGAGTTTAATAACCAGAACGAGTCACAAGTCAAGAACTTGTCATATGATTTTAAAATCAGAACATAATCATATCTGGCACCGACCCTAAATTTAAAAAAAATGTATTAAAGTTACACCAAGTTTGAAGAATGAAGATTAAAAAAGAGAAAATCTAAATAGAGATAGAAGATGTTACTAGCATGACAACAAGAATCAATGTGCTTTTAAATCTTAATATTATTCTTCTTTTCCATTATTTCTTTCAAGTTTTACATTGAATCAAAATGCCGTCTAGCTTGAGGAGCATGTTAGCAATATCTATCTCTTATATTAAAGCAAAATAGTGTTGACTATTTGACTTTGATGTGGCTATTCTCTTTGGCCAGAGAATTGTGATTTTGGGCGGCATTTTCCTCTCCTCTCTATTTCCTTCAATTTCCTTCAATTCTTGAACCGCCTTCTTCAATATAGAAACCCCAATCAATTCTCAATCAGTTGAAATCTTCTCCAAAATTATGAATGCCTTTCCATTGTCTATGTCAGAGAATTCAAACGCAAATCCTTCTCTGTGCTTCCAATCCTCTTCGATCCACACCATGAAATCCCCAGGTATTCAATCGCCAATTCACTCACACGGTTTCAGATTTCGAACCCTAATCGAGTAATTGGATCAGTAAGCTATTATAACCCTCGAACTCTCAATTCCATCTCTATTCTCACGCTTTTTTTTTGTTTCCCGCAGGTTACACCACATCTTCAGTTTGGATCGTGATTTGTGAACTTCATACTCAAGGTATGATCCGTATTACACATAGCACAATAATTGTTCTCCAAATTCCATCTCCATTACAAGATTTGATTTTTGATTTGATGGAATGTTCCAATCTTTTGTTTATTAGAAGTGGTAACTGGTGTATGATGAAGTTACATGATCTAGGGTTTATGTAGATTATTAGGCTCAGTTTTGTTGTTTTCAGTTGTGTATCTTTTAAGAGGTTTTTGATGTTTAATTAGAGGTAATTAAAAGAGGATCTTTTTGGGGGAATTAATGGTTTATGTGCCAAAATAAAGTATCGAGGAGCGGGTAGAAGATTGGAAGAAAAGTGATTTGAAATGGGATTTTTCGTCTTCGTCGTATTGTTTTGCTCGCTAGATCTTTTACTCAGTGCGGAGAATTTAGGGTTGAGTTCGTGTGTTTCATCTTGCGATGGATAGCAAGCGTTGAAGGTTTGTTCTTTGTTAGTTGAAATGAATGCCTTTAAAATTTATTTTAAATTTGCTCAGTTTTGATTCTGAATTATTTATTTAATTGTATGTTATCGTATTTCAAACAGGACATTGAATGGCGGGAGGCAAAGCAGACGAAGTGTAAGTCACTATTAATTAAAGTTTCTCTAGATGTGAGATTGTTTCTTTTGTTGTATGTTGATTTTTGGTAACGGGATTTTAACTTCCCTTTTGCAAAGCCCTGAGTCAGATTCAAATTTTGGTTGAAGCATATTGAAAAGGAGGACAAATAGGGCTACTTCCCAGCAACCCTTTAAGCTCAGAATAGAGGTTAACATTTACAGTTGCTTATACTCAGCTTAGACAGAGGTGGTAAAATTACAAATAAAAATCTTCAATGTTGAAAAATTTACAAATTTATATTTATAAAGATGTTTTTTTTTATTTCACACGAGACATGATGAATGAATCAACAAGCAAAAACTGAAGCATGGTGATATCTCTAAAGATGTAGAGCCCAAAGAAATTCGACCAATAGGAAACTATGCAGTTTCAATTACATAACCATAGGTGGATTTAGTCATGTACCTGATAAAAATAAATATTTATATTGTGTATAATTCTATTCGGTTAAATTTTCTTTTTACAGGTAGTTGTTTATTAATGATGTCAAAAATAAACTACATACTTATTTCTTGGGTTATTGCAATGCAGGTTGCTCCTTAAGATCAGCTCGAATATGGAACGATTGGTTAATGTGCCTCAACTGGTACCTACATTGATTAGCTATATCTTAATAGGAGCATGCATATTTCTTAGCTAAATCTTAATATGAGCAAGTGCACACGCATTTAGACATAAGCATATGGAGTGGGTATAGAATTCATGCCACATTGCAGATCATGTGAAATTCAGTTAGGTATCAAAGACTTTTTAGTTGCTTTTTGAATTGTTATTCATGTTTTGATATAAATTTAGTTAAAAATTTATGTTGGTTTGAAATATGATGTTTGCTTTCTAATAATTCCTGTATTTTGGTGTTATTTACATTATGCTGGTTTAAAAATTTTCCCTTAAAATGTTCAGTTTATAACTCTACTATTTTGGTATTTTCCGGGTTGAAGGGTTTAAAGCGCTCGATTTAGGATTTAATGATATCTCGGATGATGTTTTGACGCATCTGAAAGGTATCTCCTGTCCTTTCATCATCTTTTTATTTCTATCAACTAAAATTAAAACTGATTTTTCGGAAGTGAAATAGTGAAAGGGTCATGCTCTTATACACGTATAAGGTATAAGGTTTTGTATTATTTAATGCCAGTTTTGTACTACATATTGTCATATAAAAGTGTAGAGCGATTAATATTTACGCTTATGTGAAATAGGCTTGATATGTAGATGTTTTAAATGATTAATAGAACCTGCATGTTTTAGGAATCAAGAGTTTCAAATTTGTTAGGCAAAAAATAAAAATCAACATTTGACCGGTATGTAACCATGAATTTCCTTTTTGTTCAGGTTTATCTCAGTTTTATGTGATCAATTTTATATAGCATTCGTATATTTTGTTAGGTTTTGCTTTTAAATTTCACAAGTCGTTTTTGGAGAAACGTTTCCAAAACGATGATCATGTATACAAGTCGTTTTTGGACATGTTGAACATGATCAGGTTCAAACCGGGTTGAAGTGAAGATTAAAAATGTCAAGCTGGGTTGAGAGTGAAACCGGGTTGGGTTCAACCCGGGTTAGTGGTTTGTAAAACTCAACCCTATGAAACCAGTTCGGGTGGTTTGTAAAACTCAACCCTATTAAAAAAATCTTTACAAAATATAATAAACATAAATAACTAAAATATTTTATATATTTTTAAAATTTTATAACTAAAACATAATATCGTTACTTTTTTTTTTTGCTTTTTGCAAAACAATTCATCTTCTTCAACGTAGTTGTAGTTTAGCATATTGTCACTTTTTTTGTAGTTTAGCATTGTTCTTTATCACTATTGATGCCCATGTGTAAAATAGTAGTTTACTTATTTGTCGAGTGGGTTCATTAAATAGGGTTTAAACAGATTTGACAAACCGGGCTGTTTCATGCGGGTTACAAACTGTCGAAGAAGATCGGGTTAGCTAAAAACATCCAAACCGAGTACTACTCTACGGGTTGAAAAGGTTCCAAGCCGCGTTGGCTATAAATTGGGTACAACCCGGGTTCGGGTTGGATAGGGTTGTCGGGTTCGGTTTCTAACCCGATTTAGGGTTACACCTCTATTCGTGATCATCAAAGTGACAATATGCTTCAAAGGAGCTATCTGAACAAGAACTGAGAAAGGATAATAAGTTCTTAAGAGTTTATGTTGCTTACTTTCGGGCCTTAAAGCCTCTACATAGCATTAATGGGCTTGAAATGTTTTGGTTATCTTCTCCCCCCATTATGAAGGTATATGGTTTTTTGAAACACTTATATGTCCACATTTTGGAAGCTTTAAATGAATAATTAGTTTTGAAAAATGATAACAAAAATTGTGTTATTTCACTAATATTGTTGTTCAATAATGTTGTTTGTTTCAGGCGATTGAGGCTCTCGATCCAGAGCACAGATGTTTGGAGTACTGGAGTAGCAAAGGCAACCCGAATAATAGAGATTAGAGATGCTGCTGACTTTTTTAGGCAAGAACATGAGGTTGACTTTTGACTTTTTAGTCTTAGTTCTTTTGGTTTCTTATTATAGAAATGAGCAGCAAGTGGTAGAAAATTGAAGTTATAGGATCTTTACCTTTTCTGTTTAGAAAAGTTTCTAGCATACATCTTTGGTTCTTTTTTTTTTTACATTTATTAAACAAAAAAAATAAGGGTTTTCTTTAAAAAAAATTTACATATGGGATTCTGAGAAAAGTGTACATATCAGTTTTGATTGATTGTTTGTTTTAGCCCAAGCCCATTACAATAATTTCCTATGTATGTATATGTATGTAAGATACAAGGCATATCTACATTATGTATGTAATTATGTATGTATGTATGTATGTATGTATGTATGTATGTATGTATGTATGTATGTATGTATGTATGTATGTATGTATGTATGTATGTATGTATGTATGTATGTATGTATGTATGTATGTATGTATGTATGTATGTATGTATGTATGTATGTATGTATGTATGTATGTATGTATGTATGTATGTATTGTATGTATGTATGTATGTATGTATGTATGTATGTTGTATGTATGTATGTATGTATGTATGTATGTATGTATGTATGTATGTATGTATGTATGTATGTTTATGTATGTATGTATGCATTAAATCGGATGTTACAGTTCCATTTATGTGACCCAAGACGGATCAATAGACAATCTGACCCATTTAGGCCCATTAGGCCAATGTATAAAAATTAAATCTTTTGCCTTTTTTTTATTTTTCGAGCAAGTACCGGAACTACAACAAAGAATCTCAATTATTTGGTGTACTCTCTATCATTTCCGTTAATATTTCAACGTACATATAATTAAAATATTTACGTCAACAATATTAAAGTAGTTATTTTTCTTATTAGCCACCCGTGTAACACACGGGTAATTAGACTAGTACAATGTAATATATTAGTTAGAATCTATTGTAATTATCTTCTATATTTTAGACAAAATATACTAGTTAGGGTTTATTATTATTATTATTATTATTATTATTATTATTATTATTATTATTATTAGAGTTAATTGCCTGGATGGTTCCTGTGATTTACCATTTTTTCACCTTTAGTCCCCACCTTTTTAAAATAGCATGTTTGGTCCCTATGATTTTCTCGGTTGTTACTCGGATAGCCCCAGAGTGGATGTCTGTTAGTTTGCTCAGTTAAGTTGGTATGAAATTACTAAATTACCCTTACAATTAATAAACAATAACTAAAAGGATATAAACATGGATGGCCCCCTCTTCTTCTTCTTCCTTTCTCTCACCACCTGCACCTTAAACCCACCTCCACCTCCACCTCCAGTTTCACCGTCAACCCACAATCACCACCTTCACCGTCACCTTCAGCCCACCACCCCAACCTCCACCGCCAACATCGCAAATAATTGGTTCGAATTAAACCAGGTTGACCAAATTCTTCAAGACCAATTCCTCCTTCAAGATCAATTCCGTTGACCTGCAACTGTCTCCGACGATCTGGACTCGAAGCATAACCGAGTAAATGACACCCTAAATCGCTTCCTTTGCCCTTGTTACTCTCCCCGACCGCTGAACCCAACCGTCACTGTCACCCACATTTCTCCGGTGACCAAAACGCACAACCGGCAACCATCTTTTGGTCCCCGTTTAGACCAGCCATGACCACAAGCGGTAGTCTACAACTTTCTGCAACATTTGCCGCCCCTCCAGTTATCTAAAATATGAACTGGTGTGGATACTGTTTAAATATTAAACCTTCAAAGCCTTAAACGAAATGGAATGTATTCCAGCAAGCTAGTTGTTTTCATGTTAACAAGCAGTTCATAGAAACGAAATTTATCTTGAAGGAGGAATTGGTCTTGAAGGATTTGGTCAACCTGGTTTAATTCGAACCAGTTATTTGCGATGTTGGCGGTGGAGGTTGGGTTTGTGGGCTGAAGGTGACAGTGGAGGTGGTGGTTGTGGGTTGACGGTGGAGGTGGGGGTGGGGGTGGGGGTGGAGGTGGGTTTAAGTGCAAGTGGTGAGAGAGAGAGGGGGAGAGAGGGAGAAGAAGAGGGGGTCCACCCATTTTATATCTTTTTAATTATTGTTTATTAATTGTAAGGGTAATTTAGTAATTTCATACCAACTTAACTGAGCAAACTAACAAACATCCACTCTGAGGACTATCCGAGTAACAACCGAGCAAATCATAGGGACCAAACATGCTATTTTAAAAAGGTGGGAACTAAAGGTGAAAAAAATGGTAAACCACAGGGACCATCCGAGCAATTAACTCTTATTGTTATTATTATTATTATTATTATTATTATTGTTATTGTTATTATTATTATTATTATTATTATTATTATTATCTCCATTAATTCAGAGATACTATTTGATTAGGCTTGTTTTTTCCACATAAGTGATGGAATCTCAAGCATCAATGGTGGAAAACAGGGGGGCCATTGAAATGGAAAACTAAAAAAACTTTTAGATGATCTTCAACATCGAACACATGTTTTATAAATAGATCTTAGGTTAAAGTTAAAAGCATTTTGATGGTTGCAGTGTTAAGGACATAATTTTAGACGATGAAAGTTGCTAATGATATATTCTTTTGGTATAACAAATAGCATTCTAAATCATAAAGTTTTCGTATATATGATTAATAAATGGCATGGATAATTTGTTGTCGCAATGCGAGCAATGACACAACGCGATGATAATAATGATCGATGCAAGTAATAACACCTATCAATAACAATGCCACACAAATAGTTATCGATGAAAGTTGCTAATGATCTAAATTTTATTATTTTTGTTTCAAGTTAACTTAATTCATCACCATTGTAGGATTCTAAATTTTTTTTAAATAATGATTTCTATTTTATTTATATATAAAATACTGGCCGAGTTATATCAATATCGCAGGTAAGCGAGCAACAAGCTGCGCCGCTACCCCCTTCTGAATAGCAAACCCTAGCCTATTAAAGACAAACCCCTGGCCTCCTGTTGATGAGCAACTGCTGTGGACAACCTTTTGGATCCTAGTCAACAAACGGATAGCTTCTGGAGCTAGGGAGCCAAAGGTGTCGAAGGCGAAGGGCACAAATGCATGTTGATTATCAGCACATGCTTTAGCGTGTTTATCCACCTTTTTAGATTCCGCTTTCCTTATAGCCTGTCCTGCTACAAACCCGCTTTCCCTTAAACCAGCTAAGGGGGAGACTCATGTGAGATCCACACAAGCATGTTTCCCTCCCGCCCAGCCAAAGACGAGCAGATCCGCTGGTCTCAATGTGGATCTCCCTTCCATCGGATCTGTAAGGAAATTCACAGGTGCCTCCTTCTTGGCAGAAATCCCCGCTCTCCTCTAGATGTCCTCCAAAACATCTCTCACCCAGTCGTGACGATATTTGAAACCAGGGAGCTCCTTATAATGAATAGCATGCTCCCCGTATTTATCCATGCAGGCTTTATGGCAAACTGGGCAGGTTTCGTCTTCTGAATACATAGGGATCATCAGCCGGTATTTGAGGATAGCCCTATACTCAACAGCCGACATGCATTGTCCCAGCCCCTCGATCGGGATAACAGTAAAAAAATCTTGCGCATGGGGGCCTTTCAAGCACTCAATCACCGCCTTCTGGCGGGGAGACAAATCGAATGTTTCTCCCAGACTCCGAGCGATTTTGTCAAATAGGGCATTCGCCAAAGTTTTTTGTGGCTTGGGGGGGGTGTCCATATTAGAGAAACCGCCAATATCAAAGTCTGGAAGAGAGATACTTAAGTACTCAAGGGCCTGTTGGTAGTCTACGTCAAGCTTAACAACCCCACTGTTCCGAAGGATATGGTCTTGCAATACACACGACTGAGCTCTAGAAGCCACAAAAGCATAAACTCCAACATCCCGAGCTGAGAGGAGGCCCAAACCACCCAGACGCATCGGCAAAGATGCCAAACGCCACTGAAGGTCACCGAAGTAGGACCCCCCGCAAACAACAATGTCTTCGACAGCCTCTCGAATACCATCATCAAAACAGGATACCACATTGGCCATCAAGTGGGGTTGGCAGGTCCGCAGCCCAAACAGTAACTTAGCTACCCCCATGCATGACCTTAAAAGAAAAAGCTCGCACTGGGGGTCCTGGAGGCAGGGCAAGAGTTTTATAAGGTTAACCGCTGTCAATGCCTGCCGCCCTGCTAATTCCCCGATAAAAACAGAATCGCGGCTAACCGGCCCCCAAGGAGCTTAACCCCCCTCTCAGGTCTACCTATCCCTCTCGGGAAAAGGTCGTCCTGAACCTTGAGACCGTCACACGATGGCCAGTACACTTCCGTTTTCTTAATATTGAGATGGATCCCTAGGGATGGTCCCTCCGTGTTGATGATATCCAAGGCTTTAGAAACCTAATAGAATATTATAAAATATTGAGGCAATGCCGAAGGATACATACACATCTTGACATCTAGTTAGAGTCGATTGTTAGTTTCTTGATATAACACGAGGATATTATCAATTTGTAAATCGTACAATGTTGTGTTTGTGGATGATAGATAGGGAGACAAATGTTTTCTTAAAAGTTTAAACATGTGAACTCCAAGAAGAGATGATAAAGAGAATTAGGTTAAATTATTGACATGCAAATCTGACGGTTTATATTGTGACAAGTGGCATACCTTTTCTTCCATTGGTTCTTTTACCCCAAGAAATCCGCTCCTTTTGGCTTCTCTTTCATTTTTCTGAAATAAGCAGAAGAGCTACAGGATACGGATATGGTTTTTAAATATTTAAAAAAGTGAGAGCGAATTTTGAGACTAATTAAAGGGGAAATAGCAAGATTAGCCAAAATTGGCTTCAGACCATTTTGTAATATATATGAGAATTTCAAAAGAATAATTTTTCTTAATCTTAAAAGCTTTAGTATTTAAAACTTTTGTAACATAATACGATTACCTAAAACATATTTTTAATTTTTAAACTAATCTTCCTCAAGATTTTTAAACACTTATATCTATTTCCTACATTTACATTTCTTTTTTTCATAAAAATTACACCATAAAAAGCCATACCCTTTAACGTCTCAGAAAAAAACAAGGCTTGTGTGTTGAAAAGAGATAGAAAAAACAATCTCATCAACTCAATTATGTTAGTTATATCATTTAAATGAGAAGTCAATAAAATAACAAATGCCACCTATTATTTTAGATTTTAAGAAAACATATATTAAATTTTGTTGATCCTTACTTTTTGTTATACGGAATATGATTTCACACACACACACGTATATAACAGGGGTGCCCTCTTAGTATGGCTTTTTATGGTGTAACTTTTAAGAAAAAAAGAAACGTAAACGTAGGAAATAGATATAAGAGTTTAAAAATCGTGAAGAAGATTAGTTTAAAAATTAAAAATATGTTTTAAGTAATCATATTATGTTACAAAAGTTTTAATTACTAAAACTTTTAAGATTATGAAAAATTATTCTTTTGAAATTCTCATATGTATTACAACATGGGGTGTATAAGAACTCTAAAAGACTTTAAAACTTAAGAAAAGTAAAAACTTTAAATTAAATATGAAAAATCCTAACAACCAACTATTTTATTTAATTATATATATATAGGGCAATGATAAATTGAAAACCCCCTTGAGTTGAATAAACCCTGAAAACCCATTAATAACCATTGATTAGAGTGGATGGATGGCTAGGATGAGTGTTTAGATGTTTGTTGCTTTTTAACCCTTTCTCTTATTATTAAAATAGATATGGTGTATGTAAAGGGTAAAATAGGAACAATTTTACACTTATTTGATACAAACAAACAAAAACTCTGCATGTTGTAAGAGTTAAGTGGCTTCATCATTACACTAAACCCCCTATCCCCTACCTACATTGATATCAGACTTTCTCTCTCTCTCACAATCCTCATCTATACCAAAAAGTACAAAAAGCAAAATACACACTCTCTCTCACACAATCTTCATCTATACCCAAAAAAATCGCCGGGCATTTTCATCCAAAGCCACAGTCCAGACCAGAAGTCCGAAGGATATTTCCGTCCAGAGCAAACTTCGTCGGAGATTTCCAACAAAAACGTCAGAATTTCAGGTGCGTCAGTCCTTCTTAACTAGAATTATGAACTTTGTTTTAACTATAGAGATTTGGGTTTTGTTAAATGAAATATTTCTATGCTTTTAAAGAGTTTCAAGGTGTCGTAAAAAGGAAGTTCTCGGTTCCTTTAAAAGCCATCTAGCTTTTCTTAGTTCTCGGTTCCTTCATCAATTTTAGACGAAAACATTGCATCTATTTTTCCAGCAGTTGCCGACGATTTAGTGTTTGAGAGGAAC
Organism: Helianthus annuus; assembly: GCF_002127325.2. Classification (NCBI taxonomy): domain Eukaryota; kingdom Viridiplantae; phylum Streptophyta; class Magnoliopsida; order Asterales; family Asteraceae; genus Helianthus; species Helianthus annuus. The sequence continues at coordinate 8,917,450 of NC_035443.2, forward strand.
AAGTAGATGGTGTAGGGTTGCAAGCAAAACAAGCTCAGTAAAAAAAGTATTTAAAAAAAATGTTTGATCATAAAATAAAATCTGGTGTTGTTTAAGATCTATATGATTATAATGTGCTTAAATAAATTGAAGACAATGACGTTTTCTATGTTATAAATGATGAAAAGATGTTTAACTGATCATGAATAAAGTTTTTTTTTCTTTTTTTTTTTTTTTGATTTTGTTTTGATTTTTAATGATCCATAATGTTGAATATGTTGGGTTTTTTTCTTGTTTTTTAAAAAAGAAATAACTGTGATTGTATTCCTATAAAAACCCTGGATTTTTCAAAAAGATGTCAAATAAAAATCCTTCATTTTTCTTACATTTAATGAAAGGTTCACGGGCTTGAACAATGGTTTTTTTTTTTTTTTTGTGAGAAAGCTTATTGATTTGTTTATCTGAATAGTTTTTTGACATTAACAATCATATTATTATATGGAATCAAAACTGAATCTTGGGCTTGGGAAAAGGTGGTTTTGGAAAGTCTAGAAACATTGGTTTCTTGTTAGTTTGTTGTGAACATATGTTACTTTTACACCATCATATACCATATGAAAAAGGGTGCTAACACATGTGACACGAGCAAAACAGGTTCGTTGGATGTTGGAAGACCACAAACTTAATGAGGATAAGCGAATGAAGACCTTCACGAGAATGATCAGAAAGGATATCACATTTTTCCTTAAATAATCCAAAGAAAATGTAACATACATTCCTATAAAAAAGCATGTTATTCACCTTTACATATGCGTGATTGAAAAAGTTGTTATGTGGTATGTGTGACATGTGACCTGATATTAAAAAAATGTAAAGCAATGGCTAGTTACGTTAATATTGTTCAACAAATGTATGTAACAAAGTGTTGGCATGGGAATCTCAACTAGTTAAACAAGTTAATACCGAATTCATAGAACCTTAGTGTTTATGAGAGACCCATAAAAGTATTTTAAAGAACATACATCCAAAAAGTTATAATGAAAAAAAGTATGTTACATGGATAAAGAGACACACGAACTAATGAAAAACAAAATGTCGCATAAATACTGTGACATGTTACCTATTGAGAACTATGTTACGTGGTTCATATCTAGTTTTTGACTTATGTACCTACATCTATGACATAGATGAAACTATTCACTGTTGCTTTTCACTTTATTACGCTGACACGTCTTAAAAAAAAGAATAAGATATGTAACTTTAATTTAAAAAATCTTGATGGGACTTATGTACCTTAAAAATTGTGTACATGTATGAAAATACTATAGCACATGTTAAGCAGTCATATCCCAAAGCTCTCATTTAACGAATGCTCTTTCCCTCTTACCTTTTTTGTATTTTCCCATATTAAAAAAAAATTGTGGTAACTACTCTTAAAATATGAAATAAAGTGTAACAAGTACAAATTCACCTCTTACAAGAAAGACAAAAAGACTGCATATGTAGACCTCTCAAGATGTCATTTCCCAATGTAAGATAATATAAAAAAAAGGTAAAAAGTACAAATTCTTCTTTCCCTAGAACTGAAAAACAATCTCTTTCTCTCTCATAGTTGTTTTCAAACATACACCATAATTCATCTTTCCTACTCTCTCTCTCTCTAGTATCGACCCTTTTTGTTTTCATTTTCAAATATATATATGTAACACTTAATTCAAAATTTAATACCTACTGCATTTATTTTATATACATAATAAAAACTTGAACTATCCAATATTTGCAAGAATCTTGATCCGTATCTTCATAATCACTTACATCACTACACCAACATTATTTCTGTAACACAAAAAATGTAACAGTGTATATGACAATATATTTTTGTAACATATTTTTTTTGGTTTTGTTACATGTGTTACATAGAAACGTAACATATAATTTTTCTCTGATCAAATGTTACATAGAAACGTAACATATAATTTTTACATTATTTCAGTAACCCAAAAAATGTAACATGCATTTTTTCTTTGATTGTTACATTTTTTATGTAACACAAAAAAATATAACAGGCATTTTTGCTTTGATTGTTACAAAAAAATGTAACGGGCATTATTTATGTAACACAAAAAAACGTAACTGGCATTATTTATGTAACACGAAAAAATGTAACATGCATTTTTTTCTTTGATTGTTACATTTCGTAACTAAGATGCAAAGAATTGTTACATCCAACAACACTAGATTTTTTAGATTCAACCATAAAATCAGTAATAACATATCCAGAAAACAAGAACTTAATAACATACATTATTTATGTAACACGAAAAAATGTAACATGCATTTTTTTCTTTGATTGTTACATTTCGTAACTAAGATACAAAGAATTGTTAAATCCAACAACACTAGATTTTTTAGATTCAACCATAAAATCAGTAATAAAAAACAATATATCCAGAAAACAAGAACTTAATAACATTAATCTTCTTAAACAAAAAAATAAAAAAAAGTTGCAAATCTACAAAACACAAAAAATTGCAAATCTGGATGACCTTTTAGATCTGGAACACAAAAAAATTTCAAATCTGAAAATTACAAAAAAGTGAAGATCTACAAAACACAAAAAAAATGAAGATCTACAAAAACACAAACATACTTATGGATCTGGAGGATCTTATAGACCTGGAACATCATGTTCAACATCAAACATCTTTTGGATTATCTTCAACATCGAACCGTCATCTGAAACATCATCGAACATCTTCAACCGGATCTGGAGCATCTTTTGGATCTGGTAGCATCTTCCCGGAGCATCTTCAACCGAAGCATCTGGAGCATCTTCAACCGGAGCATCAGGATCATCTTTTTTTATTCGGATCATCTTTTTTGTTCGGAGCATCTGGAGTTCAAGATCTTGATCGGAGCATCTTTTTTGTTCAAACACACATGCAAAAACCCCACAACTTCATCTCCTTAAAGCCCTAATCACACCGGCAAAACCACCTCCGATTTTATTTTGTTCAGATCTGAAACCCAGATGTCAAGACTTGTTCCGATTTGGTTTAAATGTGTGTGAAACATCTGAAATTTATGTGAGATCTGAAAGATTGTGAAGAGAATGTTATATGTATAGTTTCAAATGTGTATGAGGATGATTCTTGAAATGAGACATGTTAGAGAAAGAGATCAAATAAATATTAGAGGAAGAGAAATATGAGGATGATTCTTCAAATGTGTATGAGGATGAGAAATAAATGAGATGTGAGATGATGAGAGATATGAATATCTAAAAAGAACAAAAGAGAAGATGTTGAAAAGATGACAAGAAGTAGCAAAGTTGAAAAGTCTGCGTGTGCAGACTTACACATCACATAATCTCAAAAGGTAAAGAAAGAAAATGACGGTTATGTCCTTGCCTCCTTTCAATCTAAATTCAAACGTGGATCAATCCTAGCCACATGTGTGAGTTTTCAGGGTTTAGTCAACTGGAGTGGGTTTTCTCCTTATAATTAGCCTATATATATATATATATATATATATATATATATATATATATATATATATATATATATTTAACGTAATTTAAGGTTAATTTTATAAAGAGTTAGATGTCATTTTAGGGCTCAAGCCATGTGGAAAGGGCTCAAGCTATGTGGAAAGGTCTCAAGCCATATGAAGCCATGAGGAAACGTCTCAAGCCATGTGGAAAAGTCTCAAGCGATATAAAGCCATATGAAGCCATGAGGAAACGTCTCAAGCCATGTGGAGACGTCTCAGCTAAGACTTCTGAGACGTTTCAACGTTGTCGGACACGTGGCAGCCATTTATTGGTCCATCGTCAAGACGATTCAACAATATGGTAAAGGCTCAACTAGACGTTTCTGTTGGCTAGTTTCGAAACTTTGACCAATTCTTGGCTAATCTTGTTATTTTCCCCTAATTAAATATTTCCATCAATGTGGGGCTAGCTTTTAGCCATTACCTCTTTTTTTTTATTTTTTGAATGGCCTACAAATCAATCCCGAGCACTCTCGGGGCACCCACTGGACAAACGGATTACTCCGAGAGTAATCCGAGTGGTCCACCACCAATTCCGGAGAAAACCCGGTAACCCACCCGCCAGTAGGCACGACGGTAAATTACCAGTAAAACCCGTTTGGCTCAAGGATCCAACCTAGGTTTTTCTGGGTCTCCTATCATTGCCCACCAGTGCCTCACTCCTTTTTTTGCACCAAATGGGAATTGAACTTGAGTCTTCAAAGAAGAACTCAAGTCCTCCTACCACTTGAGCTAAAGGTCATTAGCTTAGGCATTACCTCTTAAAGGAGAGTTCCCGTATTTAAACTTGAAAATAAACGATTAATTTAGACTTATTAGTGTAATAGAGTAAGCGATGCTATTAAAAAAATAAATATTATTTTCTACAATTCTTGTTTTTAACATGTAATATTTTAGGGGTTTTAAATTTGATGCAAGTGGTAAACTTGATGTCATTTATTGTTAAATCTTTTAGGGTTTTTAAATTTGATGCAAGTGTCATTAGTATACTAAAATTCTTGTTTTTAACATGTAATAAACTTGGGGTATAGGAAGTGGTTAGACACTTGAAAGTGGTAAACTTCAAAATCAACCAATGAGAGTGTGTCATGTTAAAGTGGTAAACTATGCTCAAAAGTGTTGCCAATGGTTAGACACTTCATGAATTGGCAAACTATTTAAAAAAAAGGAAAAAGGTGTGATTGGTTGAGATGGCATGGATCCCACCACACACACACCCTCTCTCTCCTTCCCTCTCTTCACCGCTTCGGCAACCCATCACCGAATTGATAAACCTTTGAGTGGTAAACTTATGTTGACGGTGGTGTTCCCAATTGATAAACTAAGTTTACCGCATGAAACCGCACCGACTCCATATACCCTTAGAAACTTTGACCTGCAACTTGAAGAAGTTTACACGTCATTAGTAAATAGTATTTTTAGCTAAAATGTATTGAACATGATACAACAAAATAAACCCATTACACCACCAAAAACCTAAAAAAACCTAACCCCCCTCCCCACCCAAGCTAAATGCTAAAAACTAACCCCCAAAAAACCTAAAAAAAAATTAAAAAAACACACAATTTTTTTATAATAATGAAACCAACGATTTTTCAATAAAAAATATTAAAAAAAGTTGTGTGTTTTTTAGCTTTTTTTAAGTATTTTTTGTTGTGTTCACATTGGTTCTCGCAATAAAGGATGATTGCTAAATGATCCTTCTCGTATATATATAGGGTTAGGTTCATTTGTGAACAACCCTCTTGATTGTAAACACTAGTGAACTAATTCTAGGCCTTGATTACCAATACATAAGGGTAAATCAATGGCCATGATTTGTTCACTCAGTTCATAGATACACTAGTGTTCACTCTTGAACCTCACCCTATATATATATATATATATATATAGGAGAGGATCATGAGAAAACTACATATAAATGAGAAAACTAGAAAACTAACTAAAAAAAAGCTAAAAAACATACCAATTTTTTTTTTACATTTTTTAATAAAAATATCGCTAGTTTTTATATATAAAAAATTTCAAAAAAAAAAAATTGTTGTACTGTACATGTGCATTATATGTGTACTACACATGTGCACTATATCCGTAATAGTGCACATGTGCAATACAACAAAAAACTTTTTTTTATTTTTATTTTTTTGAAATTTTTTTTCCATGCATAAAAACCTGCGATTTTTTTTATAAAAATTAAAAAAAAATTGGTATGTTTTTTTGGCTTTTTTAGTTAATTTTTTGGTTTTCTCATTTAAACTAGTTTTCTCATGATCCATCCCCTATATATATATAAATGATGAAAAGAAAAAAAGGGTAAAAATGTGTGGATGAAAATAGCAAAACCAATATATATGTAAAGTGACTAAAATACCTCTGTCTTAACTGACTTTTTTGGATTGAGTTAGCGAAATGGACGAAAATGACAAAAAAAATTGCAAACGCCAGGGACATAGATAATAAAAAAAATCTTTTTGAACTAAGGTGAAAAATTCAAGGAGTCGGAGCCATCTACATGTATGTTATATATGACTAGGTTTTACTGATGTCGCGCGTCGCGGCGAAACAGAGCAAATAATAATGTTAAAAAACATTATTTGAAAATATAGCATGTTGTTTCAAAAGCCAAACCAGCAGAATCGGTTTAGTTTATCATCGTATAGTAAAAAACGATACAAAATAAATACTCTATTCTGAATACAACTTCATTTTTAACAATAATTATATTGGAAAGTCCAGGAGAAAATTAAGCATGCTTAAGTTTTATTTTTTTTTAAATTGTGTACGAAAGTTATTAAAGAAATATTAAATTAATTGATTAAGATATTGAAGAACAGCAAAAAGAATTATGAAAAATAAAAAGTAAATGATAGAAGAAAAAATCGTTAGAAAAAATATCGTTAAAAAAGGAACATATGTTAAAAGTAAATATGATAATAAAGTAGTATAATATTAAAATAATAAAATATTAAAAAACTATATATTATTATAAATTTAAAGTTACTATTTATCGTTGATCAATAACAATATATATATATATATATATATATATATATATATATATATATATATATATATATATATATATATATAGTAGGGATCCTGTACATTAATCCAGAAGTGTGAGAAGTGTATTATAACACTATATATAATACTATATATCATCATATAAACACCGTATAACACTATTTAACACCATATAACACCATGTAACACTATGGTGCTGTTTGTTTTTAGGCCAGAAGCACTTCTGGCCACTTATGTCTGCGTCGCGCAGACACGCGTAGACCTTTGGGTCTTGCAGCTTGTTTGTTTTCTAGAAGCACTTCTCACCTTTTACATCTTCCCCACCTCCCTCCCCCACGCAGGCATAAGCCCACCTCTTCTCTCCTCTTCTCTTTTTCAAAACACAAACCACTCTCCACCGCCAGTCTCTGCATCCCCGCCACCACCTACACCGCCACATCTCCGCCAGCACCTCCACCACCACATCTCCGCCACCACCTCCACCAATACTCGAAACTCCCAAAATCTCCGATCTAAAACTCGAATCCGCGAACCCGGGCTCCCTTGACTCTTGTTAACCCGAGTCGAGCACCCCCTGCCGTCGTTCCTGCCGTCGTGCGAAACCACCTCCACCATCTTCAACATCAACAGCCACAGAATCATCATCTTCATCAACAGTGAGTCACCATTAACATCAATTTTTCAGAAAAAAAAAGATGAAAGAGACAGGGGTTACCGGTGAGACTTGTCGGACCAAACAACTGTGTCGCCGCCGCGTGCGATGGTTCTCTCCTCTCCTTCTCTCCTCGTCTGTTCTACTCCCTCTCTCATTCTTCATACGACGTATGCCACCACCAAAGGGTGGTGGCCGGTTGTACTCTGTTCCGGTGGGGGACCAAGGTTAAAGAAGGAGATTAGGGGGTGGGTTCTTGGAGTGGGGGCTAGGGTTTGTGGTGGTGCTTGGCTTCGCGGCAGGAGACAGGGGGCGGTGGTGCTTGACGGTGGTTGTTGGTTGTGGTGGTGGTAGGTGGACAGTGGAGGAGGTGGTGGTGGTGGTAGATGAAGGCAGAGAGAGAGGAGTGTTCTGTGTGTGTGTGTGTTGTGTATGTTGTGAAGTGCTTTTTGTAGAAGTAAAAAAACAAACCGTGTTCTCCTTGCAGACTGCAGACCTTTGGTCCACCTCTTCTCCTGCAGATGTGATCCGCAGACTGCAGACCTTTTGAGTCTGAAAAAACAAACACCGCCTATGTAACACTATATGACACTATATAACAATATATAACACTATACATCTATCAGACAAACTATAGTGTTATGTTTGTTATATAGTGTTACATAGTGTTATATGGTGTTACATATTGTTATATGGTGTTATATAGTGTTATATATAGTGTTATAATACACTTCTCACACTTTTGGATTAATGTACAAGATCCTCTATTTATCTATATATAATGGTTTCATAAATGTTCATGTTCTCTTATTCACTACTGAATTACATGGGTGGTTTCAAACCCAATAACAGGTTTCCCTATATCACCCTCAATCGGAATAATTTTTTTAATGGAAAATTTCTTTATTCATATCGTCTGTGAATTTGAATCCAAGACCTCTCTTTCAAGGTGTTTTAAAGGCATTTGTATTTACCAATGGACCACCACCCTATTGGTCTCGATCGGAATAAGTAAGTCACCAAACTTACTTTTTATTACCTAACGAGTGGAAAAATACGGTGCCTATTGGGCCATTTTAAAAGGGTGTAAATTTTAGTTAGGTTTAAACTTTAATTAAACTATTTCCTAGTTTTATTTATTTTCAAACTTTACTAATGAGTATTGATGAATAAAAGAATGATAAGTTTAATTTAAATCAAGTTTTAGTGTTTAATGAGATTAAAAAGAATAAAACGTTAAAGTGTTAAGAAACTTGAAAAATTCTACAATATTAATATTAAACAAAATAACTTTTAGTAATAATATTTACTAGATTTACAATTTAGAGGATTTATGTGAGACTGTCACTTTAGCTACTACAAATCAAAACAATTATATGTCAAAACAATTATATTATTATATTATATGCTATTAATAAACATATATATATATATATATATATATATATATATATATATATATATATATATATATATATACACTATTAATAAACAAACTGAATGAATAGTAATTATTGGTTTTAAAAGTTTTTTTGTGTGTGTTATTTAATGGTTTTTTATGTGTTATGTGTTTTTTTTATATATCTTATTTAACTTGCGTTTGTTTTTTATCGATGTAAATCACATGTCGGTATTTTTTGGTCATATCAAGTTCTTTTTTTTTATCGATGTAAATCACGTGTCGGTATTTTTTGGTCATATCAAAAAATTTTTTCTTTATGGGTTGCTGTAATAGTTGTAGATACCGACCAAATTTACGCCGTATTGGTATATTTTTGGTCATATCATGATTTGTTTTTTAACTTTTTTCTCTATTAGTTGCTATAACAAGTGTCGGTACCGTAGTTAAACGAACTGATACACACCCACCGCGCAACGTAAGGATTTCCAGTATAACACACGGATTTAATAGCACTAGTTTAGATAAAAAGATAAATATACTAGTCTCTTTGGTGGGCCAAATCAAAGGATTAAAAAAACGCAGATAACGAGCTTAGAAATGGGGGCCCAAAAGCGATACAGACAGTAATTCTTTTTTTTTTTAAACTAGAATTACAACCCGCCGCAATGCGGCGGGGATTCTTTAATTATAACTAAGTCGATTTAGGACGCGCACGTTATGTTGAACCTGTCAAACGGGAAAAAAATAGACGATGTAAAAACGTTCACCCACACACGTACGTTGCGTCGTGTTAACTCGCAAAATTTAGAATGAAACGTAAAAACGCTAAACCAAAGACGCACGTTGCGATGTGTTAAGTCACAAAATTTTGAACGAAGCATAAAGCGAAAAATTTGCGGAAAATGAAAACTATAAAGGACCAAAGTTGAAAGTAAAAAAACTTGTGAAGATAGATTGTAAAAGATAAAAAATTTTGTGTTAAAAGTAAAAAAAAAACAAATAGTTTTAGGTTAAAAGTAATTTATGAAACACTTTTGGGTGAAAAGTAAAAAAATCAATTTTTTTTGAAAACCCTTAAAGCCAAGGTTACAACAACCATATGCATAACCATTTTTCTTTGAAAAAACCCCAAAGCCAAGATTACAACACATAAGTAAAAAAATCAAAGCGGTTAAATTACCATATACTAAAACTTTAAACTTAAATTGTCAAAGATTAAATCTTTAGGGTTAAAAAGGAAACAAATATTAAAAATTTTAAACTTAAATTGTCAAAGAATAAAACTTTAGGGTAAATTGTCAAAGATTAAAACTTTAGAGTTAAAAAAGAAACAAAGATTAAAAGTTTATACTTAAATGGTCAAACATTAAAACTTTAGGGTTAAAAATGAAGATTTCTTTTTTTTTTTTTTTGGAAAACTCCCATAGCTAATGTTACAACACTATATGCATAGTTATGTTGCTTCTTTATAAGGGTATAATTGCCATTAATTATTAAATTCATTGATCAATTATAATTAGTGGTTTATTTGGATAAAAATAGAGCAAAATTCAATTTGTTAGATTGGAAGGGGTAATTATATGAACTCTTGTTCTCGCCTCTTTCTAGGACTACATATTAATCAAACGTTTTTACCGTTCAAAAACAAAATATGATTGTGGTTGATATGCATATTATTATTTAAGAGTTAATTGCGTAGATGGTCCCTGTGGTTTCACGTTTTTTCACGCTTAGTCCCCATTTTTTGGAAATAGCAGGTATGCTCCCTATGGTTTGTCATTTTGTTACTCGGATAGTCCTCTGGCATTTACTCAGGGGACTATCCGAGTAACAAAATGACAAACTATAGGGAGCATACCTGCTATTTCCAAACTAACTGACATCTACTCAGGGAACTATCCGAGTAACAAAATGACAAACCATAGGGAGCATACCTGCTATTTTCAAAAGGTAGGGACTAAACGTGAAAAAACGTGAAACCACAGGGACCATCCGAGCAATTAACTCTATTATTTAATCTACGCATGTTTTATGTTTATATTGGAATTCATATAGGACTCAAACATGCATGTGTGCATAAGATATAATTATAATAGCTATATAAATATAATAAAATGATATTAATCTTAATGAACTCTTTAAGCTTAAAAATATCACACACGCATCAAGTTGTTAAATAAGTAATTAATTGATAGGTTGGTCCCCAAACCCCACTCATAATCCCCTCATTATTAACATAAAGAAAGTTCTCCACGTACATTTAATTATTGAATTTCAATGAATGGGCATTAACTAATCTATAATTATATGTTAATTATTCACTATTTAGTTCTTTTGCTTTGCATAAATTATATCTTATCATTTCCACTTTATGCTTTTGTAGGGGAAATGACACCTACATGCGAATTGTTGCTTCTTTTTTCCAGAACAATGTATATGCTAAACTATGTAATATCCATAGTTACAGTGTTGAATTCGATTGAAAAAAGTTTTATAACTATGTTATAGTATACAAATATATATATTTAAACTTTCAAAACATCTTAAAACCACTATAATTTTAACATGTATGATTTATTATTTATTAGGTGCTATAAAAAGTAATTTAGGCAATAAGAAACAAGTACCATTGATAGTGAATGCGACTGAATTGAAGTATACTGAACTGGTTTAATTATGTTTCATGATTAAAGTAATTTTACTATCTAAGTATTGATGTTTTACAGCTGGAGCACTACTTCATTGTGCAAGAGTAAAAAGGATTTTAAGATAAAATTACTTCTAAAACGAGTTAAGTAAGTTTTTCATTTCGTGTATACCTTTAAAATTATGAACGTTTAGGTAACTTTCCGTTCAGACAATAATATGTATATAATATGTATAGACCTCACAAACGGAACTCTAGAATTATCCCTTTGTTTTCGGTCGATGAGCCTTGCCCAGTTTGCCGCAAGGTTTGTTTGGATAATTGTGGGGAGAATGTGATCCATTGTAATGAACTACCGAGTTTTAAATACAGGCATGACTTGGTCAGAGATATCCTATTTGATGTGCCTAAGCGGGCTGGAATCTATGCAAAAATTAAGGCCCTGTAAATTTCCTGACAGACCCACTTGAAGGGAGGTCCACTTTGCGGCTGGCAGATGTTCTTGTTTTCGGATGGGCAGGAGGAAAACACGCTTGTGTGGACTTTACCAGAGTATCCATCCTTGTTGGGCTCAGGGAAAACCGTTTCGTGGCTGGTCGAGACTGTGTTGAAGGCAGAATCAGGAAAAGTTGCTAAGTATGAAAAAGCTTGTGCTGAGAATCAATATGTCTTCATTCCCTTTGCCTTTAACAGGGAAAATAGGCTAAAAGTATTTACCTGTACTTTTCCTTACAAATCAAGGATACTAAAGCACAACCGTAATCAAAACAACCTAAACACATGCGCAATTTACTGGAGGCTCCTAGTTTGGAATGGACGGAACTATGATACATTAGAATGTTAACAGGTCTTATTTAAGTCATTGACTTGGACCGGTTAACTTATAAGAAATACGTAGTGTTCGCTAGATTAAGCGGAGACCGGATAGAATGTGGTTTATACCCCTAATAGTACAATGACTCATATAATACGGGCCAAATAACCAAACATTCTGATTAGAACTGATTTGGAAAGGTTTTGACCCGATTCGGCTAACTTATATACTTTATACTAATAAGTCAACCGTACGCACATATGCGACATCAGGTAGTTGAATGGGTCTATCCGTCTATGATAAGTCCATAATGCCAATACATACTATATTTTATCATAACATCAGTTTCATACTCAGATTACAAGTTCATTTGGTTTTAAAACCACTTTTAGGCAATAAGGGCAAAATTGGCATTTTAAGCATATAATATGGACTTTGCATAAAACCCGAAAAATGATATGATCAAAAGATATAACCCTTAAAGGTTATTCCCTACACTAATATGATCATATTACAACTTCAAATCAGTATCTAAACTATCTTAAACGGGCCAGAATTGAAAGTCAAAATAGAAGTCAAACTGTTTGACTTTCGGTTGCGAACCGAGCTCTAAGCAGAAAATGACGGGTTGGAAATGATCTAACATGTCCTAATATGTTATATAAACTGATATAATGTCAAAAATTAAGGTTTCGATACTTAGAAATTCATTTAACATTAATTTCGAAAATCTGCGCTTTTGACTTTTATTTAATAAACCTTTGACCCGTTATTTGATCAACTTAACGTGATCTTCAGAAGGTTCTCTCATAGGGGATTAATACCTTCCTTATTAAGATCACGTAGCTGTATTCGATTTGAACTTTGGCTTGACCGAAATGGTCATAACCTAAAGTCAAAGCGAAAGTCAATTTGCTTGAATTTCGGCTAATAACTTAGCCTATAAATGAAAAGAGACTGATTTGGAACACTTACAAGTGTTCAAGGAAGACTATGGTTCAAGTAAGAGGTCTCTTTAGATTAAAAGCACTCCAGGAGATAGAGAGAGATTTTAAAAGATGCAAGTTCAAATGGTGAACTTGATCACCTATTTATACTAGGATTCAAGCTCCTAAATGATGCCAAGTGTTTCTAGGAGTGTTATGGTGAAGGTTACATGTCCTAGGGAGGCTTGAAGGTGGCACAAATCGACCAAAGGTGGCAGGGAATAGCTGCAGCACTTGCCAGCTCAAAACCTGCTGCCAGTAGGGCTGTAAACGAACCGAACGTTCAACGAACAGTTCGTGAACTGTTCGGCGGGAAGTTTGTTTATGTTCGTTCGTTTAATAAACGAACGAACATGAACAAGAAATTTCATCCGATTACTTAAATGAACGAACATGAACAGGGGTCTCGTTCGTTCGATTGTGTTCGTGAACGTTCGGTAAGGTGTTCGTGAACGTGTTCATGAACATTCGTTGATTTGCGTTCGTTTATGTTCGTATGTTTGTGTTTTAACTGAAGATCTTTGTACTCTCTTATATTTTATTTGTACTTTTTATATTATTAAACTTTTATTTATTTTATTACCCTAACAATTAAACTATGAAACCCACTTTCACCTTGTTTATACATCATTTCCCTTTCATTTCTCATTATTTACATCGGCGAATACGATCGACCTCCGTTCCACAAGAAGGGATTCAAGTTCGAGTGCTACTCTCTAGGCCATCTATCTTTATCCTTCATCGGTTTCGCCAAATTTATTTGTGTTCGTTTGTGTTCCTGAACCGTTCGCGAACACGCTCATTTCCTTAATGAACGAACACGAACATAAAATCTCGTTCGGTAAGTGTTCATGAACCGTTCATGAACACATTTATTTCCTTAACGAACAAACACGAACAAGGCCTTGTTCGTGTTCGTTTGGTTCATTTACAACCCTAGCTGCCAGCGATGGCCTTAAATAATGTTAGAACAAATCAAACAAGCACAAAGATGAAACAGAAATATTTGGTTGTTCATGTTAAATAAATATAAACGGACACAATTAAAAATTAAAAATAATAAAATAAGACAAATTAGTTGTATATAGATATTAATTTCCAACATTAGGAGGAATAATGATAATTTTGTCATTTAGTGAGTTTTTTTTCTTTTTTTTTAACCATATTTAAGTTTAGACTTTTCTAATTTTTTTAATTTTATCATAAAAATTAAATGAGCTTAGTTTGTGTATATTTAACGTAATTTCTAACATTAGAAGGAATAGTGATAATTTTGTCATTTAGTGAATTTTTTTTTCTTCTTTTTTTAACCATATTTAAGTTTAGAGTTTTCTAGTTTTTTTATCATAAAAGTTTTAGTTCGTATATGTTTAACGTAACATAAGTCACTTGGTGTTAGAAATTGTGTTTTTGTTTTACATTTTATGGAATTGATCGTCATTTGGTTGCTACTTAGCACGGTGTTTGGTGGTCACATTTGGCCCATTAGATTTTTTTTTTCTTTTTGTGGTTTTTTATCCTTCCCCTTAACTTTCAAAGTGGTCGACTTTGCCTCTATTTTCTAAAAACTATATACAATATCACTTTGATCCCCTTGACTTTCTAATGCGTTTCGTCAACGTTTTACGACACGTGAGTCACTTGGTGCTAGAAATTCGTGTTTTTTATTTTACGTTTTTTCACAATTTTGATCGTTGTTCGATTGCTACCTAGCATCCCCCCTCCTGTGCTGATAGCACGGTTATATGCCCCTCAGCGCAACGCGGGATCTCAGTACCAGTTTTAAATTAAAATACAACTACTATAGTTAGGGGTGTGCAAAAAACCGAATTAACCGAACCATAACCGAATTAACCGATAAAACCGAACCGAAAAAACCGAACCAAATAAAAAACCAGTGGGTCGGTTAATGGTTTTTTTGAAAACCGAATGTAGCGGGTCGGTTATGGTTATCATTTTTTCCATACCCACCATAACCGAACCGAACCGACATGTAATAAATCTTTGTAGGATTTATGACTTTTCACCAAATTTCTAATATTTAATGTTTTTAACTGAAGATTTTTAGTACTTACTGGTTTTTCATATCATTTTATGGTTTTGGTTGAATGTTTATTTGAATTTATAGAATGTATCATATCACTTTATTTGAATATTCGATAATAACTGGTATTAATATTATAGATTATATGTATTCTTTAATACTATGTAATATACTAATATATACAAATATGCAATAACAATTCATTCCATGTTAAAAAAATTAAGCTGTTTTTAGCTAAGCTAAATACACGGTTAACCACCCATAACCGACCCGCCATAACCATCAAAACCGAATAACCATAACCACCATAACCGATCGGTTATGGTTATGGTTATCCAATAACCGACATCGCGGTTATGGTTATGGTTTTTGGTCAAAACCGACCCAAACCGACCCATGCACACCCCTAACTATAGTCACAGATATCAATATCTAAAAATAAAAATATACATTATTACTAATTTACTATACAAGTTGATATTTTAAAAAGTCAAACTAACATCATTATCCAAAATTCTTCTAGAAAATAAAAGCTTTATATTGTTGATATAATGATGTTAATCATCTATTCACCATTGATATTTCATCGAATTAGTGGTTCAAATAAATTTAACGTATATAATAGCATCAACTTACTCAAAATTAAGTAGGAAAATAAGTACTCCTAAATGTAAGTGAACTAGTATTTAGGGCATGTGGTTTGCGGCGGAACGTTAAATCACGCCCGTCCGTCGCAGTATGTTAACCTGAAAAATTAGATCGCAACGTAAAACATAGAACAAAATAATAAGTTGACTTAGGATCCTTGTGTTGCGACTGGGCCATTAAACGGGCAATATATAGATGTAAAAATGTTAAACCGCACACCCGAGTTGCAGCTTGTTAACTCGCAAAATTTAGACCAAAACGTAACGAAAGTTTTGTGAGAAGTTTGTAAAAGATGAAAAGTATAAGGGTAAAGTAAACATATAATAGCAAAAACCGTTGAACCACGCACACGCGTTGCAGCGTGTTAATTCGCAAAAATTTGACCAATATGTAAAACATAAAAAAATAACTAGTAGACGTAGGACCCACACGTTGTGATTGGGCCGTTTAACCATAAAAAAAATTGTGACCGTAAACTTTTATGACAAACATGTAAAGGTTTAATAGTGTAAGGGTTAAGTAAAAAAATGAATGAAAAGTATAAGGGTTAATCATAGAAGGTTTGAAAGTATAAGGGTTAAAAGGTAAAAAATGAATGAAAAGATTAAACATGAAAGGTTGAAAAAAAATATCTTTCTTCCATCTTTATTGGTAGAAATATCTTTCTTCCAACTTTTTGGCATATAAAGGGTTGCAAAGTGGTGGATCCACAAAGACATCTATCTTGTTTTTCCTATGCAAGAAAAACCACACGAACACATATCTATTCTACTTGTAAGAATATATTTCTCGTTGTAAGAATAATTAAATGACTAGAATTGCTCAAGTGTAGATACGTATAAAAAGATGCTATTTTGCTTGTTGTTTGTTGGGGAATTTTGTATACAATGGATAATCAAAGAGACATGCAATCATTCTCAGATCAAATTATATTGGTGGTTCTCTACTGAATAATTCAATCGGATACAACTCTAAATTCAAGAAGTTGAACACCAATATGTGTAATGATAAATTCGTAATTGGATCAGGGTGTGACCAAGAAAAGTGAATTCGAATTTGGAGATAATCTGCAGATAACTGCCACTAGGCAGTTATTTTTAATTTTAAATTAAATTGCATCAAAATTGCCTTTATTTTTAAACAAAAAATATGACGAATTTTTAAAATATTATTTTTTCTGTCCCTAACCCCCATTCGGGGCTCTATCCAAACACTTGAAATATAACAACTTGAACAAGCGTGCACTCTCGCACCTCCTAACTTGTTTGATGTATATTATAATTTCCTTTGGTCACAAAATTAATTCCGATTACACTAAAACATCTTACGATCTTTATCCAAAATCTTTAAATCTTGTTGATCTCACAGTTAAAGGTGGTGGTTGTTTTTTTTTTTCCTTCTAAAATGTGTAAACTGCCATTTTGGTCCCTGTGGTTTGGGCACTTTTGCCATTTTAGTCTAAATCTCAAACTTTTTACATCTGGGTCCCTGTGGTTTGCATTTTGTTGCCATTTTAGTCCAAAAATCAAAATATTTGATTTTTTTACTGTTTTAATGTCCTTTTTTGTCTTTATCTTAAGGGGTAGTTTGGTCATTTAATTTTCATTAAAGGAATTCATTTATTAAAAAACCCCCCAAATATGAAAAACCCCTGATCATCATCATCTTCAACCTCATCATCTTCAACCTCTGTACCTCAAATAAAAACCCATGTCTCTCTCTTCTCTCTCTCTCTAACACCCCTGTCTCTCTCTTCTCTCTCTCCTCTCTGCCGATGACATTACGGTTGCTCATTCAAAAACCCTAAAAACTCATCCTCCCTAGCCATCCCCTCAGTCATCCTATGTAGGTCCCCTTGATGTCTTATGGATCTTCACAGAATTGTCAATCCGATCAAGAGTGCGGAATCCTCTTGATCAGAAAATAGCAGAAAACGTGTAGGAACAGCAAATCACTTTCAAACCGGGTTTTCTATTGATTATCAAACCAAAGTATTACAATCAATCAAAACCCTAACAACCACTAAATTCGTCCAAGCCTAGAGACTCTCATGAAATTCCTCACACACACTGTTTTTGGCTGATTAACCTAAACCCTAAAGCCTAACCTTGTTTATATAACACAAGGTTTAGAACTTGGGCTAGGTTAAACCTCATGGACTACGAATTGGACAAGCCCAATTCGCCACCATACACCCAATTCGTTGGGTTTGGTTAGCCCAAACATTACAACTAACTATTACAAAGCTAAACCCGCTAACTGTTTATCGTTGAACTAATTACAAGATATCCAAAGACCAAAACTAAGCTGTTGTCACAAATATGCACCAACAAACTCCCCCTTGACAATAGCTTCATAAAATAACTTTGTCTTCAGTCTTCTTGCAATCTTCATGTAATCTTGCACTGTCTTTGGTCTTTGGATAGCTTCAGCTTCAACAGCTTCTGTCAGCAACAGATTCCCCCTAAGCTGATGCATCCAATCACCAAATCTTCAACACGTTAGCACTTGAGTAAACTCCAGTTTAGCATTTGCAAAGCAATCTTCAAACTCTTCAATCTGGTCTGCAATATAGAAAGGAGGTTCTACCATGCATCCAATCAAACTCTCATCTTCTCAGCAACTTCTCAGCAACAAACTGCTTCAATCTGTATACTATAAAACAAACATCTCGAGAAACCATAAGAATTTTTCAACAAAGTTAAATAAATTATTATTTTTCAAGAGATAGTTAAACTGTATCACAGATTAAGCATTTTCAATTCATCACAAACACGCAAAACTTTTTGTTCAACACACAAGAACCTGCAAGATTTAAAATTTTGAACTCACTTTCTAACACCGTCTCCCCCTATCAGTAACAATTCCTCCAAGAATAACAGTTTTTCGTACGTTAAGAATTTTAAACAGAAAAAGACACTATTTTTGTATTTTTGTATTTTTCTGAAAGAAAGTAAATAACAAAAGCAATAAACACTCTATTTTTGTGAGAATCACTGGTAAGAAGATCATATCAACACAATCAAACTGTTTCACACAATTAGATAATTCTTTATGTAATGTTTTAGTGAAAAACAGTTCAAGACGATTACCAGTATGTTTGTCCACTTAAACAAAATGCATGAACATTTCAAGTACCATTACCATATGATACGTTAAGGTAATTTTATTACTGATATACTAGCGTGTCCCACTTCAGGATATACCCCCGCGATCAAGGTATGCACAAAGATTCATCGTAGTAGGTGAGTATACTGAATTCATCCGTTTTGTTTTACAACAATAGATAATTGGTGAACAGGTCAGTACTTCCGTACAGCAAAGAGACCAAAATATCTTATCGAGGGCTATGACAAATACCCTTTTTGGTACGATTTATGCATTTTGCACTTTTTGAATGACTCTCTATGAGAGCTTCTTCATTTTCAAGGTTTTGGCATTTTTAGCTCTTTTAAGATATTCTGGGTGTGTCTAGGTCAGCATGTATCTGGATGCAGCAGAAGGACACCCCTGATATCCCTAGATGAAATAACAGTATAAAGACCCAAAACCTCATATTTTGGCAATCTATCAATGCAAGATTTAAGGTCATTAAACCATACACAACTAATGTGTTCCCCACTCATATTCAGTTCATTTATGTTTATATCACATTGTTAAGTTGATTATTTCATGCTTTTTGCCTACTGGTACATCATATGATGAAGCTGCTATCACACTTAAGCAATTTAGGTTCAATTTCAGTGTGACAGTCTAACTTGCTGATGTACTATCATCTCTTCTTTTTCACATAGTGATAACTCACTTTTGATTTTCTATTTTTTTATGTTTTTGATTTTTTAATGTTTTTGTATTTTTGTGGTTTTCTAATTTTTTTTATTTCTTATTTTTAAGAAAAACAGTAAACTATTTACAAAAATTCTTATGGAAAACCAGTTATTCAGGATTCCTCATCCCGTTGAGTTCGACTAAGTGTTCAAAGCGAGCCCTGCCAAATGCTTTAAATAAAGATCTGCCAGGTTATCTTCTGTGTCGACTCTAAGTGTTCAAAGCGAGCCCTGTCAAATGCTTTAGTATAAAGATCTGCCAGGTTATCTTCTGTGTCGACTCGATGTAATTCAATTAGCCTCTTTTCAGCACAATCCCGTATAAAATGATGACGTATGTCAATATGTTTTGTGCGACTGTGTTTCACGGGATTATTTATTATAGAAATTGTGGCATTATTGTCTATCATAATAGGAGTATGAGTGAAATCCAAACCGTAATCGCGCATCTGCTGTTGAATCCAGAGAACCTGAGAGCAGCAGCTACCCGCAGCAATATATTCAGCTTCACACGTAGAAGTAGACACACAAGATTGCTTCTTGCATTGCCAAGACACAATCCTGCCTCCTAAGATCTGACAACCACCTGTTGTAGACTTTCTGTTCGACTTGCATCCTCCAAAGTCTGAGTCAGTGTAAGCAACAAAATTCAGATAACTATCAGCTGGATACCACAACCCAAGTTTAGGTTTCCCCTTCAAGTAACGAAGAATCCGCTTCACTGCTTTCATGTGTGACTTTTTTGGATTAGCCTAATATCTGGCACACAAGCATACGACAAACATGATGTCGGGTCTTGAAGCAGTCAAGTACATTAGAGAACCAATCATTGCCCTGTATTGAGTAGGATCAACGTCTTCAGTACTTTCATGATCTGGGCCAAGATTGTGATTTTCACATATGGGTGTGTTGAAAGTAGAGCAATCATTTATTTTGAACCGACTCAAAATGTCATACACATACTTTGTTTGATGAATAAACATCCCATCCTCCTTCTGTTCAACTTGTAATCCCAGAAAGTAAGACAGCTCACCCATAGCACTCATTTCGAACTTGCTCTTCATCACCTGCTCGAACTCTTTACACATGTTTTCATCAGATGACCCAAAGATGATGTCATCCACGTACACCTGTACCAGCAGAAAATCTTCCTTCTTCCTCTTGATGAACAGTGTACTGTCAATCTGACCTCTTTCAAAACCATTCTTGATCAGATGTGTAGACAGTGTCTCGTACCACGCCCTGGGAGCTTGATGTAATCCATACAAAGCCTTATCAAGTTTGTAAACCCGATCTGGATAATCTGGATCAACGAACCCATCTGGTTGTGAGACATACACCACTTCTTGGACTTTCCCGTAAAGAAATGCACTCTTCACGTCTAGTTGGTAAACTTTGAAGCCCTTGAATGTTGCGAAAGCTAGAAACAAACGAATTGCCTCCAACCTTGCCACTGGTGCAAACACCTCATTGTAATCAATCCCTTCTTGCTGATTGAAACCTTTGACAACCAATCGAGCCTTGTTTCGCGTCACAATTCCTCTTTCATCCTTCTTGCACCTAAATACCCATTTAGTGCCAATTTCTCTTTCACCTTTAGGAAGGTCAACTAACTCCCAAACCTTCAACTTCGCAAACTGGGCCAATTCCTCTTGCATAGCTTCAACCCATGAATTGTCTTTAAAAGCCATATGAATGTTCTTCGGCTCCTTTTGTGAAATAAAGCAACTATACAAGCACTCGTTCACAATCCCAGTCTTCTCAATCGAAACAAATAAACCTGTATTCGCTGCTATGCTTCTTCTCGTCTGAACACCTGCAGTAGGATCTCCAAGTATCATGTCAACTGGATGATCTCTATTTGCTCGTGTAGTAGCGACAACATCGACTTCTAGATTGTCACCCAGGTTTGATCCAACCTCCCCCTGAGTGTTCTGATTTGCAAACTGATTAATGAAATCCTCTCCCTGATTGGGTTCGGGTTCACTATCACTTGAATCAATAGTAGCAGCACCTTGGGAAGTTTCCGCAGCATCTGTCATATTAACATTCGATCTAGGCATGAACTCGCCTTCATCGTCTTTATTTATCACTGTTTGAATCAGCTGAGAATCATCTGCAACAGAAAACTAAGGAATATTAAATGATTAAAAAGTGCTTTCATAATCATATAATATAGCTGGTCCATTCGTTGATTGTTGATGTTTGTATGTAATTTCAACATTAAACACAACCTCAATTTTACCAGTTTTTAGATTAGAAACCCTTTTATTCGGTGCGCCAGGTACGTAACCTAGAAAGTAGCCTTCGTTAGTGATCGGAGTGTCGCGCTCCGGTCAAAGATAATATTTATATACCCTAATTACCCTTAACAAATAGCTAGTGGTAGCAAGGGGTCGAACCACGAAGAGTATGTGGTTTGTGTGCGGATTTGATTGAATTATAAGACGTTGTCACTTTTATGAAGCTTGCTATATTGTTTTTGTATGTTTTTGTTTGATTGGAAGTTGTGAATTAGAATAACTAAAGTGATTAACTAAATTAACTACTCACGATTACTAAACGCAAGAAGTGAAAATGATTGTTTGAACAATAATAAGAAAACAAGTTTCACACCCGGTTCGGTAATTGCATTCCTAGGGTTCCTACACGTTTTAAGATTGATTCAATTGCAAAAACGATTAACGAGTTTAGTGTTACACGGCTTAGGTGCCAAGAGCTATCAACGTTATAAAGAACGGACCACAATGCACTTCGTTACCAAGAACATGTAAACTCTAACCTAGACAAGGCATAATTGCACATAAACATTTCATAAAGTCAAGTTTAATCTTCACTCGACGGTTTACGAATTCAATACAAATGCAAGACAATTATCATAAGTTTCAAATCAAGAAGCAATTTGTCACAAAATCAATCCAAGAACAATGTTTTAACCCTAGACTTACAATTAACCTACACCGGGGTGAAACCTCCGAGGAATTAGCCACGCATGATCGAAGAAACTTGATCACCGGATGTTGGAAGCATGAATTGGATCATTGTGAAGCTTGAAGATGGATTGATGGATGAAGGTTAGGGATTTGGATGATTGGTGATGGTAAATGGATGAGTGAATTGATGGATTGGGGAATTCGTGGAGCTAGGGTTTCGAATCAAGAAGATGATGATGAATTGTTCTTGATTCCGGTTGTAGAGAGGATGATGGATAGATTGGAGATCAAGTGGTTGAGAGTGGAAGAGATGGTGTGTATTGGCTCCAAGATGAGTATTCAAACTCAAGGGAAGTGTAACCCCCCTTTTTCCAAAAATTGACTTTTTCTCTAAAAAATCCCGTTTTTACCAATCAGCCAGTGTGCAGAAGATAATGCGTCAATTTCTGGCCTTTCAAAACCTAATATTTTGATTCGTCTCGTCGAGCTACCCCAAATGCATATATTATAAGCCCCGAAACTCATTTTCTAGCTCAGGATAAGCCAAAATGAAGTTTGGACTGTTTCTGACGCAAAGTTCAGCTCCGTTTTGCCTCTTTTTGCATTTTCTTCAATTATGTTCTCTCTAGCATCCGCCCAGAGCTTCGGTAAATCTCTAAAATGCACCTTAAACCCATCAATGTCTGCAAAACACAAACCACGTCAAAGTAGTGTATTCTAGAAAGTAACTTCGTGTAATTAACCGAAATTAAAACCATTAAGCTATGGAATTTTATCAACCCATCACATCCCCACACTTGTCTTTTGCTTGCCCTCAAGCAAATCTGTTTTTCACTTTCACATGGGTCGCACGAGAAACGCACTCCTCATTCCCGAGACAAAGGTTAAGGTCTAATGTCATGCTCAGTTCAAACTTTTTACAATTTTCGACATATTTAGCAATAAATGATTAATCATGTAAAAGTGGTTATCCAAGATTAACCCGCTCTTAAAACTCGCAATTCATACATATCCCTCACAATGTTCACTCCACTTGGTTTGCAAGTTAGCTAATTTTAATGATGTATTAGCACTTTTTAAAGTAATCACTCAACACCGATTAGAACACGTACCCGCATAGGCTTGCAACTCAATCATTCTCCACCACCGAACACAAATACTAAGCACAAGTCAAAAGGTCTTTGTAAGGGTTGTAATGGAGCTAGGTTAAGGGTAGGAAGTAGGATATTTAAAGTGGCTAAGGTGATGAAAATTCGATTTTATTTTATTACAAACCACTAAACTAAACAAAACTCAATATACACATCAACTATGAGGGAACAACTTTCGCCTTTTATTCCAACAACTACTTCCACATCTTTTTGTGTTTTTTTTTCTCAACGCTTTCTCATTTTTTTTCTTTTTTTTTTCTTAACATTTTCTGAATTTTTGCTTTTTTTATATATGAATAAATCACAACTATACAGACTTAACTCCTATAATCGAATCTTCATCACACGGGTTTAAAAAGAAAAGGCTTAAGGTTATGGGCTAAATGGGTCGTCAAACGAAAGGTTTAGGCTCAAAGTTGGCTACTAAGGGATAAATTTTTGGGTAAGGATAGAAAAATGGTGTAAAAGGAAAAGGTTCACCTAATGCCTTTATCATTCTCGTGCTTGTATTCGGTCTATGGTCTCAAACGTATCAAAAGATGCAAGTTCTACAATACGCGACTAATGGTCCACTCAAACAAAGAAACATGTATATGTAAATCTATGCTATAAAAGTGGCTCAAAACCTCACGTATAAGGGTATGGTATGTGATATGCATAAAATGCTAGTTTCTTAGACGAATTATTCCCAAATAACCACCCGCTAAATACCCGTCATGCTATTAATTTGAACTTGACCATGACAAAAGGCCAAATGGATTGTGCCATCCCTCATTGACTTAGTTACTTGTGCTTTTAAGATTGCTTTTGAAACAAGACATTTTTGAAAAAAATTTGAAATTTTCCCCCATCCCCACACTTGAGGCAAACATTGTCCTCAATGTATAGTGTTTAAATGTATGGGTAAAAATCGAAAATTTTTACTACTTCCCCATCCCCACACTTGAAGTACATATTGTCCTCAATGTGTAAGAACTAGAGTTTTAAGAATGCACAAGGGATGTGACACGACTAACCTTCCCAACTTTTCACCCCGGAAATTAAAATACATATTACAATCCACTTATTCCTAACTAACAATCAAAGTAAAAAGGAACACATGCACCTGATTTTTATCGCTTGATGCTCATATCCTTCGTTTCTTCATAAAAATGGTTGTCCCGCAAACATGTTGTACCTACAAATTCTAATCCTTGTGTAGAAGCATGCTTCTCACAACCATCAAAATTTGTTAGTACGTAGTTCTACCCTTTTTATGAACATATTACCAAGTCATGCATTATTTTACTTTGATTTTTGTGGAAAAAAAAAATTTACAACAACAACAAACCTAACTCACTTTCGTAGGAATCACGGTTGCATTTAGCTTATGCAACAAGCCCTTTTAAACCTCCCAATAGCTTGAGAGGACGAGAGGTCTCGTGAGGGTTATATAGGGAACACACCCACAACGTTCATATGACTAGACAAAAAGAAATAATAACGAAATAGAAATAAACAAAACAAAAGAATATACAACAAAAACAAA
This sequence comes from Helianthus annuus, assembly GCF_002127325.2. NCBI lineage: Eukaryota > Viridiplantae > Streptophyta > Magnoliopsida > Asterales > Asteraceae > Helianthus > Helianthus annuus. The sequence goes on from NC_035443.2 coordinate 8,942,637, forward strand.
TTACATACCTTGCTGTCAGCGCTGGTATCGTTCGTTCGGATCGACTGGTGATTTTTTGTTTTTTTTAATAGGGAATAGGGTGTTTTGGGTCCAAAAAGAACGAGACAAGGAGGGAAAAGGTTCGGGTGTAAAAGTTTCATGTTCATTGCAACTCACCAATATGGCCGTGTCAGAATTCGTAGAATGACAATGCGATACGATACGTACTATTCAACTGAATTAGGCTCCATATAGATATAAATAAAGTTGCACTCACAAACACACATTACATAAAATCTACTAATTTAAATCTATTATACAATACTCTACCCACCCATTATTAAAAATTAAAAATTTGTAATAAAAGGTGATTATGGATCGGGTTTTTAAGAGAAGCGGGTGAAGACTTGGGGTGATTTGGAATCTCACAAAACGAAGAACAGACACCACAAAAATATTCACCTCTTTTTTTCTTTTTCTTTTTGTTTTTTTTTTCAAAAACTTAGGTGAATGTTTAGAAGATCTAGGTCGGGTGTGTGTAGCTTGACAGAAGCAAAGGAGAGAAAAAAATTGACTTCAGCATCATGCCGGAGCACTTCGCGTCGGCCACGGTGTCTCCGGCGTCGGCGACGGCAACTGGGTAACGCATATACATCTGACGCCAATCTCCCCTGCATACGCCACTCTTTAAACGGCCGTCGGCGACGGCTATTCCAGCGTCGGCGACGCCATCAAAGTTCAACAAAAACCTCCGACGCCTTGTATTCCTGCCTACGCGAGAAGTGGCCGACGCCACTTGGTGAATAACCGTCGACGACGGTGATGTCGGCGTCGCTGACGCTCAATCAGTGGCCAACTTTTAATTTTTTTTTTTCAATTTTTTCAGCTGAATTTTCAGTTTTGCAGATTAATGTTGCTGTGAGAACGATGATGTTGACATATGATGTCAACTTTGACTACTAAATATATTTTATCATTATTAGTGTGCTGTTGTTTTCACTCAAGTTCAGCCCCTTTTTTTATTTTTTTATTAGTATTAAAAACAACATCACTTTGAACAATTGTTTTTTTTTTATTATTATTATTTATTTTTTTATATATATTTTTTAAGTGTTTATCATGATTTAAAAAAAAAAAAAAAACTAATACTAAACTACACTAAATAGATAAACTAAAACGAATTGTGAAAGGAAATATACAACAACAATTAACTTACCACCTCATGGTGGTCGAATGGCGTGCTGGCCGCCCACAAACTCCTCAAAATCACCCACCGGTGATTCATACCATTTGTTGCCAAACGGTCCAAACTTCATCACCTCCTCTTCCTTCTTCTTTTCTTGAGGCGACTTATTTTCCTTCTTCTTCTTGACCGTCTTCTTCTTTGTTTCTCCAAACCTACCAACCATAGCACATACCTTTTTGTTTGGATTCATGTCCTTTTTAGGACACTTACCCTCACCGAGTGGGTTAGTAAAACTTGGAAAAACATTTAAATTTAATTTTCGGTCCCCAAACTTCATGCTTACCGTTCCCGTTGCACAATTTATTATGGCGTTAGCAGTTGCCAGGAACGGTCTACCCAGTATGACTACCGGTTGGGTGTCCTCAACACACCCAACATAGTCTACTACTAAAAAGTCAACTGGGTAGTAGTAATCATCTACCTTAACAATCACATCCTCAACCATCCCCCTTGGATGCGTGGGAGTCTGATCGGCCAATACCACGGGAGTATCAAATTTTTTTAATAGACCAAAATCATATTGGTCATACAAACTCCCGGGCAAGATGCTCACACAAGCTCCAAGATCTAGGAGCGCCCTCTCAATTTTAAATGTTCCAATTTGAATTGGAATAAGAGGATCTCCCGGATCTTGAGCTTTTTGGGGGAGCGCACTTGATAAAACGGCACTAACATGAGAAATCAAATCAACCGATTTGGGTAATTTGTTGTGCCGTTTTTCAATGCTCAACTCTTTCAAACATTCCACATGAGCCGGAACTTTTTTAATGTCATCAAGCAACGACAAATTAATTTTTGCTTGTTTAAAGATTTCCCACCTCTCATCCTTTGGGGGGCACCGATCTTTAAGCTTTGATGCATTAATCGGGTTAATTTGATTTAAACAAATTTCACAAAAAGAATTTTTATTCATGTTTTCAGTTTTATTTTGTGAAATCGTTTGTTGTTCATTTTTACTTTCCGACTCATCACTTGTATTTTCCACTATACCATCAACGCATTGTGGTGGTGGAATGTTTTCAACACTACTACAAACCTCATCATTTGAAAGAAGACTTACCGCGCTGATGTGCACATTCCTCACATTGCCTGTGCTTGAACTTTGATGCTTTGGGTTCATCGTAGTGTCACTTGGAAGCTTTCCAATGTTTCCTCTCATTTGAGCCACTTCCTCCGCGAGTTGGCCTACTTGCTTTGCCAATGCTTCATGTGATTTGTCCCGAATCTCATTCTCTTTCTTGGACTCTTGCATCATTGAAAGCATTGCATCCATTTTGGCACTCAAATCACCACCACCTCCTTGATTATTCATCGACCCGTGACCATCTTGATTGTAACCTCTTTGGCAATTTTGATGCGAATACCCACCTTGATTTCCCGATTGGAAATTCGGGTTCATTTGGTTGGAGGCATTACCATACCTAAAGTTAGGATGGTTCCTCAACCCGGGGTGGTAAGTGTTGGAGTTCATATCATATTGCCTTCGGTCCCCATACACTTGATTTACCTCTACGGTGGCTTGACAATTCTCGGTCCGATGACGGATGTCTCCGCATTCTTCACATACGGCGTATTGCATCGCATTCACTTCCCTTTTCTTCATGCGAGCCAACTCCCGCTCTAATGTTTCAATTCGATCCTTAGAACTCGAATCACAGTCGGGCCAAGACCTTGAGGTGGGGTGCTTTTTGGCCCGATCAGCCGACTCTTTCGCTTTTGACCTCTTACTCATCCTTTCAAGGAACTCCCAATCTTCATCCTCATGATTGCTGAATAAGGTTCCATTACTAGTTGACTCGAGACGATTCCATGTCGTGTCATCCAAACCACGTACAAAGCATTTCACCAATTCCCACTTTTCTATTTGGTGATGTGGGCACTTTCGCATCAACTCCCTAAATCTCGTGAAGGCTTCATGCAACGGTTCGCCCGATAATTGGCGAAAAGACCTAATTTCATCACGAGCATCATCGGTCTTTGCCATAGAATAGTATTCATCTAGAAAAGCTTGTTGCATTTCTTCCCATGTGCGAATGCTATTGGCCGGAAGTGTAAGGAACCACTGTTTTGCCTTGTCTTTCAACGAAAATTGAAATAACCGAAGCTTAACTTCCTCTAGTGCGAAATTGTGCCCCCCAATAGTATCACAAATGGAAGAGAACTCCGTTAAATGTGTGTACGGCTCATCATTGGACCTCCCATTGAAGTGAGGAAGTATGTTGATGTAATGCGGTTTACAATCAAACATCCTCCTTTCGCATACTATCGGAGAATTATTCTCGATCACTATCGGGCGGAAACGGTCATTTACTCCCCGTGGAGGTTGTTGACGACGTTGTGGACCATTAACTTCTTGATCGACCGGTCTTCGATTATCCCGTCTTTCACCTCTTCGATCCTCTCTTCGATTTTCCCTCGGGTTACCACCTCCCACGAAACGAGGAATTCGGTTAGGGTTTGCATTGTTGTTGTTGTTGTTGTAAAACCCATCGTTCCGGTTCCGTTGGTTATTGTTTCGTGGTTGACGGTTGTTCCCATAACCATCATTTCTTCCACCTCCGTAACCGTATTCATCGTCCCCAACATAATTGGCGTTTTGGTAACCAAATTCCTCATCGTCATACCTTCTAGCATTGTAGACGTTTCCCCTATTCACGTAGCCCCAATCTTCATCATCATTAGCCCGATCATCGTAATATCCCCCATCGTCCGAATTTTCCGTGTGAATGCTTACGTGTTCCGGCGATTGATAACCGGGAACACTATACGGTTCATCATCGGGGATTGCATTCCTTAAATCGTCGATGTTGAAAAACGGATCTTCATTCGCGGGATTGCCGCGATCACGGTTACCTCTACGATCGGAGTTGACATTCCGATCATCAAGGTTGATAGGGAACGATGCTTGTCGGTGAAGGGGTTGTTGTTGAGGTGTTCGTTGGGTGTTGTTGGTGTTTTGGTTTCGGAACGGTGGAGTAGGTGGTCTTGCGTTGGTGTTACCACCCGGTTGTTCTTGGGGTATAGGTTGGGTGTTTTGAGAGGGATAAAAGGTTCCTCGGGATTGGAATTGATTTGGATTGAGGTTTTGGTTGGGGTTAAAGTCTTGGTTGGAGTTGTGGTTTGCCATTGAATCGGTTTCAATGGTCGGTGTGAGTGGTGGTGTTTGGTTCTTGCTTCTAACCGGCTTGCTAGGTTCCTTCTTGCAAGTCTTTCAATTTCCGGTTCGTAGACTAAAGGTGAAGTCCTCCCGGAATTTCGCGTACGCATGCACTACCTGTAACCTGCACAAGTAACACACCCCGCGTAACAAGGAAAAAGACAAGTACAAAAAGAAAGCTAAACAAATTAAACAGTTAATCACAAAAATTCAAACAATATCCAAACACAAAGCGCACGCACTCCCCGGCAGCGGCGCCAAAATTTGATCGGAGTGTCGCGCTCCGGTCAAAGATAATATTTATATACCCTAATTACCCTTAACAAATAGCTAGTGGTAGCAAGGGGTCGAACCACGAAGAGTATGTGGTTTGTGTGCGGATTTGATTGAATTATAAGACGTTGTCACTTTTATGAAGCTTGCTATATTGTTTTTGTATGTTTTTGTTTGATTGGAAGTTGTGAATTAGAATAACTAAAGTGATTAACTAAATTAACTACTCACGATTACTAAACGCAAGAAGTGAAAATGATTGTTTGAACAATAATAAGAAAACAAGTTTCACACCCGGTTCGGTAATTGCATTCCTAGGGTTCCTACACGTTTTAAGATTGATTCAATTGCAAAAACGATTAACGAGTTTAGTGTTACACGGCTTAGGTGCCAAGAGCTATCAACGTTATAAAGAACGGACCACAATGCACTTCGTTACCAAGAACATGTAAACTCTAACCTAGACAAGGCATAATTGCACATAAACATTTCATAAAGTCAAGTTTAATCTTCACTCGACGGTTTACGAATTCAATACAAATGCAAGACAATTATCATAAGTTTCAAATCAAGAAGCAATTTGTCACAAAATCAATCCAAGAACAATGTTTTAACCCTAGACTTACAATTAACCTACACCGGGGTGAAACCTCCGAGGAATTAGCCACGCATGATCGAAGAAACTTGATCACCGGATGTTGGAAGCATGAATTGGATCATTGTGAAGCTTGAAGATGGATTGATGGATGAAGGTTAGGGATTTGGATGATTGGTGATGGTAAATGGATGAGTGAATTGATGGATTGGGGAATTCGTGGAGCTAGGGTTTCGAATCAAGAAGATGATGATGAATTGTTCTTGATTCCGGTTGTAGAGAGGATGATGGATAGATTGGAGATCAAGTGGTTGAGAGTGGAAGAGATGGTGTGTATTGGCTCCAAGATGAGTATTCAAACTCAAGGGAAGTGTAACCCCCCTTTTTCCAAAAATTGACTTTTTCTCTAAAAAATCCCGTTTTTACCAATCAGCCAGTGTGCAGAAGATAATGCGTCAATTTCTGGCCTTTCAAAACCTAATATTTTGATTCGTCTCGTCGAGCTACCCCAAATGCATATATTATAAGCCCCGAAACTCATTTTCTAGCTCAGGATAAGCCAAAATGAAGTTTGGACTGTTTCTGACGCAAAGTTCAGCTCCGTTTTGCCTCTTTTTGCATTTTCTTCAATTATGTTCTCTCTAGCATCCGCCCAGAGCTTCGGTAAATCTCTAAAATGCACCTTAAACCCATCAATGTCTGCAAAACACAAACCACATCAAAGTAGTGTATTCTAGAAAGTAACTTCGTGTAATTAACCGAAATTAAAACCATTAAGCTATGGAATTTTATCAACCCATCAGTTAGCCACCTCACCGAATTTTTGTTTATCTTTATTTCGCACAATGGTGCAGGGTAATCCAAATGGTTCAAAGCCTTCTAAGTTTGGTTTCTTGTTAAACATCAAATCATGACAAGTTTTGTTAAAACGTTTAACAGTTAAAACTTTGTTTAGGACGTAGCAAGCTGTATTCACAGCTTCTCCCTAGAAAAGAACTGGTAGCTTAGAATCTGAAAGCATCGTCCTAGCGGCTTCAATCAACGTCCTGTTTTTCCTCTCAGCGACTCCATTCTGTTGAGGCGTATAAGGAGCAGAATATTGACGTTCAATTCCCTGCGAAGACAATAGAGATCCAGAATATGATTCTTGAACTCCGTGCCATTATCACTCCTTATCCTCTTGATCTTTGCATCATGGACATTTTCCAATTTTGTAAAAAGATCTATCAACATTTCTGCTGTCTCATCTTTTGTACCTAAAAAGAAAACCCATGAATAACGTGAGTAATCATCAGTGACAACTAAACAATAATACTTTCCACCTATGCTCCTCACGTTCACTGGACCGAATAAATCCATGTGAAGTAATTCATAAGAGGCATCTATGGAATTTACTGTTTTTGATTTGTGAGGTTTCTTATGTTGTTTTCCCTTTTGACATGGAAGACATTTGTCTTCCACTTGAAACCTCTGCATTGGAACCCCTTTCACTAGCTCATTTTTAACAAGGTAATTCATTTTTCGATAGTGAATATGGGCCATGCGTCTGTGCCACAACATCGATTCAGCTTCAGATGCTTTCGATAGTAAACACGCCACCACAGCAGTAGGATCCTTAGCACCCATGTCCATGACATAAGTGTCATTTCTCCTTCGCGCTCGCATCACTATCCAATCGTCCGGAATCTCTAAACCTGGTTTCAACACTAATGCTTCATTCTTGGTAAAATGGACCGAGTGACCCTTGTCGCAGACTTGTGACACGCTCATCAGATTGTGTTTAAGCTGCTCAACATAATTCACTTTGTCCAGTGTGATCTTCCCATTGGTCACTTTTCCTCGTCCAGTTATCCTACCACCTTTAGCACCCGCAAAATTCACATGTCCACCATCATAATCCTCAAACTCAGTCAACAATCTCGCATCCCCCGTCATGTGCCTGGAGCAACCACTATCAACATACCATAAGTTGGTAATCCTCCTTAGCAGCTCCTGCACACACCAACCAAGAAATTAGTTAGATTGGGGGACCCAAGCCTTAATGGTCTTGGGTCGTCCAAATTCACCAACTATTGGAACATCCATCCAATATCCATTACTCCTAACTGGAGTCTTGGATCTCAGACCTGTTGATGGAATTTGATTTTGATTTCCACTAGGTTTTTGGTCCTGAGGGTTCCTATATGTGTTTGGACTATTTGACCTTTGAAAATTTTGGTTTTGATACCTTGAATTTTGATTCCAAGAAGCATATTGTTGTAATTTCTAAAGCCATTGTTATAAAAAGTTCGACCACCATTATTTTGGTATCGATTTTGATATTGACCTTGACTTCTGAAATTATTAGAATTATGATTGTTCATTCTTGGTGAACTGCTTCTAGGTCTCTCAAATCTGCCTGGTGGAGATCTAGGCTGAAATCTTGGTTGATTTCTTTGAAAACGAGGAACTTGTGGAGTTCCTTTTTCAGCCTTATCTACACCAACAGCAACATTCTCTGGTTGCTTAGGCGTTGATTTCTTTGGAGAGTTGGACTCTCTCACTTGCTTGTCACCACTCTTCTCTGGTGACTTCTCTCTCTTCTTTTCACTCACTTATGCTTCACTCTTTTTATTAGGACAGCAGCTTGCTAGATGTCCTTTGGTGTGACATTTGAAGCACGATCTCTTTTTCGAAGACTTCTTATCTGAAGCCTTTGAACTAGATTCAGGTTGTGATGATGATGCCTTAGAAGAATTTAGTTCAGTTTGCTTAGTTTTAGAATTTTCTTTGTTCTTGTTTTTAGCAAACTCTACATTAGATTCATTTTCAATAACAGCTGTTTCGTTTTTCATGTCACTTCCTTGAACAAAATTAATCTGTTTAACAACAGTTGGATTCTTATTCTTAGGATGTGAAGTTTTCTTTTTCAAAACTGGTTTGCTGTTATTATTCTTCTTAGCATCATCACACGCAGACTCATCACCTTGTCTTGATGTGGAACTACTTGGTGCTGTTGACATAAAATTGGTTAGCTCATCTTCATCAGGTAGGAATGAATAATCATGACTAAGAGGAGGCAGAACTTCATTATAGCCTTTGAATCCCAAACTACTCTTGTCATTACTCTTCTTTAACCCACCCATCATGTGTTTCATAACAAAAGTAGAGTCCCTGAATTGACTTAATTTCTTTTCAAGTTCAACAATTTTGAGTTGTGCATCTGACAACTCTTTGCATTTTTCAGAAATCTCTTTTGTTTTCTCAGCCATCATTTCATGAGCTAAGTCTATTACTTGAAGTTTTTCATTTAATTTGCAAGTTACAGCTTCAATTTCACTTTCATAACCTTTTATTTTCTTCAAGTATGATGTTTCATTTCTTTTAGCAAAAAAGTTTGATTCTTTAATGTTAGACATCTCACTTACCAAACTTTTGTTTTGTGTGGACAACCTGTCAACTTCACCCTGTAGTTCACGACATTTTAAACACACAGAATTAGACTTTACCTCTCCTGTTTGTTTGTCAAGATTGGCCATTAGAGCTGCAAGTTGAGCTTCCATTCTTTTGTATTTTGTATCTTTTTCCTCAGCTTTCTTTTCATGGTCAGACTTCTGCTTTTCTTCTTCAGCATCTGTTGTCTGATCACTCTTCTCTTCTTCAGCTTTACTCTCCGTATTCACCTCAGCATCCACTTTCACTTCAGCATCTCCCAAAGTAACTTCAACATCTTCAACTGGTACTATCTCTGCCATGAATGCCTGAGTGGCATTTTCATTATCTTCTAGATGAATACTCCAATCATAAGAACCTTCTCGTGCTATAGAGATCAAAGCCTTTGAGCTAGAATTGTTTGATGCATTCCTGTTGTTTGAACTCTGACTTGAAGTCTCTTGTTTTTGTTTATGACATTCTCTAGCAAAATGCCCATAACTTTGACAGTTAAAGCACCTCACTTTGGTCTTGTCAAAACCAACACTCCTCCCTACAAACTTCCTTCATGTTCTATTCATAAACATCTTCACTCGTCTAGAAATCATGGCCATCTGCCATTGCAAATCCATCTCTTCAAGATCGTGAGGGTCAATCTGATCATAGTCTTCATCTAAAGTAGCAGGATCAGATATCTTCCCCTGAATGTAGTTCTCATAAGAAGCAACAAACGAAGCAAGTAGAGCCAAATGTTCTTCAGCAGACTTCACACTCATAGGCATTGACTTAGAACTACTACTCTGCTTAGAAGCTGATGTTCTTTTGGCTCCTGTTGATCCTCCCGAAGCAGCTACAAAACACACATCACCATCCTCATTTACTGTAACCTGCTCATTCTCACATGATAGAAACGCAGTAGCAGAGTCGCTAGAAACGTTGTGAGATGAAGAAGATGTAAGCCCATTGTAAACCCCTGGATCTTGAACCTGATCATATCCAGTGTCTTTCTTCTTCATACTGAGCTCATAAGCTCTCAGCTTGCCAATGACTTCTTCAAGCTCTTTTGTCTCATAATCAGCTTCTCCCTTGATCATGAGAGTATAGATATCCCACTTGGTAGGTAAGGCATCGAGCAGCTTGTCATTCTTCTCTATGTCAGTATAGCAATCGATCTCATAATTTTCCATTTCTGACATCAGATGGTAGTAACGAGTGATGATGTCCTCAAGTGACTCATGTTTCATGTACTTGAAAACAGCAAACTGCTTCTTCAGTAGGTCAATCTTGTTCTTCTTAACATCAGCATTTCCCGCGTATCTTTTCTCTAATGCATCCCACATATCCATTGAATTTGTGTACTTCTTGAAGGTTTGCTTGATGCTATCAGGTAAGGACATTTTGATTGCAGCCAAGGCTCTCTTTTCAGCCTCATACATCTTCTTATCATTTTCTTGCATGTTCACATAGGCTGTTCTACGTGGTCTGCCCTCAAAGTCGTGTGTAGTGTTTGTGTACCCATCTTCGATATATATCCACATGCGAGTATCCTGATATTCAATGAAGGATTGAAAACGATCCTTCCATGTCAGATAATTTTCCACCTTCATCATCTTAGGCGGTTTGTTGGTAGTGCCAACCTCATGCTCCATTCTCAACAGCTCATTCAAACTAGACACGTTCGACATTTTTAACGTAACAGACTGATAAAACCGTACAAAATTATTCCGAAAACAGTGGTTACCAAATTACACCGTTAGAATCGTCTCGAAAAGACGAATCCAATGATATATAATGTCAAAAACCGAATTCGGGATTTTCCAGACTGATAAAACCGTTCGACATTTTTTTTGGTCCTAAAAATCAACCGAGTTCAACGGTGCAAACGGTTTCGTCAAACGAGCTATGGATCAATTTCTATTTGCAAAACACTGAAATTTTATCGACGCTTGCCAACTGAAATTCCACCCCTGCTGTTAATTTCGCTAGTTTAATTATGCTAGGTCAATTTCGCTGGTTTAGTTCGCTGAACAGGTCAATTTCGCTGCCAATTTCGCTGGTCTATTTCGCGATTACGACGACCAGTAAACTCACCGAAAACCGTAATAATTTCGCTGTGGAAAATTATACGGTTACCAAAGTCGCCTTTGGATTTAACTTCGCCGGTCACCGAGTAATTAAGTCACAAATTCGCTGCTTTGTTAATGTCGCTAGTCCAGATTGCAAAATTAATCAAATTCACCAGTTAAATTTGGAAACTTGATCTGTTCGAAATTCTGAAGATTCTCCAACACAAATCTGCAAAATCAAACAACCTAATCAGCTCAAAATTTCCGAAAAAATATGAAGAACTTATGGAAAACCACGAAGAACACGAAGAACAGTCTTCGAATCTTCAAGTCTTTCAGCCAAAATTCTTCAAAACAATCAACCAGTACTTTCTCCAAAACCTGCAAAACAGCAAACAAACAAAGTAGAAGATCAAAACAGCCAAAAATTTTCGAAAATTTTATCAAACCAACAAAAATTTTCGAAACCCTAATTTTCAGGTTTCAAAGATTTCGAAAATTTCTTCCTGTTTCTGCAGCCAACAATTCTGAACCGAGCCTTCAAGAGCCTAATGCTCTGATACCAATTGTTGGTCCCCTTGATGTCTTATGGATCTTCACAGAATTGTCAATCCGATCAAGAGTGCGGAATCCTCTTGATCAGAAAATAGCAGAAAACGTGTAGGAACAGCAAATCACTTTCAAACCGGGTTTTCTATTGATTATCAAACCAAAGTATTACAATCAATCAAAACCCTAACAACCACTAAATTCGTCCAAGCCTAGAGACTCTCATGAAATTCCTCACACACACTGTTTTTGGCTGATTAACCTAAACCCTAAAGCCTAACCTTGTTTATATTACACAAGGTTTACAACTTGGGCTAGGTTAAACCTCATGGACTGCGAATTGGACAAGCCCAATTCGCCACCATACACCCAATTCGTTGGGTTTGGTTAGCCCAAACATTACAACTAACTATTACAAAGCTAAACCCGCTAACTGTTTATCGTTTAACTAATTACAAGATATCCAAAGACCAAAACTAAGCTGTTGTCACAAATATGCACCAACATCCTATTCAATCCATTTAACTCAAACATGGCTGAACAAGAATATGCACCAGAAGGAACCATTCAAAACCCCCAATCTGATTGAAACCCCATTCAACAATATACCACTATCTCCGATTAACCCACTCTCAGAAACCAAACATCATTCAACAATATACCACTATCTCCTATTGACCCACTCTCAAATCACACACATAATCTAAAAGAAAAGAATAGAGTAGAAAAAGAGAGTTTAAATATTCATTTTAGTTTTCTGGATTCAACATTTTTTTTCAATCAGATCCAACCGGAGCTTCCGTCACCACCACCTTCTTTGGCCGCCCTCTTCCCCTTTTCTCACCTGTTAAACACCACCGGTGTGATGTCATCACCAAATTTCGCTAACAGTCTCTCCACCACCATAAACCTCTGGTCACGAGCCACCATTTTGATTTTCGGAACCAGACCATCAACCACTCCCCCTTTCTTGTAACACCTCGAAATTTTGTGTCCAATAATGTATTGACACGTGTCTTAAGTTTACACGTGGCGTTTCATATTAAATAAAGGACTAATATTGACAAACATTGAAAGTATGTGAATTCGAGGGTTATAAATGTCAAACAAGGGTAAGTATACTGTATAGAAACCCTAAATGGTGCTAGTACCTTCAAACGAATAAATCATGGATCGTACGGAAACGAAACGCGGAAGAAAGTGAGAGATTACAAGCTACCGGGGTTAACTGTGTCAACATGTTTACTTATACCTCTGAGTGACCCTTTGACGTACCCGAGGCTTTGTAACAGTAGAATACGCTCACTAGAATATAATGTATAAATTTCCGCGAAGTTTCGTTTTAAAACGAGAAAGTTATGATCAAATTCGTACGAGAGGGGTTAAAAGTGTCAATAATGAAAGTTAAGACTTTCCGAATAATTTACAAGATAACCGGGGACTTAACGATGCGGGTAAATAACACGAGGCCCTTAGTTGTAAATAATCGAGGGCCAAATCGCAAAGTTACCCCTTCAAACCTGAAAGGTCAGGTTAATAATTACAGAAGATTTCGTTATTAATTACCAGGATTCTGTTATGATTACAAAAGATTTTAAAAACTTGAAAAATCAACCTCTCGCGGGCCGCATTAAGTTTTGGGTTAAGTTGAGGCGGGCCGCGAGCCTTATATTTGTACGCGTCTGATTTAAACCTTCAGGCGGCCCGCGTACAAAGTGCATGGTTCTTCCATGCGGGCCGCGTGAGACGCCCAGATGCAGAAACTTTGGACTTGCATGCCTTTTGAGCTAGTAAAGGATCAAATGAGCAATACGTGAAGCATGGGTGCCCCCTACTCGACCCATAACACCTTAGGACACCTGCCCATCATCCATGCTCACTTATAGACCAATGTGTGATGATCTAAGAGCTTGTCTTGAACTATAAATAGACCTCATTGTTCAAAATTTAGAACACACCTCAAACACACTTCTCTGATCATTTCTGAAGCTCCCAAGTGTTCTTCTTTAGTTCTAAGTCTTTCAACAAGTCTCTGTAAGTATGCCACAACTTCTATGGTTTTGTTTTTGCTTAGATTAGCCTAAAAGTCAATCCGTCGTAACTAACGATTGACTTTCCGATAACTCACGAATGGTTCAGTGAATTGTCGAATCAAAAGTAGTTATGTGTTGGTATTTAGGTGGGTAATAAACCTCTAAAAGGGTTCCCACTGATCACCACTCTAACTATGTCGAATGTCGAGTCAAACGTGCACTTAAAAAGTCAACAGAAAGTCATTTTGCAATTTTGTACATAATCTGTAATGTATATGCTATGAAACCTGTTTTGGTGATCATAAAACATGATATTAAGTATATAAACTTGTCTAAGCTCGTTTGATTCGGTCATTTGCTATATTGACCCGGTTCGGAGCCGAATGTCGCAAAAGTTTGACTTTTGCTTTGACTTCAGTTCTGACCCGTTTTAGTACAATGTAGATATGCTTTAGGACTCTCTTAGGACCAGTTCGCGTGTTGGTATCACCCTCTGTGACCGGTTCGTTGTTTATCCGAGTCTTTTACGCATTTCCGTTAATTACTTAAAAGTTGACCGTAACGCCCTTTTTAAAATAAAACGAGTATTTCGGACACGTGAAGGGACCATAACCTTGCTTACTAAATTCTAAGCATGTCCCTAAAGTTTCACGCCAATCCGAGGTCTAGAATGGGAGTTATGCTAAATAGCGCATTTATAAGAAACTTTTGTAATAAACGGCGCAATTAGCATAACGCCTACCTAAACCAAGATTTCGTCACCAAAACTTTTACCCACTGTAGTAAAATAATATTTTGGGATTTTTAAAGATTTTTATTAAATTTTAATCTGCTCATAACCTGCGGTTATGGCTACGGTTCGGTAAATACCGAATATGCCCTTTTCGGCCAAAACTTGAGTTCTACAAGGTCTTTTGACCCGATTCCAGTTGCTACTGATTTTAAATAATAAATAAGATATTTTAGACTTATCAAACTGATCAGGAAACTCAGGTTTCCTGTAGAACTCAGAAATCCCTTTAAAAGTCTTTAAAATGACCGGAAAACCCCTACGGGGCGTATAATGAACTAAAACTCGTTACGGGCATTATGGAAGGTATCCTACTGATACCACAACCTCTTTAAAGTATATTGACTTAGGAAAACAGTGTAGGACTCCTACGGTTACCCGTTACGCCTATTGCGCGCACGGTTCGGCTTCTGTAACTAGTTTACATAAATTAGCCGATACGGGTCAAACCATATCATTTTGACCCCAAAATCCAGAGTGTGAATATTAAACCCATATAAAACAAGTCTCCGAACTTGTTGGGTCAGAATCACATTCCATTCTCGGTTTTCGCCTTTCACGCGATTAAACCGTATCTATCCTTCGAAACTAACCGGTCTAGGCTACGGCTAATACAAAGACCCGTTAGGATTCTAATAGGTTAATTTAAACCTTCGTTCCAGAATAAGGAGCCCCAGTAAAAGATACATGTGACTTAACTGATTAAGGATAGTACTTGCAAAGGTAAATACTTTTAACTTATTTTCCCTTATACGGGCTTGGGTTACGGTATATAAAATACCGCTTGATTGAGCATCAAATAATTCCATCGCTTAGGTGGTTAATTGAATAGTTTGATCGGCTCATTTAAACAGTCTTGTTACTTAAAAGCCTTTGGGGGGTTAATGACCATGTCCCGGATATCCTTGGCATCATTTTACGAAATGGCCACGACCTCGACACCCGGGTGTAGGCGTACACCCGGTTGATGTCTATACTATTAAAAGACGTAGCCGATGGTTTACCCGCCTCGGTTTTACGCAAATGTGGTGTGTCTATTGATCTTTAACCCGGCACGATCCGGGCTACTGAACGCATAGAAGGAACATGTAATTCGTTCACAAGATTATAAATTTAAATAATTCTCCCAAGTTAAACAAATGTGTTATGCCTCGTGAATCCAAACCAATTTTCAATCAATTTACAAAATGAGTCAGTTGATTGTATTTACCAGTGTAAACTGACGTATTTTCCCAAAAAGATTAAGTGCAGGTACTACACGTAATTGGCTGGTAATAGCTCCCTAGCATCTAAAGAAGTCTCGCAAGCTTGATGTCTTATCTGTTGAACAACATTTTTATTTATTTTGATCCATCCTGTGGATACTATTCAACTACTTGTGATACATTTGATATTACAGGAAATGGTTGAATTATATTTATCTTTATGCTTCCGCTGTGCATTTATATATTGTGGTTTGACTATATTGTTGCCAACTACGTCACGGTAATCCCCCACCGGGCCCACCGGTGATACACGTGGAAATCGGGGTGTGACAGGTTGGTATCAGAGCCAACATTGAGTGAATTAAACACTACCCTAACGTGTTTAATCTCAGTGACACAATTGCACATACTTGAGTCTAGACAAGAACATAGGACAAATTCGAATTGTTATTCCAAATTGTCTTTTCCTTTTATTATGGTATTTAAAGTTTTAAAAAGCAGGAAATATGCCGCCAGTGATATTCCGAGGAAGAGGAAGGGGAAGAAGAGGCAGAGGAGAGATCGTTACTCATCACGATCATGAAGCCGGACCTTCAAATACGCGAGCTCCTTCGACCACAAGGAGTGAAGAACCGCAGAGGCGAAGAGACCTTTATGAACCTGCGAGGCATTCCACCTCGCATAGCTCAACGCCATCATACCGGCACTCATTCGGGCCAAATTCAGAAAATGACCCCAACAACCCGCAACCCTCCTTCATACCTCTACAACGTTCGGTATCGCACCGAAATTTTGACGACCCTACTCCATACTTCAGAGGTCAGTTTAATCCAGCTGACTACATCCAGGAGCCTTCAGGCTTTGTTCCGTTAGGGCCACAAGATCACTTCTCCGAAGATCATATGGACGAGGATACTGATCCGACAGAACCTGCTCGTGGTACGCCCACGCACCCAATAGAAATCTCTGATGGGTCATCCTTCCATGGTGCACCCTATCAGGGACCAGATAGCTTCATGGCGTTGTTTAATCAACACAAGTGGTACCACACGCCACAGACATCACAACAACCGCAACATCCGCGAGATCCCTCTGAGGATCCACATTTCGTGGCAGTTACGCCACCACCTCCGCCACCGGTACAGCCAGTAATGCCTGATCCGCCAAGGCGTAGGAGGACAAATGCCCGTATGTCCACACGAGGAGGAGGGGATTTCCACTTCAGCACCCCTCGACACTCTAGTAGTAGCCACTACCCGCCACTACAAGAAGAAGGACCTTCAAGTCCTGTATAGGAGGCGAACTCCGCACCAGCTGCACCAAATTCGCCACCATTTGGGTATGACCAACCCATACCTGCTTACACGGGTCCAACGGCTTACAACCCGTTCGAACCGTCATCACAAGCACATTACAACTACAATTATGAGCGCGACCCATATGTGGTGTCGGCTAGGTATAATGCACGCTATCCCGACGGAGCTCATGGGAACATGGGAGTACCGGACTACTCAGCACATGGGTATCCAGCACCTCCCAGACCTCCAGTTCCACAACAGGCGCCACAACCACGTTTCTCTCCTCCCGAACAAGAAGAAATACTCCACCGTTTGAGCCATGTGGAGAGAGAATTCGAGGAAGAACGTAAGAGCCACCGAGGATTCCTCAAGGGCTTAGCAAACCTACTGAAGGGCAAGAAGAAGAAACGTGACCATTAGTCCTTATGTATGTTTTAATGTAATGTTTATTTTAAAAAAAAGTCCCTGTGTGGACATTCATCGTATTTCAGTCCCTACATGGACTTATCTTTTAGTCCTTGCATGGGCACTTATCTTATATTAGTCCCTGCGTGGACTTGTCTCTTGTTTTAAACCTCTATGTAGGTATGTACTATTTAAAAAGTCCCGTTTAGGGCGGTGTGTAATCGTATTAAAATTATGGAATGTTATATTATGAATTTCATTTTGTTATCACTATATATGAAATAAATCAAAACCATTCCTTTTAATTTGATCTGCCTAAATAAAGAATCTTCAGAGTGAAACCTAGCCAGGTGTCTTTTAAGATCCGGCCAAAATGGTAAGACCTAATTAAAAGATTCTGATTCCCGGTTAACCTCTGTAAGCATGTTAACAAATCATGACAGATGTGATTCGTTAAAGTCACACACGCCATTCTTATACAAGAATCCTTAAAAGGATTCAAAAGCCCAAATTAATGATATAATAAATCATGGGTTAAATCATCAATAAAGATGATCACTTGTTAAACATCCATAAGTGATGTAGTGCCTAAGGGCCAAATTATCAAACCTCCGTTAGTGATGTAGTGCCTATGGGCCATAATTGCTGTCATAATAAGACAAAAGACAGGGGTGGTTTATGACTCCCTGTCAGAAGGAGAAAAAGGACTACGGTTCAAACCTTCATACCTCGATTCTCTGTAATCTCGGCTAAATATTGTAATAACGTCCTCGTGACTAGACTTTTATGCCACTAGCAATATTAATTGTAATTAGGATAAGTATGTTCAAATCCTAAATATAAAGTGAGTAACAAATTAACCAGATATGGTCTTCAATACCATGGTTAATAAATTGCCATAAAAGACAATTCAATAATAAACTCCTAAATAGAATTTTCATTATCTTCTTCAGCAGATACAAGCTACTATGGCGAATCCAAATGGAGGAAGTAGTCATACAAATGAAGATGATTATGATAATGCCCAAATAAATTTAACGGGTGCTCAACTCAAGGC
Source organism: Helianthus annuus (assembly GCF_002127325.2). Taxonomy (NCBI): domain Eukaryota; kingdom Viridiplantae; phylum Streptophyta; class Magnoliopsida; order Asterales; family Asteraceae; genus Helianthus; species Helianthus annuus. The sequence goes on from NC_035443.2 coordinate 8,960,701, forward strand.
TCTTGTCGACAACGCTGTGCAAGCAGCTCTGGATCGACAATATACAGAATCCCGAAGCAGAACAGTTTCCAAACCACCATCAAAGCCAAAGACACACTCAAAAACCCACAGCAAACCACTATCCAAACCTAAGAAGGACGACGACAATCACTCGTCGAATGAAAATAGTGTTCGTCGCGAACGGGAGTACACTGATGCTTCCCGTGCCAGGGGCTGCACATACAAGTACTTCGTATCTTGTAAACCCCGAGACTTTACGGGGGAGAAGGGTGCTGTCGAATGTATGACATGGTTAGATGAGATGGACACAGTGGTGGACATCAGTGGCTGCGCTGAAAGGGATGTAGTGAAGTTTGTGTCACAGTCATTTAAGGGCGAGGCCCTAGCTTGGTGGAGGGCGCTGGTTCAGGCCTCAGGAAAAGCTGTGCTTTACAGCATGACGTGGGAGGAATTCGTTTCTCTCATCAGGGAAAATTACTGCCCTCAGCATGAGGTGGAGAAGATAGAGTCCGATTTTGTGTCATTGGTGATGACAAATCTGGACTGCCAGGCCTATTTGACGAGTTTCAATACGATGTCTCGCTTGGTTCCTTATCTAGTCACCCCGGAACCAAGGAGGATTGCTCGTTTTATCGGGGGATTAGAAACCGCGATAAAGGCTAGTGTGAAGGCCTCTCGGCCAACGACCTTCAGGTCTGTGACTGACCTCTCTTTGTCCCTCACGATGGACGCGGTCCGACTGAGATCGCAGAGGAACAAAGAGGCTGAAAAGAGGAAGCGTGAGGATGATACCTCGCGAAAGTCGGGAAAGAAACACCGTGGGAACGGTGATGGCAAGAGAGGGACCGAGTCGAGAAAGGATGGGCAACAATCGGGAGAGAAGCCCAAATGCAAAAACTGCCAAAAATTCCACTTTGGGAAGTGCAGGTTTGGGCCGAACTCACAGTCCCAGTCAAAGACGCATACTTGTGGACTGTGCAAGTCCAAAAACCACAAGACTGTGGACTGTAAGAAAATCAAGGACGCGACCTGCTACAACTGTAGTGAGAAGGGGCACATCAGGAGCAACTGCCCTAAACTCGCCAAGAAGACCGAGGAAACCAAAAAGAATAACGCTAGAGTCTTCAAAATGGATGTGAAGGAAGCCCTGCAAGACGACAACGTAATAACAGGTACTTTTCTCGTGAATAATATATTTGCAAGAGTACTTTTCGATTCAGGCGCTGATAAATCCTTTGTAGACCAAAAATTCTGCAAGTTGCTAAACATGCCTATCAAAACCCTAAATGTGAAATACGAAGTAGAGCTAGCAGACGGCACTGTAGAAACCGTCTCCAATATATTAGAGGGATGTATGATATCCATTAAGAACCATTCTTTTCCTCTATCTCTACTACCCTTTAATCTAGCTGGTTTTGACATCGTTCTGGGCATGGACTGGTTAGCGCACAACCAGGCCCAGATAGTCTGCAATAGAAAACAAATTGTGCTAAAGACCCCGACTGGTGAATCGCTCACTATTCGAGGGGATACGCAGTATGGATTGCCCGAGAAAGTATCTATGCTCAAAGCTTCAAGGTGTTTAAAAAGGGGTTGTGTCATCTACATGGCGCAAGTGATTATCGAAGAGCCCAAGCAAAGGATAGAGGACATTCCTGTTATTTCGGAGTATCCAGAAGTTTTCCCTGAAGACCTACCTGGGTTGCCACCAGATAGGCAGGTGGAATTCAGAATAGATATCATTCCTGGAGCAGCTCCTATTGCCAGAGCACCCTACAGGCTGGCACCGACTGAAATGAAGGAATTGAGGACCCAACTAGATGAACTGTTAGCAAAAGGTTTCATCAAGCCTAGTTCGTCTCCCTGGGGAGCACCTGTCCTGTTTGTGAAGAAAAAGGACGGATCGATGCGTCTGTGCATCGATTATCGTGAACTTAATAAGGTCACGATAAAGAATAGGTACCCATTGCCAAGAATCGACGATTTGTTTGACCAATTGCAAGGGGCTAGCTATTTCTCAAAGATCGACTTAAGGTCGGGCTACCATCAGCTGAAGGTCAGAGATGAAGACGTGCATAAAACAGCATTTAGGACTCGCTACGGTCACTACGAGTTCCTGGTGATGCCTTTTGGGCTCACAAATGCACCGGCTGCGTTCATGGACCTCATGAATCGCGTCTGTAAGCCGTATTTAGACAAATTCGTCATCGTATTCATCGACGACATTCTCATCTATTCAAAGAACGAAGCTGACCATGAGAAACACCTACGATGTATTCTCAAATTGCTACATCGCGAGAAACTCTATGCCAAATTCTCCAAGTGTGAATTCTGGCTAAGAGAAGTCCAATTTCTTGGACACGCCGTAAGCGAGCGTGGTATCCAGGTGGATCCCGCTAAAGTGGAGGCGGTCATGAATTGGCAAGAGCCAAAGACGCCCACAGAGATCCGTAGTTTCCTAGGATTGGCAGGATACTACAGAAGATTCATTGAGAATTTCTCAAGGATTGCTGCGCCCTTAACTTCTCTAACCAAGAAGAAGGAAAAAATTGTTTGGGGCCCTAAGCAGCAAGAATCCTTTGACATTTTGAAACAAAGATTGAGCAACGCTCCTGTGTTGACGCTACCGGAAGGTACTGAAGAGTTCGTAGTCTACTGCGACGCGTCACATACTGGCATGGGGTGTGTGCTCATGCAGAAAGGCAAGGTGATTGCCTATGCTTCAAGACAGTTGAAGGTGCACGAAAAGAATTACACCACCCATGACTTGGAGCTGGGTGCCGTTGTATTCGCACTAAAACTGTGGAGGCATTATTTATATGGAATCAAGTTCGTGATCTATTCAGATCACAAAAGCCTTCAACATTTGTTCAATCAGAAGGAGCTAAACATGAGGCAACGCCGTTGGATGGAGACCTTAAATGATTATGATTGTGAGATCAAATACCATCCCGGCTAGGCGAATGTAGTCGCTGATGCCCTGAGCCGGAAAGAAAGGATGAAACCCATCCGAATCAATGCGAGGAGGATGGAAGTAAGGAATAACTTGATTGAAAGGATATTAGCTGCACAGCGAGAGGCTGTGTTGGAAGCTAATTATCCTAAGGAAAAGTTAGGAGTAACTGAGGAGCAGTTAACTCTTCACAAGGATGGACTTTTGAGATTGAATGGGCAGATATGGGTTCCTATTTATGGAGGACTACGAGATGTTATCCTCCAGGAAGCCCATAGCTCCAAATATTATGTCCATCCTGGAGCAGATAAAATGTATCAGGATTTAAAGGCAAATTACTGGTGGATAGGCTTGAAAAAGTCTGTAGCCACTTATGTAGCCAAATGCTTGACTTGTGCGCAAGTCAAGGCTGAGCATCAAAAGCCATCTGGCTTGCTACAACAGCCTGAACTTCCTGAATGGAAATGGGAGTGTGTAACTATGGACTTTATCACCAAGTTACCAAAAACGAGCAAAGGAAACGACACAATATGGGTTATAGTCGATCGACTGACTAAGTCAGCTCATTTCTTACCCATCAAGGAGACTTATTGCTCCGATACATTGGCCCAGTTATATGTTGATAAGATTGTCGCCTTACATGGCATACCTGTGTCTATTATCTCTGATCGAGATACTAGATACACGTCTCACTTCTGGAAGAGTTTTCAACAATCTTTGGGCACACGTTTGAACTTTAGTACGGCTTACCATCCTCAGACAGACGGTCAGAGTGAACGTACTATTCAAACGTTAGAAGACATGCTGCGGGCATATGCTATCGATTTAGGTGGTAGTTGGGATAAGAACCTACCCCTAATCGAATTCTCCTACAACAATAGCTACCATACCAGCATAAAGGCTGCGCCTTTCGAGGCATTATACGGTAGGAAATGTAGATCGCCTGTTTGTTGGGCGGAAGTGGGAGAGGTCCAATTATCAGGACCAGAGATAGTTTTCGAGACAACGGACAAGATTGTCCAGATTCGGGAACGTCTCAAAGCTGCCCGTGATAGGCAGAAAAGTTACGCTGACCCAAAGCGTAAGGACTTTCACTTCGAGGTAGGTGAAAAGGTATTACTAAAAGTGTCACCCTGGAAGGGGGTGACGCGTTTCGGTAAGAAGGGTAAACTGAGCCCGAGATACATAGGACCTTTCGAGGTTATCGAACGTGTCGGGTCAGTAGCCTATAAGTTGAACTTACCGGAAGAGCTCAATGGAATTCATAATGTGTTCCACATCTGCAATCTAAAGAAGTGCTTCGCCGATGAATCATTGGTGATCCCACACACAGATGTGCATATAGATGAGAGCTTGAAGTTTGTGGAGAAGCCTTTGTCGATTGAAGACCGACAGGTGAAAAAGCTCCGAAGAAAACATGTGCCAGTAGTTAAAGTTAAATGGGATGCCCGTAGAGGTCCCGAATTCACGTGGGAAGTTGAATCCACGATGAAAGAGAAATATCCCTATTTGTTTGAGTAAATCTCGGGTCGAGATTTATTTTAAGGGGGTGAGGATGTAACACCTCGAAATTTTGTGTCCAATAATGTATTGACACGTGTCTTAAGTTTACACGTGGCGTTTCATATTAAATAAAGGACTAATATTGACAAACATTGAAAGTATGTGAATTCGAGGGTTATAAATGTCAAACAAGGGTAAGTATACTGTATAGAAACCCTAAATGGTGCTAGTACCTTCAAACGAATAAATCATGGATCGTACGGAAACGAAACGCGGAAGAAAGTGAGAGATTACAAGCTACCGGGGTTAACTGTGTCAACATGTTTACTTATACCTCTGAGTGACCCTTTGACGTACCCGAGGCTTTGTAACAGTAGAATACGCTCACTAGAATATAATGTATAAATTTCCGCGAAGTTCCGTTTTAAAACGAGAAAGTTATGATCAAATTCGTACGAGAGGGGTTAAAAGCGTCAATAATGAAAGTTAAGACTTTCCGAATAATTTACAAGATAACCGGGGACTTAACGATGCGGGTAAATAACACGAGGCCCTTAGTTGTAAATAATCGAGGGCCAAATCGCAAAGTTACCCCTTGAAACCCGAAAGGTCAGGTTAATAATTACAGAAGATTTCGTTATTAATTACTAGGATTCTGTTATGATTACAAAAGATTTTAAAAACTTGAAAAATCAACCTCTCGCGGGCCGCATTAAGTTTTGGGTTAAGTTGAGGCGGGCCGCGAGCCTTATATTTGTACGCGTCTGATTTAAACCTTCAGGCGGCCCGCGTACAAAGTGCATGGTTCTTCCATGCGGGCCGCGTGAGACGCCCAGATGCAGAAACTTTGGACTTGCATGCCTTTTGAGCTAGTAAAGGATCAAATGAGCAATAAGTGAAGCATGGGTGCCCCCTACTCGACCCATAACACCTTAGGACACCTGCCCATCATCCATGCTCACTTATAGACCAATGTGTGATGATCTAAGAGCTTGTCTTGCACTATAAATAGACCTCATTGTTCACAATTTAGAACACACCTCAAACACACTTCTCTGATCATTTCTGAAGCTCCCAAGTGTTCTTCTTTAGTTCTAAGTCTTTCAACAAGTCTATGTAAGTATGCCACACCTTCTATGGTTTTGTTTTTGCTTAGATTAGCCTAAAAGTCAATCCGTCGTAACTAACGATTGACTTTCCGATAACTCACGAATGGTTCAGTGAATTGTCGAATCAAAAGTAGTTATGTGTTGGTATTTAGGTGGGTAATAAACCTCTAAAAGGGTTCCCACTGATCACCACTCTAACTATGTCGAATGTCGAGTCAAACGTGCACTTAAAAAGTCAACAGAAAGTCATTTTGCAATTTTGTACATAATCTGTAATGTATATGCTATGAAACCTGTTTTGGTGATCATAAAACATGATATTAAGTATATAAACTTGTCTAAGCTCGTTTGATTCGGTCATTTGCTATATTGACCCGGTTCGGAGCCGAATGTCGCAAAAGTTTGACTTTTGCTTTGACTTCAGTTCTGACCCGTTTTAGTACAATGTAGATATGCTTTAGGACTCTCTTAGGACCAGGTCGCGTGTTGGTATCACCCTCTGTGACCGGTTCGTTGTTTATCCGAGTCTTTTACGCATTTCCGTTAATTACTTAAAAGTTGACCGTAACGCCCTTTTTAAAATAAAACGAGTATTTCGGACACGTGAAGGGACCATAACCTTGCTTACTAAATTCTAAGCATGTCCCTAAAGTTTCACGCCAATCCGAGGTCTAGAATGGGAGTTATGCTAAATAGCGCATTTATAAGAAACTTTTGTAATAAACGGCGCAATTAGCATAACGCCTACCTAAACCAAGATTTCGTCACCAAAACTTTTACCCACTGTAGTAAAATAATATTTTGGGATTTTTAAAGATTTTTAATAAATTTTAACCTGCTCATAACCTGTGGTTATGGCTACGGTTCGGTAAATACCGAATATGCCCTTTTCGGCCAAAACTTGAGTTCTACAAGGTCTTTTGACCCGATTCCAGTTGCTACTGATTTTAAATAATAAATAAGATATTTTAGACTTATCAAACTGATCGGGAAACTCAGGTTTCCTGTAGAACTCAGAAATCCCTTTAAAAGTCTTTAAAATTACCGGAAAACCCCTACGGGGCGTATAATGAACTAAAACTCGTTACGGGCATTATGGAAGGTATCCTACTGATACCACAACCTCTTTAAAGTATATTGACTTAGGAAAACAGTGTAGGACTCCTACGGTTACCCGTTACGCCTATTGCGCGCACGGTTCGGCTTATGTAACTAGTTTACATAAATTAGCCGATACGGGTCAAACCATATCATTTTGACCCCAAAATCCAGAGTGTGAATATTAAACCCATATAAAACAAGTCTCCGAACTTGTTGGGTCAGAATCACATTCCATTCTCGGTTTTCGCCTTTCACGCGATTAAACCGTATCTATCCTTCGAAACTAACCGGTCTAGGCTACGGCTAATATAAAGACCCGTTAGGATTCTAATAGGTTAATTTAAACCTTCGTTCCAGAATAAGGAGCCCCAGTAAAAGATACATGTGACTTAACTGATTAAGGATAGTACTTGCAAAGGTAAATACTTTTAACTTATTTTCCCTTATACGGGCTTGGGTTACGGTATATAAAATACCGCTTGATTGAGCATCAAATAATTCCATCGCTTAGGTGGTTAATTGAATAGTTTGATCGGCTCATTTAAACAGTCTTGTTACTTAAAAGCCTTTGGGGGGTTAATGACCATGTCCCGGATATCCTTGGCATCATTTTACGAAATGGCCACGACCTCGACACCCGGGTGTAGGCGTACACCCGGTTGATGTCTATACTATTAAAAGACGTAGCCGATGGTTTACCCGCCTCGGTTTTACGCAAATGTGGTGTGTCTATTGATCTTTAACCCGGCACGATCCGGGCTACTGAACGCATAGAAGGAACATGTAATTCGTTCACAAGATTATAAATTTAAATAATTCTCCCAAGTTAAACAAATGTGTTATGCCTCGTGAATCCAAACCAATTTTCAATCAATTTACAAAATGAGTCAGTTGATTGTATTTACCAGTGTAAACTGACGTATTTTCCCAAAAAGATTAAGTGCAGGTACTACACGTAATTGGCTGGTAATAGCTCCCTAGCATCTAAAGAAGTCTCGCAAGCTTGATGTCTTATCTGTTGAACAACATTTTTATTTATTTTGATCCATCCTGTGGATACTATTCAGACTTAATTGTATTTCTAAGTAGACACTAACAAGATTTAGACTTGGTGTTTCTTCAATAAGCTAATTTTATTCTACATACACCTCAAACTTAATTGTATTTCTAAGTAGACACTAACTACAATTTAGCGACCAGTTTCAAGAAAAAAAAAATGTAAACTTGATAGCACAACAAGGCTCAAGTGTATCGCAAGTTTTACGAAAAGAAAGAGGCGTTGATGGGATTAGGCAAGAAGTAAGCGTTTTATTGTGTCTGTACCAACATATTTTGACAAGATACAAACTTAGGGGAGGATCTAGAAGAGTTTGTCCGTGCTATCCCTCACCTTTTTTGGCGAAGTACATTTTAATTGCAAATTTTTTTCTTCGTTTTATGTATCGACTACTCCTAAACAAAAAAAAATTAACCCGCAATACCCCTTAACTTTCTTCTAAATCCGCCACTGTACAAACTTTTACAAACGTGATTATTTTCAATTTTCTCCCCCAATGTCACTCACTAAGAAAAAACATATGCATTACAAACCTTGTTAAGCTACCAATGAGACTGAGTGTTGTGGGTTCACTAGCAACCCATTAACAATGCGACACATGATGTTGGCGACGGTTAACCCATGCCGGCTGCCGTGAATGGGAATGGAATGGGGAAATCGTTAACCCATTAACTATGTTAATGGGAAAAAGGTTGGGATGATGGTGAGGCCTATGGATGTGTGAACTAATCACATGCCACCTTTTTTTATTATTTTTTTAGTTATTGGTATTGGGTGTTTAGTTAATCCACAACACATTGTTAACGGGTATTTAGTTAACGGTCAAGTTTTTATGTGGTAGTGGCAGTGACGTGACAGTGATGTGGTATTGGGTTTAGTTAACCCACAACATGTGGCATGACGTCTTATACAGTTAATCATAAATCGCTAAACGAATAAAGCGAACAAAATCCAAGGCGACAAGATTTACACATCATTGACAACATAAAAAAAGATTGAAAATGTACAAACTTTTTTTTTTTGAACGGCAAATTTGGATCACTGACGGACCACTGGAGTATCATCGTGTCACCAACAGAACCACCCGATCATATCCATCTCCACTAGGCAATAAGGAGGAAACCCAATACATCTGGGAAAACCCCCTTTGTGGGAATCGAACCCATGACCTAATGGTAATAAGTCTTATCCCACCCCCAAAATACCACTAGGCTATAATGCCATGGGTGAAAATGTACAAACTGTAAATGATTTGTTAGGCAATTTATGACCACATTTGCTAATAATGTCAATGTTAAGGCATTAAGACTAGTCACATTCACAACCCAACACAACCCAACCCTTAATATAAAACTAATTTCTCTCTCTTCCACCTATACAACCCAACTTAATTTTTTGACACACATTGACAACCTAACCCAACTTACATAAAGTGTATTTAAATCATATTTATATTAAATAAATATTTTTAAACGAACTCTGTTTTTAATAAAATTTATACCGGCATGTTCACAAAAAAAAAATTAAGAAATATAGTGCATTTAGTTTTATTTTTAGGTTTAAATAAGATAAATTATTTGATTAATTTATTCATTAGGGGAAAAGTACTTTAGATTGATAAATGAAAAAGAAATAAAAAATAGTGGACCAACCAAAGTTGGACAAGTGGCACAAAAATATGAGCACATTTAAAATTCTTGTGTCATGACCTAGGTCGTTTGAACGACCAGGTTGCCAATTTTATTTTCTTTTTTATTTTGTTTATTATATTAAAATCAATATATGTTTGACATGCGGCAACCCAATTTGTATTAGGTTGCTAACGTAAATGTCTCTTCTATTACGAAGACCACCTGGGCGCGAGGCTTATCCAGGGGATGTTTTTTATTTACATTCACGCCTTTTGGAAAGAGCTGCTAAATTAAGTAGTCTAAAAGACATGTAAACCTTTTAGATGCATATCTAAATTCATTAGAAAGAAGAAAACCCTTTTTAAACGAGTAACAAAATGGAAGTATACCTCATTGAACAGTGTGATTTTTTTATCGGCATATGATAGAATAAAGTCAGATACACAGGCCAAAGTGGATATCAGACCATGGCCTAACTTATAACTATATGCGTAACTAAACTCTGAAAAGGCTATATATGTACCTCACATCCGGAAAAAAAAAAAAAAAAAAAACTAGTTACATGATTTTCTCTTCACGTAATCCTGCAATGTTCATCGCTGTGCATGCCTACTATGAGGAGTTCCTTGAGGGGATATTCCTGAGAGGAGGGTACGAGTGGAGCATATGTGTGTTCTAAAGCTACTCGCGGATCTTGTGATGACCTTCCTTATAAGTAAAGAATAAACGTCTCATATGCAAGCTTAAAGAAGTAATGGTGGAGATTGATAGGATTTTAAGACATTGATGAACTCATCACTCGAGATGAACCCAACATTAGAGAAATGAAAGAACATTTAAAAACCTTGCATTGCGAAGTTAATTCGAAATTTAGAAATAAGCAAGAAGAAATAACCAGTTGTCAAAAGACATTGTGGCAGCCAACCACATACATAGGTAACAGGTAAAAATTTGATTGAATTAGATCGTGTACTTACTAGCACGGTTGGGTTGAGCTTTGATCGACCCGCCAAAACCTTTCCAATCAGTGAATCATCACCTCCAAACAAAATGATACGGATCGTGACCCATTTGAAGAACCGCCCGGAGATGTTATTCCAAAACCCGACCCGACGAAAAGTGGCTAGAGGTCGCTGCTTCTTTAGCCTCATCCATCCAGATTCTTTTGAATTTCATGTTTATCTTTTATTTGAATTTTAGTAGTTATCATTTTCCTTGTTTATCTTTTTTCTAGTTGATTCTATTTCCTATTTAAACAACTGTAATGCTTGGATGGATGATTAAGTTTTATGAATAAGAATTCATTTGCAAACTGTTGTTAGGATTTCCCCACGCTAGAGTTCTAGCGTCACCACATATACGGATCCGTATCAAGTGGTATCAGCAGCTCGGGTTCCTCAGGATGTCTATGCATGGGAGAGATCGTCGTCCACAGCACCGTAGAACCGCCGCCGGAGGCAACGGTGAGGGACTACGTGATCCTCGCGACATTGCTGAGATTGAACGTCTACAGGAACGGATTCGTGAACTGGAATTACATCAGTTTCACCGCGATGACGATTCAGCAACAGCCTCAGTCGTGTGGGACGATGCTGACGACGGGTTTCACAACGTCTTTGCCCGCCCCCGCCCATGTCGTGATCCGCCACCACCCCCTCCAGCAGACCCCCTTCGTACATTGGGTATTCGTACGGAAATTCCAGAATTCGAAGGCAACATGCAACCTGATGATTTTATTGATTGGCTTCAAACCGTGGAACGCATCTTCGACCTACGTGATGTTCCCGATAATCTTAAGGTAAAACTTGTTGCTATAAAATTAAAAAAATATGCTTCGTTGTGGTGGGAACATGTGCAGAAACAACGAGAGCGGAAGCGAAAATACAACGTGGAGTCATGGGACAAGATGAAGCGATTGTTACAGGAGAAGTTCTTACCTGTTAATCACCGCCAGGATACTTTCTTGGATTATCATAACCTTAGGCAAAACACGTTGTCCGTCGACGACTTTATTCATGAATTTGAACGCATGCGTATGCGTTGCCGTACAGACGAAGATGAAGAACAGATTATTGCTCGTTTCTTAGGGGCACTCCGGTCTGAGATCTCGAACGTGATTCAGTTGCAACAATATTGGTCATTCAATGACGTTTGCAGGTTAGCTTATCAAGTGGAGAAACAATTGGCAGAAAGGTCTAAACCAAGCAATCGCGCACCCGGCCGGTATCCGGCATCAGCTTCATCACAGCCACGGGGAGGCCCAATCAAAGCCGACCCAAACCCGGCGCCGGTGGTTCAGGCAGGACCTTCGGATGGTCCCCTCCGCTGTTTTAAATGTCAAGGCCTCGGTCACCTTAAACGGGACTGTCCTAACAAACAAGTCCTTGCTTTCATTGACGAAACTACACCAAAGTATGATACCGAACCAGAGGAAGAGAATACCGAAGTTCTTTATCCAGATCGGGGTGAAGCACTTGTCATCCAACGTGCTCTTAACACCTCGGTTGCTGATCCTTCCGATGACACGAAGTGGCTTCGTAACAACATCTTCCGCACAAAGTGTACGTCCAAAGGCAAGGTTTGTACGGTTATCATTGACGGCGGCAGCTGTGAAAATATGGTCGCTAGTACCATGGTGGAAAAACTTAACTTGCAGCTCCACGATCACCCTGACCCATACCCACTTACGTGGTTAAAAAAAGGTAATCTTCTTAAGGTTACTCATCGGTGTTTGGTTCCGTTTTCGATTGGTAATAAATATACGGACGAGCTATGGTGTGAGGTTATCCCGATGGATGCATGTCACCTTTTGTTAGGACGTCCATGGCTCTATGATCGTCGTGTTAAGCACGATGGTTTCCGCAACACTTACACTTTCAAAAAAGATGGACTTAATATTACTTTGGCACCTTTGGACCCAAGACAGGAGGGGTCCACATCTATGCTTGTTACCAAATCTGAATTTACAGCCCTTACCCAGTCCCTTCCCGACCCTTTAATTTTCGGGTTATTAATTGCCGAAGAAAACCCCGACATCTCGATCATTCCACCAGAGGTGCAGCCCCTTTTATCTGAGTTTCAAGATGTTTTCCCAACTGATATTCCAGCTGGTCTTCCATTGGTACGTGAAATCCAAAACTGTATAGATTTTTTGCCAGGTGCAAGCATTCCCAACAAGCCGGCTTATCGCATGAATCCAAAGGAGTTCGCTGAGTTGCATCGTCAGGTGACCGAACTTTTGGAAAAGGGTCTCATCCGGGAGAGTATGAGTCCATGTGCAGTTCCAGCATTACTTGTGCCCAAACCAAATGGCACTTTTCGGATGTGTATTGACAGCCGTGCAGTCAACAAGATCACTATCAAGTACCGGTTTCCTATCCCGCGTTTCGATGATTTACTGGATCACTTAAATGGCGCAAAGGTCTTTTCCAAAATTGATTTACGGAGCGGGTACCATCAGATACGCATGAGGCCCGGCGATGAGTGGAAAACGGCTTTTAAAACAAGAGATGGGTTATATGAGTGGATGGTCATGCCGTTTGGATTATCCAACGCGCCGAGTACATTTATGCGGTTGATGAATCACATTTTTAAACCGCTTATTGGTCGATGTGTTGTCGTCTATTTCGATGATATCTTGGTTTTTAGCACCAATATTGCTGCTCATTTACACCACCTTAAGGAAGTCTTCATGATCCTAAGGGAACAAAAGCTATATGCCAATGCAAAAAAGTGTCAATTTTGTACAACTGAAATTATCTTCTTGGGTTATTTGGTCTCTTCAGATGGCATACGCATGGATGAATCAAAGGTGTCAGCAATTACCACATGGCCATCGCCACAGTCCCTTCACGAGGTTAGAAGTTTTCATGGCCTCGCGTCTTTTTACCGACGTTTCATTCGCAACTTTAGCACTATAGTCGCTCCTATTACGGAATGCTTGAAAAGTAGTAAATTTTCTTGGTCCCCTTCCGCTCAACATGCGTTTAATACACTCAAAACAGCCGTCACCAACGCACCGGTTCTGGCCTTACCAAATTTTGAGCATGTTTTCCAGGTGGAGTGTGACGCTTCGGGTGTGGGAATCGGTGGTGTTTTAAGTCAACAACATCGACCTATTGCTTTTTTTAGTGAAAAATTAAGCGACACACGGCGACGCTACAGCACATACGATAAGGAATTTTATGCTATCGTTCGGAGCCTTGAGTATTGGCGACACTACCTCCTTCCCAGTGAGTTTATTCTCTATTCAGACCATCAAGCGCTCAAGTTTATCCAAGGCCAGGCAAAACTAAATCCAAGGCACGCTAAGTGGGTAGAAACTCTTCAAGATTTTACATTTGTCATACGCCACAAAGCAGGTTCCGCTAACTCGGTTGCCGACGCCTTGAGTCGTCGCCCAGCATTGCTCACATCCGTCACTTTTGAGGTAACCGGGTTTGAGTCCTTTTCTTATTTATACCAAGATGACCCGGACTTTCATGCTATTTGGAAAAAAAGTACAGGTGCGCCATATCAATGTTTCGTGCAAAAAAACGGGTTGCTTTACAAAGGCCACCGTTTATGTGTCCCGGTTTCATCGTATCGAGAGGCGATCATCCTTGAGTGCCACCAAGGAGCTTTATCAGGACATTTTGGGAGAGATAAGACGGTCTCGTTGGTCCAAGATCGTTTTTATTGGCCAAAGATTGAACGGGACGTTTCTAAAGTGTTGCAGCGATGTCGAGTTTGCCACATTGCCAAAACTCACCATACGAACCAAGGCTTATACACGCCATTGCCAGTTCCTGCTAGGCCGTGGGAGGATGTTAGTATTGATTTCGTAGTGGGTTTACCCTTGACACAACGAAAGAAGGATTCAATAATGGTGGTGGTTGACCGTTTTTCTAAAATGGCACATTTTATTCCGTGTGTCAAGACGTTTGACGCTTCACAGGTGGCACGACTTTATTTTGCTGAAATCGTACGTTTGCATGGGGTCCCAAAAACAATTACATCGGATCGTGATGTCAAATTCATTAGCCATTTTTGGCGTACGTTGTGGAAACGATTGGGTGCCAAGCTACAATTTAGCAGTTCTCACCATCCACAGACGAACGGTCAAACTGAAGTGACCAACCGAAGTTTGGGAAATTTACTACGGAGCCTTGTTGGTGATAACCCAAAGAAGTGGGATCTTGTTTTGCCTCAGGCGGAGTTTGCTTATAACAGGTCCAATCATAGCTCGACGGGGCGTAGTCCATTTTTTGTTGTATATGGCAGGAACCCTTTTACACCATTGGATTTGGCACCGTTTCCAGAGATCGAGCATTTTAGTGCCGACGGGGTCGAGCAAGCTGATCAAATTAAGCGTTTGCATGAACAGGTTCGGGAGCAAATTGTGAAACATAATTTACAATATCAGACTCGGGTTAATAAACACAGACGACATGTGGTTTTCAACGAAGGTGATCTCGTTTGGATTTATTTGCGTCGTGATCGTTTTCCACAGGGACGGTTCGGGAAGCTTCACCCGAGGGCAGATGGTCCTTTCCGTGTTCTGCGCCGGATTAGCGATAATGCCTACAAGATCGATCTCCCAGGTCATTATAAGGTATCTGCCACCTTTAACGTAGCTGACTTAGCCCCGTATGTTCCAGGTGATGACGATGACTCGGGGTCGAGTCCTTTTTTAGAGGGGGAGGATGATACGGATCGTGACCCATTTGAAGAACCGCCCGGAGATGTTATTCCAAAACCCGACCCGGCGAAAAGTGGCTAGAGGTCGCTGCTTCTTTAGCCTCATCCATCCAGATTCTTTTGAATTTCATGTTTATCTTTTATTTGAATTTTAGTAGTTATCATTTTCCTTGTTTATCTTTTTTCTAGTTGATTCTATTTCCTATTTAAACAACTGTAATGCTTGGATGGATGATTAAGTTTTATGAATAAGAATTCATTTGCAAACTGTTGTTTGTTTTTTTTTTGTGATTTCGGTTGGCCGAACACAGGATTTCCCCACGCTAGAGTTTCTAGCGTCACCACATATACGGATCCGTATCACAAAAGACATAGAACAATAGTTTTATATATGTTGCATACCTGTCATTGTGTTCTAGAATCTGTTTCTGAGTGATGCCATGCTTTCTTCCATGTTACAGACCAACACTTGATTCAAAAACCCTTGCAAGAAATGGAATTATGGTTAGTAATTGTTTGATTTATTTCTTACTATAACAAATGGATGCCAAGAACCCAATGTGCTTCAGTTATAATATCTGCATAGATCATAAGAAATAACAGGATTGTGAATTCAATAATCCTGCAATCATGTGATCAATTAACCCAAAATAGCGCTGTTAGATGTATTGAAGAGGTATGAGACTTAACCCAGTGTTAATAGGCAGAATACAACTCAACGGATTCGGATCTAAAGAGCCGAACCAGACAATGAACAATAACAAACCAGGCTGACGTGGAACATCCCACAAAAAGCATCGTAGTGTGACCACCAATCAGGATAGATGTCAACATCAAGCGGTTATGACCTCTTTGGGTCCCACACCTCTCATGACAATAAACATGTAACCATTCCTACTTTCCTAGTATAGATACTAGTAAGCTAATGTAAGATAGGTCAGCTAGTCTCTCTAACTTACTTATATTTCCAGTAATAAGCAAGTACTTATTCTCAAGCCCATAGGTGGTCTGTGGTGAGACTAACGACGTTCTGTTTTGCAGATTAGATTCAAGGAGGTCGTTCTTCGGTGTTCAGACAGATCACAATCATGTTGAAGCCAGCTACCTTAGACTAGACGTGTTCGGGTCTTGCTTCTTCAAGTATTATTTGAACTAGAACATGAAGAACATAGTACTGCTTTTGTGTGATTTGTGTCACACTCACCATAACCAAAAAAAAATGATAAGAGTGATCTTCAACAACATTTGAAGTCTACTGGAATGAACTTTTTGTATACAGATTTGTAAATTTCAAACCATTTCGATATTCATATTCAATCAACTGGTAACGCAGATGCAAACAGTGACACGGCAGCACAAGAATATCATAAAATTACAATAAATATGTCGAATCAATTCGTTTATATGAACATCAAATAAATCTACAACTATCAATAATCAAACAATTTCTGCAATAAGTTAACGAAACCTTCGAATTCGACTGTACAATCCGATGAGACATCTATCATTCAAACTATTTCACTAATCATATTCGATCGATTATATGTAAACAAAGACACATCATGACAAGAAACTCACAACACAGATATCGAACTAATTCGTTTATTTGAACATCAAATAGATCTATAACAATCAATAATCAAATGGATCTATAACAATCAATAATCAAACAATTTCTACAAAAGGTTTACGAAACCTTAGATCCAGCTGTAGAATCAGATCCTCCTTTACAAATCTTATTATACTCTTCAAGCTCGTCGTAATACACGTCCCAAACGCACCGAACACAACCGCTGCCACAACAGTCTCCCGGCAACGGTTTCTCCGGCGGCGGAGGGATCTCCGGCGGCTTTTTAGGCTCCGTTGCGTCCTTGACAGCGCTCGAACCGTCATCTGACTTGATTTTATTATTAGAACCTGAATCAGCCATGGTGATGTTGAAAGTTGAATCAGATCTGAGAGAAAGTTGAATTGAATTGAGATGAGATCGGTTGAAAGTGGTGGTGAGTCGGTGCAGAGTTGGTGATCTCATAGGCGACTGACGGTTAACGGTGCCATGGCGTCGGAGGTTTGTAGGGCGGAGGAGCGACGGCGGCGATGGGGATAACCGTTGGATTGGAGTAGTTGCGTTTTAACCAATCGGATGAGCCAAAATGGAAGAATATTTGCTTGTGAATTTACAACTTTACCCTCCACTTGTATATATTAAAATTTATAAGTTGGCATTCTTGACTATTAAACTTTTCTTTTTATTATGCGCCGGGTCGAGCCAAGCTAGGGTAAGCTTGGGCATAGTTTGATTATAAACCGAGCTAGCTCGGCTTGAATTTGAAATCAAGTTGAAAGTCTAAGTTTGGGCTTGACTTGGTTTTAAACTGAGTTGACTCGGTTCGACTTGTTTTGGCTCGATTTTAAAAAGAAAAACTAATACACAACTCTCAAAATTCAGTAGTTTGAAATATTATCCAAAAATTCAAAAGAACATATATGAATTAAGTTCAACCTAATATATTACAAACTAAAATCAAGTTCAACAACACAAAATAAGTTTTAATTTCATCAAAATACAATATTAGTTCATTAGCATGGTAATCAAACTTCAAATATGTCATAGTTACCATATTACACTCATAAATACATGTAAATAAAATAAGATTTTGGTATTATATTATAATGTATATATAAAAATAAAATACATCACAAGTAAAATAATCCGAGTTAAACCGAGCCGAGCTATCAAGCGAACCAATCTGGCTCGTTACGAGCCGAGCCGAGCTAGGCTCACTATCTAACCGAGCCGAGCCGGCTCGGCTCAATTTCAAATTAAGCATACCAAGTGAGCTCCAAGCTACGAACTTTCTGGACCGCCCTACCCTAGGCAAAGAAGTAAAGAACCAAGAATTGTGCCATTTAATTTTTGAGATGTGCTTATGGTTAACAAAACCCAATTTAACTATAAATAACTATTGGACCGGGCCAGTTTTAAACCTAAAATTACTGAAATTGAAGATATGAGAACGTACAAACCGAAGACTAAACCGGTTAGGTCTTGGTTGGTTTTAGTCAGGTTTGGTTGTTATATGTACTATAGATTCTTGCAGTTTTCTACTTAAAAATGGTCGGTATTCAACGTCTGACGTCTGTGTATTAATAACTATAACTATTTTTTCCTTATTATTATTATTTAATAAAAACGAAGAACACGCCACCCTTCTTTGATACCTTCGATTAACTACAAATCGGTCCTTTTCTTCGGATTACATAGCAATATAACAAACCAAGGTAACCAATGTATGCCGTAAAAGTTATAGAAATCAAAATTTCAACGCAAACAAAATGACATAAATACCGCATTTGTATGACATGATCATGTTAACCCCTTTTTCTCTCAAGATTTTGATACCCTCTTCAAGCCCAAAAATAGTAGTAGCATTCCCACATAGTTATAGTTGTATGCAGCCCTTAAGAACTCCAACTTGAACCTACTCCATGGCGGATGCCTTGGCTCGAGCTCAAAATAGAAGCTTCGCTCTAGAACCGCTTTTTCATGGCTAAATGTATCAAAAGAGTACTTCCCATGATACCTACCGAACCCGCTTTGCCCAACCCCTCCAAATGGTAAATCGTCACACACAAACTGTGGATGTAATAGTGTATCTAGTTAGAACTTCGCATGTACTAGTTCTAACCGGTTTATAACGTGCTAAACTTAAATGCACCCTAGATTTGGAGGATTTTGTGCCAAAGACGTGCGCAGTCGAAAAGTGATTATTATATTCATATCTAATTAACGCGACCTAGTTAAATAATCACTTTTGAGCTACAGGTTTCATTGGGAGCAGCCTCTCTATCTCATAGAATAGATGAAGGGTTTTTCTTCATCTCACCCTCCCCAGAACCTACTCTTTGAGTGTGATATTACTAAATACGTTTGTTAGTAAAAACTAAATAATCACTTTCGAATATAGCAATTACCTGAATCATGGCGTCATTGAAAGTCACACTCCCTGATGATGTTTCGGCCAAAATCCGCTTCTTGAAGTTTTCATTTTTGGTGAATGCATAAAGAGCAAGAGGCTTTGGCTTTGAGTTGACGAATTCGACACTTTCTTCAATGTTATCCACCTGTTGTAACAATGACACAACTTAAACCATTAAGAATATAAGAAAAAAAATGTTATGTATTCTTTCTTACAGTGATGATTGGAAGCAAAGGGCCGAATATCTCTTCGTTCATGATCTCAGCATCTAGTGGAGGATCTAACAAGATTGTCGGTTCAATAATCCTGTAAACCAATGTGTTATTAGATGCAAGATTACCATATGTAAGTTGAAACATAAAGGGTAAAGGAAAGATTATTACAAACTTGTGTCGTCGAACGAACCACCATAAACTATACAGTTTGCTACCGCAGGGTCTTCAAGAAAACTTCTTAATCTATCGAAATGGTTCTTGTTGATGATTTTCGAGTGGTTTTTCAAGTTTTTCACATCATCCCCATAAAATCTTTTGATGGTCTTCTTCAGTTGTTCAATCTATAATGAGAAAAAAAAAAGAGTTAATTACTGTTTTCGTCCCTGTGGTTTGTCAAAAATCACTATTTCAGGTTTAAAAATTGCGATTTCAATCCCTGTGGTTTCACTTTCGTAACCATTTCAATCCATTTATTCTGTAAGTACAGGGACTGAATGGTTACGAGGTGGACTGAAATGGTTACGAAAGTGAAATCACAGGGACTGAAATCGCAATTTTTAAACTAATGGACTGAAAGAGTGATTTTTGACAAACCACAGGGACGAAAACAGTAATTAACTCAAAAAAAAAAAAAAAAAAAAAAAAAAGACCCATAACTGAACTAGACAAAGAAAACTTATGTTTCTACATAAGTAGTATTTAAAAAGAGAATGATCACAAATATTAGCTACCAGAGTGGAAGCAAACTTGTGTTCAACAATCACATAATCAATTCCTATGCAGGCTTGTCCAGCGCAAGCGCCCCATTTTCCGCTAGCAACTCTTTTGACAGCCACCTGAACCACCATATTTAACTTTCATTTCATATGTGAAAATACAGAAATGCTTGCGCACAGGGCCGGCTCAAGGGGGAGTGAAATAAAGCAGGGTTTTGGGCCCCCACTTCAATAGGGCCCAAATTTTAGATATGTATATATATATACAGGGAAAGGTTAACGTCAATAGCACCTTAATGTGTGACGGTGCGCAAGTTTAATTACGCATGTTTGTTTTTAAAATACGCACGTTATAATACATAATTACGCATGTTATTTGCATAATTACTCATGGGTTGGGATAAACCCTAATTGCGCACATTATTTGCATAGTTACGCATGGGTTGGGTTAACCCTAATTACGCGCCTTATTTGGTGGTCTCGTATCGTCGCATGTTAAGGGACTTTTGTATTTTAAACTTTCACCATATATATAATATATATATATGTGTGTGTGTGTGTGTCTATTATATGTATGTGATTTTGGCTCTTAAATTGTTGAGGTTTATGATCTATAATTATTCATACATAAAGATGATATATGAAAAAATAGGATCTAAAGCAATTCGTTTTCTTTTTATTTTTACGAGAAAGGCCTCAATTTTTTAAAGCCCTTTAGGACTAAAAATTTTTGAGCGACCCTGCTCACGCACGCGACATCAGTGGCGGACCCAGGAATTATTTGCTGGGGTGCGGATGAGTGGTTAAAGCATATCTTCAAGGGGTGCGGTCGGGTTTTTTGCTTAAAATATACACTAAATTTTTTTCAAGGGGTGCGCCCGCCCACCCACCCACCCAGGGTTGCACCTGGGTCCGCCCCTGCGCGACATACGCACACACAGAGAGAATAAAGGAAAACTCAAAAACCTTCAAATCTGAGTTAGGGAGGGAATCAAAGATGACTGGACATTTTCCTCCAAGCTCTAATGTGACAGGAGTTAAGTTCTTTGCAGCTGCAGCCATGACAATCCTTCCCACTTTTGGACTCCCTGAATATTTTTTATTTTTTTTTTACATATTAATAAGAAACAAATCATTAAAGTAACCTGATTAAGAACATACCTGTAAAGAATATTTTGTCCCATTTATATTCCAGTAGTCGGTTGGCTACTTCCCGTCCGCCTTCTATAACCTTAACGGCTTTCGGGTCCAAGTAAGATGGCAATACATTGGCAAGAAAAGAGGCGCAGTTCGGGGATAACTCCGATGGTTTTAGTACCACTGCGTTGCCTGCGGATATTGCTCCTATTAGCGGGTCCAGTGTCAATGCTGCGAAGAAAGTGTTTGTGATTCTTTAGGCTTATAAAGGTAATAAGAAGATGATGAAAGGACTATAATTAAACTTGCTTACTGATTGGGAAGTTCCATGAACCAATGATGAGGACTACGCCGAGTGGCTCGGACAACACTTTTCCACTTGCTGGGAAGAAAACTAGAGGTAACCGTCCCTGCCCGGAAATTTTATTAGCAGTAGATCTACAAACTTAAAATCTCATATCGTAGAGTTTGATGAGACGGTTCCAATGCCGGTTGAATGAGGTCGATCGGAGTCCGTTTGATACGTTTCTTACGACTTCTTATTTTTATGAGACTTTGTATTTGATCCTAACCCGTAAAAGGGATAAAGATGGCCACAACCCTAAGACTTTTAACACAATATGAACTAATATATTCTGATAGAGAAAACAAAAGGGAAGCTAGCAAACCTTCTTTGGGGACATCCATTGGTCAATGCAGGCCAATGCATGGTCAGCTGATTTCTTGATCACTCCAACCTGTAAGATCAAAATATAAATCAGTTCACTCAAAAGCATAGGGCTAAACCTATATCTTCAATTTCATTTACGTTAGTCTTTGTTAAAAAAAAAAAAAAAATACTACTTGCTACATGTAACATATGGCCTCTCATACCAGCCAATATTGTTCATGTCACACATCTCTAGATTTATCCCACCCGAGCGTGCTTTAATATCACGTTCTCCGCTCATCCACACCCATTGTTCCCAAAATGCGTTGATAATATTTGAGACGAAGTATTCTTAATAGAGCGGATTTGCATAAGGTAGTCACACTATATCCCAAATTAGTGTCTATCTTTGACCTTTGACTTAATCAAAGAGTACTCCAATTGGCAAATAATAATATATCAATGTAAATAAAAAAGGGGTAACTTTGTAGAATAGTAACCAAGTTTTAAAAGTGTTCTAACTAGGTCACTCAAGTTTCAAAAATGTTACAATCAGGTCACTCAACATTCATTTTTCATTTAAATTAAGGGTTTTTTAAATCCATTTCATAAGTAATCATGGTGATGTGGATTTTTGTTTCTTTTTTCCCTTTAAATGATGCTAACTTCGAGTGATGACGTGGATTGTAACTTGTTTTTTTAATTTTTATTGTAATTAAAGTGTTTTTATTTTTAATAAATAGAATTTCATATATTAAAATAATACGACCCCAACATCTTATGCTTCATTTTTTCTTGACACATAGAAAAAAGGACATGACTCAATTTGAATGTTAAGTTATTTAATTAGGACAAAAATGATACGAGTGACCTAATTAGAACACTTTTAAAACTTTGTTATTATTCTGTGACATTTTCCCAATAAAAAATAAAAAAATAAAAAAATCCTAGATCAAAATGAGTAAAGCTTCCATATATCATGCCAAAACAACACAACAAGCTGCGCTGCAACCCCCTTTTGATACCAAAACCGATCTAAATATTTTCAAAACTATCACTACGAGAGAGAGAGAGAGAGAGAGAGAGAGAGAGAGAGAGAGAAGAGTCGAATTGCCACGTACTTCATCGCGATAAGATTCAACCGGATGTTTGCCTAGTTCCAATTCAAGTAACCGAAAAAGGGTATCTTCATTTTCATGAACAAGTCTTAGAATGGCTTGGAGTTGTGCTTTCCTCCAATCACCACTTCTAGTTTTGCCGCTTTTAAACGTCAGCCTCAGCTCCTCCACGCTCCTTCGGATCTCATGATCGTCCGTCATGGCTTCTTGTTGCACCTGTGATGTACTAAGTATTAAAACTAGAAGTGTGTGCTTTAAACATGGAAGAAAGAAAATTGTTTAGGAAATAAATTTTCTAGTTGCAACTGCCAACAACCAATACTATGCACATACTGATTCACATGTGAAAGCTTTAAATATGAGAGTGAATTGTAGAAAAAAGAAGCATGTGTAAAAGACTAGTTAAGTTTGGTGTAATGGTGTTATAAGTATGATTTCATAGCGTGTATGGATCTATTTTTACTCCTTAAACTCTAAATATTATACTCTATTCATAAATAAGTGTATGGATCTATTTTTACTCTTTAAACTCCAAATATTACACTATACTCATAAATCATAATATATACATGAATTTATATATGACTACAGGCCGTTCCTACATTTTGTGAGACCCTAAGCGAATTATGAAGTGTGGGTCCTAATTTCGTCGATAAACTCTCCTCTAATCCCGACGCCATGGGTGATTACCCTTACTTTTTTGTCTAGTGATAGTCGATAGCCTAGAAATTAAAAGCAGGTTGCGATGGGAAGTGGGAACCATGATTGCGGTTGTATTAGGGGCTTTAGGCCGCTAAATGTTGATGATTAGGTCGACGATTGTTGAGTTGTAATTGTTGGAAATCAAGACGAAATTAGTTTTGAAACTTGGCCTTTTTTTGCTAAACAATATTTATTTTGGGCTCTTCAATGAAAAACCAGTTTAGTTTTGAAAATAAATGTATTTATTTGGGCCTAATACATATACTATATAAAAACTTTCAAAAAACTTGGAGGCCCTTATTTTTTGGGGGCCCTAGGCCCGTGCCTAGATTCCCAATGCTATTGAGCCGGCCCTGTATGACTATGATATATTATCAGTGACAGATTCAGGATTTTTTTCCTAGTATTAGTTGATTCTGGTACTGGGATTTATAAGAGCTTGACGTCAAAATTTTCGGGTCGGGTCAACTTGTTTTTTTTAATTTAGGAATTAGGATAATAATCGGGTAATAACTAATGGATAATGGGTTATTAGGTAAATAAACAAAATTTTTAATTGGTAAAAATAGGCTTTCTTTGAAATGGTAAGAAATTAGGCTTATTTAATAAAGGATAAATTACACTTTTCGTCCTTTATTTTTGTATCAGATTGCAACAGATAACCTTTAACTTCAATAGTTACAGTTACAGTCCTTTATTTGTAAAACTCATTACACCTTACGTCCTTTAGCACTAACCTTGTCAAAATTTTCAGTTAAGTATGACATGTGCCTTGCATATAAGGGTAAGTTGGTAATTTTACTCTAAAATTAAATTAATTAAATTAAATTAAAATATATATAAATTAACACTCTCTCTCTCTTCAAAAGATCAGATCTTCTTGAACACTCTTCCCTTTCTCAAAACCTTCAAAAGATCAGATCTTGAACACCACCATGGCTTCCTCTCTCCTCCACCTTCTCCACCCTCTCTCTCCATCGCTTCTCTCTCCTCCCCACCCACCATCACCCCGCCTCTCTCCCTCTCAAAAGCCCTGTTGCAGATTTTGTTGGCGGTTGTGCAGATTGTGCAGTTTTGACTTTTGGGTCAATTGGGGTTCTTGAATTGCATTGTTTGGTAAGAGGGTTTTGTTTGGGTTTGAGAAATTGGGGTTTGAATTGCATTTTGGTTCTTCAATTCAGTAGGGTTTTGTTTGAATGTGAGAAGTTGGAGGGTTTGGGATATGTTTTGACTTTTTTTGGTCACTGCCACACCACAAAGCTACCGCCACCACCACCAAATCCGCCACTGCCACCACCATGAAAGTTGCGTCCACCACCACCGGAAATTGGGGGTTTGGGATTAGAGAGAGAAAGAGATGGTGTTTAGAAAGAGAGAATAGGGTGTTTATGGGCATGTTTGGCTAAGCTTTTTGAAAACAGCTTATTGACTTATTGGCTTTTTGAAAAGTCAGTATGAAATGACTTTTTGAAAAAGTCACTTTTCCCTCTCACATACACCCTCATTGCCAAACACCGTTTTAGAGCTTATGACTTTTCAAAAAGCCAATAAGTCAATAAGTTGTTTCAAAAAGCTTAGCCAAACATGCCCTATGTTTTATTATTTTTTATGTTTTATTTTTAATTTACTTTTTTAAATTTATTAATAAAATGACTGAATTACCCTTATGGGCAAAACACATACCATATTTAACTGAAAATTTTAACTAGGTTAGCGCTAAAGGACGTAAAGTGTAACGGGTTTTGCAAATAAAGGACTGTGACTGTAATTATTGAAGTTAAAGGCTATCCGTTGCAATCCGGTATAAACATAAAGGACGAAAAGTGTAATTTATCCTTTAATAAACTATAATTATTTTAGTTGGTAAATGTATATATAAAATTCTTACTTAGTAAAAATATATAATGGGAAATGAGGTCATTCTTTTTTCATAAAATCAATGGGTCGATTTTAAAAAAGATTTGGATTGTTCCAAATTTCGTTGTTATACGGTCTACATGAAAGACGAAAAAGATGAGTATAGATTGACACCTACATGAAACACATATTATGTTAGTTTAAGTGATTGTTATTATGATTATGATCAAATACAAAGTCTTCTAGCAATAAGAAGTCGTAAGAAGGGTATCAAACAGACTCCGATTGGCCTCATTCAAGCGACATTGGAACCGTCTTGTCCAACTATACGGCGTGAGATTTTAGGTTTTTGTTTTAAGATGTTTAGCTTATAGATTTTAGACTTTTTATTTACACAATTGTGTCTTTTTATTTCTCATTGTTTTTTTTTTCTGTATTTGTGTCATTGTGTCCTTTTTATGATTCATTGTGTGTTTTTTCTTCGACATTGTGTTATATTTTTCGACATTGTGTTATATCTTGCTCGACATTGTGTTATATTTTGCGATCGATTGTGTTTTTGTACATTTTAGGACCCTTTGTAGAGTAACTTTACCCTATTTAATAGATAGCAATTATTTTAGCTGGTTAATCGTTTATATAAAGTTTAATCTTTGTAAAAATATGTATAGCTTTTTTTTTCAAAAAAGGCAATGGAAAATGGGATCATTCTTTTTTCATAAAATCAATGGGGTCGAACTTAAAAAGGATTTGGATTGTTCGAAATTTCGGTGTCATACACTCTACATGAAACACGAAAAAGATGAGTACCGATTAACACCGACACCTATAATGTAGCTCTAACAACGCATATTATCTTAGTTTAAGTCAATTTTATTGTAAATGATAATACGCAAGTATATTGCAGCTCCTTCGATAATACGCAAGTATGAAATGAATAGTGAATTTAGTCAGTGGCGGAACCAGAACGATTTAGTTAGGGGGTCATCATAAGCTTATATTCTATACTCGTTCAAATTACGGGGTCCATCTCTAAGTCTGTTCTTCAAAAACTCAAAATTTATAAATAAAAATTCAAAAAGTTCTGGTGACCGGAGGGTCAACGGACCCCCTTGACCCCCCTCTGGTTCCGCCCCTGAATTTAGTATTATAATAATATATAGTATTTTTAATACTTTTATTATTTTAATATTATAATAATAGTTATTTTCTTTATTTTTAACTTTACTCTTTTTTTTAATTTACTTTAAAAGGGAAAATTGAGTTTCCATGTTGAAGATGTCTATTATGGCAACCCAAAATATCACACGTATGGTCTTATAGCCCCACAATACATAGCCTCATAATGTATAGTCGTCTTTTAGGTTACCGATTTTAATCAACTCGAGTTTTAAATAATGTTGTCAATATGAAGTTTCATTATAAAGAGCCATGTCATGTCTAGCCTCTCTCCATCTTCTACCCTATTTTCAGCTTAAGTTTGTATCCTAACCGCGTAATCTCAAGTTATCAACTCGATAAGGTGTTTTGAGACGATCCAAACTAGCCCGGAGAGTAACCTTGATCACCATACCCCAACCACCAATCTTTTAAAACTCGATCATATAAAAAGGGCATAAATTAACCACCATAGTTTCTACCATTTCATCACTCTACCCTAGGGGTGTTGATAAATCGTCCAAATCGATCAAACCGTAGTTACAAGTCCGGTCATATAACTAGGCAAAACCAGTGCGCTATTCGATTCTTACTTTATACCATCAATTTAAATAATAAATACTACAAAAAAATTTAAAACATACAGTTTATAAAACCGAACTAGTGATAAACATAAATTACCAATATCACTAAATTCCCATAAGATAATTTGGGAAGATGATGTCCCATGCCCATGTGATTGATGATGATGATGATATCCATCATTCATCATAGGGACCATGCAACTGCAATTCTATAAATGGTGGGTCCCGACTTCTGATGTTGTTTCCCACTCTACTGTTGGTGTTGGGGTGTGGGGCATGAGTTGAGGTGACGGTTTGGGTTCAACACTGGCTGGCTGCTTTATCCCGGGCAAGCTTGGGTAAAGCGTTGTCCTTTTGGCGTGGAGATTGAGTCTGGCGTGGGGTGGAGGGCAGGGTGACATGACTGACTTTGGTTGGCTGGTTCGATCTAGCCGTTGGGGGTAGCCGTTGCCAAACCCAAAAAAAAAAATTCATATGGTTGGCCACGCCAAACTAAGCCACACCACACCTCTAGTTTTTGAGTATTACCTTTGTGGATCCCATCCTCACCGCGTATCAAGCAATACCCCAACCCAAGCCTCTCCACACCTCTAAAACACATGTGGACCTCCCTCTCTTGACCCGACCCGACCCGCACCCATCCCATATTCTTATTCGTAGTATTCTTCTATGGCATATTCTTACTCCCATCACTTGCAATAAAATTAACAGAGTATTAAATTGGATCTGCATCGGAAAATTCAAAAATAAATTAGATATGGCGTTACATAACGAAACCTGGTTGTTCCATATGAAACCAGTTAGACTATACGTAATAAACAAGGTTACAATAAACTAGATTATAAGATGTGGTATAATCCTTCATTTTAATTTACCTGTTACTCGTTGTGACGGCGCCGTACACGACATGATAATATATAGATTACAATTAACCTGCACGTTAAATAATCCAGATTTATACCGTTGAATGAAAATGTGTTATTTTAATCCGACTTGTTTTTATACGAAACTTACGTCGAAATATAGATCAACTCAAAACGTACATAAAATAACCACGCGCGTTGGCATTGTACGTGGCGTGATTAAGTATAGACTACAATCGACCAGACTCGTTTCCGAACTAAATTTACATCGAAAGTATAGTAACTCAAATTTATACCGTCGAAAGAAAACGTTTTATATTTGACCTGATTTGTTTCCAAACAAAATTTACGTCAAAACGTACTCCAGCTCAAAACGCACATAAAAATATAACATTATATAATTGGCTCAACTCGTTTCCAAACAAAAAATATGTTAAAGCGTAGACAAAGTACAATTTATACCGATATGTAAAAAAAAAGGTAAGAAATTAGTTTTAAGGTAAACTCAACACTTTATAAATTTAAGAGTAGACAAAGTGTCATTTAGAAAGTTAATAGGTTAGCTTTGACATCATTGTAAAGTTGATCATTGTAAAGTTGGTGTAGAATTTGGCTTGTGGTTTTTGCCACCGACCTTTGTCTAAGGTAGTATAAATACCTTAAAGATAAATAACCAACCCATTTTAACCCTGAACTGCAATGTCAAAAGTAATTCTTTAACTTTGTAATTCTCACTTTAACCCTTTTAAATTTTTAAATTTCGAGTTTACTTTAAAACTAATCTTTTATGTTTTTATTTTTTGTACGTGTTGGTATAAATTTGAGTTCGTGTACACTTTAACGTAATTTTTGTTTCAAAACGAGTCGTCAATTATATAATATTTTATTTTTATGTACTTTTTAAGTTGGACTATGTTTTAACATAATTTTTTTGAAACAAATTGGGGCAAATATAATACGTTTTCATTCAGTGGTATAAATTTGAGTACTATATGTTTCTTTGTAAATTTAGTTCTGAAACGAGTCGGGTCGATTGTATTATATACTTTATCTCGGCGCACACGACACTAACACACGTGTTTATTATATGTAAGTTTTGAGTTGGTCTACGTTTCGACGTAAATTTTGTTTAGAAACAAGTCGGGTCAAATATAATACATTTTCATTCAACGATATGAATTCGAATTACTCTACGTTTACGTATAACATTACAATAAATTAAAAAAAAAAGCACTCTTAAATATGGAGTGAATAGAATCATTATCGGAAAAATATGGACTTTGAATTTTAGAGTGTTCTTTTAGTTTTTTTGTATATATCCTTTATCTAAGAGTATAATCACACATATATAAGAGTATAATCACACATATATCCTTCATGGTAATTAGAGTGTAGTGTATAAACACATATTAGACCGGTGGGTGTGGGTGTTGGAGTGTGGGCGTTTTGGCTCTTTAATGTCGGGTGCTTCACCTTTGGTTGGCGTTGCCCGCTTGGCGTGGGGCGCCGACCTGGGATGATGTGTCTGGCAATGGTTGGTTGGGTGTTGATGAGCGTTTGGCTAGGTGCCACATAGCACCCCAATGCCGGCCTGACCACGCCCCTTCCACACCCCACTTTTTTAGGTGTGGACTGATGAAGTCCACACCTACCATGTGTCGAGCAATGACCCCAACATTAAGCCCATCCGTACCTCATAGTCTTAAAGTGGCTATTTAGTGCATTTTTCCACGACATCTCTTTGACTCATTCTATTGAGAAAGGGTGCTACTTTCTACACCCCCTAATTACATTTTACACTCTCATCCTCTCACATACTTACAGGCGGGGCCCGCGTGGGATCGGCAGTTTTCCTCTCACAAGGGGGAGGTATAATCAGGAGGGGGGGGGGGGTTGTGTTTAGAATCAGCTTTGAGAAAATGTATATTACTATTAACCATCATAGACTATCAAAGTTGCATTTATTGTTAGGAACGCTCATTAAGTCGATAAGGTCAGAAAAACTTAAATGCTTTTAGATTACCGTCATCTGTGGGCCGTCTTTGAAAATTCTAAAAAACACTTTTGGTCTTGGGTGAGATAAAAAATTTGGGTTTTATTTGCGAATCTTAATTTAACATAAACCCATCAATCATTCAATCAAATATATAAAAACTAAAAACCCTAAACATATGAATTCACACAATAAGACTAAAGGTTCTAAAATAAAACAAGAATCTCAAGAATTTTATACCTTAATCTTAAGATTATCCACCCAAAAAAACCCTAGAATCGCCCTTTGAAACCCCTCCTGCGTCGATGATAATGATATCCTTGCTTCCTCACTCAATTTCGACCTATCAATCCACCCCTCTGATGCGATGATGAATGAATGAACCCAACGACCAACGTGAATGATCGACGTTCTGACTTCTTCTATTGCCCAACAGTGCCCACAATTGGGTTATAATTTTTGAAATACGTTTGTTTATTAGCCACTTAGGGTCTGTGCCTGTTAATTAGGCACAGATTGGCCATTGGGCCTTTTAACTTTTAAAGGTTACCAATCTCATTCTCATATATGATGTACACACTTATAACACAGGCCCATTAAACATTTTTTTTTATTACACAGAGTCCCTTTGAGGATATCTTTATAAAAACATACAAATTTTTTCTTTAAAAATATATACATAAAAAATATAAAATAAATTTCGGGACCTATATTAGTTTGGGACCTGAGCACAGGACCACCCTCCACTTGCTCAGGGCTGGCTCTTAATTAAAACCACCTTCACAACACAATCTCTATTTCTATCCGTATGTGTTGAAATGTATCGTAAAAAACATCTATATTTTTCTTAACAACCAATGAATACTATACAAGTCAGATGATAACCTAGTCCGTCTATCATTCCAGAAGAAACTTAAACTTACCGCCCTAAAAACTACTATGTTAAAACCCCTAACCTAGTACCCGTGTGTAAAGAAATATCTATATAACTTTCTTTATTAATAACCAAACCACTCCAGATTTTCGTGTCACAAATCTAGACAATAAACAAAATAGACCAATCGAATTCTGAAATGTGTGCCCACCCACCCCCCGTGATTCACCTCAAACATATCAAAACTATAAAAAGCAGAAATAAAAGATGACAATACAACATCTGACAACACTCTACTAAAATCACAAAACAAAAACACTCCAAAACCTTCAAACAAACTCAAACCCATCACTCATGTCTCCAAATATTATCATTTTCATCATCTTTTCCACAAACTTCTATATTCATACCTACTCTCTCACACACTGGGAAGACATACAATCTCTTAAACACTTCCGAAACGGCGTCGTTTCCACCTCAATAACCCCCGGTTCCTGCTTGTCCACCTGGGACTTCACCGTGGATCCATGTGATTCCCTCTCCGGTGAAAAATTCACATGCGGTATCCGATGCGACGTCGTTTTATCCAACATCAGTAGAATTACCGAAATATCCCTGGACCGGGCCGGTTACTCCGGTTCACTTACCTCCTCTTCATGGAACCTTCCGTTTCTTCAAACTCTTGACCTCGCTAGCAACTATTTCTCCGGTCCAATCCCCGGTTCGTTCTCCCGGTTAACTCGGTTAACACGACTCAGTGTTTCAACCAACTTGTTAAACGGGTCAATCCCTGACTCGCCCGGGTCATTACCCGGTTCGCTAGAGGAACTACTGCTTGACAACAATGGGCTTCATGGGCCCATCCCACTATCTCTAAACGGTTTAAAAAATTTAAAAAGACTCGAACTCCAAGGTAACCAACTCAGTGGCGAGTTCCCCGAGTTGACTCAACTCGGTAACCTTTCGTTCCTTGACGTCAGCAACAACGTCATCTCCGGCTACCTTCCGGCGAGTTTTCCGGCCAGTTTAATCGAGCTTGCAATCAGAAACAACTCTTTACAAGGGAATATTCCGGCGAATATTATTAACAATTCCGTTTATCTTCAAGTTCTAGATCTGAGTTACAACAATCTCACCGGAGAAATTCCGGCGGAGCTTTTTACTCACCCGTCGTTGCAACAGTTGACCCTAGCGTACAACCGGGTCGGGTCGATTGAAACTCCGGATAACTGGGGGAGAAATAGTGTGTTAATAGCGGTTGATTTGAGTAACAATGATATCCATGGGTTTTTACCCGAGTTTATGGGTTGGATGCCGGATTTATCCGCTCTGTCATTGGAGAATAATAAGTTTTCCGGCGTGATTCCGACGCAATACGCGGTGAAGGCGGTGGCTGAGGACGGTGGTGGGGTGGGGCCGTTTGAGAGGTTGTTGTTGGGTGGGAATTATTTGTTTGGGTTGATACCCGGCCCGTTTTTGCAGGTGAAAAACGGGTCGGGTAGTACGATCCGTTTAGGGGATAATTGTTTGTATGAGTGTCCCGCGAGTTTTTGGTTCTGTGGGGGTGGGGTCCAGAAAAGTGTGGTGGAGTGTAGGAGTTTTAGTTTTAGTCCCGTGATTCCTTGAGACTTGTTGGCTCACGCGTTTGTGTTTGTTTTATGTTTTTTGTTTTGTACATAATTTGAATTTTATTTAAAAAAAATCTAGTGTAATCATGTAATGAGAAACCGAATGATGATGTAAATGTTTGATCGATGTAACGAGAGTTAAAAAGAGACTGAGATGGGTGAATAGGTGATTAGACCGGTCTTGTTTAATCGGTCTGGTCGTTGGAGATGGGATAGTAAGAAACCGAATGATGACGTGGGTGGAAGTATTGGCTATTGACCAAGCTAATGCTCGAAGGCACATGCTTCGTCCATTGAAGCATGCTTATTCTCAAGTCGGAGGCAGAAAGTACGCCGCCCCCTCATGTAGTGAGACTAACGCTATTATATAGGGGGAAGTAAATGTTCAATTGATATAAGCAAGTTATCAATTTCTTTTGAAAGTTCTACAAGAAGACGATCCAAGTATCAATAACTTTAACTTGCTTATAAACTCTTTTTAGTTTAACTCAAGTTAATAACAACTATATACAACCCTTAAATGAAACTAACAATTAACGCAGTCATTTTCACATAGTTAAATAAATATTTAAACAAAATTAAACAAGAAAAAAGACAAATTAAACCACAAACAGTTTTGCAACAAAAAAAAAATCATCAAAACTAAACGAGAAAATAAGAAATAATGAAGCAAGAACCAATTACATGCAGTTCAATGGGATGGCATTGAAGGTCGGAGCGGTGCACCGCGTTAGCTAGTGACTCGAGGGGGTGTAGGGGATCGCGAGGGTGAGGCAACGATCTAACGGCTTATGTTGGCCGACGGTGATAGCCATAGTAATACAGAAGGTTAGCCTAACACACCCTTAGTCCCTCACCAAACTTAGCAAAAACAACCCACCAAGTTACTCCGCAACAAATCAATAACAGCCCACAAACCATCAGGCCCAATTCCTATGCTTGAAATATTATTTATTTGTTTGTTTTGTTTATTTTGGGCTTGTAGAGGTAGAGGTTCACATATCGATTTGGGCCTTGACCGGTTCTAGGGAGACTGGTTTGAGGGAGAAGCCAGTTCCGGTTCCAAACCGGTTTTGGTAGGTTTGAAACACAGCTTATAGATCCGGTTTGGTTCGGTTTCAGTTCAATTCGGTTTCACTTCGATTCTATTTCGGTTTGTAAACCAGTTCATGCGAGCACATTTTTTTAATTAAAATATTTATATTAAAATTCGACTTTTATATTTTTAGAATTTTCGAAACAAGAAAATAGAAAATCAAATACAAAACACATAATTATAAAAAAATAAACGCATACATATATACACATATATAGGGAATTTTTCAAGAGAAAACTCTTTTTATTGTGAAAACTCGAATACTCTCAATAAAACTTAAAAAGCACACAATTTTTTAAAACATTTTTTTTGTTGTAAATCCATCATTTTTAACATACAACAAAAACTTTTTTTATTGAAAATAAAATTAATATTACACATGTGCAACATTATGAAAAACCTCCATCCCTATCCTCAAAAACCTAAACCACCCACCCCCAAAAACCTACCCCCCCTCCCCCTCCCAAACAAAAAACCAACCCCCACCTAAAAACTAAACTCGAAACCTAAACCTCTAAAAATCTAACACTAAAAGCTAAACTAAACCGAAAATCTAAACCCTAAGGCTAAGTAGTATTGCATATGTGCGATACTATAATAGAAGTTTTGAAAGAAGCACGACACGCTCAATCTTTTTTATATCGAAAAAAAAAGCTCGAATATACTTGAATGAAATATTAAAAAAATGTGATCTTAAGGTGCAATTTTCTTTAAAAAAAAAATTTATAACATGCGAAGAAGATAGAAATGTTTGAAAACTTATATATATTTTTGTCAATTTTGCCCCTCCTTCATTAAAAGTCTCATTCCGTCCATTAGTGAGGAGTTTTGAGATTTCTCACTAACTATGAGTTTTTAATTGAACCCTCACCTACATATAAGATTGGGTTCCATGGGTGACACCAAAAGAATGAGGAATTGAGGAACTATTTTCGTCCAGAAAAGTTAAAATAAAATCTCTTCGACACCTCCATGTTAAAGCACGCTCCAAACCCTTCATGTGTCTCAGATCTAGGGTTTCTAACCTAACATTATGAAATTCTAGAATTCCCAACCCAAAATTCACTACAGATTCGATTTCTTTTTCATGTTTTTATCACTCATTCAACATAGATATTCGACACTAGGGGTGTTCATCAAAAAAGAATTTTTAAATTATTCGAATCGAATTTTTCGAATTTTTATTTTTTTACCTGAATTTGTATTCGATTCGATTAATATTTGGAACTCGAATTCGAATCAAATTCGAATAAATTCGATTTAATTCAAATTCACCCTAAACAGTAAATTAATTTAATTTCTTTTTTTTTTTAAAAGTACTACAAACTAATTATATTCAACATAAAATATAATAATCTATAAAATTAATTAACTATCAATATTTCAAAACACCAAAAATTAGAAGATAGGTTGGTTACTGGTAGCGATTTAAGTTTGGTAAACATTTAGAAATAAGTAGCATGGGCTATTTGTCAGTAGGTTTGGTAATGTTATGAATAATAAACTTATTATTTATGGAGGTAGTTCATACTTTGGCCAAGTTTAGAAGTTATATGTGCGTGTGTACATGTTTGTGTGTGTATATACATATATTAAAAAAATTATATATAAATTGAATCCGAATTTCGAATCGAATCGAATTCAACATCATAAATTCGTATTCGATTCTAATTCGATTAGTGTACTCGAATACGAATGATTAAGTGCTGAACGAGTAAGAGATCTGAACCATTAAGTGCTTAATCAGTAAGAGGCCTGAACCATTAAGAGCCAGTATAATACTTAACCGTTCTGAGGCAAATGTCTGACTAATTCAGACTCGGTATAATGCTTAACCATTCAGAGGCAAACTGTCTGAACCATTAAGTGCTGAACCAGTAAGAGGTCTAAGAGGTCTGAACTATTAAGAGCCTCATTAAGAGGTAAACAAACAGCCCCTTACTCATATTAACAAAAAAAAATTAGTTTTATGATGAGCCCGAACCGATAATCATTCAAATAAAATAGTTTCCTCTTGTGCTTTTTGTTTATTTTATTTTCTTTTTATATTGGAAATTACTTAGAAAGTCATGGGCGAAGCTTTTAAGAAGCGGGAGGGGGCGGCCGCCCCCCCCCCCCCCAAACTTTTCGCTTAGTAGTGAACAGTATGTAGTTTTCGTATGTAAATTTTTGGGTATATACGTTTTCGACCCTCCGGTTTAATAGAAATTTTAGGTCCGGTGACTTCCGCCACTCTCGGTCGGAAATCTTAAGCTTCGCCACTAAGCTCGGAAGCACGGAAACGCCATTGAGGTTCCGTCTCCCGTCCCGGGGACTGCTAGGGGACGGAAACGGCACGGGGACGGCCGGGAAACGTCCTCGGCATGTTGGGTACGACCTGGAAACGTGTTGCAGAAGGGGGCGGGGTTTGGGGACGTGCAGGAAACATTTCCGACAAGTTTCCGTTTATTTTTCTGGCCGGAAACCTGCAATTTTCGCCTGAAACCTGCTGGAAACCAGGAAGAAGAAGAGCGGCTGCGTGTTTGTTGCGTTTGAGCCTTTTTAGGGTTAAATAAGTTTATGGATTTTAACTTTTAACCCATCTATCTTTTATTAAGTTACATTTACTCCCTAAAACTTGTAAAATGTACATAAAAAGTGTAAAATTAGTTTGTGTGTCTTAACATTTAACCCCCCTATTTTCACTAGCTTACATTTGGTCCTTAAACTTATAAATTTATACATAAAAAGGTATAAAATTAACATTATATATATAAAAAAATTATATAGATAGCTATTTTTTATTTCTTAAATTTTAAACTATCTTATCGCTAAACACGAAATAGCGAGCGCTATTTCATCGCTATCGCTACGTAGTATATAGGTACGTTGTCGCTATTCACTATCGATAACTATGCTGTTAATATT
This sequence comes from Helianthus annuus, assembly GCF_002127325.2. Lineage (NCBI taxonomy): Eukaryota > Viridiplantae > Streptophyta > Magnoliopsida > Asterales > Asteraceae > Helianthus > Helianthus annuus. The sequence goes on from NC_035443.2 coordinate 8,997,211, forward strand.
TTATTAGATTAGGAAGATATGAGATTTTTGAACTTTACATCAATATATAACTATTTTGGGGTTTTGTGTTACATTATCTTTAATATATATTTATTTTTTTATATGTTTTTATTCCCGTCCCCGCTTCTTAAATTTTTTAGTTTTGCCGTTTCTCGTTCCCATACCCGTTCTCATACCCCGTTCCCGTACCCGTCTCAGTACATCATACCACTAAGTTGTTGCTCTCTTTGTAATTCACATGTTTTCTTAATGTGGTTTTACTAATATTAAATTCATATCAGACAAAGATTATAGCTTTTAAATAGAAAAACTATAACAATAATGTAAGACAAGTAATTGTTTATTTCTTCTGAAGCTGGCATTCAATATTGAAAATAACATCACAGATAAAAAATGGCCTGTCAAGTTGTATAAACTCTTATTTGAGTAAGTGTGGATCTAAGAACTTTTTTCATGGGGTTCCTTTTGGTAGATTTTCACTCATTCTCACTATTTTATTTTCAAATCATACGAGGTTCTTACTAATTTTCCAATTTTTTTTAAACCGAATGGGTTCCTAAGAACCTACAAAAGTGGCCTAGATCCGCTCCTGATTTGAATTCAACTGAAAAAAGCATGTTGATAAATTAAAGTTATATTATTACACAAATGTTCATGTGATAGAAATTTTCTTTACACTTATAATCACTTCTTTTAAAGATTACGGATCTGATCTCAAATCTTTTTTTAAAGGGTAAATTACACTTTTCGTCCTTTGTCCTTTATGTTTGTGCCGGACTGCGATAGATAGCCTTTAACTTTAATAATTACAATCACAATCCTTTATTTTCGAAACCATTACGCTCTACGTCCTTTAGCACTAACCATGTTAAAATTTTCAGTTAAGTTTGACATGTGTCTTGAACATAAGGGTAGGTTAGTAATTTTACTTGTTGTATTTAAAATATCTTAGAAAATGGCCGGCCACCACCCTTGGTGGCGGAGCCACGGCGGCAGTGCCAACTACCACCACCACCCTTAGCAAAATATCTTAAAATACTTTTGCTTTTAAAGTATTGCTTTGGTTTACTGATAGGGTGGTTGTGTTATTTGCTAACGAAAATGAAATTGGTTTACTGATTTGTAATTAGAGTGGTGGTGGTGTTGAAACGTTCACTGATTTGCAGGTGGCCGGTGGTGAATCTATGGTGGTTGTTTAACTTATTTGCAGGCCAAGGATTTTAACTTTAAAGATAGAAGATGCTAACAAATAAATGGGGAATAATTAAAGTGCAAGAGATATATATTAATGTTTTTTTTATATAATTTAAATAGATTGGAGTAAAAAGACATAAATGCCCTCATGTGCAAGGCATATGTCATAATTAACTGAATATTTTAATCTGGTTAGTGTTAAAGGACGTAAAGTCTAATGGGTTTTACAAATAAAGGACTGTGACTGTAATTATTGAAGTTAAAGGGCGCCCATTGCAATCCGATACAAACATAAAGTACGAAAAGCGTAATTTACCCTTTTTCAAAACATTACACGTTTGAGGTTTATCATTAACATACGTTTAAGCATATATTAAATCTATATGGAATAACCATTTTACAAGAAGAAAACGTATCATTCCTCTTCGGACCTCATTTCCTTACCACCGATCTACATGCCCCATCTCTGGCATGGTTGCGGATTTGCGTTTGTCCCCTTTCGGTTTACGTGACAACGACTTTAAGTCGAGGCTCTTGTCTCTCTCAAGATCAATTGATCACTCCTCTTTAGAAATGGCAATGAGATGAGATTGGGACGAGTATTGGTAAATCTTGGTCTCATATTCAATCGTAGCATCGCTTGTATTGGGATACCTATTGGTTTGTCAAATCTATCCGTTGGAATTTCGAAATACATTACTTACTATTTTTGCTTTTATATAAATATATTACTTAAGAAAATTAACTAGTAAATTATTTTATTACCCAATGACAAATGAAAATAAAAATAAAGATTAAAGTGTTTATGGACATGCTTTTAGTAAACTGGGTAGTACGGGTAATTTGGTCAGGTATCACCTAATACCATACGCATCTCATATCCACGAAATCTTTTAAAACCAATCTCATATCTGAATATCCATCTCATTACCCGTTCCAATGTTTTGGGTTTGTTTACCATCCCTACTCTTGTTATAATTCACCGAACATTTAGGACCCGATATGTAATTCCTAAGAAAAATACCAAAACTACACATACAACAAGTATATGTAATTTCCTACAAGAAATACCAAAACCACACATACAACAATTATCACCCGTAAATTAAGGCTTATCCTAATGACAAGGTTTTGGACTTTTGTAAAGATCATTACAATAAGAAAACATTTTTCAATTAGTTAGTGCCATGTAATGTTTGTGCAAGTATGAAGTCAAATGATACTCTGAAGTGTGATATGTAATGTTTGTGCAAGTATGAAGTCAAATGATACTCTTAAGTGTGAACTTAAATATGATTGTGTGAGTAATCATTTGATAAGACATTAGGCCATGTGATATATTGTGCTTATCAATTAGGCCATGTGATATATTGTGTGTGGCTTAAATTATATATTGAAAACTTTACTTTTACCAAATCACACATCACCTATGACTTTTGTTTTCATAAAAAATACTAATTTATAAGTATATTACACGATACAAATCATAATTTAGCGTAGCTTTTCACTGACGTGGATGATGACGTGGCATTTGAGCCGGATATTTTTTTGCTGACGTGAACATAAAAAGATTAAAGTGTAATTTGCCTCTCTGTGATTTAGTGGCGGGAGCAGGTTGCCACCCTCAAGTTATTTTTCTTTTTTACACTCTGTGCCATTTTGCTTACAAAATGTTACACCATTCACTCCTGTCTAGTGATACTTATTATCTCATATTGAAACACTTTAAATGCTTCAAATGCGGAACACAGTAGAAAATCGGTGGGTGTCGTGACTCGTGACTAGAAATTCATTAAATCATGTCAACAACCACATGTCTAGTGATCATATTACTAGGGTTCTCAACTAAAGTGTGTAAATCAAAGAATTAAGCACAATGGCAACCGAATTCATCATCAGAAAGTAACTTAAGTGCTTCATCAACTTTTCCTACTTTACTAAAAGAATTCATCATCATATTATAAGTAATTAAATCTGGAACAACCCAACTCTTTTTAAGCTCATACAACATCTTTTTAACCTCCCCAATTCTACCAAGTTCTGCAAGACTATATAACGATGCATTGCACACAACAACATTAGGTACAATGCTTCGAACCTTCACCTCCATTCTACCAGCTTTGCATAACACATCGATACAAATAGTGAAAGTCACAACAAAGGCGGCATAATAACCATCTGACGACGAGGCCCACTTATCGCCCAGTGGTCTCGCCTTGGGCCCTGTCTTTATTGGGCTCATCAAACAGGCCCAGAAGTTGCTTTTTTCTCTTAAAAGAGAACTATGAGATATGGCGGGAAAACAGAGATGTCTTATCTCTCTGTTGCCACATTAATTGCCCGAAGGCAAAATGAGGACATCACCAGAAATAGTACCGAAAGGCAGCTGACCTCATTAAATGATCAAGAGGTCGGACCGTTGGGGCTCAGACACGTGTCTGAGTCTCTCAAAGAGTTAAAGAAACCGTTAGATGGGGTTGAAGGAACTTTTCAGAGGAGATAAGCAAACTCCTTTATATAAGGAAGATGAGAACATTGTTGAAGGTATGCATTAAACACTGACACTCATTGAATACACACACATTATTTACACCAAACATTCCTTTGGGTCACATTTAAGGCTTCAAGCCCAGAATTCACACCATTGAGGATATTCCGGCGATCTTGCACTCGTCGAAATAAGCTCTTCATTCTCCGGCATGGTTACTTATTCTCGCGTCGGAGCTTGGTCACGGATTCCCTCTCCGGGGTCCTTCGTGGCGAGGCTAATGGTGTTCTTTTTGTAGGAAGACGACGTAGATCCTTTGCAACGTTGATGAGCCTCGTTGACTCTCCACCGGGAATCAGGGACTCGACATTGGCGCCATTCGTGGGACACTATTCGTGTAGTGATCTTACTAAGTACCTAAGACGTTGTAAAGGATATCTCTCGTGTAAAACAACATGGCTACACCACCTCCACCCCCAAACTCCCAGATAATGAAGGCAGTTCAAAACACCAACGAAGTAGTGACTGTTGAAGACATCACCCATGAGGAAGAAATGAGCGACAGGGCTGGACTGTCGGTGAAAAAGGATGCCATCACACCAGATTTCGTCTCCATGCACAGGGATGAGCTGCGGAAACAGCTCGACGATCTGGAGGGACGGGAGAATCTTGAAAGCTTACGGGGCAGGCTCTCCTTTGATACGCCATCTAATAAAAACAACACCAGCTCTCACGTAGGTAAAAATGATTCAGACTCATTAAACGCATTTATGATTGCCCTAAGGCAGATGACGCCCGAGGAAAGGGAAATTTGATAAAAGGGAAGGATCACACGGAGAAAAAAGGAAAAGGTAAGGACGACCAGGATGATGGCATGCTAGACAGGCCTTACTTGTAACAACCCGCACCTTCGTGCGTTGTTACTACTCGACACACTCGTTACGCCTAGCACCGGAGATTCGGATCATAATGAAATCATACCAATTTTATCGCTAAATCGAAGTATAATCGAATAATTACGCATATTCTATCGCTATTACAAACCTATTTTGCATAACACTCACGATGATGTCGAATATGGGCCTAAACTACCCTTCTCGATGAGCGTGAGGTGTCAAAATGTGAGTAATCAACGCTAACGAGGGTTATCGGGTGAGTACTATGACTCTAACCGTCATGACGATGATGGCAATATGAGTAAGTGGTGCCCCGATAATCATTGTGGCACATCACATCGAAGAACGCACTCGAAGGCACGCGTAACTCGATCACCGCACTGAGAATTGGATACATAAATACGTATATACGGCCCTTTTGTGATTAATTATAATAAATAAATTAATAATTATATAAATATATAAAAATATGGCTTAAACCGTCGAAATCGCACCAAAAACGGGATCAAAAGGCTTCCGAACGGATCAATTCGATCAGACTAGTCCAATTGGTCAGACCGGCCCAATCAGATAGGCCAGTCCGATCGGATGGACCAGCCGATCGACTGGGCCAGCCGATCGACTGGGCCAGCCGATCGACTGGGCCAGCCGATCGACTGGGCCAGCCGATCGACTGGGCCAACCGATCGACTGGGCCAGCCGATCGACTGGGCCAACCGATCGACTGGGCCAGCCGATCGACTGGGCCAGCCGATCCAACTGCTGTTTTGCCTTCCTTTCCCCTTCCTTGCCTATAAATACCCCTCCATTCCCTCCCAAACACTTGTGTTGCTGCTCCTAACCGACCAAGACGCTCCAGCCCTCAAATCTCTCGATTTCTTCCGATTCTTGTAAGTTTTCGACTCAAATCTTGTACTTCCTTGATCAAAATGCAATCCTTCATCTTTCTACCTTTCAAATCTCAATTTTTAACCGTGAAACCAACGGATTTGGGGTGTTCTAAGGTGATGTCACCATAAAGTTCTTCAAAGGTGATGTCATCCCATGAAGAACAACTCAGATTCGGATGATTTACATACGATTCTTCATGAATCTCAACCAAATCAATGTTTTTCTAATCAAAAGGCCACGGATTTGGGTTGTTCGGATAGATTTCATCACAAAGTTCTTATGAACTTCAAGTGTTGACCTCATATCATCAAGAACAACTCAGATCCAGGGCATTTCCTAAGTAAAATCAAGGTTTTTACATCAGATCTAGTGATAAAATGATCGATTTCGAGTTAAACACGGAAAAACCGACAAAAACGACCAGTTCCGACGAACGGGGTGATTCCCGGCCGATGAAACAGGTTAGAATTGACGGGATTTCAGTTGCTTAACACCTCATCGTAACGACTCGACCCAAAACGCCGAAAAACGCTCGAAAAATCATCGAAAACAGCCGAACAGGATGGCCAATCGAGTGGCCCAATCGATCGAACAGACCAGTCGATCGAGTGGCCCAATCGATCGAACAGACCAGCCGATCGAGTGGCCCAATCGATCGAACAGACCAGTCGATCGAGTGGCCCATTCGATCGAACAGGCCAATCGATCGAGTGGCCCATTCGATCGAACGGCCCATTCGATCGATCAGGCCCATTCGATCGATCAGGCCCATTCGATCGATCAGGCCCATTCGATCGATCAGGCCCAACCGATCGACCAGGCCCACTCGATCGAGTGGCCTGTTCGACTGGGCCAGCCCAATTTCATCATTTCGTCCAATTTTAACCCAATTTCGCCCGATTTCACGCAAATCGATACCGTTTAACGCATAGTAATCTATCACTCACATAAATTGTCTGAAATCAGGACATTCTCCGGCACCGATTCCGCAAACCTAACCGAATACGCGCTGTGAGTATACTTGACCCCTTTTATCGAATTTTGGGTGTAACATACGTTCCATAAAAACCAAACTTATCAAACGAATGATTTAATTGGACTATTTATCACTTGCGAATAACTGTTTGTATAGATATACGTGATGCTAGTACATGTATGCTAGGACTTATACTCGTGACGTCCCACCAAGACTAGTATAGTACTATTTCGCCCGACGGGGTCTAGTTATGCCATCAAGAGTCGAGCATCGAGGACTTAGCTGGTAGTATCAGTTTTGTGAGTATATATGTTGTGTATTACGTTTATGCATGTGGAAATTCGCAGCACTTTTAATCTATCACTCTATCACATATCAAACCTGTATACTCGCCAATACTTTTGTATTGACAAAGTTTTAACGTATGTTGCAGGTTTAGCCGAAGTTTACATCAAATCAAGCTAGGAAGTCTAGAAACTCATCTAAATTATAGGTTGTCGGATTTGAATTGTTCGAGAGAACAAGAAATCTGTGATAACTTATGTGATTGTATTGTTTGTTAGTATGGGATGACAAATGTAATAAATATTATCGCAATATAGTTGTTATGGATTCTCTTGAGCAATCTGATTCGCCTAGTGCCGCGCCCCGATGATTCCGCCATCGGTTGGGGTGTGACAGATTGGTATCAGAGCCATAACTATAGGGAATTAGGCAAAGTTTGAGACTCGACCTAGTCCGGGTCGATGACTTACGAAAGTGACCTAGTCTATAGTCTAAGTACCAACAGGCCGACTCTTACGAACTCGTTAGGGTTTGTTTGGGCCAACTTGCTACTCTCGATCGAATTTGTTGAAAAGTTACAACTATTGTGTGAACACCGCATACTACAGCTTCACACAAAGAGCCTTTCCTAAGGCTAGAAGGTTACTTAGCCTTTCCTAAGGCTGACACAATACACATGTTTTCAAAACTACTCGCATAACAAAACCGAGTGATCTAGTCGAGACCAGGTGTGAAAACCAATAACTCTCGATAGGATCACTCACTCAGCGTATTTTTCTAGCACGAGAACTCTTCGTTGAGCTAGGAGTGACATCCACATCTCGACAAAAGGTCTCCATTTCGAAATTCTGGTGGAACTCTCGGATTTATTCGATGAGCACAACCACAAATGGGAACGAAGTTGTTAAGCCAGGGGTGAAACCCATACCTTAATCAACTGTCCCACTCCATAAAATGGTTTACAAAAGCTCTCACCAAGGTCACGACCATAACAACGACTCAGGCTACGCGAAGACTAGAGAGACGAATGTCAGGAGCTGCATCCCAGTGGAAGCATGAGTCCTCTAGGTCAACGCGTATGCCCGAACTTGTTGGGTATAGTCGGGTTACTTGGGTAGTCAACGCCTAAACACCCAAGGCATTCCATCTAAATTTTACGTGTATGGTTTACGTCTATGAGTTTTCAAATTTAAGCTTTACGATTTACCGATTTCTCGATTTATCGAACCTCGATTTACAAAGCGCACAACTTGCACAGCCATCGCAATCTAAAACAAAGACCGAATGATCGCAACAAAACAAACGCCTAAGTACTCGAATTCGCTTACGCCATTTCTCTCGTCGCGTCCTCGCAAATTCTAAATCAATATCTATGTGTAACCTACAACTATATCTATATGTATTAAATACAAAACGAATCAATTATGTGAGAGTTTAGGAATCTAGAATTTTCCTATGTGGCTCCTATGTGTTTAAATTAAATATCAAGTTTTGATCGAATCAAATCGCATCAAAAGCTCAAAAATCATTATGATCGAATCTCATTCCGAATCCTTCTGTCTAGATGCCTTCCAACAACTCGATCTCGAGACGAGTAGCTAGGAGAAGAGCCCAACGACGCGCCGATAAGAGGATTGCCTCAATTGTGACCAAGGAAGTGGTCAAGCTCATTCCTCAAATTGTCGCGCAAGTGCACTCTCAGAGCCACTCTCGAGCCCCGGAAGACGTCAAGACGGAATCTGCATTCCTCTACAAACACTTCAAAGCCTGTGACCCGATGCCTTTCACGGGTGAAGGAGATGTTTCTCAATTACTCCAATGGTTCGATGCCATCGAGGTTACCCTTCGTCAGAGTGGGTGCCCCGAGGACCTTCAAACTACTTGCGCCACCGGAGTATTCCAATCCCGAGCACTCGATTGGTGGACCGCCGAACGCAACAAACGTGGGATCTCCGCAGCTTACGCCCTCTCATGGGGTGAGCTGAAGGAACTCATGAAGGAAGAATATTGTCCCCCTCACGAAGTCCAGAAGCTAGAAAACGAATTTTGGGAAATCAAGCAAACCAGAGGTGACAATGCGAGCTATACAGCAAGGTTCAAACAGCTTAGCATGATCTGCCCAAGTCAAGTCGACACTCCAAAGAAAGCTATCGCGAAGTATATTCGTGGCTTACCAGAGTGTGTGGGTGATTTTGTCGAAGCTGCAAAACCTACTACCATCGAAGAAGCCTACCGTCTAGCCGCAGAGCTCAACAGCAAACGAGTCGTGGACGGATTCTTCTCCAAGAAGCCTGTCAAACGAGCTCATCAAGCAATCATCATCAACTCGTCCAACGATTCCTCTGGAGAATCGGTCAATGGTTCATCTGACAGCTCCTCGGAGGATTCTTCCAAGGATTGCTCCGACAATGTCTCCGTCGAATCATCAGGCAAATCCGAGGACGACACTGCATCAACTCAAGAAGCCCAACCGAGCCGCAAACGAAGGACCGTGAGCCCAGACTCTTCAACAACTGGACTGCCGCAACCCGAACCTCTCCGATCAGTCCCAGTTCAGTCACAACGCGCTTACAATGGATCTCATCCCCTGTGTTTCACATGCACGTATCATCACCCGCTAGAAGCAAAATGTCGCTATTGCGCAAATTGCAACTGGTATGGGCATTATACGTCGCAGTGCCGTACAGGACCGTGACCTGGAAGGAAGTCATCAGCAACCGCCGTCTCCGCAAGTATCCACAACAACGTTATTTTGATCCTAATGTTGTTGTAATAATCCGACTTATCGCTATCATTTCTGGAACTTATTTCATATATCATCGTGTGTGGATTCTATTTCTCTTACAATCGAGCACTATCTAGACGCTAGCACTATGTACTATATTATGTATTTTATCCCTATAACACTCTTAGAACGAGGTACGGTATACGTGCAAGGGACAACTAATCACGGGTGCACACGGGATTATCTTGGTCAGTGCACGGAAATCGTAGTGAAGTTCTAATGGTGCCATAACGTTTAAAAGCACGGTCAAGGCCGTGTCAACAAAGTGTGACACCAAAGCACGGGGCATAAGTAGTAGGGGTGACGCGGGGGTACGCTTTACCATACTACCGAAACTTCGTGAAGAAAGTGCCATGTGGAGTTGGACGTTATTAGACCTATTATACTATTATGGTTAATTTGACACTCTACCATCAATCACAAGGCGTAACAAAACTAAACCGCATCACTGCGAGGCTTCTCGTAAGTCCGCGTACACAAATTGCCACATCGATGAACTTAGGTAAGTTCACCCCGAAGAGCAATTGGAGCAACGCGAGACTGGTCGTAAAGTCTACAACGCAACTTAATCACAGTTTTGCCGGATCAATCTCGCAATCAAATCATTCGATAAGTGGCTCGAAATCGCAATCGCATCATGTGTTTGTCTAGAAATCTCTAACGCTAGTTGTTGTCAATTGTGTGAACTTCTATCAGCTGGTGTGGATCGTCTATTGTGGATTCGCTAGACGAGTATCGAGAATCACTCGCCGCCTTCCACTCTTAACGCGCCTCGCACCTAATCCACCCACTCGATACTCTTATCATGGTTCGCTATTACTTATCAATGCACGCATTCTACGTGTCATATTAGCGCACAAGACCTCGCTTCACGAGACGAAACTAACAAGGTTGAAACATGGTGATGTTTTGACCATATTAGTTGACTTTGTGGAAAAAGGCCGTGTGGGCTAGCCTTAGTACTATTCGTGGTGTAATCAGTTCAATCAATCGTCTATCACTCGCAACGCAACAATCGTCGCTTATCAATCTGTTGAAATCTATTGTCTATCGATGTTCGAATGTTACTTGGAAGTCATCGCAGGTGGTGTAATGTTAGGGTGCATGACATTGCTTCACAAGATAAAACTAATATGGAAACATGGTGTTTGTCATATTAGCAAGTCTTGTGGAAACGTGCCATGCGAACTTCGTGTGGAATCAAATCAAAATCTCATTTACCCGAATCAAAATCGTGTCATTCGTTGCCCAACCAAGCATACCATATCAGCGTTGTGCGACCGGACTACTCGCACCCGCTGCCTACGCTTGGTTTGCATCCAACTTATTTCTATTCAAAACTCGGTCTAGCACCTCATCGCTAGGATCAAGGGAATCGAAATTCTATCTGTGTCTTATCGGCACGCATGACACTGCCTCATGAAACAGAGTTAATATGGGTAAAGCATGGTGGATACGCCGCTGGTACTTCCTATATATAAGTGTTTTAACCATATTAACGAACTTTTGTGGGAAGGTGCCACGTGGGGCCCGATGTAAGTTATTTTTCCATAGTATTAAGGAAAACCTATTTTTATAAAATTTTTTTTACTAAAACCGTTGGACAAATGAAATTCCTTACAACATGGAGAAAACATTGAATCAGTTTGGGCTCCGTGCCCAATGAAAATTTCATAAGTCCAATTCTTTTCTTAAAAACCTTTGCAATGACCGACAGGAATCTTCCCGAGAACGAGGGTTCGGCCGTCGAGTTCCGCTCGAACCCACGTTGTAGGAAAGTTTTCTTAAAACTTGTTTTGCCACCTGATTCTTTTAAAATGTAAAACTTAAAACCTGTTATCAAATAACAAAACCCTCCACATAGCGCTGGCATGGACATCAAAACGGTCGACACCGCGCCATGAGGAGATTTTTCTTAATTAACTTCGGAAATTAATCGAGTATTGGTAAGTTTAAAACGCTATAAAATTGCTTTTTGTATGTGTTATCACTTCTAAGTAATCGAATCGTATGCTCTCTCTATTTTCACTCGCCAAATCGTAATCGATCGCTCGTTATCTAGACGCTAATAATCTCTACTCTCAATCGCATCAACCCTTACGACCCTACTATTGGATTAATTTCGGGACGAAATTTCCTAAAGGAGGGGATACTGTAACAACCCGCACCTTCGTGCGTTGTTACTACTCGACACACTCGTTACGCCTAGCACCGGAGATTCGGATCATAATGAAATCATACCAATTTTATCGCTAAATCGAAGTATAATCGAATAATTACGCATATTCTATCGCTATTACAAACCTATTTTGCATAACACTCACGATGATGTCGAATATGGGCCTAAACTACCCTTCTCGATGAGCGTGAGGTGTCAAAATGTGAGTAATCAACGCTAACGAGGGTTATCGGGTGAGTACTATGACTCTAACCGTCATGACGATGATGGCAATATGAGTAAGTGGTGCCCCGATAATCATTGTGGCACATCACATCGAAGAACGCACTCGAAGGCACGCGTAACTCGATCACCGCACTGAGAATTGGATACATAAATACGTATATACGGCCCTTTTGTGATTAATTATAATAAATAAATTAATAATTATATAAATATATAAAAATATGGCTTAAACCGTCGAAATCGCACCAAAAACGGGATCAAAAGGCTTCCGAACGGATCAATTCGATCAGACTAGTCCAATTGGTCAGACCGGCCCAATCAGATAGGCCAGTCCGATCGGATGGACCAGCCGATCGGATGGACCAGCCGATCGGATGGGCCAGCCGATCGACTGGGCCAGCCGATCGACTGGGCCAGCCGATCGACTGGGCCAGCCGATCGACTGGGCCAGCCGATCGACTGGGCCAGCCGATCGACTGGGCCAGCCGATCGACTGGGCCAGCCGATCGACTGGGCCAACCGATCGACTGGGCCAGCCGATCGACTGGGCCAGCCGATCCAACTGCTGTTTTGCCTTCCTTTCCCCTTCCTTGCCTATAAATACCCCTCCATTCCCTCCCAAACACTTGTGTTGCTGCTCCTAACCGACCAAGACGCTCCAGCCCTCAAATCTCTCGATTTCTTCCGATTCTTGTAAGTTTTCGACTCAAATCTTGTAATTCCTTGATCAAAATGCAATCCTTCATCTTTCTACCTTTCAAATCTCAATTTTTAACCGTGAAACCAACGGATTTGGGGTGTTCTAAGGTGATGTCACCATAAAGTTCTTCAAAGGTGATGTCATCCCATGAAGAACAACTCAGATTCGGATGATTTACATACGATTCTTCATGAATCTCAACCAAATCAATGTTTTTCTAATCAAAAGGCCACGGATTTGGGTTGTTCGGATAGATTTCATCACAAAGTTCTTATGAACTTCAAGTGTTGACCTCATATCATCAAGAACAACTCAGATCCAGGGCATTTCCTAAGTAAAATCAAGGTTTTTACATCAGATCTAGTGATAAAATGATCGATTTCGAGTTAAACACGGAAAAACCGACAAAAACGACCAGTTCCGACGAACGGGGTGATTCCCGGCCGATGAAACAGGTTGGAATTGACGGGATTTCAGTTGCTTAACACCTCATCGTAACGACTCGACCCAAAACGCCGAAAAACGCTCGAAAAATCATCGAAAACAGCCGAACAGGATGGCCAATCGAGTGGCCCAATCGATCGAACAGACCAGTCGATCGAGTGGCCCAATCGATCGAACAGACCAGCCGATCGAGTGGCCCAATCGATCGAACAGACCAGTCGATCGAGTGGCCCATTCGATCGAACAGGCCAATCGATCGAGTGGCCCATTCGATCGAACGGCCCATTCGATCGATCAGGCCCATTCGATCGATCAGGCCCATTCGATCGATCAGGCCCATTCGATCGATCAGGCCCAACCGATCGACCAGGCCCACTCGATCGAGTGGCCTGTTCGACTGGGCCAGCCCAATTTCATCATTTCGTCCAATTTTAACCCAATTTCGCCCGATTTCACGCAAATCGATACCGTTTAACGCATAGTAATCTATCACTCACATAAATTGTCTGAAATCAGGACATTCTCCGGCACCGATTCCGCAAACCTAACCGAATACGCGCTGTGAGTATACTTGACCCCTTTTATCGAATTTTGGGTGTAACATACGTTCCATAAAAACCAAACTTATCAAACGAATGATTTAATTGGACTATTTATCACTTGCGAATAACTGTTTGCATAGATATACGTGATGCTAGTACATGTATGCTAGGACTTATACTCGTGACGTCCCACCAAGACTAGTATAGTACTATTTCGCCCGACGGGGTCTAGTTATGCCATCAAGAGTCGAGCATCGAGGACTTAGCTGGTAGTATCAGTTTTGTGAGTATATATGTTGTGTATTACGTTTATGCATGTGGAAATTCGCAGCACTTTTAATCTATCACTCTATCACATATCAAACCTGTATACTCGCCAATACTTTTGTATTGACAAAGTTTTAACGTATGTTGCAGGTTTAGCCGAAGTTTACATCAAATCAAGCTAGGAAGTCTAGAAACTCATCTAAATTATAGGTTGTCGGATTTGAATTGTTCGAGAGAACAAGAAATCTGTGATAACTTATGTGATTGTATTGTTTGTTAGTATGGGATGACAAATGTAATAAATATTATCGCAATATAGTTGTTATGGATTCTCTTGAGCAATCTGATTCGCCTAGTGCCGCGCCCCGATGATTCCGCCATCGGTTGGGGTGTGACATTACTTGCCTAAGGACCTAGTTGAAGTCTCAAAGTTCACCAAGAGGATTGCCGAGGCACCCATGCCCCCAAGCTTAAACTCCCACTCAACCTGGGTATGGGTTGGGAGGTGGTGTAGGTGGTTGATGATTGTTTAGAGGATGGCTTGGTGAAGTCGTATGGGTAGGTGGGTGTGAGGGGAAAGTGTAGGGTGTTAAAGGAACTGGGTCATCATCATCAAGGAATTGGTAGGAGGTAGTGGGTAAGGGTTTAGCAAAAGGAAAGCTGGTCTCATCAAAAGTGACATGTCGGGAGATGTGGACTTTGCCCGTGATGGGGTCCAAGCAATGATAACCTCGGAAGTTGGGTGGGTAGCCAAGAAATACGCACTGGTGAGCCCGTGGGAGGAGCTTGTTTGGTTGCGTGGCTGATTCATTCGGGTAACACGCACACCCAAAAACTCGCAGGTGATCATAAGTTGGGTGACATAAGAATAAGCCAAAAGTAGGGGTGTTGTAGTTTAGGCGGGTGGTTGGAAGAATGTTATGTAAGTATGCTGCAGTATGGAGAGCTTTTACCCAAAAAGTGGGCGGAATGTGAGTGTGTGTGAGAAGGGTTCGAATGATATCATTGAGGCATCGAATCATACGCTCCGATCGACCATTTTGGGTGAGGTTTGAGGGCATGAGAAACGGAAGGTGAGGCCTTGGGAGTTTGCAAAGTTGTGAAAAGCATGGTTGTCAAATTCCCCGCCTAAGTCACATTGAAAAGCTTTGATATTTTTATGAAATTGGTTTGAACAAATTTTTGAAACTTAACAAAGGTAGGAAAAGTTTCTGATTTAAATTTCAAAGGGTATACCCAGTCATAATTTGAGAAGTTATCTATAAGGACCATATAATATTTATAAGATGCATTACTAATGACCGGTGAGGTCCACAAATCACCATGCACAATGTCAAATGGAGCAAATGTAAATGAATTAGAATCAACAAAAGGAAGCCGTTTACTATTCGATAAATGGAAAGAGTTGCAAAAACCAAAATTATCCTTAGAACAAGAAATATTAAAATGACTAGAAAGAAATTGCAAAACTTGTGAGCCGAGATGTCCAAGATGATCGTGCCACTTATTTGAACTGGAAGAAGTAGTCAAGAAAACTTGAGTTGGTTGAGTAAACGGGTAGAGATCACCGGTGCTATCATGGCAGCAAAGGGGTTGTCTAGTCTTGAGATCCTTCAAAGTAAAACCATTAGGGTCAAATTCGATAAAAACAAGGTTATCACGGGTAAATTTACGTACTGAAATAAGGTTTTTAACTATGGTGGGAGCATATAGTATATTGTTAAGGTTATAGGTGTGGTTAGGTGTCTTGTGAAAGCCATGTCCCGCGCCTAAAATTTTCAACGATTGGCCATTACCTACAAGAATATTAGCGTTAATAGAATTTAATAAAGGAGATTGAATCGAACCTTGATCTGCAGTAACATGTGAAAAAGCGCCCATGTCCATATTCCAAGCCGGGTCCGGGTGGTTTAAGGTGAGTGTCGATAGGGTCGCGCCTAGTTCAGTTGGCTGAAGTGGGTCAATGGGTGGTGTAGGATAGGCTGGTGGAGGCGGGCCATAAGTGTAGGCTGGTGGTTATTGTTGGGCCTGTTGGGCTATTAACCCGTAACCCGGAGGTGGGCCGTTGGGGGTATTGAGTTGGTTGGGTTGTGGGGCTTGTGGGTTGGATGTTTGTGGTGGTGTTCTGGACCAATAAGCTGTCCAAGGAGACCAGGAAGGATGAGGACATGGGGGTGGTGGTGGGTTCCACCAACCGTATGAGCCGGTGGGTGGTGTGGGTTTGTATCCAGTGGGTTTGTGGTTGTAGGAGTTGGTGCGCCCGCGACCACGGCCTCCACGGTAGGTATTTCTATCGCAACCATGTCCGCAGCCTCCTCGATGATATTGTTCATATTGCTAGGCGGGGTTATAGGAGGATGGCGGAGGTGTTTGATATAAGGGAGTAAAAAGCTGTTGCGGAGGTGATTGATTTGGTTGGGACCTGGCAAGAGTAGACGGTCCACGAAGAGCCGTGAGAGTAGTTTATTGACGAGTCGCCTGTCTTCGTTGTTCACGCTTAATCATGTCACACGCATCATCCCATGAAATGTTAGAAGATTGATTAATAAATGATGCGGTCGTGTTATATTCCGGTGGTAGACCTTGAACCATTTGCAAAATTAACCTCGACTCAGTGACCGGTTGATCCACATCCTTGAGTTGCTCAGAGATGTCTTCCAATTTCTAAAAGTACTCATTGAGAGAGGCGCATGAGGCCAAACTAGTGTTGGTGAAAGCATGCAACACAGACGATGCTCGGGAGTTTTTATTGTTCTGAAAAATTGATTGCAATTTGTTCCACGCTTGTTGAGCAGTCGTGTGGTCATCCAGGATCCGGACAAGAAGATCGTCTGAGAGGGTTCCATATATCCATTGCAACATGATGGAAGCCACCTTAGCCCAAGAGTCGTAACCCTCGTCGTTTTTAGCAGGTGGTTCAGTACCATCGATGTGCTTCAGGACCTCATAGCCTTTTGCGCGGGGACGGAATAACTTAACTCAGGCAGAATATGTAACCTTCTCACCATCGAGAGTGCGGATTTTGTTTTGTATATTGGTGACGGAGTAAACAGGATGAAGGTGTTTGGGTTCGGTCATGACTGAGGACGAAGACGAGTTTTCTTTTCTGGTCATTGCTGGTCGGAGAAACAGAGAAGAAAACGTGAAAAAGCCGGCGGCTAGGTATAGGCTCTGATACCAAAAACGAGATTATGGTATGAATATTTTTGTGTGTTTTGCATTTCATCTCAAGGATACATATATACACAAACAATCGTAACTAACTTCCTATGATTGAGGAGGTGATTGATTATTTCCTTTATTACATTGTTTCTAGAATATGCACAACATATGTACAACTAATAGATAAAAGTAAACTCGCGCGGAGCGTTGATATAGAAAACGAAACCCATAGGAAAATCACGCAATAGGAAATTCATCAACAACTCAAAATGATGACTTTAGTAAAGTTAAGTGGTTGTAGTGCAAATCGGTTAAACAAAAAAGAAAAAAAAAAGAAAAATATAACTTTATTAAAAGTTACGGGCCCATTGGCGGATCTTGAACTTAGTTTTCGATAAAATGAACGTTTTCCTAGACCCCTCGCTCCCCATACCATACCAATATTTTGGTACAAACGAGATTTATTGGGTATGGTTGTTGTGGTAGGTGTAGTACACTCTTTGGCGATCCCTAAGTGATTTTACAAATGACGATGTGTGTTTCCAATGTGTGAACTTTTGCAACTTTAGACGGTCTTTTCATCCTTAATTGTTAACTTTGTGTGAGGTTTGTTTTTTTTTTTTTTTTGCAGGTTGTAAGCGATGATTCTATGCATTTTGGAAGACGTGTAGCACCAAGGAACGAGTCAAAACAAAAGTGAGGTGGCGTCAATTACAGCCTCTGACGTAATTTACGTTGGGTCCTCATTTTGGCGGTTATAGTAGCAAGGACGTATGTAAGATCGTGTGCTGACCCGAACGAGTCAATCAGAGGTGTTCTAATCCGTTTCAGGTGCGGAAAACAAGAAACGGACACGGAAAACAGCTTGTTCTACTAAATATTGCCTTGTATATTGATTTCATAGCTATTACAAGTCAAACGACACTTTGGCAGCAATTCGGTACCGGAAACGAGAAAGATACAAATGATTTCGCTTATCAGCTATTTATAGGGAAGGGGTTTCGCTCCAAATGTCATAAGACCATTTGGAGCGAAATCAGCTACATGCTGATTTCCCACGAAATCACTAAACTCTGATTTCCCACGAAATGACCAACTTCTGATTTGCCACGAAATGACCAACTTCTGATTTCCCACGAAATGACCAACTTCAGATTTCCCACGAAATGACATGTCTTCTGATTTCCCACGAAATGACATGTCCATTTCGTGTGAAATCACCTTTCTTGGGAAATCATCACTACAACTCTATATTCCCGTACAATATGCCCTGATTTAACATTCTAAGACTAAGACTCGATACAAGACGAAGTCGACAGATGTATGCACCAACAGACACCCCCTCAGATGTTGACGAGTCTTAAGTGTCGAGTCTTCGCATCTTCAGTCTTGATCAGTCTTCGGGCATCCAGAATCTCTATCTATCTCTTGCATCTTCAAATTCTTTCTCTAACAAACTCCCCCTCAAAACATGCTGGGATCAGAGTCTGACTTTTACAGCATCAGAATGGCAACCTGGCTTTACATAGTCCTTAGGTATTGGAACTTGACTCTTATCTAGCTCAGGAAATCCTGCAGATTCTCTACCCAAAACATAAGATTCACAAGAATAAGATATTTAACAAATTATCAAATTGCATGCACCAACACTGACTCCTCTACAATCAATATACAATCAGATATTAACAGTGATCATTTAACAAATTTCTTTTTTCATAAAAAACTTTTCAATCAAATTCTCCCAAACCTGTTCATCATGTTTAGCACTCGGAATTTTGAAAATCAGTTCTTTAATATCAGTTTTCGAAAATCTTTTTGGATTTTTTCAAAATTTTATGCTAAAACACACTGAAAATCTTTTTGGAATTTTGTGAAATAATCGAAATGAAATGCAGTAAAGAAATATTTACATACAATATTTTTGTGAGTTTGTGTAAGAGGATCATATCAGTTTATGAGACAAATCAACAACACCGTTAAGCTTTAAACATTTTAAGTTTTAAACGATTCACTTAGATTGTCAGTATACTAATCCACTTAAATTTTCACACAAAGTTCAACTGTTTCGAGATACGAGATTAATGTCTTAAACACTTAAACTTATTCACGTGTCCCACCTCAGAATATACTCCCGTATCCAGATCCCAATATTCAGTCTTACAGGTGAGTATACCTAGATGATATCTGTAAGGGGTTAGGTGCGAAACCGTGAGAGCTCAGGTCAGAACTTCCGTTCAGCAGAGAGATGACGGCTCGACTTTTGGTGGGTCCCCTTTAGAGGATCTTTTTTACAACAGCAATGACTATCAATTTTATTGTTTCATCGATTTGCTAAGGGTGGCGCTTTTTCAAGCATTTGCAGAAAGTATTATCCGGGGACTAGGTCAGTACTTCCATACAGCAGAAGTCCCGGGATAATACCCCAGATATCACTAAGCATAAAGACCTAGTATCTCAGAATAAGGGACCTTTCAAACAAGATTTCGGGGGTTACCCATATATCCGAGAGATGTTACCCACGAATTAAGCAAGTTTGAAATTTAGGTTTATATCTCGTCATAGTTTATTAAATGTGCAAAAACCTACTGACACATCATTAGTGAGACCGTTTATCACTAATTAACTTTCCAATTCTTTAGCATGCTGTGATCGTCCACTGATGTACTATCATTTCCTCTTTTATACTACAAAACTCATTGGTTATTTTATCATGTTTTTGTCTTTTTCAAATATTCTAATGTTTTTGGATTTTCTGAAAATTTTTACTCCCCCTAAACAGTGTTGTAAAAGTCGCTAGGCGGTCCCTAGTCGGCCGACTGGGGAGTTGAGAGTAATCGGAGTACTCGGAGAGTACTCGGGGAGTACGCGGACATGGTAAATATAAATAAAATTAATTGTTATATATTATTTATGTGTTAAAATAAGCATAATTCATGTCAACTGGGTATAATTTAAAATGAAACATGTTTAAAGTTCAAATATTCTGAATACAAGTCCGACTAGTCTGAGTACAAGGCCGAGTAGTCCGAGTACAAGGCCGAGTAGGCCGATTTTGACCGAGTTTGACCGATTAAAAGTCAACAAACCACGTTGACCGCCTAGACCGACTAGGCCGACTAGGCTCCGACCAGGCCGACTAGGCGCCGACTAGGACCGAGTACTCCCGAGGCCGACTAGTTAAGACCGCCTAGGAGGAAGTCGCCAAGGTGGAGGTCCGAGGACCGAGTACTCGCCGAGTACTCGGCCGAGGAATCCGACTTTTGCAACACTGCCCCTAAAATGCAAACACATTAACGAAAAATTTGAAAACTATCTAAACTCTTGACCCACTTGAAGAAACAAATAAAAAACAAACTGTACAAATAAAGTGACAACTGATATCAAATCACTTCAAATCGCCATCCACTTGGCATAAACAATCAGAACTCCCCCTCACAACAAACCATTTTCTCATTTAGATTTCAAAACACTTAAGTTTGTTTTAATCAAAATGATTTTTCCGGAAAATGAGTTTGTTTTTACCACTTGTAGATTTACCACTTGTTAAGTACGGGGATATGGTTCATCATCTTGTTCATCAATTTATCATGTATAGTAAATCAAGTACAATTTAATGTCCTTGATTTACCATTTGCAATTAAACAACCTCTGTACCACTTGAAGAAAACACACTACCAATTGTAGGAATATCACATCTACACAACCATTTTACCAATTAGGATGCCGATTCCTGCTTCGCACTTACCAACCTGGAAGCTCCGGCGTAGTCCTTCAACCTGTAAAATTTTAACACTATCAAAAACTTTCAAATAACCTCCTTAAACATGAAAGATGCCGATTCCTGATCCACGATTACAAACTTGGGATCTCCGGCGAGTCAGGTGTTTAATCAAACATAACATCCACCCAAGCCTGACCAGCCTTGGGTGATTTTGGAACACATCTGTCCCACCAACACTTTGATTTATAAAACTCTTTAGCACTTTTAACCTTCTTATCAACCATCTTCCCGAAAATATGCTTGACTTTCCCATTGAAAGCTTTCTCAACATCAAATTCTCCCTTATCAGCGAAGAATTGATTTGAGATCTCTACCTTTCCCACTTTTTTCATCAAATTTTCCTTTGACAGTGGAGGAAAATTCTCATCATTCACTTCTGGAACGGAAATCACAACTCTTTTCTCAACCAATGACTCCTCTGATTTTATGGAATCAGATTCATTGTCAGAACTATTTTCTGTTTTAACAACCCACTTTTGTTTGTTCAAATCACCTCTTCTTTTGTAAAAACGTTTTGAACTTTCACCCTGTTCAGAACTTGAATTTTCAAACAAATTACCATTTTTCACCAATTGTTCTTTTCTATCAACACAAATCTTTTTTAAATTTGAGTTAGAAGAAACTCCCTGTTTTTGGTAATTGGCCTTTGGACAATTCCAAGCTATATGACCAATTTCTTGACATTTGAAACAGGTTCTTCTGTCAACTCTCTCAGCAAATTTTCTCACATTCTTCTTCACTTCAGCAAGAAACTCTTGATTTGACTGCTTCAAGAATGGTTTCTTCTGTTCATCCTCTGAGCTTCCTCCTGAAACAAATGTTGTTTTTGGTTTATAAATTTTCTGATTTTTATAATTTTATGACGGACTAAAACCAAGACCTTTCTTTTTGAGATTACCATTATGGTTTGGTTTCTTTTGGAAATTATAACCACAACCGTAACCCATTTTCTTGTTTACTCTTTGTTGAATCCTTGAAGTGTAAGGTTTAGGTTTTGCAGAAAGATCTAAATCTTTTATTTCAGAAATATTAATTTCTGTTAATTTGAAAACCTTTTTGATCATTTCAGTTTTAACACTTCTTATTGTGAATTCTTCATCAGAAAATAATTTGTCCGAATTATTCAAGGTATAAGCAACCTTAAACATTTCATCATTCAAATTATTCTTTGATAACAAGAATTCTTTATTATACACCCTTTTAACTGGTGAACTCGGACTCTTCTCAGACGAACTCGAACTATCTGACTTAGACTCCGACTTTGACTCTTCATCCATATCCAACACCTGATCGACAATTCTCTTAACTAATACAGACTCATGATCAGTGTCAGACGCTGTGAATGTAACATCAATATTGTCTGGTAATTCATCAGTGATTTCAGACTTTAATTTGATGTTTAGAGCTTTGTCTACTTGTTCCTCATTTGGTTTCCTGGGAGAATAACTCTCAAAGATAGGAGGCGGACATCTGTTATACTTGACCCTTTTTGTCTTACCAGTATCCTCTTCTTTTTCTTTCTTCTTGAAAGCTTCAAGACCTGCAACAGTAGGATAAACCCGATCAATCAGATAATCACAAGTAGTATAACTCAAAAGTAATCGGTTAATCCTTTCACTCTCAATTTTCTCAAGTTCCAGCTCCTTCTTCAACTTAGCACAATCTTCAATGTAATCATTAATGACACTTTGCTTTGTCATCAAAGTTGCACTCATTTTGTCATTTGCTTTCTCGATTTCAGCATTCATTCTTTTCAACCCATCAACTGTCCTGTTCAGTACATCGTATGACTCTTTCACGTATTTCACATCAGACAGTAAATCTTCCTTAATCTTCTCTAAATCAGCAATATTTTTATCTTTTTCTTCACAAACTTTGCAAGACTCTGAACATTTCTCCCAAGGCTTCGTGACTTCAACTATCTTTTCAACTTCGACAGTCTTTTCAACTTCAACAATCTTCTCGACTTCAACAATCTTTTCTATTTCGACAATCTTTTCAATAATTTTCTCAACTTCCACGAGTTTCTCGACTTCGACGATTTTCTCTACCACTTTCTCCACTTCAACAATCTTTTCTATTGCAATCTCAGCAGTTGCTTCATCTTTTGTTTCAACAGCTTCAGTCTTTGCCTTTTCATCAGCAAGTAACTTTGCTGCTTCTAGCTCTCTTTGCAATCGAGCAATCTTCTTCTGATTCAGCATCTCAACTTTATCTGCATAGAAAAAATTAAAGCTGTCAGGATCAATGCTTTTTCTACATTTGTTAAGATACTCTTCCTCATCATCCGTATCAATATCACTTCCAAGATCTGAAAATATCGGAATCCTTTTCTGACAATCTTCATTTTGACCCAGAATTCTGGTAACAAGTGCCACATCAGGTCTAGTTCCACTAGGTATATACTTGTCCCAGCTAAATCCCTTTGCAACAACCTCACCACTTTGATCTATTATCCCAAAATAAGCTTTCATATTGGCTTCTTCAATCATTTTCCCATGAGCAGTTTTCGGTTCCGTTTGTTGAGGTTGTTGATCGATTTGATGAAAGATTGATTTCTGATAATAATTGCTATTTTCTTGACTTCCAGTTGACTCTTGGTTCTTACATTCTCGTTTAAAGTGACCTTTTCCTTTACATCGGAAACAGGTAACCTTTGACTTGTCAAAACCAAGTGGAGAGGTAGCCATCCCTCGAGATTCATCTCTGCCAGTAATCTGTTGAAATTTTTCAGCTCTCCTGCAGGCACTAGCTAAACACCACTTCACATCCATCAGCTCAAGCTCTTCTGCATCGATTTGGTCGTAATCTTCTTTTGTGAGCATTGGATTACCAATTCTTCCAGCAATTAAACTTTCATACGACTCTAACATGGCTACAAGAGATGCCATGTGTTGCTTAGCCACTTCAGGAGATAGATTTTGACCATTCTGAATAGTTAAAGTAACATTGCACTGCAGATTATTCGGATTTTGCTTTTGAGAACTAGGTGTGTTGCTGTTTGGATCAAAGCTTGAGAATGATGAAGTATATCCACCACTTTGAGTTGTAGTACTTGCATTTGGACTTGCAGAACCATCAGCACTGAATGCAGTACTAATCTTTGGACTTTGACTCGGAGTGGCCTCAAACTTGTTCCCTCTGTAGTACAGACTGACATCTTGTTTTGCATTTGGATTCGTCATGATAGCTGTCTTTTGAATATCAAGCTCCTGTTCTTCAATCTTCTGGATAAACTGCGCCAAGTTCATACTCTCAGTCTTTCTCATGAGTTTCACAATCATCAGATAAGTTCCCCACTTCTGTTGGGGTAAAGCCTCGGCTAACTTATCAACCCACTCATCATCTTCTTTCTGAATATCCAATTTTCCCCTTTCTAAAACCAGATGACAATATCTATCTATGGTTTGCTTCGTGGTTTCATGATCAAATGCAGTAAACATGTCAAACGACTTCTTCAATAAGGCCTTTTTGTTTTTGATCATATCAGCACTCCCTCTGAATTTCTGAATTAATGCCTCCCAGATTGATCTAGCTGTTCCGTTATGTTGAAGTAAGACGAAGATGTCTTCTTTAACTGCTTGCTATAAAATACTGATCATCATCTTTTCACTAGTATATTTCAACTTATCAGCTTCTGTAAAGTCATTGAAACCCTTTTCCAAACCGCGTTCATTCTTGGGGCGAAATCAAGGGTCTTTGGGGCGAAATTAGGGGTCTTGGGGCGAAATCAGGGGTCTTTGGGGCGAAATTAGGGCTTTTGGGGCGAAATCAGGGTATTTGGGGCGAAATCAAGTTAAGTCAGTTCGAGCGAAATCAACTCGGAGGTCCATTTTTGCTATTTTTAGGTTGAATTTTGACGTGAAACTTTCAAGGGTTTGTCTATGTCCAATTTCAAACAGTCTGTGAAAATTTGGTCCGATTCTGACCGTGAAATCTTCCTGAACAGATAAAAGAAGGTGTAGAAGAAAGAAAACGATGCTGTTTTGGCAAGAACTCCTCGTCCTGAGCTCTGATACCACTTGTAGGATCGCGTGCTGACCCGAACGAGTCAATCGGAGGTGTTCTAATCCGTTTCAGGTGCGGAAAACAAGAAACAGACACGGAAAACAGCTTGTTCTACTAAATATTGCCTTGTATATTGATTTCACAGCTATTACAAGTCAAACGACACTTCGGCAGCAATTCTCTACCGGAAACGAGAAAGATACAAATGATTTCGCTTATCAGCTATTTATAGGGAAGGGGTTTCGCTCCAAATGTCATAAGACCATTTGGAGCGAAATCAGCTACATGTTGATTTCCCACGAAATCACTAAACTCTGATTTCCCACGAAATGACCAACTTCTGATTTGCCACGAAATGACCAACTTCTGATTTCCCACGAAATGACCAACTTCTGATTTCCCACGAAATGACATGTCTTCTGATTTCCCACGAAATGACATGTCCATTTCGTGTGAAATCACCTTTCGTGTGAAATCAACTTTCGTGTGAAATCAACTTTCTTGGGAAATCATCTCTACAACTCTATATTCCCGTACAATGTGCCCTGATTTAACATTCTAAGACTAAGACTCGATACAAGATGAAGTCGACAGATGTATGCACCAACAACGTAAAACGACTTCAAGGCCAGCAATTAAGCCCATCGGCGTAAACACTAATCTGGTGGTTTCGCACAGTTTTGGTACATTTTAGACGAATTCTTAAATGTTTCTAGATTGGTTTCGAGATTCATTCATCACTAGAGGCAAGAGGACATAGAGGGACGAAGGAGGCTTAGTGACAAAGCATTCCAACATCAAAATATCTCGGGTTATTATCAAAAGTTCAAAACAACGACATATCTTCATCAACTATGACCGTGTGTGGCTAAAACCTTTGTGATCATGAGTGGCTAGGGTTTGTATGTCATTTGGTTCAATTTGAGTTCCCATCTATGTTGGACATGAATTCATTGTGTTTGTTAAAGACCTTTGGCGAATTCTATGTTTTCATGTGTTTATTTCAGTGTTTGTGTGTTTAATGACTTGTTGACTAAATCGCTTCATGTATTCTTAATATATCGATGTTCAATCATTATATGTTTGAATGTATGATAGAAGGTACATTATGTTATCATGTTAATCTTTGATTGAGATCACTTTGTGCAATCTAATTATATCGATATTGATTTGTTATAAGGTTGGATAAACAACTGTTGGTCCTTCACTATAGATTATGTGCTAGCTTGTTTAAAACTCAAATTACTACTTGTGCTCTCTAAACTGATGTCCGGATGTGTTCTTGTTTAATTATTTGAATTTCCAACTTTGTTCATTGTTAATCGTTTGAATCACAACAACAAATCCAATTATAAAGTTTTGTTATGTTTTACAATGGATTCACATTATACATCAATAACTAACACTTTGTGGTTCAACTCCCTATTTATCAATCTGTTATTGTGGTGAGGCATCAGTGATTATCGACGAATCACGTCTATTATTAAAATTAACTTTTGTTTTTTATTTTTGGATTTAATTTTTCTCTCGGTGATTACTCAACATTACGATCTCACATTTGGTGAAACTTATAAATAATGATTGACACTTTCTAGTACTAGTACTAAAGGCAGAGAGAGACATGACATGATTGTAATTTTCTAATGTTGATATAACTTTATGAGTAAGTTATACACTTTGTCCTATACTAAATTACACTATTTGTTGATACACTTTGTCATTTTTCTTTAAAAATCACGCAAAAGGTTATTTATTTTGTAAATTTTGCACGCTCTTTATTCTAAGCTATCTGATGTTAACTTTAAAGTAAAAAGACCATTTTGCCCAAAAGACATAATTTGAAGTTTATTTATAAGAACATAACCTATAATTTAGTTAAATTAATTTATTTTATTTCATTTCTTTTTATTTTATTAAATTTATTACTACATTTTTATCGATTACTTTAAAAAAACTGTAATTCATTAATTAACATATTTTATAAAAAATAAATGTCTTTATAATTTATCTATTTTCATTCGTTTGACTAAATTAGTTACTTTTTTATTTTACAAATAATATAAATTTTTATACTATGTTTCATATAAGCCATTGATGTTATTAAGTTGTTTTTTAGCACTTCCACAATTATTATATTTATGTAAACGAAATTTACACCAAAATATGGGAAAAAAATAAGTATGTCGGTCGCACGTTACGACAGGTAGGTATAAACTATGATTTTCTATAAAATTTTGAAATTTTGTAACATCATTTTTAAAGCAACTGGTTATTTTAGATGTGTTATAATATGTCCAACGTACGCTCATCTCAAAATACAACATTGCGGCATATATTTTTTATTTATGTTTAAACTGACTCATCGTAACGCACGACCGACGTGCTTAGTTTTCTCCATATTTTATTGTAAATTTTGTTGAAATAACCTATAATAATTTTAAAAGTGATAAAAAAAATAACTTGATCACATCAACGATTTATGTAAAAACATAATATAAAAAATTACATTACCTGTAAAATAAATAAAAAAGTAAATAATTTAATCAAACAAATGAAAATACATAAATTATGATAAAATGTATATATTTATATAAAAAATTGTTAATTGATGAATTAAGAAAATTTTAAGCAATCAATAAAACAATAGTAATAAATTTATTAAAATAAAAAGAAAGAAAACAAAAAAAGAAAAGAACTTAAAGTAAATTACAGGTTATATCCTTTATAAATAAATTTCAGATTACATCCTTTGGGCAAATTGATAATTTTACCTTAAAGTTAACTAAAAGTTAACATTAGTTAACTTAAAAGACAAAGAGCGTGCAAAAATTACAAATAAAGGACACTTTGCGTGATTTTTAAAGATAAATAATAAAGAGCGCAATTTAATATATAAATAAGGGACGATTTGTGATTATCAACGAAACACGTCTACTATTAAAATCATTTTTTTTGTTTTTAATGTTTGTATTTTAATTTATCTGTCGGTGATGAACAACATTACGATCTAACATTTGGTGAAATTTATAAACAATCATCGACACTGTCTAGTACTGAATGCAGAGAGAGAGAGAAAGAGAGACATGACATGATTGTAATTTTGTAAGTGGCGTTATTAATTTTTTTTTTACTTTGTTGAAGATAAAATTGTAACTAGTATCTAGGACCCACGTTTTGGGCGGAGACTGTTAAGCCGAACAAAAAGTAAACGTAAAAATGATAAATCATACACACACGTTACAACGTGGTAACTCACAAAAATTTGACCAAAAAATAAAACATAAAAAAGAATAACTAAGTTGGCTTATGACCTGTGAGTTTTTACGGAGCCGTTAAACCGTAAAATAATAGACGTAAAAAAGTTGAACCACGCGCACGCGTTGCAACGTTTTGACTCATAAAATTTAGAACGAATTATAAAACGATAAATTTGTAAAAGATGTAAAGTACATGGACCAAAGTTGAAAGTGGGAAAGTGTTGTGGTTAAAAATAGAAAATATCTGTGACAAATATGTAAAAAATAAAAGTACAGGGTTAAATGTGTAAAAGATAAATTATTAAATTAAAGGATTAAAAGAAAAGAAAAAGGAATAGTGTTTTTATGAAGGAAGAAAATTTTATAAATTAATATAGAGTAAATATATATTTTATAGTATCAATGTTATTTCCAACTTAGTTTTACATTTATGCCTCTTTATTATTTAACTTTACTAAATATAAAAACTAACTAATCAACTTAAGTTTAACAAAGTTTGATTTCTAATTTACCATTCAATATTGGATTCATATAATAGATTAGATATCCACTTGGGAATAGCCAAGTGGTGTTGGTGAGTTTAGATAAAGCTTAGGATAGAAGAAGTCAGGGGTTCAATTCTCATGGTGTGCAAGTTTAGCCATTCAAAAAAAAATATAATAGATTAGATACCTTATCTTTTAGGAAAAAAAAAGGTTAAAATTCTATATTTTAAGTTACAATGGTGATTTGATATAGAAGAGTTAAGTTTGTTTTCTATTCATATGATTCGGCTATTTTAACCATTTCAGTTGCAAGGCCATTTTTTTGTCATGGTTAGAAAATGGAACCCAAGTGGTTAATATAACAACAATTAATTGATAATGAGTATTTTGATTTTTATTTTGGGATATTGGCATCTAATAATCTCTACTAAATGTCTTTTGTCATTGGCAGTCCCACCTTTTTTATTTCCCCCGACGGTTCCACCTTTCAACTATTTTTCCTCCACCAGTCTTCAATTAAAAAAAAACTTAACGGAGTTTCGTTAAGTTTTTTTTTTCCGAATTACAAACTGACGTTTTAGGGCTTTTGATCAGAACGAGGATACGAGTCTAATGATGTAAAACTTACCTTGAAATTGTCCTCCAAAAGACGAAAACGGTGCTTCAATTCGGGTGTTTAAACTTCCAATTAACAAAAATCAAGTCGTTTGGAGCACCGTTTCGAGGTAAGTTTTACATCAATAGACTCATTATCTCGTTCTGATCAAAAGCCCTAAAATGTCAGTTTGTAATTCGGAAATAACTTAACGGAGTTAAGTTTTTTTAACTGAGGACTGGTGGAGGAAACATAGTTGAAAGGTGTGACTGTCAGGGAGAATAAAAAAAGTGATATTGCCAAATGTTAATGACCAATGACGTTTAGTAGAGATTATTAGAAGGAATATCTCTTTTATGTTTAGATTAATAAAAAATTGGGCAAAAAATAAGGTTGAAATACTTAATAATAAAAACACAAAGTTTAAAGTAAGTCTTTTTAATATAACAAAGAGTATGTTAGATAATATCGATAACAAAAGGTTTAAAGTAAGTCTTCTTAATGTATGAGAAACTTAACAATAATAAGTAAGTCCTTTTAATTTAATTGAGATTTTAGTATATATTAAGAGAAGTGGGTTTTTTTATCATTTTCGTAACTTTGTCTAGGTACAAATCTTGAAGCACCATATACAAATGAAGCAAGCCATTTTAGAGGGGGAAAACTTGAACATTGTCCAAAGTTTTAAGACACTTTAAGGGCAATCTAGACATTTCATCCATAGAATCCATGCCCACTTATGTCTTCCATTAATTGAATTGAATTAAGGAATTAAATAAAAGTTTTATAATAATTAAAGGAATTAATTGATTAAATTAAAGGTTAGACATGGAACCTTTGAGATTTTCATGATTTAATAGTATGTATAAATATAAATAATCTATACTTCCATACTACCCTATTAAAAGAAGTAGGACTTTTACCCTTTTGGTAATTTTACAGTGTTTACACATTTTGAAGCACATGTACAAGAGAGCCAAGCTATTTTAGAGGGGGTAAACTTGCGCATTTCCCAAAAATTTAAGATACTTTAGGGGCATTTTAGTTATTTCGGCACCTTTGTAACATATGATTAAGATAAATGTATAAAAATTTTCATCACTACTACTCATCAATATTTTATGATTATCAGATAAATGTAGAAAATTAATAATATTTCAAACATATATTTATATAACAAGTGATCGAAACCAAACTCCTCGTGGAGTTGAAAACTCAAATAAATCAATAAATAAACATATAATTGGAATTAACTCTCTTTGTTGAATGCAGTGTAACTTAAATAATCTGTTTCATTTTATCAAGTGTCATAAATAATCTTGCTTAAATGGCTATCATTGAGAATCAAATAAATCGCTATAACCACTTCGATGAAAGTTTTTTTATATATAAAAAGAAACACAGCATCATGTGAACCAATTCAGTTTGAAATGGTTCTAAAATCATCATCCAACCAAACATGCAAATGTTGCATCTTCTGGCATAAGTAACCTCCATGACCGGATAGCATCCCATCTTCTTAACTCAACGACGTCTAATCACGACATTTTTGAATTGGAGTACCGCCGCAATTGTGTGAAGTCATCTGAGCTATCACATCAGATCCAACCATAACCTTCATCTTTGCTCGTCAGTTTAACACAACCGCTAGCACTATTGTTCCCATTTTCGGGATTCAACGACCACCATCTTCCATTCAGTAGTTCAATTGCAGTGGTCCAAGACCAATCAGAAGTGTTCTCATCTCAGTTAAGCCGGAAAAAACAACACGGCAACCAAACGCAACCGCCACCTCAAGCCTTTATCTATCTCGCCTTCTGAATGCCCATCCTTTTTTCGATCACATAAAAGATATTACACAGACCTTTTAGAACCATCAATGAGTTAGACAGATTTTGTTTTCTGTAGCCGATAACTTAGTTCCATTTCAGAGAAGTCAGGTACATCAACAGCGCCCACCACACTTCAAAACAAATAGGTACACTAATAATTTGTATTGCATGCGTTAACATTCATAATACGCAGGTACCACTGAAACAACAACCCCACAAGTCAAGGATGATAACATAGGGAAAAGTACGGCTTCCACTAAACTATCCTTAAGTGATTGTCATCAACCAGAGGATTCACCAACAAATCAAAAGAAAAACAACCCACCTGGTACACCCACAACAACTTTCACTATTCATATAGTTTACGGCGTATACACAGTCCATGATATTTGTATTAACAAAAAATGGTTTCTTAGCAACGTCCACGCACACATACAACATAATCAAAGAAATAGAGAAGATCCATGGATGTATTGGTATGACATCCACACCACTAAACACCCCAGCTCACTAGCAAACTAAAGAACAAGACGATTGGGAGGATAATGAACAGTGGACAACCAGTACGGACGAAATCAAGAAGACATTCAAACCTTACTTAAAATGATCTGTCACACCCCGATTTCCACACGTTTCACCGGTGGGCCCGGTGGGGGATTACCGTGACGTAGTTGGCAACAATATAGTCAAACCACACAATATTTAAATGCACAGCGGAAGCATAAAGATAGATATATTTCAACCAACAAAATGTAATATCCAAGTATCACAAGTAGTCGAAATAATCCACAGGGGATCAAAATAAAATAGGAATATAATGTTCAACAGATAGTGGCATCCAGGCTTGCGAGACTCTAACGATGCTAAGGAGTGGCCAGCCTATTTCATGTAGAACCTGCATTTTATCTTTTTAGGGAAAATACGCCAGTTTACACTGGTAAATACATTCAACCGACACTTTTAAAAAGTTTAATAAAATTGATTTGAATGCACGAGGCACAAACTTTTATAACTTGGGATAATTAATCAAATCTAATCTTGTAAAAGAATTACATGTTCGTTATGCGTTCAGTCGCCCGGTTCGTGCCGGGTTTAAGGTTAATTGACACACCACATAGTATAAAACCGTGGCGGGAAACCAACGGTTATACCTTTATAAATATGGACACATTGTCGGGTGTACGCCTACACCCGCGTGTCAAGGTCGTGGCCATTTCGTAAAATAATGCCAAGGATATCCGGGACATGGTCCTTAAACTCCCAAAAGCGTAAAACAAACAAAACCAAATTTTTAAACGGGTCATATTGATAATACCCAACTACTAATGAGTTAGGGTCAATTGCCCGACCAAGCGGTATCTTATATACCGTACCCCAAGCCCGTATAAGGGAAAATAAGTTAAAAGTATTTACCTGAGCAAGTAATAACCACAACAAGCAAATGCAAGTATCTTTTACTGGTCTCCTCTTCTGGAACGAAGGGTTATAACAACCTATTAGAATCCTAACGGGTCTTTAATTTAGCCTAAGCTTAGACCGGTTAGTTTCAAGGGATAATTACGGTTTAATCGCATGAAAGGCGAAAACCGGGAATGGAATGTGGTTTGGACCCAAAAAGTTCGGAGACTTGTATATTATGGGTAAACTAAACACATTCTGGGTTTTGAGATATAAACGACAAGGTTTGACCCGTTTCGGCTAATTTATGTAAACTAGTTACATAAACGGACCGAACGCGCAAATGGCGTAACGGGTAACCGTATGAGTCCTACACAGGTTTCCTAAGTTAATATGCTCTGAAGAGGTTGTGGTATCAGTAGGATACCTTCCATTATGCCCGTAACGAGTTTAATCCCAATATACGCCCCGTAGGGGTAATTTGGTCATTTTAAAGATTATAAAAGAGACTTCCGGGTTCTACAAGAAATCTGAGTTTTCCGAACAGGTTATAAAGTTCAAAATACTCTATTATTTATTTAAAATCGGTAGCAATTGGATTCGGGTCAAAATACCATGTAGAACTCCTTTTATGTTCGAAAAGGGTGTATTTGGTATTGACCGAATCAATGCCATAACCGTAGGTTATGAGCAGGTTAAAAATAATTAAAAATCTTTAAAAATCTCAAAATATTATTTTACATCAGGGTGTAAAAGGTTTGGTGTCAAAATCTGGGTTTAGATAGGCTTTATGCTAATTGCGCCGATTAATCATTAAAGTTTTCTTAATTGCGCTATGTAGCATAACTCCTATTCTAGACCTCGGATTGACATGAAATTTTAGGGACATGTTTAGAAATCAGTAACTAAGGTTATTGTTCTTTTACATATCCAAAATTCTTGTTTTAAAGTCAAAAGGGCATTATGGTCAACTTTAAGCATATAACGGAAATGTGCAATGACTCGGACAAATAACGAACCAGCCACAGAGGGTTATACCATCATGTAATCTGGTCCTAAGAGAGTCATATCTAAAACATACCAAAGCGGGTCAGAACTGAAGTTAAAGCAAAAGTCAAAGTTTTGCGACTTTTGGTTCCGAACCGGGTCAAAATAGAAAACGGTCGGATCAAACGAGCTTAGATCAGTTATAATACTTATTATCAAGTTATATGAGTGATAAAATAGGTTACATGCCATCTACATTATTAATTATGCGTTAAATCGAAAATTAGCATTCTGTTGACTTTATCTAAGCAACTTTGACCCGACATTTGGACTAGTTAGAGTGGAAATCAGAGGGTGCCCTTTTAAGGGTTTAATGCCCACCTAATTAACTATCTTTGATTCGACTAATCACTGGACCATTTGTGATTAATCGTTAAGTCAATCGTTAATTACGACGGATTGACTTTTAAGCTATAACTAAGCAAAAACTTAACTAAGAAGGGTTGAGCACACTTACTGAAGTCCTATGCACGATTTGTGAGCTTAGAGAGAAGTCTTTAGCTCCAGAAATGCTCCAATGTGCAGATGGAAGGTGTGAAGAACTTGTTGCAACTTAGTGGCCTTTTATAGTGAATTTGGATGCATTAGATCATTACAACTAAGGCTACAAGGGTTCCCTGATCATCAACATGTGTCCCTGAGTGCTAGGGGTCGTTTAGGGGGCGCCCATGCTGCTCATAATGGCTCCTAAGTCAGTTAAAACAGCAAACAGTGCTTCTGTCCACGTTTTCTGCATCTGTGCCATTGACGCGGCCCGCGTAAGGGTCCTCTTAACCTTTACGCGGCCCGTCTGAATCCTTTTGTCAGGACTCATATCTTTCTCTGTAAGCGCGGCCCGCGTAAAGCCCTTTGCAACCTTTACGCGGCCCGCCTGAGGCCTGCTGTAAGATTTTCAAATCTTTTTCAATTATTACCGTCGGCTCTTGGCGTTTCGAAGGGGTAACTTTCCATTTTGGGCCTTTCTTATTTACGTATAAGGGCCTCGGGACTTTTACCCAACTTACTAATTCTCGGTTAGTTTATTTATTGCCCGAAAAGTCGTAACTTTCAATGTTTGACGCTTTTAACCCTTCTTAAATGAATTTGGCCATAACCTTCTCATATTGTAACGGAACGGGATGAAATTTATATTGCGTATTCTAGTGAGTATAATTTACCATTACAAAGTCTCGGGTATGCCAAAGGGTCACTCAGAGGTATAACTTAAACATGTTGACACATTTGGCCCCTGCAGTTTGTAATTCCTCACTTTCTTCCACATTTCGTTCCGTTTGTTCCATGATTTATTCGTTTGAAGGTACGAGCATCATGTAGGGTTATTGTAATGTATATTTATCCCTTGTTGACATTCTGAACCCTTAAATTCACATACTTTCTATGTTTGTCAACGTTAGTCCCTCAATAGTATTCTTTGACACGTCCAAGCTTATGACACGTGTCAATACTCTATAGGACGGAAATTTTCGAGGTGTTACATCCTCACCCCCTTAAAAGAAATCTCGACCTAGATATTTATTGAAACAAATGAGGATACTTTTCTTTCATCGTGGACTCTACTTCCCACGTGTACTCGGGACCTCTACGGGCATCCCATTTTACCTTTACAATCGGTATATACTTCCTTCGAAGCTTCTTAACCTGTCGATCCTCGATCGACACCGGTTTTTCAACAAACTTTAAGCTCTCATCGATGTGTACATCTGTATGCGGTATAACTAGTGATTCATCAGTGAAACACTTACCACTGAGCTCTTCCGGTAAGTTTAACTTATAGGCAACCGATCCGACACGTTCGATTACTTCGAATGGTCCAATGTATCTCGGGCTCAACTTGCCTTTCTTACCGAATCGCATCACTCCCTTCCAGGGTGATCCTTTAAGCAATACCTTGTCACCTACTTCGCAGTTAAAAGGTTTACGCTTCAAATCTGCGTAGCTCTTCTGCCTATCTCGGGCAGCTTTCAAACGGTCACGAATCTGGACAATCTTGTCCGTTGTTTCAAAAATTATATCAGGTCCTGACATCTGGACATCTCCAACTTCTGCCCAACAAACGGGCGTTCTACACTTTCTACCATACAAGGCTTCGAAAGGAGCATCCTTAATGCTCGTATGGTAGCTATTGTTATATGAGAACTCGACTAATGGTAGGTGGTTATCCCAATTACCACCTA
Source organism: Helianthus annuus (assembly GCF_002127325.2). Classification (NCBI taxonomy): domain Eukaryota; kingdom Viridiplantae; phylum Streptophyta; class Magnoliopsida; order Asterales; family Asteraceae; genus Helianthus; species Helianthus annuus. The sequence continues at coordinate 9,032,822 of NC_035443.2, forward strand.
AATCGATCACACATGCACGAAGCATGTCTTCCAACGTTTGGATTGTATGCTCACTTTGTCCGTCTGTTTGAGGGTGGTAAGCCGTACTGAAGTTTAAGTGCGTGCCCAAAGACTGTTGGAAACTTTTCCAAAAGTGTGACGTGTACCTGGTATCCCTATCCGAAATAATAGCCACGGGTACTCCGTGCAGAGATACAATCTTGTCGACGTACAATTGTGCCAACATGTCGGAGCTATAAGTCTCCTTAATGGGTAGGAAATGTGCTGACTTAGTCAACCTATCAACTACGACCCATATTGTATCATTTCCCTTCCTTGTCTTTGGCAACTTGGTGATGAAATCCATCGTTACCATTTCCCACTTCCACTCGGGAAGTTCAGGCTGTTGTAGCAAGCCTGACGGCTTTTGATGTTCAGCTTTTACTTGCGCACAAGTCAAACATTTTGCTACATAGGTGGCTATAGACTTCTTCAAGACTATCCACCAAAAGTTTGCCTTCAAATCCTTGTACATTTGTCTGCTCCAGGATGAATGGAATATCTGGAACGGTGGGCTTCCTGAAGGATAACGTCCCGAAGACCTCCATAAACAGGAACCCATATCCTTCCATTTAATCTCAGAATTCCGTCTTTGCCATAGGATAACTGTTCTTCAGTTACTCCTAGCTTTTCGTTAGGATAGTTAGCTTCTGACACAGCTTCCTTCTGTGCAGCTAACAATCGTTCGTTCAGACTGTTCTTGATTTCAATGCTCTTGGCATTGATCCTTATTGGTTTCACTCTTTCTTTTCTGCTCAAGGCATCTGCGACTACGTTGGCCTTGCCTGCATGGTATCTTATTTCACAGTCATAATCGTTCAGAGTTTCCATCCAGCGTCGCTGCCTCATATTCAAATCTTTCTGATTGAACAGGTGCTGGAGGCTCTTGTGATCAGAATAGATCACGAATTTAATGCTATACAAATAGTGCCTCCATAGCTTTAGTGCAAATACAACGGCACCCAACTCCAAGTCATGGGTGGTGTAATTCTTTTCATGCACTTTCAACTGACGCGAAGCATAGGCAATGACCTTGCCTTTTTGCATAAGCACACATCCCATCCCGGTGTGTGACGCATCGCAGTATACTACGAATTCTTCCATTCCGTCCGGCAATGTCAACACAGGAGCATTGCTTAGCTTCTGCTTAAGGATATCAAAAGCTTCTTGCTGCTTAGGGACCCAATTAAACTTTATATTCTTTCTAGTTAAAGAAGTTAGGGGTGCAGTAATTCTTGAGAAATTTTCGATGAAGCGCCTGTAGTATCCTGCCAGCCCTAAGAAGCTGCGAATCTCCGTAGGCGTCTTCGGCTCCTGCCAATTCACGACGGCTTCAACCTTGGCGGGATCCACTTGGATACCACGCTCACTGACTACATGCCCAAGGAATTGGACTTCTCGAAGCCAAAATTCACATTTAGAGAATTTGGCGTAAAGCTTTTCTTGATGAAGCAGTTTAAGAATACATCGAAGATGCTTCTCGTGGTCAGCTTGACTTTTTGAGTATATGAGGATGTCATCGATGAAGACAATGACAAATTTATCCAAATAAGGCTTACAAACGCGATTCATGAGATCCATGAATGCCGCAGGTGCATTAGTGAGCCCAAAAGGCATCACTAGGAACTCGAAATGACCATAACGAGTCCTAAATGCAGTCTTGTGCACATCTTCGTCCTTGACCTTCAATTGATGGTAGCCTGACCTTAGATCAATCTTGGAAAAGTAGCTTGCACCTTGCAACTGATCGATCAGATCGTCGATCCTGGGCAAAGGATACCTATTCTTGATAGTAACCTTATTAAGCTCACGGTAGTCGATGCATAAACCCATCGAACCATCTTTCTTTTTGACGAACAAGATTGGCGCTCCCCATGGAGACGAACTAGGTCTAATAAAACCTTTGGCTAACAGATCATCTAGCTGCGTCCTCAATTCTTTCATTTCTGTCGGTGCCAATCTATATGGCGCTCTTGCAATAGGCGCTGCTCCTGGAATGATGTCGATACTGAATTCCACTTGCCTATCTGGTGGCAAACCAGGAAGTTCTTCCGGGAAAACTTCAGGGTAGTCAGAGATGACTGGGATGTCTTCAATCTTGGGTATCTCCTCACCAATGGTCACCTGTGCCATATAAATGACACATCCCTTCTTCAAACATCTGGATGCCTTTAGCATAGAAACTTGCGCGGGCAATCCATGCCGAGTATCTGCCTGAATGGTAAGTGGTTCTCCAGATGGAGTCTTGATCACCACTTGCTTCTTGTTGCACACAATCTGAGCTTGGTTATGCGATAACCAATCCATACCCAACACTATGTCGAAACCAGCTAGCTTAAAGGGTAATAGGGATAAAGGAAATGAGTGGTTCCTAATGGATATGACACATCCATCTAACACAGTTGAGACTGTTTCCATAGTCCCATCTGCTAACTCTACCTCATAATTCACACTCAAGGCTTTAACAGGCAATTTTAACAACTCACAAAACTTACTATCCACAAAGGATTTATCTGCTCCAGAATCAAATAATACTCTTGCGAATACATCATTAATGAGAAGCGTACCGGTTATAACGTTGTCGTTCTGGATAGCCTCTTGAACATTCATCTGAAAGACCCTGGCATTGGTCTTTTTCCCTTCTTCAGCCTTCTTCACTAGCTTTAGGCAGTTAGTCTTGATGTGCCCTTTTTCATTGCAACTATAACAAGTTGCATCCTTTAGTTTCTTGCACTCAAGAGTCCTATGCTCAGAGGACTTGCAAATCCCACATGCCTTCGGCTGGGATTTCTGTTCATACCTGCACCTCCCGAAATGGTGCTTATTGCAAACCTTGCACTTGGGCTTATCGCCCGACTGTTGGACATTCTTCTTGGTCTTAGATCCCTTCTTGTGGTCGCGGTTCCCCCTATGCTTCTTGCTCGACCGACGTGAATTATCATCTTCACGTTTCCTTTTCTCAGTGTCAGCATTTCTCAATGATCTCTGTCTCACTGCATCCAGTGTGAGAGACAGAGATATATCTGCTACGGATCTAAATGTAGTGGGCCGAGAGGCCTTCACGCTAGCTTTGATTTCTGGGGCCAGACCCCCAATGAAACGCGCGATCCGTTTGGGTTCCGGGGTCACAAGATACGGAACCAATCTGGACAGGGTGTTGAAACTTGTAAGATATGTCTGGCAATCCAAGTTCTTCATGACCAGAGATAGGAAATCAGATTCTATCTTCTCGACCTCGTGTTGAGGGCAGTAGTTTTCTTTGATGAGAGCAACAAATTGCTCCCATGACATGCCGTATAAAGCAACCTTTCCTGAGGCTTGAACCAATGACCTCCACCACGCTAGGGCTTCACCCTTAAATGACTGGGATACAAACTTCACCACATCCCTCTCAGCACAACCACTAATGTCCACAACAGTGTCCATTTCATCCAGCCAGGTCATGCAATCCACAGCGCCTTTTTCCCCAGTAAAATCTCGGGGCTTGCAGGAAACAAAATACTTATATGTGCAACCCTTGGCGCGAGGTGCATCGTCGAACACTATTTTCTTAGGACGGGCACTATTCTCATTTGATGAGTGCTGATCATCATCTTTCTTAGGTTTAGAGGGTGGTTTGCTATGAGATTCAGAATGGGTTCTTGGTTTAGAGTGTGGTGCAGATCGGGTCCTACTTCGAGACTCGCTATATTCTTCATACTGCCGCTCTAAAGCCTCTTTAACAGCGCTATCTACTAACGCTTTTAATTCAGCACCCGTTATATTAACTTGGGCGTTATCATTCTCATTCTCGATTGGATGACTGTTATTTTCGTCCGAGTCAGCCATTGAAATCTTGAGCTGCTACAAAAGATAATAACAGAAGTCTTATTCGGGAGTTTGTTATGGGATTACCCTTATTGGGTAATTCATCAACCATGGTTAACATAGACCATATCTGGTTAATTTGTTACTCACATTTATTTAGGATTTTAATATAACTTATCCTAATTACAAATAATATTGTTAGTGGCACAGAAGCCTAGTCACTGGGACGTTTTTATATTATAAGCCAGGATTTCAGAGAATCAAGGCATGCAGGTTTGAACATAGTTCCATACCTTCCTGACAGGGAGTCATAGACTACAGCTGTCTTTTGTCTTACATGACAATGAGTATAGCCCGTAGGCACTACATCTCTAATGGATGCTTGATAAATAATCATCTACTTGAGGAGGTAAACCCATGATTTATAAATCATTAATTTAGGTTTTGGGGATCCTTAGAAGGATCCGATCCTTAGAAGGATCCTTGTGTAAAATGACATGTGTGATTTTAGCGAATCACGTCTGCCAGGAGGGTTAACATGTTTACATGGGTTAACCGGAATCTGAATCTTTTAATCAGGTCTTACCATCTTGGCCGGGTCTTATAACAACACCAGGCTAGGTTCCACCATTAAGATTCTTTATTTAACAACTGGTAGGCAGATTAATTTAAAAGGAATTATTTTTGATTTATTTATTTCATATAATTAAGCATATAATGACAGAGATGAAATTTATAAACTTAACATTCCAATACATATAAAAAGTTACACACTGCCCTTAACGGGACTTTTAAAAGATGAAATATCTACGCAGAGGTTATATAGAAAACAAGTCCTCGCAGGGACCAAATACTAGGATAGAAGTCCACGCAGGGACTGAAAGGCAAGTCCACGCAGGGACTAAATACACAATAAATGTCCGCGCAGGGACTAAAACAAATAAATGCCCACACAGGGACTTGATTAAATAGGAAATACAATAGTACATATAGAGACTAATGATCTCGCTTCTTCTTCCCTTTTAACAGGTTTGCTAGGCCTTTGAGGAGTTGAAAACTCAAATATATTTTAAACATATATTTATATAACAAGTGATCGAAACCAAACTCCTCGTGGAGTTGAAAACTCAAATAAATCAATAAATAAACATATAATTGGAATTAACTCTCTTTGTTGAATGCAGTGTAACTTAAATAATCTGTTTCATTTTATCAAGTGTCGTAACCAATCTTGCTTAAATGGCTATCATTGAGAATCAAATAAATCGCTATAACCACTTCGATGAAAGTTTTTTTATATATAAAAAGAAACACACCGTCATGTGAACCAATTCAGTTTGAAATGGTTCTAAAATCATCATCGAACCAAACTTGCAAATGTTGCATCTTCTGGCAAAAGTAACCTCCATGACCGGATAGCATCCCATCTTCTTAACTCAACGACGTCTAATCACGACATTTTCGAATTGGATTACCGCCGCAATTGTGTGAAGTCATCTGAGCTATCACATCAGATCCAACCATAACCTTCATCTTTGCTCGTCAGTTTAACACAACCGCTAGCACTATCGTTCCCATTTTCGGGATTCAACGACCACCATCTTCCATTCAGTAGTTCAATTGCAGTGGTCCAAGACCAATCAGAAGTGTTCTCATCTCAGTTAAGCCGGAAAAGACAACACGGCAACCAAACGCAACCGCCACCTCAAGCCTTTGTCTATCTCGCCTTCTGAATGCCCATCCTTTTTTCGATCACATAAAAGATATTACACAGACCTTTTAGAACCATCAATGAGTTAGACAGATTTTGTTTTCTGTAGCCGATAACTTAGTTCCATTTCAGAGAAGTCAAGTACATCAACAGCGCCCACCACACTTCAAAACAAATAGGTACACAAATAATTTGTATTGCATGCGTTAACATTCATAATACGCAGGTACCACTGAAACACCAACCCCACAAGTCAAGGATGATAACATAGGGAAAAGTACGGCTTCCACTAAACCATCCTTAAGTGATTGTCATCAACCAGAGGATTCACCAACAAATCAAAAGAAAAACAACCCACCTGGTACACCCACAACAACTTTCACTATTCATATAGTTTACGGCGTATACACAGTCCATGATATTTGTATTAACAAAAAATGGGTTCTTAGCAACGTCCACGCACACATACAACATAATCAAAGAAATAGAGAACATCCATGGATGTATTGGTATGACATCCACACCACTAAACACCCCAGCTCACTAGCAAACTAAAGAACAAGACGATTGGGAGGATAATGAACAGTGGACAACCAGTACGGACGAAATCAAGGAGACATTCAAACCTTACTTAAAATGATCTGTCACACCCCGATTTCCACACGTTTCACCGGTGGGCCCGGTGGGGGATTACCGTGACGTAGTTGGCAACAATATAGTCAAACCACACAATATTTAAATGCACAGCGGAAGCATAAAGATAGATATATTTCAACCAACAAAATGTAATATCCAAGTATCACAAGTAGTCGAAATAATCCACAGGGGATCAAAATAAAATAGGAATATAATGTTCAACAGATAGTGGCATCCAGGCTTGCGAGACTCTGACGATGCTAAGGAGTGGCCAACCTATTTCATGTAGAACCTGCATTTTATCTTTTTGGGGAAAATACGTCAATTTACACTGGTAAATACATTCAACTGACACTTTTAAAAAGTTTAATAAAATTGATTTGAATGCACGAGGCACAAACTTTTATAACTTGGGATAATTAATCAAATCTAATCTTGTAAAAGAATTACATGTTCGTTATGCGTTCAGTCGCCCGGTTCGTGCCGGGTTTAAGGTTAATTGACACACCACATAGTATAAAACCGTGGCGGGAAACCAACGGTTATACCTTTATAAATATGGACACATTGTCGGGTGTACGCCTACACCCGCGTGTCAAGGTCGTGGCCATTTCGTAAAATGATGCCAAGGATATCCGGGGACATGGTCCTTAAACTCCCAAAAGCGTAAAATAAACAAATAACTAAATGAAAAAAGAAACATGAGGTCCAGTTTGGCAATGATTTCCACTTCCATTATCTCGTTTACTAACTATTGTATTCTTGGTTTTTATGTCAATTAAAAGATAAGCCAGGTGAAACAAACCATGCAAACTGCAGGCCAACAACGATTACACCTTAACTTTAGGTTTCATTTATGATGCTGATTTCCATTTAATTTTAATTAGTCCTAGGTGATATGCTATATTTGTTCTTTTATCCAACCATTGTTACGCATTTCAAGTTAATTTATCATAACTCACATGTTTCGTTTTGTAAGATAAGAGTGACATGTTGGGTTTTGTAACTAACAAACTTCATGCTTAAAAGTCAACATTTATAATACATATCATAAATGAATATGACATCAGTCGGGATACCCGCCGCAACGCACGGTCTTTCCCTTTAGTTTTTAAGGGTGGAGGGTATGGTTCAATCACTTTAGGGTGTTTGAGTTATTCTCTAGCCAATAATATTATGTCATGTCAAGTCCCTATTTCACTTCTCATTTTGCACTCAATCAGAGGGTATGGTTCAAACACCTAGAGAGTGGTAAAGAATTTAAAAAGAAAAATTGTGATTGGTTGAAAGGGGTTAGGACCCACCATTAAACCCTCTTCCCTCCTCTTTCCACATCGGTGACTATACAAAGAAAACATTCAAACAATTGGTGACTCAAACAAGTAAGGGTGGTTCACCGAAGCCATTTAAACAATCCATACCATCTACCCTAATAGTGTTAATTTATAAAACCCTTTTTTCATTTTAAATAGTTATTATTTGAATCTTTTATGTGAGTAGAGAGTCACGAAGCTCGCAAAAAGCATGGAGACTACAACACCAAAGCGAGTGAAACGCTTGTCAAACTTTAAATCATTTTAATTAATTAGTTAATCATTTCATTTATTAATGTGACAAATATACTCATCACAAGGATTAATATACCCAAAAGTCAATTTTAATAATGATTTTATAACGATTAACTACTTTATTATATTGTTTTATTATAAAGTAAAAAGTAATAATTATGTTTTATTATAAAGTCAAGTTCTTGAGCATTTAATAAATATACTTTACGTTTTTAAAAAAATTCTCTCTCCCTCGAACCGTCGCCGGAGTGCTCGACGGAGATAGCCTAGCCGGAATAGTGAGTTTGGTCCCGGCTATTCACCTTGGTGAGTAGCTGGTTTCGTACCTTTCTCCCTATCTTGTCCCGGTGATTCTCCCATTCGCACTAAGGGACGGTATCTCTTCTTCTTCCGTTCCTTCGCCGAGGCTCCCCCCCTTCTCTCCTTTCCCTCAGTCGATTCCGGTTTCCTTGAGGGCTTAGTGGGTCTGATACCGATCGCGGCTATCTGAGTATAGTTAAGCTAGATTGGTTCGAATCCCGTTAACACCTTAAAGGGCCGTGAATCCTCTGGTTCGTTTGTTTGCAAGTAGGGGAGCAATGGGTAGAGAAAACGGCCAAGGAAACTCCAACTTTTGGCCAGACGGAAGAGCAGTGACTACCTTTTATGTAACCAATCTTCCAGAAGGAGTGACAAGGATGACTTTATGGGGGGCCTTCCAGAAGTGTGGGGTTTTAAAGGATGTGTATGTTGCAAGGAAGAAAGATTCCAGGGGAAATCACTTTGGATTCATACGGTGTGAAGGGGTTCAAGATGTACTGGAAACTCTTCATGGCATGAATAAGGTCACAATTTTTGAAGCTAAGGTGAGCGTCTCCGTTGCAAAGTTTGATAAGAATCATAGACTTTTCCAACAGAAGAATTTCACTGGTCAACACCATGGTCAGACGAAAGTTAAGTACAATCCGAATGTTCAAAAGAGGCCAATATACGAATACAAGCCCGTAAATCAGGGTAGGACGTTCTTGGATGTAGTTAAAGGAATAGGGGAGGCACAAGAAAGTAAAAACAAATCGGTGGTGGCAAATGACAGGATTGCAGTATATCCAGATCACTGTATGATGAGAGCAGCGATCATGGAACTTACAGATATACATGCCATGAAAGAAATAAGGAAAAAGATGGACGAGTGGGGCTATGGGGATTATCCGCTTTCATATTTAGGTGGTTTAAAATGCATGATGGTCTTCAAGGAGAAGGGTCAGGCTGTGGAGTTTACAAAAAACACTGGAGAAGAATGGAGCCGGATGATATCGTCGGCTGTTGTATGGAAAGGCCATGATTTGGAATACGACCGGTTAGTGTGGATCAAAATAAACGGGATACCTATACATCTCAGGGATAGTAAAATGTATGATGAAGTAGGTGGGTGTTTTGGGAGAGTTGTTGGTTCATCGGATTTCTCGTGGACCGTTTCGAACAACTCTGATAGTGGATGTTGGATAATCACGTCTTCGGGGAGACATATTGAAGAGGAAGTTAACCTGGAATGGGGTGAGAAGGTATACAGGGTCTGGGTTAGAGAAGAGCAAAATGTTTCGTTGTCGTTAGTGATTGCAGACATGACGATTGAAGGTCAGGAATCTCCGGCGAAATCTTCGAGTTCGGTGGCAGCCCCGGTTGACGGATTGGAGGAAGGTGAAATCCCAAACGTCGCAAATGGAACGGAGAATGGGAACCGACAACCTCCGGAATCTGAACCGGTTACACCCATGCGTGAGGTGCATGGAAACTTGGAGAATGACAGACAAAAAACGGCGGCTGATGATTCCAAAGTGTTGGAAAATGTCCATAATAATGATTTCGGTGGGCCCCAGGTAGAAAAGGAGGTGGATGGATTTAATATGAATTCAAATGTACAAGTGGGCCAGGGTCCAATTAATAAATCAAGAAAAAGACCTAGAAGGGCTAGAAGCCCACAAGATTGGAGCCCAGTAGTGGATAGTAGGGAGGATCCGGTCCATTCTCATGTAAAAAATCTGGAAAGGTCCTTTGACCTCAATTACGAGTCTAGACCAGAGGTTGTCTCATCTGAGGATAATCTCATGGCAGAAGATAACAATGAGTCTAAGGAAGAAGATGGCCAACGTGGTGACTCAAATCAGGTGGGGGTGGATTCTCGAGGTAACTTTCGCTCGGCGACCGGTACTAATCCGGGGATCGGTGTATCGGGCATGGGGGTAGTCAGGAGTATTCAAGATGAAGCAGAAGACACAGTCGCCATCGGATCGGCGTTGGGATTCAACCTAGAAGGCTTTGGAAATCAGGTCAGCGAGTTAATTTCTGGTGAAAAAAGCGGTTTGCAATGAATTTATTGTCAGTAAACTTAAGGGGGGTCAGGGACCAGAGGAAAGTAGATTGGATTAGAGGGCTAAAAACATCCCATGGTGTGCACTTCTTAGCAATACAGGAAACTAAACTTGGGGGTATATCTGACTTTATTTTTAGCAAATTCTGGGGGAGGACTCGGTTCGATATGGCACATGTGAATGCAATTGGCAGATCAGGGGGTTTGGTAAGCTTATGGGATCCAACTGTCTTTGAATGCAACGAGATAATTCGGGATCAAAGATTTATTTTGGTACAAGGATGTTTAAAACACACAGGTGAATGGCTGAATGTTGTTAATGTTTATGCATATAACGACCCAGTCGAGAGACGCGCTTTATCGGAGGAACTGATTATGTTAAAACAATCATTACAAGGGTTGTGGGTGTTCGGTGGGGATTTCAACGATGTTAGGGAACCAGGTGAAAGGCTAAATTCAGAATTTGTGCAATTAAATGCAGCCTTTTTCAATCATTTTATCGAGTCTGCCGACTTGGTAGAGTATCAAATGGGAGGCCGCAAGTTCCCTTACCACTCAAACAATGGGCTTCATAAAAGCAAACTAGATCGCTTCCTTGTTTGCAGAGATTTTATGTCTAATTGGCCGTCCGCATCAGTGGTAGCTTTATCTAACGTGGTGTCGGATCATTGTCTGATTCTCATGTCAGTTCTAGCACAAGATTTTGGTCCGACTCCAACAAGAATTTTTAATTCCTGGTTGGTGCTGCCCAGTATCCTGGAATTTTCTAAACAATCATTGAGAAGTTTCTCATTCGATGGGCCTGCTGATTTGGGCCTGGCGGTAAAATTAAAATGGATAAAGTTCAGACTAAAGGAAAGGGTTTTTATGATTAAGGCGGAAAAGGAGGTAACATACAAGCAAAAAATTGAAAGGTTGGAGATTTTGGCAACGCTAGCCGAAGAAAGAGCATTGTCCGAAAATGAACTACTTGAAAGGGCTGAATGTAAAAAGGTTATCATGGAGGTGGATCGGGTAAAATTCATGGATTTAAAGCAAAGGTCCAGGGTGAAGTGGGCGGTGGAGGGGGATGAGAACACATCCTTTTTTCATAATATCGTTAATGCAAATCAGAGTTCCAATAGGATTAATGGCCTCATGATCGATGGTGTATGGGAGTCATCGCCGCCAATTATCAAGGATTCCATTTGCTCTTTTTTTGCTCAAAAGTTTCAGGAACCGCTACTTGCCCGTCCTACACTTGTGTGCCCGAATTTAAAACAGGTCTCTGATGTCGATGCTGTATTGTTAACGACCCCATTCTCCCTTTTAGAAATAAAGAACGCGGTCTGGGACTGTGAGGGGGACAAAGCACCGGGTCCAGACGGGGTTAATTTTCGGTTTATCAGGCGTTGTTGGGACTCTCTGCAAGAAGATTTCTGTAAAGTGTTCGAGGAGTTCTCACGAAGTGCTACCTTCTCCCAAGGGTGTACCTAATCGTTTATAGCCCTAAGACCTAAATGTAAGGACCCGGATGGTATGGGGGATTATAGACCAATCAGTCTCGTTGGGTGCATTAACAAGGTTATCTCAAAAGCTTTGGCAAATCGAATGAAATTAGTTATTAATGGACTAATTTCCGAGGAGCAAACAGCTTTCCTGGGGAATAGAAGCATATTGGACGGGCCTTTAATTCTGAATGAGCTTATTCCATGGTTGAAGTCTAATAAAAAGGAGGGGTATATTTTCAAGGTGGATATTGAAAAGGCCTACGACTCGCTTAATTGGGGATTTTTAGAATCTATAATGGAGCAAATGAAGTTCCCTGTTGGATTTATTAAGTGGGTTATGGCTACAGTCAGTAGTGCTAGAGCATCTGTCCTAGTAAATGGGTCACCAACACAGGAATTCACGTGCTATAGAGGGTTGAGACAGGGTGACCCTTTGTCACCATTTCTATTTATTATCGCTATGGAGGCCTTAACTGGGGTAATGAAGAAGGCCTGTTCCCTTGGGATTTATGAAGGTATCCGGCTTGCTAATCAAGGTTCGGTTATCTCCCACTTCTTATATGCAGATGATGTGATTTTTATCGGCAATTGGGCAACATATAGCGTGCAAAACCTTAGTAGAATTCTAAGGTGTTTTTACTTATCTTCCGGTCTTCGGGTCAATCTTGCTAAAAGTAGCGTTTTTGGCGTAAATGTAAGCAATGATAATGTACAAAACTTGGCTAATTATCTGGGTTGTAGGGTTGGGTGTCTTCCCTTTAAACATTTGGGGCTTCAGGTGGGGGCGAATATGAATTTAGTGAAGAATTGGAAGCCGGTTGTTGACATTTTTAAGAAGAGACTTGCTATTTGGAAGGTAAAAACATTGTCTTTCGGTGGTAGGTTGACTCTTATTAAATCTGTGCTCAATGCACTTCCGACGTATTTTTTCTCATTATATAAAGCCCCCTCTAGTATTATTGACCAACTAGAGAGGCTACGGAGGGAGTTCCTATGGGGAATAACACCGGAGAAAAGAAAATTGTGTGGAGTAGCATGGGAAAATGTAATGGCACCAAAAGAGTTGGGTGGAGCGGGTTTAGGATCATTAAAGGACGCAAATTTGGCTATGCTGGCCAAATGGTGGTGGAGGTTCAAAACAGACCCGGATAGTTTATGGCGTAAGGTTATATGGAGCATTCATCATAATGAAAGATCATGGAACCCGATACCTGGTAGGATGTCGATAACTGGGCCGTGGAAGCAAGTGTTTAAAATTTCAAAGGATTTCGAGAAAGTTGGAATAAATCTGATAGATTGTTTTCGGGCTATACCTGGAGCTGGTAATTCGGTGATCTTCTGGAAAGAAAGATGGGTCGAAGGTGGAACATTACAAAGCAACTTTCCAGCTTTGTTTATTCTGGAGAGGTTCAAAAACGTCTCTGTGGCGGAGCGAGTAAAGGTTCAGGATGGAGGAATAGTGCTGAATTTCGACTGGTTACGGCAACCTGAAACGTCGGCTGAACTGGCTGAGCTTCAGGCTCTTTCTCAGCAACTATTTGCGGCGGCTATGGGTCACGGAGCGGACCGGTGGAGGTGGGAGCTGGATACATCAGCTTCTTTCTCTGTCAAAAGTCTTAAAAATCATCTGCAGAATGCGAGATTTTCCGATCTAGGAAATGATTTCGTCTGGAATAATTGGATCCCTTCGAAAGTGAATTTCTTGGCCTGGAGGATCTCTTTGGAGAGGCTGCCTACGCAGGTTGCTTTAGCCCGTATAAATGTTGGGAACGGCCAGGTATTATGCAAAATATGTGACCAACAACCTGAAGACATTGACCATTTGTTCGTGAGTTGTGAATTGGCACAGCAAGTTTGGAATTATATTTCAGCTTGGTGTAAAATTTCAAGCATCTATGCATTTCGAGCAAAAGATCTATTGGTTTGGCACAAACACGTCCGTGGCAATACGAAATGGAGGAAGTTAATTTACGCGATAATGCAAGTTTCGTTATGGGTATTGTGGCGGGGCAGAAACTACCTCATTTTTAACAACAAGGAAATAATTTTGGCACGTATGCTGGAGGAAATTAAACAATTGAGCTTTTTGTGGATTGGGAATCGGTCGAGCCTAAAAGGAATCACATGGGAGGAATGGAGTAGATTTGAAGTAGCAAGTAAATGTTTGTAGGTCTGGGTGAATTTTGGTCAATATAATTGGTGTATGTAATTGGCGTGGGCTAACACGTTGTTGGCCGTATGATTTATAATAAAATTTTGTTGGCCGTTCAAAAAAAAAATTATAAAGTCAAAAGTAATAATTATATTTTTATCTTATTTTATTTTATAATACTTTTGTTACTTTTTTATATTTTGTTATACTATTATTAGTATTAATATCAATATTAATAAATAAATAATCAAGACGCTTTATTATAAATACGAAAGTGAAAAAGTTAATCATAAATAAATAACGAGTCTCTAATAAAACAGTAAACGTGAAAAAATTAATCGTAACGAACTGAATCGATTTCAACTGAACAATATCGGTATTGGTATTATCGAAATCAGTACCGGTATTCATTTTTATAGTTTTACATGTAAAAATGTGTTGATATTCTTTTAGACATGTCACGACTCAATTTCTTTCCTTTCGGTCGCTGTGGGGAGTTTAGTTCCGTAACGAAATGTACCGATACTGATCGAGTTTTCGCCGTGTAGCGCGTGGAATCCCACTAGTTTAAACTAATTAAGAGAGCGTTTGGGATTACGTTTTGAAGTGATTATTTGATTATTGCATTTGTAAAAGATAAGTAATCTAAAAAAAGTGTTTGGATGAAAAAGTGATTATCTGCCTCTAAAACGCAATCTTGAAAACGTATAATATATTTTGAAAACGCAACACAAAACACCTCCTAAGAAAGTTAATATTAATATATTAATTTAGTGTAAGAATTTAATGTAATATTAGGTATGCTTGAAATATATAATATTTCAAGAACTGTTAGTTTTTATTAAAAAATAATAATATATATTAAAATATGAATCGCATACGATCATTAAATGATGATGGGTATAAAATTGGTAGAATGAATAAATGATAGGTACAATATGTATAAAATTAGGAAGTAAAAAAAAAAAAAAAAAGAATGTATCTGCTGCTTCTCCTACTTAGGCTATGGTGATTGTCCTTCAAGGGAGGATGATCCGTCACGTCATAGTCATCCCAAGGTCTCCTTTAAAGTCAACAAAATCTTTTTGTCCTTTCAGATAGATGGGCAGCTAAGTTATGAAAAAAATAAAAAAAGTTGATTTTTTAGGTGTATTTAACAATACCCTTATTTTAATTTAATAAGACTTTTGCTTTTGTCTTCTTGTTTTATTGTGATTTTTGTACTTTATTAATCTCTATTTTTCAGTTGGTTTATAGTTTATTACTTTTTTACAAGTTTTTTTTTTCTCTCACTCCCCCTCTCTTTATGTATATTAAGGAGATTTTTGTTTCTATATATTTGTATGAAAAAAACTAGAATATAGTTTATCAAACATTTTCTTAAATACCAATACCCCTAATGTAATGTAATATGAAAAGAAAACAACATACATTCTCACGTGTAACACATCCATTTTTTTATATCTAAATTCGTTGTAGGATATTTCTTATTTTATATTTTATGTATCATTATATTTGATATTTGTGTTCAGTGTGCCCATGATAGACATATGTAACATATGTGAGAGCATTCACATCTAACCCTCTAAATTATTTATGTGAGCTAGGGTGGTTGGTTTTTAATTTACGAAAAGTGGTTGTAGGTGGTTGTGAGGATGGTTGGTTTTTATTTTCTGAAGTAAATTTAATATGTAATTTATTAATATTTGTATCTATAGATTTTTTAGTTCTGAAGTAAATTTAATATGTAATTTTTTAATAAAAAAATATAACACAATAATTGTTATTATTTTATCTTTTGCTTTATAGAATATTTTCTCTCCTCACTCATATCTCTCATCAAACCTAGAAAGGTGAAAGTACATCGAATTCTTCTTAAAAATATTGTATAACCAGGGATAGAGGGATAGAGCGGAGATAATATCCTAAGGAAATATTAGTACCTGCACATGTATAATGATTTGTGATTTTTTCGTATATTTTTTTCAGTTCAATATATGTTAATATTTAGATAAGTAATAGAACGTTTGTTTTATATCAAAGTTTATGTGAACACTGTTAAGTAATATATTTTAAAGTTGTTCCACTCGTGTAACATACGGGTTCTTAAACTAGTCATATTTGAAAATAAAACCTCGTCTTTCATTTAAAATAGTTATTTGAATCTTTTATGTGAGAAGAGTCACAAACAAGGGCGTAGGCCTCCCCCCCCCCCCCGAACTTTTCGCTCAGTGGTGGAGAGTATGTAGTTTTTGTATAGAAATTTTTAGGTATATACGTTTTCGACCCCCTGTTTCATAGAAATTTTTGGGTATGTACGCTTTCGACCCCCCGGTCAGAAATCTTAAGCTTCGCCACTGATCACAAAGCTCGCAAAAAGCATGGAGACTACAACACCAAAGCGAGTGAAACGCTGGTAACACTTTAAATCATTTTAATTACTTAATTAACTAATTATCTTCTTTATTAATTATTTTGATTTTATAAGGCTTTTGCTTTTTTCTTCTTGTTTTATTGTGATCTTTTTACTTTATTAATCTCTCTTTTTCAGTTGGTTTATAGTTTATTACTTTTTTGTAAGTTTTTTTCTTTATTGCTTCTCTTTCACTCCCCCTTCTCTATCTATTATATATAATAAATAAAAAAAATTGGGTTGAGGTGGCATTTTATTAGAGCTTCTCAGCTTTCATTTTGGCGGGAAAACGGGACGGATCTTTACATTGCTCGCGGATCCCCATTTTACCATACCCACCCGATGTTATAACCCGATTATATAGGCTCCTATTATCAGTTCATCCTTCGTTCTCTCCATCTAACCCTAATCACCTCCACAGCCGCCATTTCACCTCTCCGTCTTCAATCTTCCCCAGTCTCTGCGTTGGACCTCCCTCATTGTTTACTCATTGATCGATTATGTGTTGATTAGGAATTCAATCTTATGTGATCTGGGTAAGTTTATGTTGGGTATTTTTTTCATTATTTTGCTATGCCTAATCTGTAATCCTACTCCTTCACGTCTTCTAATATTAGGGTTTTAAGTTCGTTCTTCTTGTATAATTGATTATCACCACTTCAAGTTACAGTTTCTTATTCCCATCCTTCATTCATGTTTGTTTTTTTTCCATCAGGAGTCAAGACCTATACCCTTGCACTGAATCAAAACATATGGTTTGTCATGTACAGGTAAATACGAGAACTGATTTAGGGCTGTTTGGGATTGTTTATTGATCGGTTCGACTTTTGGGTGTTTATTTTCAGAATCAAATTGTTCATAATTAGGTTTAAGAAAAAGTGAGATGTTACTAGAGAGGAGAGGAGTTTTTGCTGGTTCAGATTTGATTAAAGTTGTTGATCATCTCTTAAAGTGTTGTTCTTATTCAATAATCATTTAAAAATATCTATCAGTATGTTAAATTAAAATGCTGTTTCAGAACAATAAAAACTTGTGAAATTTTGTAAGGAATTGAGGGAGTCAGAACTCATAGTGAGTGCAGCGATGCAGCAAGTTCTTTGATCTAAAGTTAGTTTTGTCGTCTTGCATTGATTTACTTATACTTAGGGGAACCGTGTGGACGTTTCTTTGTTTTGTTGGTGTGCTTCTTTGGTGGCTTGTGTGTAGTTTAGTATTCAATACGGAAAAAACAAAAAAGATATAAAAGTTTTTTCTTTTTTTTTCTAAATAGTTAAACAGATTAACGGGTCAACCCGTTTTTATACGACTCAACCCGAAACCGACCTGTTTTTAATAGGGGTCAACCCGAACCCGATGCGTCTTTTAAACGGGTCGTGTTAGTCAACCCAAACTTTTTTTTCGTGTTGGGTTCGTGTCTTTTAAACGGGTGGTGTTAGTCAACCGACCTGTTTTTCAATTTCATCGGCTAAGATGTAAACATCTGATTACTTTCTTTCTTTTGTTGTTCATTTTTAAGGATTTTAGGGTTCTTAGCTCATGCTCCAGTATATCGACAAAAACTTTGTTCAACATGGGTCAGTTAAGTTGTCATACGCATCGTGTCACACTTTACACATATCGTAGGTGGTTGCAGGATTTATGATGGTTGAAGTTCTGAAAAACGGTTATGTTGTTGCTGTTCCATTAACTAACCAACTGCTTCAAATATTTAAGCTCATGCTCCAGTATTAAGTATTAATTATGATGTCAAATGTTTGCATCAATCTTATTATTGTGATAATACAACTTTATTAGTTACAAAATTCCATTTTATGCTACATTAATCAATCAATAAGTTTTTGGTATTTTTTTACAGGTTATAGCATCAATTGCCTATTTGATGGAGTTTCAAAGCAATTATGGTCTACATGTTACCATAGTTGCAAGTACCTTTTTCTGGATTGGAAGGTTTCTTATTTTGTTGAATTTCATTGTGTTTTGATGAACTATATATATTTTTTTTAATTGTAAGTGTTAACTTTTTGTTAACAGTGAGTTACAAAATTGGTTGCCAAATGTTTCAACAGTCAAAATTGTTCTCTTAGGTAAAGATGTTGGCACTTCTTTGAATATTAGTACTCGAGCTTGAAATATTTTTTCAAGAACACCCAAAAGAAAGATGCTTCAAATATTTAAACTCTAATTATAGCAAACACATTGATATGTCAATACATTTTTACCATTTTAAGTATGTATTAATCATAAATAATAAGAATATTAGTTATTTTCTCGAGCCCGGGAAGCAATCCCGGGTGATAACCTAGTATATATATATATATATATATATATATATATATAAAAGAGATTTTTGTTTCTATATATACTTTTATAAAAAAGAACTATAATATAACTAAATACCAGTACCAACTAAAGTAATATGAAAAGAGACCAACATACATTCCATTGTTAAAAAATTAACCAACATGTACTTGTGAAACTAAAAATAGAATTCTAGAATTTCATCATTGGACAACAATATCAAAACCGGGTTAAATTATTTAAAAAAAACTTTTAAAATTAAGAAGTAAAGACACAATAAATGGCACAACATGGTACAATGTCGGGCAAAATATAACGTGATGCTCAAAAATATAACACAATGTCGAGGTCTCGAGGAAAAAAAGACACAATCCATCGTAAAAAAAGACACAATGTCAAGTAAAATATAACACAACTAGGTTATATACCCGTGAGCTTCACGGGTTATGGGTTGTGTTAAAAAAATCTATATCTATGAAAGTATTTTTTTTATATGATTTATAACCTGATATCTCTTCATGCTAAGATTCATGTTTGGTAAACCTTACCAATAAGAAAAAATAGAAGTTGAATTAGTTAGGGCATTTACTTCAAAAGCGGCTCTTAACGCGTACACAAGACTGATGTCAAGAAAGTTTCAAAATATTCTTGTGAATGCCAAAAGAAAACAGGCATCATATGTGATGCTAAAAAACTCGATTATACCGGTTTTAAGACTTATTCAAAGTACCCTTACATGAACCCATCACGTTCTTGTACGATCCTAAAAAAACTCCATCCCTATCACCCGGGAACTTCCCAGGCTAGGAAAATTTAATTTAAAATAAAAAAAAGTACATAAATAACACTTTAAACCTCTTAAACATCCTCTTTCCCTTCTCCACCCCAAATTTTAGTTTGCTTTTATAAGTATCTCAACTTTTCTTCTATATGTATTCAAAGTTTTCATGTAAAGCCGATTCCATTTAATTGATAATAAGATCACGATATAAGAATGTTTTCTAAACCCATACAAAATGTTTTATTGATTTATGTTTTTTTAGTTATATTAAAATATATTGTTATTTTAAGTTGCAACGAATGACATTAATAAAGAAATTATAATCAATCTTTTGTGAAATCATAAAATGACATAAAATACGTTTTTTCAAATATTTTATTGAATTATGTTATTTTTAATTTAATTGACAAGTGTAGATGAGATACTTTGCAACGAAGGACGGTAATAACGAAACTATAACCCACGTCTTTTTATGACATCTTATTTTGGATCAGGTTTTTAATTAGCAACAAAAGAAAGAAATAGAAAGAAGCCAGTTTCATAAGTCTTAAATGAAAAAATTCACTATGAATGCACTTCCATAAGTCGTACTTCAACTACCAATTATCAGCATAACATTCCTTCCTTAGAGTCCATATTTTCTATATATAATTTCAAACTGTAACCATCATGCAATCCTTCCATATTCGTTTCCACCATGTGAAGATGGGAGAATATTGGTCGCTATCGGATGGTTGCCCCTACGCCCTACAACAAAGAACATAAACTTCACATCAGACAGTTTTGACTCTTATAAGTAGGTCCACCTGGATTACGTTTTATCTCTAACGGGTCATAAGTAGCTTAAAAGAAACGGGTCATATGGGTAAAACCTCTACATCATTTTATTCTATAAATTATCCAAGAGAACTGGGTAAAAAAGAAAAAAAAAAGAAACTTAGCTAAAAGGTTAAACATGTTAAATGGGCCAAAAGTCTGAATTATATTTTTGATGCACAAGTGTTTCCACATAAATTTAATAAGGAAATTTATTGCTAAATTAGAGTAAAGTACACGGATGGTCCCTGTGGTTAACCAAAATTTTAGACATGGTCCCTAGTTTTTCAAAAGTACACGGATGGTCCCTGTGTTTTGCATTTTGTAACACATTTGGCCTCCAACTAACAAATATACCGGTTTTAGCATGTCTAAGTAAGGGCCTAAATGTGTTACAAAGTACTCGCGTAGGTACTAAATGTGTTACATCGTGCAAACCACAGGGACCGTTCGTGTGCTTTTGAGAAGCTAGGGACCAAATCCAAAATTCTGGTCAATCACAGGGACCATCCTTGTGCTTTACTAATATGATAAAGTTGATAAAAAATATATAATACAGAAACCCTCATAATTTTTTTCCGTTACCATCAAGATAATACAACTTTTGTAATCACATTTGAGACGTAATTATTTACAAGCCAAATGACCCGGACAAAAAGTGTTCCAGGTCAATCAGACCCAAACCAGGGTACCAAAGAGTGCCAATTTTGACCCGTTACCCAACTCATCCATTTTCCCACTCACCTTTAACATTGGCATGAATCCAAAAACAATTAAAAAAAGAAATAAGGAAGGTTGTTTAATGTACCCCATGGCGAATTGTTGTTGCTTCCGTGGGAACGTTGACCCGCTGAGCTGTAATTGGAAAGTGGGGGCTGGACCTTGACATGATTCCATTCGCCACCACGAGCACCCATTGACCGCCCGTGACTGAATCGCTGCTGTTGACCCAACTGGCTGGGTGCAAACTGAGAGAAATGGGGCATTAAATGGGAAGAACGCATCATAGGGTGAACATACACATCGGGAGATCCATCTGCATGTGGGAATGCTTGTTTGGCCTATAAGGAATAAAACACCAATGAAACAGAATAAAGCAAATAAAATAAGTATAACGGAAATCTATTAAACCAATATGTAAGTTACTTTCACCTTTTTGTCATTGTATGTAAGAAAAAATGTTTTGTTTGTTTTTTTTCACCCAACACATTTTCTTGAGTAAAATGCCATTTTCGTCCCTAGGGTTTGGCCACTTTCGCGGCTTTCGTCCAAATGTTTGTTTTTTCGCATCTAGATCCAAATGGTTTGAAATCTTGTGATTTTCACTTGGCTCGTTAACTCCATCCAATTTTTTTCTGTTAAGACAGGGGTATTTTCATACATAGTGAAAAAGACTGAATTGCCCTTTAAGTGAATAATTGTACATTATGCTAATCCATGTACATAAAGTGAAAAAGGCCAAATTGCCCTTTAAGTGAATACTTGTACATTATACTAAATGCTTGTAGACAAAAATGAAAAAGACCGAATCGCCCTTTAAGTTAACAAAAAAGACGGGATTACCCTGACTTAATAGAGAAAATTGGATGAAGTTAATGAGCCGGATGAAATGGCAAGATTTCAAACAATTTGGATCCAGATGCGGAAAAACAAACCTTTGGACGAAAATCGCACAACTGGCCAAACCTCAGGGGACGAAAACGAAAATGGCACTTTACCCTATATCTTTTTCTTTACCACTGTATGTACCATTCTATAGCAGGGAAAATAATGACATGACACAACTCCACATCATTATAAAACGATGCATGGAACATACCTCTGTATTGACATATTTGAGTTTGACATTTGATTAAATCGCCCAGCTCCAACAAAAGATTTTGTAGGAGTAAAAGCTTGACTACTTTGCATACTCCCATTGTCATGTTGTTTAATTCTGAAGAATCATCTTGCAAAAGCAGTTCATCACTGAAAGAAAAAGAAAAAAGTTAATAAAACTTTTCATCATACCATCTAACAACTTAAATAGTTAAAATACAATAAATATGACGATAAAACTAAAAATGTAATAATTTATGGCATCAATGATTACCTATAATTAGGATCCCAGTCCCCAGGATCAGGCAACGAACTGCTACTCTCGGGTTTGTCATGAACGACACTTTTCAGATGCAATAAAGGTTTACGACAAAAGCACGATAAACACATAACACTTGTAGGATAAGAGCATAACGTGTAGAATGCATATCACACGGACACTTTTCGGATGCAATAAAGGTTTACGACAAAAGCACGATAATCACATAACACTTGTAGGATAAGAACATAACTTGTAGAATGCATACACACGGTATAATCAAACAGCAGGGCAAAAGCATCAGAACTATGATCTGTCAAAGCTATCGAAATAAGGATGATCCATAGCATGTTAGCCGAAATCCTGCCAGCAGGGTCGTATTTCAGCGTTTTCTAAAAACAACAAAGCATGAAATTAAGTCAAATCAGAAGTTAGAAAAACCTAACTATTAATTAACTTAAAAACATTATGTGTTTGATGAATAAAGATAGAAGGTCTACACCCTCAGGCCCCAATGACGGAACAACACGTGCCAAATTCTGTGCTTTTATCCAACAATACCTCATTTCTACACTTGGGTTCTTTTCTAATATTTTTTTCTTTTTGATTTTTGTATCATGGGTAGATAAAAGAACTGTTATAGGACTTCCATCTACCACACAGTACTTCTCAAAATCGAGCTCTAAATCTTGACCCATTTATAGATTCACAATCTTCAAAAAAAAAAAAAACCTCAGAAACGCATAATCACTATCATTTAACATAAAAAAACATGTAATATCTATATTTGTTGCATAAACGAATCCGACGCCTAATATTAATAGTAGTTGTTGTATCAAATAACATAGTTATTACAAATTTTGCGAGTCCTATGTTTAACTTGGAAATTCAAAATCAGTATCCATTTTGCAGAAAAAAAAATTGTATTTATTCGGGTTGTTCGAATCTCAAAAGTCTAAATATTGGACTGTAACACCACTTTGGTTTATACAAACTGTAATTGCAAATAAATTCATGCTCATGTTCATATTCATGATCAAACTACCACTAATTCACTGTCTACGCGCAATTCTAACAATGTAAAAAAG
The DNA here is from genome assembly GCF_002127325.2 of Helianthus annuus. Taxonomy (NCBI): domain Eukaryota; kingdom Viridiplantae; phylum Streptophyta; class Magnoliopsida; order Asterales; family Asteraceae; genus Helianthus; species Helianthus annuus. The sequence continues at coordinate 9,056,045 of NC_035443.2, forward strand.
AACAAATCTACAAGAACAAAACACAAATAAAATTTTTATTTGAAAGAATTATACAAAACAAAGATAAGAACCCTAATTACCAGTCCAACAAACATGAAATCTTCGATGAACAGATCTGCGTTTGGATCGGTCACGAGACGAACCATGGAATCTTCGATGAACAGACAACGACTGTACATCATTCTCTGTAATATCTATTATCTGCGTTTGGATAAGGTTTACTTCATATCGGCGGACGATACACAAGCATAATCACCGGATATGTTCATCACAGCCGATGAAGCTGAAAACATTAAATCGTACCAAAGATTCTTAAGAACTGAAAGGAATATTAAAGTTTATAAAGGAACAGTGTAACAAAGGAACGGAGAAGATGCATATTACAAAATCAAATGTTGTGGTGAACATTGTTGGAAGTAGAAACTCACCTTTGAGAGATGATGGAGAGTTGTTTAGGGTTTGGAGTGAAAAGATGAAAGGAAAGCCCGTCACACAATTGCTCTCATCATCAAAACCCTAGATGAAGAACAAACTCAGATCCCACACCGGCTCTGTATCAAGTCGGAAGATGAAAATGAAGATTTTGATTCCACTCTAATATTGTAGATCAACAACACATCTCTACATCTCTCATCTCTGATCTTTTTCCTTTTGAATCCACAGATCCAAATTCACATCTTTGAGGGAGAGAGAGAAACAAAATGAAAAAGGCTCGTAGTTTGAAATTTGAAAAGGGGTCACGTGATGAGTTACAGAGCTGGTCAAAATTCAGACTTTTGTAGCCTGTTGTTGTCTTCTCACAGCTTAAAAAAAAAGAAATCACAGTAAAATGACATGTGGAATAGAAGAAGCCAGGGATTGCCATGTAGGAAAGAGAGTAAAATGGTGGCTTGTTGTGTTGACAAGTAGGATTTTGAAGGTTTGATTTATTATAATAGAGAGATACCAAAAAATATAACACAACATCGAGAAAAAAAGACACAATCAGTCGCAAAAAGGCACAATGACGCAAATATAGAAAAACACAATGATAAATAAAAGACACAATGATAATAAATAAAAATTCTAAAATCTACAACCTATAAATCAAAAAGTGGGAACCTAAAATCTCACAACGTAGAGTTCAATGAGACGGTTCCAGTGCCGCTTGGTGAATCCAAGTCCGTTTGATACCCATTGTACGACTTTTTACTTTTATGAACCTTTGTATTTGATCCTAAACCATCAAAACCAGTATATGATTTTTTTTTTCTAAATTCTTTGTACGATATTTCCTTAATTTTAATTTTAGAGTAAATTGTCAAAATCGTCCCTGAGGTTTGGACATGTTTGCCAGTTTCATCCAAAACAACTTTTATGTACCATATTACGCTTTACTTTTGGGATTTCATTTGTCATTTTCATTCAAACGTCTAATTTGCTTTTTTTTTTCTATCAGACATTTGGAGAAAATGGCAAAAAAAAAAATCCTAAATCAGAGGGACGATTTTGGCAAAAAAGAAAGTTAGACGTTTGATGAAAATGGCAAAAAATCCAAAAGTAAATGACAATACGGTACAAAATTTTTTTTAGATAAAACTGACAAACATACCTAAACCTCAGGGACGATTTTAGCAATTTATCAGACATTTGTGTATCCATGATACTCGAAGGTTTGACTTGCGTCTTATTCAAGATAAATAATATCTATTTATGATTCCATGATTCCATCAACCTTGATTCTAGTTTTAACTAGGGCTGTTTGCGAGCTGAACCGAACTGATCAGACCTTTGCTTGTGCTCGGTTCGTTTACAAACCGATCCGAACCGAGCGTTTTTTCAACCGAGCCAAAGTCGAGCGAGCGTCTTTCGATCCGAGCATTTTTCGAACGAACGTCGAGCGAGTATCGAGCGTTGCAGAATAAAGAAGGAAAGTGACGATGGGAGTGCTAGTTATTAGAATAAAGCGCAGTTTTCGTTGCTGATGTTTCGTCCAATAGAACACAAGTAAAAATTTAACAAATAACAAGGAATACAAAAACACTCAACTAGTTCTATCGAGATTAACTAAACGGGAAGGTAAATTGTCGACCGATTGAAACATACCCTTGAATATCGGAAGTTTGAAATTGAATGGATCGATTGAAGCTAAACCCTTGCGAGTTGGCGCCTTGGCGAGTGGCGATGGAGATATCGAATAACGATGGCCAATGGGGGATTTTGATTAGGGTCTTGCACTTCTGAATCAAATGGCGGGTTGAGACTTGAGTATTGATCAACGTTTCACATTTTAGTATTTGAAATTTTGACTCAATTAATCAAATAGACATTTAAGTATTGGATAATGGACTATTGGTATTGGATTTCAATTCTAATTACTTAAATGAGCTCTATTTGGATCTTGGACCAAACATTCTTAATGTTGGTTTCTAGTCATTTCATTAAAAATGATACACACACAAATACAAATATATATGGATATATATATTAAAAAATAAATCGAGCCAACCAAGCCGATCCGAACCGAGCATTTTTTTAATCGAGCTGAATCGAACGAGCAATTTCCGAGCATTTTCCGAGCATCGAGCGCCGAGCAATTTGAATAGCCCTAGTTTTAACTATCAATGACTGTATTGATCATTAACAAGAATAAAATCTGGTATCTTTAAATTAAAAAAAAAAAGACCGCATGTCGGTTTTGCGTCAATCATGTGATATATATTTTATTTTAACTAATCTACAACATTAAATCAAGAGTAAACTGCCATTTTGGTCCCTGTGGTTTGGTCAATTTTGCCACTTTAGTTCAAAACTCAAACTTTTTGCATCTGGGTCCCTGTGGTTTCAGTTTTATTGCCATTTTGGTCCAAAAATAAATCAGGTCATATTTGTCTTATAAAATCCTGTTATTTTGTCATTTTTCGCAGGGGCAAAATGATCATTTCTTTTTTATAAATAAATACCATATTTTATAAGACAAATATGACCTGATTTGCCCCTGAGGAAAATGACAAAATTGCAGGATTTTATAAGACAAGTATGATCTGATTTCATTTTTGGACCAAAATGGCAATAAAACTGAAACCACAGGGACCTAGATGCAAAAGGTTTAAGTTTTGGACTAAAGTGACAAAAGTAACCAAATCTCAGGGACCAAAATGGCAGTTTACTCTTAAATCAAATAAATGATAAATTATATCACTGACTCGTTTTCAACTTTCAAGAGACATGATTTAGCCAAATAGTATATCCACACACTTTCAAACATGGTGTGCTCACTCATCCTGTATATATACACGCCCATTATATCTCTCTTTAGGCAACAACATTTCACTCATCTCTCCACTTGAATTAATAATGGATTCAATCCAATTCTCAATACCAATCTATGCTCTAATCTCTCTCTCAACACTCTTCTTTCTTGTTGTCTGGTTCAGGCGGAAACCCCTTCCGCCTGGCCCAATGGGTTGGCCCATTATCGGCAACATGATGATGGACCAACTCACCCACCGTGGCTTAGCCCGTCTGGCCGAAAAATACGGTGGCATACTCCATCTCAAGATGGGCTTCAGCCACACCATTGCGGTATCATCACCCAAAATGGCCCGCGAAATACTTCAAGTGCAAGATCACATATTTGCCAACCGTCCTGCCACCATTGCCATCACTTATCTCACTTACGACCGAGTCGATATGGCATTTGCGGACTATGGCCCGTTTTGGCGTCAAATGCGAAAACTGAGCGTCATGAAGTTGTTTAGCCGTAAACGAGCAGAATCCTGGGATTCTGTCCGTGATGAGGTGGATTCCATGGTGAAATCCACCGCGGTCAACTCTGGCTCGCCTGTAAATTTGGGTGAACTGGTATTCGGGTTGACCCATGATACACTAAGCTGTTTGGCGCATTCAACTTGGCTGACTTTATTCCATCGCTCGGCTTCATCGACCCGGCTGGGTTGAATACCCGTTTACCCGCTGCCCGGGCCGCTTTAGACCGTTTCATCTAATATAAGACTCACAAGCATCACAAGTATCATGTTTTCATGTTTAGTAGTTGTAACAACTCTCACTAAAATTAAATACTTAGTTTGTTAATTATCCAATAAGGAAACCCTAATTGAGACACCCAAGTGATTCTGTGCAAACCCTAAAATTTTCAGAACAACCGGAATCAGGATCAGGGCCCCTAAAACTCGGGGGGGGGGGGGTAAACCCTAGTTACGATTATCTAAATAAAACGCTGTCAAATTCGAATTTTACGAAGTTGTCAACTCAGCTAGGCTAGTCCCAGACGAGGCTACCCTATAGTGATTAGGTGTCCCTTACAGACCGTAAGGGATAAAGTCTTACGGTCCGTAAGCATGTCAAAATTAATGTATAAATAGCAGACATTGGCAATCGAAATTTGGCATTTGAACAACGATAAAACTCAAATTAGATGCTGAGTTATAGCAGAAACATTCCACAACACACACAAAATCTCGAAACGCTGCCGCAAAACAGGGTAACAACTCGATCGCTATTACGATTCAACGTCCGATCGATTGTAACTATCCAACGATTGTTTCAGTGCTGCTCAAATTGAGTTTATACTTTGTTATTCATCGTGATTTCGACTTGAATGTTTGAGTGCTGTCCGAACTCGGACTATACTTTGTCATTCGTTGTGAATCCGCTGAATTGTTAAGTATTGCACTTTATTAATCGTTGTGAGGGTTTAATCTCGTGAATTGTCGTAACTGCTGTATTAGTTACTAACCCCGTTTGTGTGCATTGTTATTTAAATTAGGTTAATCAAGGCTAATCAGTAAGCTTATACACTGCTCGTTAAATCTGCAATGTGAGTCATTCTCTTTTTATCAACTTTTTTACAAAACTCCAAATTATTTTCAAAGTTATAATTACAGGGATTAAGTCTTTGTAGTCACCATATTACAGCCGGTATGTGGGGTTTTGTATACATTACTTGATAATCTTCACCATTGGGGCAGCCAATGGGTGATATGACCATAATCACAGACACCATTGGACAATTAGAGGGCCAATGGGTCGAGTGACAAAGTACCGTGGGTAGTTGGTTTGTTATCAGAAACATTGTAATCGCTCTTAATACTGTAACTTATAACCAATGTGTCATTTTTAGTAAACTGAATGATTCACTCAGTATTTCCCCGCTGACAAAACCTTTTTCAAACATGTTTCAGGTGATCTATTGTAATCCAAGAAAAGTGCCGTGAAGCACTACAAGCATAGAGAAGTGGCTCAATATAAATAAATAAAGAAACATGTTTTGTAAAATAATGATCTCCCAGTGAAATCACCTTATTGTAAATTACAAGGTTTTATCCCTAATTTATGTAAACGGGCAGTTTTAATATTAAAAGATTCTGTTTTAAAAAGACTTCCGTTGTCGCTTAAAATTTAATACCACGGGATTTCCTGCCTCGCGGATCTGGCCCTGGTCAAACCGGGGACGAGGGCCGTGACAGGAAAAGGTGGTATCAGAGCCATTGATTTAAGCTTACTACTGATTTTAGCCTATTAAAGTAATTGAGAAATACTTAGTAATTTCAATTGCCATTCTGTAAATATGTGTTTTATTAATTGATTAATTATTAAGTTACAGTATGGGTAAACAAAGACTTTCTGCTATCTACCACAAATTAGATACTGCACCCACAGAAAAAGGAACCTCTTGCTCCAAATACCCAGCAAATCTGGAAGAAGGGATTTTTGTCCGTAAAGCACAATATGAGAATCCTCTTACCCCAGAGAAAAGAAATTCGATTATTAGGAAAAGCCAGAAACCCCAAGTCAAGAAAGTGAGGTTTAATCCGGAAATCCAGGAATTAGGCAATAGTCCACCTTGGGAAGACAAATTAGATGAAAAATGGGCAAATCTTTATATGCTAGCTACCGTAGCAGAGAATGCAAACCTCTAAACTACCAATAAGCCTGGTCTAGTAGAAAATTACTACTCCGTAAATAAATAAATCCTAGTGTGGTTTAAATTTTCCATTATCTTTTGTAAAATTAGTCTTTCAATATGCAATAAATCATTCCTAGCAAACGTACTCCGGAAGATAACGACAGTAACAACATAAATGGAGGCGGCAATCATGACGATAATAATCCACGACAGGCCCCACTTCCTAAGAAAATGAAAGCTGCAACGCCTGGTTGCACTTACAAAGAATTCCTTGCCTGTAAACCAGCAGAATTTGCAGGTAATGAAGGGGCAACTGCAACACTGCGTTGGTTAGAGAAAACCGAAGCAGTAATTGCAATAAGTAAGTGTGCCGAAGAAGATCAGGTCATGTATGCTTTAAATTTGTTCAAAGAAGGGGCACTAGAGTGGTGGAACACAATATTACAAGCAAAAGGAAGAAGGATGGCTTATGCTATGAACTGGGAAGAATTTAAGAATCCTGTAGAAAGAAAATTCTGTCCCGAATATGAAAAGGAACAAATGGCGAATAAGTTCCTAAGCCATCATATGGTAGGCGTAGAGTGTCGCGGTTATACTTCGACATTCTTTGAATATGCTAGAGTGGTACCAACACTGGCTTCGCCAGAACCGGTACTCATTTCTCGCTATATTTGGGGACTAATTAGTGAAATCCGTAACATCGTTAAGGCTGCACGACCTCGTACTATTGACGATGCTGTGGAATTAGCTAATACCCTAACCGATGAACTGGTACGCACAAGAGATGAAAACAGGAAGAAGGAATTAGCTCAGAAAATTACCCAAGGATTTCGTACGGGTAATAATAACAGCTTCAAAAGAAGAAGAACAGGGCAATCTTCAAACCCGCCATTCTGCAGAAATTGCAAAAAGAAACATTTTGGAAGATGTAATATAACCTGCAATTTTTGCAAATCTGTGGGACATAGTGAAGAAAACTGCAAAAAGAAAACCATAGTCTGCTATAACTGTGGAGAAACAGGACATTACAAAACAGAATGTCCTAAATTGATTAAAACCGCAGACAATAAAGGCAAACCAGCTGATGGAACAACAAAGAAGAATGCCCGAGCATTTCAATTGACTACTCAGGAAGCCGAACTAATTCCTGACGTCATAGCTGGTATGTTTTTAGTTCACGACGTTTATGCGAAAGTATTATTTGACTCTGGTGCAAACCAAAGTTTTATCAATACTTCATTTTGCCAAGCTCTTAATTTACCCTTAACCACCCTTAGGCAGGTTTCTACAGTTGAAACGGCAGATGGGAATTCTGTTAACATAAATAAAGTTTTGCAAGAAGGAAAGATAGAACTATTAGGTCATAAGTTCTCTGCAAACCTATTACCTATGAAATTAGCTGGATTCGATGTAGTATTAGGAATGGACTGGTTAGTAGCCAACCATGCTCGAATCCTTTGTGATAAGAATTCCGTAGAAATCCGTACCCCCACAGGAGAGGTAATTTTAATTACAGGAGATAGACCTCGAAAGCCACTGAAATTCATTTCAGTAATGAAGTTGGCTAGTTATTCAAGAAAACAAGAAATGGTGTATATGATTTCTGTAATCATTAACACTAAAAGTAAGGAACTCCAGGACATCCCTATAGTCTCAGAATACCCAGACGTCTTTCCAGAAGAATTACCTGGGTTACCACCCGATAGAGAAGTAGAGTTTAGAATTCATCTAATTCCGGGTACTACACCAATAGCCAAGGCACCTTATCGATTAGCACCCACTGAAATGCTAGAATTGAAAAAGCAATTAGATGAATTACTAAGCAAAGGATTTATACAACCTAGTTCATCCCCTTGGGGAGCACCAGTGTTGTTTGTGAAAAAGAAAGATGGATCGATGAGAATGTGTATCGATTATAGGGAACTAAATAAAGTTACAATTAAGAATCGATACCCATTACCTAGGATTGATGATCTTTTTGATCAACTCCAAGGCGCTAGGTATTTTTCTAAGATAGACCTAAGATCCGGATATCACCAGCTGAAAGTACAAGAAGAAGACATACCTAAAACTGCTTTTAGAACTAGGTATGGCCATTATGAGTTTACAGACATGCCCTTTGGACTAACAAATGCTCCAGCAGCATTTATGGACATGATGAATCGGATCTGTAAACCATACTTAGATAAATTTGTAATCGTTTTCATCGATGATATACTTATTTATTCCAAAAGTCAGGAAGAACATTGTGAGCACCTACATGCACTCTTAACTTTGTTAAGAAAGGAAAAGCTTTACGCCAAATTCTCGAAGTGTGAATTCTGGCTGCAAGAAGTACAATTTTTAGGTCACATGGTGAATCACGAAGGAATCCACGTAGATCCTGCTAAAATAGAAGCAATCACCAAATGGAAGGTCCCGCAAACAGCTATGGAAATTAGAAGTTTTCTAGGCTTAGCTGGATACTACAAATGATTTATTAAGGATTTCTCTAAGATAGCTGTACCTTTGACTAAGTTGACCTGTAAAGCCGTTAAGTTTGAATGGGGACCTAGACAAGAAGAAGCTTTTAAGATTTTAAAGCACAGATTGACGAATGCTCCAATTTTAGCCTTACCCGAAGGAACAGAAGATTTTGAAGTATATTGTGATGCTTCAAAATTAGGATTCAGATGTGTGTTGATGCAACGCAAGAAGGTAATTGCGTATGCCTCCCGGCAATTGAAAAAGCACGAAGAAAATTATACGACTCATGACTTAGAATTAGGAGCCATAATTTTTGCCCTTAAAATCTGGAGACATTATCTGTACGGAACTAAGTTTACTATTTATACAGATCATAAAAGTTTAAGGTACATATTTGGGCAAAAAGAGTTAAATATGAGGCAAAGAAGATGGATGGAAATCCTAAGCGATTACGACTGTGATATTCAATATCACGAAGGAAAGGCAAACGTAGTCGCAGATGCCTTAAGTCGTAAGTATCAGGAGAAGCAAAAACGAGTCCGTGCTCTTAGATTAAATCTACAAGTAGATTTAATGGAACAATTGAAGAAATTTCAGGAAACAGCAATCAAAGACGATGTTGAAGGAATGAAAGGTTATATAAAGGAACTAGAACAAGGAAATGATGGAATTTGGAGATTTCACAAGAAACGAACTTGGGTACCTAAGCAGGGAGAATTAAGAAATAAGATTTTAGAAGAAGCTCATAAATCTAGGTATACCGTACATTCAGGAAACAATAAGATGTACCAAGATTTAAGAAACAATTTCTGGTGGATAGGAATGAAAAAGGATATAGCTGAATACGTATCTAAATGTCTTACTTGTTCACAAGTTAAGGCCGAACACCAGAAACCTTCAGGACTACTACAACAGTTGGAAATGCCTGTATGGAAATGGGAACTCATAACAATGGATTTTGTTAATAAGTTACCCAAAACCAGAAAAGGTAATGATGCAATTTGGGTAATTGTGGATCGATTAACCAAATCAGCTCATTTTCTACCAATGAAGGAAACCTTTAGCATGGAAAGGCTAGCCAAGTTGTACGTAGATGAAGTAGTATCTTTACATGGAGTCCCACTCTCCATTGTATCAGATAGGGATAGTCGTTTCACTTCCCATTTCTGGACTAGTTTCCAAGAAGCAATGGGAATCCGACTAAATTTAAGTACTGCATATCATCCTCAAACAGACGGACAAACTGAAAGGACGATACAAATCCTGGAAGACATGCTCCGAGCATGTGTAATTGATTTTGGTGGTAATTGGGATAACCACTTACCCTTAATTGAATTCTCCTATAACAATTGTTATCATTCAAGCATCGAAGCTGCCCCATTCGAAGCACTGTATGGACGCAAGTGCAGAAATAGGAGAAAGTCAATTATCAGGTCCAGAAATTGTACAAGAGACCACAGACAAGATAACTCAAATCAAAGAAAGACTGAAGTCTACTAGAGATCGCCAGAAAAGCTATGCAGACAATCGCCGCAAGCCACTAGAATTTCAAGTCGGAGACAAGGTACTTTTGAAAGTCTCTCCTTGGAAAGGAGTAGTACGATTCGGTAAGAAAGGAAAGCTAAGTCCAAGATACGTAGGACCATTTCTAGTAATGCAACGAATAGGACCAGTTGCTTATCGATTACAACTACCAGAAGAGCTAGCTGGAGTACATGATGTGTTTCATGTATCCAATCTCAAGAAATGTTTATCTGACGAATCCCTGGTAGTACCTCTTCAAGATGTAGAGGTAAATGAAAAATTAAAATTTGTAGAGAAACCACTACAGATAGAAGATAGAAAAATCAAGTTTCTCAAGCACAAACGTCTAGTGCTAGTCAAAGTCAAATGGGATTCAAAGAGAGGACCAAAATACACTTGGGAGCTGGAATCAGAAATGAAGCGGAAATATCCTCATCTATTCCAGTAAATCTCGAGGACGAGATTTTTTTTAAGGTGGGGAGGATGTAACAACTCTCACTAAAATTAAATACTTAGTATGTTAATTATCCAATAAGGAAACCCTAATTGAGACACCCAAGTGATTCTGTGCAAACCCTAAAATTTTCAGAACAATCGGAATCAGGATCAGGGCCCCTAAAACTCAGGGGGGGGGGGTAAACCCTAGTTACGATTATCTAAATAAAACGCTGTCAAATTAGAATTTTACGAAGTTGTCAACTCAGCTAGGCTAGTCCCAGACGAGGCTACCCTATAGTGATTAGGTGTCCCTTACGGACCGTAAGGGATAAAGTCTTACGGTCCGTAAGCATGTCAAAATTAGTGTATAAATAGCAGACATTGGCAATCGAAATTTGGCATTTGAACGACGATAAAACTCAAATTAGACGCTGAGTTATAGCAGAAACATTCCACAACACACACAAAATCTCGAAACGCTGCCGCAAAACAGGGTAATAACTCGATCGCTATTACGATTCAATGTCCGATCGATTGTAACTATCCAACGATTGTTTGAGTGCTGCTCAAATTGAGTTTATACTTTGTTATTCATCGTGATTTCGACTTGAATGTTTGAGTGCTGTCCGAACTCGGACTATACTCTGTCATTCGTTGTGAATCCGCTGAATTGTTAAGTATTGCACTTTATTAATTGTTGTGAGGGTTTAATCTCGTGAATTGTCGTAACTGCTGTATTAGTTACTAACCCCGTTTGTGTGCATTGTTATTTAAATTAGGTTAATCAAGGCTAATCAGTAAGCTTATACACTGCTCGTTAAATCTGCAATGTGAGTCATTCTCTTTTTATCAACTGTTTTACAAAACTCCAAATTATTTTCAAAGTTATAATTACAGGGATTAAGTCTTTGTAGTCACCATATTACAGTCGGTATGTGGGGTTTTGTATACATTACTTGATAATCTTCACCATTGGGGCAGCCAATGGGTGATATGACCATAATCACAGACACCATTGGACAATTAGAGGGCCAATGGGTCGAGTGACAAAGTACCGTGGGTAGTTGGTTTGATATCAGAAACATTGTAATCGCTCTTAATACTGTAATTTATAACCAATGTGTCATTTTTAGTAAACTGAATGATTCACTCAGTATTTCCCCGCTGACAAAACCTTTTTCAAATATGTTTTAGGTGATCTATTGTAATCCAAGAAAAGTGCCGTGAAGCACTACAAGCATAGAGAAGTGGCTCAATATAAATAAATAAAGAAACATGTTTTGTAAAATAAAGATTTCCCAGTGAAATCACCTTATTGTAAATTACAAGGTTTTATCCCTAATTTATGTAAACGGGCAGTTTTAATATTAAAAGATTCTGTTTTAAAAAGACTTCCGCTGTCGCTTAAAATTTAATACCACGGGATTTCCTGACTCGCGGCTCTGGCCCTGGTCAAACCGGGGACGAGGGCCGTGATAGTAGTGGATAGAGTATGTTTATAAACAAGTTTCAAGTGTGATCGAGTATACTCACAGTGCGTGCTTAGAACCTAAACACAGTCGGATTGGATCAGGAGCGCTGGATCAGCCTGCGTGCGGGAACAGAGCATAAGTTATCTAAGTGATGACCAGGTCAGGAAACAGAGTGTCGAACAGTGTAAAAACGAGTTAAGTGTTCAACAGACTATCCGAGCGGATGAGTTCCATTCGGATGGATGATCATCCGGACGGATGGTCATCCGGATGGATGGCCATTCGAAAGGATGGCCATTCAGACGGATGGCCATTCGGGCGGATGGTCATTCGGTCAGTCTGTGGTGGTTTCTGAACTGTTTAGAAGCTTCAGAGTTTTGATTAAAAACGTTCTAACAGTCAATCGGTTATTAACAGGTTCAGGTCATCCGGACGGACGGCCATTCGAATGGATGATCTGTGTTCAAAGTTTGAAAAATTTTCTAAGTAAAAGTATTAGGTTTAACGGAGACGACTTGATGGCGTGTCAAACAACGGAATACACCAGATCCAGTCCATTCGGCCGGATGGGTCCAGCCCATTCGGACAAACGTGTTGTTCTTGATGAAGATTCATGTTTGACCCGTTAGTTAATCGGTCCATCTTTTCGGTGGAAACCAGTTTCAAACCGACTCTTAACTAAGGAACGAGTCGAGAGCCTGATTGAGCCCCGGTTCCATCACTATTGTGTAAAAACTGAAGAAAAGTTCAGAAATAAGTTGTAAAACGTGAAAGTTTATCGGATCTGAGCCGAAAACATGTGAAAATCCTTTAGATCTTGTATAAAATGTGAAAATCCTTTAGATCTTAGTCCAATCCCGATTCATTGGTGCTTCACAACAGTTTGCCTAAGCAAAACGAGTGAAAACCACCTTCGGAAGGTCTAAAATCAGTGTTTTTGAGAAAATGTTAAGGTGTGTGTGTGATTTTGATGAAGAAGATGGAGTAGAAGTGATTAGAGATGAAGATTGAAGAAGATTTGAGTGAAAAAGCTTACAAAATAGACTTGAATCCGCCGTCGAGTGCTTGAGAGCGGATGAGCAGAATGAAAGGTGAAAATGAAGGCTCAAGTCCACTATTTATAGGTGACAGCGAAAGGTCCAGTCGAATGGTTATGTTCGGATGGCGAGGAGTTTTGGCGGTGGCGAGTGGCAGTGTCCGGATGGTCTCCGGACGGATGGTCTTCCGGGCGGATGGTCATCCGGGCGGATGGCCATTCGGACAGCCAGTTCATGTTTGTTTGTTTTCCAACTTTGGTTCGTTTTGCGAGCAAGGTTAAGTGTTGCGTTGCGTATTATTGTGAGTAGTATTATTACATCTAGACATTCAAATAGCATAAATAACAAGAGTAATTTCGTGTTTCGAATTTGTGTTAAACTAGTTTCACGTTCATTAAGTATCAAAGCATAACAAAGAGTCAAGAATCCAGGGTAATTACATCGTTCTCACATATAGAGTAATAGTTTGCACATAGTTTAACACAATCAAGATTAAAATAGTCTCGTTTTCATTATGATCGGTCGTCTTGAGTTACGGAAGTCTTGAAGGCAAGATACACGAGAGTAAAAGCATCAACGGATAGGAAATACGGGAAGACTTGCTATAAATAAAATAGTATCAAAACGCAGGGCGTTACAGGACTGGTGAAGGAAAAATAGTTGAAAGATGAGACTGTCAGGGAGAATAAAAAAAGTGATATTGCCAAATGTCAATGACCAATAACGTTTAGTAGGGATTATTAGAGTGAATATCCTTTTTATGTTTAGATTAATAAAAAACTTGGAAAAAATGAAGGTTGAAATACTTAATAATAAAAACACAAAGTTTAAAGTAAGTCTTTTTAATATAATAAAGAGTATGCTAGATAATATCGATAACAAAAGGTTTAAAGTAAGCTTAATATATATGAGAAACTTAACAATAATAGCAAAAAGTTTAAAGTAAGTCCTTTTAATTTAATTGAGATTTTAGTAATTTTTAATAGTGTTAATTTATAAAACCCTTTTTTCATTAAAATAGTTATTATTTGAATCTTTTATGTGAGTAGAGAGTCACGAAGCTCACAAAAAGCATGGAGACTACAACACCAAAGCGAGTGAAACGCTGGTCAAACTTTAAATTATTTTAATTAATTAGTTAATCATTTTATTTATTAATTATTTTAATTTAATAAGACTTTTGCTTTTGTCTTCTTGTTTTATTGTGATTTTTGTACTTTATTAATCTCTCTCTTTTCAGTTGGTTTATAGTTTATTACTTTTTTACAAGTTTTTTTTTCTCTCTCACTCACCCTCTCTCTATGTATATTAAGGAGATTTTTGTTTCTATATATTTTGTATGAAAAAAACTAGAATATAGTTTATCAAACATTTTCTAAAATACCAATACCCCCTAATGTATTATGAAAAGAAAACAACATACATTCTCACGTGTAACACATCCATTTTTTATATCTAAATTCGTTGTAGGATATTTCTTGTTTTATTTTATGTATCATTATATATTTGATATTTGTGTACAGTATGCCCATGATAGTCGATATGACAGGCTTACCAACATATGATTTAAGAGCATTCACATCTAACCATCTAAATTATTTATGTGTAGGTGGTTTTTATTTTACGAAAAGTGGTGGTAGGTGGTTGTGAGTAGAGTAGAGAGAAAATATTACTGTTCGTCTGTAAGTTTGAGGGGATACTATTTATCCTTTATACTTTTTTAATATATTTTGAAAGCGGTTGTAAGTGAAAGAGATAGAAAATATAATTATAAAGTTATTAAAAAGTATTATTTAATTGAAAATAAGAGAGAAAAGATAGTGATTTTTAGTGTAATATAATGTAAAAAATAGAGAGCAGGGCCGTCTTTGAGAGAGTACGGGGTGGGCGATGGCCCAGGGCCTAGTCTTCCTGAGGGCCCTGAGGGCCCGAATACATATTTTTATTAAAATTTTATTATATATATACTGAATAAATGAATAAACTAATAAAAATACCGTAAATAAGTGAAATGATGTAAATAAAACAAGGCTTCTTGTATGACTCTGGCCTAAATCCAACATAACATGTTGTGGGCCTCAATCACATAAACAATCATATCATTTGATCCATGACAAAAAGCAATTCTATTATATGCATTAAATGTATTATAAATTACAAATTTTCTTCTGAACTTGATATGATTAAATTATAACTTATTATTTTTTTTAAATGTTACTTCTTAATATTTGATGTTTTCTAAAATCGCTGGTTGAACCTATATAAGAGACATTTTCATATCTATAGTCTATACATAGTATTTGTTTTGTCTTTGGGTTCATAATAAATAACACTTATT
The DNA here is from genome assembly GCF_002127325.2 of Helianthus annuus. Classification (NCBI taxonomy): domain Eukaryota; kingdom Viridiplantae; phylum Streptophyta; class Magnoliopsida; order Asterales; family Asteraceae; genus Helianthus; species Helianthus annuus. The sequence continues at coordinate 9,071,228 of NC_035443.2, forward strand.
GTCGCATTATAGTCTATAGACTTTTTACAAATGAGTTATTGGCGTTATACTCTAGGGGCCCGATTTTTTTTCTTGCCTTGGACCCAAAAAATTTTCAAGAATTTCGAAGAAGGCCCTGAGAATTAGAATATGAAAATAATACCTATTTATGGTTCCATCAACTTTAATTTCTAGTTTCAAGTATCAATCTGGTATCTTTAAATAAAAAAAAAATTAAGACCGCATGTTGGTTTAGCGTCAACCATGTGAATATGTCATATATATATTTTATTTTAACTAATCTACAATATTAAATCAAATAAATGATAAATTATATCACTGACTCATTTTAAATTTTAAACTTTAAAGAGACATGATTTAGCAAATAGTATCACACACTTTCAAACATGGTGTGCTCACTCATCTTGTATATATACACGCCCATTATATCTCTCTTTAGGCAGCAACATTTCACTCATCTCTCCACTTGAATTAATAATGGATTCAATCCAATTCTCCATACCAATCTATGCTCTAATCTCTCTCTCAACGCTCTTCTTTCTTGTTGCTTGGCTCCGGCGGAAACCTCTTCCGCCGGGCCCAATGGGTTGGCCCATCATCGGCAACATGTTGATGATGGACCAACTCACCCACCGTGGTTTAGCCCGTCTGGCCGAAAAATACGGCGGCATTCTCCATCTCAAGATGGGCTTCAGCCACACCATTGCGGTATCATCACCCGAAATGGCCCGCGAAATACTTCAAGTACAAGATCATATATTTGCCAACCGTCCGGCCACCATTGCCATCACTTATCTCACTTACGACCGAGTCGATATGGCATTTGCGGACTATGGCCCGTTTTGGCGCCAAATGCGGAAACTGAGCGTCATGAAGTTGTTTAGCCGTAAACGAGCAGAATCCTGGGATTCTGTCCGTGATGAGGTGGATTCCATGGTGAAATCCACCGCGGTCAACTCTGGCTCGCCTGTAAATTTAGGCGAGCTGGTATTCGGGTTGACCCATGATATTATTTATCGGGCCGCTTTCGGGTCCATTTCTCATGAAAGTAAAGAGGAGTTTATTAGCATATTACAAGAATACACTAAGCTGTTTGGCGCATTCAACTTGGCTGACTTTATTCCATGGCTCGGCTTCATCGACCCGGCTGGGTTGAATACCCGTTTACCCGCTGCCCGGGCCGCTTTAGACCGTTTCATCGATAAAATCATCGACGATCACTTGACGAAAAGGGAGAAAATCGGCGATCAAAATGCGGACAAAGATATGGTTGATGAGATGTTGGAGTTTTATAGTGTGGAAGGTAAAGTCAACGAAGCCGAGATCTTGACCCGAGATAATATAAAAGCCATAATTATGGTAAGGAACTTGTTTGAAAAGAAATCATTTAAATTTGTTACTTGACATATATACTAAGTATTGAAATTGTTGTGTTTTTAGGATGTAATGTTTGGTGGTACGGAGACAGTGGCGTCCGCCATAGAATGGGCAATGACCGAGCTAATGCATACACCCGAGGCACTAAAGCGCGTCCAACAAGAGTTGGCTAATGTTGTCGGTCTTGAGCGTCAGGTCGAAGAGGCGGACCTAGAGAAGTTGACCTATTTCAAGTGCGTTATCAAAGAGACGCTTCGCCTACACCCCCCTATTCCAGTCGCTCTCCACAAATCATCAGCGGACACAACGGTTATGGGCTACCACATCCCTAAAGGGTCACGTGTCATGGTGAATGCATATGCCATCAACCGTGATAAGAACTCTTGGGAAGATCCGAATACTTTTAATCCATCTCGTTTTTTGCAAAATGGGGCCCCGGATTTTAGGGGATCCAACTATGAGTTCTTACCTTTTGGTTCGGGCCGTAGGTCATGTCCTGGAATGCAACTTGGGTTATATGCGATGGAGATGGCACTAGTCCATCTCCTTCATTGTTTCACATGGGAGTTGCCTGACGGAATGAAACCGAGTGAAATCGATATGGTGGATGTTTTCGGACTCACCGCACCCAAGGCAATACGACTTGTTGCAGTACCAACACCGCGTTTGTTATGTCCCTTGTATTAAGAAGTTTTTTATGTAATTTAATTTTCTTATAAAATATTAAGTAACAACGTATCAATTTCAAAACTAGTATTTGGTTGCCCAATCAATAAAATCAGTTAGGTATACAAACGAAACGAACAAACACAAACAAAGTTTGTTCGTATTTCATTTGTCTTAACTTTAACCAAATAAAGGAATGTACGAAAACTTAAAGTACAAATAAGTATAATAATTTATAAGAACTAACAAATAAATTTAATAATTAATAAATAAGATTATTCTAAACTTTGATTGGGTTAATGAGTTGTTGCATAATGGACCAATCATTATTATAATTTATAAGAATTAACAAATAAATTAATAACTAATAAATAAATTTACATGAACTTGTAAGCGAAATAATTTTTTTTTGAAAGGTGAATTTCATTACCACACGCGAAAACCCACGACTCTCCAAGGCGGAGAGACGAAGGCCGCTAAACACATTACAATAACATCACATTAGACCAACCTTTCCAATCTTTTACAAAATCTTTATGCCTATTCGAAAATCAAAGAAAACCGAAGACTTTTTTGTTTGTTTAGTTAAGTGAAAAACAGAAAACAATTTCATGTTTATATGTTTATTAAAAGAAAAAAAAAACGAACCTTTCATTGAAAACAGACAAATCATTAAACGTACACATCATTTAGATAACTAAAATCATTTATATATTGATCAAAGATTATGTAATTTTAAAAAAGTATTTGTTAATTCTTGGTAAACAATGTCAAAAAATCTTTGATGAAGACGCAGAAATTTGCATAGTAATAATAAACTAATACACATGCATTTCAAGTGATTTTAATAATTTAAAGGTTGTCGCATTCATTTATTAATTTAAAAGGAGTGTGATATATATACCTAACATATGGATTAATATACTAAATTAGTCAAACTTCGTAATAATTAAGTACTTTAATACATTATTTTATTCTAAAGTCAAAAGTAATAATTATTTTTTTTATATTATTTTATTTTATAAGACTTTTGTTGCTTTTTTATATTTTTTATACTATTATTAGTATTAGTATTAATATCAATATTAATAAATAAATAAATAATCAAGACACTTTATTATAAACATGAAAGTGAAAAGGTTCATTATAAATAAATGAATAACAAGTCTCTAATAAAAAAGTAAATGTGCAAACATTAAAACAATTAATCACCTACATCGACAAAATCACTTTCACGGCAATAAAGTTGGGTATATAATTCTAGTCGCCCCCCATGCATTGTCTCTCATCCAGCCGCAGATATATTAATGTTGTTTCATATACGTTTTATAATTAACAAGGACATTTATCTTATTTTTTTCAAAGCACCATAGCTTTATAAATGTTATTTAGAATTGTTTTTGTTGATACGAAGCACCATAACTTTATATATTAACCATCTTAAATTAAAAAACTAAAACATTTATATGATAAACTATTGTTTTTTAATATTTTTACACATTTCAGACCACTTTTTATTCAACTTGATTGGTTTAAAAGTTGAATAATTTATTCAAAAACATTTGTCAAGTCTATGTGTTATAACAAACATTAAGAAAACTCATTACAGAAAAGTTTGATTATATAAAAAATACTTTATGTTCACTTAAAAAAATAATATAAAAGCTAAAAACTAATGATTGTAAATAATAATTAAAAAATAAAATAGAAATATAAAGTAATTAGTGTCAGCCATTTTCTTTCTCCTACCAACCTTCTCTCTCCTACTGAAAGGTTGACATTAATGTTTGGATAATTAATGTCAGCCATTTTCTTGTTAAATACACCTAAAAGGTCAAAATTTTTTTACTTTTACTCACAAGTCAAGCCATTTCAGTCAACTTTTCAATTTTTTTCCATAAACCAACTTTAATGGAACAAGTTTCCATAAAGTAATTTTATTTAATTTTTTTTTCCATTTAATTTTTCCTTTTTTATCGTTTTTCCATTTTCTTTCTATTTTAATTCTTATTTTATTTTTCATTTTAAAACTGAAATCTTATATTATTATTTACTTTTTTTATTCTTTTTATTATTTAAAATAATTACAACTAAACAACTATTTAAATTATTTCTTTCCTTTTTATGATTTAAAACTAATGAAACAAAGACGCTTTGAAAATATTATAGCTATATTTTTTAGATTTTTATTTTAGTTTTCATGGCGAATAATTTAAAACAGACAAAATTTTCATGGCATACTCTTGTGATTTGTTTTTTTTACGGTAAAGGAAAAGTTTAACAAAATATAATTAAAGTAAAGAAATCTTATATAATTTGTTTATTATATATAATTTGTTGCATTTGATCGTTTTACAATTGCCCTAGTAAATGACGAGAACCATTATGTCATGATGGAATTACGAGGAGGGTACCCGATGCCTATAATCACGCCTTATTGAAATTTTCGCAACATTAGCATGTCTGCGGCTGGATGGGAGACCATATATAGGTGGCGTCTAGAATTATATACCCATCTTTATCGTCGTGAAAGTGGTTTTGTCGATCTAAGTGATTAATTGTTTTAATGTTTGCACGTTTACTTTTTTATTAGATGAACTTTTATTTATTTATGATGAACTTTTTCACTTTCGTGTTTATAATAAAGTGTTTTGACTATTTATTTATTAATATTGCTATTAGTACTAATAATAGTATAACAAAATATAAAAAAAAGTAACAAAAGTATTATAAAATAAAATAACATAAAAACATAATTATTACTTTTGACTTTTATAATAAAATAATATAATAAAGTAAATAACATAAAAAAAGAGGTGTGATAAATACACCCAACATATGGATTAATATACCAAATTAGTCAAACTTGGTAATTATTAGTACTTTAATACATTATTTTATTCTAAAGTCAAAAGTAATAATTATGTTTTTTATATTATTTTATTTTTTAATACTTTTGTTATTTTTTTATATTTTGTTATACTATTATTAGTATTAGTATTAATATCAATATTAATAAATAAATAATCAAGATTAAGTACTTTAATACATTATTTTAGACCGTGGGGTATGGTGGGGCGGGGGTTTGGGCATGGGTTGACACGTGGATTATGGGGCACTCAATACCTAAACCCAAGTTCATAGGGGTATGGTGGGCTTGGCTGGGATGGCGTGGCCAAGCCACATCATTTTTCTAATATATATATATATATATATATATATATATATATATATATATAGTAGGAGTTGGGTGGAAAGTGTGGTTTTCCTAAAAAGTCTAGGAAGCAATAAGAACGCGACATGTGGCATTGAAGGATTTTATCTAAAAGGGCATTTATGTACTTTCGCAATCTATTTTTATTTTAGGAAATTATATAATCATACAAAAAGTAACTTCGGTCACCTCCGCTTAAATGAACCGTTACGTATTTCCATCCACACCGTTTAATACAAAGAAGAATTGCATTTCAGATAAACCGAGATAACCGCTCACAGCAACTCCATCTCTATTATTTAATTTATAATGTGTGGCTGTGTTTTTTCCTCTTATATATTGAAAAAGAAAAATCAAACTTTTAGTTTCTCTGTCTCAGGAACTTAAACCCATATTTCTGTTCTTCTCAGGTTTTGTTTCTTTCTCACTCTTAAGACATATCGATGACATGCTTATCCAATCTCAAATAATATGAATATATTTCATCTCTAAAACAAAACTATTTGATGAGTGATAAAAATATTAACATCTCAAATAATATCATCAAGGACAGTAACTTTGGATTCACAGGAATCAATGTATTCTGGTATACATACAATTACAGACATGGTTCTTCATCTTCGTCGGCTTTATAAAAAATTCGAAACCGTATATTAATTAAGCAATATCTCCGTATAAAACTCCTAAATAGAGTTGACATATTTTTTAACAATGGCGGTTACTGCTTTTTACCCCTTATCTCTCCGTTTAATTTGTTTAAACGGCGACGTTGTTCCGAAAATTGTGATTGATTTCTAGAAAACTACTTTTGCTTTGAAACAAACGTTTGCTTATGAATTCGTTGTGTTTTATGATAAATTGCAACTAATAATATATTTATGTATTAATCTATTTAAACGATGCCAATGTTCTGTTACGTGATGAAATGCAATTATAGATGTGCGTTAGTTTTTGACCGATGACGATGTTGCTGTAAATTAGTTGTTTCTGATCTGAAGAAAATGATTCCGTATGAATATGGAATGAAATGCAGTACGATGATATTGCTGTAAATTGTTGATATATCTAGAAAACCGTGGGTTCATATTTTTGAATTTTGTCGTTCAGAGTTGCAAACCACATGTTGTTTTCCATTTATAATAACACTTTGTTCTTTCATTTTATAATTTTATCCAGAAGATGAGGGCTCCATATCTGCGTTCCTTTTGTTCACTTTCTCAAATCTATATCCTTTTTTTCTAAAAAGCTGATCATTCTTCACAGGACAAAGAACCAGTGACGCCGCAGATGATCTGAAGCATTGGTCCTTGCACCATCTTCGTTAGGCCATAACTTGGTCGGAACCCGATGTCTTAAAAACTCCGTCTTCTTTATCTCGCCTGATGCGGTTGTTGGAGGTCGTCGGAAGGCAATTTGAAGACTCTTCGCCGGAAAAATTTATTTGAGTGCCAACCTCTGCTAATACGTTTTAAATTTGAAAAATATTAGAAATAGTTTGGGAAGCGGTGACGGTAGCAGGGACGTGACGGTGGCGAATGCGAAGGTGGAGGAAATGGTTAGTGTGTGTATGTTTGTGGGAGAAAAGAGATAAGAATATGGGCGGTGGAGCGGTAGGTTTTCTTGATTTTTACATGGGTGGTGTAGTGTAAGGTGTTTCACGATGGAGATATAATGTTTGTGCATCTCTAACAAGGGGAGGGGAGGGGAGGGGAGGGAAAATGGGTTTTTTTTTTGTCTGATAATAGTCTTTCCAATTTAGAAAGACATGGAGGGGAGGGGAGGGATGGGGAGAGATTTTTAACTCGGGAACACACCCTAAATCACTTCACCTGTTTCTCCATTTTTTATATGATCGTAGAACATGTAATGAAAAAATATAACATCCATATCATACTATTTTTCTTATTATACTTTAAGATTAATGTATTTCGTCTTTGCAATTTGGTTTTTTATTTAGTGAAACTAATTCACGAATATGTTATATATTACTATTACTACTTTATAAGATAACATAAAAACATATGTAATTTTTTTTGTTGTACATGAAGTGTCATGTGGTGAAAAAAAAACCAAGTGGTACAAAATGTACGAGTGTATAAGTCGAATTCGTCATTACTTAAAAACGTTCTGTCGTGGATTGATAAACTTTAATAGTTTTTTTATGAATCATTACTAGCTGAGTTAGTTACATTACAGTCATATGTTGTTCACCAGCAAGTTCGCAACGCGCAATGCAAAAAAACATTAATTATGAATTATTATTATTTCAACTTTAAAACATTTATATTTTACATTCTAACCCATGTGACCTTTAAACTTTACAATCTAAAACAACATGTGGTTTGCATAGGTTTTGTTATCGTTTTGACTTAGTTATTCTTTAATACGATGACTTTTACGTTTTGGTCTAAGTTTGGCTTGATTCAACGTTTTTACGTGTAGTTTTAATTTGGTTTAACGGTCCCGTCAGGTATCTTCCCTATTTTTCTTCTACGGTTTATTAAAAAAATACCAAATTGGAAGAAATGATGGGGAAGAGAAGAGGCCTTTGTAAGGATGTTCAAGGAGAACCTGGAAGCGTCGTTTCTTCGATGGCGTTGCAGGTCCGGTCATGGTGCCTATTGAAGATGGTTGCGGCTGATGAATGAGAAAAAAGTCACGGTTCTGATCACTTGACCATTATTGTTGTTTTTTGAACATTTAGTCTGAATTCTTGGAGTTTTATAAAAGGATTGAATTTGATATACTTGATTAAACTTTGAAAAACATCATATCATTGGGTTGGAATTCCGATTGAGAAAATTTGAATTTGTTTCAATGTGAAGTTTTTTCAGTGATTTTGTATCATATAATCGGTTAGATCTCGCCACATTTTCGCATCTCATATAGTAAAGTAAAGGCATTTATAATCAATGTCCCGCCGCAACGCGCGGGTTAGCGTCAACTCGTTATCTTCAATAACTAACTATACATAAATTTTGGAATTTTTTGTTTTCGATTTCTGTTCTCACGTAATATCAATCATTCCTTCGTTTTCTTGCTAGAATCTATCAGCATGTTCTTGGTACTGTGTTTTAACAGTTTGTTCTTGGTGATGTGTTTTAATAGCAAGCAAATTCATACAACTGTGTTTTATTATTCAGATTCATACAGTTGTGTTTTAACAGCAAGCAGATTAATACAGTTGTATTTTAGCATTCAGATTCATACAGCTGTGTTTTAACAGCAAGCAGATTCATACAGTTGTGTTTTAGCGTTCAGATTCAAACAGTTGTGTTTTAACAGCAAGCAGATGCATACAGTTGTGTTTTAGCATTCAGATTCATACAGTTGTGTTTTAACAGCAAGCAGATTCATACAGTTGTGTTTTAGCATTCAGATTCATACAGGTGTGTTTTAACAGCAAGCAGATTCATACAGTTGTCTTTTAACAGCAAGCAGATTAATACAGTTGTGTTTTAGCATTCAGATTCATACAACTGTGTTTTAACAGCAAGCAGATTCATACAAATGTGTTTTATCATTCAGATTCATACAGCTGTGTTTTAACAGCAAGCAGATTCATACAAATGTGTTTTATCATTCAGATTCATACAACTGTGTTTTAACAGCAATTCAGATTCATACAGCTGTGTTTTAACAACAAGCAGATTCATACAAATGTGTTTTACATCAGCAGATTTTGGCCCAGCTTTCGATCGGCTTCCGGTAACTGTTCCGCTGCTATCTATCCTTTCCAAAGTTTCATGCTTTTTGAATCTCTTCCCTGCAACCAGCAAAATACCGTCAATTACAAACAAGAATCACCAATAATCGCTATGTAAAACACGCAGTACAATGAAAGCTTGATCTTACGTATATGGAACAAGGAAAATCCCTTATTTTCATCCATGATTTTAGATATTTTTGGTATGATTTTGGGGGTTTACGAATTTGGGTTTAGAGAGAGAAAGAGAGAGAGAGGGAAATTGGCGTGTATTAAGGAGATGTGATATCTCTGACAGTTATTTTTGATTGGTTTAAAACACACATAAGGACGAAATTGCCCCTACTCATTTAAAACAATCTATTAAATATAGTTAATTATTACAAGATTGCCATTGATTTAATCTCAACCCTTAAACACACCAATCGGATGGAAAAGATCGCTTCGTAGACTTTCTAGGAAAAACACACTTTCCGTAGGAACCCTACTCTATATATATAAACCATTAAAAACTACATAAACATACATAATAATTACAAAAAAAACATAGTATCAAAATAAAAACAATTATTCTTCGTCGTTTTCGTCGGTTTCGAACCAACAAATTGTTAGCGGTGTGCCGTTCACGAGCGATGTACCTCCTCCGTTTAGGTTTTGAAGTCTCTTCCTCATCGTCTTCCATGATAGCTTTCACCACCGTCACGATCGTTTGTAGAAATATTTCCGCACCATCATCAGACGAGGATGACGATTCACTTGAACTTGAAGAACTCATGGCAAGATTGTGTTTTATGTGTTTGATATTGTGTGAGAAAAATGTTAAATATGGTAAGGTATTTATATAGGTTTTTTTTTTATAAAATTAATGCCCAACGGCTAGCCCAACGGATAGCCCAAACGACTAGTTTTGTTGGCCAATGTGATCCCGCCATGTCAGGTTCGTAGCCCCGCCCAATGCACGGGCTGAAACCCCCGCCAATGGGGCCACGCCGAAACCCAAGCCCACCCGGGGTGGTGACTTGGGCGTTTGTACCCAACCCACGCCCCAACCCCTGCCTCATATGTGACAACCCGAATATTTAAGGTTAGCATTACTCGAAACCCCGCAACTTTTAGCGTGTGTTTTTATGTTTATATGCCTACATTGCGTATCACTACCTGATCACGTACATTTAATTGACTAACTGTACATGATTGCGTACGTTTAACTAATTAATCTTCCGCGCGTCGTGCAACTGATTTAGAAAAACTAAACCTTGGGGTGTGTGCTTATGGGCCACTTATCAATATAGGCATGGACTAAACAAGCCCATTACACGCCTTGTGTAACTTCATTAGGATTTCGGCCCAAAGCATTGATCACCGGCCCACTTGATTAAGGAAACATGAATCGGCCCACTTGTTTAAGTATTAACCTTATAAAGATGATTGAACGTAAACACTTTGTAAAATCCTTAATCACAACAACAAACCCTACCCCCACAAGTGTATCGGCAGTAGCAGCCCCTACATCTCATCATATCAATCGATCAACCTAGATTCTTGGTTAGTAAATTATATTTGTTGACTGTTATGATTGTGTATTATTGTTCATAGGTAGCAACTCGGCCCGATGATATATACATGTTTTCGTAATGTGTTTTGCCATAGATTCAATGTGTTGTGAATTAGTGATGGGTTGTTATGTATGTAATCTAGGAGAGGGTGTCAATCAGTTAGCATATTGTTCTTCGTGTAAATTACATCTTGTTCTAGGAAGGGAATATTCATGATTTCATATGTTCTTGATGATTAGCCGAGAGTATGCTTGTTGATTGTTTATAACGTTGGCCGAGAACATGCTTGTCGATTGCTATTAGGATCCATTATTTCAGTTATCTAGGTGATAAAGATAATGCGATGACATGAGGCTGTTGATGTCCAGATTAAGTTGAGTACGTGATTCAAATGATTGTTAGCCATGATAAATGCTAGTGTGTGTGATGTAAAGCCATGTGCTAGGAACTGCTTTGACTTTTGTGAAGAGGTTGACATGCATAACTGCACATATATTTTGAAAGTATGTGCACATATCGAGTAAAAGGGGGCAGCACATGTCTGCATTTAATTTCTACCAGTTGGTCCGCACATGATGACCGAACACACCCACATCTATTTAAAATGGGGCCGGACTTAATTGAGCTTACTGATTGAAATTGGGCCAGCAATATTGGGCCGAGCAAACTGCCAAATCAGTGGCCGCATGTGATGTGAATTTGCTTGACAATAAGCGCTTTAGATTTGTCAGAAAATGTGTTCATACGTGCCTTATCTTGGAACCGTATATGTGTGACAGTGAGATTTATTATTGTATTTTGATGTTAAGGGATTGTGGGCCGGTGGATTGGGTGCTTTGAAATGGACCGCATTCATAACCTAATAAACAGTTGATAAGATCTATGAACCAGGTAAATGAGTTAACTAGGTCGGGTGATAAGTTGATAATGGGAACTAAATGTTAGTACATGCAACCAGATGCAAGGATGCTACAGTTAAATGTGTTTCATGATTGCTTATTGCTCGTTGTGTGACGATATGCGTACATACTTTGTGTGAACAATTTGTGACGAAATACGTGTAGACGTGAATACTGAACTATCTATTACTGGTAAATCAGGATAGGACGTACTTAATCAACCGTTAAACAAGTAACATAATCTACCGAGCAATCAAAGGTGAGTTCACTACATTCGAGCATGCGTCCCAGTGGTTGGGGACAGTCAGTGGGTATCCCGTGTAGGGATAAGTCTTTTGGGTAAAAACAGGTATATTGGTTAATATTCTCACCTATCATTCTTGTAAGTCCCTTATATTGTTACCTGGAGGGTAACGGGTATTAGTTGGTAGCGCTACTTAGGTTTGGCACCCTCACACCGCTCCTACAGAGGACGGATGTGAACTAATGACCCAGTCGGGCCCAGTACTGGATAGGAGTACGTGGGAAAGGGCAGTCATGTACTTCAGGAGCCGTCTTGTTCGGAATTGAGATATTAACAATATTACTTGCATTGGTTATTGAACTGTTTTACATACAACTGGTAACAAACGTTTTCTAAAACTGTGAACTCGCCAGCTTCGTCTGATACACTTGTTACATGCTCGCAGGTCGTTAGGTACTTGGGAACAGGAACTTGCTGGCTGGAGGGCGTGAGTGGTCATGGTTGCATTGATGGGTTTATTTATCAAACATTTAATTACTATGGTTGTTTAGAAAGTATTTACATTATGTTACGTTATCGCTTCCGCTGAACTTGATGGTTTTTGAATTACTTATGTTTAGATTTTATTATTGTTAAATGATGAAACTTTATCTTAAACTTAGGGATTCAATGTAATTGGTGGCTCATTACTAGTGGTCACACGCCTAACAGGGACACTCCCTATGTGGTAATTTGAGGGTGTGACAGTTTGGTATCAGAGTCACTGGTTATAGTGAATTTGGTTTTAAACTGTTTTATAAAACCAGACTATAACCGAACTGATTCGACAATGACCATGACACTCAGCTCCAGGCAGCAAGGTTCGTCTCTTGTTTACTATTGCATAGCATATTTAGTACATACTCATGATTAGTATCACACTCAAACGCACACTTGACATTACAATACGGATTTCTTTGCTATCGGTCTATGCTATGTGTTTTAAGAGTAGGACTCTTCTTGAACTTACATGCTCTATGATGTGATGTCATTGGTTGTGCTGCTTGAATTTGGGGACACCTTTTAACACGAGTTGGGAGGAACTGAGATAAACATGCAAATTGGGTTATTATTATGGGTGCACACATAATAACAACGTGGGGTGCATGTGAGTCCCAGTAAATCTCGACTAGTGTGAAAAAGGAATTCCGCGTTGTTAGTCAATTTTGTACTAGAACCTTGAAAACTGTGAATACCATAGCAATACTTGACATCTACTTGAACTTGTCTGTTAATTCGTTCCTTTTTTCCCATATTTATAGAATCATGAACGGACGTGGTGGAGGCCGTCGTGGTGGACGTGGTGGAGGCCGCGGTGGTGGACGTGGCCAAATCAATATGACATAAGCTGAGTTAGCGGATTTAATCAACGCCCAGGTGGCTGCAGCCTTGGCAGCCTATCAGGCTGGTACGACATGTACCAAATACTCTTTCTCTTTGAGTCGTATACTTGAGTCTTACTTGTTTGTTATATTTTCTCTCGTTAATAGGTCAGCCGGCGCCACAAAATCCGCCTCACCCACCTGTTTGCACGTTTAAAACCTTCATGGATTGTAAGTCGCAGACTTTCAGTGGGACTGAAGGGGCTGTAGGACTCTTGCGTTGGTTCGAAAAGGCAGAGTCCGTATTCGCGATGTGTAACTGTCCGGTTGGGGACAGAGTGAAATTTGCTGCGGGCACGCTCGAAGACGGTGCCCTGACCTGGTGGAATGCCCAGGTTCAGCTATTAGGCATCGAGGCGGCGAACGCCACTACGTGGGACGACTTTAAAGAATTGATGAGGGAGGAATATTGTCCTCGTGATGAAATACAGAAATTAGAAAACGAGTATTATGATCTGAAAATGGTGGGATCCGAGATTGAAGCATACGTGAAGCGGTCGTATGAGTTGGCTGACTTGTGTCCGAATTTGTCTCGACCTATGCCTCGAAGAATTGAGTTGTTTATCAAGGGATTACCTCCACGGGTGAAGGGTTTGGTTATTGCGGCAAACCTTAATAACTTAACTCAGATTGTCCGTTTGGCTCACAAGATCGTTGATCAAGAGGTGGTGAGCAATTCACTACCACCACGTATTTCTAGTACTACTACAGCCGCTACTACTTCCATTGCACCTGCTACTGATAGCAAGCGTAAGTGGAACGATATGGACAAGGGGTCCAACTCTGCACAGCCTCAGAAGAAGACGGATACTGGCAGCAACCGCAGTTTCAGCCAGTCATCATCAGTGAATCAAAACCAGAGTAATAATTTAGGGCAGGGATCTTATGCGGGGAAGCTACCTTTGTGCAACAAGTGTAACTATCATCACAAGGGACAGTGTACTCGGGTTTGTCATCGGTGTAACTGATCAGGGCACATGGCTAGGGATTGTAGGGCTACACTTCCAGCTCAGCAGCAGCCATCACAGCAGTTGGGTAGACACCAGACTCAGTAGAACCATGGTACTAAAAAAGGGTGTTACCAGTGTGGGGCCGAGGGGCACTTCAAGCGAGACTGCCCTCAGCTGAAGCAGAGCGCAGGGGGTAATAACGAGAATAACAATGCTGGAAACAATGGGGGTAATGTTGCGCGTGGGCGCGGGTTTGTGTTAGGAGCTGGGGAAGCGCGGAACGACGGTAACGTGGTTACTGGTACGTTTTCAGTAAACGGTGTATTTGCTTCTATTTTATTTGACTCTGGTGCCGATTGGAGTTACGTGTCTTTGGGGTTCAGTTTTCAGCTAGGGTTAAGTCCTACACCTCTCGTAACGAAACACATAGTAGAGATAGCAAATGGTAAGACAATCGAAGCTTCACATGTCCTAGTTGGGTGTAAACTCGATCTTCTGGGTCAAGTATTCGACATTGACCTACTTCCCATTACTCTTAGAAGCTTCGACGTGATTATCGGTATGGACTGGTTGTCCAAGTATCAGGCGGAGATTCTCTGTAAGGAGAAGATCGTACGTGTCCCTCTCCCTAGCAGAGAATCTTTATCGGTTCAGGGCCATCGTAGTGGTGCCACAGTTAGCATTATTAGAAGTGTCTGCGTAAGGGTTATCCTGCTATGTTAGCCCTCGTTACTGATTCGCAGCCTGATGAGAGAAAGATCGGGGATTTTCCAGTAGTTCGTGAGTTTCCTGATGTGTTTCCTGAGGAACTCCCTGGTCTACCTCCACACCGTCAGGTGGAATTTCAGATTGACCTCTGCCAGGAGCAGCCCCGATTGCTCGAGCCCCTTATCGCCTTGCGCCAGGGGAATTGCAGGAGTTGTCAAATCAACTCCAAGAGCTATTGGATAGGGGTTTTATCCGACCTAGCTCTTCACCTTGGGGAGCCCCTGTACTGTTTGTGAAGAAGAAGGATGGGTCTTGTCACACCCCGAATTCCACGTGTATCACCGGTGGGCCCGGTGGGGGATTTCCGTGACGATGTTGGCAACAATATAGTCAAACCACACAATTATATAAATGCACAGCGGAAGCTTTAAAGATAAATATATACTTCAACCTCTGGTTGTAATATCAAATGTATTACAGAAGTCGAATGTATCCACAGCGGATCAAAATAATAAAATATTGTTCATTCAGATTCGGCATCGAGTTTGCGAGACTATTCGTGATGCTTAGGAAGCTACTACCAGCCAATTTCGTATAGTACCTGCACTTAATCTTTTGGGGAAAAATACGTCAGTTTACACTGGTAAATACGTTCAACTGACACATTTGAAAATGTTTATTAAAATTGATTTGAATGCACAAGGCACAAACTCTTTTATAACTTGGGAAAATTATTAAAATCTTGTGAACGTTTTACATGTTCTTTTATGCGTTCAGTAGCCCGGGTCGTGCCGGGTTAAAGATTTATAGACACACCACATTGCGTAAAACCGTAGTATAAAAACCAACGGCTACGTCTTTTAATTTAATGTCGACAATATATACCGGGTGTACGCCTACACCGGGATGCCGATGGTCGTGGCCATTTCGTAAAATGATGCCAAGGATATCCGGGACAACGGTCATTAAACCCCCCAAAGGCTTTTAAGAGACAAAACTGTTTAAATGAGCCGATCATATTATTTAATTAACCACCTAAGCGATGGAAAAATATAATGCTCAATCAAGCGGTATCAACATACCGTAACCCAAGCCCATATAGGGGAAATAAGTTAAAGTATTTACCTTTGCAAGTATTATTCCTTAGTTTGATTAAATCACCGATAGCTTTTACTGGGCTCCTAATCTGGAACGAAGGTTTTAATTAACCTCTTAGAATCCTAACGGGTCTTTATATTGGCCGTAGCCTAGACCGGTTGGTTCCGGAATATAAATATGGTTTAATCGCGCGAAAAGGCGAAAACCGAGAATGGAATGTGACTCTGCCCCAAACAAGTTCAGAGACTTGTTTTATATGGGTTCAAGGTTCACATTTTGGGGTTCAAATAATATAATTTGACCCGTATCGGCTAATTTATGAAAACTAGTTTCATAAGCCGAACCGTGCGCGCAATAGGCGAAACGGTTAACCATGAGAGTCTTACGCTTATTTCCTGAGTCAATATGCCTTAAAGAGGTTGTGGTATCAGTAGGATACCTTCCGTGATGCCCGTAACGAGTTTAAGTTAATATTACGCCCCGTAGGGGTTTTTCGGTCATTTTAAAGACTTTTAAAGGGCTTTTCGAGTTCTACAGGAAATCTGAGTTTCCCGAACAGTTTATAAAGTCTAAAATACTTTATTTATTATTTAAAATCAGTAGCAACTGGAATCGGGTCAAAAGACCTTGTAGAACTCATGTTTTGGCCAAAAAGGGCATATTCGGTATTTACCGAACCGTAGCCATAACCGCAGGTTATGAGCAAGGTAAAAATTATTAAAAATCTCTAAAATTCCCAAAATATTATTTTATAACAGTGGGTAAAAGTTTTGGTGACGAAATCTTGGTTTAGATAGGTGTTATGCTAATTGCGCCGTTTATTACAAAAGTTTACTTTAATTGCGCTATTTAGCATAACTCTCATTCTAGACCTCGGATTGACGTGAAACTTTAAGGACATGCTTATAATTTAATAAGAAAAGTTCTGGTCCGTTCACGTGTCCGAAATACTCGTTTTATTTTCAAAATGGCGTTACGGTCAACTTTTAGGCGATTAACGGAAATGCGCAAAAGACTCGGATAACTCATGAACCGATCACAGAGGTTTATACCATCATGTAACCTGGTCCTAAGAGAGTCCTAAGGTATATCTATACCTCACTAAAACGGGTCAGAACTGAAGTCAATGCAAAAGTCAAACTTTTGCGACCTTCGGCTCCGAACCGGGTCAATATAGCAAATGGTCGATTCAAACGAGCGTAAACAAGTTTATATTCTTAATATCATGTTTTGTGATCATCAAAACAGGTTTCATAACATATACATTACAGATTATGTACAAAACGGCAAAATAGCTTTCTGTTGACTTTTTAAGTGCACGTTTGACTCGACATTTGACATAGTTAGAGTGATGATCAGAGGGAACCCTTTTAGGGGTTTGTTACCCACATAAATACCAACTCATAACTATCTTTGATTCGTCATAAGACTGAACCATCTGTGAGTTATCGCAAAGTCAACCGATAGTTACGACGGATTGACTTTCAAGCTATAACTATGGAAATATGAAACCACAAAGGGTTAGACCACTTACAGAAGTTTAAGGCAAGACTTAAGAGCACAGAGGAACACTTTAGAGCTCTTGGAATGATCAGATGAGTGTGTTTGAGGTGTGGTGAACATATGCTCACAATGTGGCTATTTATAGTGTTCAAAAGGCCTTTAGATCATCACAACCCATTCTACAACTGAGTATGGATGATGGGCAGGTGTCCCTAAGTGTTATGGGTCGAGTAGGGGGCGCCCATGCTTCATTAATTGAAGATTTGATCGTTCACAAGCTCAAAAGGCAAGTCTGTCCAAACATTCTGCATCTGGGCGTCCCACGCGGCCCGCATGGGAGTTCCATGCATGTTTAATGCGGGTCGCCTGAGATTCAAATTTCAGGCGCGTATCTTAGGTGGCTCGCGGCCCGCCTCAACTTAGGCCAAAACATCACTCGGGCCGCGAGAGGTTAAAATTTCAGAATTTTTGAATCTTTTGTAATGATGACAAAATCTGGTAATTAATAACGAAATCTTTCGTAATGATTTACCTGACCTTTCGGGTTTGAAGGGGTAACTTTACGGTTTGGCCCTCGGTTAATTACAACTAAGGACCTCGTGTTATTTACCCGCGTTGTTAAGTCCCTATTTAGTTTATTAATTATTCAGAAAGCCTTAACTTTCATTATTGACGCTTTTAACCCTTCTCCTACGAATTCGATCGTAACTTTCTCGTTTCATAACGAAACTTCACGAAATTTATATATTATATTTTAGTGAGTGTACAATACCGTTACAAAGCCTTGGGAACGTCAAAGGGTCACTCAGAGGTATAATTAAACATGTTGACACGGTTAACCCCTGTAGCTTGTAATCTCTCACTTTCTTTCGCGTTTCGCTTCTGTACGATCTATGATTTATTCGTTTGAAGGTTCAAGCATTATTTAGGGTTACTATACAGTATATTTACCCTTGTTGACATTTATAACCCTCGAATTTATATACTTTCAAGGTTTGTCAAAATTTGTCCTTTATTTAATATAAATGCCACGTGTAATCAAATGACACGTGTTAACACATTATTGGACGCAAAAATTTGAGGTGTTACATCCTCACCCCCTTAAAATAAATCTCGACCCGAGATTTACTCAAATAAATAGGGGTATTTTTCTTTCATTGTGTCTTCGACTTCCCACGTATATTCGGACCTCTATGAGCATCCCATTTGACCTTTACAATCGGTACGTGCTTTCTTCGAAGCTTCTTCACCTGTCGATCTTCAATCGACAAAGGTTTTTCTATAAATTTTAAGCTCTCATCTATATGCACATCTGTGTGTGGAATCACCAATGATTCATCGGCGAAGCACTTTTTGAGATTGCAGATGTGGAACACATTGTGAATTCCATTGAGCTCTTCATGCAAGTTTAACTTATAGGCAACTGATCCGACACGTTCAATGACCTCAAAAGGTCCTATGTATCTCGGACTCAGTTTGCCTTTCTTGCCGAAACGCATCACCCCCTTCCAGGGTGATACCTTAAGTAACACTTTTTCACCTACTTCGAAGTGAAGATCCTTACGTTTTGGATCAGCGTAGCTTTTCTGCCTATCGCGGGCAGCCTTGAGACGTTCCCGGATCTGGAAAATCTTGTCCGTTGTCTGGAAAACAATCTCTGGTCCTGATAATTGGACCTCTCCTACTTCCGCCCAACAAACAGGCGATCTGCATTTCCTACCGTATAATGCCTCGAAAGGCGTAGCCTTTATGCTGGTATGGTAGCTATTATTGTAGGAGAACTCGATTAGGGGTAGATTCTTATCCCAGTTACCGCCTAAATCGATTGCACATGCACGAAGCATGTCTTCTAGCGTTTGGATAGTACGCTCATTTTGACCGTCCGTCTGTGGATGGTAAACCGTACTAAAGTTTAAACGCGTGCCCAAAGATTGCTGGAAACTCTTCCAGAAGTGAGACGTGTATCTAGTATCCCGGTCGGAGATAATAGACACGGGTATGCCGTGTAAGGCTACAATCTTATCAACATAAAGTTGGGCTAACATATCGGAGCTATACGTCTCCTTGATGGGTAGAAAATGAGCTGATTTAGTCAGCCTATCGACTATGACCCATATTGTATCGTTTCCTTTCCTGGTTTTGGGTAACTTGGTTATGAAGTCCATAGTTACGCATTCCCACTTCCACTCGGGAAGTTCAGGCTGTTGTAGCAAGCCCGACGGCTTTTGGTGCTCGGCTTTGACTTGAGCACAAGTCAAGCACTTTGCTACGTGGGCGGCCACAGACTTTTTCAAGCCTATCCACCAATAATTTGCCTTTAAATCTTGATACATTTTGTCTGCACCAGGATGGACTGAGTATTTGGAACTATGGGCTTCCTGGAGGATAACATCTCGTAGTCCTCCATAAATTGGAACCCATATACGTCCGTTCAGCCTAAGGATTCCATCCTTGCTAAGAGTCAACTGCTCCTCAGTTACTCCTAACTTTTCATTAGGATAATTAGCTTCCAACACAGCCTCTCGCTGTGCAGCTAAAATCCTTTCAATTAAATTGTTCTTGACCTCAATGCTCTTGGCATTGATTCGAATAGGTTTCACCCTTTCTTTCCTGCTTAAGGCATCAGCGACTACATTCGCCTTGCCGGGATGGTACCTGATCTCGCAATCATAGTCATTCAAGGTTTCCATCCAACGGCGCTGCCTCATGTTCAACTCCTTCTGGTTGAACAGGTGCTGGAGGCTTTTGTGATCAGAATAAATCACAAATTTAATACCATAAAGGTAATGCCTCCATAATTTTAGTGCAAATACAACGGCACCCAACTCCAAATCATGGGTGGTGTAATTCTTTTCGTGCACCTTTAATTGCCTTGAAGCATAGGCAATAACCTTGCCCTTCTGCATAAGCACACACCCCATGCCTGTGTGCGATGCATCGCAGTAAACTACGAATTCTTCTGTACCTTCCGGTAATGTCAGCACAGGTGCGTTGCTTAGCTTTTGCTTCAGTATTTCGAAGGACTCTTGCTGCTTTGGGCCCTAAATAAACTTTTCTTTCTTCTTGGTCAGGGAAGTCAGGGGCGCAACAATCCTCGAAAAATTCTCAATAAACCTCCTGTAGTATCCTTCTAACCCCAGGAAACTACGAATTTCGGTAGGCGTCTTTGGCTCTTGCCAGTTCATGACTGCCTCTACCTTAGCGGGATCCACTTGGATACCACGCTCACTCACAACGTGACCTAAAAACTGAACCTCTCGTAGCCAGAATTCACATTTCGAGAATTTGGCGTAGAGTTTCTCACGCTGTAGTAATTCGAGAATGCAACGGAGGTGCTTCTCGTGGTCAGCTTGGTTCTTGGAATATATAAGGATATCGTCGATGAAGACTATGACAAATTTGTCCAAATACGGCTTGCAGACGCGATTCATGAGATCCATGAACGCAGCCGGTGCATTTGTGAGCCCAAAAGGCATCACTAGGAACTCGTAATGACCATAGCGAGTCCTAAATGCTGTCTTATGTACATCCTCATCTCTGACCCTTAGCTGATGATAGCCCGACCTCAAGTCGATCTTTGAGAAGTAGCTCGCTCCTTGCAGCTGATCGAACAGATCGTCGATCCTTGGCAAAGGATATCTATTCTTTATGGTAACTTTATTTAGCTCTCGATAGTCGATGCACAACCGCATCGATCCGTCCTTCTTCTTTACAAATAGGACTGGTGCTCCCCAGGGAGATGAACTAGGTCTGATAAAACCTTTCGCCAGCAGTTCATCCAACTGGGTCCTCAGTTCTTTCATTTCCGTTGGAGCTAGCCTGTAAGGTGCTCTTGCTATCGGAGCTGCTCCAGCAATGATGTCTATTCTGAACTCCACTTGTCTATCTGGTGGCAAACCAGGTAGTTCTCCAGGAAAAACCTCGGGATATTCAGAAATGACAGGAAGATCCTCGATCTTCGGCTTAGGTTCTTCTATTATCACCTGAGCCATGTAAATGACACAGCCTCTGTTCAAACACCTAGAAGCTTTGAGCATAGATACATCTTCGGGCAATCCGTACTGTGTATCTCCTCGAATGGTGAGCGATTAACCACTCGGAGTCTTTAATACTATATGCCTTTTGCCGCAAATGATTTGGGCCTGATTACGGGATAACCAGTCCATGCCTAGGACTATGTCGAAACCCGCTAGTTTGAAGGGAAGTAGAGATAGAGGAAAAGAATGGTTCTTAATGGACATTTCACATCCTTCTAGAACAGTGGAGACGGTTTCTATCGTTCCGTCTGCTAACTCTACCTCGTATTTCATGTCTAGGGTTTTGATCGGCATGTTCAATAGTTTACAAAACTTTTGGTCTACAAAGGACTTATCAGCGCCAGAATCGAAAAGTACTCTTGCAAATATATTATTTACGAGAAAAGTACCTGTAAGCACATTGTCGTTCTGTACTGCCTCCTTTGCATCCATGCGGAAGACTCTAGCATTAGTCTTCTTTGTCTCCTCCGGTTTCCTGGCATTCTTAGGGCAGTTGCTCTTGATATGCCCCTTTTCGTTGCAACCATAGCAGGTTGCATCCTTGATCTTCTTGCATTCCACAGTCTTATGATCCTTAGACTTGCACAGTCCACAGGAAGGAGTCTTTGGTTGTGACTGTGAATTCGATGCAAACCTGCACTTCCCAGAGTGGGGTTTCTTGCAGATTTTGCAGTTGGGCCTTTCACCAGCTTGCCCATCTTTCTTTGCCTCCGACCCTCTTTTGCCTTCACCGTTTCCACGGTGCTTCTTCCCTGATCTTCGTGAGGTATCATCCTCACGTTTTCTCTTCTCAGCCTCCTTGCTCCTTAGTGTCCTCAGACGGACAGCGTCTAAGGTGAGAGACAAGGAGAGGTCAGTAACTGACCTGAAGGTCGTCGGCCGGGAGGCCTTTACACTCGCCTTTATCGCAGGCTCCAAGCCCCCAATGAAACGGGCGATTCTTCTAGACTCTGGTGTCACAAGGTACGGAACCAGGCGAGACATCGTATTGAAGCTCGTCAAATAAGCCTGGCAGTCCAGGTTCGTCATTACCAGTGACACAAAGTCAGCCTCGATCTTCTCAACCTCATGCTGAGGGCAGTAGTTCTCCTTAATGAGAGCAATAAATTCCTCCCATGTCATCTTGTATAAAGCAGACTTACCTGATGCCTGCACCAACGCTCTCCACCATGCCAGGGCCTCGCCCTTAAATGACTGGGACACATACTTCACCACATCCCTCTCTGCACACCCGCTGATGTCCACAATAGTGTCCATCTCATCTAGCCAGGTGATACAATCAACAGCACCTTTCTCCCCTGTAAATTCCCGGGGCTTACAAGATACAAAGTATTTGTAGGTGCAACCCTTAGCATTTGATGCATTAGTATATTCCCTATCGCGATGAACGCTGTTCTCAGTGGACGAGTGTTTGTCGTCATCTTTCTTGGGTTGAGAGGGTGGTTTGGAGTGTGTCTTTGGTTTAGAGGGTGGTTTTGATACGGTTCTGCCTTGGGACTCAGTATATTGACGATCAAGAGCTGCCTGAACAGCATTGTCAATCAGAGCCTTTAGCTGTGCGCCTGTCAGATGCACTGGCGCATTGTCGTAGTCATCTTCATTTGTATGGCTGTTCTCTCCATTGGGATCCGCCATTGTAACTTGAATCTGCTACAGAAGATAACAAAATTTTATTCAGGAGATTATTATATATTTGTCTTTTATGACAATTTGTCAACCATGGTAACAGAGACCATATTGGGTTAACTGATTACTTCATTAAATATTAGGATTTGAATATATCCTATTTCAGCTATATCGATAATATTGGCGGCATAAAGCCTAATCACGAGGATGTTTTATAATATTAGCCGAGATTTCAGAGAATCAAAGGCATAGAGATTTGAACCGTAGTTCTTTTATCTCTTTCTGACAGAGAGTCATAGACCACCACTGCCTTTTTGTCTTTATAAGACAATTATTATGGCCCATAGGCACTACACCTCTAATGGATGTTTCAATATGGTTGGCCCGTAGGCACTACATCACTAATGGATGTTTTAATAAGATTGGCCCGTAGGCACTACATCACTAATGGATGTTTTAATAAGATTGGCCCGTAGGCACTACATCACTAATGGATGTTTTAATAAGATTGGCCCGTAGGCACTACATCACTAATGGATGTTTTAATAAGATTGGCCCGTAGGCACTACATCACTAATGGATGTTTTAATACGATTGATCACTTGCATAGGTGATTTAACCCACGATTTATAAATCATTTAGTTGGGCTTTGAAATCCTTAAAGGATTATTGTATAAGAATGACGCACGTGATTTTAACGAATCACATCTGCCATGGTTGTTAACATGCTTGCAGCGGTTAACAAGGAATCTGAATCTTTTAATTAAGTCCTACCATCTTGACCGGATCTTAAAAGACACCAGGCTAGGTTTCACTCGTAAGATTTCTTTATTTAGGCAGATCAATTTAAAAGGATTGGTTTTGATTTATTTTATACATATTAAAACAAAACTCATAACATACATTCCAAAATCTCAAATACAATCACATATTGCCCTAAACGGGTCTTTCAAATAGTACATACCTCCATAGAGGTTTAAAATAAGTGACAAGTCCACGCAGGGACTAATACAAGATAGGTGTCCATGTAAGGACTAAAAGATAAGTCCACGTAGGGACTGAAATACGATAAGTGTCCACGCAGGGACTTATTTCAAAATAGAAATTACATTAGTACAACTATTAAGGGCTAATGGTCACGTTTCTTCTTTTTGCCCTTTAGTAGGTTCGCCAAGCCTTTGAGAAATCCTCGGTGGCTTTTCTTCTCTTCCTCGAACTCTCTCTCCACACGATCTAGTCGATGGAGTATCTCTTCCTGTTCAGGAGGAGAGAAACGTGGTTGTGGCGCTTGTTGCGGGACTGGGGGTCTGGGAGGTATTGGATACCCATGAGCTGAGTAGTCCGGTGGTCCCATGTTCCCATGAGCTCCGTCGGGGTAGCGCGCATTATATCTAGCCGACACCACATATGGGTCGCGTTCATAATTGTAGTTGTATTGTGCTTGTGACGGTTCAAACGGGTTGTAAGCCGTTGGACCCGTGTAAGCAGGTATGGGTTGGTCATACCCAAATGGTGGCGAATTTGCTGCAGCTGGTGCGGAGTTCGCCTCCTGTATAGGACTTGAAGGTCCTTCTTCTTGTAGTGGCGGATAGTGGCTACTACTAGAGTGTCGAGGGGTGCTGAAGTGGATACCCCCTCCTCCTCGTGTGGACATACGAGCATTTGTCCTCCTACGCCTTGGCGGATCAGGCATTACTGGTTGCGCCGGTGGCGGAGGTGGTGGCGTAACTGCCTCAAAACGTGAATCCTCAGAGGGATCCTGTGGATGTCGCGGTTGTTGTGATGTCTGTTGAGGTGGCGTGTAGTACCACTCATGTCGGTCGAACAACGCTTGGAAACTGTCTGGTCCCTGATAGGGTGTGCCATGGAAGGATGACCCATCAGAGACTTCTATCGGATGCGTGGGCGTACCATGAGCAGGTTCAGTTGGATCAGTATCTTCATCCATATGGTCTTCGGAGAAGTGATCTTGTGGCCCTAATGGAACAAAGCCTGAAGGTTCCTGTATGTAGTCAGCCGGATTAAACTGACCTATGAAGTATGGAGTAGGGTCGTCGTAATTTCGGTGCGATACCGAACGTTGTAGAGGTATGAAGGAAGGTTGTGGGTTGTTGGGATCATTTTCTGAGTTTGGCCCAAAGGAGTGCCGGTATGATGGCGTCGAGCTGTGCGAGGTGGAATGCCTCGCAGGTTCGTAGAGATCTCTTCGTCGTTGTGGTTCTTCGCTCCTTGTCATTGAAGGAGGTCTTGTACCTGACGGTCCAGCTTCGTGATCGTGATGTGTCACGACATCTCCTCTGCCTCTTCTTCCCCTTCCTCTTCCTCGGAATATAACTAGCGGCATGTTTCCTGCTTTATAAAACTTTAAATTCAAATAACAAAAGAAAAGACAAAATTGGAATAACAATTCGAATTTGTCCTAAGTTCTTGTCTAGACTCAAGTATGTGCAATTGTGTCATTGAGATTAAACACAATAGGATAGTGTTTAATTCACTCAACGTTGGCTCTGATACCAACCTGTCACACCCCGAATTCCACGTGTATCACCGGTGGGCCCGGTGGGGGATTTCCGTGACGATGTTGGCAACAATATAGTCAAACCACACAATTATATAAATGCACAGCGGAAGCTTTAAAGATAAATATATACTTCAACCTCTGGTTGTAATATCAAATGTATTACAGAAGTCGAATGTATCCACAGCGGATCAAAATAATAAAATATTGTTCATTCAGATTCGGCATCGAGTTTGCGAGACTATTCGTGATGCTTAGGAAGCTACTACCAGCCAATTTCGTATAGTACCTGCACTTAATCTTTTGGGGAAAAATACGTCAGTTTACACTGGTAAATACGTTCAACTGACACATTTGAAAATGTTTATTAAAATTGATTTGAATGCACAAGGCACAAACTCTTTTATAACTTGGGAAAATTATTAAAATCTTGTGAACGTTTTTCATGTTCTTTTATGCGTTCAGTAGCCCGGGTCGTGCCGGGTTAAAGATTTATAGACACACCACATTGCGTAAAACCGTAGTATAAAAACCAACGGCTACGTCTTTTAATTTAATGTCGACAATATATACCGGGTGTACGCCTACACCGGGATGCCGATGGTCGTGGCCATTTCGTAAAATGATGCCAAGGATATCCGGGACAACGGTCATTAAACCCCCCAAAGGCTTTTAAGAGACAAAACTGTTTAAATGAGCCGATCATATTATCTAATTAACCACCTAAGCGATGGAAAAATATAATGCTCAATCAAGCGGTATTAACATACCGTAACCCAAGCCCATATAGGGGAAATAAGTTAAAGTATTTACCTTTGCAAGTATTATTCCTTAGTTTGATTAAATCACCGATAGCTTTTACTGGGCTCCTAATCTGGAACGAAGGTTTTAATTAACCTCTTAGAATCCTAACGGGTCTTTATATTGGCCGTAGCCTAGACCGGTTGGTTCCGGAATATAAATATGGTTTAATCGCGCGAAAAGGCGAAAACCGAGAATGGAATGTGACTCTGCCCCAAACAAGTTCAGAGACTTGTTTTATATGGGTTCAAGGTTCACACTCAGGATTTTGGGGTTCAAATAATATAATTTGACCCGTATCGGCTAATTTATGAAAACTAGTTTCATAAGCCGAACCGTGCGCGCAATAGGCGAAACGGTTAACCATGAGAGTCTTACGCTTATTTCCTGAGTCAATATGCCTTAAAGAGGTTGTGGTATCAGTAGGATACCTTCCGTGATGCCCGTAACGAGTTTAAGTTAATATTACGCCCCGTAGGGGTTTTTCGGCCATTTTAAAGACTTTTAAAGGGCTTTTCGAGTTCTACAGGAAATCTGAGTTTCCCGAACAGTTTATAAAGTCTAAAATACTTTATTTATTATTTAAAATCAGTAGCAACTGGAATCGGGTCAAAAGACCTTGTAGAACTCATGTTTTGGCCAAAAAGGGCATATTCGGTATTTACCGAACCGTAGCCATAACCGCAGGTTATGAGCAAGGTAAAAATTATTAAAAATCTCTAAAATTCCCAAAATATTATTTTATAACAGTGGGTAAAAGTTTTGGTGACGAAATCTTGGTTTAGATAGGTGTTATGCTAATTGCGCCGTTTATTACAAAAGTTTACTTTAATTGCGCTATTTAGCATAACTCTCATTCTAGACCTCGGATTGACGTGAAACTTTAAGGACATGCTTATAATTTAATAAGAAAAGTTCTGGTCCATTCACGTGTCCGAAATACTCGTTTTATTTTCAAAATGGCGTTACGGTCAACTTTTAGGCGATTAACGGAAATGCGCAAAAGACTCGGATAACTCATGAACCGATCACAGAGGTTTATACCATCATGTAACCTGGTCCTAAGAGAGTCCTAAGGTATATCTATACCTCACTAAAACGGGTCAGAACTGAAGTCAATGCAAAAGTCAAACTTTTGCGACCTTCGGCTCCGAACCGGGTCAATATAGCAAATGGTCGATTCAAACGAGCGTAAACAAGTTTATATTCTTAATATCATGTTTTGTGATCATCAAAACAGGTTTCATAACATATACATTACAGATTATGTACAAAACGGCAAAATAGCTTTCTGTTGACTTTTTAGGTGCACGTTTGACTCGACATTTGACATAGTTAGAGTGATGATCAGAGGGAACCCTTTTAGGGGTTTGTTACCCACATAAATACCAACTCATAACTATCTTTGATTCGTCATAAGACTGAACCATCTGTGAGTTATCGCAAAGTCAACCGATAGTTACGACGGATTGACTTTCAAGCTATAACTATGGAAATATGAAACCACAAAGGGTTAGACCACTTACAGAAGTTTAAGGCAAGACTTAAGAGCACAGAGGAACACTTTAGAGCTCTTGGAATGATCAGATGAGTGTGTTTGAGGTGTGGTGAACATATGCTCACAATGTGGCTATTTATAGTGTTCAAAAGGCCTTTAGATCATCACAACTCATTCTACAACTGAGTATGGATGATGGGCAGGTGTCCCTAAGTGTTATGGGTCGAGTAGGGGGCGCCCATGCTTCATTAATTGAAGATTTGATCGTTCACAAGCTCAAAAGGCAAGTTTGTCCAAACATTCTGCATCTAGGCGTCCCACGCGGCCCGCATGGGAGTTCCATGCATGTTTAATGCGGGTCGCCTGAGATTCAAATTTCAGGCGCGTATCTTAGGTGGCTCGCGGCCCGCCTCAACTTAGGCCAAAACATCACTCGGGCCGCGAGAGGTTAAAATTTCAGAATTTTTGAATCTTTTGTAATGATGACAAAATCTGGTAATTAATAACGAAATCTTTCGTAATGATTTACCTGACCTTTCGGGTTTGAAGGGGTAACTTTGCGGTTTGGCCCTCGGTTAATTACAACTAAGGACCTCGTGTTATTTACCCGCGTTGTTAAGTCCCTATTTAGTTTATTAATTATTCAGAAAGCCTTAACTTTCATTATTGACGCTTTTAACCCTTCTCCTACGAATTCGATCGTAACTTTCTCGTTTCATAACGAAACTTCACGAAATTTATATATTATATTTTAGTGAGTGTACAATACCGTTACAAAGCCTTGGGAACGTCAAAGGGTCACTCAGAGGTATAATTAAACATGTTGACACGGTTAACCCCTGTAGCTTGTAATCTCTCACTTTCTTTCGCGTTTCGCTTCGGTACGATCTATGATTTATTCGTTTGAAGGTTCAAGCATTATTTAGGGTTACTATACAGTATATTTACCCTTGTTGACATTTATAACCCTCGAATTTATATACTTTCAAGGTTTGTCAAAATTTGTCCTTTATTTAATATAAATGCCACGTGTAATCAAATGACACGTGTTAACACATTATTGGACGCAAAAATTTGAGGTGTTACAGGTCTTTTCGGATGTGTATAGATTATCGCGAGCTCAACAAGGTGACGGTCAAGAACCGTTATCCTTTGCCTCGTATCGACGACCTGTTTGACCAGCTGCAAGGGTCAAATTTCTATTCTAAAATCGACTTAAGGTCGGGATATCATCAGGTACGAGTTAGAGAGGAGGATGTTCCCAGACAGCTTTTCGGACGCGGTATGGTCACTATGAGTTTTTGGTTATGCCGTTTGGGTTGACCAATGCCCCAGCGGTCTTCATGGATCTCATGAACCGCGTGTGCAAACCGTACCTGGACGACTTCGTTATTGTCTTCATCGATGACATCTTGATTTACTCCAAGAGCCAGGAGGATCACGAGCGGCATTTACGTCTTATCTTGGAGCTCCTGAGGAAGAAGCAGCTTTACGCGAAGTTTTCTAAGTGTGATTTTTGGATTCGGGAAGTGCACTTTCTTGGGCATATTATCAACGAGATGGGTATACATGTGGATCCTGCGAAGACTGATGCTATTAGGAATTGGGCGGCGCCAAAGAATCCCTCGGAGGTGCGACAATTCCTGGGTCTTGCAGGGTACTATCGTCGGTTTATTCAGGATTTCTCGAAGATTGCTCAACCTCTCACCTCCTTGACGCAGAAGAATGTGGTTTATTCTTGGGGAACAAAACAGGAGGACGCTTTTCAACTTTTGAAACAGAAACTATGTAGCGCGCCGATCCTATCTCTACCAGATGGTACCGAGGATTTGGTGGTTTATTGTGATGATTCGATTCAGGGTCTCGGTTGCGTGTTGATGCAACGCGAGAAGGTGATAGCTTATGCTTCTCGTCAGTTGAAGGTGCACGAGAAGAACTATACGACTCACGATTTGGAGTTAGGAGCTGTGGTTTTCGCATTGAAGATCTGGAGGCATTATCTGTACGGTACCAAATGCACCATCTACACCGATCACAGAAGCCTTCAGCATATCTTCGACCAGAAAGAATTGAATATGCGGCAACGTCGTTGGATAGATCTTTTGAACGATTACGAGTGTGCCATCAAGTATCACCCCGGGAAAGCTAATGTTGTGGCTGATGCACTTAGCCGAAAGGAGACGAAGCCTAAGCGCGTTCGTGCTCTGCAGCTTACTATTCACTCTGGTTTACCAGCTCAGATTCGTTCTGCTCAGATCGAAGCCTTGAAGGAAGAGAACATCGAGGCCGAGTGCTTGCGGGGTATGGAAAAACGATTGGAGAAGAAGTCTGACGGCATTTATTACTTTATGGAGCGGGTATGGGTTCCTCTGTATGGTAAACTTCGAGAACTTGTGATGGATGAAGCGCACAAGTCACGATATTCTATCCATCCGGGATCGGATAAGATGTATCAGGATCTTAAAGGTTTGTATTGGTGGCCGAATATGAAAGCTCTCATCGCCACATACGTGAGTAAATGCTTGACATGCGCTAGAGTCAAAGCAGAGCATCAGAAGCCTTCGGGTCTACTTCGGCAGCCAGAGATACCCACATGGAAGTGGGAACAGATTGCCATGGATTTCGTTACAGGGTTACCGAGAACTCAGGCTGGAAACGACACTATTTGGGTGATTGTTGACCGTCTCACGAAGTCAGCACATTTCCTGGCAATCAAAGAAACAGACAAGTTTTCTCAGTTGGCGGCAGTATACCTTAAAGAAGTGGTGTCTAGACACGGGGTGCCAACTTCTATCATCTCAGATCGAGATCCGCGTTACACTTCTGAATTATGGCAGTCAATGCATAAATCGTTCGGTTCCCAACTCGATATGAGTACTGCCTATCACCCACAGACGGATGGTCAGAGCGAGCGCACCATTCAGACACTTGAAGACATGTTGCGGGCGTGTGTGATTGATTTTGGGAAGGGGTGGGAGAAACACTTGCCATTGATAGAGTTCTCCTACAACAACAACTACCATACAAGTATTCAGGCAGCTCCGTTCGAAGCACTGTATGGGCGAAAGTGTCGTTCTCCTCTCTGTTGGAATGAGGTGGGTGACAGTCAGATCACAGGTCCTGAACTCGTGCTGGAAACTTCGGAAAAGATTGTGCAGATCAGGAATCGTATGGCAGCGGCGCGTGATCGCCAGAAAAGCTACGCCGATAAGCATAGAAAACCTTTGGAATTTGAAGTTAATGATCGGGTTTTGTTGAAAGTCTCGCCGTGGAAGGGCGTTGTACGCTTCGGGAAGCGTGGCAAGCTTAATCCACGCTACGTTGGGCCATTCAAAATCCTGGAGCGGATTGGTAAAGTCGCTTACAAGCTTGAGTTACCTGCTGAGTTGGGTAATGTTCACGATGTCTTTCACGTTTCTCAGCTAAAGAAGTGTCTGGTTGATGAGACACTAGTCGTGCCATTTCAAGAGCTCAAGATTGATGAAAAGCTACAGTTCGTTGAAGAGCCTATTGAGATCATGGATCGGGAGGTCAAGGTGCGTAAACACAGTCGAATTCCGGTTGTTAGGGTCCGTTGGAATTCAAGGCATGGACCAGAGTTCACATGGGAGCGAGAGGATCAAATGAAGCTCAAATATCCACACCTTTTTCCCCGAAGACAAAGCGGGAACTAGTAAAGCTGGTGAATTTCGGGACGAAATTCCTCTTCAAGTTGGGGAGGATGTGACACCTGAGCAAAATCCGCAACAATTGTGAATTCTCACTTCACCTCTCTATGCATACTTGTCAAATTTCGGGACGAAATTTCTTTCAAGTTGGGGATGATGTGACAACCCGAATATTTAAGGTTAGCATTACTCGAAACCCCGCAACTTTTAGCGTGTGTTTTTATGTTTATATGCCTGCATTGCGTATCACTACCTGATCACGTACATTTAATTGACTAACTGTACATGATTGCGTACGTTTAACTAATTAATCTTCCGCGCGTCGTGCAACTGATTTAGAAAAACTAAACCTTGGGGTGTGTGCTTATGGGCCACTTATCAATATAGGCATGGACTAAACAAGCCCATTACACGCCTTGTGTAACTTCATTAGGATTTCGGCCCAAAGCATTGATCACCGGCCCACTTGATTAAGGAAACATGAATCGGCCCACTTGTTTAAGTATTAACCTTATAAAGATGATTGAACGTAAACACTTTGTAAAATCCTTAATCACAACAACAAACCCTACCCCCACAAGTGTATCGGCAGTAGCAGCCCCTCCATCTCATCATATCAATCGATCAACCTAGATTCTTGGTTAGTAAATTATATTTGTTGACTGTTATGATTGTGTATTATTGTTCATAGGTAGCAACTCGGCCCGATGATATATACATGTTTTCGTAATGTGTTTTGCCATAGATTCAATGTGTTGTGAATTAGTGATGGGTTGTTATGTATGTAATCTAGGAGAGGGTGTCAATCAGTTAGCATATTGTTCTTCGTGTAAATTACATCTTGTTCTAGGAAGGGAATATTCATGATTTCATATGTTCTTGATGATTAGCCGAGAGTATGCTTGTTGATTGTTTATAACGTTGGCCGAGAACATGCTTGTCGATTGCTATTAGGATCCATTATTTCAGTTATCTAGGTGATAAAGATAATGCGATGACATGAGGCTGTTGATGTCCAGATTAAGTTAAGTACGTGATTCAAATGATTGTTAGCCATGATAAATGCTAGTGTGTGTGATGTAAAGCCATGTGCTAGGAACTGCTTTAACTTTTGTGAAGAGGTTGACATGCATAACTGCACATATATTTTGAAAGTATGTGCACATATCGAGTAAAAGGGGGCAGCACATGTCTGCATTTAATTTCTGCCAGTTGGTCCGCACATGATGACCGAACACACCCACATCTATTTAAAATGGGGCCTGACTTAATTGAGCTTACTGATTGAAATTGGGCCAGCAATATTGGGCCGAGCAAACTGCCAAATCAGTGGCCGCATGTGATGTGAATTTGCTGGACAATAAGCGCTTTAGATTTGTCAGAAAATGTGTTCATACGTGCCTTATCTTGGAACCGTATATGTGTGACAGTGAGATTTATTATTGTATTTTGATGTTAAGGGATTGTGGGCCGGTGGATTGGGTGCTTTGAAATGGACCGCATTCATAACCTAATAAACAGTTGATAAGATCTATGAACCAGGTAAATGAGTTAACTAGGTCGGGTGATAAGTTGATAATGGGAACTAAATGTTAGTACATGCAACCAGATGCAAGGATGCTACAGTTAAATGTGTTTCATGATTGCTTATTGCTCGTTGTGTGACGATATGCGTACATACTTTGTGTGAACAATTTGTGACGAAATACGTGTAGACGTGAATACTGAACTATCTATTACTGGTAAATCAGGATAGGACTTACTTAATCAACCGTTAAACAAGTAACATAATCTACCGAGCAATCAAAGGTGAGTTCACTACATTCGAGCATGCGTCCCAGTGGTTGGGGACAGTCAGTGGGTATCCCGTGTAGGGATAAGTCTTTTGGGTAAAAACGGGTATATTGGTTAATATTCTCACCTATCATTCTTGTAAGTCTCTTATATTGTTACCTGGAGGGTAACGGGTATTAGTTGGTAGCGCTACTTAGGTTTGGCACCCTCACACCGCTCCTACAGAGGACGGATGTGAACTAATGACCCAGTCGGGCCCAGTACTGGATAGGAGTACGTGGGAAAGGGCAGTCATGTACTTCAGGAGCCGTCTTGTTCGGAATTGAGATATTAACAATATTACTTGCATTGGTTATTGAACTGTTTTACATACAACTGGTAACAAACGTTTTCTAAAACTGTGAACTCGCCAGCTTTGTCTGATACACTTGTTACATGCTCGCAGGTCGTTAGGTACTTGGGAACAGGAACTTGCTGGCTGGAGGGCGTGAGTGGTCATGGTTGCATTGATGGGTTTATTTATCAAACATTTAATTACTATGGTTGTTCATTATGTTACGTTATCGCTTCCGCTGAACTTGATGGTTTTTGAATTACTTATGTTTGGATTTTATTATTGTTAAATGATGAAACTTTATCTTAAACTTATGGATTCAATGTAATTGGTGGCTCATTACTAGTGGTCACACGCCTAACAGGGACACTCCCTATGTGGTAATTTGAGGGTGTGACATCATACCCCATAGTCTTACTCTAAAGAAAAAAGTAATAATTATGTTTTTTTATATTATTTTATTTTTTAATACTTTTGTTAATTTTTTATATTCTGTTATACTATTATTAGTATTAGCATTAATATCAATATTAATAAATAAATAATCAAGACACTTTATTATAAACACGAAAGTGAAAAGGTTCATTATAAATAAATAAATAAATAACGAGTCTATAATAAAAAAGTAAACGTGCAAACATTAAATCAGTTAATCACTTAGGTCG
Organism: Helianthus annuus; assembly: GCF_002127325.2. Classification (NCBI taxonomy): domain Eukaryota; kingdom Viridiplantae; phylum Streptophyta; class Magnoliopsida; order Asterales; family Asteraceae; genus Helianthus; species Helianthus annuus. The sequence goes on from NC_035443.2 coordinate 9,105,511, forward strand.
GCAAAACCACTTTCACGACGGTAAAGTTAGGTATATAATTCTAGACGCCACCAATGCATTGTCTCTCATCCAATGAAAAAGGACTCACCATAATACCCGCATCACCATCCGAGATTGTCTTCAAGTTTGGGAAGATTAATGTGGGTCTAAAGTACATCGGCTCCTTAAACTTTTCTTCAAAAAACGAGAATACGAAATCTTTAATGGCTGGCGGGAAGGTAGTCCAAACCCCATCGATGAATAAGCCATTGATACGGTTGTTGCTTGTATTAGCGTTAACCACGGTATGGAAGTAGCTCGTGTTCTCGTCTCCATCCTTTGCCCATCGAACCCTGGATTTTTGCTTGAGGTCTATAAGTTTAATCTTATCCGTATCCATAATAAAACCTTTGCATCCCGCCCTTTCCTGCAATTCCTCCCCGGTGAGAGGTCTAGTTTCGGCTAAAAGTTCCAGCGCATCAAGGCATTCCAAATTTCTAGCATACAAATCGTTCTTTGCCAACTTATAGTTATTTACCCACTCTTTTAGGCGTCGTTTTACCCATTTTAGTTTGGTGGCCCAAGCAAGATCCGAGGGCCGTCAAATCTAAAACTAGAAAAAAGGGCCGTTACATAGTCGTTCATGTTGGCGGTAATTCCTGACACATCACAAGTCGGTGATGTGAAAGGTAACAAAGGAGTTCAAGTCACAAGTCGGTGAACTTGAGGGATCAATGTTGACAAGTTGGTCATAATTGGTTAAGTTTCCTAATTACATTATAATTATAGTTGGTAATGTCTTGGTCACCAAGTTAGGGTTATATGATAATGTCTTGGTCACCAAGTTAGGGTAAGTCTATATAAACCAAGGTAGGGTTAGGCATTATTAAGATAAGTGACAAGAGAAGAGATAAACCGAGTTATGGTTTTATGAGTTATTTTAATCAAGTTTTTTGAGTTATATTTTCTTGGTTATAATAAAAGTTCACGGAGAGTTATTCCATTCGTTCTTGTTCTTGTGTTTGATCATTCGATTGGGACTTGAATTGGTATCAGAGCCAAGTTCAAGAACCTTAATCGAACAAGCCGCCGTCGTCGGAAGAAGTCGCCGTCGCCGGGGAAGACATTGCAGTCACGGTCGTGGAGTTCCGATTGAGCTAAGTCGAGTTTAATCGTTGTAGTCTCCACCGTTCGCGTTCTCGTCACCGGGTTTGTTTTTTTTTCTTTGCGATTGAACAAGGAGAGAAGCAAGATTATTGTTTGTTATTCACTCCATCAAATCCAATTTAAATCAACGCTTCTGTTCGCTTTGTAAAGAAATATTGGAGTACAGTGGGTTTTGACTTTTTGGTTGCTTCTTTCTGTCTCTTCTTTATTCAAGAAAAAAGAAAAAAGAATTACAAGTTTTTTCCTTTTATTAAACAAATAGTAAAACAAGAATTGTTTTTCTTATTGAGACAACGTTTAAGAAAAAATAAGTTTATTTATTTTTTGGTTCAATAAGTTTTGGTTTTATTATTTGGGTTGGATAAGCGGGTTCAATTTAGGATTTCTTTTTTATCCGGGTTTTCGAGAGGTATTCGTGATCGGATTTTCGCAAGCAAACGTGTTCGGTTCTGAAAAGTTGTTCAGAAATCAATGACGGACGGGAACAGACCACCACCGGTTGTGGTTAAGGATCAAAGTACCACAACTTTATAGTGTCCAGTGTTAACAAAAACTAATTACAATATTTGGGCGATTCGTATCAAAGCGATATTCAAGGTTTATGGAATACAAAAAGCTTTGGAACCAGGTGAAGAAGAGGTAGAAGCTAAAAAGGATAACATGGCGGTTGCACTTCTACTTCAAGCAATACCCGAAGAGCTCGTGTTTCAGGTAGCTCAGTTTCAGACTGCAAAGGAAATCTGGGAAGCGTTGAAGATACGGTATGTTGGGGTTGAACGGGTTCGAAAGGCAAAGCTTGAGCAACTGGAAAACGAGTTCGAATCCTTGAAGATGAAAGAAACAGAGACAGCTGATTCTTTCGCAGGGAGGATTAGTCAGTTGGTTACCAAGGCGGCCAGTTTGGGAACCACCTATGAAAACAGAAAGCTTACTAGAAAATTGTTAGGTTCCGTTCCAGGGAAGTATGTTCCAATTGTAGCTTCAATTGAATAATTTGTAGATTTGAAGACTATGACGTTTCAGGAAGCGATCGGTAGACTGAAGACGTTCAAAGACATGATTAAGGGTATCGAGTCTTTAGCAGAAAATCAAGGTAATCTAATGTTTGCCAATGGTGAGTCATCCTCGAAATCCAAATCCTATGAAAATACGCGGGGGCGTAGGCGAGGTGGTTCAAGTTACCGAGGTAAACGTCAAGACCAGGATGATGAGGGCCAAGATGGAAGTCAAAGCCGAGATGGTCAAGATCATGGGTCTAAACAAACGGGTCAAAGAAGAACTGTCACACCCCGATTTCCACGTGTCACCGGTGGGCCCGGTGTGGGGTACAGTGACGTAGTTGGCATCGTCATAGACAATCAACACAATATAATAATGCACAGCGGAAGCAGAATAGATACATTTCAACTTTTAAATAAATTGCAATAATAAATATCACGGTAGTTGAAACGGATCCACAGGCGGATCAAATACAAATAAGATAAAAATGGTTCAACAGATATTTGTCGTCCGAGCTTGCGAGACTATAGTGGACGCTCTTAGGAAACAGCCAGCCTATTTTCGTATAGTACCTGCACTTAACCTTTTGGGAAAAATACGTCAGTTTACACTGGTAAATACAAATCGACTGACTCATTTTGAAAATGATTGAAAATTGATTTAAATGCACAAGGCATAAATATTTTTATTAACTTGGGATAATTATATAATATAAACTTGTGAACGATTTACATGCACTCGTATCTTTGGTGGCCCGGGATCTGCTGTCCGGGCTAAAGATTAAATGACACACCACATTAAAGAGTTATACACGCCGAGTGTACGCCTACACCCCGTGCTCTGGTCGTGGCCATCTCGTAAGATAATGCCAAGGATATCCGGGACACGGTCAATAACCCCCCAAAGCCTAAAGTAAGACAAGACTGTTTAAACGAGTCACACAAGCTATTCAAGACTGTACACCCATAAGGCGCAGGACTTGTGCGCCCGATCAAGCGGTATTTTAAATACCGTACCCCAAGCCCGTATAGGGAAAATAAGTCAAAATGTATTTACCTGAGCAAGTATGTAACACAAACGGTAAGTGTGGTAGCTTTTACTGGGCCTCCTAATCTGGAACAAAGGTTTATAATAACCTATTAGATTCCTAACGGGTCTTTTATTTAAGCCTAAGCTTTGACCGGTTAGTTTTAAGAATGATACGGTTTACGCACGATCAAGCGAAAGACCGGATAGAATGTGATTTAGACCCGACAAGTTTGAATACTTGTATAATATGGGTATACTAAATACATTCTGGATTTTGAGTTAAAAATGATAACGTTTGACCCGTTTCGGTCAATTTACGCAAACTAGTTACGTAAACCGAACCGAACGCAAAAAGGGCGTTACGGGTAGCCAAAAGAGTCAAATGCAAGTTTCCTGATATAATATGCTTTAAATATGATATAACATCAGTAAGTTATGTTCTATATTGCCCGGAATAATTTTAAACTCAATTTATGCCTTAGAAGGGCATTTTGGTCATTTAAAAGGTTATAAAAGAGTAAAATTAGAAATCTGAGTTTCGGGTTTGGTTCATACAGTAAATATTCTTAGTTTAACATGTTATAATAGTAGGGTATGACCCATATATCAAATTTATCATTTAAAACCAAACTATGCACCATAGGGGTATTTTAGTAAATTCACAAGGGCTAAAAACGCCAAAACTGGAAATCTGAGTTCATATACTTATATTTACTGTTATTACATGAAAATATGCTAAACACATCAGTAGGTATAAGTCTTATATGTTTAAAACGAGTATAACGCTTACTATGCGCTTAAAAACGCTAAAAATGCGATTTAGAGCCGTTTCCGGGTTTATATATGAAAGCTGAGATTTTTATATTTCCAGAAGGCTCAAAATAATTTATTTAACATATAAAATCAGTAGGAAAAGGTTTCGGGTCAAAAGGATGTATAAAACTCGTTTTATGGCTTAAACGGTCAAAACCGACATAAACCGAAATAACTAAGCGATCTAAGATCCGTTCAGCCAAAAATTAATTAAAAATCATCTAAAATCCCAAAATAATATATATCATCAGTTGGTAAAAAGTTTCGTATCAAAACGTGGCCAGAATTGGGTTATATGCGAAAAGGGCCGTTTATGTAACTTAAGAACATAGTTTTACGCTAATGGCCATAACTCAAAATCTGGACCTCCAACTGATCCGAAATTTTCGGTGCAAGTTTATATATTAAAAATAAAGATTTCTACTCTTTCACTTTTCCAAAAATCACGTTTTATATCAAAAAGGGCAAAATAGTCAACTTTTAAGCATAATCGGAAACATGCTAATGAATCGGCTATGTATAGACTCAATCAACAACAATTCCAGAAAGTTTTACCAAAATAAAAATAGTCAAAAATACTTTCCAATACAGATCTCAAACATGCATGTACGAATCCGAATCGATAGTCTACGAATTAGTCGTTTTACAAGACTTTCGGTTCCGATTCGTGTCTATACTATAGATTGTCGAGTTGATCATAGTAAAACACATTCTTATATTCATTATAAAGCTATCTATGACGATCAAACAGATTGCATGTTACTTATATTACCATTTAAGCTATTTTTCTCAAAAATCACTTCTGTTGACTTTTTAGAATCACGTTTGACTCGACAATTAGCATGCATATAGTGGGATTCAGATAGTACCCTTTAGAGGGTTTGTTTCCCACATAAATACCAACATATATCTGGTTTCAATTTGAGAAATGACTGATTGAAACTCGTTTAATCAGAAAGTCAAAGTTTATGAACAAACAGTTTGACTTTTAGCAATAATCAAAGCAAGAACGGATTAGAGATCGAATTAGAAGCTTACAAAGGTCCTATAGATGCTTAGTGAACACTAGGATGCTGCCTTGTCGTCCAGGAATGCTCCAGAAATGCTTGAGGGAAGGTTCTTGCAAGTGAGCTTCTTGGTTACTATGAAAATGTCCAAGAAAATGAGTCTTGATCTGATTTAAAGATGGATCCAGAGCTTTGGAAGTAGCTCACTGTTGTAATAGCCATGCATGGGGTTTAATTGGAGCATTTGGAGGTGGTAACAGCTGGAATGCACACAAGATTCGGACCCAAATAGCTGAAATCACGAGTTACTGCACCTGGGCCTGGGTCGCGGCCCGCGTAAGCCTGTCCAGGCGGGCCGCCTGGCCTCTGTTGCTGTCAAACTTTGCCAAACATTGGCAGTTTTGGTCCCTGTCTTCGCGATTGATGTTTCGGCTCTTTAATTTGACTCGTAAACCCTAAATCTTGGTTTTTAAGAACCTTAGGACATTTACCTACATGGTAATGTCCTCGGATAACTTTGCGCTCAACCGAAAAGCCATGAAATTCGACGTTGACGCTTTTAGTCCTTCAAGTACGGTTTTGGCCATAACTTTCTCATACGTTGACGAAACTTCATGAAATTTTTACCACATATTCTAGTGAGGATATTTTAGCTTCTCAAAGCTTCGGGTCTGCCAAAAGTTCACTCAGAGGTATAAATTAAACATGTTGACACTTTTGGCCCCTATAGTTTGCAATTCCTCACTTTTGTGCAATTTCCACGTCGTATGATCCATGAACCACCCGTTTAAGGTTATAAACATTATGTAGGGTTATCATAGAGTCTATTTATCCATTGTTGACACTTTGGACCCTTACGTTCCATAGTTTTCACCGTTTGTCACTTTTAGTCCCTCTAAAGTTTGTTTTCACATACTGGAACCTTATGACACGTGTCAAGACATTATTGGACGAATTTTTTCGAGGTGTTACATCCTCACCCCCTTAAAAGAAATCTCGACCTCGAGATTTACTGAAACAAATGAGGGTATTTCTCTTGCATCGTGGATTCCACTTCCCACGTGTATTCGGGACCTCTACGGGCATCCCATTTGACCTTTACAATAGGCACGTGCTTCCTTCGAAGCTTTTTCACCTGTCGATCCTCAATCGATAAAGGTTTTTCAACAAATTTTAGACTTTCGTCTATGTGTATATCTGTATGCGGTATAACCAGTGAATCGTCAGCGAAACACTTCTTCAAATTACAGATGTGGAACACATTATGAATTGCACTAAGCTCTTCAGGCAAGTTTAACTTGTAAGCGACTGACCCGACACGTTCGATAATCTCGAAAGGTCCTATATATCTCGGGCTCAGCTTGCCTTTCTTTCCAAATCGCATCACACCCTTCCAGGGCGATACTTTAAGCAATACTTTTTCACCTACATCGAAGTGAAAATCTTTGCGCTTAGGATCCGCATAACTTTTCTGCCTATCCCTGGCAGCTTTCAAACGATCGCGAATCTGAACGATCTTGTCTGTCGTCTCAAAGACGATATCTGGTCCTGACAGTTGGACATCTCCAACTTCTGCCCAACAAATGGGCGATCTACACTTTCTACCGTATAGGGCCTCAAAAGGCGCAGCCTTTATGCTGGAATGGTAGCTATTGTTGTAGGAGAATTCAATCAGTGGTAGGTTCTTATCCCAACTACCACCCAAGTCGATCGCACATGCACGAAGCATGTCTTCCAAGGTTTGAATAGTACGCTCGCTCTGACCATCAGTCTGAGGATGATAAGCCGTACTAAAATTCAAACGAGTGCCCAACGATTGTTGGAAACTCTTCCAAAAATGCGACGTATATCTAGTATCCCTATCAGAGATAATAGATATAGGTATACCATGTAGCGCTACGATCTTATCAACGTATAATTGGGCTAACATATCGGAGCTATACGTCTCCTTGATGGGTAGAAAATGAGCTGACTTAGTCAGTCTATCTACTATGACCCATATGGTATCATTTCCCTTTTTCGTCTTCGGCAACTTGGTGATGAAATCCATTGTCACCATTTCCCATTTCCACTTGGGAATTTCAGGTTGTTGCAGCAAACCTGACGGCTTCTGATGCTCAGCCTTGACTTGCGCACAAGTCAAGCATTTAGCTACATGCTCAGCTACTGACTTTTTCAAACCAATCCACCAGTAGTTTGCTTTCAAATCCTGGTACATCTTATCAGCTCCAGGATGAACGGAATATTTAGAGCTGTGGGCTTCCTGGAGGATAACATCCCGAAGTCCTCCATAAACTGGAACCCATATTCGTCCGTTTAGTCGTAGCATTCCATCTTTGTCGTAGGATAACTGCTCCTCAGTTACTCCCAACTTTTCTGCAGGATAGTTAGCTTCCAGCACAGCTTCCTTCTGTGCAGCTAACACCTTTTCATTCAAATTATTTCTTATTTCAATGCGCTTGGCATTGATTCTGATCGGTTTCACCCTTTCCTTTCTGCTTAAGGCGTCGGCGACTACATTTGCCTTGCCTGGATGGTATCTGATCTCACAATCATAATCATTTAGAGTTTCCATCCATTGCCTTTGACGCATGTTCAATTCCTTCTGATTGAACAAGTGTTGAAGACTCTTGTGATCCGAATAAATGATACACTTGGTCCCATACAAGTAATGTCTCCATAGCTTCAAAGCAAATACAACTGCACCCAATTCCAAATCGTGGGTGGTGTAGTTCTTCTCGTGCACCTTGAGCTGGCGAGAAGCGTAGGCAATGACTTTGCCTTTCTGCATGAGCACACAGCCCATGCCAGTATGTGATGCATCACAATACACCACAAATTCCTCTATTCCATCAGGCAATGTCAACACTGGCGCATTGCTCAACTTCTTCTTCAAGATGTCGAAGGATTCCTGCTGCTTAGGGCCCCAATCGAACTTAATCTTCTTACGAGTCAACGAAGTTAGGGGCGCAGCAATTCTTGAAAAGTTCTCAATAAATCGCCTATAATATCCTGCCAATCCTAGGAAACTGCGAATCTCGGTGGGAGTCTTCGGCTCCTGCCAGTTCATGACTGCTTCTACTTTAGCGGGATCTACTTGGATACCACGCTCGCTTACTACATGTCCAAGGAATTGGACTTCTCGAAGCCAAAATTCACACTTCGAAAATTTGGCATAAAGCTTCTCTTGATGCAGAAGTTTGAGAATACAACGAAGGTGTTTCTCATGGTCAGCTTGGCTCTTCGAGTAGATAAGGATGTCATCAATAAAGACTATGACGAACTTATCTAAATAAGGCTTGCAGACGCGATTCATGAGATCCATGAACGCGGCTGGTGCGTTGGTGAGCCCAAACGGCATCACTAGGAACTCGTAATGTCCATAACGAGTCCTAAACGCTGTCTTGTGTACGTCTTCCTCCTTGACCTTCAACTGATGATATCCTGACCTTAGGTCAATCTTGGAGAAATAGCTTGCTCCTTGCAACTGATCGAACAGATCGTCGATCCTGGGTAACGGATATCTATTCTTAATAGTGACTTTATTAAGCTCACGGTAATCGATGCACAGACGCATCGACCCATCCTTCTTTTTAACGAACAAGATTGGCGCTCCCCAAGGAGATGAGCTAGGCCTAATAAAACCTTTAGCTAAAAGCTCATCCAACTGCGTCCTCAACTCCTTCATCTCCGTTGGTGCCAATCTGTATGGTGCTCTTGCTACAGGTGCAGCGCCTGGAATGATGTCTATCTGAAACTCTACTTGCCTATCCGGTGGCAAACCGGGTAGTTCTTCAGGAAATACTTCAGGATATTCCGAGATAACAGGGATATCCTCAATCTTCAGCTTCGGCTCATCAATGGTAACTTGTGCCATATAAATGACACATCCTTTCTGCATGCATCTGGATGCCTTGAGCATGGACACTTGCTCCGGCAATCCATGATGGGTATCTCCTTGAATAGTAAGTGACTCACCAGACGGAGTCTTCACTATCACCTGCTTTCTGTTGCACAGAATCTGGGCTTGGTTACTCGACAACCAATCCATGCCTATCACTATGTCGAATCCAGCTAGCTTAAAGGGAAGCAAGGATAACGGGAAAGAGTGATTCCTAATGGATATAACACATCCATCTAGAACAGTCGAGGCGGTTTCTATGGTTCCATCGGCTAATTCCACCTCATATTTCACACTTAAGGTTTTAACAGGGAGGTTCAACAATTTACAAAACTTATCATCTACAAACGACTTATCAGCTCCTGAATCAAACAAGACTCTAGCAAAAACATCATTTACAAGAAACGTACCTGTAATGACGTTGTCGTCAAGAACTGCTTCCTTAGCGTCCATTCTGAAGACTCTCGCATTAGTCTTCTTCCCATCATCAACCTTCTTTGCATTCTTTGGGCAGTTTGGCCGAATGTGCCCTTTCTCGTTGCAACCAAAACAAGTTGCATCCTTCATTTTCTTGCAATCCACAGCTTTATGATCTGTGGACTTGCAGATCCCACAACGTTTCTCGAAAGACTGGGATTTAGACTCCTGCCTGCATCTCCCAAAGTGATGCCTCCTACAAACCTTGCATTTGGGTTTTTCACCCGACTGATCTCCTTTCTTGAACCCCGACCCTTTCCTATGGTCGTTGTTTCCCTTGTGTCGTTTCTCAGATCTTCGTGAGGTGTCATCCTCACGTTTCCTTTTGTTCTCCTCCGAGCTCTTCATAGCTCTAAGTCTGACGACATCTTGAGTGAGGGAGAGGGATAGATCAGCTACTGATCTAAATGTAGTAGGCCTTGAAGCCTTGACGCTTGCCTTTATCTCCGGTGCCAGACCCCCAATAAATCGAGCAATCCTACGTGGCTCCGGGGTCACTAGATAAGGCACTAACCGGGATAAAGTGTTGAACGTAGTAAGATACGCTTGACAATCGAGGTTCTTCATAACCAGAGATACAAAATCCGATTCAATTCTTTCGACCTCATGCTGCGGACAGAAATTCTCCTTGATCAGTGCTACAAACTGATCCCATGTCATGCTATACAGAGCGGTCTTTCCAGTAGCTTGTAGAAGCGACTTCCACCATGCTAACGCGTCTCCCTTGAACGACTTGGACGCGTACTTCACAACATCCCTATCAGCACACCCGCTGATATCAACTACAGTATCCATCTCATCAATCCACGTCATACAATCGACGGCTCCCTTTTCCCCAGTGAAATCTCTGGGCTTGCAAGATACGAAATACTTGTACGTATAGGACCTGCTGTGCGTATCATGCTTCATCTTAACTTCTTGCTTTGGGATGCTGCTGTGGTTGGAGGAGTGATTATCATCCTCATCCTTCTTCGGCTCACTCTTTTTAGAAGGTGGCTTACTATGAGCCTCAGAATGAGTCTTGGGCTTTACGTGCGTTACTGTTCGGGTCTTGCTCCGAGTACCGCTAGATTCCCTGAATTGCCTATCCATAGCTTTGGCAACAGCGTTATCTATCAGTGCTTGCAACTCTGCACCGGTGACGTGAATCTTTGCATTATCTGAGTGTTCCCCAGAATGACTGTTGGTCTCCTCCGATTTGGCCATTGTAGCTTTAGGCTACAATAAAGGACAAGGTCTATTTAGAACCTAACAGTATTATCGTTCTAGACGATTTATTAACCATGGTATCAAGAACCTTAGCAGTTAATTTAATAAATTTCATTCAAGCTCTTATTAGCAATCAAGGAATGAAAATATATATATTGGCACCATAGGCCTAGTCACATGGACAATTACTAAATTATAAATTTAGATTTTTATAGGATTATAAATTGTATAATTAAACAAATAATCCTTTACTAGACAGAGAGTCATAAACCACAACTGCCACTATATGACATAGTCATAACCCGTAGGTATCAAGCCATTAATAGACTTGTGTACAGATATAATCTGTAGATAATATATTAAAAAGGGTGACATGTGTGATTTTACGAATCACGCTTAGTCAAGAATGTTAACATGTTCTCAGACGTTAACAGGGAGTTGAATCTTTTCAACCAGGTTTTACCATCATGGCCAGGCCTGTTAATAAGGCATTCAAGCTAGGTTATACCTTACTAAGATTCTTATAAAATGGCAAATCAAATAAAATTGATATTTTCCATTATTTAAATATTAAATTCATGCACATAAATAAAATGAGAAATTCAAATTAACCATTTCAAATTTCAAATAAAGTAACTAGTACATCTTTGCCCTAAACGGGACTTTAATTCAAATAACATGAATAACATGCCCGCGCAGGGGCTAAACAAATAACAACAACAACAAATAAAATAAAACAAACCCACGCAGGGGTTAACAGAACAACATACCCACACAGGGGTAGGATAAGGGAAATATACCCACGCAGGGGTAGAGTACAGGAATAAATGTCCACGCAGGGACATGAGTAATGAGATAACAATCAAAGGATTCAATGATCCTTCTTACTCTTACCCTTGAGTAAGTCAAACACCTTCTTGAACATGCCACTGTTGCGTCGGCGATCAGCTCGCATCTCGTGTTGCAACTCACGTCGCATGCTGTTAATCCCATGCAGGATTTCTTGAACCTGCGGCGGCGACATCATAGGCGCCGGTGGCGGTGGCTGGTACTGCTGCGGCTGCGGTGGCTGTGGCTGCTGGTAACCCGGAGGATAACCAAAAGTAGACTGCCCAGTAGCCCAAGTGTCTCCAAGTGGACCACTAGGTGGGAGCGAGCTGTAGTTTACAGCTTGCCAATAAGGGTCTCCTGTGTAATCGTAACCCTGAGGGAAAACCTGCTCGAACGGGTTAAACTGGGCTGCGCTAGCATAAGCCGGAATCGGCTCTCCATAGTTCTGCGGCGGCAGAGGCGGGATCGGTACTGAAGTGACCTCCGATACGGGATGCGGAGACTCCCCCGTCTCAGACTCCTCGTGAAGAGGCGTGTAGCGGCTGCTACCCACATGTGGAGGGGTGCCTATGCGAATCCCTCCGCGCGTAGACATACGCGCGTTCCTCCTTGGCCTCTGAGGCGGAGGAGGTAAAACTGGTGGTGGCGGTGGCGACGGAGTGATCACGTCGCGCCAGAGGGCCTCAGATAGGTCCTGCTGCAAGGGCGGCTGCTGAAGCTGCTGCTGCTGAGAGTGGTGCTGCGAGTGCACCGGCGAACCATGGCGAGACTGGAGCATCGGAGAGTTGTGGTGGCTGGGGGTGTAATACCAATCGTGCTGCCGAAATCTCTCCTGAAAGCTGTCCACACCATTGTAGGGTGATCCCCTAAATGGTGACCCATCCGATATCTCGATGGGATGGTTAGGCGTACCTGACGGCGGCAGTGAAGGGTCCGTGTCCTCGTCAACTTCCATCTCGTGATCACCAGGAAAGTGGTCCTCCGGTCCTAGTGGGTTATGACCCACTGGCTCATCCACAAAAGCATCAGGGTTATACAGACCCTGGTAAACTGGTGCTGGGTATTGGTGAGGTGACTGATGGAGAGGTATATAAGATCCATGGGAACCATGGGGCCCATTCTCCGAGTGGGGCCCAAATGATTGGGGTAGTGATGGCGAAGTGCTCATAGACACCGAGTGTCTAGCCGGCTCGGCGAATGATCCCCAAAGATCATTGGCTGCAGTGCGGTGCGTAGCTGACGGAGCTCGTCTGTGTGAGGGTCCTGCCTCATGATCGTGCGATGTAGCGAATCCTCCTCGTCCTCGCATACGTGGCGGCATGATGAACCTGTCAAAAATTAAACAAGTTGCACAACAAAATACATAAGACAAAGCTAATAATAAAAACAAAGATAAAATAAACGAAATGTCGAACATTTCCTAAGTTCTTTGTCTAGACTCGAAAATCGAGGATTGTGCAATTGTGTAACTGAGATTAAACACAAAGGACTAGTGTTTAATTCACTCAGCGTTGGCTCTGATACCAACCTGTCACACCCCGATTTCCACGTGTCACCGGTGGGCCCGGTGTGGGGTACAGTGACGTAGTTGGCATCGTCATAGACAATCAACACAATATAATAATGCACAGCGGAAGCAGAATAGATACATTTCAACTTTTAAATAAATTGCAATAATAAATATCACGGTAGTTGAAACGGATCCACAGGCGGATCAAATACAAATAAGATAAAAATGGTTCAACAGATATTTGTCGTCCGAGCTTGCGAGACTATAGTGGACGCTCTTAGGAAACAGCCAGCCTATTTTCGTATAGTACCTGCACTTAACCTTTTGGGAAAAATACGTCAGTTTACACTGGTAAATACAAATCGACTGACTCATTTTGAAAATGATTGAAAATTGATTTAAATGCACAAGGCATAAATATTTTTATTAACTTGGGATAATTATATAATATAAACTTGTGAACGATTTACATGCACTCGTATCTTTGGTGGCCCGGGATCTGCTGTCCGGGCTAAAGATTAAATGACACACCACATTAAAGAGTTATACACGCCGAGTGTACGCCTACACCCATTGCTCTGGTCGTGGCCATCTCGTAAGATAATGCCAAGGATATCCGGGACACGGTCAATAACCCCCCAAAGCCTAAAGTAAGACAAGACTGTTTAAACGAGTCACACAAGCTATTCAAGACTGTACACCCATAAGGCGCAGGACTTGTGCGCCCGATCAAGCGGTATTTTAAATACCGTACCCCAAGCCCGTATAGGGAAAATAAGTCAAAATGTATTTACCTGAGCAAGTATGTAACACAAACGGTAAGTGTGGTAGCTTTTACTGGGCCTCCTAATCTGGAACAAAGGTTTATAATAACCTATTAGATTCCTAACGGGTCTTTTATTTAAGCCTAAGCTTTGACCGGTTAGTTTTAAGAATGATACGATTTACGCACGATCAAGCGAAAGACCGGATAGAATGTGATTTAGACCCGACAAGTTTGAATACTTGTATAATATGGGTATACTAAATACATTCTGGATTTTGAGTTAAAAATGATAACGTTTGACCCGTTTCGGTCAATTTACGCAAACTAGTTACGTAAACCGAACCGAACGCAAAAAGGGCGTTACGGGTAGCCAAAAGAGTCAAATGCAAGTTTCCTGATATAATATGCTTTAAATATGATATAACATCAGTAAGTTATGTTCTATATTGCCCGGAATAATTTTAAACTCAATTTATGCCTTAGAAGGGCATTTTGGTCATTTAAAAGGTTATAAAAGAGTAAAATTAGAAATCTGAGTTTCGGGTTTGGTTCATACAGTAAATAATCTTAGTTTAACATGTTATAATAGTAGGGTATGACCCATATATCAAATTTATCATTTAAAACCAAACTATGCACCATAGGGGTATTTTAGTAAATTCACAAGGGCTAAAAACGCCAAAACTGGAAATCTGAGTTCATATACTTATATTTACTGTTATTACATGAAAATATGCTAAACACATCAGTAGGTATAAGTCTTATATGTTTAAAACGAGTATAACGCTTACTATGCGCTTAAAAACGCTAAAAATGCGATTTAGAGCCGTTTCCGGGTTTATATATGAAAGCTGAGATTTTTATATTTCCAGAAGGCTCAAAATAATTTATTTAACATATAAAATCAGTAGGAAAAGGTTTCGGGTCAAAAGGATGTATAAAACTCGTTTTATGGCTTAAACGGTCAAAACCGACATAAACCGAAATAACTAAGCGATCTAAGATCCGTTCAGCCAAAAATTAATTAAAAATCATCTAAAATCCCAAAATAATATATATCATCAGTTGGTAAAAAGTTTCGTATCAAAACGTGGCCAGAATTGGGTTATATGCGAAAAGGGCCGTTTATGTAACTTAAGAACATAGTTTTACGCTAATGGCCATAACTCAAAATCTGGACCTCCAACTGATCCGAAATTTTCGGTGCAAGTTTATATATTAAAAATAAAGATTTCTACTCTTTCACTTTTCCAAAAATCACGTTTTATATCAAAAAGGGCAAAATAGTCAACTTTTAAGCATAATCGGAAACATTCTAATGAATCGGCTATGTATAGACTCAATCAACAACAATTCCAGAAAGTTTTACCAAAATAAAAATAGTCAAAAATACTTTCCAATACAGATCTCAAACATGCATGTACGAATCCGAATCGATAGTCTACGAATTAGTCGTTTTACAAGACTTTCGGTTCCGATTCGTGTCTATACTATAGATTGTCGAGTTGATCATAGTAAAACACATTCTTATATTCATTATAAAGCTATCTATGACGATCAAACAGATTGCATGTTACTTATATTACCATTTAAGCTATTTTTCTCAAAAATCACTTCTGTTGACTTTTTAGAATCACGTTTGACTCGACAATTAGCATGCATATAGTGGGATTCAGATAGTACCCTTTAGAGGGTTTGTTTCCCACATAAATACCAACATATATCTGGTTTCAATTTGAGAAATGACTGATTGAAACTCGTTTAATCAGAAAGTCAAAGTTTATGAACAAACAGTTTGACTTTTAGCAATAATCAAAGCAAGAACGGATTAGAGATCGAATTAGAAGCTTACAAAGGTCCTATAGATGCTTAGTGAACACTAGGATGCTGCCTTGTCGTCCAGGAATGCTCCAGAAATGCTTGAGGGAAGGTTCTTGCAAGTGAGCTTCTTGGTTACTATGAAAATGTCCAAGAAAATGAGTCTTGATCTGATTTAAAGATGGATCCAGAGCTTTGGAAGTAGCTCACTGTTGTAATAGCCATGCATGGGGTTTAATTGGAGCATTTGGAGGTGGTAACAGCTGGAATGCACACAAGATTCGGACCCAAATAGCTGAAATCACGAGTTACTGCACCTGGGCCTGGGTCGCGGCCCGCGTAAGCCTGTCCAGGCGGGCCGCCTGGCCTCTGTTGCTGTCAAACTTTGCCAAACATTGGCAGTTTTGGTCCCTGTCTTCGCGATTGATGTTTCGGCTCTTTAATTTGACTCGTAAACCCTAAATCTTGGTTTTTAAGAACCTTAGGACATTTACCTACATGGTAATGTCCTCGGATAACTTTGCGCTCAACCGAAAAGCCATGAAATTCGACATTGACGCTTTTAGTCCTTCAAGTACGGTTTTGGCCATAACTTTCTCATACGTTGACGAAACTTCATGAAATTTTTACCACATATTCTATTGAGTATATTTTAGCTTCTCAAAGCTTCGGGTCTGCCAAAAGTTCACTCAGAGGTATAAATTAAACATGTTGACACTTTTGGCCCCTATAGTTTGCAATTCCTCACTTTTGTGCAATTTCCGCGTCGTATGATCCATGAACCACCCGTTTAAGGTTATAAACATTATGTAGGGTTATCATAGAGTCTATTTATCCATTGTTGACACTTTGGACCCTTACGTTCCATAGTTTTCACCGTTTGTCACTTTTAGTCCCTCTAAAGTTTGTTTTCGCATACTGGAACCTTATGACACGTGTCAAGACATTATTGGACGAATTTTTTCGAGGTGTTACAAGAACCAATGATCTCCAAAAAGGAAGGAAAGATAGACCACAGGTTCAGTGTTACCGTTGTGATAACTTTGGTCACTTCGCGTCAGGATGTCCGGATCGTTTGAAGAAACAAGATGAAGCTAACTTAGCTAAAAACGATGATTTTGATCCATCATTATTCATGCTGAGATGTGATCAAGAGACGGTTTTTCTAAATGAAGAATGGGTGAATCCAAAGCGTTTCGAGACCGAGCCAATGGAGAAAGACACTTGGTATCTCGACAACGGAGTATCAAATCACATTACGGGTAATCGAGCTTATTTCTTTGAACTTAATGAGCGTGTCACGGGAAAGGTGAAGTTTGGAGATGATTCTTGTATTGATATACGGGGAAAGGGATCGGTATTACTTGAAGGGAAAACGGGGGAGAAGCGCCTGTTGACCGATATTTACTACATACCGAGTTTGCAAAACAATATCATAAGTCTTGGTCAAGCAACGGAAGGTGGATGCGACATTCACATGAAACGTAATTTGCTAACCATTCATGATGATACAGGAAAACTTATGATGAAGGTGACAAGGACCAAGAACCGTTTGTACAAGATCAACCTAAAGATAGCAAGTTCCGGTACACAAGATAACATGACTGGAATAAAGAAGTTTGCGGGTAGGGATCTACAAGGTGAACTGAAAGATGATACGGCAAGTACGAGTCAGAATCTTCTCAAAGAACCAAGTTTAATAAAGAAACCCAAAATTCAAAGTCCAAAGAAAAATGTTCAAGAATTCAAAGAAAAGGATAAGCAAGGGATTAAAACCCAAGGAGGTACATTTAATGATCCAAGAAAGCGGGTGTTTGCTCAAGATCGCAGCCGAGTCAATGGTGATGCGAGTTCTTATGACCAAAGGACGAGTCGTGGAAAAGTGACTAGTCGAGTACAACATCACAAGAATGTTCGAGCTAGGAAGGAGCCAAAAAACACAGCTAGAGATCAAGATGAGTTCTATGAGAATCAAGACAAAGAAGACATGTTAGAGCCTACCTATTTCACGTCATAAATTAAGGGGGTGATTGTTGGCGGTAATTCCTGACACATCATAAGTCGGTGATGTGAAAGGTAACAAAGGAGTTCAAGTCACAAGTCGGTGAACTTGAGGGATCAATGTTGACAAGTTGGTCATAATTGGTTAAATTTTCTAATTACGTTATAATTATATTTGGTAATGTCTTGGTCACCAAGTTAGGGTTATATGATAATGTCTTGGTCACCAAGTTAGGGTTAGTCTATATAAACCAAGGTAGGGTTAGGCATTATTAAGATAAGTGACAAGAGAAGAGATAAACCGAGTTATGGTTTTATGAATTATTGTAATCAAGTTTTTTGAGGTATATTTTCTTGGTTATAATAAAAGTTCTTGGAGAGTTATTCCATTCGTTCTTGTTCTTGTGTTTGATTATTCGACTGGGACTTTAGTTCACCCCTGGAATATCCATCCACGAGTTGAAAATCCTACACGGGATAGGGCCAAAATGATCAGAGACGACATTTTTAAGTGCCAACACCGATGCCAATGTCACACCCTGGCTTTGCGGAAGCGTGGTTAATTTGGTGTGACTTCTTAATACCATAGCTTAATAATAACAAAGCTATATGAATTAAAACATGCAAGAATCATCCATTAAGTTTTAAAAACCAACTACAGTACCATTGTTTTAACGGGAAACGCGCCCTAACAACCATAACCTTGTTCATCAAACATTACAAACTTAAACATAACATAAACACAGTTTAAGGACTGTGACTTGTCCAGGAAAGAGTCACATTCCCTAAACCCCGGATGACCTTGGAAACTAGTGCAGCGGGAAAACGTGCCATACCGTGCCAGATCTTTAATTCCCTGAAATACATGTAAGTTGAAAAATCAACAATAATGTTGAGCGAGTTCATGTGTAAGTGAGTAAGTAAACCTTTGTATTTATCAAAAATCCTGGTATGTAGCAAATAAGGAAAAAAAGATCACCAATGGTTTGCAAGGCCATTGATATGTGTGAAATGCAAGTAGGAAGACTCAAACCTAGCAGATTTATGCGTCGGGTACAAAGTCATCCCGAGGTCCGTTATGCTGGGCCTGGGACTGGGCTCGCTACACCCAAATAGATCTATCGCTCCTGCCCCTCGGTCCTACCCTGAGGATTAATGACCTCAAGTTTCCGCCTACCCATTCACATGATCTAAAAAGTAACCCTCCTTACGCTAATCATACCATGTATAAAGTAATCATAAACATTGTAACATGTATTTCACCCCCGCAGTTTAGAAAACTGAAAACAGTTAAGAGAAAAGGGGGACATGAACTCACAGTCAGTGCGTCTCTACCAAGTACTCCGGATATCTGCTGTGCGACGACCTACATGTACTAATTCTATTAGACGGATGGCCGTGCCTTAGCTTTATAGTTTAGGTTTCTGGGAAATAGTTAGACAACTATTTCGTGTTTATATGTTGCATGTACTTGGTAGTTAATATCCTTCCCAAGGATGGGGGATTTAATACATGTGCGTTCAATTTATAATATTAAGTCTCACTTAATATATTTATTTCCAATTCCAAAATATAAGTATTTTTCTCAAAAATATTATATTTTCACTTCCCATAATATTCTCCAAAAATAATACGTTGATAAAATATACGTTCATAATTATTTCCGCATAATGCGTAAGTTACGTTTTAGCGATCGTGTGGTAATAATAATTACCGTTGTAACTTATATGTTTATCGTGAAAGCGTTCGTATTATTTTGGATTCGTCAATGTTGGTAAATATTATTTTTACTCTAAAAATAATATTTGTGTATTTTCACAAAATAATCATAAACAGTGTGATGAAAATATATTTACCGAATATAGATATTTATCACGTTTAGTTTTGTGAAAATCCCCCTCCGAATATTTGTAAATAAAGTCGTGGCGAAATATATTTTGAAATATATCAAAAATAATTCTAACACTTGTAAATAATTCTAAGTGTTATGTTTTTAGAAAAATTTCGCCAAAGTTTCCCCTGTAACTGGAGGTGGCCACGCTTTCAAGCGTATCATTTTCTTTTACAAAATCATTTCGACAGCTTCTTGATTCAATCAAACAATTTCCGACACATCAAACTAGTCGACAAGTATGTAAATCGCATAATCACATGAACTTGTAGTTTTTCCGAAAACTATAGTGTAGATCCCGTTATAGTTTGTGGATCTATGCGTAAAGTAACTTAATATCGTAAAAACCTCGTTTTTAGAATAAATCTATCTTTACATCTTCTTGTCAACTTTTACAAAAATTGTTATTTTGTCGGATCTTTCATTTCACAAGTGTTTATACACTTGTGGTTTGTAAAAATCATACTCGTTAGTGTGTTATCCGACTTTCATAAAACATGATTTTCTCGACACTTGGTCCTTTGAAAATACCACTTGCAGATACGTAGATCTGCTAGTTTTAAACACTATTTTACAAGAAAAATACTTTTACACAAGTTCATGTTTCTCGTGTGGTAGAGTTTCACCTTTTAACCCTTGTATCGATAGAAACAAGCTTATGTCAAGATCTATGATCTTAACAAAGTCGGGTTAAACGATGATCCGAGCTACCACAACGTAGATCGGGCCTCAATATTCACAACTTTCTAATACTACAACTTTTACACAAGTATTAAGCTTTTATCCAACAATATTCATGTTTTAGTAGCCTTTAAAGCTTCAAAAGATAAGTTTTCGCATTTTAACCGTTACAAATCTTATTAACCACCTTAGAATGATCCGAGTATGAGTTTTAAGTGTTATACCTCTAGCTCGGGGCTAGGGAAGATTCTAGGCGAAAAGGTGGTGGATAAAAGCAAGATATCGAGGTCCTTTGCCTTCCGCTTGCTCCAAGACTCCTTATGCGTGACCCGTAAGACTTGTATGATGTTGGAATGAGAAGATCAAAGCTCGAAAATGGTGGTGGTGACCCAAGGGGGTTCGGCCGAAAGTTGGGAGCAAGAGAGAGAGAGATGTGTTGAGTGGTTTGTGAAGTGTTATGATCTTATGTGCTAAGTGTTGGTATTTATAGACAAACTCTTGTCTTAATCCATTGGCTACAATGTTCCCTAGATATTAGGCAATTATAATAAAATAATCTAACTTTGTACCCTTGTGTTCCCCCTAGTTGGGCCGATTACATGAGGGGGGGGGGGTCTTGGTTCAATCTCAAGTATATAGTTAGAGTTTAGTTTAGTTAAGTAGGTTAGATTTAGGGGTTAACTTAGTTAGTCACATGTTGTGCTTTAACGCGGGTGTTAGGGTATTCAGGGACCCTAACTGGCTCAGAAAAAGACCAATAATATTATTGTCAATATTTTTTTTATGTTCCGGGTATAGTCCGGTTGTTCGGTTGGATAGTAATCCGTTAAAGTGCTTGAGTAAGCTTTTAAGTGTCGTAAATAATACTTTTAGTGACACAACTTTTTCTTGACACTTTGGAAAGTGTCTAGTAATATTTTCCCATGTTTTGGCACTTTATTTGTTAGCCAGAAGCTAATATGTTAATTGAAGTGCTGTGTTTCGTGCTTAGAGTACGTTTTAGGCACATCCAGTCATTATATCTTATTCCTAGAGACACAGTTCTACAACCCTTGTATCCCTACACTCACTATGGGTGTAGTAAAATATTTCTGGCTCGTACAGGCCCTTAGAGGCAGTGTCTGCCTGATGCTGGCTTTATCAGCATGTTCAATAGGTTATCCGTTCAAATGCTACTGTGCTTTTGTGCATCATGTTTGTCACTAAGGTTCAACATGTAAAATAATGTAGTGACGGTATGTAAAGTATGATGCGGATATGTTCAAGTAATAACGTCAAGTAGCAGTTCATCAGCAATTTCAGTTAAGCACAGTAATCAGGCAGTAATTATTAATTAATTAAATCGTACGGATACCTGGTTTAGTGAGGGTTGCCACATTCTCCCCCCGTTAGAAAAATTTCGTCCCGAAATTTTAAGTTCTGCTTGTAGAAGCAGGGTTCTCAGGAAATAGGTGGGGGTATTTCTCTTTCATTCGGTCCTCACGCTCCCAGGTGAATTCAGGACCATGTCTAGCATTCCAACGAACTTTGACGAGCTTGACACTGCTCCGGCGGGTCTTGTTCACTTTCCAATCCGTGACCTCAACAGGTTCTTCAACGAAGTGGAGCGTGTCATCAACATGAATTTCGTCGGTAGGAATGGCAACGGTATCTTGCGTTGGACTTCTCTTCAGATTGGATACATGAAATGTATCGTGAACATTATTCAGTTCGGCAGGTAGGTCCAACTTGTATGCTACGGTCCCAATTCTTTCCAAAATTCTGAAAGGACCAATGTAGCGCGGATTCAACTTCCCACGCTTCCCAAAGCGTGCCACCCCTTTCCAGGGTGATACCTTCAACAAAACCATATCTCCAACCTCAAACTCTTGAGGTTTCCTGCTTCGATCTGCGTAGGCTTTCTGCCGGTCACGAGCCGCACTAATGCGATCTCGGATCTGTGCAATCTTATCTGTGGTTTCCTGAACCATGTTAGGACCAACCAGCTGTCTATCACCGGCGTCAGACCAACAGAGCGGTGATCTGCATTTGCGCCCATATAAAGCTTCGAATGGCGCGGCACCAATACTGGTGTGGTAGCTGTTGTTGTATGAAAATTCAACCAAAGGTAAATGCTTATCCCAGCTACCGCCTAAATCCATAACACATGCTCTCAGCATGTCCTCCAACGTCTGAATCGTCCGCTCGCTTTGACCGTTGGTCTGTGGGTGAAACGCGGTGCTCAGATTCAACTTTGAGCCAAAGGCTTCCTGGAAGGATTGCCAAATCCTTGATACGAACCTTCCGTCTCTATCGGAGATAATCGAGAGAGGTACTCCATGGCGTGTAACAATCTCTCTCATGTAAATTTCGGCCAGTTTGCTCGTACTATCCTTCTCTCGGATAGGTAGGAAGTGTGCTGACTTCGTTAAGCGGTCCACTATTACCCAAATAGTGGCATGGCCTCTTGGCGTTCTTGGCAATTTTGTAACAAAATCCATGGAGATTTGTTCCCACTTCCACTTAGGAATTTCCGGTTGTTGCAGAAGTCCTGAAGGCTTCTGGTATTCCGCTTTATCCTTAGCGCAAGTTAAACACTTGCTCACGTAAACAGCCACATCGCCTTTCATCCTAGGCCACCAATAATAATCTTTAAGATCCTGGTACATCTTATCCGCTCCAGGATGGATAGAGTACCGCGACTTGTGAGCTTCATCGAAAATAACCTTCCTTAGATCACCAAACAGAGGAACCCAAATCCTTTTCTCAAAACACAACGTTCCTTCCTTGTTTGGTACCAATAACTTCTCCATCCCACAGAGATACTCTTCTTCAAGGTTTCTCTCCTTGAGAGCTTCTCTCTGCGCGGCACGAATGCGCAGAGGAAAATCGGTTCGAATAACCATCTCCAAAGCCCTAACCCTTATGGGCTTGATTCTCTCTTTTCGACTTAGGGCATCGGCGACCACATTCGCCTTCCCTGGATGATACTTAATCTCGCAGTCGTAGTCATTCAACGGTTCTACCCATCGTCTTTGCCTCATATTCAACTCCTTCTGGTTGAATATGTGTTGGAGGCTCTTGTGATCTGTGAAGATTGTGCACTTCGTACCATAAAGGTAGTGTCTCCAGATCTTTAGTGCAAAAATTACTGCGCCTAGCTCCAAATCATGTGTGGTATAGTTCTTTTCGTGTACCTTCAGTTGGCGTGACGCGTAGGCAATAACCTTTTGGCGTTGCATCAACACACAACCCAATCCCTGACGCGAAGCGTCGCAGTATACCACAAAATCATCTGTACCTTCCGGTAGGGCTAAGATTGGCGCGTTGCAAAGTTTACTTTTCAATACCTGAAACGCTTCTTCCTGTTTGATTCCCCAATCAAACTTCTTGTCCTTCTGAGTGAGGAGCGTCAATGGTTGAGCGATCTTTGAAAAGTTCTCGATGAACCTTCGATAATAGCCAGCCAAACCCAAGAATTGTCGAATCTCGGTTGGCGTCTTTGGCGTTTCCCAATCCTTGATCGCCTCGATCTTGGTTGGATCCACATGTATTCCATCTCCATTCACCACGTGCCCAAGGAATTGCACTTCTCGTAGCCAAAACTCGCACTTAGAGAACTTGGCATACAACTGTTCTTTCTTTAGCAGCTCCAGAATAGCTCTTAAGTGCTGCTCGTGCTCAGCCTTCGTCTTTGAATAAATCAAACTATCATCGATGAATACAATCACGAACTTATCCAAGTACGGCTTACAAACTCGATTCATCAAATCCATGAACACTGCAGGTGCGTTTGTCAACCCAAACGGCATAACGAGAAACTCGTAATGTCCATATCGAGTTCTGAAGGCTGTCTTTGGGATACTCTCCTCCTGTATCCTTAGCTGATGGTATCCAGATCGAAGATCGATCTTTGAGTAGAAGCTTGAACCTTGAAGTTGGTCAAACAGATCATCAATCCTTGGCAGAGGATACCTATTCTTGATAGTCAGCTTGTTCAACTCTCTATAGTCAATGCACATACGGAAACTACCGTCCTTTTCTTGACAAACAAAACTGGAGCTCCCCAAGGCGAGAAGCTCGGTCGGATGAATCCCTTGTCTAACAACTCTTGAAGTTGTGTCGACAGTTCTTGCATCTCAGACGGAGCAAGTCTATAAGGAGCCTTAGCCACAGGCGCGGCGCCTGGAACTAAGTCAATGTGAAATTCCACTTGTCTCTGAGGCGGCAATCCAGGCAAGTCCTCTGGGAAGACTTCTGGATATTCCCTCACGAAAGGGATGTCTTCGATCTTTGGCTCAGCAGCTTTCTTATCTTACAATGTGTGCCAGAAAGGCAGCACATCCTTTCTGTAAACATTTTCTTGCTTTTAGGCAGCTAATAATCCTCAACGGCGTCTCACGCTTTTCTCCGTGAACAACAATGGTCTCACCATCTTCATTCGGAATACGAACGACCTTCTCATGACAAACTATCTCGGCCTTGTTACTCGATAACCAATCCATCCCTACTACCACATCGAAGCTTCCCAACTGGACTGGTAGTAGATCTAGAGCGAACTCGCGCTCTCCCAATTCGATTACGCAACCTTGAATCACCTCATTAGCTTCTACTAACTTCCCATTCGCCAACTCGATCGAGTACGGAGTATCTAACTCACTAGCGGCTAAACCAAGCATGTTCTTAAATTCTAATGACACGAAGCTATGATCGGCACCAGTATCAAACAAAATAGATGCAAAAGTTTTGGTTGTTAAAGAACGTACCAATAATCACGCCTGGATCCTGGCATGCTTCACAAACTCCGATGCTGGGTGTTCTTTCACGGTCTTGTTTCAACTTCGGGCATTCTCTCTTAAGATGTCCAATGTCCCCACAATGGAAGCATCCTAGCACTCGGCCATTTCCTTTCCTGCTTCCACCTTGAGTGTTGTTACGGTTTTCTCCTTGTCTGGGACTCTTCATCCCACCACCATCCTTGTTGTGCCCTTTTCTCCCGCACCTAGGCTTCCGACATCCACATTCATGGTGATACTTGCACCCAGCACGTCTTGATTTAGTTTCTAAGTAAATCTTATCATTGGCCTGTCTGTTGTTAGGGCAATCTTTCTTGAAATGCCCTTTGTCTCCGCAGTCAAAACAACCTCGAATAGATCTTTGTTCATCATTATTCGTTCGGGTATCTTCGGTAAGCTTCCTTTTGTTCCTTCCAGACGACTCTACCTGAGTCTCCCTATCAGGGTTTGCAATTTTTTCTAGTCTAATGGCTTCCGTAACGAGTGCCAAGCCCATCTTACTTGCAGCCATAGTTGTTGGTGGCGTAGGTGCTGTCATTAAGCTCAGGACTTGAGGTGCCAATTCCCAAATGAAATGTCCTAGTTTCCTCATTTCTGGTTCCGCTAAGTGGGGAACAACTCGTGCCAAGTCATGAAGTCTTTGCATGTATCCCAACATTTTTGGACCTTCCATCATCAGGCTCTGGAATTCCCCTTCCAACTTCTGGGTTTCCGCTTGGGAGCAATACTTCTTATGCATCATTCCCTTCAGTTCATCCCATGACAATGCATATGCTGCGGTTTCGCCCTTTATTTGAACCTGAAGGTTCCACCATAGTCGAGCTCCATCTTGAAACAACTCAGAAACGTATAGGACTTGTTGTTCTGGCGTACAACCACTCATTCGAAAGATGGAATCCATACTTTCAATCCATTTCACAAAAGCTATGGCACCCCCAGTGCCGTCGAACTTCGGAGGCTTATAGTTGAGGAAGTGCCAGTAGGAACAACCGTTATTTTCTGAGGTGCCTCTGTTAGGTTCGGAGCGTAGGGCCTCGTGCTGTGATATAGCTGCAACAATTATTTCTTGAAGTTCCGCCTCTGAGGTGGGCATGCGCATTTCGCGTCTTGGTGACATCTTCTAAAAGATGTTTCACGTAGGTTAGGTCGTAGCAGGTAAAATGTACGTATGTATTCAACAATATCAGCACATAACATCTCATGCTATCAATAAATCAGCCACATAACATCTCATGTCATAGAACATAAACCATAGATCAAACATCACAAATGATGAGAATACTGCGATTGCATTACCACAAATCGAGACCACAATGTAAAGCTTACACGTACATAACTGTATCATACAACAACAATGACTTAGTAGGGGACGGCCCTAGGCGAGTCGTGTGATTGCTGGACATGTTAAGGAATCTCTGGTTCGTCCATTTCCAAGTTCCAGAACTCCACCTTAAGCTTCTGGATTCCAGTCCTAGAACAACATTTCTTCTCAATCATTTCTTTGAGCTCGTCCCAGCTTAGTGCATAAGCAGCATCTGTGCTAAGGGCCTGAACCTGATGGTCCCACCATGAGAATGTGCCATCCAGAAATGACCCCGAGGTAGAGGTAACACTCTGTTGGGGCAAGTCATTCTTAGAATGGAGTCAATCTTTTCGGACCACGAACAAATGCAATGGCGCCTCCTGTTCCGTCGAAGTTCAAGGGCTTGCAGTTCAGGAGCTGCTCATAGGTGCAGTCAATTGGAGGGTTATTTCCATTAGTGCCATCACTGTGCTTAAAGCGGAGGGCTTCATGTCGTGCAATTGCCTGTGAGTTGCGTTTTTGCAGCTCGGCTTCTATCCTTGGCAACGTACTGGTGTTTGTGTCATGCCTGGGTGGCATTCTCTTTTGCCGAAGTGGCATGAAGGTGGTTAGACATCATCTCAATTGTCTAGGAGATACATAGCACCATAAGCCATCATGTACTCACCCAATTTTACACATAAATATACTCAATGTATGGGTGGGAAATAAATTTTCTGAGCCTTCACATAGGCTTGCCAATTTGGCTGGTTGCTTGAAATAGAATGAACTCGAGGCTTCATCGCCTTGGTCATTCGTGTTCGAGTTATTTCCTGCTACATTGGTTTTCATTAGCTTGACCCGCAGAGTCCACCAGGATTTCTATGCACTACAAGTCGTTATTACGTGGGCCCCCGTAATAATAAATTGTCTTGCACAGTTACCCCAAATTTTCTCTCGCCCAAGCAGATGATCAATCAAGGAGCAACAGCAGGTGCATCGGCATGAACAGGGTCATGCTCAAATGCGGTGTTAGGAGTGACGCCTGGCTCAGGGGCTACGGCTGGCTCCGGATTAACAAACTCCATCTCAAAATCAGCTGGATCAACCATCACAGAGGGTTACAGGATCCTCCAAGGGCTGGCCTAAGCGTATGAACTCAAGGTCATGGTCTGGATCAAAACCAGATGGAAGAACAGGATTACCCTCAATACTGTGATCAAACTCAAAGCTATGTGCGGGAACCGGTGCAGCCGATGATGCCGTATCAGGGTCGGCGTTGTGTGAATGGTGCTGCACTCCCTGTATATGCGAAAATGCGGATGTCAGCAACTCAAATGAGTCTGGGACAGAGGAATGGGCATGAGTTTCCCCCGCAGGAGCGTCCGCAAGCAGTAGGCTAATACCAGCAGCAATAGGGTCTCGCCCTCTAATGGGTCCTCCTCTAGTAGATCGTTATCGTCGTTAGAGGCCACGTCGGGGGGGGGCATATCAACAACAGGATAAGCGGCAAGGGGCACAGGAGCAGGGATCACCGCGAGTGGCCAATTCCCAACAAGATGGCCATCAATAGGCTCTGCTACGACTTCAGGCAGCGCAAAAGGGCTGAAAGTCGTCATTGTCTGTGCTGGTAGTATCGGAAATGTACTCCTCGTGCTCCGATGAAACTATGTCGTCTGATACTATGGCCATGGGATTCGTAGTGTCCATCTTTCTAGTACATGATGAAGGCATGACGTTTGTAACACAAACACACATACGTATAATAATCAATCATATATTCATATAAACATGTAAGTCAACAATAAACAATCAAATAATTCTCCTAGTCCCACTAGCCTCCCAGTCTCCTAGACTGACATTCCTAGTCCCACTAGCCAAATTCTTCCCAGTCTCTAAGACTGACATTCCTAGTCCCACTAGCCAAATTCCTCCCAGTCTCTAAGACTGACATTCCTAGTCCCACTAGCCAAATTCCTTCCAGTCTCTAAGACTACTCTATCATCCACCTCGACCTCCTAGATCGAGCCTCGGCCTCCATGACCGAGCCTCAGCCTTCATGACTGAGCCTACTCTTCCTAGTCTTACTAGCCATCTACCTCTATCTCTAAGACCGAGCCTCAGCCTCCAAGACTGAGCCTAACATAAATAACATCGACCTCGATCTCTAAGATTGAGCCTCGGCCTCCAAGACCGAGCCTCAGCCTCCAAGACCGAGCCTCAGCCTCCAAGACTGAGCCTAAAAATAATAAAATGTGCTCAACATGTGTTTGTAAAAACGTTTTGGATCTGGACTTAAGTGGTATACAGTAAAAATGTTTTCGTGAGAGCCCTAGTGATCATAGTCTAGACTCGAGAAGGAATCCTAGTTCGCTATGATCAGAGCTCTGATACCAAGCTGTCACACCCTGGCTTTGCGGAAGCGTGGTTAATTTGGTGTGACTTCTTAATACCATAGCTTAATCATAACAAAGCTATATGAATTAAAACATGCAAGAATCATCCATTAAGTTTTAAAAACCAACTACAGTACCATTGTTTTAACGGGAAACGCGCCCTAACAACCATAACCTTGTTCATCAAACATTACAAACTTAATCATAACATAAACACAGTTTAAGGACTGTGACTTGTCCAGGAAAGAGTCACATTCCCTAAACCCCGGATGACCTTGGAAACTAGTGCAGCGGGAAAACGTGCCATATCGTGCCAGATCTTTAATTCCCTGAAATACATGTAAGTTGAAAAATCAACAATAATGTTGAGCGAGTTCATGTGTAAGTGAGTAAGTAAACCTTTGTATTTATCAAAAATCCTGGTATGTAGCAAATAAGGAAAAAAAGATCACCAATGGTTTGCAAGGCCATTGATATGTGTGAAATGCAAGTAGGAAGACTCAAACCTAGCAGATTTATGCGTCGGGTACAAAGTCATCCCGAGGTCCGTTATGCTGGGCCTGGGACTGGGCTCGCTACACCCAAATAGATCTATCGCTCCTGCCCCTCGGTCCTACCCTGAGGATTAATGACCTCAAGTTTCCGCCTACCCATTCACATGATCTAAAAAGTAACCCTCCTTACGCTAACCATACCATGTATAAAGTAATCATAAACATTG
Organism: Helianthus annuus; assembly: GCF_002127325.2. Lineage (NCBI taxonomy): Eukaryota > Viridiplantae > Streptophyta > Magnoliopsida > Asterales > Asteraceae > Helianthus > Helianthus annuus. The sequence continues at coordinate 9,134,764 of NC_035443.2, forward strand.
TAACATGTATTTCACCCCCGCAGTTTAGAAAACTGAAAACAGTTAAGAGAAAAGGGGGACATGAACTCACAGTCAGTGCGTCTCTACCAAGTACTCCGGATATCTGCTGTGCGACGACCTACATGTACTAATTCTATTAGACGGATGGCCGTGCCTTAGCTTTATAGTTTAGGTTTCTGGGAAATAGTTAGACAACTATTTCGTGTTTATATGTTGCATGTACTTGGTAGTTAATATCCTTCCCAAGGATGGGGGATTTAATACATGTGCGTTCAATTTATAATATTAAGTCTCACTTAATATATTTATTTCCAATTCCAAAATATAAGTATTTTTCTCAAAAATATTATATTTTCACTTCCCATAATATTCTCCAAAAATAATATGTTGATAAAATATACGTTCATAATTATTTCCGCATAATGCGTAAGTTACGTTTTAGCGATCGTGTGGTAATAATAATTACCGTTGTAACTTATATGTTTATCGTGAAAGCGTTCGTATTATTTTTGATTCGTCAATGTTGGTAAATATTATTTTTACTCTAAAAATAATATTTGTGTATTTTCACAAAATAATCATAAACAGTGTGATGAAAATATATTTACCGAATATATATATTTATCACGTTTAGTTTTGTGAAAATCCCCCTCTGAATATTTGTAAATAAAGTCGTGGCGAAATATATTTTGAAATATATCAAAAATAATTCTAACACTTGTAAATAATTCTAAGTGTTATGTTTTTAGAAAAATTTCGCCAGAGTTTCCCCTGTAACTGGAGGTGGCCACGCTTTCAAGCGTATCATTTTCTTTTACAAAATCATTTCGACAGCTTCTTGATTCAATCAAACAATTTCCGACACATCAAACTAGTCGACAAGTATGTAAATTGCATAATCACATGAACTTGTAGTTTTTCCGAAAACTATAGTGTAGATCCCGTTATAGTTTGTGGATCTATGTGTAAAGTAACTTAATATCGTAAAAACCTCGTTTTTAGAATAAATCTATCTTTACGTCTTCTTGTCAACTTTTACAAAAATTGTTATTTTGTCGGATCTTTCATTTCACAAGTGTTTATACACTTGTGGTTTGTAAAAATCATACTCGTTAGTGTGTTATCCGACTTTCATAAAACATGATTTTCTCGACACTTGGTCCTTTGAAAATACCACTTGCAGATACATAGATCTGCTAGTTTTAAACACTATTTTACAAGAAAAATACTTTTACACAAGTTCATGTTTCTCGTGTGGTAGAGTTTCACCTTTTAACCCTTGTATCGATAGAAACAAGCTTATGTCAAGATCTATGATCTTAACAAAGTCGGGTTAAACGATGATCCGAGCTACCACAACGTAGATCGGGCCTCAATATTCACAACTTTCTAATACTACAACTTTTACACAAGTATTAAGCTTTTATCCAACAATATTCATGTTTTAGTAGCCTTTAAAGCTTCAAAAGATAAGTTTTCGCATTTTAACCGTTACAAATCTTATTAACCACCTTAGAATGATCCGAGTATGAGTTTTAAGTGTTATACCTCTAGCTCGGGGCTAGGGAAGATTCTAGGCGAAAAGGTGGTGGATAAAAGCAAGATATCGAGGTCCTTTGCCTTCCGCTTGCTCCAAGACTCCTTATGCGTGACCCGTAAGACTTGTATGATGTTGGAATGAGAAGATCAAAGCTCGAAAATGGTGGTGGTGACCCAAGGGGGTTCGGCCGAAAGTTGGGAGCAAGAGAGAGAGAGAGATGTGTTGAGTGGTTTGTGAAGTGTTATGATCTTATGTGCTAAGTGTTGGTATTTATAGACAAACTCTTGTCTTAATCCATTGGCTACAATGTTCCCTAGATATTAGGCAATTATAATAAAATAATCTAACTTTGTACCCTTGTGTTCCCCCTAGTTGGGCCGATTACATGAGGGGGGGGGGTCTTGGTTCAATCTCAAGTATATAGTTAGAGTTTAGTTTAATTAAGTAGGTTAGATTTAGGGGTTAACTTAGTTAGTCACATGTTGTGCTTTAACGCGGGTGTTAGGGTATTCAGGGACCCTAACTGGCTCAGAAAAAGACCAATAATATTATTGTCAATATTTTTTTTTATGTTCCGGGTATAGTCCGGTTGTTCGGTTGGATAGTAATCCGTTAAAGTGCTTGAGTAAGCTTTTAAGTGTCGTAAATAATACTTTTAGTGACACAACTTTTTCTTGACACTTTGGAAAGTGTCTAGTAATATTTTCCCATGTTTTGGCACTTTATTTGTTAGCCAGAAGCTAATATGTTAATTGAAGTGCTGTGTTTCGTGCTTAGAGTACGTTTTAGGCACATCCAGTCATTATATCTTATTCCTAGAGACACAGTTCTACAACCCTTGTATCCCTACACTCACTATGGGTGTAGTAAAATATTTATGGCTCGTACAGGCCCTTAGAGGCAGTGTCTGCCTGATGCTGGCTTTATCAGCATGTTCAATAGGTTATCCGTTCAAATGCTACTGTGCTTTTGTGCATCATGTTTGTCACTAAGGTTCAACATGTAAAATAATGTAGTGACGGTATGTAAAGTATGATGCGGATATGTTCAAGTAATAACGTCAAGTAGCAGTTCATCAGCAATTTCAGTTAAGCACAGTAATCAGGCAGTAATTATTAATTAATTAAATCGTACGGATACCTGGTTTAGTGAGGGTTGCCACAGCCGAAGGCCACTTATTCATGAAGTCCTGGCTCACCAAGAATCTATCCAATTTACTGATTCTTTCCCATTATCGAATCGGTATGTAGACTACAACACCAAATTTGAATCTGTGAGTAGAGAGTCAGGAAGCTCGCAAAAAGCATGGAGACTACAACACCAAAGCGAGTGAAACGCTGGTCAAACTTTAAATCATTTTAATTAATTAGTTAATCATTTCATTTATTAATTATTTTAATTTAATAAGACTTTTGCCTTTGTCTTCTTGTTTTATTGTGATTTTTGTACTTTATTAATCTCTATTTTTTAGTTGGTTTATAGTTTATTACTTTTTTACAAGTTTTTTTATCTCTCTCACTCCCCCTCTCTCTATGTATATTAAGGAGATTTTTGTTTCTATATATTTGTACTAGTCTAAGTACCCGTGTGTTACACGGGTGGCTAATAAGAAAAATAACTACTTTAATATTGTTGACGTAAATATTTTAATTATATGTACGTTGAAATATTAAGGGAAATGATAGAGAGTACACCAAATAATTGAGATTCTTTGTTGTAGTTCCGGTACTTGCTCGAAAAATAAAAAAGGCAAAAGATTTAATTTTTATACATTGGCCCAATGGGCCTAAATGGGTCAGATTGTCTATTGATCCGTCTTGGGTCACATAAATGGAACTGTAACATCCGATTTAATGCACACATACATACATAATTACATACATAATGTAGATATGCCTTGTATCTTACATACATATACATACATCGGAAATAATTGTAATGGGCTTGGGCTAAAACAAACAATCAATCAAAACTGATATGAACACTTTTCTCAGAATCCCATATGTAATTTTTTTTTTTTTAAAAAAAACCCTTATTTTTTTTTTGTTTAATAAATGTAAAAAAAAGAACCAAAGATGTATGCTAGAAATTTTTCTAAACAGAAAAGGTAAAGATCCTATATCTTCAATTTTCTACCACTTGCTGCTCATTTCTATAATAAGAAACCAAAAGAACTAAGACTAAAAAGTCAAAAGTCAACCTCATGTTCTTGTCTACAAAAGTCAGCAGCATCTCTCATCTCTATTATTCGGGTTGCCTTTGCTGCTCCAGTACTCCAAACATCTGTGCTCTGGATCGAGAGCCTCAATAGTCTGAAACAAACAACATTATTGAACAACAATATTAGTGAAATAACACATTTTTTGTTATCATTTTTCAAAACTAATTATTCATTTAAAGCTTCCAAAATGTGGACATATAAGTGTTTCAAAAAACCATATACCTTCATAATGGGGGGAGAAGATAACCCAAACATTTCAAGCCCATTAATGCTACGTAGAGGCTTTAAGGCCCGAAAGTAAGCAACATAAACTCGCTGAGAACTTATAAACGGTGAAAATGAAACTTAAAAAAAATAGTAACAAAATAACATAATCATCATATAGCTACACCATATAGCAGTTCTAGTGTAGATGATAAAACACTAACCAACAAAATCATCATATAGCTACACCATAGCATGCCACATCAGCAAAAATGCTCCACCATCACATGAATAAAAGTATGCTTAACATATGCAACACGTCGTTCTCGAGGATGAACCAAAGTTTATTGTAAAGTAAAAACTGTCATATCAAACTTTGAGTAAAAATCATGTCAAATAGAATATAGTGGTCATCTTTAATTGACATCTATTGTTTGATACATATAAGTTTAAAATATCATATTTTTGAATTTTATCATGTTAAGTATTTTTTTTCTTTTGAAAAGAGGAAAGAGACCCAGGCAAACTTTATTAATGAAAAGAATTAAAAATAAAATAAAAAAAGAGAAACTTTGGGACCTAAGACATGGCCCAAACCATCCAATGCAACCTCGGGCGCAAATACGGGGATCCGACCTAAAGGTTATACAAAAAAACATTCCAACAAAAACTATGCCATAAAAGGCTTACAGTAATCCCTATTCAACTCACAAAACTCACACTTTGACTTGTCCTAAACTTTGCCTCCATATGCATTCAAAGTTTTCATGTAAAGCTAATTCCTTTTTAATTGATAGTGCGATCTGAATATAAGAATGTTTTCTAAACCCATACAAAATGTTTTATTGATTTATGTTTTTTTAATTACATAAAGTTTTTTGTCAAATTATAATTAAATGTGTCGAGTGTTGTTATCAATTTAGTGTAGGCATTTCCTGCTTTTGCTTGTTTGTGCCTTTTGACCCCTTGAAGTCAAAGATTGGTAAATAAATTATTCGAATATCAAATTAGCATACTAACATTCCTGTTATGTGAGTCATTAGTCTAATACAACCACATTTGAAACAACATTTTTTTAATTATTCATCATATATTATGTATAAGTAAAATCTTACAATGTCCTTGTCATACTCCAAATTTACAATGACACAAAATCCATTCTAAAAGAAGTAAAGTTTTCTTTTAATCTTTGATCACATTGATATAACCTTCTTTGGTGATTTTTTTTTTTGAACAACGACGACTATTCTTTGGTGAATTACTTCGCTTATACAGTTATTTACAATGATTATAAAAATATCTCAAAATAAAGGAGAAAACAACTAAAAGAATATGACACCCTATATACATGAGCTCCAACATGATATTAGTATCACTACTCTTTACTGAAGAACTTTCTAATGCCTTCCAAGCTAGAATTATCAACTTAATACAACTGGTTTTGACCTCCTTCCAACATGAGCTCCAAATCTAAATGAGAACGATAAAACGTTAGATGAGTTGAAAGCGGCCCTCCATTCATGGAGCATACTTCATTACTACCACATAATAAATAGTTTCTTCAAAAGTCTTAATTGGCTAGTGGTTTTGCAATGGACTGCATCAGTATAAGTATGTGTTGGTAGGTAAGTGTGGATTCAAGAAAGTCCCAAAGTGATGTCTTTGGATCCTAACATGTGCCATTCAAACATTTACAAACGATTATTATAAATAAACGCTTGCAAGTCAGCCAAAACCAGTCTGCTCGTTTTGACCCGTTAACCAAACCGCCCATCAAACCACGTACAAAAACTATAATACCATTTATGAACAATTACTCCAGTTTGGACCCATTAGCCAACCCACCCATCTTACTACATCATCCTTAAACCATCCTAATAATACCATTCATGAATCATTACCGTCATAACCAACCCACTTGAGCCCCAATTCACGACGTCAAAAAAATAATATTACCACTCATGATACATTACGGCAGTTTAAACCCATTAACCAAAGCTACTAATGAGTCAATAAACATGCTTGGTTTACCTTAAAAACGGTAAAAGGGTTATATTTTTATACCTAATTAATCTCATGTAAAACATTAACTATTTATGGAAATAATGTAACTACACTATAAAAAAATGTAACTTTTTAATAAGTCGATTTCTTTAGGTGACTTTGGCAGTTTGGCCATATTCCCTTTAAGTAATTTAGATGCTTTGACCCTGATGAAACAATGGTTAACCAGGTAGGGTTAACTCACTGGTCTCGTCAAGAAGGGTTAATCCCTTCCTCTCGAGGATCGCTGGCTGGATCACCGGTGGGTTGATCTCCTGCACAAGGAAACAAGCCGTGACTCGTAACAAGGAGGATGGGGTGGGGGGTGCTCCTTGTTACCACTCTCCGGCGTGAGAATCAGTAATTTGCTTGGGAAGCAAAGTAAGATAGTAGTAGTAGTGAGAGAGTTGTGAAGAGATTCCTCAAACCTGGTTTGGGGTTGGTATTTATAGCCGAGGAGTGAAGGAGGAGGTAGATGGATAGACTGACGGCATGTTGCACCTTTGCAGGTGTGTCAGACATGTCGGCCGGGGAGACGACGCCACGTCAGCCTGTCGCTTACGTAGACCTGACAGGTGACTGCCATTGGTTCCACTTGCACTGTGGTATCAGTCCCACTTGTTGAGCGTATAGGATGCGGTGCGAGCCGCATCGCTGCCTGCGGTAACATCTGATGTTATCGCGTCTCTTGCTTGTGATCAAGAAATACGCGAGATGCGGTGCTGGCCGCATCGTCGCCTGTGGTGACTGTTGCTGTTATCCAGCTTCCTTGTATTGATAGAAGTGTTCACTGGACGCGGTGCGAGGCCGCATCGCTGTGAATACTTCCGTTTTCATACACCAGATGTGATGCTATGTCGCATCACTCTACCGTTCTCATGTTCAAGGTAAGTCCTCCATCACTAGATAGGTTGGATTCAACCCTTGTGTCGACGCGTTCTCGCATGGGTACAAGTAGGTTGTTGGCTGGTAGGGGTTTTGATAAGGGTAATGGTCACTCGCCGTCGATGCTGACGCAAGATCTGGGACCATACCCCTTCAGACCCAAACCCGTTTTAGCTCATTACCCAAGCCACCCCTTTACCCACCTCTAAATTTAATAATTTAATAATTATATAGAAAGTAAAAAAAAGATACCCAACAATTTCATCAGTCTGATTTCCCCAGTTCCTGCGACCTACTCCCTCGCGTTTGAATTCATTCCCTATACGTAAGATAACAAAGAATTCACAAAATTAAAAAAATGATGAGCAATTTATAAGTCAATGATCCAAATATAGAAAAAAAGGTCTAATGTATCAAAAGATGCAATATTGATAAGGGTAGAACCTTTTGATATTCTTCAAGAGTCATCTCCTGTAATAAAATAAAATAAAATAAAAAGTTAGTAAACATGCTTGGTTTACCTTAAAAACGGTAAAAGGGTTATATTGTTATACCTAATTAATCCATGTAAAGCATGAACTATTTATATCACTCAAAAGAAACAAGCAAAAAAGCGTTAGCAGGTCATCAAAAAGAGCCGAACCCAACCCACTGCAACCCATATTGGCCATCACAAAACTACCCAATTTGATTGTTAACATAGTAAAACATCTTCAGTAGATCTTGCATTGTTTCTCCTTCTAAAAGTGGATTTCCACATTTTAGATTTACATTTATCTTATCCTCTGGCTCCTCCTCGGACTCATTTACAGCATTCTCCATTTTTCTCATCGTTTGAATCTTCCTCATTCAACGGCGTATCAGAAACCACCGTTTTCTTCCCCTCATTCACCACTTCTCCCTGTGAGGAAGCATAACAAGCATTACTAACTCGAAGAAAATAAAAGTATCAAGTATAGGCGAAACTTTCAAACCATAAATAATGGACCAATTTGGCTCATCTTTTATCTCCCAACGGGTCAAATGATATAAATTACTTAAAGGGAATATGGCCCGCGCTTTTTTAAGTTCTTTTTGTTGTGCGCTTTTTTTTCTCAGGCCTGCGCTTTTTTTGCGCCTTGCGCGTAGGCCACAGGCGAGACCTATGCGCCTTGAGTGCGCCTAACGCCTTTAATAACTATGCTATTATTATTATCTATAGAATATTTTGAAAAGTGGAGCATGAAACATAGCCTTTCTACTGGCAACATCAATGAATCCACATTTTTAATCCTCTGCAAGTAATCTTTACCCAGTCGGCCCTCGATGCTTCTTTTCAGATCAAATCGGCCAGAAATGTTGACCACATGGTGAACATCGTTAAACCAGATTCAGAAAAGTTCTTACAGAGATCACACTATATAGCAGATGCTACAAACTCAAATGTTAATCAGCAATTAGGAAGTGTGAAGTTATAATTTCAGACCTTTACCGTGACAAATAATTGTAGCCGCAGAGCGTTTTTGATGTTCAGATTATTGAATCACAGCCCGCAGATCATCAACTTCTCTGTAGTGTCACACCCCAACCGATGGCGGAATCATCGGGGCGCGGCACTGAGCGAAACAGATTGTTCAAAGAAATTCCATAACAACTATTATTACCGAATAATTTAAATATCACGTCCCATACCGTGACCCATAAGATAAATTTAGTTATTACAGACATAGATATCCTTTAAACAAAAACAAGTTCCGAAAACTCAGATTTAAACACATAAATATAAATTGTCTTGGTTTCTAGACTCTTTCCTAGCCTCGATTTCACAGCAGAGAAAGCAAGTAAGCATCCTAAACACCTGTCACATACGTTAAAATAAAGTCAATACATATAATGTAAAGGTGAGCATACAAGTTTGATAATAGCATATAGAGTTCGAATAGTTTACGCATAACCAGCACGTACACAGAGGGAAATGATGCACGTTAATTATCGACATGGACCTATCAATACCAACGACCGTGGGTTGACTGTCCGAGACAGTTCGCAATACATGATCACCACCGTAAATCATGCAAGTAATTGTCCTTAACAACCCCCGTGTGAACGGGTGCTGAGTCCAAACTATAGTACTACGTTGCTAAGGCAGGTAGACAGCATTCCACGTGTAAACATAACAACAAGCATACATTTAATCACGTAATACATGCAATCGGTTAGCGTTCAAATAGTTTGAATAGTGTGTTCGATTGTGATTTTGATAAGTAACGTATGTAACACCCAAAAGTGCTAAAGCAAAAAGGGTTTGAGTATACTCAAAGTGATTGATTATGGATTGAAGGGAGCGCTGAGAGCAAGGTTAGCCTGAATGGTTCGATAGCACAACAATGAGTAACGTGGAAAATAAGACAAGTGTGAATGGATCGAATAGGCTGGTCGATCGAATGGCAGGTTCGATCGAACGGTCTGTTCGATCGGCTGGTACATCCGATTGGACAGTCCTGTTCGTTCGGCCAGTAGGCTCAATCGGCTGGGCCATTCGAGTGGATTGTTTCTTCCTCTGGTGTGTTTGTGTTTGAGGATTTGAACTTTTGAAGTTTTCGTTGTAGTATATGAGAACACTAAGGTGTTCTAACCTTTCAGGTCGATCGATCGAACATCGGCCGGCTTAACCGATCGGCTGGGAACCCTAGGAGTGATTCTCAACAAGATGTCGCTCGATCGAACAGGCTGTTCGATCGGCTGGCATTCCCTACTACGAACGAGTTGTGGAAACGATTAATTGTTGAAGCATAGTATCTCATGATCTGAAGAGTAATGTTTACCAATCGAGTAGCGTATTCGATCGAACATCACTTCGTCAATAGTATGCTTCATAAAAAATTGAAAAGTGTGTAACCATGTGCTAGCCGATCGGCCGACCCGGTCGATCGACTGACATGTCCGATCGGCTGGGCTGTTTGAATAGCCTAGCCGTTCGGCCAACATTTTTGACCTGGTCGGCCTTTCGTCTAACACTTGGCTGTTTGATCACTTGTTGCCATATCGAGGTAGTTTGATAACGAGTTGAACTATGATATCCTCCGTTCCTACTCGTTTCTTCGGCTCGGACAGGAATCACCCAAGTTCGGCCGGTGAACGGTTCGGAACGTCGGTTTAGAGTTTAACCCATCGTCGGTGAACCTTGTATATAGAATCCGAATCTTGAACCTCTTAACCGTTAGAATGATTAGTTAGCCGGTTCAAGCTTCGTTTCTATCGGTTTTAAGGTTTGAGTGTAAAAGGTTGAAGAAAGTTGGAAATTATTCATAAAAATGTTAAGATTCTTACAAATCTTAGTTTGTTTATGTGGAAACCGATCAAATCTAAGCTATTCATGGTTGAATGAGGCCAAAGTTTGGTGTTCCTCAAGAACACCATGATGACATCACCCAAGAACACTTAGATCTTGGTGGTTTCACGGTTAGAAATCGAGTTTTGAAAGATAGAAAGGTGTAGAATCATGTAGTGATTAAAAACATACAATAATTAGAGTGAAAACTTACCGGAGTTGAGAGAAATCTGAGAAAAGGTGAAGAAGAAGGTTGGTTCGGTCAGAGCTTTCCAAAAATGGAAAGTGTGACAATGACAGCCCTATTTATAGGCTCCAAAAGAGGAAAGTGGCAGCCGATCGGCCAGGAGCTCCGATCGAATGGGCTGCTCGATCGGCTAGGAAGATGCTAGCCGATCGGCTGGCCTGTTCGATCAGGATGCCTCCTGTTCGATCCGCGACCCACTTTGAGTATTTCGCGACGATTTTCGATGTTTCGATTTCGATGGACGATGATACGAATACGATAGAGTTCCTAGTCAAATTACTTTCAGTCCCTACTACTATATCTAACATACAATCTTCTATAAGTCACGTTTCGATGTCGGTTTCGATTGAGTTCGATTGCTTTTCGAGTTTCGATTTGATTTTCGATTGATTCGCTTGAGTACCACACCAAACATATAAGTAAACACGCACAAGTAACACATAAGGCACACACACACGTATTATAACACCAGAGTTCGCATAATTCGAGTCTCGAGTTCCATTGATGAATCGATTAGCTGGGTTATTGATTGATTAGCTTTATCGCATTGTTACTTCCTACTATTCACAGTCGTAAATGGGTCGTATTGATTAAACATTCGATCATTTCATTTAGACAACACTTACTCCACATAATACACAAAGTAAAAAGAAACATTAACAGTCGAAGAAGTCAAAGTTGACTTGGACTTTGACTTTGACTTTGACATTCGAAAACACGGGGTGTTACATGTAGCAATTGCCATACTGGATTAAACCTTCGCTTTCTCTAAAGAAAATAACAAATAAATTATCAAATTTATATGACTGGTATCAGACTGGAGCATGGATACAATTCAGATCAAGAACTATCTAGGACTATGGCTTCACCTCTACCATTTACAGAGATGTAGGGCTGTAATCAATCCGAGCCAAGTTGAGTTCGAGCTCGAATTTTCAGGAGCCAGCTCAGGTCAACTCGTTTATTTTATTGACTTGAATAGTCGAGCTCGACTCATAAAGATATACGAGCCAACTCGTTTTTTTATATGTTATTGGTTAATTAAACTTAAAATATTAACACGTCAACCTTCTTTTCACATATTTATTTTAAAATTTGGTCTATATATATAGAAAAATTTTGCAAGAAGGTTTGTCCCAATCGCCCCCGCAAAAAGATTAACTTATCCCCGCCACAAAAGGGATTCAAGATCTCTCCTTCCTATCTCCCACTTACCTTTTTTTCCAGTAATTAATACACGGAGACCGCTTTAAACCAAAAAAGCCTCACTTCTACTCTCCTAGCCATTCCACTTGGCTCTCGTACCTTCTACATTATCCTTGTAGCAACGCTATGAAACTATTTTAAAAAGAAAAACAAACCAACACGATCACCAAGACCACTTTGAACCATACGTGTCTCACCTCCTTTTGCGGTGCTAATTGGCTCTTGTACCCACTACAAAAATCCTTGCAGGAGGAACGATATTAAAATATTTAAATATCTACTGTTACAATATCATTATCTACTTCTACCAGAAATGAAAGGAAACCCAAAATCCAAAATATATACACCAAACATGACACGATACACAAGAACTGTAAAAAGTATATCAATGATGTTGAAAAGAAATTCCATGACTACATGCCACTCTTGAATTTTACCTTCTTATATTTTTGTCATGAATTACTAATCACTGTAACATAAAGTCATACACACACATAGTATATTTCTTATTTCTAAGACTTCATTGCATGTGCACTACCAATATTGTAACATACGAGGCACGTTTAACACTACAAGAAAAGGTGGCAATAGCGGCGACCAATGCCCCTTCCTGTCGGGTTGTGGCCGTTATTGATACCCATTTCTTATGGTGTAAATGAGACAAATATAAAACTTTAAAAAAGGAAAAAAAAAAACAGGTAAAGAGGTAAGCAGGAAAGAGTTTTCAGTCATAACTTCATGTAAGAAGCTAATATGAGCCAGGTCATGACGCTATCATGCACCGACACACAAAATTTTGCAAGAAGGATTTAGATGAACTTACCTTTACTTATAAAACTAAGCTGTGTTTCAATATTCTTGAGAAAAACAGTAGCTTCGTCAAAAGGCCTTGCCAGATCGGACTTGTATTTCACTAACACTTGCCTGTATGTCTCCTACAACCACACGTTGAAATAGTTTATTATAACTTAATGCATCATATATTATATTATAAACTAAACATAATAATATAGATACACGAACCATAAAGTCGACGGTCTGCATCTTCATCCAACTCCCCGCATAGTCGATATGAAACCAGACCTCTATGCATGTTCTTTTCTGCAGCCCGTTGAGTGTAGAAAGACGGTCTTGTTCGGCTCTCCACGCCACGAAATTAATATTTTTGGAATCCATTTAACCCACTCGTATGGGTAGAATGAAATCACATGTTTCTCAAGTAAATCCCGACAAGAAGCGACTGAAAACTCCCCGCTGGAATTTAATGACCATTCCCATTTATCTTGTCCTAATAGTTCGCCAACCCGTCAACCAACTGCTGGGACCGGGCCCATTCCTCTTGTTCCTGTATGTTGTTCGCTTCCCTTTTCCAATCCCAGTTTATTGCTCTCATCTGAACTGTTGCGTCTTTCTGAACCATAATTAAATACCCCATAAACATTTAAAAATGTAAATGATCAGATGACTACCCTTTTGGTAAATGTACTTGGAATTTATGTACTTATTACAAGAGAGACTCGAATTTACCTGCTTGGTTTCCGCCAAATAAGTCAAAACCAACCGACAACGTATCGCTGTTGTGCGTTCAGTGCTAGCATCATTGAAAGTACCAAAAACATAACAGATGAACAATATTTAGAACTGTGAACTACTATAAACTTGAAAGTGTTGCAGCAACAGAGAAATAACAATAGCCTGTGTTTTGCAAAGGAAACTTGGGCTGGTCCATTTTTGTCTACCACCAACCTGGCACCACGTCATCACTTCTTTGTTAATCAAAATATAATTATTAAAAAACTCCAAAATACAATTTATTAGTTTTTTAATATCGTACCCGTTTGGTTAATCCAAAACAATGCTGGCCACGCACTATAGGTAATAGCTTGGGTAGCCGCCCTATACTTACAAACGGTCCAGAAAGAAGCACCTCTATCATTCTAAGAGCCATATTCAACTTCGCCTTCCCTTTCACCGCCTCTTTTATCTCCTCTACGGTTTGTGTTTTCTCAGATCTTGATGACCTACAGCACTAAACACACACATTATAAGAACAAAAACATCCTACAAATTACCAACGAAATTATAACCAAATTACTTGAAACTTACCCTTTCCCACAAGAAATAAAGATGATGTTTTTGGCTTACACCATCAGGCATCGAGTCTAATAATTCCCATCTTATACCATCTTCTGCCACCGGTGAAGAGCCTGTTGTTTTGATGGTGGTTCCTACTTGTAGAACCACCAACGCCATCAACACTACCGCCGCAGTGACCAGTCCAACAAACCAGCGTGGAATACGAAGCTAGCCATTGAAGGCACAACTGACACGAAATGTTACCGTGTACAATAATCAATCAACATTTAAGAATTAACTTGCATCTCTAGGTAACAAATTCGATAAGGGACAAAAGGGAAAGAAGATGCTTCCAGTTCTTCGAATATTGGATATAGTTCTAGTTCATGTATCAACATCATAACAAAAGCACATCGAAATTTTATCTAAAGCCTTTTCTCTCTATTTTTATAGGCATAAGCTACCGCACACAGAAGTAGTAGAGTATAACATCAGACATCTAGCTGCAATAGTAACACATCAAAATCAGTAAACATCAGACAACATATGTTTCACAAATCATATATTTTTAATCACAAAAAAATCAGTTAGAACATGAAAATACAAACCTGCATTGACTACAAAATTAAGAAAATGGAACACCTTTTATGTAGTCTAACCATACTCCGGCACTCTTTGTTGTATCCGAATCAAGTGACCTATTTAAGAAGTATGGTATGATTAGAAGTTCATTTTTTGCTCAAATTTAATACCTTCCATATCGAACCGAACCGATTACACCCGAGGAACTCCTCAATAACTTCCATATCGACCCACTCTTCACCACTTTATCCTAAACCATTCAAAACAAACCCTAATAAGCACAATTACATTATCACAAAAAAAAACAACAACAAATCAGACACTTAATTCACAATACAAACATTAACCCATCTAAAAACAATAAAAAACACTTCAAATTATATAAATTAAAAAAAACCGAGATAAAATCCAACATCCATTTAACATAAGCAAATTAAACAGGAGTGTGTATAAACTATCTGACACGTCATCCCCAATTTGCTTCCTTCCAACTTAATCTGTAACAGAGATTCAAAATCAAATCGAATTTTAATAAAAAAAACGTAAGATCACAAACATGCATTAAAGCAGACGATGAAAGAAAACCATTGAAGATAAACATCCAATAATTACGAAACCCTACCTGATTTGAGAAATTGAGAATTTAAACTCTAGCCCCGATTCAAACATCCACAAACCCTAAAAATGAGACTTGGTTGTTGTTCAATGGCGATTGGACAACAAAACTGAAAAACAATTCCACGGATTCTGTAAAATATATCAATGTTAACCTATTAAACACTGATTAAAGAGAAAGAATCAAAGGATTATCGGATTACATTATTAGACATCGAAGAAAACATACCTTGTGAGAGTTGTCGTGTTTGAGATCTAGGGATTTCTGAAGCAGGTATGAGATCGCTATGTGTATTAGGGTTTCTAAAGTGGGTGCGAGAGAAAGATGTTTTGATTATAAGCGATACACACTCATAATTTTGTAGAAAAATTTCAATTGATTGATAACTGATTGGTTTCCATATAAAGATTCTAGGCGGTTTCACAAATGATGAGAAAGGAGGAAAAGCATTTTGCCGCTTAAAACTCAATTATCAGCCTAAATAGGTATGCCACATCAAAGTCAAAAAGTCAACCATTATTTTGCTTTAGTATAATAGATAGATGAAAAACTAGAATATAGTTTATCAAACATTTTCTTAAATACCAATACCTACTAATGTAATCTATATATATATATATATATATAAATGAGATATGATTTGGGCTATGTGGCATTGGATTTGGGACAATTTTGCTGATGTGGCAACCTCATTTTTTAAGTTTAGGAGGGAATTCTCAAATGCAATAAGCATTCACGATTTTAATAAAATGGAAGCGGGATCCGGAATGTTGTGGGTCGGGTTTTTCCAAAACGGATCCTATATGTTATTTTCCAAAAACCCTAGACACCACATTCATCTCCATTCTCCTTTCATCTCCGTTCTGGTTCAAGCATACGATTCAAGCATTGCCATTCCGAGTCAATCATCTTCTTTCTCCTTCATCTCCATTAAGGTTAGATCATGGATACTTTCAATTAACCTTGAATCAAATACTGACAATTGTTTCTTTTCACAAACACATAATCTGTAGTAGGGGTCGCATTCTTCTTCCGATGATTCCGTCTTTGTTCACCGACTATACTTTGGTTCGGATCTTCAAATTGGAATCATCCAAAACTGAAAATTGGATATCATATAAATTCCAATAACTGAAGACCTCAAGACCACCGCATATTACAGGCTCACTTTTCTGAAACCCTAAATCTCAAAACGTGATTCTCCTTCAATTGTTCACCGCGGATTCATCATTCAGGTATGTTTTTAGTTCAATCCTTCTATGATTTTGTTGTTAATGTAATAAGTCTTTGTTAAATTTTGTTCCTTTACTAAAGTTTGATCGATGAAACGCTCCATCTCTCCATCGATTGTAAGCAGGTGTGTTTCTAATCGGTTTGGTGTTTTAACATATAAATCATTCTTGCATCAACTTGTCAGCAGGTTACCATGAACTTATGTGTCTCTGCTTATTTAAAATATGAATCATTCAAGTTATTTTGTCAGAATAGGTATTCAGTTTCTCTATGCTCAAATATACATAATAATGAATTTATATGAACCACCAACAATGCAAGGTGGGTTTATGTTTATTTCATAATTCAATATATAATTCTATAAGATTTTTGTAAATTCAGGTTGTTGGTGTACGAATATATCAACAATGGAATTTAGAATAATGGCTTCACGGAGTTATGCGCTACCATGGATATCTTACCTCGAAGGCTTGGATAAAGGTTCTTCTTGGGACAACAATGGCGTAAGTGTATAATATGCTTTATCTGTCCTACAACTTTTTTTTATGTCTAAATTGTATAATATCTTTTCCATTTTTTAATCTATGTATAGTGTGTTAATTATGTTCAGAGAAACTGAGTTTACTACAATGATTTTTCTTTTCATTTAAACAAACTGATGTAAGAGGCTTTATGCATTTGAGTGCACTTTGGATGGTTTTTGACCCACTACATTAGTTCATTTTCCTTTAAATTATTATAATATTATAATATTATCGTTTATTGATTATTGATTGATAGATTATGAGGTTTATGCTCTATTTGTAGATGTGGTTTTTATTATAGGGATTGATATTGTATGATTTCCTGTATTTTTATTTTTTTTCGCCATTTTCTCATATTTGTTGTGGGGACTATGAACAACTTTATATATATCTATCATTATCTTTATTTATATATTTGTTGTCGTTATTGAACTTACCACCTAGATTAAGGGATCATGTTTCTGAAGTAACAATGGCTGTTAATTATCTGGTTATTTATTTATAGTTTGTTGAATTGCTGCATTTGTTAGGAAGGACGGTTAAGTATTTGGATCAGCAATTTGTGCCTAACGACTCGTGATCGTATTAAGAATGAGGGAATTACTATTTTCAAAGATAGTTTAGTTAATATGTATGGCAGTTTCGGAGTGTTTTGCTGGTTAATGAGTATAGCGAATTAGTAAATTAGTGGTATCAACTATCAAGGTCTTCTTAGCATGTAAAACTGGTTTTCTAACCAAATATTTTCAGAAGTTTATGTTGGTGTCTCTTAAAGCTTTTATTGTCATTGATCGGGTCTATCCGTACATGTTGTTTGGTTTTCTTACCTTGAAGGTGAAACAAACTCAATTTTTGTTATGGGTATACTATGATTTGGAAGAGGCGATTTTGAAGCAGGTCGACCCTCGGGTTTCATTTTTTCCATTTGATTGATTTTTTTTTCATTTCATTAGTTTGCGATTTCAATAACGTTATTTAATGCCATTTTTTATGTGTGTTGTGGTACTTGACATGTTTTCATCATATAAACGCGTTAAAATGGCCTCATCTAACAAAACTTGAACATGAAAATTAGCTACTGAACATTTTTTTCTATTTTCTTTTGCACTAGATTTTTTGAGGTTCAAGGATTTGAGAAGCGTAATGATGAGCAGGCGCTGGAACTTATGAACGCATATGTCGTTGCTGTGTTAGATGAGTTAACGGCATTGTATTTGCATATCGAGTTAGTGATGTTAAACCAAATTGTTTATTTTTTAATTTTGTGACATTAATGCTATGTATAGTTACTGGTGATTTTTTTCTGATTTTCAGCGTTGTTTTGAAGAAAAAAGACCAGCTCAATCAAAGAGGTGCCAGGTCCGTCTTCCATCATTTATACTATACAACATGACTGTTAATGGTTAATGTGAATGGGTCATCAGTGGTTTGTTTTGGGGTAAACTCATCAGGATGATGACCAATATTATATATCATAAGACTAAGGTTATATACCAAGTTCGTTTTTTCTTATCTGAAACAATCCGGTATATCTCGGTGGAAAACACAAGAGTTACAAATTTGTGTTTAATTCAAAGGGTGATGAAGAAGCTATGGTATGCTTATAATCATTTTAACCTTTAGGTATATTTATATTAACATTTCTACATATTATTAACTTCTACGGGCAAATATGTCTAGATGGGAGCCTGTGCATGGGCTTTAATGTTTAGCCATTCATGGAAACAATACGTAAAACTTGGAGCCTCGATGCGTACTTGTGCGTACTGCATTGAAACTCCAAAATGGTTTCATCATTTCTAAAGCTCTGGTTAAAAAATCTTAATATTTCTATTTGATTATAGATGTCTGTTTTTACATGTTATTGCATCGATTGCGCTTTTGTGTTTCGTTTATATGCAAAAGTGAGTCGCACTAAGGTGATAGGGTCACTCATGTTGTCTCTAACTAAGATAAACTATATGGTTGAGCTGGTCAGCGACGGATAACAAAGATGATTAGCATGGAGCTTGGAGTTAAAAGGTGTCGGGCGCACTAAGGCGATAGGGTCTCGAGCCGAGATGCAAGGCGCAAGAGCATGTCGCTTTTCTTAGGCAAGACGCAATAGCATGTTGCCATTTATAAAACTTATATGATACTTGTATAGCTTTATCGTTTTATTTATAGTGAATATGTTTATAATATTATTAACGTTTTTCATTTCATTATCCATATTTTTTGGTGCCATGCAAATATTACTGAAGAGCTGCACTGAAAATCTTGATTCCTTGGCTCACCTGGTGAGTTATTTTATTTTAATCTCTACTCAAGTTAATATATTATTTTGAAACTTTCTGCATGCTTATGTTTCTTCCCTTGGTTTTCTTGGGAGGTCGTTATTATTATTTACCAAAAGATATAGGCAAAATGAGATTTAGGTGACCTGTGATCATTCACTTGCAATTTGCATGTGCTTTAATGCTTTATGGTTAACTCTTTTTATTATTCTAAATCTTGTATGGTTTATATATTCACACACTTTCTCTTATTTGTAACTTTTTTTAAAACTCAATCTTCACTGCAAGTGCTGTTGAAGGAGCTACTTATTTCATTCGTGTACCAACAAAGGTATTTCATATATACTGTTAGAAGTGCATAAGTTATATGATGTCAAAGAAAAAATTAAAATAAACATGAATTTATTTTCCACCCCTCCATATTATAAAGGGCTTTTTGTTGTCTGCGATTTAATAGTAGTAGATGGGCTGGTTGAGCAACGGGTCAAAGAGGTCGGGTTGAATTCACCTTAAATTCTTTTGTTAAAATATTATCATTTTTACTAAATTGTGAAGTGTGTTTAATTAACCCATTGATAGGTAGATTTGGGCCGGGAAACAACCAACAGGTCAAAACGGGTAACTTGGATACAACTCAAAACGTGTCACATGGAATGTTTTATGAACAAAGACGACGCCACAACTAAGAGAACATAGCTAATCCGAATGCTCTAATTTTAAATTTAAGAGTAAATTGCCATTTTAGTCCCTAAGTTTTGTCCAACTTGCGATTTTAGTCCAAATAGTTTTTTTCTCCTTTGGGTCCCTGACCTTTCTTTTTTCTTGCCATTTTGATCACATTGTCTAATTTAGTCTAAAAACAAGGTTATAATGAGGGTATTTTTGGTGTTAAATTATTATGAGGTTTTATAAATTATGTTGTAAACTACCCCTGGTTATCACTACACAACAGTTATGCCAAAAATACCCCTGGTTATAACCAGATTTTTAGACTGAATTAGGCAATGTGATCAAAATGGCAATAAAATGGAAAAGTAAGGGACCCAGATTAGAAAAAAAACTATTTGGACTAAAATGGCAATTTGGACCAAACCTTAGGGACTAAAATGGCAATTTACTCTAAATTTAAACTTGAAGTTGACTCTGACTTTCAAGCCCTGATACTTGACTTTTCAAGGAAAATATCTAGAAATAAATATATTGTTATTTTGATGTTTAAAATCATAGGTTTGAGCCAAGTGATCAGAGGTGGCAAAATGGGTGTGTTGGCTAATGGTTCAAATTGGGTTTAGATGAAAACACTAACTTTTTGTATGAGTTGGGTTGACCTGAAACTTTTTAGTGTGTCAAATGTGATTACTAAACGGGTCAAAACATCTATTCAAATGTAAAATTTCTACATGTTGAATAACATTATTTAAAACACTTAATTTCATCTTAGTACTCATTCATTATTATAAAACTTTTAAGTGCACAAAAATAGTGCTGGTGGGTCGACCAAATCACTTTGGTAAGAGGTTTTCACCCTATTTTAAATATCTAACATGTTTTATACGTTAAAAATACATTATGGGTGATTTTTCACCCATCTCCTTTTAAGCTACTCAATTACCAGTTTGACCCGTAAAGATTAAACAATCTGAATTGACCCCTTCATAAGTTCATATCGAAATTGCCACCTCTATTCGCCTACGATATTTTATGTCAGGTTCATGTTGATAAAAGAGTTCCACCTGGTGCGGGCCTTGCATTATCAAGTGTTGAACTAATTATAAATTTAATATTTATTATAGTTCTTATCTCTACAAGTTGATGTCCATTTTTTTGTTTGTTGCAGCACTTTATTGTACTCATCAAGATATATATTCACCAGACATGCAAGCATACTTTTGCTAATTATTTATTTCAGTAGTTGTTTGATGATTTCTTAGCATTTTTTATATACACTAGGGGCGAATTTTTTCATTTTCTTTCTTATAAGCCAATTTATTTGATTTGACATGCTTGGCCAGCTAAAAGAATAACCAAATCGACCAATTTGTGTTGAGAGTTTTTTGTTTTTATTTTATTTTATTTATGGTTTTGGGTTTTTGATCTAACGACCAGAATTCACAATTCACGTTTGCAGCAACGTTTTAGGGATCGATAAAGGAAGATTATGCAGCAATTAATCCTCCCAGTGGTTTTCAAGGTACATCTTCTGGTTAGAGGTGCACAAAACGGGTCCGGGTATGGTCAACGCGGGTCAAAACCAGTTGTGTTGAACCACATATATGTTGCTCTATCCTTTCACTTCAACATGTTAAGTGTTGATCAAATATTTTGTTAGTATGATATTAATTGTTGTTTCGATCTTTTTAGGTGGGACATTAATGCGATGCCGCAACTACCAGAATATATAAAACCATTCTACGAAATTATATTGAATGAGTATGTTGAATTCAACAAACAAGGATTAACTGATCTTACCGAGGCTTCAAAAAAAGTTGTATGGTTTCGTCGTACATTATACTTCGATATATATAATTGCCTGTTTAACGCTTCACCTCTATACGTGTCACTGATCGTCTGATCCCATGTTTGATTATAGGTTTTGACAAACCGGCGCACTCTCATTTTCAATTGTATATTCAGCTCCAGAGAGAGAGATTTAAGGCTCGGATTCCTCTTTCCGGTTATCGGATCTCTGCCGTGACACGGCCCCATGGTGTCTTCTAGACCCCCCGGGTAGCTTGGCTCGGTGGGTCGGGTACAATCGGGTGCAATCGATGATGGGAAACGGATCTTTTTACAATCCTAAAAAGATTATTGGGGTTTGAATTTGCATATAACTTCATGTATTTTGTTTTTGTGAGAACCGTAGACTTCTAAAACTTAGTGAAGAAGTCTTTTTTATTCAAGTTTAGGGACTTATTCATGAAAAAAAGACTTTTTCATTTATATTTTGATATGTACATGGATTTTATCTCCCAAAATAGAACTTTATGTTAGTAACAAAGTGTGAGGACTTTATTGTCGAGTAATTTCACGGAGTGTATACATGTAATTCTTTTATTTATTCAAGCTTTTCCTTCACTGGCCTTTTTATTCCTTTATGCTTCATTTTTATTGTCTTTGTTTTTTTTTTTTTTTTTGGCTGTCAATCGAAGTACAAGTAATTGCCTTTAATTAAAGTAGGGATTAAAAATGGGATGTACACTCTTGGCACTTATGTTTACACTATGTTATAGATAGTTTTATGGACGTGTTGATGGCCATGATATTGGTCTCAGTTTCGACTAATTTAATTCGGAAATAGTCAATCTAAGTAGTGTTTTATCTCTTACAATGTAACTGGTTAGATGGATAAAATAAAAAAAAGTTTGACTAAAAAGGAAACGGGCAAATGCTTGATGATCTTGAAACTTCTTATTCTTAAGATGGTTAACAATATGAGATATTTGGTAAAGAGCACATTCATTGTATATAATTAAGAGATTCTGTGACGGGAATTCCGTCAGTATTAGTTCAGTTCGTTAGTGTACAACTTTCAATTAATGAATACAACTTTCAATTTAAAACAATTATAAAACAAGTTTCCTCGCAACCCTAATCACTACAACTTTTAATTCAAAATAATTATAAAACAAGTTTCTGAAATAGTTAGATTAATATAAAGTAAATTTTCCTACCCGCGAAGTTCGCGGGTGATAACCTAGTCTATACTATATAATAAAAGAAACCACTTTTAGGACACTTGTCATCATATTAAACCATCTCTTATAGATAATTATAATTTAGTTTAATCTCTTCTAATTAGTTATAGATAACTATTCTACTAAATATTATTTAGTTTAATATCTTATATTATAGATAAAATCCGCCTACTAAATATTATTAGTTTAATATCTTATGGATAATTATTAGAGTTAATTTCCAAAATCGTCCCTGAGGTTTGGGCATGTTTGCCATTTTCGTCTAAAATGACTTTTTTGTACCAACTAGCCCCCACGTTTGTAACTTTTTGTCATTTTCATCCAAATGCCTAACTGGGTTAGAAACAATCGTTTGATGAGGTTTTTTTTTTTTAAATTTCACAAGTACATGGCCTGAAATGTAATTTCTTTTTAAACCTAAAACCATCACCCTTTGCTTACTCTGTCTACAACCTTCAAAACAAACCATCAACTACCACTCACGCCGTTACTCACCTCCACAGTGTAATGCTCATAAATAGATATAAAACTAAGATGTATCGACCAGTACCCATCACTATATGCCCTTCAATGAAACCTTTTATGTATCGACCTGTACGTAATGAAATAAATTAAACTGAATATATTAGCTGAACTCATATTACAGTTGGGTAGATCATAAAAAAAGCTAAATGTGTTTAAACTGTCATCACACTACAGCTAAATGAAGTGGTTACCGGTTTCAGCCTTTCACGTTTTTTTGGATACACGCATACCTCATACAGAAAATAAACAAGGAAATTTGAAGTAACTAACAGAAACCATGAATCAAATCGAAATTCCAATAATACTAAGACTACCTAGGACATGATTATATTCGGTTTCATAAATTTGTAAAATTAGCACATGATGATATTCTGTTTACAAAAATATAATAGAGAGGGATAAGAGGAAACAAAGGAAGTAAACATGAAACTAAGAACACTTGGAAGGTGATGTTCACATGTTTCTTATCAATAAGCAAAAAGGATAAATATGTTAAAAATAGGCATATGACTGTAATACTCCAGAGCATATAAGTATAATTCGTCAAAACGGAAGTTAAAGATACCATAATAGGCCTATATATAATTCTACAATTTGTTTTACATGTAAATCTTTACTTTTATAAAGTTAAAGTTTAAAAAGAAATTACATTTCAGGCCCTGTACTTGTGAAATTTCAAAAAAAAAAAAAAAAAAAAAACCCTCATCAAACGGTTATTTCTAACCCAGTTAGGCATTTGGATGAAAATGGCAAAAAGTTACAAACGTGGGGGGATATTTGGTACAAAAAATCATTTTGGACGAAAATGACAAACTTTCCCAAACCTCATGGACGATTTTGGCAATTAACTCTAATTATTATTTAGTTTAATCTTCTTCTCATTTATAATATTATTTATTTGAATTAATTATATTTGAACGTTTTGTTTAGTTTGGTATCAAATAGATTTTACGAAACTTTTTATTATTTAGTACAGATATAAAATTAGATTTATTAGAGATATAACTTTTTATTATTAGATATATAAAATTAGATTTATTCAATTCGTACAATACAGGGGTTTTTTTAAGGATATATATTTTTTATTATTTAGTACAGAAAATTACATTTATTACAAACCGTGTAATGCGCATATTTTTAAAGATGTAATTTTTTTTGTTATTTGGTATATAAAATTCCATTTATTCAACCTGTGTTATAAATGAGGTTTTTTAAAGATGTATTATTTTATTATTTGGTAAATAATTGTACATTTATTAAACCCATGTAATACACGAGGTATTAAAGATATAACTTTTTTATTTGGTATATACAATTACATTTAGGCATTTGGATGAAAATGGCAAAAAGTTACAAACGTGGGGGGATATTTGGTACAAAAAAATCATTTTGGACGAAAATGACAAACTTTCCCAAACCTCATGGACGATTTTGGCAATTAACTCTAATTATTATTTAGTTTAATCCTCTTCTCATTTATAGTATTATTTATTTGAATTAATTATATTTGAACGTTTTGTTTAGTTTGGTATCAAATAGATTTTACGAAACTTTTTATTATTTACTACAGATATAAAATTAGATTTATTAGAGATATAACTTTTTATTATTAGATATATAAAATTAGATTTATTAAATTCGTACAATACAGGGGTTTTTTTAAGGATATATATTTTTTATTATTTAGTACAGAAAATTACATTTATTACAAACCGTGTAATGCGCATATTTTTAAAGATGTAATTTTTTTATTATTTGGTATATAAAATTCCATTTATTCAACCTGTGTTATAAATGAGGTTTTTTAAAGATGTATTATTTTATTATTTGGTAAATAATTGTACATTTATTAAACCCATGTAATACACGAGGTTTTAAAGATATAACTTTTTTATTTGGTATATACAATTACATTTATTCAGCCCGTACAATATTGTTCTTATAGATATAATTTTTATTATTTAATATATAAAATTATATTTATTCAACCCGTATAATAAAGAGGGTTTTAAAGATATATTGTTTTATTATTTAGTATATAAAATTTATTTATTCAACCCGTGTAATAAATGAGGTTTTTTAAAGATGTATTATTTTATTATTTGATAAACAATATTATATTTATTCAACTCGTGTAATACACGTACTTTTAAAAATATAACTTTTTTATTTGGTATATAAAATTACATTTATTCAATCTGTACAATATTGTTCTTATAAATATAACTTTTTATTATTTAATATATAAAATTATATTTATTCAACTCGTGCAATAAAAAAGGTTTTTAAAGATATATTGTTATATTATTTAGTATATAAAATTTATTTATTTAAACCCGTGTAATACACGGGGTTATAACCTAGTGTAATATGAAAAGAAAACAACATACATTCTCACGTGTAACACATCCATTTTTTATATCCAAATTCGTTGTTGGATATTTCTTGTTTTATATTTTATGTATCATTATATTTGATATTTGTGTTCAGTGTGCCCATGATAGTCGATATGACTTACGACATATGTAAGAGCATTCACATCTAACCTTCTAAATTATTTATGTGAGGGTGGTTGGTTTTTATTTTACAAAAAGTGGTTGTAGATGGTTGTAAGGATGATTGGTTTTTATTTTCTGAAGTAAATTTAATATGTAATTTATTAATATTTGTATCCATAGATTTTTTAGTTCTGAAGTAAATTTAATATGTAATTTTTTAACAAAAAAATATAACACAATAATTGTTATTATTTTATCTTTTGCTTTATAGAATATTTTCTCTCCTCACTCATATCTCTCATCAAACCCAGAAAGGTGAAAGTACATCGAATTCTTCTTAAAAATATTGTATAACCAGGGATAGAGCGGAGATAATATCCGAAGGAAATATTAGTACCTGCACATGTATAACGACTTGTGATTTTTTCGTATATATTTTTTCAGTTCAATATATGTTAATATTTAGATAAGTAATAGAACGTTTGTTTTATATCAAAGTTTATGTGAATATTGTTAAGTAATATATTTTAAAGTTGTTCCACCCGTGTAACATACGGGTTCTTAAATTAGTTAAATTTAAAAATAAAACCTCGTCTTTCATTTAAAATAGTTATTTGAATCTTTTATGTGAGAAGAGTCACAAACAACGGCGTAGGATAGGGGGGGCGGAAGGGGGCGACCGACCCCCTGAACTTTTCGCTCAGTGGTGGAGAGTATGTAGTTCGTATAGAAATTTTTAGGTATATAGGTTTTCGAACCCCCGTTTCATAGAAATTTTTGGGTGTGTACGCTTTCGACCCCCTGGTCGGAAATCTCAAGCTTCGCCATTGGTCACAAAACTCGCAAAAAGCATGGAGACTACAACAGCAAAGCGAGTGAAACGCTGGGTAACACTTTAAATCATTTTAATTAATTAATTAATTAACTAATTATTTTCTTTATTAATTATTTTGATTTTATAAGGCTGTTGCTTTTGTCTTCTTGTTTTATTGTGATCTTTTTACTTTATTAATCTCTCTTTTCAGTTGGTTTATAGTTTATTACTTTTTTATAGGTTTTTTCTTTATTGCTTCTCTTTCACTCCCCCTTCCCTTTATATATATATATATATATTAAAAAGAGATTTTTGTTTCTATATATACCTTTATAAAAAAGAACTAGAATATAACTAAATACCAGTACCAACTAAAGTAATATGAAAAGAGACCAACATACATTCCATTGTTAAAAAATTAACCAACATGTACTTGTGAAACTAAAAATAGAATTCTAGAATTTCATCATTGGACAACAATATCAAAACCGGGTTAAATTATTCTAAAAAAAACTCCAAAAAGTAAGAAGTAAAGACACAATGAATGGCACAAGATGACATAATGTCGGGCAAAATATAATGCAATGCTCAAAAATATAACACAATGTCAAGAAAAAAAGACACAATCCATCGCAAAAAAAAAAAGACAATGTCAAGCAAAATATAACACAACGTCGAGAAAAAAAGACACAATCAGTCGCAAAAAGGCACAATGACGCAAATATAGAAAAACACAATGATAAATAAAATACACAATGATAATAAATAAAAATTCTAAAATCTACAACCTGTAAATCAAAAAGTGGGAAACTAAAATCTCATTCTAAAATTTACTTTTGGGATTTCTTTTGTCATTTTCATTCAAACGTCTAATTTGTTTTTTTTTCTGTCAGACATTTGGAGAGAATGGCAAAAAAAATCCTAAATCAGAGCGACGATTTTGGCAAAAAAGAAAGTTAGACGTTTGATGAAAATGGCAAAAAATCCAAAAGTAAATGACAATACGGTACAATTTTTTTTTTAGATAAAACTGACAAACATACCCAAACCTCAGGAATGATTTTGGCAATTTATCAGACATTTGTGTACCCATGATACTCGATGGTTTGACTTGCGACTTATCCAAGATAAATAATATCTATTTAGGATTCCATGATTCCATCAACCTTGATTTTTAGTTTTAACTACGGTTGTTCGTGAGCTGAACCGAATCGTTCATACCTTTACTCGTGCTCGGTTCGTTTACAAACCGATCTAAACCGAACCGAGTATTTTTTTCAACCGAGCCAAAGTCAAGCGAGCGTCTTTCGATCCGAGCATTTTTCAAACGAACGTCGAGCGAGTATCGAGCGTTGCAGAATAAAGAAGGAAAGTGACGATGGGAGTGCTAGTTATTAGAATAAAGCGCAGTTTTCGTCCCTGATGTTTCGTCCAATAGAACGCAAGTAAAAATTTAACAAATAACAAGGAATACAAAAACACTCAACTAGTTCTATCGAGATTAACTAAACGGGAAGGTAAATCGTCGACCGATTGAAACATACCCTTGAATATCGGAAGTTTGAAATTGAATGGATCGATTGAAGCTAAACCCTGGCGAGTTGGCGTATTGGCGAGAGGCGATGGAGATATCGAATAACGATGGCCAATGGGGGTTTTTGATTAGGGTCTTGCACTTCTGAATCAAATGGCGGGTTGAGACTTGAGTATTGATCAACGTTTCACATTTTAGTATTTGAAATTTTGACTCAATTAATCAAATAGACATAAGTATTGGATAATGGACTATTGGTATTGGATTTCAATTTTAATTACTTAAATGAGCTCTATTTGGATCTTGGACCAAACATTCTTAATGTTGGTTTCTAGTCATTTCATTAAAAATGATACACACACAAATACAAATGTATATGTATATATATATTAAAAAATAAATCGAGCCAACCGAGCCGATCCGAACCAAGCATTTTTTTAATCGAGCTAAATCAAACGAGCAAATTCCGAGCATTTTCCAAACGAGCATCGAACGAACGTCGAGCGCCGAGCAATTTCAACAGCCCTAGTTTTAACTATCAATGACTGTATTGATCATTAACAAGAATAAAATCTGGTATCTTTAAATTAAAAAAAAAAAAGACCGCATGTCGGTTTTGCGTCAATCATATGATATATATTTTATTTTAACTAATCTACAACATTAAATCAAATAAATGATTAATTATATCACTGACTCGTTTTCAACTTTCAAGAGACATGATTTAGCCAAATTTGTATATCCACACACTTTCAAACATGGTGTGCTCACTCATCTTGTATATATACACGCCCATTATATCTCTCTTTAGGCAACAACATTTCACTCATCTCTCCACTTGAATTAATAATGGATTCAATCCAATTCTCAATACCAATCTATGCTCTAATCTCTCTCTCAACACTCTTTTTTCTTGTTGTCTGGCTCACGCGGAAACCCCTTCCGCCTGGCCCAATGGGTTGGCCCATCATCGGCAACATGTTGATGATGGACCAACTCACCCACCGTGGCTTAGCCCATCTAGCCGAAAAATACGGCGGCATACTCCATCTCAAGATGGGCTTCAGCCACACCATTGCGGTATCATCACCCGAAATGGCCCGTGAAATACTTCAAGTGCAAGATCACATATTTGCCAACCGTCCGGCCACCATTGCCATCACTTATCTCACTTACGACCGAGTCGATATGGCATTTGCGGACTATGGCCCGTTTTGGCGCCAAATGCGGAAACTGAGCGTCATGAAGTTGTTTAGCCGTAAACGAGCAGAATCCTGGGATTCTGTCCGTGATGAGGTGGATTCCATGGTGAAATCCACCGCGGTCAACTCTGGCTCGCCTGTAAATTTAGGCGAGCTGGTATTCGGGTTGACCCATGATATTATTTATCGGGCCGCTTTCGGGTCCATTTCTCATGAAAGTAAAGAGGAGTTTATTAGCATATTACAAGAATACACTAAGCTATTTGGCGCATTCAACTTGGCTGACTTTATTCCGTGGCTCGGCTTCATCGACCCGGCTGGGTTGAATACCCGTTTACCCGCTGCCCGGGCCGCTTTAGACCGTTTCATCGATAAAATCATCGATGATCACTTGACGAAAAGGGAGAAAATCGGCGATCAAACTGCGGACAAAGATATGGTTGATGAGATGTTGGAGTTTTATAGTGTGGAAGGTAAAGTCAACGAAGCCGAGATGTTGACCCGAGATAATATAAAAGCCATAATTATGGTAAGGAAATTGTTTCAAAAGAAATCATTTAAATTTGTTACTTGACATATATACTAAGTATTGAAATTGTTGTGTTTTTAGGATGTAATGTTTGGTGGTACGGAGACAGTGGCGTCCGCCATAGAATGGGCAATGACCGAGCTAATGCATACACCCGAAGCACTAAAGCGCGTCCAACAAGAGTTGGCTAATGTTGTCGGTCTTGAGCGTCGGGTCGAAGAGGCGGACCTAGAGAAGTTGACCTATTTCAAGTGTGTTATCAAAGAGACGCTTCGCCTGCACCCACCTATTCCAGTCGCTCTCCACAAATCATCAGCGGACACAACGGTTATGGGCTACCACATCCCTAAAGGGTCACGTGTCATGGTGAATGCATACGCCATCAACCGTGATAAGAACTCTTGGGAAGATCCGAATACTTTTAATCCGTCCCGCTTTTTGCAAAATGGGGCCCCGGATTTTAGGGGATCCAACTATGAATTCCTACCTTTTGGTTCGGGCCGTAGGTCGTGTCCTGGAATGCAACTTGGGTTATACGCGATGGAGATGGCACTAGTCCATCTCCTTCATTGTTTCACATGGGAGTTGCCTGACGGAATGAAACCGAGTGAAATTGATATGGGGGATGTTTACGGACTCACCGCACCCAAGGCAATACGACTTGTTGCAGTACCAACACCGCGTTTGTTATGTCCCTTGTATTAAGAAGGTTTTTATGTAATTTAATTTTCTTATAAAATATTAAGTAACAGCATATCAATTTCAAAACTAGCATTTGGTTGCCCAATCAATAAAATCAATTAGGTATATAAACGAAGCAAACAAACACAAACAAAGTTTGTTCGCATTTATTTGTCTTAACGTTCACCAAACAAACAAATCGTCGGAAACTTAAAAGGACAGATTAGTATTATAATTTATAAGAACTAACAAATAAATTTAATAACTAATAAATAAGATTGATTCTAAATTTTGATTATGTTAATGAGTTGTTGCATAATGAACCAATCAGTATTATAATTTATAAGAACTAACAATTAAATTAATATCTAATAAATAAATTTACATGAACTTGTAAGCGAAATAAATGAATACACGAACATAAATGAAACACGTACTTATTTTTGTGTGTTTGGTTAAGTGAAAAATATAAAACAATGTCATGTTTATATGTTTATTAAAAGAAAAATAAACGAACTTTTCACTAAAAACAGACAAATCACTAAACGTTTACATCACTTAGATAACTAAAATCATTTATATATTGATCAATGATGTATGTAATATTGATCAATGATGTATGTAATTTTAAAAGAGTATTTGTTAATTCTTGGTAAACAATAATGTTAAAAAAATCTTTGATGAAGACGCAGAAATTTGCATAGTAATAATAAACTAATACACGCAGAAATTTGCATAGTAATAATAAACTAATACACATGCATTTCAAGTGATTTTAATAATTTAAAGGTTGTCGCATTCATTTACTAAGACCATGTGTAGTGGAAGGGGAAAATAATGCCCCCAAGTGTGGGCATTTTACGCCACGTGGCGGTCCAGTCAGCAAAGGGGCATTATTGGGCGTTTTAGAAAAATGGGTGTAGTGGGGATGGGGCATTATTGGGCATTATTGGGGCATTAAATAAAAAAAAGAAAAAAAAAAGAAAAAATCTTATTGGATAGGACAAGGGGATGAAATCTGATTGGACAAAGGCAAAGGGTGTTGGGCGTGGTTTATAAAACGCTAAAGGGGCATTTTTTGATTTTTTGCTTAAAAAAACGCCCCATGTAATGGTACATGGGCGTTTTCAAGCGTTTTTTTTGAATTTTTTTTAAAAAAAACGCCCCATTACACAGGGTCTAATTTAGAGGAAATTATAGACGTATATTATAGCTGATACGTTAATTACAAATTCTTAGCTGACCCACTTTTTATATGTAAAATACCAATCATCAGTTTATCATTATAACCATTTCTATGAAGGTGAATTGGAGCACGTTGAAATGATACACATCGATGTAATGTGTAACGCCAATTACTTATAATCATGTCGCGTCCATCTTAATCATTAAGACCGTGGTGTTGGATCAGTTCTGTTCTAAACACGATGGAAAACATGAAAACATACCTGTTACAGCAGACAGTGCAGTGGAGAATCCAGTCAGAGATGATCCCAACGTGTTCGACATATGTGTCAGTGTGATCTGGTTCCTCCTTAGGGTGCTGACTAATGATGGTGACTAAGAAAACCGATAAGGGAATCGGTTGTAGGAGAGGGAGGTCGAATGATGATGTTATGCTAATAGGGTATGTCTACTTGTGTAACTGTGTAACCCTTTAACCCCTACATTAGTCTCCTTATATAAGCACCCAGGAGGAAACCTAATTAGTTAATAAGGGTAATATGGTCCATCAACAATTACCAACTAATTATTTAATAGGTTATTATATATTTTGATATATATTATGTAAATGATTATAATGGCTACTAGATTAAATATTAAAAATAATATATTTAATCTTACATTCTCCCACTTAGCCGAGTAATCATTTACCATGAGTATTAGATAAGCCTGATCAGGAGTTAACACTCATTTTAGCTTTAAACAAGTACTATAGCAGAGAAATACAGCCGTTGAATCATTATGCGACTCAGGACCCCCATTAGTCATACGATAGCCTTAATTTAAAACCTAATCGTCATGATCAAAATACGCATAAGCCCTTTATTTGATTTGTAACTGTATTTGTCTATATGCCATTATACCGGTTGAACATATTCTAAGAGACATACAAAATCAAACCTTAGAACATAAGCTAGTACAATATGCTCAAATAAGGTCTTTACTAAATCCCATATTCCGAACATGTTCTTCGTAAACCTTAGGTGGGAGACCTTTAGTCATCGGATCCGCAAGCATATCTTTAGTACTAATATACTCGATACAAAGATTATTTTCCTCAACTCGTTCACGTACGAACAGATATTTTTTATCGAGATATAAACCAGCTCCAGTCGAACTGTTACTGTTCGAGAAACTAACGGCAGCTGAATTATCACAATAAAGCTTCAATGGTCTAGAAATGGAATTAACAATTTTGAGTCTAGAGATCAGATTTCTTAGCAACATTCCATGACAGGTTGCGTTAAAAACAGCAATGTACTCTGCCATCATTGTGGAAGTTGTAGTCAACTGTTGTTTATGACTTTTCCATGAGATAGGGCCGCCTGCTAACATAAAGATATAGCCCGAAGTGGATTTCTTGTCATCTTTGCACTTGGCAAAGTCAGAATCAGAATAGCCCACCACTTCTAAATGATCACTTCTTCTATAAGTCAGTTTATAGTCTTTCGTCCCATGCAGATATCGAAGTACCTTCTTAGTTTCTTTCCAGTGATCTAGGCCAGGATTAATCTAATAACGGCCTAGCATTCCAGCAATATAAGCGATATCTGGGCGAGTACAGACTTGAGCATACATCAGGCTCCCGACTACTGACGCGTAAGGTATCTGGCTCATTTGCTCCTTCTCAAACTCTATTGTCGGACACTGGAATGAACCAAAAACATCTCCTTTAACTACTGGAGCGACGGAGGGTTTGCACTGTTGCATGTTGTAACGTGTAAGGACACGATCTATGTAAGCCTTCTGGGACAATCCTAAGATCCCCTTGTGTCTATCTCGGTGAATTTCGATGCCAATGACGTAAGAAGCATCTCCGAGATCCTTCATGTCGAAGTTATGCGAGAGTAAACGCTTCGACTCATGCAACATGTCTAAACTATTACTTGCCAATAGAATATCATCTACGTAAAGGACAAGTATAGTAAAGTTGCTCCCACTCATCTTGAGGTAGGTGCATTGATCCACTTGATTCTTCATAAAACCTTGTTTCTTCATGACTTCATCAAACTTGAGATACCACTAACGTGATGCTTGTTTTAACCCGTAAATGGATTTCTTCAACTTACAGACCAGATGCTCCTGACCTTCAGATTCAAAGCCTTCAGGTTACTTCATGTAAACATCTTCGTCGAAGTCTCCGTTAAGGAAAGAGGTCTTAACGTCCATCTGATGCAGCTCTAAATCAATTCCCTCTTTCTGAGTGTAGCCCTTTGCAACCAATCTTGCTTTGTAGCGTTCAACGTTCCCATTCGGATCCAGTTTTGTTTTGAACTGTAACACCTCGAAATTTTGCGTCCAATAATGTATTGACATGTGTCTTAAGTTTACACGTGGTGTTAAATACTGAATAAAGGACTAAAGTTGACAAACATTGAAAGTATGTAAATTCGCGGGTTAAAAATGTCAACAAGGGATAAATACGTTGTACAGTAACCCTAAATAATGCTCGTACCTTCAAACGGATAAATCATGGATCGTACGGAACGAAATGCGGAAGAAAGTGAGAGATTACAAACTACAGGGGTTAATTGTGTCAACATGTTTAAGTTATACCTCTGAGTGACCCTTTAACATACCCGAGGCTTTGTAACAGTAAATTACGCTCACTAGAATATACGATATAAGTTTCGCGAAGTTTCGTTTTAAAACGAGAAAGTTATGATCAATTTCGTATGCGAGGGGTTAGAAGCGTTAACAATGAAAGTTAGGGCTTTTCGGATAGTAATTAACTAACCGGGGACTTAACGATGCGGGTAAAAGTCGCGAGGCCCTTATTCGTAAATAAACGAGGCCCAAAACGCAAAGTTACCCCTTCGGAACCGAAAGGCCAGGGTATTAATGGCAAAAGATTTGAAAATCTTGAATTACAGGCCTCAGGCGGGCCGCGTTAGAGAAACAAGGAAGCTCACGCGGGCCGCGAGCCATATGAAGATTTGTTTCCTGACATAAGGATTCAGGCGGCCCGCGTAAGGGTAGCCTGATCCTTAATGCGGGCCGCGTCAGACCGCCAGATGCAGAAAACATGCACATGTTCACTGTTTGCTGTTTTAACCGACCTTGGATGCAATTATGGCAGCATGGGCGCCCCCCTACACGTCCCCTAGCACTCAGGGACAGCTGCTGATCATCCATGAGCAATTATAGACTTAGTTGTGATGATCTTGTGCTCAAATTTTCACTATAAAAGGCCATGTAGTGCACACATTTGAAACACACCTCAAACCTGCTTTCTTGATCACTTCTGGAGCTCAAGAGCATTCTTCTAACATCTCTGGTCGTGCACCAAGCTTCTGTAAGTATGCCTAACCCTTTGTGGTTTAGTTTTTGCTTAGTTATAGCCTAAAAGTCAATCCATCGTAATTAACGATTGACTTGACGATAAATCACAAATGGTCCAGTGGTTTGTCGAATCAAAGGTAGTTATATGTTGGTAATCATCTGGGCATTAAACCCCTAAAAGGGCACCCTCTGATTCCCACTCTAACTAGTCCGATTGTCGAGTCAAACTTGCTTAGAAAAAGTCAACAGAATGCTATTTTGCGATTTTATGCGTAATCAGTAATGTAGATGACGTGTAACCTATTTTAACACTCATATAACATGATAATAAGTATATTAACTAGTCTAAGCTTGTTTGATCCGACCATTTACTGTTTTGACCCGGTTCGGAACCGAAAGTCGCAAAACTTTGACTTTTGCTTTGACTTCAGTTCTGACCTGTTATGGTATGATTTAGATATGCCTTAGGACTCTCTTAGGACCAGGTTACATGATGGTATAACCCTCTGTGACCGGTTCGTTGTTTGTCCGAGTCTTTAACACATTTCCGTTAAATGCTTAAAAGTTGACCGTAACGCCCTTTTTACTTTAAAACGAGAATTTTGAATATGTGAAAGGAGAATAACCTTAGTCACTGATTTCTAAGCGTGTCCCTAAAATTTCACGTCAATCCGAGGTCTAGAATAGGAGTTATGCTAAATAGCGCAATTACGGAAACTTTAGTAATTAAACGGCGCATTTAGCATAAAGCCTATCTAAACCCAAATTTCGGCACCAAACCTTTTACACACTGATGTAAAATAATATTTTGGGATTTTTAAAGATTTTTAATTATTTTTAACCTGCTCATAACCTGCGGTTATGGCATCGGTTCGGTAAATACCGAATATACCCTTTTCGAGCATAACTTGAGTTCTACAAGGTATTTTGACCCGATTCCAGTTGCTACTGATTTTAAATAATAAATAGAGCATCTTGGACTTTTTAAACTGTTCAGAAAACTCAGATTTCCTGTGGAACTCAGAAACCTCTTTTATAATCTTTAAAATGACCGAAATACCCCTACGGGGCATATAATGGATTTAAACTCCTTACGGGCATTATGGAAGGTATCCTACTGATACCACAACCTCTTTAAAGCATATTGACTTAGTGAACTTGTGTAGGACTCTTACGGTTACCCGTTACGCCTTTTGCGCGCACGGTCCGGTTTATGTAACTAGTTTACACAAACTAGCCAAAACGGGTCAAACCTTATTGTTTTGACCTCAAAATCCAGAGTGTGGTTATATTACCCATATAAAACAAGTCTTCAAACTTGTTGGGTCCGAATCACATTCCATTCCCGGTTTTCGCCTTTCACGCGATTAAACCGTAATTATCCTTTGAAACTAACCGGTCTAAGCTAAGGCTAAATTAAAGACCCGTTAGGATTCTAATAGGTTATTTTAAACCTTCGTTCCAGAATATGAGACCAGTAAAAGAAACTTGCATTTGTTTATTAAGGATTATTACTTGCTCAGGTAAATACTTTTAACTTATTTTCCGTTATACGGGCTTGGGTTACGGTATTTAAAATACCGCTTGGTCGGGCAATTGACCCCAACTCATTAGTAGTTGGGTATTATCAATGTGACCCGTTTAAAAATTTGTTTTGTTGGCTTTACGCCTTTGGGAGCTTAATGACCATGTCCCGGATATCCTTGGCAGCATTTTACGAAATGGCCACGACCTAGACACGCGGGTGTAGGCGTACACCCGCCAATGTGTCCTTAATTATAAAGGTATAGCCGTTGGTTTTCCCACCGCGGTTTTATACTATGTGGCGTGTCTATTAACCTTAAACCCGGCACGACCCGGGCGACCGAACACATAGTAAACATGTAATTCTTTTACAAGATTTAATTATAAATTTTCCAAAGTTATAAAGAGTTTGTGCCATGTGCATTCAAATCAATTTTATTAAACATTTTACAAAAGTGTCGGTTGAATGTATTTACCAGTGTAAACTGACGTATTTTCCCAAAAAGATTAAATGCAGGTACTAAGCGTAATTGGCTGGATATTTCTCCTTAGCATCAATAAAGAGCCTCGCAAGCTTAAGATGCCTACGTCTGTTGAACAATACTTATATTTTATTTTGATCCCCTGTGGATTATATTTCAACGATCGTGATACTTTGATATTACACTCAATGGTTGAAATATATTTATCTTTATGCTTCCGCTGTGCATTTATATACTGTGTGGTTTGACTATATTGTTGCCAACTACGTCACGGTAATCCCCCACCGGTCCCACCGGTGATACACGTGGAAATCGGGGTTTGACTGGTTGGTATCAGAGCCAACATTGAGTGAATTAAACACTATCCTTATGTGTTTAATCTCAATGACACAATTGCACATACTTGAGTCTAGACAAGAACGTAGGACAAATTCGAATTGTTATTCGAGTTTGTCTTTTATTGTTATTATGATTTAAAGATTTGTTAAGCAGGAAATATGCCACCAGCAATTAGAAGAGGATGAAGAGGCAAAGGACCGGTCACTACTCATAATGATCACGAGGCCGGACCTTCGAACATACGAGCTCCTTCCAGCACGAGGAGTGAAGAACCTCAGAGACGTAGAAGAAACCTCTTTGAGCCAGCAAGACGGTCTACCTCACACAGTTCGACACCTTCATACCGTCACTCTTTCGGACCAGATTCGGAGAACAATCCCAGTAACCCTCAACCTTCGTTTATACCTCTCCAGCAATCTGCTTCGCACCGTTCCTATGGCGATCCTACTCCTTTCTTTCAAGACCGATTTAACCCGGCTGATTATGTCCAAGAACCAATAGGTTATAACCCTTTAGGACCTGAAGACCATTTCTCCGAAGATAATGCGGTAGATATGGATGAAGAC
This sequence comes from Helianthus annuus, assembly GCF_002127325.2. Lineage (NCBI taxonomy): Eukaryota > Viridiplantae > Streptophyta > Magnoliopsida > Asterales > Asteraceae > Helianthus > Helianthus annuus. The sequence goes on from NC_035443.2 coordinate 9,172,622, forward strand.
ACGGATCCTATAGAACCTGCAAGAGGTACTCCCAACCATCCAATCGAGATCTCTGATGGGTCATCCTTCCATGGAACACCCTATCAAGGTCCCGACAGTTACCAGGCGAGGTTTAACCAGTGTGATTGGTACTTCACACCTTCTCATCACTTCTCGCCTCATGAGCAGGAACATCAACAGGATCCTTCCAAGGATTCGCGTTTCGTGGCAGTTACGCCACCACCTCCTCCGCCACCAGTTCAGCAAGCACCTCCTGATCCGCCAAGGCGTAGGAGATCAGGCGCGCGGATGTCTACCCGAGGAGGGGAATTCCACTTTAGCACCCCTCGCCACTCGAGTGCAAGTCACTTTCCGCCAGTGCCTGAAGAACCACAGTTAGGGGAACCTTCTGGTCACCCTGCAGAGGTGAATTCTGCACCAGTTGCACCACCTCCGCCACCATTCGGATATGACAATCCAATACCAGCGTACGCCGGTTCCACCGCATACAACCCGTTTGAGCAGCCGACTCACACGCATTACAACTATAATTACGATGCGACCCATACGTGGTAGCGGCTAATTACAATGCCCTCCATCCCGACAGAGCTTATGGAAACCTTTGGGGAGTAGATTACTCAGCTCATGGGTATCCAGCACCTCCTAGACCTCCGGTTCAACAACCGTCGCAGCAGCCACGTTTTTCTCCACCGGAGCAGGAAGAAATCCTCCACCGTCTAAACCGAGTGGAACGAGACTTTGAGCAAGAACGTAAAAGTAATCATGGATTCCTTAAAGGCCTAGCGAACCTACTAAAAGGGAGGAAGAAACGAGATCATTAGTCTCTTTATGTACTATAGTATTTACTATTGCAATCAAGTCCCTGCGAGGACATTTGTCTTAAGTATTTTAGTCCCTGCGTGGACATTTATCGCGTTTAGTCCCTGCGTGGACAATTGCATTTCAGTCTCTGCGTGGACTTATCTTTTAGTCCCTGTGTGGACATCTATCTATGTATTTGGTCCCTGCGTGGACTTGTTTTCTGTAAACCTCTGCGTAGGTATTTATTTAATTTAAAAGTCCCGTTTAGGGCAGTGTGTAACCATTATTATGATTAATGGAATATATGTTATAAATTTCATTTTTATTATATACATTGTTATATGAAATGGATCAAAGGTCATTCCTTTTTAAATTAATCTGCCTAAATAAAGAATCTTAATAGTGAAACCTAGCCTGGTGTCATTATAAGACCCGGCCAAGATGGTAAGACTTAATTAAAGGATTCAGATTCCAGTTAACCTCTGTAAACATGTTAACATCCTTGACAGATGTGATTCGTTAAAATCACACGCGTCATTCTTATATACGAATCCATTAAGGGATTCCAAAACCCAAATTAGTGATTGGTAAATCATGGGTTAAATCGTCAACAAAGATGATCATTTATCAAACATCCATTAGTGATGTAGTGCCCACGGGCCATACTTATTGTCAAATAAGATAAAAGGCAGTTGTAGTCTATGACTCCCTGTCAGAAAAGGTAAAAGGACTACGGTTCAAACCTCTATGCCTTGATTCTCTGTAATCCCGACTTATATTATAAAAACGTCCTTGTGACTAGGCTTTTGTGCCACTAACTATATTATTTGTAAATAGGATAAGTTATATTCAAATCCTAGATAACAGTGAGTAACAAATTAACCAAATATGGTCTACGTTTACCATGGTTAATGAATTACTATAAAAGACAATTCCATAATAAACTCCTAAATAAAACTTTGTCATCATCTTCTGTAGCAGATTCGAGTTACAATGGCTGAACCAAGTGGAGTTAATAGTCATTCGAAGGAGGATGACAATGATAACGCCCAGATTCATTTAACGGGCGCTGAACTAAAAGCTTTGGTAGACAACGCTGTTAAGGCAGCCTTGGATCGGCAGTATGAAGAATACACCGAGTCCCGAAGCAGAACCTTATCTACACCACACTCAAAGCCAAAAACCCACTCTAAATCTCACAGCAAACCACCCTCGACTCCGTCTAAGCCTAAGAAGGACGACGATAGACACTCATCCAATGAGAATAGCGTCCCCCCTAAGAAGAAAGTGGTCGATGATACACCTCGCGCCAGGGGTTGCACGTATAAGTATTTCGTTTCCTGCAAACCCTGAGATTTTACTGGGGAAAAGGGCGCGGTGGATTGTATGACCTGGTTAGACGAGATGGACACTGTTGTGGACATCAGTGGTTGAGTGGTTGTGCTGAGAGAGACTTGGTGAAGTTTGTTTCACAGTCGTTCAAGGGTGAAGCCCTAGCGTGGTGGAGATCTCTGGTTCAAGCCTCTGGGAAGACTGTTTTGTATAGCATGACATGGGAGGAATTCATGGCTCTCATCAAGGAAAATTACTGCCCTCAGCACGAGGTTGAGAAGATAGAGTCTGACTTCTTATCGTTGGTCATGAAGAACCTGGATTGCCAGGCATATCTCACGACTTTCAACACTCTGTCGAGATTGGTTCCGTACCTTGTTACACCGGAACCCAAACGGATTGCGCGCTTCATTGGGGGTTTGGCCCCAGAAATAAAGGCTAGCGTAAAGGCTTCTAGGCCTGCTACCTTCAGGTCCGTGGCAGATATATCTCTGTCTCTCACGCTAGATGCAGTGAGGCAGAGGTCGTTGAGAAATGCCGATAGCGAAAAGAGGAAACGTGAGGATGATGATTCACGTAGATCCAGCAAGAAGCATCGGGGCAATCGTGACAACAAGAGGGGGTCAGAGAACAAGAAAAATGACCGACAGTCGGGCGACAAGCCCTTGTGCAAGGTTTGTCAGAAGCACCACTTTGGAAGGTGCAGGTTTGAAAAGAAATCCCCACCGAAGGCATGTGGGATATGCAAGTCCTCTGAGCATAGGACTCTTGAGTGCAAGAAACTCAAAGATGCAACTTGTTACAGTTGCAATGAGAAGGGGCATATCAAGACGAACTGCCCGAAGATAGTGAAAAAGGCTGAAGATGGGAAGAAGACCAATGCGAGGGTCTTTCAGATGGATGTTAAGGAGGCTATCCAGAACGACAACGTTATAACCGGTACGTTTCTTATCAATGATGTATTCGCAAGAGTATTGTTTGATTCTGGAGCAGATAAATCCTTTGTGGATGATAAGTTCTGCGAGTTGTTAAAATTGCCTGTTAAAACCTTGAATGTAAAATACGAAGTAGAACTAGCTGATGGTACTATGGGAACAGTCTCAACTGTTTTAGATGGATGTGTTATATCCATTAGGAATCACTCATTTCCTTTATCTCTATTACCCTTTAAACTAGCTGGTTTCGACGTAGTATTGGGTATGGATTGGTTATCGCATAACCAAGCCCAAATCGTGTGCAACCAGAAACAAGTGGTGATCAAGACTCCGTCTGGAGAACCACTTACCATCCAAGGAGATACTCGACATGGGTTTCCTGCACATGTATCTATGCTAAAGGCATCCAGATGTTTGAAGAAAGTATGTGTCATTTATATGGCACAGGTAATCATCGGTGAGGAGAAACCCAGAATTGAAGACATTCCAGTCATCTCCGACTATCCTGAAGTTTTCCCAGAAGAACTGCCTGGTTTGCCACCAGACAGACAAGTGGAATTCAGTATCGACATCATTCCAGGAGCCGCACCTATCACGAGAGCGCCTTATAGATTGGCACCCACGGAAATGAAAGAATTGAGGACGCAACTATATGATCTGCTGGCCAAGGGTTTTGTTAGACCAAGTTCATCTCCTTGGGGAGCGCCAATCCTGTTCGTCAAAAAGAAAGATGGTTCGATGCGTCTATGCATCGATTACCGTGAGCTGAATAAAGTTACGATCAAGAATAGGTATCCTTTGCCCAGGATCGACGATCTGTTCGATCAGTTGCAAGGAGCGAGCTACTTTTCCAAGATTGACCTAAGGCCAGGGTACCATCAATTGAAGGTCAAGGATGAAGACGTACATAAAACTGCATTTAGGATTCGATATGGTCATTTCGAGTTCCTAGTGATGCCTTTTGGGCTCACAAATGCACCTGCCGCATTCATGGATCTCATGAATCGCGTTTGCAAACCTTATTTGGATAAATTTGTCATTGTCTTCATCGATGACATCCTTATCTACTCGAAGAGTCAAGCTGACCACGAAAAGCATCTTCGATGTATTCTTAAACTGCTTCATCAAGAAAAGCTTTATGCCAAGTTCTCTAAATGTGACTTTTGCCTACGAGAAGTCCGGTTCCTTGGACATGTAGTCAGCGAGCGTGGTATCCAGGTGGATCCCGCTAAAGTTGAAGCCGTCATGAGCTGGCAGGAGACGAAGACACCTACGGAGATTCGCAGTTTCCTAGGTCTAGCAAGATACTACAGACGCTTCATCGAAAACTTTTCAAGAATTGCTTCACCCCTAACTTCTTTAACTAGAAAGAAAATAAAGTTCAATTGGGGCCCTAAGCAGCAAGAAGCTTTTGATATCCTCAAACAAAAGCTGAGCAATGCTCCAGTGTTGACATTGCCAGACGGAATGGAAGAATTCGTCGTATATTGTGATGCATCGCACACCAGTATGGGTTGTGTGCTTATGCAGAGGGGCAAAGTGATTGCCTATGCTTCGCGACAATTGAAAGTGCATGAAAAGAACTACACCACCTATGACTTGGAGTTGGGTGCCGTTGTATTTGCACTAAAGCTATGGAGGCATTATCTTTATGGCATTAAATTTGTGATCTATTCTGATCACAAAAGCCTTCAGCATCTGTTCAATCAGAAGGATCTGAATATGAGGCAGCGACGTTCGATGGAAACTCTGAACGACTATGACTGTGAAATAAGATACCATCCAGGCAAGGCCAATGTAGTCGCGGATGCCTTGAGCAGGAAAGAAAGAGTGAAACCAATAAGGATCAATGCCAAGAGCATTGAAATCAAGAAGAGTCTGAATGAATGATTGTTAGCTGCACAGAAAGAAGCTGTGTTGGAAGCTAACTATCCAAACGAAAGCTAGGGGTAACTGAGGAGCAGTTATCTTATGGCAAAAACGGAATTCTGAGATTGAATGGAAGGATATGGGTTCCTGTTTATGGAGGTCTTCGTGACGTTATTCTTCAGGAAGCCCATAGTTCCCGATATTCCGTTCATCCTGGTGCTGATAAAATGTACCAGGACTTGAAGGCGAATTTTTGGTGGATAGGCTTGAAAAAGTCTATAGCCACCTATGTAGCAAAATGCTTGACTTGTGCACAAGTAAAAGCCGAGCATCAAAAGCCGTCAGGCTTGCTACAACAGCCTGAACTTCCCGAGTGGAAATGGGAAATGGTGACGATGGATTTCATCACCAAGTTACCAAAGACAAAGAAGGGAAACGATACAATATGGGTAATAGTTGATAGACTGACCAAGTCAGCACATTTCCAACCCATAAAGGAGACTCAAAGCTCCGATATATTAGCCCAGTTGTTTGTAGACAAGATTGTAGCCCTTCATGGAGTGCCTGTGTCTATCATCTCTGATAGAGATGCCAGATACACATCACACTTTTGGAGAAGCTTCCAACAATCTTTGGGTTCACGTTTGAATTTCAGTACGGCTTACCACCCTCAGACAGATGGACAGAGTGAGCGTACGATCCAAACGTTAGAAGACATGCTTCGTGCATGTGCAATCGACCTAGGTGGAAGTTGGGATAACCACCTACCATTGGTCGAATTCTCCTATAACAACAGCTACCATACCAGTATTAAGGCTGCACCTTTTGAAGCTTTATATGGTAGAAAATGTAGAACACCCGTATGCTGGGCAGAAGTTGGAGATGTCCAAATGACAGGACCTGATATAATTTTTGAAACAACGGACAAGATTGTCCAAATTCGCGATCGATTGAAAGCTGCCCGAGACAGGCAGAAGAGCTACGCGGATTTGAAGCGTAAGCCTTTCAATTTCGAAGTAGGCGATAAAGTATTGCTAAAGGTATCACCCTGGAAAGGGGTGATGCGATTCGGTAAGAAAGGCAAACTAAGCCCGAGATATATTGGACCTTTCGAGGTAATCGAACGTGTCGGATCGGTTGCCTACAAATTAAACTTACCGGAAGAGCTCAGTGGTATCCACAATGTGTTCCACATCTGTAACCTGAAGAAGTGTTTCACTGACGAATCACTGGTTATACCACATACAGATGTACACATCGACGAGAGCTTAAAATTCGTTGAGAAACCTGTGTCGATCGAGGATCGACAGGTCAAGAAACTTCGCAGGAAGTATATACCGATTGTGAAGGTGAAATGGGATGCCCGTAGAGGTCCCGAGTACACGTGGGAGGTAGAGTCCACGATGAAGGAGACGTACCCTCATCTATTCCAATAAATCTCAAGGTCGAGATTTCCTTTAAGGGGGTGAGGATGTAACACCTCGAAATTTTGCGTCCAATAATGTATTGACATGTGTCTTAAGTTTACACGTGGTGTTAAATACTGAATAAAGGACTAAAGTTGACAAACATTGAAAGTATGTAAATTCGAGGGTTAAAAATGTCAACAAGGGATAAATACGCTGTACAGTAACCCTAAATAATGCTCGTACCTTCAAACGGATAAATCATGGATCGTACGGAACGAAATGCGGAAGAAAGTGAGAGATTACAAACTACAGGGGTTAATTGTGTCAACATGTTTAAGTTATACCTCTGAGTGACCCTTTAACATACCCGAGGCTTTGTAACAGTAAATTACGCTCACTAGAATATACGGTATAAATTTCGCGAAGTTCCGTTTTAAAACGAGAAAGTTATGATCAATTTCGTATGCGAGGGGTTAGAAGCGTTAACAATGAAAGTTAGGGCTTTTCAGATAGTAATTAAACTAACCGGGGACTTAACGATGCGGGTAAAATTCGCGAGGCCCTTATTCGTAAATAAACGAGGCCCAAAACGCAAAGTTACCCCTTCGGAACCGAAAGGCCAGGGTATTAATGGCAAAAGATTTGAAAATCTTGAATTACAGGCCTCAGGCGGGCCGCGTTAGAGAAACAAGGAAGCTCACGCGGGCCGCGGGCCGCGAGCCATATGAAGATTCGTTTCCTGACATAAGGATTCAGGCGGCCCGCGTAAGGGTAGCCTGATCCTTAATGCGGGCCGCGTCAGACCGCCAGATGCAGAAAACATGCACAGGTTCACTGTTTGCTGTTTTAACCGACCTTGGATGCAATTATGGCAGCATGGGCGCCCCCTACACGTCCCTAGCACTCAGGGAAAGCTGCTGATCATCCATGAGCAATTATAGACTTAGTTGTGATGATCTTGTGCTCAAATTTTCACTATAAAAGGCCATGTAGTGCACACATTTGAAACACACCTCAAACCTGCTTTCTTGATCACTTCTGGAGCTCAAGAGCATTCTTCTAACATCTCTGGTCGTGCACCAAGCTTCTGTAAGTATGCCTAACCCTTTGTGGTTTAGTTTTTGCTTAGTTATAGCCTAAAAGTCAATCCGTCGTAATTAACGATTGACTTGACGATAAATCACAAATGGTCCAGTGGTTTGTCGAATCAAAGGTAGTTATATGTTGGTAATCATGTGGGCATTAAACCCCTAAAAGGGCACCCTCTGATTCCCACTCTAGCTAGTCCGATTGTCGAGTCAAACTTGCTTAGAAAAAGTCAACAGAATGCTATTTTGCGATTTTATGCATAATCAGTAATGTAGATGACGTGTAACCTGTTTTAACACTCATATAACATGATAATAAGTATATTAACTAGTCTAAGCTTGTTTGATCCGACCATTTACTGTTTTGACCCGGTTCGAAACCGAAAGTCGCAAAACTTTGACTTTTGCTTTGACTTCAGTTCTGATCCGTTATGGTATAATTTAGATATGCCTTAGGACTCTCTTAGGACCAGGTTACATGATGGTATAACCCTCTGTGACCGGTTCGTTGTTTGTCCGAGTCTTTAACACATTTCCGTTAAATGCTTAAAAGTTGACCGTAACGCCCTTTTTACTTTAAAACGAGAATTTTGAATATGTGAAAGGACAATAACCTTAGTCACTGATTTCTAAGCGTGTCCCTAAAATTTCACGTCAATCCGAGGTCTAGAATAGGAGTTATGCTAAATAGCGCAATTAGGGAAACTTTAGTAATTAAACGGCGCATTTAGCATAAAGCCTATATAAACCCAAATTTCGGCACCAAACCTTTTACACACTGATGTAAAATAATATTTTGGGATTTTTAATGATTTTTAATTATTTTTAACCTGCTCATAACCTGCAGTTATGGCATCGGTTCGGTAAATACCGAATATACCCTTTTCGAGCATAACTTGAGTTCTACAAGGTATTTTGACCCGATTCTAGTTGCTACTGATTTTAAATAATAAATAGAGCATCTTGGACTTTTTAAACTGTTCAGAAAACTCAGATTTCCTGTGGAACTCAGAAACCTCTTTTATAATCTTTAAAATGACCGAAATACCCCTACGGGGCATATAATGGATTTAAACTCGTTACAGGCATTATGGAAGGTATCCTACTGATACCACAACCTCTTTAAAGCATATTGACTTAGTGAACTTGTGTAGGACTCTTACGGTTACCCGTTACGCCTTTTGCGCGCACGGTCCGGTTTATGTAACTAGTTTACATAAACTCGCTGAAACGGGTCAAACCTTATTGTTTTGACCTCAAAATCCAGAGTGTGGTTATATTACCCATATAAAACAAGTCTTCAAACTTGTTGGGTCCGAATCACATTCCATTCCCGGTTTTCGCCTTTCACGCGATTAAACCGTAATTATCCTTTGAAACTAACCGGTCTAAGCTAAGGCTAAATTAAAGACCCGTTAGGATTCTAATAGGTTATTTTAAACCTTCGTTCCAGAATAGGAGACCAGTAAAAGAAACTTGCATTTGTTTATTAAGGATTATTACTTGCTCAGGTAAATACTTTTAACTTATTTTCCGTTATACGGGCTTGGGTTACGGTATTTAAAATACCGCTTGGTCAGGCAATTGACCCCAACTCATTAGTAGTTGGGTATTATCAATGTGACCCGTTTAAAAATTTGTTTTGTTGGCTTTACGCCTTTGGGAGCTTAATGACCATGTCCCGGATATCCTTGGCAGCATTTTACGAAATGGCCACGACCTAGACACGCGGGTGTAGGCGTACACCCGTCAATGTGTCCTTAATTATAAAGGTATAGCCGTTGGTTTTCCCACCGCGGTTTTATGCTATGTGGCGTGTCTATTAACCTTAAACCCGGCACGACCCGGGCGACCGAACGCATAGTAAACATGTAATTCTTTTACAAGATTTAATTATAAATTTTCCCAAGTTATAAAGAGTTCGTGCCATGTACATTCAAATCAATTTTATTAAACATTTTACAAAAGTGTCGGTTGAATGTATTTACCAGTGTAAACTGACGTATTTTCCCAAAAAGATTAAATGCAGGTACTAAGCGTAATTGGCTGGATATTTCTCCTTAGCATCAATAAAGAGTCTCGCAAGCTTAAGATGCCTACGTCTGTTGAACAATACTTATATTTTATTTTGATCCCCTGTGGATTATATTTCAACAATCGTGATACTTTGATATTACACTCAATGGTTGAAATATATTTATCTTTATGCTTCCGCTGTGCATTTATATATTGTGTGGTTTGACTATATTGTTGTCAACTACGTCACGGTAATCCCCCACCGGGCCCACCGGTGATACACGTGGAAATCGGGGTGTGACATGAACACCCATTTACATCCTACTGGTTTGACACCGTTGGGTAATTCTACCAAATCCCAAACGTCATTTTTCTTCATGGATTCAAGCTCATCAATCATTGCTTTATTCCATTCAGAAGACTGATCACTGCTTATGGCTTCATTATAAGAGATAGGATCATTGAGCTTTCCGGGATCCATTTCAGTCAGGTAGGTAACATAATCATCCCAATTAATAGGCCTTCTTTGCCTAGATGACCTCCTGAGTGGATTATCGGGTTCAGCGTTGTCTTGGTTTTGAGCGTTTGATGTGCCTTCGTCATGAGGTATAATGGGTTCTGATTGTAGAGGTGAATTTGGAGTTGGTGCAGTAGCTTCAGGTGCAGTAGTTGCATTGGGTACAAGAGGAGTAATCGGAGTAATGGTAAGCGACGAGTCTCCCCCCCCCCCCCCCCCCCGCGTCTTGTACTTCTTGCAATTCTTCGTAAGGGTTGGTACTGCTCCCACTGACCTTGAAATCCTCCAGGAACGCAGCACGCTTGGTTTCAACAATACGGGTGACATGGGAAGGACAATAGAAATGATAACCCCTTGAATTATCAGGATACCCGATAAAGAAACAGGTAACTGTTTTAGGGTCAAGTTTCCTTATGAAAGGATTGTAAAGTTTTGCTTCAGCAATGCAGCCCCATACTTTCAGATATTTAAGACTCGGTTTCCTTCCTGTCCAAAGTTCATAAGGAGTTTTAGGGACAGACTTAGAAGGAACTCTATTGAGTATATGAACAGCTGCTTTTTACGCTTCAGTCCAGAGGAATAATGGTAAATTAGTGTTGGCTAACATACTGCGCACCATGTTCATAAGGGTACGTTTCTTCTTTCAGCGACACCATTCTGCTGAGGTGTACCAGGCATGGTGTATTGGTTCACAATTCTCTGGCCATTACAAAACTCATAAAATGGACCAGGAGCTTGACCCACATCAGTATGTCTTCCATAATATTCACCGCCTCTATCTGATCTCACAACTTTAATCTGACGATCTAATTGCTTTTCAACTTCAGCCTTATAATCTTTAAAAGTTGTAAGAGATTCAGACTTCTCCTTAATAAGATACAAGTACATGTAACGAGAATAGTCATCAATGAAGGTGATAAATGAAGTATGTCCTGTTATGCCAGGGATTTGGTAGGGACCACTAATGTCAGTGTGAATGAGTTCTAATAAATTAGAGCTCCTAGTGGCACCTTTCTTATTCGCTAATGTCATTTTACCTTTAAGACATTTGACACATGTTCCAAAATCAGTGAAATCGAGAGGAGGTAAGACTTCATCCTTTACAAGACGATCTAATCGTTCTTTTGAGATGTGGCCTAGACGCTGATGCCACAACATGGATGAAGTCTCCAAGTCTCGTTTCTCTTTCATCTTTGTGATTGATTCATTAATGTTATATGACAACAAAGATTTGGAAAAGCCATCATCTAGTTCTAATCTATAGAGACCACCATCCAGAATACCAGTACCATAAAGAACAGAATCATAGAGGATAGAGAGTTTGCGATGACCATGGGAAACAATAAAACCGTCCATGTCTAACTTTGGTCCTGATACAAGGTTCCGAGTTACCTCAGGAACATATAAGGTATCATAAAGTTTAATACATAAACCAGTTTTCATAACTAATTGTAATGTTCCAATGGCCTTCACTTCTAATTCTCGATCATCCCCAACCTTAAGCGTTCTTTGGTTTCTTTCCAGCTTCCGGATTGAAAGGAATCCCTGAGTTGAATTGGTAACATGAACCATAGAACCAGAATCAAACCACCAAGAATTAGCAGGAACACTTAAATTATAGGACTCAAGTATCATAAAATAATCGTTACCTTTCTTAGCCAGCCACTCCTTAAAGTCAGGGCATTTCTTCTGCATATGTCCTGCCTTTTTACAGAACTTGCAGCGGATTCTGCCTAAGGAGTTCTTAGAGCTAGAGGGTGCACTTGTATTAGGATCAGGCCTTTGGACTTTTGAAGCATCCTTTCTCTGATGATTGTTCTTCCTCTTCTTAGAGTTGGAGGTAGTGAAATTAGCAACATTGGTAGTGCGATCCATCCTCATACGCTCTTCCTCCTGAACGCCGCACATAGCGACCAGCTCACTCATCGTCCATTTGTCCTTCTGAGTGTTGTAATTGATCTTGAATGCTTCAAAGGACGAAGGAAGCGAAGTGATGATAAAATGAACGAGGAAACCATCACTAATCTCCATTTCCAGCCCACTTCAGCTTATTGGCCATGTCATTCATCATCATGATGTGCTCGCGAATGCCGCTCCTCCCATCATACTTAGTTGTTACCAGCTTGAGAATAAGAGTACTAGCATGTGCTTTAGACGTCCACTTGAACTGCGCCTGCACAGAAGCCAAGTAGGTTTTAGCATCTTCAGAATCAGGGATAGCTCCTCTGATTGCATTGCTAATGGACTGCTTCATAAACATGAGAGACATGCGGTTACACCTAGTCCACTTTTCATGAGTCAACTGCTCAGCAGCAGTACTTTGAGTAGTAAGGTCCGCTGGCTTATTCTCTCTTAGAGCATAATCAAAATCCAGCAGCCCAAGAGTAAGCATGAGAGCATCCTTCCATGCAGCAAAGTTATCACCAGTCAAAGGTGGAATACCGCAATTTGGTGCTGATAGTGGAAATAAGATGAGCAAGTTATGATACTAAGGAAGAAGTTCTAATGTAATCTAGGGCACGTTAAACTAAGGCAGGCATAAATAATGACCATTTTACATTATGAAGCTGTGATATTGTCTATTACTAACATCAAAATAATAGACTTAGTTAAAAAATTCTACTTAAACGAAGATAAATCAGCTTTGGCCAGAAGTGTAATCATTTAAGCATATGTGCAAAGTGGTTGTAACAAATCAGCTTTGTCCAGAAATTGAGACAATCACCTTAGTTATGCACTTGTTAAGTATGCCATCTATGAAGGAATTAAATCAACTTTGGCTAGATATTAAGAAATTCATGTTTACGATGCACACTTAACATAGCTTTCGTAATACTTGAACGATAAGTAGATGTATCAAATCAGCTTTGGCCAGAGATGATACATCAAAAGCTCATTCAAGTTAAGCCATTTTGGTTTTGTAAAACATTATCAGATTCTGATTAATTAACTAAGTAATTACAAAACTAATTATTTAATAGCAAACCACCCGTTAGCGCGGATCGAACTGCCAAATTTTATGAACACTCATGATTTCGGATAGATGATGTCTTGGATTCATCCGAAATGAATAATTTCGAATCATTTCGGGCTATCCGAAATGGATGATTTCGAATGATTTCGGATGTGTCCAAGACGCGTAAGTCGAGTCATTCCGGATCATTTCGGATGATTTCGGATGGTGATGCTTAGTCCGAGATTCATCCGAAATAGTCTGTTCTTGATGATCTGTGATGCATTTCGGATGATTTCGGATGGTAATGCTTAGTCCGAAATTCATCCGAAAAGGTAAGTACTTGATGATCCGTGATGCTTAGTCCGAAATGGTCTGAAATGATCATCTGTAATGTGTTCCTCAAGCTGTTATAGCTGTTAATATGAAATCATAACAAAAAATTCGAAATCTTAGGATTGTGATAGAGTTTCCTATTTTAACATTGATCTAATTTTATCAGAAAATTTCGAAAATCATAATCTGTTTATCCTATTAACAGATTTCGAAAACCTTATTGGATAAAATTAGATCAAAATTAGGAAAACATTCCACAATTCAAATCATATTCCAAAACATAAAGGAAATTTCAAATTTTAACTAAGAACATGATGAGCCCTATATAAAAATAACCTTAATACTATATCCGAAATCTGGGAATTTATCAATCATTAAACAATACTTGAACATTATGATTTCGGACAGTAACATAAGAATGAATATGTCATCCGAGATGCCATTCCGGATGACAGAAATCGAACAGTTAATGATTTCGAATGACAGAAAACGAATTTAATTATCGTTTTAAAACCTGTTTTCCAGTTTTAATCCAGATTTACGGATACAAAACAGAACTGACTAATCAACATATGCTCTGATACCACATGTTGGATCAGTTCTGTTCTAAACATGATGGAAAACATGAAAACATACCTGTTACAGCAGACAGTGCAGTGGAGAATCCAGTCAGAGATGATCCCAACGTGTTCGACATATGTGTCAGTGTGATCTGGTTCCTCCTTAGGGTGCTGACTAATGATGGTGACTAAGAAAACCGACAAGGGAATCAGTTGTAGGAAAGGGAGGTCGAATGATGATGTTATGCTAATAGGGTATGTCTAATTGTGTAACTGTGTAACCCTTTAACCTCTACATTAGTCTCCTTATATAAGTACCCAGGAGGAAACCTAATTAGTTAATAATGGTAATATGGTCCATCAACAATTACCAACTAATTATTTAATAGGTTATTATATAATTTGATCTATATTATGTAAATGATTATAATGGCTACTAGATTAAGTATTAAACATAACATATTTAATCTTACACGTGAGGTATGGTGGGGCGGGGGTTTGGGGCATGGGTGGGGCAGGGGTTGACATGTGTAATTTCAAAACTCAATTCTCAAACCCACTTTGGATGGGGTATGGCGGGGCTTGGGTTGGGGCGTGGCTTGACAGTTTATTAAAAAAAATTACAAAAACTTAAAAAAAAATACACATGGCCACCAAGCAAATAGGAGCCCGCCACATAGGACCACTAGCCCGCCCCACGCCCGGCTTAAAACTCCCGCCCCAAGGGGCCACGCCCAAACCCACGCCCCAACCCAAGCCCCCGCGGTGGTGGCTTGGGCGTTTTCAGCCAACCCACGCCCCAACCCAAGCCCCATACCCCATAGTTTAAATAATTTGTGAAACCGCCACCAAGGACAATAATTATCGTGCGTACGAAAATTGTGGTGGTTGATCTCACGATACCGTAGGCGAAGCTATGGCAGAACTGAAGATGCAAATGGGGGAAAAGATGTTCCCAGCGGTGAGAGAATTGAACTAAGAAATACTGAGCTGAGAAGGAATAAAGACAAGTGACAAGTAAGCTTTTGACAGCTAAGGGAAAAGTCTTGTTTGACAACTAATTTTTTTAACGACAAAGAATTTCACGTATAAACCTATCTTGCTTGGGTTATGTCCAAGGACGACTCCTCAACCGCCATCCGACAGCTCTATTGATTTATCGGTGAACTATTGAACAATTTTCAAAACGAAAAACTTTATATAATTAAGTTATTTTATTTGAATACAAAAATTTCATACTTATAAAAAAATAATAAGTTAATTAGATAGAAAATTAATTAAGTAGATATAATACTCTATATATATATATATATATCTAAAGTTAATTATTATATCATTATCTAAATAAAACATCAATATCTATTTATATTTATCTATATTTATATCTATCTATCTATATCTATATTTACATAACTAAATCTAATCTTCTAATCTAAATTCTAATAAAAGATTCTAATTAATGTCACATTGCATTCTCTCTCTCAATCTAAAAAAATATTATATTATTTTTAACTTTTTTAACAGTTAACTAATATATGAATATCATTTATCTTTATTAATAATAATAAAATTA
Source organism: Helianthus annuus (assembly GCF_002127325.2). NCBI lineage: Eukaryota > Viridiplantae > Streptophyta > Magnoliopsida > Asterales > Asteraceae > Helianthus > Helianthus annuus. The sequence continues at coordinate 9,188,011 of NC_035443.2, forward strand.
ATCAATAAATGATTCCAAATAATTAATTAGTTAAAAAGCTTAAAAAGTTTAATTAGTTACAAATCATTAAACGGGTTTATGTAGTAACCGAAAGTTAATTTACATATTTATAATATTTATGCACAAATACTAACGTATCAGTATAACACAATGAGCAATGAATATGTTTAATTGAAGTATGTTATTAATTGTAATACAGCGCAATAGGTTAGTCATATATTACAATTTAAAAAACTAATTTTTAATAATTAATTAAAAAATTATCTTTTTTAATAATTAACTAATTAACGATGCCAAATTTTGTCAACCCGGTGCAATACACGGGTTTGTAATACACGTGTAATAATTAATTAAAAGAGTTTATAATTTATGTTTTTCTTTTTTTATTCAACCTTTGTAATATACGGGTTTCCAAAGGATGTTACGTATCAATCACTTATATCTTAGTAACAAAATACTAATCTACTTATTTATTTATCGATCTCATAATAATTAGGGCTGCAAACGAACCAAACGTTCGGCGAACAGTTCGTGAACCGTTCGGCGGGAAGTTCGTTTGTGTTCGTTCGTTTATTAAACAAACGAACACGAACAGGAAATTTCGTTCGTTTAGTTAAATGAACAAACATGAACAGAGGCCGTTCGTTCATTTATGTTCGTGAACGTTCGGTAACATGTTCGTTTGTGTTCGATAGTTCATTTGTGTTTTTAGTTTTTATATTATATTTAAATACTTCAAAATTCCGACAAATTATATATCTAATAAGTGTCCGTGTATTATATATTCTGTTCATGAACGATTGTTTGTGTTTGTTTGTTTCCATTTGTGTTCACGAACATTAGTTTGTGCTCATTTGTGTTCGTCAACGTTCGTTGCCTAAAATTAACAAACAAACACAAACGAACACGAACAAGTTCATTTCCTTAACAAACGAACACGAACTTAAGTGTTCGTGAACGGTTCGCGTACATATATATTTCTTAACAAACGAATGATACGTGGTTGAAAACCGGTGTTCGTTATTGCATAACTCGATGTTTTTACATAAGTTTTAATTTCGGATAGCCTACTTTTAATCAAAAATGTATTTTGCAGGTTTGATGAAGTTTAAGGAGCTTTTCGAGAGCTTTACGAGTCACTGGGTCGAAAACCGGAGCACCGAGACGCGTTACGGATCAATCGGGAATGCAAGAAGTGAGATTTGGAAAAACGGAGAAGGAGAGCCCGTCGCCGACGGGTCATGGGATGTCGGCGACGCCCCCTTAAATCACCCGTCAGCCAAATGTTTCCGTAGACAGACCAATAGGCCGTCGGCCACATTTCAATTATTGGGAACCCGTCGACGACGGGCAGGGGATTACAGGAACGCGAAAATATGGTCCTTAGTTGTTTGGAAACGATTTTGATTGGTGGGAGGCCATTGAATTCGTAGGTTACACTTTGTTTGGAGTTCAAACCTATCTTGGAGCCTAAAACCATCTATCAATCAATCTCTAATCCATCTACCATCACAACATCACCCGAAGATCATCATCAATCATACACAATCCCCAATTCATCCTAAACCCTATTTCTCCATACCATCAATCCTTCCACCATCATCCTTCACCAAACCTTTATCATTCATCAATTCTCCATCATTCAAGCTTCAAGATGACTTCCTTCAAGTTCCAAGCATCCGGTGTTCAAGCTTCTTCAACCATGAGCGGCTAAACACCTTGGTTTCACCCCGGTGTAGGTAGTTGTTTAATTTAGGGTTTCGAATTGTTTCTTGCTTCAACTTTGTGACAAATTGTGTTTGATTTTTGAAACCTTTAACAATAGTTTGCATTTGTTTCGTATTCGTAAATTGTCGAACGATGTTAAAAGTTATGACTTTACGAAATGGTTATGTGTAGTATGCATTGTCTTGGTTAGGTTTTACTTGTGTTGATTACAAAGTGCATTCTTGTCCGTTTTTCAAAGCGTTGATAGTTATTAGCACCTAAGTCACGGTACACTAAATCCGCTAATCATATGCAATTGAGTTGGATCTAAAAACTTGTAGAAACCCTAGGTTGGCAATTACCGAAACCGGGTGTGAACCCTCTTTCTTATTATTGTTTACTAATCAATTTTCTTTCAATCGTCAATCATTAGTTGTTAATTAATTAAATCAATTCTATTAGTTCAAGTTCACATCTTTCAGTTAAACAAAACTACAAAAATATCTGGCAAGCTTCATAATCTGTGACAATTGTTCTAATTCAATCGAATCCACACACAAACCACATACTCTTCGTGGTTCGACCCCTTGCTACCACTAACTATTTGTTAAGGGTAATTGGGCTTATAAATCTTATCTTTGACCGGAGCGCGACATTCCGATCAACGAACACGAACAAGGTCTTGCTCGTGTTCGTTCGGTTCGTTTGCAGCCCAAATAATAATTATAAGCAACAAATTAACGATATTTTAATTCTTAAAACTATTTGTTTACGATAATATTTATTTATTCAACCCATGTAATAATGTAATATACGGGGTTCTAACCTAGTATGTTAATATTTTAAAAATAAAATAAAAAACTTCAAAATCGACCATTTTATTCTCTTTAATTTGAGAATAGACTTGCTAACTTTTTTCAGACACTTTTCAAAATCAATGCGCGGTGTGTATATCATGTTTAATTATGTACATGGTTGTAAAACAATGTCTCTAAGCCCGAGTACTCTTCGAGTAGTCGCTACAAGGTAGGTTGCCACTGCGACTTTCTTTAAGTCCGCCTAATTACTCGGAATCGATCAAACGCGGTCAAACTTGGCAAGAATTGGATCTAGTAGGTTAACGAGGGTCAAGTTTGACTTTAAAAAAATAAAACATAATTTCTATGCCTATCATATTAAAGAATTAAAGAATGAATATCATTTTCACATATTTTGTTATAAATATTAGTAAATTTATGTTATTTGAATTATATTTAATTTTCAAAAACTAATTTCTTTACAATTTAACATGTCCGAGTACTCTCCGCGTAGGCCAAGTACTCTCAACTCCCTGGTCGACCGACTAGGGAGCGCCTAACGACTTTTGCAACCATGATTATGTATATACTTAATTATAAATAGGTTGCGTTATTATCATGTCAGTTGCTTAATTATCATTATAAGTTGTGTAATATGTGTGTACGTAATGAAAAAGGATCTTTCGTGTATAATCCTGCATAATCTCGAATGTTCTCATGGCTTGCGTAATTATTATTATAGGTTGCGTAATTATCAGTATAAGTTGCATAACTATAAAAAAATTATTTTCATAATTTATTTTATATATATATGTTCAACCATATTTTTTATATAAATTTCTGAACACGTTATGTTATCTTCTTATTCTTTGAGCACGTAAAACAGGAAAACCCAACAACGTGAACTAACGAGGTATATTTTTATTTATTTTTTTGGCTGTTATAACCATTCTAACTTGTTTATTTCTTTTATAATATAATAATATTAAAACTTGACCCACAATATTAAAAAAAAGTAATGTGGATTCAATATTGTAAGAAATAAAAAAAAAAAAAAAAAAAAAAACTCATCATTAATCATTAAGCAATAATTAATGCCCACTCTACAACCTTCAACTTTTTTTTTTGAACAGCAGATTTTATTAGAAAACCAACTAGCAAGAGGCTAGCAAAAGATACAGACAATAAAAAATTACAAGAAGTTGAAATTGCACCACTTTGCCCACTCTAAATCACTTATTTTTCTCTATGTTTGACCCAAAGAAAGCTCTTAGCCTTTATATCCGCCAATAGTCTTGATATATCCACTCTTCTGCCCGAGAAAATCACTTCGTTTCGTAGATTCCATAGATGCCAACATGTTGTTAAGATAATAGCGTGTATCATATTCTTTGTCCTGGACGTCTTGGTTGAGTGCTTGTGCACCTGAAGGAGATCCGATATAGTGAAAGCATAAATTGGTGGGATAGAGAGCCATCTGGACACCAAATGCCATATCACGGAACTGACATAACATGATCCAAAAATGTGCTCGGCCGTTTCATCCCTTTCACAGCATAACGGACAGGTGACCGAATCCATGGTGATGTTCCTGCGAGCTAAGGCTGCCTTGGTAGGTAAGCGATCAAGGTTCATTCTCCACCCGAAGATGTTGACTTTGCGAGGAACCCATCGGTTCCATTCGAATCTATCCAGGTTACCTGATGTATTATTGTTCTGAAGCATTGTTTTAATTTCTTTTATCGAGAATTCGTTTGCATGTTCAGTCGTCCAGCCCCATGTATCCGAAGAATCAGTTATGTTAACTTGAGAGATGATTACATTTAATTCAGCCAATTCCGCTAGCTCCTGGTCCGAAGATGGTTCCCGAGCCCAATTCCATCTAGGCCCATTTACCAGCCCGTTTTCGCCCACATCCAGCCTGTCTCGCACACTGCAACCTTTAAGTTTTTCCAGCCCAAAGAGTGCTGAAAATCTCGATTTAAGCGGTAGTCCAGTGACCCACGAATCGGTCCAAAATTGAGTATTCCAGCCATTCCCGATGTTGCTTACAATGAGATTGCAGAGATGAATGTTTTTACTGTTGAGAAGGTACTCTTTTTTTACGATGTTTTGCCAAACGCCCGATAAACCCTTCCTTATAGGCAGAAAGTTTCCATGTTTCGGATTGTAGTGGATGGCCATTACAACTTTCCTCCAAAGTCTCTCAGATTCCGATTTGAAGCGCCAAGCCCACTTTGTCAAAAGACTGTGGTTTGCATCTCGAAGTGAGTTAAGGCCGAGACCCCCCATTGAGACTGGTTTCGTGACAATTTCCCACTTTACCCAATGCATTTTACTGCGAACATCTGTGCCGCCCCATAAGAACCTCCTTCTAAGTTTCTCAAGCTTGTCTATTACGTTCCCTGGAGCTTGATATAGTGCAAAGTAGTATAATGGTAGCGAGTCAAGAACAGATTTAATAAGGGTTAGTCTGCCCCCAATAGATAAGGTAGTTGCTTTCCAAAGCGAGAACCTATTTTGAAAAGTTTCAATGACGGGAAGCCAGTTGTGGTATCTATTCATATTTCCACCTACCTTGAGCCCAAGATACACGAAGGGTAATGAGCCATGGTTGCACCCGAGTAGAGTAGACATATAATTATTTTCAGCGGGTGTCGTGCCAATACCATAGAGACATGATTTATGAAGATTTATCTTTAAACCCGAGATTAGAAAGAAGCATCTCATGAGCCGATTGATGTTAATGACGCTTTCGTCTTCCCAAGTACCAAGTAGCATCACATCATCCGCGAAGATGAGATGTGATATGTTGGGGCCATCGTTCGGAAGTTGGATACCTTTTATAAGACCCGCCTCAGATGCACTTGTCATAAAGCTAGAGAAGGCTTCCATGGCAAGGATGAATATGAAGGGGGAGAGAGGATCTCCTTGTCGGACGCCCCTAAAGCATGAGAATTCCGTTGTCGGGGAGCCGTTGACAAGGACCGAGGCTCGAGAGGAGGCAAAGATTCCTTTAATCCAAAGTCGCCATAAATCGGGGAAGTTCATTTGCTGAAGGACCGCGTCGATAAAGTTCCAACTAATGGTGTCAAAAGCCTTCTCAAAATCAATTTTGAAAAAGAAGGCTTTCAATTTCCGATTATTGACCCATGAAATGATCTCGTTTGTGATTAGCGGCCCGTCTAGTATGTTTCTGTCCGAAAGATATGCTGATTGTTCTTCCGAAATAACCGATTTTATAACCCGTTTCAGTCGATTGGCGTGCACCTTAGAGATGACCTTGCTGATACATCCAATAAGGCTGATGGGCCGGAAGTCGTTTAAGCTTGTTGGATCTTCGACTTTGGGGATGAGAGTAATAAAAGATGAACTACATCCTTTGGAAATAGTACCCGAAGAGTGAAATCTTGTCATGATGCTAAAGAAGTCTTCTCCGAGTAGATCCCAGAAGTGCTTGATGAAGGTGAAGTTGAAACCATCGGGGCCGGGTGCTTTGTCGCCACCACAATCCCAGACAGCTTGCTTTACCTCCTCAAACGTAAATGGAGAAATTAGAGAAGTTCCTTGTTCATTCGAGAGACTTTTTAAGTGGTGGCATGTGAAACTTGGTCTTTGGTTGATTGGTTCCGAAAATTTATTTTCAAAGAAGGAGCGAATTTCCTGTTTTACTAGTGTGGGGTCGGTGCACCACTCTTCATTGATTAACAGCCCGTTTATACGACTTTTCGAAACCCTACAGTTTATGAAACCATGGAAAAAGGCCGAGTTTTCATCACCGTCAATGGCCCACTTGACCCGAGATTTTTGTTTCAGCTCACTTGTTTTGGCACTTCTGATTTCAGTTACAATGCGTTTGTGATGTGCATAGTCGTCTACTTCCGAGTCGGTAAGATCACGATGTTCGCAGATAGCATCCAGTTTTTTCAAGGCATATAGGGAGGCTTGGAGGGCAACTTCTTCATCTGATTTGTTGTTTTTATTCCAGTCTTTGATAGCATTCTTAATGCTTTTAAGTTTCCCAGCTAGCACAACATCGGGGGGTCCAACATTGGTGAGATTATGGACTGCCGATCGAACTATGTCTTCAAATCCAGGTTTGGATAGCCACGAGTTGAAGAATTTAAAAGGAATACGCCCGTAGTCAAAGGGGGTGGTGTTCAAGATAACCGGGCAATGATCCGAAAGGTTTCTCGGCAAGACCCGGAGAGTAGCTGTCGGCCATAAGTTCCAGAATTTGCTGCAAACCAACATTCGATCCAGCTTACTAAGTTTGTTCCCCCCGTCCAGCCATCGAGTGAACTTTGACCCATTCATAGCATATTCTGATAGTTCGGCTTCATATATGAAGGAGTTGAAGTCTGCGGCCGACCCAGGGTCGAAGTGACAGTTCCTTTCTCATCAGCGGACCTTACTTGGTTGAAGTCACCAAGGATAATCCAAATGCCTTCCTTGTTGGATTTTGATTCTAGGATATTATTCCACAAATTTCTTTTTGCTTGGGCCGATTGGGGAGCATACACGTTTAGTATGTTTATTGTTTCTTCGAACCCCTTAATTGTTCCACATAGAAGAAGAAAATTCCTGTTTTTTATGGTTTCACTCTTAGTGAAGATTGTCGGATCCCATATGCAAGCAATACCACCAGATCTCCCATCCGAGTTGACCCAATCAGCTTCCATTGGAGAACCGCCCCAGAAGCTAGCAAAGTTAATCCTTGAGCCTTCTGCATACATCGTTTCTTGAATGGCAATAAAGTTTATTCCATTCTCAGATTTGAGTTTCTTGATCCAAGTTGCCTTGTCAGCATTGCCGACTCCCCTGATGTTAATGGTCATGAAATTCATTGGTCACCTCTGTTTTCTCCTTCTCCCCTGATCAAATGGCCAATATAAGCAGTGTTGCTCTCCACCTCCATACCTGCGATATTACCAATTTTGATTGTAGCCGCGATTTCTTCGATGAGGTTATCAGCAAGATTAATTGTAGTCTGTCCGACTTCGTTGTGAACATCGTTGCTGGGGTTGACCGGATCAAAGTTGTTCGGGGTTTGCCTAACATCTCCCTGTGTCTCGTTGCTTTCACTTCCCGGATTTGCACTGGGGCGGAGGTTATCGGGATAGGGGGGAAGTGGATAAAAGAAGGGAGAGGAGGTGGGCTCAGGGCTTTGATTCCTCGGCCTTTTGCAAGCTGGTTGCCTGGGACTAAGTGAAGGCCCAGAAAGAGAGTCATTGGGCTTGGTGTGACGAGGACCAGGCCCATTCTTCCGGGTTTTGATGTTTGAAGTTTTGGCAGCCGGGGGCCCACTAGCAGTAAATTCCACCTGTTCCCCACTTACCTTGTCAACCAAATCATTGGGAATGTTTTCATGGGGAGTGGAGGAAAGGACAGGTTCCGAAACATTATTTGTATTGACGTTGCACGTGTTCTCATCCATGCCTGATGTTCCATTTTCCCGATGTGACCTTTCTGTTTCCGACTTTTTGGTTGCCCCAGTTTTTGCCCTTCCGCCAATCGGAGCCTCGGTTTCTGCCGTTTCCGGCATGTCACCTGCTGATGGCATCTCATCCTTTTCAAGAGACCTTTTTGGGGTACCCGTGCTTCCGACAAGAAAATCCGGAATCCATTCCCTTAGCACCTCAGAAACCCATACTTTGTGCTCAACTCCATCCCACGTGATAGACATTTCCTCTTTAACCTCCCTTCCGGAGTTCACTAGGATTCCAACCATTTCATACGAAAGGTTACAATCTTTATCCGTGGCTCCAGAAGGGGAGACAACTGCTCCAAACGTTCCAGCTATCATATCGAAGGTGTTTTTGTCCCATGCATGCACAGGAACCCCCTCAATACGTAGCCAAGCAATACGATCCACAAACCCTTCATTACCCAACCATGGAGTTATCGAGGAGAACCATTTGGATTGTCTTTCCTGATAATGTTTAATGAAGGCCTCACAATGACGTTTGAGTGAGAAGGTCAAGAGGACCCTGAGGCCTCCCACATATCTAAGACCGGATAGGAATTGATGCATGTTTCCAATGATGTCAGCCAGATTGCAAAGAATCTCAAAACTCTTAGCTTCCGCTATTATTGCCGTCCCTCCCCATGCACGTGTCGTTTTCGAGTAAATGTTTTGGAATTCAATCGTTTTCTGCTTACCAGAACCACCTCCGGTCAGGACATCCGAGTAGGATCTGACACCTTCTTGTCCCGAGAACTGATGGTTGATCTTGACGTGTGTTCCCTGTTGTGGTGGCGGGCGATTAGGAGGCGGATTGTTTCTCATCTGTTCACTGGTAGAGAAGGGTAATCCATCCCTCCTGAACCTAGCCATGTCAACCGACAGTTTTGCACCCTTCATTTTGATCTTGTTAAGCACTTCAAGGAGTTTGCTTAAGTCTTTGACGTCTTCAAACCTTACAAACGCGAAACGATTTCCCCCTTTACCGGACTTTTTAGGTATGAATACGTCTTTGAGATTCCTAAATACCTGGAACTCTCTCCAGAGTTCGCCCCTCGTGCAGTACCCAGGCAAGTTTGAGACAAAGAAGGTGGTTGCGTTATCGAATTCAAAGTGTAGTTTTCTGTTATATTGTTGGTATCCCTTCTGCCTTCGCTTGCCAGTTACCTGGTTCCATGGCCCGTCACCATCCATGGTATTCCGGCGTGGGGGGTAGAAGACGAACCGACACCACCAAGCCTAGCCAAGTGCAGAGCCCCGCTAACAAACTCGTTATGATCGGCAGAAAGAAATCCGCAAGACCAATCACCGGCTGTTATACAGAGCCTGGACAGAAGCCGGGGAGGATGGGTCGGCGTCAGAGAGGGGGGAGATGACCGGAGATCGGGGCGAAGACGAAACGACACCTTCAATACAGTCAAGTGCAGAGCCTCGCTAACAATCTCGTTATGATCAGCGGAGAGACAATCCACAGGATCAAGCACTGGCTGTTATACGAAGCCTGGACTTCGCCGGAGAGGGAGGGTCGTTGCCGGGAGGAGAGAAGGGAGGGGAAAGGTCGTAAATTAAGTTATTTGATGATTCTGTTATTTATTCTACAACCTTCAACTCGTTGATCCTTGGTATATGTTGTGTTTTCGAAGGCCTTGAAATGTAGCTAGTCGATTTTGCTCAGCTCTTCGCCCAAAAATATTTTTTTGGCACCCATTTAACCCCTTCAAAGGGGTAGAACGGAACCGCATGTTTGGACACAAAATTTATAGAGGCCGGTTCCCATACCTATTTATCACAATCTTCTTTTATTGAGACGTCATTTGGTAGCTCAATTAGCCAGCCCATTTCTATTAATTTGGATTCAATTACTGGCCCCCTCCTCCGTTGACCATTCTCACACCCGACCCGAACGCCTTCGGGTTGGGTCGTTACCCACATGGCTATCGTCGCATTTTTCTCAGCCTCCATAATAAATAAGGCAGAGAACTTATCTTTTAAAGGCGATCTATTAATTAGAGTTAGTTACGTAGATTGTCTCTATGTTATACCTAAAATAATAATACCTTTGGGGTTTAAGGGTTTTGAGTTGCAAGTTTACAAGAGTAGACCGATGATAACACATGTATGTACAATAACACTGATCATTCTCGTCATTTTGTAAATATATCCCATGATTCCTTCTTATGATTAGTGCTTAGGTTTTGATATCAATGTTTCATTCAACTTTAGTAGTTAACAATTTGTTTGAAAACAACAAAATTGTCTATACAACAACTACCTCTCTCTTGTGAGTAAATTTGAGCACAACATAATTGGTTTGAACAAACACCAACTTTTTGTAAATGCAAACAAATCTTGTTCGTGTTCATTTGTTTAATAAACGAACTTTCCGCCAAACAGTTCACAAACTGTTCGCCGAACGTTTGGTTCGTTTGCAGCCTAGTTTTACCCATAAGAGTGTCTAGTTTTACGACTCAAAATTTTCTACCAACTCAATCCACAACCGATTGCAGTAGATACATAACAAAGCCAGACGGACCATTTCTCCAAACTGAATATCAAAACTATTCAAAAATAATGTCAAAATTTAATAGAAAAAAATAACGCCCACCGTGGGGCTCGAACCCACGACCACAAGGTTAAGAGCCTTGCGCTCTACCAACTGAGCTAGACGGGCTTCTTATCTAAATTTCTAGATTCAACCTCATAATTAAAGCTCGGTAATTTCCAATGGGTTGGATTGGGTCATTCATACTTTACCATTTGAACTATTTGGGCCGCATTTCAACTTGAGCGACCCTCTTTTATTATGACTAAAGTTTTAATATATTAGGTCCATTAAGATATTGGTTTCAAAAAGCCAGAAGGGGATACAAATCAACAATCTAAAACAGAGGCGAAAAGCGTAAAAAATTACCACTTTTTGTACGTGAGGAGCAATGTGTTTATACAAAAAAAATTATATTTAGTCGTCGGTTTTAGCATTTGTAATTTATTTATAAATAAGTTTTATATATGATTTAAAATATAAATTACCTATATGTATAACTTAAAAAGCCTGTTGTACAGCATCCTAATGCACAGATAGTCGCCATTAATGTGTCGCATGCGTCTATCACCTGCGCCTTAAAAGCCATTTTTGTGCGCCTTTTGTATAGAGGTCGCATTACCTACACAAAAGTGATAGGACCAGCAAAGGTTATCTTGAGCTAGGCGCGCTTTTTAAAACCAAGCTTAAGAGGTGATTATGGCCCATACAAACAAAGTTACAAGCCCAAACAACAATACCCAATCATAGGTGAATTAGCAGATTTTGGAAGTTGATATTGTAAGAATAAAATAGTGTTGAGAATCATGTTTAATATTCTCAGACAACTAAATCATGGGTAACTGCAACTTAAGATTACATAAAGCAGTAGACGCATGCTCTATATATAGTTTATATCTATATATGTATACAAAACAAGACAAATAACAGCCTTACAGACTCATCTCATGGGTACCTATAATATATATCAATGGCACTCATTTTCAGGACACAAGATTTAATCAAATAGAACATTTATACACATTCAAACATGCTCAACTTGTAGTATAAATACACCCCCTTTATATCTCTCTTTAGGTACCAACATTCAACTAGTTGCAACTTATCTCTACACTTGAACTAATAATAAATTCAACCCAAACCCCCTACCAATCTACGCTATAATCTCTCTATTATTTACCTTCTTCTTTCTTGCCTGGCTCCGCTGGAAACCCCTCCCACCGGGCCCGATGGGGTGGCCTCTCATCGGCAACATGTTGATTGTTGAGGATGGATCAACTCACCCACTGTGGCTTAGCCCACTTGGCCGAAACGGTGGCATTTTCCATATCAAGATGGGATTCAGCCACACCATTGTGGTGTCATCGCCAGAAATGGCCCGTGAAATACTTCAAGTGCAAGATCACATATTTGCCAACCGGCCGGCCACCATTGCCATCACTTATCTCACTTACAACCGAGTCGATATGGCATTTGCGGACTATGGCCCGTTTTGGCGCCAAATGCGGAAACTGAGCGTCATGAAGTTGTTTAGCCGTAAACGGGCAGAATCCTGGGATTCTGTCCTTGATGAGGTGGATTCCATGGTGAAATCCACCTTGGTCAACTCTGGCTCGCTTGTAAATTTGGGTGAGCTGGTATTCGGTTTGACTCATGATATTATTTCTCGGGCGCTTTCCGGTCTATTTCTCATGAAAGTAAAGAGGAGTTTGTTAGCATATTACAAGAATACACCAAGTTGTTTGGCGCATTCAACTTGGTTGACTTTATTCTGTGGCTTGGCTTCATCGTCCCGGCTCGACTGGGTTGAATACCCATTTACCCGCTACCCAGGCCAATTTGGACCGTTTCATCGATAAAATCATCGACAATCATTTGAGGAAAAGGGAGAAAATCTTCGATCAAAATGCGGACAAAGATATGGTTTATAGTGAGGAAGGTAAAGTCAACGAAACCTTGACCATAATATGGTAAGGAACTTGTTTAAAAAACAAAATATTTCAATTTATTACTTGACATATATACTAAGTATTGAAATTGTTGTGTTTTTAGGATGTAATGTTTGGTGGTACGGAGACAGTGGCGTCCGCCATACAATGGGCAATGACCGAGCTAATGCATACTCCCGAAGCATTAAAGCGACGCTTCGCCTACACCCACCTATTCCAGTCGCTCTCCATAAATCGTCAGCGGACACAATGGTTATAGGCTACCACATCCCTAAAGGGGCGCGTGTCATGGTCAATGCATACGCCATTAACCGTGATAAGAACTCTTGGGAAGATCCGAATACTTTTAATCCATCTCTTTTGGCGTTTTATCAAAGGCTGCAACAGTGGTATTTTCAAGTTCAAAGATGAAAGTTTCATTGTATTGTGTTTTTGTTTGGAGAATAAGAGGGTCTTGATTCTTGTTTTGGTCATCCATTGGCGTTTTATCAAATACAAGGACCTTGGGTATGTCAGCAACAGGTTCGAGGTGTTTTTTCAAAGCTTTAACTATTTCTTCCACCATATTTGGGGAATCAATATCTCTTTTCAATTCAATCATCTGTTCTAGATCTTGTCTTTGCATTCCCAAAATCTCGGTCACATTTGGAAACACTGTTTTTTCTCCATTATACGTTACAATTTCATACTCCAGCCTCTTGTAATCACAATTCCAACTTTTTATATCATTTTCATCAACATCTTCATCAGTGGCATTTTCGTCAGACCATGTATATTCTTCTTCATTTGCACCTTGAACACCACTTGCTGTCTCATCTCCATCCTCACCTCCATGACCAGCTTCAGCCTCAAGTGCAGCCTCACATGCATTTCCACCTTCAACAGACATGGTGGTTTGGTCAATGTCACCCTCGCCCTCTCTTTCACCTTCACATGCAGCCTTAGTTGTAGTCATGGCGTTTTGGTCACTTTCACTTTCTCCACCTTCTCCATTGGGTTATCAACCATGGCGTTTTCATTGTTACCACACTGAACCACATCATTGTCTTTCTCTTCCCTTTCGTTTGTCCTTTCTTTGGCGTTCTCATCCATATCTTTTGAAATGTTTTTTTTTTAACAAATTCGGACATTGTGAATATTTGCTATGCACTAGGCTGTTTGGATGTTGAACCTTTGATTGATCTAATAAAGCCTTCATCTTGTTGTAAGATTCCTCTAACTCTTTGTAGGCACAATCTAACTTTTCAGCCATTGCCTATCTGTCACAGCCCCCGACCCCAACCTGAAAGCGGGAGCCGCGAGCCAGTCAGATAGTATCGGTGTTTATTAAATACGCAGCGGAAAATTTTCATTAGTACCGTAGTTAGGAAATAATTTCAGAGTTTTAAAACACCAAATTTTTGTAATAAATAAATGGGATAAAACCCAGGTTTTATTCACAATACATTTATAGGGATAAACCCTAATTATTGAAAACATGATCTCCTTTTTATTTAGGTTACTTTTATAGCCACTTCTTTAAGCTTTCGGTGCTCCATAGCTGACTTCTAATAGCTTTCACATTAAGTTACCTGAAACGCGTTTTAAAAAGGTTTTTATCAGCAAGAAATACTGGCGAGCGCATCCCAGTTTAATCAAAACAAGCTTTTATAACTTTACAGTATTGAGAGCAATTACAATATTTATATCTACCAATATACTCATTCAGTGTTTGTCATTTCACTGAATCCACAGTTCCATGACTGTGGTCATATTACTCATTGGCTAACTCATCGTCCAATAGTAACAGATTATAAGTAGTGTATACAAAACCCCACATACCGACAACAATTGTAGAATACATAGAATCGATCACTGTTAAGTATATAATTGAATTTGTTAAAACAGTTTGGTAGAAAAAGAGAATGACTCACAAAAAGGGTTTACAAAAAGAGAATGTACTCACATTGTAGACTTAGGTATTTCTATAGCTTCCTTTGGTGTTCCTGATTATATTCTATCAAAATAAACAATGCACACATGTTAGTAAGATAACCCAAATCACATTAGTCATACAACACGAGACAGAACTCCAACGAACTAAGTCAGGCAGAGCCTTGACATGCATTACGGAGTCCTAGATCAATCAGGCAGAGTATCGACTTAGTGTCGAGGGGTTAAAATACTTACAACGGGGCGGAGCTTCGTGTTTTAGGGGGGGGGGGGGGGTATTTGGCTACTAATTTTTGCCTACAGAAGTTGAGAGAGAATTGAGAATTTTGAACGATTTGAAATGAGGCAGGAGGCCTCTTTATATAGGTTGGTCGAAGGGCTGCTCGCGCCCCGCGAGTCCCCACCCCACTTCCTTCGCGGCCCACGAGAGGCTAGGCTAGGTACTAGCCTTGGTTAGTCACTTGTGTAGGTCTCGCACGTAGCAGGACACGTGGCAGCCTGAGGGCTTGCCAGCCGTAGCTCGGTCGCGCCCCGCGACTCGCCAAGGGGTCCTTGGTCGCGGCCCGCGAGACACTCTATTTATTCATTTTATTTGATTTTTATTAAAATAAAGGTTATATGGGTTCGTTTATCGCATACGGGGTGCATTTAGGAGCGTTTAGGGGTGTTTTTCGAGGGTTGTTATACTGTCAAATGAGAAAAAAATAATTAAACATGGCGTTTGTTTTTACTTGTTTATGTGTGTGAAATTTTTAATTATATAACTTACCTCTTCAGCTTCATACATGGTGTTTTTTCCACACCAATGTTGTCATGTTTTTCACTAACATCTTGTTCATCATGTTCTGTTAGGATTGTGTATAGAGCAGGATTTCCTAATGCTGATACTTCAAACACCCTTTTTTGGCTCTCTAAATCATCTGCAATGACCCTTTGAATAAAAGCTTCTTCCTGCTCATCATCCTCCTCATCACAAATAGCCATTGCGTTTTGGACTTCAGGGTCGAGTTCTATATGACCTTGGAGAACATCATTATCAAAATCAACATCATCATCAACACTATCAACTTCAATTCCATATTCATATTCATCTTCATTATCAGCATCATCTTCATCTTCATTATCAACATCATCATCTTCATTCTCCATATCATTATCATCATTATTATCAGCATCACTACCATCATTATCATCTTCATTAACCAATGCTTCAAATTTATTTGGTGTTTTTTGAACAACTGTTTCAAAATGTGGCTTCCTAGTCTTCCTAACAGTTGTTTTCTTTATAGCCTTCACATCATGGCGTTTTTAGTTAGCCCCATATATGCTTTCATCAATACATTCTCGAACATTTCCAGAATTCTCACAGTGACCCACTCAATTGGGTAACCTTCTTTTCTTTCTAACCTTTTTTTTATCGTAAGCGTCATTCACCAAAGCAAGTTGTAATAAAAGATATTAATTTTCAAGTATTTAGCAAACAATGTTGTATAACATTTTTTCATACCGCAAGTATGATCAAGGGTTATGTGAAATGTTTTATTGGCGTCCAAGCACTTTTTACATATTGTAAACACTCAATTAGAGAATCACACCACTTCATTTGGTTGATTTGAATGTTTGGTTTTATGTTGTGCTGTGCAAAAATTGTTGGTTTACAACAGCGTTATCACTTGCATGCCCAATGATAGTGAAGAATGCAACAAGGAAATTTAGATAGAAGTTTCTCCCGTAATCATTCATCGTTGGTAAAATGTCATCAAAGCATGCCTTCATTCAGCCACTACTTTGTTGTTCTTTGATGATCTTTGGGTCGTCACGGTGATGTTACCATTTGGTATACCCGTTAAAGAGTGTATCAACTCCGCATTGATATGTATCATATGGTTGCCGACATTTAGATTGTTTGTTTCTGCATTGCAATTTTCCACAAGCCAGTACCCAAGAATTGTTGGTATACTGTCTATCTTCATTTTCAGGGAACACCAAATCCCATGTTTTGTATTGTTTGTATTTGACTTGCATTAAAACTGACAAACCAACCAGTCAAGTTTGTATGTCTCACCCTTAATAAAACTCTAGCCCCACTGAACTGATAATAAGGTTCTTCCTGAACCTCAACCCCGTGGCTCAAAGCCTTTCTTTTATTGGTCTTTTGGGCCCCATCCGTGTGCATCTTTATCTTGACTTTCAAACGATCTTCGCCTAAAACAAGATAAAACTCATTGGCGTTTTCACAAACATCTTTGCATTGACTTTATATGGCGTTTTCAAATTTACATGTATGTTGGTGCATATTTCGTACGCCTGCCACTGTGCGAATAACTAGATAGGGCATGTGTTGAATATTGTGAAGTATAGAGATAAGTTGGACACGGTTTTGATAATGTCAAGGTCCATCCGGACGGATGGACAACACGATAGTCCAAAACCTCATCCGGTCGTATAGGTTGTGTATTGTAAAAGTCCACCCGGACGGTTGGAGTCCATACGGACGGTTGGAGTCCATACGGAAGGATGGACACTTGCTCATTCAGACCAGATAGGCTGTTGCCAATAAATAGGGAGTTAGGGTTCCCATTTGGATAAGCTTTTGGTCCCTGAGAGGAAATGTTGTCCAACTGGTCTCGTGGTGCTGTAATGTTGGATTATCAATAAGAGACCAGATTATAAGTGACTGCTCGGTGTTCTATTCTATCTTCTAGTAGTTTCTTATCATTTATGATCACCGAACAAGTCGTTATTGGACCAAAGCTCCATCAAACTCACCGGATCCTGTTTTCAGAACATATTTCGTACGTCTGCCACTGTGCGAATAGCTAGATAGAGAGTATGTTGAATATTGTAAAGTATAGAGATAAGTTGGACATGGTTTTGATAATGTCAAGGTCCATCCGGACGGATGGACAACATGATAGTCCAAAACCCCATCCGGTCGTATAGGTTGTGTATTGTAAAAGTCCATCCGGACGGATGGAAACTTGCTCATTCGGACCGGATAGGCTGTTACCTATAAATAGGGAGTTACGGTTCCCATTTGGATAAGCTTTTGGTCCCTGAGGGGAAATGCTGTCCAACTGGTCTCGTGGTGCTGTAACGTTGGATTATCAATAAGAGACCAGATTATAAGTGACTGCTCGGTGTTCTATTCTATCTTCTACTAGTTTCTTATCATTTATGATCACTGAACAAGTCGTTATTGGACCAAAGCTCCGTCAAACTCGCCGGATCCTGTTTTCAGAATTGGTATCAGAGCTACGGTACCGATTCAATCGATCTAACAATCGGTTGAATCACCTACGCTCATAGTTTTTGGACGTGTAGGGAGTTTTGACGTTAAAACATAGAAAAACATAAAATTGAAGGTCAATTCACGGACAAAATTCAAAATTGAAGACATCATCCTGTTCGGAATTGATTCGAGCACAACCCTGTGAAATTTCATCATGAAATTCAAAGAGATAAAGATTCTGGATCGAAAAATGTGATTATGAGTGTTCTTGAAAAGTTTGAACATGTGCTAACGGATGTACCCATCCGGACGGATGCACTTATCTGGATGGACAACAGATACTCATCCGAATGGACAAGAGACTCCATCCGGACGGATAGACAGAAGACTCCATCCGGACGGATCGACATGTTCACATCCGGACAGATGGGGTGGGAGAATAGTACATCCGGGCGGGCGGATGAGCTGAAATTGTCAGATTTTGTGAACTTTTTGAACATTCGGGTTTAAAGTCATTTCATTTCAAAATCAGTCCATTCAAGTGTGATGTGATAAAAGCATGGTGGATACGCTGCTAGTACTTTCTACATATAAGTGTTTTCATCGTATTACATTTCGGGGGATATCGAACATGATGATGTGATCACAGGTTGTGGAAATTAGTGGGGTAGTCATGATACTGGTGCACAACTGTTATATTCGAGGGTATCTAACAATTTGTGGGCCAAAACTGTTATATCCGCATAGACAAAAAACTGACGTCTGGTGGCAGAACTGTTACATTCTTCATAGAGTCGAGTTTTTTAGAGATGACAAAAGACTGAATTGCTCAGTGTGAGGGAGAATTCAGTGAGAAGACGTCAGAATTTGCAAAAATGAGGGTGATGTGTGTAAAATGCAACATATAAATTACATCAAATAAGGCATAAAACTAACCCTTTTTAAGTACTAATGTTGGAAAAAGAGTGTTTTTGTCTTCCTTTTGTATTTTCAGGATGAAATGAGCTCAAAGTCACAAAAGAAGCAAAAAGACAGCCAATTCTAACACAAATACAAGAAAAGGAATAAAAGTAGACTGCCCGAACCCTCAACGACATCTTCCCAAGCAAAGAAGAGAAAACAGAAGCCTGAACACGCCCCGTGCTCAGCCAGCACGGGGCCGTGCCCAAGAAGCAGCAGAAAAGACAAACCTGTAGAAGCTTCTATTGCCCACCACGGGGCCGTGTCCAGTGAGCACGGGGGCGTGGCGAAAGTACAGCAGGCGCATTAATTGTAATTGCGAATTACAATTAATGAAGAGAGATAGTGTCAGTCGGGCACGGGGGCGTGTCCAGCGGACACGGGGCCGTGCCCAGCCTTCTGTTCAGCCTATAAATAGGAGTGCTTGGCTTCATTCCAATCCATCCCTTGGCACACCACCTCTCTCACACTTCATCCACCACCCACCACCACCATAACACCATCATCCACCACCATCATCCATTGTCCATCGTAGAGTGTGTGAGTCGTCTCGGGATCCAAGATTGATCGTAAGAGTTCTTGACAATCAAGGCCATGTTTGCCTAAGTCTCTTACATCATTTGGTGAAGACAAGTGTTTAGTATAATACTTTTTATTTTTAATCTTTTGCACTTTTTATTTGGTTTTGTATTAATGACTTTAATAACTAGTTACTTATGTTGAAGGTGATCTTTCCTTATCGTTTGTCCGTGGTGTCTTGGCATTATTTTACTGTCTATATAAAATAAAAGATTTTCACCATTCATATCTCCACGGTCTATATGGAGGTATGTTGGCTACCTGGTCGGGGTTAAGGGAACGGTTTGGTAAGGGTCTTGCCCTTGTTCAGCGTTTAGAGGTCCTGCAAGGGACCTGGGTCAAATTTAGTAGGATCTCCTTCAATGCCCATAGGTATTGGATGGCGGGGATCCAAACTCTTTGACCACCTCATAGTTAACTACTATTAATACTATAACCCGGCTATTTAGGACTGTATCCCTGCTGACTCAGACTACTTAGTCGAGGTTAACGTCACCGCCAAAAGCGGGGCCTACCATAATTTGCATTAATAACTTAATTCATTATCTTCCAATAATCCAACCTTTTAGGATTGTATCCTTGCTGACTCAAACTACTGGGTTGGGGGTAACGTCGCCTTCAAAAGAGGGGCCTACTACAATAACTAAGATAATCTCTTAAACAAGTGCAAAAGTGCGAAAATAATCAAAGGTTATACTAATACACGAGTCGGATCCAAGTGATTCATCTTGTCTATCTGTTTTTATTTATTTTTATTTTTCAGCATTTAGTTAGTTTTTATTTTCTTAGTTTAAAAATCATTTTTCTAACTTTTTGATTTGATTAGACGTTGAGGATAAACCGGTATTAAAAGCTATTGTGTCCTTGGACGACCTCGGTATCTTACCAACACTATACTACGTCCACGATGGGTGCACTTGCCCATATGTGTGTTTAGTGTTAGTAAATATCGTGTTTTATAAATTTAAAACTTGGCTAAAGGTGTAAAAAAAGGGCTTAATTATATTATAAAAATATATTACACTACACACGCATCAAGTTTTTGGCGCCGTTGCCGGGGACACAAGGATTTTAAGAAAGTTAGGAATCAACGGCTTAATCATATTTTTATTTTTCTTTTTAATTTTTTTAGGATTTTCTTAGTTTTTCAGCTTCTGCAGAGCTCAGCACGGGCCGTGCCTGGTCGGACACGGGCCGTGCCTGGTCGGACACGGGCCGTGCCCAGCATCGTTACTGGCAGTTTTTAGTTTTCCAAGTTACAGAAGGCTGACCACGGGGCCGTGTCGGTGCAACACGGGGCCGTGTCCAACTTCCAGTAACTGGGATCTGGAAAAACAATCACTGCAACTCCGACCACGGGCCGTGTTCGCTGAACACGTGGCCGTGGTGAACCTTCTGACCAGCATTCTTTTCTGTTTTTATTGCAGGACTTGGAACCCGACGCCAATCTTACATAGTGTATGAGCTCCAGTTCTAATAAGGACATAAAAGAACCTCTAGAAGAACCCGAACGCTTTCTCAGAAAAAGATTAAAAGCTAAAAACCAAGGGAAGGTTTCGGGTGATCCACCTCAAATGGCGGACCAACGTACCCTCATGGATTATCTACGACCCACCGTAGGTAACCTAGGCGCCGCTATCAATGCTCCGAATGTTGAAGCTAATAACTTCGAACTTCGGCCACATCTGATACAAATGCTCCAAAACTCCGCAACCTTCCATGGGCTTGCGGACGAGGATCCTCATCTACATATTACTAATTTCTTAGAAATATGTGATACCTTTCGGATCAACGGAGCATCAAATGACGCCATCCGCCTCCGAATGTTTCCTTTCTCACTAAAAGACCGAGCAAAAGCTTGGCTCAACGCCCTCCTAGCTGGATCGGTAAACACCTGGGATGAACTAGCCCAAAAATTTCTATATAAGTATTTCCCTCCCGCTAAAACTGCTAAATTAATGACTGAAATTAATACATATTCACAAGAGGACGGGGAATCCTTATATGAAACTTGGGAAAGGTTCAAGGAGTTATTACGCTAGTGTCCACATCACGGCCTTGCGATATGGCAACAAGTATCCACTTTCTATAATGGATTGTTGCCACACACAAGGCAGACACTTGATTCTAGCTCCGGGGGACTTTTAGGTAATCGACGCCCGCATGAAATATATAACCAAATTGAGAAAATTGCTCAAACCAATTTTCAATGGCACACCCCCCGAGGCAATAAAACTATTGCCCCGGGCGCCCATAAGGTCGATGAAAGCACCTCTTTACAAGCCCAAATCGAGGCACTTTCTTTCAAAATAAAAAAATTGGAAATGACAAAAACAGTCTCGGTTATGGCTTGTGAAGGGTGTGGTGGGTCACATGAAAATTGGAGTTGTATGAAAGAAATGGACGATCAACAAGAAATGGTAAACTACATTGATAATAGACCTAGGCCGTCGGGTCCCCCAACGGGAACTTACAACCAAGGATGGCGAAACCACCCAAACCTTGGTTGGAGAGAACCCGGCAATAGTAGTAACCAACAAACCCAACGAACAAACTTTCAACAACCAAGAAATGAGTCACAAAATTTCACTCAACAACAAAGTGGACGAGAAAGGCTTGAAGATACTGTATCTCGCCTCATCTCCGACACTGAAAAGAAAAACTCGGAAAGATTTCTACAATTAGAATCAAATTTTAGAAATCAACAAGCTAGTATTCAAAACATAGAAAAACAATTAAATCAAATAGCTCAAAATTTTGCCGAGAGACCGCAAGGCGCATTACCTAGCAATACCGAAACAAACCCAAAAGCGCAAGTTCACCTCATCACGCTACGAAACCGCACCGTAGGGCCTACAGAAGCACCGCCACCAACAGAAGAAATGGTACCCACACCTCTGCAGGAAAAGAACTCCCCTCCATCGCCAGAACCTACCAAGGCTCCTCGAGTTCCGTACCCCGGTAGGTTAATTCGTCAAAAGACCAATGAGCAATTTGCGAAGTTCGAAAGTCTATTAAAGCAATTGCATGTCAATATTCCTTTTATTGAGGTCCTAACCCAAATGCCAAAATACTCTAAGTTCATGAGGGACTTCCTCACTCATAAAAAGAAAATTGAAAATTTGCAATTAGTCAATTTAGGCGAAGAATGCTCTGCCCTCGTACTCAATAAACTTCCCCAAAAGAAAATCGATCCTAGAAGCTTCACAATTCCCTGCTCAATAGGGGAGTCCCCCGTTCGTAATGCCCTAGCCGACCTTGGAGCTAGCATTAACCTCATGCCCTCATCAATGTTTAAAAGACTCGGCCTGGGAACCACGAGTCCTACAAAAATGAGCATACAACTCGCTGATCGATCCGTCAAATTCCCGCAAGGTGTCATTGAAAATGTCTTGGTAAAGGTAGACAGATTCGTCTATCCAGCCGACTTTGTCATACTCGATATGGAGGAAGACACCGAGGTCCCCCTCATACTAGGGAGACCATTTCTTGCCACCGCACAAGCAGTGGTAGATATGAATGAC
Organism: Helianthus annuus; assembly: GCF_002127325.2. Lineage (NCBI taxonomy): Eukaryota > Viridiplantae > Streptophyta > Magnoliopsida > Asterales > Asteraceae > Helianthus > Helianthus annuus. The sequence goes on from NC_035443.2 coordinate 9,210,697, forward strand.
GGAACACTCACCTTGAGGTATGGGGATGATGAAGAAAAATTCGGGGTTGGGAAGAGAATAGAGGACGACGACCCGGTCAACTACATGAAGGTTATTGATTCGAGCTTGGATACTGCTCTCCGACGGTGTAACATGGGACGCCAAGCATCCCACTCAGAAAATATATAACCTCACATTGGGTCTAGCCAAGGACCCTTATAAACGTGGCGCACCACGGAGGCATTCCGCGGAACTATCCTTAGTTTAGTTTAATCTTTTAGTTTTAATTTGCAGGAATAAAACACACTCGTGGTAATGGATGAAAAAAGGGGAACGAGAAAAATGGCCCCATGCACAAAGAACGAGGCAACCCGACACAAATTTCCTTTACAGAAGGCTCAACACGGGCCGTGCTCAACCAACACGGCCCCGTGCTGAGCCACCTGCAGAAAAATCGCCCAGTTCAGGTAACTGGACACGGGCCGTGTTCACCAGACACGCCCCCGTGTCCAGGCTTCTGTCTCATTTCTTTAATTTCTGTTACTGGCACCTGACCACGGGGCCGTGTCCGGTCCCCACGGGGCCGTGTCCAGACTGCCAGTAACATAAATCTTTGCTTTTTAACACCACATTACACATCCAATCAACCTAAAAATTTATTTTTGGGACACATTGAGGACAATGTGTAATTTAAGTGTGGGGGGGGAAGCTAACACTTTGAAATTTTACAAGTCCTAACAACAAGCCTTACACAAAACTCTATTGGAACCGCTAAACACCCCAAATTTTTTCAAAAATTTTCATTTTTTCTTACTTGTCTAAAGTTTAAGTTGGGAATCACAAGATTAATAAGGTTATATTTTTATAAAATTTACAACCGAAAGCGTCGTGATAACAAGAACCAACATAAGAAAATTATGAAACGGCATAACAAGTCTAGTTAAAATTTGATTATATATACTTGATCACATTAAAAACCCATTCCCACAAAAGTGAGTTTTGAGCCTTTATTGAGCATACAAATTTACATCTTTAGACTAAATGCTCATTTTTCGTTTCTTGTGTAAATAGCCGCTTGGTTCTTACAACTCTAGAACTTGCCACGACGATTCATTCCCGGTCCTTATCAACTTAAACCCAAGTAAGTAAATGATGGAGGCATTAGGACTAACCATTTTTCTTTCTACACCATTATTTTTCATTTTTTTTACCACCTACCCAAAATCCCCCTAGTTAACCCCTTTGAGCCTAAACCTTTCGTTTCTTTACCCTAAACCCTTTTTACCCACCAAAAAAAAAAACCCTTTTTATTTTTCACCCCTTATTTTAGTAACAACTCGGTTTTTCGCAAGCTCGTTCTTTTATGTGACTAAAAAAAAAATTATATGATGATGAAGTTGAAAACAAACAAAGCTATACAAACAAAAGCTTGTTTGGAGAAATACTTCAAAATAAAAAGTCACTAAAATTGTGTTACGAAAACCGACGCTTTTTACGCTTTTCGCCCTTTTACTAACCACTAACCCAACCACCCACCTTTAGCCCAAGCCTAACCCTTCACCCAAAAAGTCCTCTTGATATTTACAAAGGTATAAAGTTAAAAAGGAGGAGGATTGATTGCTTGGCAAGCCTATGGAAGGCGTAAGCTCCATGCCGCTCTCGAGTGATTCACTAAAAAAAACACCTTCGGCCGAGTGTAGAGTGATTTCTCCCGTGAGGTATGTGAACTTGTATATAAATAAAATTTTAAAAAGGCATGTTATGCCTAAATAAGTAATTTATCCTATGAAACGCTCTAAATAAATCATAACGAATAGGATTGTAAATAAATAAAAATAAAACCCAAAAAGATCTTGGATTCCCGACACTCTATGACAAGCCAAAAACCTTCTCTTCTACCTATTCCATTTGGGAGTGTAAGCCACATTTAAAGAGTTTTGCTTGAGGACAAGCAAAAGTTCAAGTGTGGGGGTATTTGATGTGTGTAAAATGCAACATATAAATTACATCAAATAAGGCATAAAACTAACCCTTTTTAAGTACTAATGTTGGAAAAAGAGTGTTTTTGTCTTCCTTTTGTATTTTCAGGATGAAATGAGCTCAAAGTCACTAAAGAAGCAAAAAGACAGCCAATTCTAACACAAATACAAGAAAAGGAATAAAAGTAGACTGCCCGAACCCTCAACGGCATCTTCCCAAGCAAAGAAGAGAAAACAGAAGCCTGAACACGCCCCGTGCTCAGCCAGCACGGGGCCGTGCCCAAGAAGCAGCAGAAAAGACAAACCTGTAGAAGCTTCTATTGCCCACCACGGGGCCGTGTCTAGTGAGCACGGGGGCGTGGCGAAAGTACAGCAGGCGCATTAATTGTAATTGCGAATTACAATTAATGAAGAGAGATAGTGTCAGACGGGCACGGGGGCGTGTCCAGCGGACACGGGGCCGTGCCCAGCCTTCTGTTCAACCTATAAATAGGAGTGCTTGGCTTCATTCCAATCCATCCCTTGGCACACCACCTCTCTCACACTTCATCCACCACCCACCACCACCATAACACCATCATCCACCACCATCATCCATTGTCCATCGTAGAGTGTGTGAGTCGTCTCGGAATCCAAGATTGATCGTAAGAGTTATTGACAATCAAGGCCATGTTTCCCTAAGTCTCTTACATCATTTGGTGAAGACAAGTGTTTAGTATAATACTTTTTATTTTTAATCTTTTGCACTTTTTATTTGGTTTTGTATTAATGACTTTAATAACTAGTTACTTATGTTGAAGGTGATCTTTCCTTATCGTTTGTCCGTGGTGTCTTGGCATTATTTTACTGTCTATATAAAATAAAAGATTTTCACCATTCATATCTCCACGGTCTATATGGAGGTATGTTGGCTACCTGGTCGGGGGTTAAGGGAACGGTTTGGTAAGGGTCTTGCCCTTGTTCAGCGTTTAGAGGTCCTGCAAGGGACCTGGGTCAAATTTAGTAGGATCTCCTTCAATGCTCATAGGTATTGGATGGCGGGGATCCAAACTCTTTGACCCCCTCATAAGTTAACTACTATTAATACTATAACCCGGCTATTTAGGACTGTATCCCTGCTGACTCAAACTACTTAGTCGAGGGTAACGTCACCGCCAAAAGCGGGGCATACCATAATTTGCATTAATAACTTAATTCATTATCTTCCAATAATCCAACCTTTTAGGATTGTATCCTTGATGACTCAAACTACTGGGTTGAGGGTAACGTCGCCTTCAAAAGAGGGGCCTACTACAATAACTAAGATAATCTCTTAAACAAGTGCAAAAGTGCGAAAATAATCAAAGGTTATACTAATACACGAGTCGGATCCAAGTGATTCATCTTGTCTATCTGTTTTTATTTATTTTTATTTTTCAGCATTTAGTTAGTTTTTATTTTCTTAGTTTAAAAATCATTTTTCTAACTTTTTGATTTGATTAGACGTTGAGGATAAACCGGTATTAAAAGCTCTTGTGTCCTTGGACGACCTCGGTATCTTACCAACACTATACTACGTCCACGATGGGTGCACTTGCCCATATGTGTGTTTAGTGTTAGTAAATATCGTGTTTTATAAATTTAAAACTTGGCTAAAGGTGTAAAAAAAGGGCTTAATTATATTATAAAAATATATTACACTACACACGCATCAGAGGGGGAATAAAAATTTTCATTGTCATATATTGAAATTCCGGCATTTTTGAAATTCGTGACACTGCAACAGTATTTGGGTGGTTCCGACTTCAGAATTGTCCGGGAATGTGAAGCTGATTGTGGATGAATGCTTCCGAGATCGAAATTGTCCAAGAGGGTGAATCCGATTGTGGACGAATGCTTCGGAGATTAGTATACGTTACCAGATGGTTCGTTTATCCGATGAATATTTGCTGACTGTGGAGATTACCGTTTATTCAGATCTATTCTTCTAGAAGGTGCTGAACGTTGATCACGGTAAACGGGATTTCAGATCTTCAAGGGGAATTATTGATTTGAAGTTGATCAGTGGGGTATTTGAAGTTTCTATCAATTGTCGGTTGAGTTTTTATACATTCTCAGTTCGAGCAAGCAGAATGCAAGATCGTGGTGCTAACAGGTTATATCAAAAACTGAACACCGATGTGCTTAAAGCTGAAACAGAGATTGCTACATTGCTTAGTTTCAAGTTGGTGATTGTTCGTAAAGATTGCAGTTTAGCAAATTAGAGGAGATTCGTGAACTGTGCAAAAGACCTGAAGATTTATTTCAGGGGGAACGTGCTCGACATTGTCAAAAGCAAACCCGGATCATCAATCAAGGGGGGATCGATTGAAGATTTCAAGATGCCTGATTGAAGTTGCAGAATAGTTGAAGATTGCAGAATATTCAAAAACAGCTCATGGTTTTGTGACGATTCGACAGTGACAGCCGAGGGGGAATCTGTTGGTGCATATTTCGTACGTCTGCCACTGTGCGAATAGCTAGATAGAGCGTGTATTGAATATTGTAAAGTATAGAGATAAGTTGGACACGGTTTTGATAATTTCAAGGTCCATCCGGACGAATGGATAAGTCCATCCGGACGGATGGATGACACGATAGTCCAAAACTCCATCCGGTCGTATAGGTTGTGTATTGTAAAAGTCCATTCGGACGGATGGAGTCCATCCGGATGGATGGAGTCCATCCGGACGGATGGACACTTGCTCATTCGGACCGGATAGGTTGTTGCTTATAAATAGGGAGTTAGGTTCCCATTTGGATAAGCTTTTGGTCCCTGAGGGGAAATGTTGTCCAACTGGTCTCGTGGTGTTGTAACGTTGGATTATCAATAAGAGACCAGATTATAAGAGACTGCTCGGTGTTCTATTCTATCTTCTACTAGTTTCTTATCATTTATGATCACCGAACAAGTCATTATTGGACTAAAGCTCCGTCAAACTCGCCGGATCCTGTTTTCAGAATGTACAAATAACAAAGTTATCTAATTATGGTGTTTTGACAATTCACAGAAAGTTATCTTGACTTATACAGCGTTTTCACAGTACACTGAAAGTATACATGTAAAAGGTAAATTTATTTCAGTTCACTATTCCATAACACATCCTATATGGTGTTCAAAATTTATACAATATATCATAACGGTATTTGACATTTTTAGGTCAAATATATTTCAAAGTTAGCCTCTATATGGCGTTTACAAACACACAAGACAACTAACATGTACAAGCTTCATAGTACCATATGTTGGCATTTTAAATGACACAAAATGTAACGATTATAACCTTGTTTTGATGTTTCCTTCTTCATTTATTCGTCGGTACTTTGGCGTTTACGATGAGGTGACTTTCTGGTTTCCTTTCCTCAAGAAACTACACAAATATTGTTGAAATTAAAACGCCAATAACATCAAACAACTAGTACAATATACAACCTAGTTAACTCACTTTGTTTTCCACTTTTGGATCGTGATTGATCTTCAGACGCCATAATATAAGTCTTCGCGTTCATCTAGGGTTTTCGCATTTTTCGTGGAAGTTGGGGAGGTTTTAGTGGGAAGTTTATATGTTTCAATGTTGTTTGTAAGGTTATGTATATGCACAATTACTTTTTTACCCTTAACGAAGCCCGCGCACGTTCGAAAGTTATAGATATTTACAAAAACGCCACCACGTCAGTTCAATCCGTAGATTGTTTTGATCCAACAGTTGTGAAATGTTCTCACCGTTTTCACACTTTGGGGTGTTTTCCCCAGATCCTGCCCATATATATATATATATATATATATATATATATATATATATATATATATATATATATATATATATATATATATATATATATATATATATATGAGGTTAGGTTCATTTGTGAACAACCCCCTTGATAGTAAACTGTGTGAACTAATCCTAGCCCTTCATTATCAATATAAATATGTAAATCAATTGTCAGGATTTGATGATGGAAATCAATGGCCAGGATATGTTCACTCAGTTCACAAATACACTAGTGTTCACTCTAGAACCCCACCATATATATGTGAGAAAACTACTTAAATGTGAGAAAACTAAAAAAACAAGCTTAAAACCACTAAAAAGGTGGGGGGGGGGGGACTTTTAATGAAGGAGTGGCTATATAACTTTTCAAACATTTCTATCTTCTTTATATGTGATTATCTTTTATCTTTTGTTTGAGTATCTTCGAGCATATTTTTGCGACATAAAAAAAGAGATTTAACATGGCATCTTTTTTTCCCCAATACTACGATTATAATATTGCACATGTGAAACATAACATGCGTTTTAACCTTAGGGTTTAGGTTTTGGGTTTAGTTTAGCATTTAGGGTTAAGTATTTGGGGAGTTTAGGTTTCGAGTTTAGTTTTTAGGTAGGGGTGCTTAGGTTTTTTGGGGGTGGGGGTTAGGTTTTTGCAGGTGGGGGAGGGGGTTTAGGTTTGGGGGGGGGGGGGGTTAAGTTTAGGGTTTATATATATATATATATATATATATAGAGAGAGAGAGAGAGAGAGAGAGAGAGATTGGGTAAAATGAGAAACATCTTGAGTTGTGAGAACCGTAGGAACCAATATCAACCATTGATCAAAGGTGTTTGGATGGATGAGATTAAAAGACAATAAAGTAGGGTAATGATTTTGCTTTAATTAATGAGATTTTTGTTTTTAGTGAGATAAGTGCAATTTGGTCTTTTACTATATTCATCGATCATTGGTCTCATTAATGATTGTGATTTAATTAATGTGATTTAATTAATTTGATTTTTGAAACATGCAGTACAAAATTTTTACAGTAAATCATCAAAAAAATTTTACACCACACAAAACTTGTAAAAATAAAAAAATTATCACTCTACAAACAAATTAAATATCATTTACTAAAAAAATAGCGTTTACAACCGGTTGTAAATTTTTATTTCCGTCTCGGTGGTATGTTTTTTTACGCCACTGTTAAAACATTTTAAACTTTTTTTACGCCCCTGGTTGTAAAATTTTTTTATGCCCCGTTTGCAAATTTTTTTACGCCCCGGTTAAAAAATTTAAAGCTTTTTTACGCCCCCAAACTTTTTTTTACGGCCCGGCTAAAAACATTTACGCACATGTTAAAAAGTTTTAAACCTATTTTACACCACAGTTGTAAACTCATACTTAAAAAATCTTTTTTTACGAGTCGGTGTAAATGTTTTTTTACGTGCGTTGTAAAAAAAAATATTCACGTGTGTAAAAATCCAGATTTTTTTTTTGCAAGGACGTAAAAACCATTTACAAGTGTAAAAATCCAGAATTTTTTTTCATACACAGTTTTTTCGTATATAGTTTTTTACGGGTAGCGTAAAATTTTTAAGTAAAGTTTTAAAAAAAGTTTTTTACAGGTTTTTTTAGCTTTCCATACACAACTTTTTTGTGTATAGTTTTTACGGGTAGCGTAAAGTTTTTAAGTAAAGCTTTAAAAAAGTTTTTTACAGGTTTTTTAGCTTTTCATAAATAGTTTTTTCGTACGTGAACCATCTAAAAAGTAATTTTACGCATGGTGTCGTGTGTGAAAACGTTGCAATTTTTACATGGGGCGTAAAAAAATCAACAAAAATATTTACGTAAGACGTCGATTGTTTAAATAGGCGTATGTATGTAAGTTTTGCAAAAAAGAATTTATGTAAGGCGTCACCTGTTTTAGTAGGCGTCGATAGAGGTGTACAAATCGGTTTTTTTTCAAAAACCGGTTTCGGTTATTAACCAAACCGGTTTTTTTCATCCAAAACGAAAACCGGTTTTTTCTATAACCGGTTTCGGTTACTAACCGGTATTTCAAATCCAAAATAATAATCGGTGTAACTGGTTGGGATCAATTTTTAACCGGTTTTCTAAAACCGGTTTCGGTTATTAACCGGTTTTTCAGATCAAAAATCCTAACCGGTCTACAACCGGCGGTTCGGTTCGATTGTAAAATGGGTTATAAAAAAAAGGTGAAAAAAACCAGTTTCGGTTTTTTTTCCCAGTTTCGGTTCTAAAACCGGTTTTTTATACACCTCTAGGCATCGACTGCGAAAATTTTGCGCATGGCGTAAATTTTGCAAATTATTTACATACAACATTGGAAACTAGTTGTAAACTATTTTTACGCCCCTGTAAAACCTTTTTTACACCTCAGTTGTAAACTTTTTTCTACGCCCAGCTTGGAAAATTTTTTACGCCCCTGTTAAAAACTTTTTTTACGTACAAGTTGTAAACTTTCTTTACGCCCCTGTTAAAAACATTTTTAACTTTTTTTACGCCCAGTTGTAAACTTTCTTTACGCCCCCGGTTCTAAAAAATTTTTATGTGCGATGCAAAAAGATATTCACAAGTTTATTTATTAAAAAAATGAGGTTTGAACCGAAAATTACCAATTGAAGTGCCATGTTTTTTGTTCCTCCCACTGTATTTCTCATGACTTAATCTTGAAGTTGCGCCAACTTCCTTTGACATCCTTTGCTTCTCATCGACTACTGTGTTCTCGAGGTCAACCTTTTCTGTCTACAAGCAATAGAAAACATTAACAAAACTTGACTATCATCACTGACAGTTTGCCATAGTCCATTAGTACACGCCCGTTCGAACGACATGGTGTGAGGTTTGTTAAACCTAATAGCGCTATTAACTAATGACCCGCTCGCGATCGGCCTCGACGATTAAGTCGATATAAGAGGAGAGACTTCATGATAGAGTTTTGTCTAGTAAGTTAAGGTTGTTGTCCTACCCAATGAGGACGAACGTACGTAGTTCTACCCAAGGAGAATACGCAGGATTTATAGTGGCATCCTACCCAAGGAGGATGGCCGTACATATCCTACCCAAGGAGGATATGTAGATTCATTTAGTTTATTAACCCATTCCCAACCCTTGGGAATCCCATGCCTTGTAGAAAGTGTGAACTCACCTCAGTTTGCTCGGTTGATTAATTACTTGATTCCAATTAATCAGTCAAAGCCTACGGTATGCACGTATTCACAGTCAGTTTATATTTACCAAGTTCGACTAACAGTCAAGATCATCACGTACATGCAAGTAAACAACTAACACATAACATTTATCAGCTATACAAGTTCATGCAAATCATGCTTATCGTTTAACAACAGCTAACTAACCCAGTTAACCCTTAACAGACTTAACTGAGTTCACTGTGCAGTTTACCCACTCGACGAAACATCCTTGTTTCGTCGTGATTTCCCTTCGACGAAACATCCCTGTTTCGTCGTGCATGTTCTCGGCGAAACACTCTTGTTTCGTCGTGATTATCCCCCGGCGAAACGCTTCCGTTTCGTCATCATCAGTGTTTCGTCAATTAGGTCAGTTACGTCGTCAACAGTTATCATCACCAACAGTTACGCATATCACAGGAACCCTAATCATCAGTTCATCATCATCATACGGAACCCATACAACAATCATTCAATCCCAACAGAACCACACATTAATCTTAAGCAATCTAACATATACGATGGCCAATACACGAGAACAAGTTCACGGATTCAACAACATCAAACACCAAGAAACCCTAATCGGTAACAGGTTCAATATTTTGCCGTCACATAATCCTAATAGTGTTAACAAGTATCATTCTCGTTCATACACATCATAATAATCATCACAACAAATCAAGGGAATCCAAACATAAGGTCAAGCATTACCTATTATCGATGAATCAAGATTTCAATTTACAGCTAGCAATGATAACAATCAATTAAATCATGCAAAGGGTTAAACACTAACCGGGATAAACGGAAATACTAACTTGATCGGTCTAAAGGGGCTTCAAGAACACAAGATCGCCGTCAGTAGGGAGGGAGAGCTCTAGGGTTTCTAATTTGCTAATAGTGTGGCGAATGAAACCGTAATACTTAATAAATATCCGCGTAACGTACTGGGCCCTTAATGGGCTTCGGCGAAAGGCTGGGCCGGCGAAACATCTTGTTTCGTCGAGATGAGGACGGCGAAACACTCTTCTGTTTCGTCGTGTGGGTTATGGCGAAACTGTGATTGTTTCGTCGGGTATAGTTCCTAATCTCTAACAGTTTATAAGTTCATGTAACCAACCACTTTAATCACACTAAATAGGTAACATATCAAACAAACACTTCAACATATAATCCAACGTGTACAATTACAAGGCAAACAAGTCGTGTAAGCAAACAACGAAACAAGTAACATGCAATTAATGCAAAGATGGAATCTTGGAAACTCCAGTTGTCACAGAGTCCACGAAGACTCGACAAAAGACCTTAATATAAAACCGAGTTTAGAACCATGTATCTCGTCCAGGATTAAGATACATCTCCTAAACCCTAGGGACTTCGGATGACATCTTTTTATTCATGACGCAGCTTGGAACATGCAAACACCCGCCAGATCCAATTAATTTCCTGAAATACATGTAATTTGAAAACATCAACAAAAGTTGAGCGAGTTCATGTGTTTGTGTATATGTACGTATAAAACCTTTGTAAACAGTGTATGTATGTATGTGTGTATGTTTGTAAATCCTGGTATGAAAGCATACAAGGAAACAAATCACCAATAGTTTGCAAGGCCACTGGTATGTGTGACAGCGTAGGAAGGCTCAAACCTAGCAAATTTGTACCGGGCTTCCGGCTGTAAGACATAGTCACCTCATGGGCCACCCTGGTCCTCATGGGTGTGGGCTCGCTACACTCAAATAGATCTATCACTCATGCCCCTCGGTCCTAACACGAGGATTAATGGTCTTAAGTGTGCGCCTACCCATTCACATGATCTACTGTACTTTCCAAGGCTAACCATACCAATTGTAATTGTATGTAATCATTTTGCAACATGTATTTCAACCCCGAAGTTAATAAACAAAACAGTTTAGAGAAAAGGGGGACATGAACTCACTGTCTTGCATCTTCGATAAGCGTAACTCAAGTTTCTTCAACAATCACGACTACCTACAATGTACTAAGGTCTATTAGACGAACGGGCCGTGCCTTGACTTAGAATTTACATTTCTGAGTTACGTTTCTGATATCATTCCAATTTATATAATTATTGTCAAAATAATTAATATTTAAACTTAAATTATATTTATAAATTTTGGAATAATTGTTAAACAATATTTTTGTAATAATACTTCTCAAGTATTTATACTTGTATTTGTATATTTTTGCCATGTATTGGTGTCTTATTCCGGTGTGGATTTATACGTACGAGAATACGTATTTTCTTGTAATCGTTAAGTATTCTTATACTTAATTTTGTGTTAAACTTTCCGGAATATTATTTCTAATAAAAACTCACTAATATATATATATATATATATATATATATATTTCCCAAAATTTATATATTTAAGAATTATTACTTAGACAAATTATTTATAATTTTTCCTTTTGGCAAAAATATTTGTAGTTAATATATTTTCAAGTCTAACTTTAGAAAATATATATATAAACTTATTTTTTTATCCAAAAATAATGTATTTCAAGTTTATCCAAGAAAATATATATTTTCCCAAAAATAATATATCTCCTAATAATTTCGAGGAAACATACATATACTTTTATTCACCAAGAATTATATATTTTCTTTTTGTCAAAATATGATATAACTTTGTGACAATTGTAAAAATCATATTTTCATTACTTGTGTCCAAAATATTATTCACCAAAAATATACTTATAAATGTATTTTCCAGAATATTTTGTAAGTTACATTCTTTCGTTCGGTTTTACAATATTATGTGTGTATCTTTTGTATTTATTCCTTGAGATTATTTTGGTAAATTTTGGATTGTAATTTCATGTTGTTTTAATGTGTTATATTATCTTAAATCCTAAAATAATATAACTATTACACAAAGTATACAAATAATCACACATCATGTCTTTAATGTGTATATATATATATATATATATTCTAAATATATATTTATCCATTTTTATTTATAAAAACCAACCTCCAAAATTTGTATTTTTGTAATAAAAAATTATCGCAAACTTGTATGAAATCATGGTTAAAAATATACTTGTAAATACTTGTTTAAAAATACTTTTCTAAGTATTTAATTTTTATAAAAATTTTGCCATAGCTTCCCCTTAAAAATGGAGGTTCCCATGCTTTCAAAGCATATCATTTTCTTTTAAAATCATCCCAAACAATCAATAATTCAATCAACACTTACCAAGTGCCAAAATCATGCAATTTACACAACAACATGAACTTGAACTTTTATGAAAACTTGAAGTAACTTACTAGTGTGTTTGGTAAGCTTAGTTACCCTTTAAAGTGTAGTTATTTATTTGTAAATCCCTTTCTTACAAGATTTAGTCTTTTACAACTTACAAGATGGTTTTTCTAAAAAATCATTCTTTTGAATTTTTCTTGTTAACAATGTATTTTTATACTTGTTTCACCACTAAAAACATGGTTAGTTTCTTTAATATCCATGATTATGTAAATCTTGTGAATTAACTTAGTTTTTTTAGAAAACTAGTTTTGAAATCATCCATGTTTATGACTAATAACATGTTACATACTTCATCGTTCAAGAAAACACTTCATACTTCAAGTTCATGCTTACACATAAGGATGATCATCTTGATTTATCATATAATCATCCTCTCACTTGCTAGATTATGTGTTTAATTACAATCTAGCAAGTTTCATATGATGTTTAACATCATAAACACAATCAATCAACAATCAAGAAGCAAAACAACACTTATCAACATGTATTCTTATGGTTTTAAGCTTATGTTAAAGTTTTAACTTCATGGTTCTTGATGTTCTTTGAGATTAACAACTAGTATCTTCTTTTAACCACTTAAACATGATGTAAAATGAAGAGTAGAGTGTGCTTACTACTAGCTCAAGGCTAGGGAAGAACACAAGTTGATGAAGATGATAAATGTGATGGATAAAAGCAAATGAAAGAGGTCATTCAATCTCCAAACCCTCCAAGCTTCTTTATGTTACTTCTAACACCTTTGAATAAGTATGGAATGTATGGAAGTTGGATGGATGATGGTGATGTTGTTGTTGTTGTTTGCGACCAAGAGGGAGCAAGGGGGAGGGAAGAAGAAGGTGTGTGTTGTGTGTGTGAGATAATGAGAGTTATAGTCTTATGGTTAAGTTATATAACCTCCATCCACCCTTAATCCCTTGGATAATATGTTTTCTAAGTACAAGACATGATCCATTAGAATATCTAAACAAATCAAATAAAATCAAGGGTGGGGGCCACCCTTGAAACCGTCTCCAGGGGGGGGGGTATTGGTTGGGTTGTGATGGTAAGTCAGGGAATTTGGTTGAAATCTAAAGGTCTTAGTTAGGTGTTTTAGTTATTATGATGTTATATAGTGTGTTAGGGTGTTCGGGGATCATAACTAGCTTGAAAACATTAAAACAATGCTTCTACTGTGATTTTGATGTTTCGGGTAGTGTTCGGTTGTTCGGTTAGATACTGGATCGTTAAAGTGCTAAACTATACCGTTTAGTGTTCTTTATGTGCCCTTTTGTGACACTTTTAATTCTCGACACTTAGGAAAGCATTCAGGACCATTTATTTATATTTTTGCATGATACTAACTTGTTAAAATGCTGATTTTTGCTGAATTATGCTGAATTCAGCACTTTGGGTGAGTTTTAGGCACTTTCTGGCACTTAATCTATCACTTAGGAATGCAGTTTTGTGGTCCTTACTTCCCTACACACCATACTAGTGTAGTACTTAGTCTCTGGCCCATACTGGGTCTCAAAATACTGTCTGTCTATGTGCTGAGTTCTGTCAGCATTTTTCTGAGTTATCCGCTAACTGTGCTAATTGTGCTTTGTGCATCATTTATGTCAATATGGTTTGCATGTAATAATGATGTGACATTATAAAATATGTGATGCACATGTAAATATGATGCAGTAAACAGAAAGTAGTTAATTGTGATTCAGCACAGTCATTAAGCATTAATCAAGATTAATTAATTGTACGGATACCTGGATTTATGACGGTTGTCACATTCTCCCCCTGTTAAGAAAATTTCGTCCCGAAATTTTAGTTCTGCTACTAGCTGAAGGGGTGTTGGGGAACAAATGCGGGTATTTTGCTTTCATGCGATCCTTACGCTCCCAAGTGAACTCTAGGCCGTGTCGCGCGTTCCATCGAACCTTGACGAGTTTAGCACTACTCCTACGTCTCTTGTTAACCTTCCAATCAGTAACCTCAACAGGTTCTTTGGTAAAGTGGAGTGTGTCGTCAATGTGAACTTCATCGGCAGGAATGACAACTGTTTCTTGAGTTGGACTCTTTTTCAGATTAGATACATGAAATGTATCATGAACTCCATTTAGCTATGTGGGTAGATCCAACTTGTAGGCTACAAGACCAATCCTCTCGAGGATTTTGAACGGTCCAATATATCGCGGGTTCAACTTTCCACGCTTCACAAAGCGTGCTACCCCTTTCCAAGGTGATAATTTTAGTAAAACCATGTCTCCCACTTCAAACTCCAAAGGTTTCCTTCTTTGGCCTGCATAGCTCTTTTGTCGATCACGAGCCGCCTTGATGCGCTCTCGGATCTGTATAATCTTATCTGTCGTCTCTTGAACCAATTCGGGACCAACAAGTTGTCTATCACCCGCGTCTGCCCAGCATAACGGTGTTTGACACTTGCGTCCGTAGAGAGCTTCAAACGGTGCAGCTTGAATGCTCGCATGGTGGCTGTTGTTATACGAGAATTCTACCAAAGGTAAGTGAGTGTCCCAACTGCCACCCAAGTCCATTACGCAAGCTCGCAACATATCTTCTAGCTTTTGAATCGTCAGTTCGCTCTGACCATCTGTCTGTGGGTGAAATGCAGTACTCAGATTCAACTGAGAACCAAAGGCTTCTTGGAAGGATTGCCAAATCCTTGACACAAATCTTCCGTCTCTATCGGAAATAATCGAGAGAGGCACTCCATGTCGTGCAACTATCTCTTTGAGGTACAGCTCGGCTAGCTTACATGTGTTATCTTTTTCTCTGATCACCAAAAAGTGCACAGATTTTGTCAGACGGTCTACGTTTACCCAAATCGTATCATGACCTCTAGGTGTCTTTGGTAACTTCGTTATAAAATCCATTGAAATCTGCTCCCATTTCCACATGGGTATTTCAGGTTGTTGCAGAAGACCTGAAGGCTTCTGATATTCGGCCTTTACCTTGGCACAAGTCAAATATTTGCCAACATACGTTGCAACATCACCTTTCAACCTCGGCCACCAGTAGAATTCCTTCAAGTCCTGGTACATCTTATCTGCTCCGGGATGGATCGAGTACCTTGATTTATGAGCTTCATCGAAGATCACGTTTCTAAGACCACCAAAGAGGGGAACCCAAATTCGTTTCATGAAACACAATGTTCCTTCCTCATTGGGTATCAACTGCTTCTCCATCCCACGGAGATATTCGTCCACAAGATTCTCCTTCTTAAGAGCTTTTCTCTGCGCAGCATGAATGCGCAACGATAGGTCTGTCTGTATAATCATTTCCAAGGCCCTAACCCTTATGGGCTTGATTCTTTCTTTCCCACTCAAGGCGTCTACTACTACATTCGCCTTTCCTGGGTGGTACTTGATTTCACAATCAATCGTTTAACAGCTCAACCCATCGTCGCTGTCTCATGTTAAGCTCCTTCTGATCGAATATATGCTGTAAGCTCTTGTGATCAGTAAAGATCGTGCATCAGGTACCATACAAATAATGTCGCCAAATCTTTAATGCAAACACCACTGCGCCTAATTCCAAATCATGCGTAGTGTAATTCTTCTCGTGAACCTTTAACTGTCGCGAAGCATAAGCGATAACCTTCTGTTGCTGCATCAGCACGCAGCCCTGTCCCTGACGCGAGGCGTCACAATATACCACGAAGTCATCAGTGCCTTCGGGTAAGGACAAAATAGGTGCATCGTAAAGCTTGTTCTTCAACAACTGAAAAGCTTCCTCTTGTTTATCTCCCCATTCGTACTTTTTGTCTTTCTGAGTAAGGGAGGTCAACGGTTGAGCGATTTTCGAAAAATCCTCAATGAATCTGCGATAATAACCAGCTAAACCTAAGAACTGACGGATCTCGATTGGCGTCTTCGGAGTTTCCCAATTCTTAATCTCCTCGATCTTGGTGGGATCCACGTGAATTCCATCTTCATTTACCACGTGACCAAGGAACTGAACCTCGCGCAACCAGAACTCGCACTTTAAGAACTTTGCGTATAATTTCTCTTTCTTGAGCAACTCTAAGATGACTCTAAGGTGTTGTTCATGCTCATCCTTCGTCCTTGAATAGATCAAAATATCGTCGATAAACACAATCACAAATTTATCGAGATATGGCTTGCAGACTCTATTCATCAAATCCATAAACACTGCTGGCGCGTTTGTCAACCCAAACGGCATAACTAGAAACTCGTAATGTCCATATTGAGTCCTAAAGGTCGTCTTTGGAATGCTCTCTTATTGAATCCGCAACTGGTGATAACCTGATCGAAGATCGATCTTGGAGTAAAAACTCGAACCTTGTAGTTGATCGAAAAGATCATCAATCCTCGGCAAAGGATACCGATTCTTGATGGTTAACTTGTTTAGCTCTCGGTAGTCGATACACATGCGGAAACTACCGTCCTTCTTCTTAACAAACAAAACTGGAGCTCCCTAAGGCGAGAAGCTTGGTCTGATAAATTCCTTGTCCAAAAGTTCCTGAAGTTGCGTCAACAATTCTTGCATCTCGGAAGGCGCAATTCGATAAGGTGCCTTGGCTACAGGCGCGGCGCCTGGAACCAAGTCAATATGGAATTCGACTTGTCGTTGAGGCAGCAATTCTGGCAAGTCTTCGGGAAAGACTTCCGGATATTCCTTCACAACTGGGATGTCTTCCAGCTTTGGCTCAGCGGCTTCTTTGTCCACGACGTGCGCCAAGAAGGCAACACATCCTTTCTGCAAACACTTTCGAGCTTTCAAACAGCTGATAATCCTTAGGGGCGTATCATGTTTCTTTCCATGCACCACAATTGTTTCTCCATTCGCCATCGGAATGCGAATGATCTTCTCGTGACATACGATCTCCGCTCGGTTACTTGATAACCAATCCATTCTAACTACCACGTCAAAGCTTCCCAACTCGACTGACAGAAGATCAAGCGTAAACTCATGTTCCCCGGGTTCTATTACGCAACCTCTAATGACTTCCTTCGTTTCTACTAGCTTTCCGTTAGCTAGTTCTATCGAGTACGGAATATCTAGCTTACTAGCTACCAACCCAAGTATTTTCTTAAACTCTAAGGATACAAAGCTATAATCGACACCAGTATCAAACAGTACAGATGCAAAGTGTTGGTTGATAGGGAACGTACCCGTAACTACGTTTGGATCTTGGCGAGCTTCCCTCGCTCCTATGTTAAAAACTCTTCCCTGAGCTTGGTTGATCCTTGGGCAATCTCTCTTGAAATGCCCAACATCTCCACAGTTAAAGCAACCTGGTCCCCAACCATTTCTATTTCCATTTCCGCCCTGGTTGTTGTTCGCTCCACGGCTTCCATTACCAGCTTGACTTCCATTACCACCACGGTTTCCATTACCGCCATTTCCTCCTTGATTGCGGTTTCCATACCCATTACCACCGCGGTTACCGTTTCCATTACCTCTCAGACCACCATTACCGTTTCCATTTCCGTTTCCATTACCTCCACGGCTCCTGTGGGCTAGTGCTCATTGTGATAGATGGGGTACGCTGGTGCGAAGGCCCGGCTTCATGGTCATGGCCCGTAACTGGGCCCTTGCCTCGTCCTCTCAAAAATCTTGGCGGCATTCTTAACCTGCAAACATAAGCAAAGATACAACAACAAATATATAATAAAATAAAGACTAATTAAACAAAACGAAACAGAGTTTGTCCTATGTTCTTTGTCTAGACTCGGAACTCGAGGAATGTGCGTTTATTTAACTGAGATTAAACACAAAAGGCTAGTGTTTAATTCACTCAGCGTTGGCTCTGATACCAACCTGTCACACCCCTATTTTCCACGTGTCACCGGTGGGCCCGGTGGGGGTTCCGTGACGTAGTTGATATCGTCATAGTCAACAATACAAAATATAAATGCACAGCGGAAGCAAAAGAAAGATTTATTTCAACCAAATAAATTGTAATATTAAGTATCACAAATAGTCGAAATAGATCCACACGCAGATCAAAACAAAGAGGAGACTTTTATTCAACAGACTTCACGCATCCTAAGCTTGCGAGACTTTTACTGATGCTAAGGAGTGGCCAGCCTATTACGCGTAGTACCTGCACTTAGCCTTTTTGGAAAATACGTCAGTTTACACCGGTAAATACAATTTAACTGACTCATTTTGAAAAGGTTTAAAAATTGATTTGAGTGCCCGTGGCACAAAACTTTTTATAACTTAGGATCATTATTTGCTTATAATCTTGTAAAAGAATGATATGTTTGTTATGCGTTCAGTTTTCCGGGTCGTACCGGGTTAAAGATTAATAAACACACCACATAGTATAGTTCCGCCGCGAGATTTCTTCTCGTTTTGACTGTTATACTTTATTGATTTAATGCACTACGGGTGTACGCCTACACCCGTGTACTAAGGTCGTGGCCATTCTTTGAATGATGCTAAGGATATCCGGGACATGGTCATTAAACCCCCAAGGGCGTTAAACAAACAAAACAACATTTTCAAATGGGTCATTTTGACAACACTTAACCACTGACCGGTTAAGGTCAATTACCTGACCAAGCGGTATTTTATATACCGTACCCCAAGCCCGTATAAGGGAAAATAAGTTAAATGTATTTACCTGAGCAAAGTATAAATCAAATACAGCAAGTGCATGTAGCTTTTACTGGCCTCCTATATCTGGAATGAAGGTTTTAAATAACCTATTAGAATCCTAACAGGTCTTTTAATTTAGCCTAAGATTACACCGGTTAGTTTTAAATGAAGATTACGGTTTAAATGCACGATAAGGTGAAGACCGTTTTAGAATGTGGTTTTGACCCAACAAGCTTGCATACTTGTTTAATATGGGTAACTTAATCACATTCTGGATTTTGAGACCGAAATGATATGGTTTGACCCGTTTCGGCTAAAATGGGTAAACTAGTTACATAAGCCGATCCGAACGCGTAAAGTGCGTAACGAGTAACCATACGAATCATATACAAGTTTCCTAAGCTAATATGCCTTAAACATGTTGTGATATCAGCAAGATACCTTCCATTATGCCCCAAATGGCTTTAAACCAAAACTAGGCTTCATAAGGGCATTTTGGTCATTTTAAAGGGTGTAAAGGAGTTTAAATAATAACCTGAGTTACAGGTCTGATTAAATCAGTAAATATACTTAATTTACTAAGTTATAACAATAGGGTATCATATATATGTGAAATTTATTACTTATAACCATACTATGCTCCGTAGGGGCATTTTGGTAACTTCACATAGGCCTAAAAGGTCAAAACTAGAATTCTGAGTTTAAGAGATTCACCTACTGCTAAAATATAAAATTTTACTGAATACAATCAGTAGGTATCATCCCCATATGTTTAAAAAGGTTTTATTACCTACTATGCGTTAAAAACGCTTAAAAAGGCGATTTGGAGCCATTTTCGGGTTTGGTATAGAAAGCTGATATTTTTAAAATTCCAGAAGGCTCAAAATACTTTATTTAACATATTAGATCAGTAGAAAAAGGTTTGGGGTCAATAGGATTTATAAAACTCATTTTATAGCCCAAAAGGGCAAAACCGGCATTAACCGAATTAAGCTTAGAACACTAAGTTATGCTCAGCCTAAAATTGAATAAAAATCTTTAAAAATCCCAAAATATTATTTTATATCAGTAGGTATAAATTTTTGTATAAAAATTTGGGTTTAGATAGGCTATATGCAATTTACGCCATTTAATTACTAAAGAAGCTTCTAATTACGCTAATGAGCATAACTCTTAATCTACACCTCAAACTGATCTAATATTTTAGGTGTAAGTTTATAAATCAGTAGCTAAGGTGTCTACCCTTTTACATTTTCAAAAATCATATTTTAAGGTCATTTGGGCATAATGGTCAACAGATAAGCAATTAACGAAAACATGCATGTGAATAGGATTTCTAATGAACCAAGTTGCATAATCTCAGAGAGTTATACTAACATGTAAATAGGTCCAAAAGAAGCTCTAAGGCAATCCTAAACTTGGCTTAAACGGGTCAGAACTGGAAGTCAAAGCATAAGTCAAACTATGCGACTTTCGGCTCCAAACCGAGCCTAAACTGAAAATTGTCGAGTTGAACATGTTGGGACATGTTCTTATATTAATTACCAAATTGTATTAATGATCAAACAGGTTGCATGTATCCAACATTGTTAATTATGCATTAATTTGAAAATAAGCATTCTGTTGACTTTTTAAAGTAAGCTTTGACTCGACAATTAACATATTTAGAGTGGGAATCTGAAAATACCCTTTTAAGGGTTTATTACCCACCTAATTACCTACTTATAGGTATTTTTAATTCGAGATTTTAGTGACTAATTATTGACTAATCTCGAAGTTAAACCTTAATTACGACGGTTTGACTTTTAGCTAATTAACTAAGCTAAAATGGATTAGAAGGGATTAAGGACACTTACAAGAGTCCTAAATAGGATTAGGGACTTAAGAGGAACTTGATTGCTGTCCAGAGAAACTCCAAAGATGTTCCAAGTGAGTTGCAAAGTGAATGATCAAATGTTACAACATTCACTTCTTTATATAGTGACCAAGATACTACAAGATGATGCCAAATTAGTCTACTAAGGTTGCAAGATGATCCCAGGTGCCCCTATGTGCCTATATACTGCCTATCATGCCCCTGATTTCGAAAACCACATTACTAAGGCGGTGCAACAGGCTGAACAGGCAGCTGTCCATTTTCTTCTGCCTGCGACAGGCTTACGGACCGTAAGCCAAATCCCTTGCGGTTCGTAAGCACCCCTTGCGGACCGTAAGCCTATACGGATACGGTCCGTAACCGACCCTGGTCTGATGCGCCCAGATATGAACCTTGCGGACCGTAAGCTTAAAGCCATACGGTCCGTAACCGATGGCCAGAAGCCAAAAATCTTGCAAACTTCCAAATTTTGGCCATGCAAAAGTGTAGAGTCGAATCCTTAGGCTTTTATTGCAGTAGGGGACCATATGGGCAGGCTTTTGCATGCCTTGTATGAACATCTTTACTTTGGACCCTTATGGCAAGGTTTCAAGTGACGGAATTTACAAGAATTCATCTTGGATTCTCATAAAAGGTTGGACATGCTTACTTAACTAGTTTCAATTCCCTTTAAACAAGAATTTAAATCAGGATTTTGTAGTAACGCTCCTCAAGACCCAATTTCCATATAAAAGATGGAATTTTATTTATTTAGAACAACCGGTTAATATATCAGATGTTTATCAAAACGATTCAAGGATCTTGGGATTTATAATTTGGGTCGTTCAGAGGTACTTTTAATAACATGACGCCCTTTTTAAATCCTACCATACATCCTTATTTGATCCGGTTTCCTAACACGTTTGTCTCACATGACACGTGTCTTTATTTTATTGGACATAAATTTTCGAGGTGTTACACATTACCATGACCGGCACCATACCAGCATGTCTCTTTGGCATGACCAACCTTTCCGCACGTCTCACACTTTCCGGCTCGGCATCGTCCAGTGTGATGCAACTGACACGCATCGCATTTGGGCAAGGTGCCCATATACCCTTTTCCTTTGTTTTCAACACCAGTCTTGACCTCGGCTGGTGGGTTCGCATCTTTCTTCTTGTTAGCACTGCTGGTACCCTTTTTGAAGTTTGAGAACTTCCTTTTGTTCTCACCTGATGACTCAACGTGAGTCTCCTTCTTCTTTTGGTCAGAAATCGAGAACTTGTTCAACCTGATCGCTTCTTCAGTTAGTGCCACACTCAGATCAATAGCCTCAGTGATCGTTGAAGGCTTTGACGTCGTCACCATGCTCATGATTTGGGGTGCCAATCCCTAAATAAAACGCTCGATTTGCTTGAACTCCGGATCAACCATGTAAGGAACGACGTGAGATAGGTCGTGAAATCTCTGCACGTATTCAGCAATCTTCGGACCATCCATCTTGAGATTCCAGAATTCAGTTTCCAATTTCTGGATCTCGGCCCTTGAACAGTACTTCTTGCGCATGAGTTCCTTCATCTCGTCCCATGTCATGGCATATGCAGCCTCTTCTCCCAAGGTCTGAACTTGGAGATTACATCATGATAGCGCTCCGTCTAAGAACAATCCAGAGATGTAGGTGACCTGGTGCTCCGGCGCACATTTGCTCATTCTTAGCACAGAATCAGTTTTCTCCGTCCATCTAACAAAAGCTACAGCACCCCCGGTGCCGTTGAAATTCAGAGGCTTACAGTCTAGGAACTGCTTATAGGTGCAGCCTGTACAAGCAACATCATTCACAGAAAGCATTAGCGAACGTACATGGAATAGCCAATTGTAACGTAATGTGTCTTTTAGTGACTTAAACATTACCAAGAGGTGGGTTACTTCCTGAGGTACCTCCGCTGTGCTCAGAGCGTAAGGCCTCGTGTTGTGCTATTGCTCGTGAAATCCGTTCTTGTAGCTCAGCCTCTGTTATGGGTAGCTGGTTGTCTCTTCGAGGAGGCATCTTCTAAAAGAAGATTGTATAGGTCGGGTCTTAGGCATATAAGTATGTAGTACGTGTATGTAATAACATTTATCAACGCAAGTAAACACATAACATCACATTCATATCACCAGTGTATAATTCAACAATGAATATAATGCGAATATTGCAATTGAGCTTGTATAAATCGTTGACCACAAATAAGTTACATGTTCTACAAATGTATCGTATCACATCAAAAGGGACTACAGGGTCACACTACCCTTGTCCAAAGTGTCTACCAATCTACAACAGTCATAATAATCAAAATGCGGTCTTCAAAAGGCTCCGTAAGCTAGGCTTAATAGCGACACTCTCATCAAAAGTAAGCTTCCTGCATAAAACCAAAAACCGGATATGCTGATGGTGGAGGAGGAGGAGGTGGAGGAACAAATAGCAAGCTGCGCACGTGCGCTAACTCCTCCTCGAGAGCATGAACGCAACGCAACAGATAACTAATCTGCAGCTCCATGGTAAGAAATCGAACGTCAAAATCTGGATAAGGCAGAAGAGGAGCAGGTGGAGTCGCAAAAGGTGACTGACATGAACAAGGTGGAGGACGTGGAATCCTCTCAAGCTCCATAACTCTATGACAAAAAAATCTCCTGCTGAAGCTGCAAGGACAGGAGTAGCTCACCCCTCGTGTAGCCAATAAAGTGGGAGGGATGGTATGGATCAGAAACTGGCATAGTGTTCGGCGGAAACCATATGAGTGGCTCGCCTGACGGTGCAGAAGTAAAATGAGTTGCAGGTGTAAATTGTGGCATGAAGGAAAAAGCTGCTGACACGTGTGGAACATGGCCAGGCTGCTGGCTAGACGGACCTTCCCCTGGACGGGGTGGAGGCATATCCTGCAAGAATGTGATCGGCAGGTCAGTGCGGTTAACATCGGATATAATTGGGTGAAATGGGGCGACATCAACAGGTGCAGGTATGTGTGGGGGAGTAACAGGCTCAACAAAAGGGGGCATATCATCATCATCATCCTCTATCCACCCATTGCTAGTGTATGCGTAACGGGGATCTATCTGATCAGCAAAAGCAGCAGGGTCAGTGGGTGCAGGAATCGGATCGGGTACAAGTGGTGCAACAACAGGTATGCCAACAGGTACAGGTTCATGATCATGATCAGGCAGAGGATTAGGAGCAGGTATAGGCTCGGGTGCTGGCATCGGCTCATGAGCAAGCGCCTGCTCAGGATCAGCAGGTACATCAAAAGGCTGATCGTCGGGAACAAAGTCAATCTCATGTCCGGGCTCATCGTCATGATCAAAGTCGTGTGGAATAACAGGTGCAACAGACAGGGCCGTGTCAGAATCAGAATCAGTGGGGTAACGCTGCAATCCCAGTGCATGCAAAGTGGTGGATGACACAGACTCGAAAGAATCCGGACCAGAATGATCAGATGAAACCTCAACGATAGGAATCTCAATGAGTGGAACAACAATGACATCATCAGTTGGAACTCCATCTCTCTGAGCAGCATCAGGGGGGCCATCAATGAAAAGATCGACATCATCATCAGACAACATCAAAAGGCAAATCCTCGAGAGGAAAAGCCACAAGAGGCAAAGGGGCGAGGATCGGAACCACGGCATGCTCATCATCGGGATGTCCGAGGATGAGATGGTCCTGGTCAGGAATAGGAACAAGAAAGGGATCCTCTTCGGGTAAACCATCAGCATGCGGTACATCGTCGCCAAAGTCAGGTAATGCAAAAGGCTGGATTTCATCGTCGTCATCTGACATCATCTCCGGGTCACTCTCAATGTCGGAGGTAAAAATCTCTGGGTCTGGGACAATCTCATCATCCGAAAAAATGGCCATGGGGTCGACAGTATCTGACAGTCCACTCTCAGATGAGGACATAGTGTCTGTAACAAAACAATCACAACATATGCACATACATCAACAATCATCATTAAGCATGTAAGTAATAACAATGTAAGCACGTATTCATCCTAGTCTTCCCAGACTATCCCACCAGCCTCTCAGACTGAACTACCTAGTCTCTCAGACTGAACCTCCCAGTCTCTCAGACTGAATCAAGGACATAAATTTTGAAATGTGTTTAGTGTCTTTTGTTTGTAAAAATGTTTGTTTCGCGGATCTGGGCGTTGTATGCAATGAAAATATGTTGTGAAAAACATTTTCGTGAGAGCCCTAATGATTGTAGTCTAGACTCGAGAAGGAATCCTAGTTCGCTACAATCGAAGCTCTGATACCAAGCTGTCACACCCTGACTTTTGCGGAAGCGTGATTATGACGTGACTTTCTTAATACCATAGCATTCAATCATAACAACAACTATAAGATAAAACCATTCGATGTTCATCCATAAATTAAGTTTGAAAATATCACAACATAATTGTCTGAAACGTAGACTCCAAATTTAAATTACAAACCACAACATGTTTTAAAGAGTCCACGAAGACTCGACAAAAGACCTTAATATAAAACCGAGTTTAGAACTATGTATCTCGTCCAGGATTAAGAAACATCTCCTAAACCCTAACGACTTTGGATGACATCTTTTTATTCATGACGCAGCTTGGAACATGCAAACACCCGCCAGATCCACTTAATTTCCTGAAATACATGTAATTTGAAAACATCAACAAAAGTTGAGCGAGTTCATGTGTTTGTGTATATGTACGTATAAAACCTTTGTAAACAATGTATGTATGTATGTATGTTTGTAAATTATGGTATGAAAGCAAACAAGGAAACAGATCACCAATAGTTTGCAAGGCCACTGGTATGTGTGACGGCGTAGGAAGGCTCAAACCTAGCAAATTTGTACCGGGCTTCCGGCTGTAAGACATAGTCACCTCATGGGCCACCCTGGTCCTCATGGGTGTGGGCTCGCTACACCCAAATAGATCTATCACTCATGTCCCTCAGTCCTAACACGAGGATTAATGGTCTTAAGTGTGCGCCTACCCATTCACATGATCTACTATACTTTTCAAGGCTAACCATACCAATTGTAAATGTATGTAATCATTTTGCAACATGTATTTCACCCCCGAAGTTAATAAACAAACAGTTTAGAGAAAAGGGGGACATGAACTCACTGTCTTACGTCTTCGATAAGCGTAACTCAAGTTTCTTCAGCAAACACGACGACCTACAGTGTACTAAGGTCTATTAGACGAACGGGTCGTGCCTTGACTTAGAATTTACATTTCTGAGTTACGTTTCTGATATTATTCCAATTTATAATTATTGTCAAAATAATTAATATTTCAACTTAAATTATATTTATAAATTTTGGAATAATTATTAAACAATATTTTGTAATAATACTTCTCAAGTATTTAGACTTGTATTTGTATATTTTTGCCATGTATCGGTGTCGTATTCCGGTGTGGATTTATACATACGAGAATACGTATTTTCTTGTAATCGTTAAGTATTCTTATACTTAATTTTGTGTTATTATTTCTAATAAAAACCCACTAATATATATATATATATATATATATATATATATATATATCTCCCAAAATTTATATATTTAAGAATTATTACTTAGAAAAATTATTTATAATTTTTCCTTTTGGCAAAAATATTTGTAGTTAATATATTTTCAAGTCTAACTTTAGAAAATATATATATAAACTTATTTTTTTATCCAAAAATAATGTATTTCAAGTTTATCCAAGAAAATATATATTTTTCCCAAAAATAATATATTTCCTAATAATTTCGAGGAAACATATATATACTTTTGTTCACCAAGAATTATATATTTCCTTTTTGTCAAAATATGATATAACTTTGTGACAATTGTAAAAATCATATTTTCATTACTTGTGTCCAAAATATTATTCACCAAAAATATACTTATAAATGTATTTTACGGAATATTTTGTAAGTTACATTCTTTCGTTGGGTTTTACAATATTATGTGTGTATCTTGTGTATTTATTCCTTGAGATTATTTTGGTAAATTTTGGATCGTAATTTCTTGTTGTTTTAATGTGTTACATTATCTTAAATCCTAAAATAATATAACTATTACACAAAGTATACAAATAATCACACATATCATGTCTTTAATGTATATATATATTCTAAATATATATTTATCCATTTTTATTTATAAAAACCAACCTCCAACATTTGTATTTTTGTAATAAAAAATTATGGCAAACTTGTATGAAATCATATGGTTAAAAATATACTTGTAAATACTTGTTTAAAAATACTTTTCTAAGTATTTAATTTTTACAAAAATTTTGCCATAGTTTCCCCTTAAAAATGGAGGTTCCCATGCTTTCAAAGCATATCATTTTCTTTTAAAATCATCCCAAACAATAAATAATTCAATCAACACTTACCAAGTGCCAAAATCATGCAATTTACACAACAACATGAACTTGAACTTTTATGAAAACTTGTAGTAACTTACTAGTGTGTTTAGTAAGCTTAGTTACCCTTTAAAGTGTGGTTATTTATTTGTAAATCCCTTTCTTACAAGGTTTAGTCTTTTACAACTTACAAGATGGTTTTTCTAAAAATCATTCTTTTGAATTTTTTCTTGTTAACAATGTATTTTTATACTTGTTTCACCACTAAAAACATGGTTAGTTTCTTTAAAATCCATGATTATGTAAATCTTGTGATTTAACTTAGTTTCTTGAGAAAACTAGTTTTGAAATCATCCATGTTTATGACTAATAACATGTTACATACTTCATCATTCAAGAAAACACTTCATACTTCAAGTTCATGCTTACACATAAGGATGATCATCTTGATTTATCACATAATCATCCTCTCACTTGCTAGATTATGTGTTTAATCACAATCTAGCAAGTTTCATATGATGTTTAACATCATAAACACAATCAATCAACAATCAAGAAGCAAAACAACATTTATCAACATGTATTCTTATGGTTTTAAGCTTATGTTAAAGTTTTAAGTTCATGGTTCTTGATGTTCTTTGAGATTAACAACTAGTATCTTCTTTTAACCACTTAAACATGATGTAAAATGAAGAGTAGAGTGTGCTTACTACTAGCTCAAGGCTAGGGAAGAACACAAGTTGATGAAGATGATAAATGTGTTGGATAAAAGCAAATGAAAGAAGTCATTCAATCTCCAAACCCTCCAAGCTTCTTTATGTTGCTTTTAACACCTTTGAATAAGTATGGAATGTATGGAAGTTGGATGGATGATGGTGATGTTGTTGTTGTTTGCGGCCAAGAGGGAGTAAGGGGGAGGGAAGAAGAAGGGGTGTGTTGTGTCTGTGAGATAATGAGAGTTATAGTCTTATGGTTAAGTTATATGTTGGTGCACTACATCTGTTGATTTCGTCTTGGATCGAGTATTACACTGAATTGTATAGATTAGTGCTTGAAATACGAGAAAATAGGAGTTTGTATAGAAATTGGGCTTAGGTTCGCTCATGTGGTCCATTTGGACATAGGTCCGCTCGTATGGCATGTGACTGGTCCGCTCATATGTTCATTCTGTTGGTTCGCTCGTATGGTCCAGCATGGTGGTCCGCTCGAGTGACACAACAGGTTCGCTTATTGGGCCTGTCCAATAAGCGAACCGAACAGCCTATATATAGCTGCTGTTCGAGCGATCCAGTTAGGAAGTGTTGTGATTTCCACGCCGAAGCTCTGCCGGTGTGAGATTTGGACTGTACAACTTGTCAAATCAATACGAAAGGTGATTAAGTAAACTGTGTGCTATTTTCTACCTTGTTTTCTTGTTATTCCGCACCTGAATTCAAGGAGAAACCTCTAAACGACTCGTTCGGGTCAGCAAACGATCCTACAAGTGGTATCAGAGCTTGGGAGGAGATTTTCTGTAGATTATAGCCGCATTTCATCGATTTTTCTTACTTCTACACCTTCTTTTCTTCGTTCGGAAAGTTTTAACGGTCGGAATCGTCTCAAAATTTCAAGGATTGTGCGCATCAGTATAACGACAAACCCTGGAAAGTTTCGTATCAAAATTCGAAGTTTTAGTGGGTCAAATATGTGTTCGAATTCAGTCCGCTCGAACGAACAGCGTATGGTCCGCTCGAACGGACATTGATTCGGTCCGCCTATTTGGTTGTGATCAGGTCCGCTTATTTGGTTTTGATCCGGTCCGCTTATAGGGTTTTGTCCGGTTCGCTTATACGGTCACAAGACAGGTTCGCTCCAAAAATCCGGTCAGTCCGCTTATTTGGTTTTGTCCGGTCCACTTATCAGGCTTGTCTGGTCTGCTTATCTTGCTGGTTCGCTCCAAGTGATTTGGTTGGATCGCTTATTGTACCAGATTCGCTTATAAGTCATTTGTCTTGAAATTTGTGCCATTTGATCATGGATTCCGAGTTCTACAACGCTTTTGCTACATCAACTACTCCAGCCGCAATTGCTCAAGCAATGAATTTAGAAAATGAGACAGGAACGACTCAAAAGCCCCCTAGATTGATGAGCATTGAGGAGTATTATGGGTGGAAGGATCGGTTTGAAAACTGGGTTCAGGCCAATCATCTCAGATCATGGGAATGCATATTGAAGAAGTACACTTTGCCTCGAACAGATTTGCAAGTTATTAAAGAGATATCCGAGTTTACTGATCAAGAACGAGCAATGTATAGAGCCGAGAAAATGATGATCAGTTTGTTGCAGCAGGCGATAAAGGAAGATATATAGCACGGCAAAACTGCTAAGTCGATATGGGATGCTCTTAGGGTTAAATTCGAGGGAAGTGAAAACATGATCAAGAGCAAGAAAGCATTGTTAAAGAAAGAATTCGATTTGTTTAGCAGTTTGCCGGGAGAGGATACTAAAAAGCTAATCGAGAGATACTGTCACTTGGTGCGATCACTATCGATGTTGGGAGTTGAAAAAGGTCGTGAGGAATGGGTGGATAAATTGGCGGATGCGTTACCTCAGAAAGAGTGGGGAACGTATTTGATGATTTTAAAGAATACTGGTGTGTATGACGGGCTGACTATTTCACAGTTCATTGAGAAAATAGAAAGTCAGGATCTTGAGCAGCAGAAGATCGCAAGGATGAATAGTCCGAGTGGTCAACAGGATGTGAAGATGTACTATCGGGGTAGTGTTCCAGTGACTGAGTCTGAACGAAGTCCGAAGATTCAAACTGCGTTCAGTGCTGGTGATTCATCTGAAAAAGCTGATCAGGGTTCGAACAAGAGTAGCAGCGGGTTTTCATCGTTTCCGAATGTGAATCCGAAAGAGACTAACACGAGTTTTCAGTCTCAGAGTACAAAAACCGGAAATGGATACGTGATTCAATGCAACATAGCTCTTAATCTTCCAGAAGGTCAAAGCTTCTCTGAAGACACTGCTAAAGACCACATGGCACTTCTGGGTTCAGTTCTGTTATCTTATGAGGGTCTTGTTGCTGGTCGGATCGGAAATCCTATGCTTACCAAAGAGGATTACGATCAGATAGACGCCGAAGAGATGGAACTCATGGATATCAAATGGTGTCTCGCAAGTGTTCTTCGACGAGCTGAAAAATTCAAAACCATTACCGGGAGAAATGACTTTCTAGATGCTCATGTTTCAACTTTAGGTTTTGATAAATCTAAAGTTACTTGTTTTCGATGCAGGGAGAAAGGCCATTTCAAACGGCAGTGCAAGGGAAGAGAAGCTAGCGGAGCACAGAATCCATTCGGGAAAGATGATTACTATCGCGAAGCTATCTATCAGCAAGTTGGTCAATCCCAAGAACCGCAGACAGCTCACGGAAGAAAGATTGAAGATCCCAAGAGAGCATGTTTGGTAGATTTCAGCTGGAGTAATTACATATCATCTGAAGCCACAGCAGCACGCATTATCGATCAAGATGATGAGAAACTACCAGAAGGTTTCAGCTGGGATATGTTTGTAGATGAGAAGGGAGAATTTAAAGCTTTCATTGCTAAAATTGTCCGAGAGCCAGATTTGTTCGCTACTTGGATGAAATCTATTGGAGAGACTGTGAAGAGTGAAGATGACAAGTCTGTGTCATCTGATGAAGGTGCAGACAGTAATGATAAACTTTCAGAAAGGTCTGGGGAAATTTCAGATGAGTCAGATGAAAGTTTACAGAGTACTGATGATAATGTACAAAATGAAAATATTCCAGAAAAGGATGTTATGTTTGATAAAACACCAACTGATTCTGATGTATCTGATGGTGATTCTGAGAAGTCTGTAAAATTTGATCAATCACCAGATCACAGCAGCAGTGATGAGGAGGAAGAAAAACATATAAATATTGCAAAAACTCATCTATCTCCTGAAAGTTTTCATTTCTATTTTGCAGAAAGAATGGAGAAACTGAAGGAGAAACGAGCTGCTAAAGAACAACAAGCTGAATCTGAAGGTGATATTCAAAACGCTGAGAATGTTGCTGAGAAGATTACTGAGGTTGTGAAAGAAGAAGAAAAGGTGATTGAAGTAGAAAAGGTGGTAGAAGTTGTTAAAACAATCGAAGTTGAGAAGATTGTTGAAGTCGTCAAGTCGTGTGAGAAGTGCTTGGAAGCTAGCAAGGATTGTGCATCTAAAGACGACATCATAGCTGAGTATGAGAAGAAGAAGGAGCAGTTATTGTTCAACATCAACTATGTGAAAGAATCTTACGATGTTTTGAATAAAACAGTAACTGGCCTCCAAAAGACAAATTCAGAGAGAGAACAAGCACTGACGATGTTGAATGCAGTTTTAATGACAAAATGTCACACCCCGAATTTCCACGTGTCACCGGTGGGCCCGGTGGGGGAGTATCGTGACGTAGTGATATCATCATTGTCAAACAACACAAATTATAATGCACAGCGGAAGCAAAAGAAATAGATTTATTTCAACTATCAAATGTAATATTTAAGTATCACAAGTAGTCGAAATAGATCCACAGGCGGATCGGAATAAAAAGGAGAAAATTGTTCAACAGATAAATGCATCCCAAAGCTTGCGAGACTCTATGATGCTAAGGAGAAACCAGCCTATTACGTATAGCACCTGCACTTAATCTTTTTGGGGAAAATACGTCAGTTTACACTGGTAAATACAATTTAACTGACTCATTTTGAAAAGGTTTTAAAAAATGATTTAAATGCTCAAGGCACAAAACATTTTATAACTTGGGAATAATTAATCAAAGTTAAACTTGTAAAAGAATTACATGTTCGTTATGCGTTCAGTCGCCCGAGTCGTGTTGGGTTTAAGGTTAATTGACACACCACTCAGTATAAGTCCGCGGCGGGAAGCCAACGTTTATACCTTAATAATATGGACATAATACCGGGTGTACGCCTACACCCGGGTGTCAAGGTCGTGGCCATTACTTAAAATGATGCCAAGGATATCCGGGACATGGTCATTAAACTCCCAAAGGCGTAAAAACAAACAAAACCAATTTTTTCAAACGGGTCACATTGATAGTACCCAACTACTAATGAGTTGGGGTCAATTGCCCGACCAAGCGGTATTTTATATACCGTACCCCCAAGCCCGTATAAGGGAAAATAAGTTAAAAGTATTTACCAGTGTAAACTGACGTATTTTCTCCAAAAAGATTAAGTGCAGGTGCTATACGTAATAGGCTGGTTTCTCCATAGCATCATAGAGTCTCGCAAGCTTTGGGATGCATTTATCTGTTGAACAATTTTCTCCTTTTTATTCCGATCCGCCTGTGGATCTATTTCGACTACTTGTGATACTTAAATATTACATTTGATGGTTGAAATAAATCTATTTCTTTTGCTTCCGCTGTGCATTATAATTTGTGTTGTTTGACAATGATGATATCAACTACGTCACGATACTCCCCCACCGGGCCCACCGGTGACACGTGGAAATTCGGGGTGTGACAGGTTGGTATCAGAGCCAACACTGAGTGAATTGAACACTAGCCTTTTGTGTTTAATCTCAGTGCACAAATTGCACATTCTTCGAGTTCCAAGTCTAGACATTGAACATAGGACCAACTCTACTTTGTTTTATTTTGAGTCTTTTTGTGGTTGTTATCTAAATCATGTATGCAGGTCATCATGCCACCAAGATTTCTCCGCGGTCGAGGCAAGGGACCCGTCACGGGTCATGATCACGAAGCCGGGCCTTCGCACTGGCGAACCCCATCCATTACTATGAGCACAAGCCCGCAAGAGCCATGGAGGCTCTATGTTGAACCTGGAAGACGGTCTGTCTTCCTTAGCTCTTCACCTTCTTACCAGCACTCCTTTGGGCCCCAATCGGAAAACGAGCCCAACAACTAGCCGCCAGCCTTCATACCGCTACAGAGATCCAACTCGCACCATGCGTATGGCGATCCCACTCCGATCTTCAGAGCCGATTCAACCCGGCTAACATCTTCCCTGAACTTGTGGGTCATAACCCACTTGGTCCTGAGGATCATTTCCCAGGCGAACACGCTGATGATATGGATGAAGACACAGATCCAGTGGAGCCCGCGTCCGGAACACCCAATCACCCGATAGAGATCTCTGACGGGTCATCATTTCACGGATCACCTTACCGTGGTCCAGATAGCTTCCAGGAAAAGTTTAACCAGTATGACTGGTACTTCACCCCGTCCGAGCACTCGTTGTCCCATCAGCAGCAGCAGCAGCACCAGCAGCAGCAGCAGCATCAGCAGCAACAGGATCCTTCACAGGATTCTCGATTCAGGGCAGTTACGCCACCACCGCCACCGCCAGTAGAGCAGCAACCGCCTCCGGAGCCACCGAGGCGGAGAAGGTCGAACGCACGGATGTCCGTGCGAGGAGGAGTTCGAATCAGTACTCCCCAGCCTTCAAGTGGCAGCCATTACCCGCCACTTCAGGAAGAAGAGGACCCACAGATGGGAGGTCCATCAAGCCCTATTCCACACATCAACTCAGTACCTGTGGCACCACCATTGGGTTTCGATAACCCAATTCCTGCGTATGCCGGGTCAGCGGCGTATAACCCCTTCGAGCAGCCGGCGCATACCCACTACAACTACAACTACAATTATGCTAGTGTGGACCCGTACCAAGAGGCATGGGACTACAATGCCAGTCACCCTGAAGGGCCTTATGGAGGACTTTGGACTACTGGTTACCCGACTTTTGGGTACCAGCATCCGCCACCTCCTCCACCTGTGTATCAGCCGCCGCAGCCACAGATTATTCCACCTGAGCGCCAGCAGGAAGTCCTTGAGAGACTAGACCGTTGTGAACGGGAAATTCAGACTGAGCGCAGACACAATAGAGGATTCTTCAAAGGACTATCAGATCTGATCAAGGGAAAGTCCAAAAGGAGGGACTATTGAAGATCCTTGTTATTTTTATTTAGTTATAATTCAGTCTCTGCGTGGACTTTTTGCTTCAGTATTCAGCTCCTGCGTGAGCTTGTCAGTTAATACTCTGCTCCTGCGTGGGCATGTTTGGTTAGTTAACCCCTGCGTGGGTTTGTTCTTGAATTCCGCCCCTGCGTGGGCGTTTGTTTTCGTAGAAGTCCCGTTTTGGGCAAATGTTGTACTTATTTAAGACAAGTTATGGGATGATTTAGTTAAGTTTTCATATTTATTTATTTCTGTTAATCATATGCATAAAATATGAAAACAAATGAAAATTTAAAAAGATCTGCCATTATATTAAATTGGTAAAATCTAAAGAGAACAAAGACCTAGCCTTATAATTTATAAAACAAGGCCAAGATGGTAGTTCCGTAATTAGGTTAAGATCCATAATTAACATCTCAATTTAGGACTATTCTGCGTTTATTATTAAAGGATCTTGGAGGTAAAACCTAGCCTTTATGTTGTCGCAACCATGGCCAAGATGGTATAACCCACATAATAGATTCCAATTATTAACGTCTGTTAGTATGATAATGATCTTGGCAAACTGTGAATCGGTAAAGTCACACAGGCCATCCATCATAAAGGGTTAATTTTAAATTCCCTTAAATTATTTAACCACTTCTTTGGAGTGAAGTGCCTGTGGGCAATAATTAAATGTCCTCCGTGACTAAGGACAGTGGTAGGCTATGACTCTCTGTTAAGCGAACTATGATTCAACCTAAAACACCTAGATGCTATAAAATCTTGGTTTATTAAATATCTTAACTGTCCTTGTGACTAGGCCTTATGTGCTAGTAATAAAGTATCATAGGATAATAATAAAATCCTAGTGTTCTAACAAATTAACCTAAAATGGCAATTTAAAACCTTGGTTAATAAAACATAAAATACTATAAGAGCCTTTGAGTTAAAAACCTTGTCCATCATTTATATGTAGCAATTGAAGCTACATGGCTGGATCAGAGGAAGTCAATAGCCATCCGGTAGGAAACCGTGATGATGCGAAATTCCTAGTAACTGGTGCTGAGTTAAAAGCAATTGTGAATGATGCGGTTGCAAAAGCCTTAGAACGGCAGTACGGTGAGTACAGTGAGAATCGTAGTAGAACCCTATCTACACCACATGCTAAACCAAAGAATCATTCTGAGGCTCACAACAAACCACCACCTACTCCACCCAAATCTAAGAAAGATGATGACCGACACTCCTCGAATGAAAACAGTGTTCACCCCAAGAAGATTGTGTTTGATGAAGCCCCACGTGCTAAGGGTTGCACGTATAAATATTTTGTATCTTGTAAACCTCGGGAGTTTACTGGAGAAAAAGGGGCAGTAGACTGTATGACGTGGCTTGATGAGATAGAAACGGTTGTAGACATCAGTGGTTGTGCTGAAAGGGATATGGTTAAGTTTGCATCCCAGTCTTTCAAGGGTGAGGCTCTAGCTTGGTGGGGGGCGTTGATCCAGGCTTCTGGAAAGGTTGCCTTGTACAATATGTCTTGGAAGCAATTTGTTGCTCTTGTCAAGGATAACTACTGCCCTCAGCATGAGGTTGAACGAATAGAATCTGAATTCCTATCTCTGATTATGAAAAACCTAGACTGCCAGGCATACCTCACCAGTTTCAACACCTTGTCCAGAATGGTTCCTTACCTGGTAACCCCGGAACCCAAGAGAATCGCGCGCTTTATTGGGGGTTTGGCTCCAGAAATCAAGGCCAGTGTGAAGGCCTCTCGACCTACTACGTTCAGATCTGTCACCGATTTATCTCTATCTCTCACTCAGGATGCAGCAAGACAAAGAGCATTGAAAAATGCGGATTCTGACAAGAGGAAACGTGAAGATGACAATTCACGTCGATCAGGCAAGAAACATAGGGGGAACCGTGATGGTAAGAAGGGGTTTGAAGCCAGGAGGAGCGAGCAACAGTCGGGCGATAAGCCCAAGTGCAAGGTTTGTAGGAAGCACCACTTTGGAAGGTGCAGGTATGAACAGAAATCCCAGCCCAAGGCGTGTGGGATATGTAAGTCTTCTGAGCACCGAACTCTTGAGTGCAAAAAGTTGAAGGATGCAACTTGTTACAGTTGCAACGAAAAGGGACACATCAAGACTAATTGCCCAAAAATTGTGAAGAAACTGAAGATGGGAAGAAGACCAATGCTAGGGTCTTCCAGATGAATGTGCAGGAGGCCATCCAAAACGATAACGTCATAACTGGTACGTTTCTCATTAATGACGTTTACGCAAGAGTATTGTTTGATTCTGGAGTAGATAAATCTTTTGTGGATAGTAAATTCTGTGAGCTGTTAGGATTGCCTGTTAAAGCCTTAAGTGCAAATTATGAGGTAGAGTTGGCAGATGGGACTTTAGAAACCGTCTCAACTGTGTTAGATGGATGTGCTATATCCATTAGGAACCACTCTTTTCCTCTATCCCTGCTACCCTTTAAGTTAGCCGGCTTCGATGTAGTATTGGGCATGGATTGGTTATCGCATAACCAAGCCCAGATTGTATGCAGTAGGAGGCAAGTAACAATCAAGACTCCATCTGGTGAGTCTCTCACCATTCAGGGAGATACACATCATGGACTGCCTGAGCAAGTGTCTATGCTCAAAGCATCCAAGTGTTAGAAGAATGGTTGTGTTATCTATATGGCACAAGTGACCATTGATGAACAGAAGCCCAAGATTGAGGACATTCCCGTTATCTCGGAGTACCCTGAAGTTTTTCCAGAAGAACTGCCTGGTTTGCCACCAGACAGGCAAGTGGAATTCAGGATCGATATCATTCCTGGAGCTGCACCTATCGCTAGAGCGCCTTATAGACTAGCACCAACGGAGATGAAGGAATTGAGAACGCAGCTAGACGATTTATTAGCCAAAGGTTTCATTAGACCTAGTTCGTCTCCTTGGGGAGCGCCGATCTTATTTCTCAAGAAGAAAGATGGTTCGATGCGTTTATGTATCGATTACCGAGAGCTTAACAAGGTTACTATCAAGAACAGGTATCCTTTACCCAGGATCGACGATCTATTCGATCAACTTCAAGGGGCAAGTTACTTTTCCAAGATCGATTTGAGGTCAGGATATCACCAATTGAAGGTTAAGGATGAAGATGTACACAAGACTGCGTTTAGAACTCGTTATGGTCATTACGAGTTCCTAGTGATGCCTTTTGGGCTCACTAACGCACCTGCCGCATTCATGGATCTCATGAATCGCGTCTGCAAGCCATATTTGGACAAATTTGTCATCGTCTTCATCGACGACATTCTCATTTATTCCAAGAATCAAGCTGATCACGAGAAACACCTCCGTTGTATTCTGAAACTGCTTCACCAAGAAAAGCTATATGCAAAATTTTCAAAATGTGAATTTTGGTTGAGAGAAGTCCAATTTCTTGGACATGTGGTCAGTGAGCGCGGTATTCAAGTGGATCCCGCTAAAGTTGAAGCTGTCATGAATTGGCAGGAGCCAAAGACACCTACGGAAATCTGCAGTTTCCTAGGTTTAGCAGGCTACTACAGGAGATTCATCGAGAATTTCTCAAGAATTGCAGCACCCCTAACTTTGCTGACTCGCAAGAATAGCAAATTCAATTGGGGACCTAAGCAGCAAGAATCATTCGACATTTTGAAGCAGAAGTTGAGTAACGCTCCCGTGTTGACGTTACCTGATGGGATTGATGAATTTGTGGTTTACTGTGATGCATCACACACCGGGATGGGTTGTGTGTTAATGCAGAAAGGCAAAGTTATTGCCTATGCTTCACGACAATTAAAGGTGCACGAGAAGAATTACACCACCCATGATTTGGAATTGGGTGCCGTTGTATTTGCACTTAAACTGTGGAGGCACTATTTATATGGAACTAAATGTGTGATCTATTCTGATCACAAAAGTCTTCAGCACCTGTTCAACCAAAAGGAATTAAACATGAGGCAGCGACGTTGGATGGAAACTTTGAACGATTATGATTGTGAAATCGGATACCATCCAGGCAAGGCTAATGTAGTCGCAGATGCCTTGAGCAGAAAGGAGAGGGTGAAGCCAATCAGGATCAATGCCAAAAGCATTAAGGTCAGGAACAGTCTGAATGAAAGGTTGTTAGCCGCACAGAAAGAGGCAGTATTAGAAGCTAACTACCCTAATGAAAAGCTAGGAGTAACTGAAGAGCAGTTATCCTATGGCAAGGACGGAATCCTGAGACTAAATGGAAGAATATGGGTTCCTGTTTATGGAGGACTTCGAGACGTCATCCTTAAGGAAGGCCACAGTTCCAGATATTCCGTCCATCCTGGAGCGGATAAAATGTACCAGGATGTAAAGGCAAATTATTGGTGGATAGGCTTGAAAAAGTCTATAGCCACCCATGTGGCTAAATGTCTGACGTGCGCTCAAGTTAAGGCCGAGCATCAGAAACCGTCAGGTTTGCTACAACAGCCTGAAATTCCCACCTAGAAATGGGAAATGGTAACGATGGATTTTATCACCAAGTTGCCTAAAACGCAGAAAGGAAATGACACTATTTGGGTAATAGTCGATCGACTGACTAAGTCAGCACATTTCCTACCCATTAGAGAAACTTTCAGTTCCGACACGCTAGCCCAACTGTACGTGGATAAGATTGTATCCCTGCATGGCGTACCAGTATCTATCATCTCCGATAGGGATACCAGATACACATCTCATTTCTGGAAGAGTTTCCAAAAGTCTCTGGGTACGCAATTGAATTTTAGTACAGCTTATCATCCTCAGACGGATGGGCAAAGTGAGCGTACTATTCAAACCTTGGAAGACATGCTTCGTGCATGCGTGATTGACCTAGGAGGAAGTTGGGATAGGCACCTACCTCTGATCGAGTTCTCCTACAATAATAGCTACCACACCAGCATTAAGGCTGCGCCTTTTGAGGCACTATATGGTAGAAAGTGCAGAACACCCATTTGTTGGGCAGAGGTAGGAGAAGTTCAAATATCAGGACCAGAATTAGTCCTGGAGACAACGGACAAGATTACCCAGATTAGTGAGCACCTAAAGGCTGCCCGTGATAGGCAGAAGAGCTATGCTAATGATAGGCGAAAGCCCCTCAAGTTTGAGGTTGGCGATAAAGTTTTGCTCAAAGTATCACCTTGGAAAGGGGTAATGAGATTTGGCAAGAAAGGTAAGTTAAGCCCAAGGTACATTGGACCATTCGAGATCATCGAATGTATAGGATCGGTGGCTTATAAGTTGAACTTACCAGAGGAGCTTAGTGGTATTCATAATGTGTTCCACATCTGCAATCTGAAGAAATGCCTAGCTGATGAATCGCTAGTCATACCGCATACAGATGTGCATATAGACGAAAGCTTAAAGTTTATAGAGAAACCTGTGTCGATTGAGGATCGACAGGTAAAGAAGCTCCGAAGGAAGCATGTGCCCATTGTCAAGGTCAAATGGGAAGGCCGCAGATGTCCTGATTATACGTGGGAGTTAGAATCCACAATGAAAGAGAAATACCCTCAATTGTTTCAGTAAATCTCGAGGTCGAGATTTCTTTTAAGGGGGTGAGGATGTAACACCTCGAAAATTCCTGTCCAATAAAATAAGGACACGTGTCATGAGAGACAGACGTGTCAGAAAAACCGGATTAAATAAAAGATGATTAGGTAGGATTTCTTTTAAAAGGGGCGTCATGTTATTTAAAAATACCTCTGAACGACCCAAGGGCGACATGTTATTAAATCACCTCTGAGCGACCCGAATTTTTATAAAATCCCAAGATCCTTAAATCTTTTGAAAATCATCCTATATGATAACCGGTCGTTTCCAAATAAATAAAGTTCCATCTTTTATGTGAACTCGAGATTTGGCAGGAATGTTGCTACTAATAATGCTAAATAAAAGTCTTATAAGAATGAATCAAAATAGTTAATTACCTTGGCCAACTAACATGAGAATCCAAGGACTTATTCTTGATGTTTCCGTCAAATTGAAGTTGCCATAAGATTCCAAGGTATCAATATTCATGCAAGCATGCAAAACCTGACAATGGTGGACCCTACATTGCAATAAAAGTCTGATGTTTCGACATTTGAAAGTTGCATGGTCAAGACTTAAAAGTTTTAAAATTTTTGTCCTCTGACCACCTCTTACGGACCGCAAGGCCCCAAGCTTACGGTCCGTAAGGAGGGTACCTGGGCGTTTTCAGCAAGGGTCGGTTACGGACCGTAGCCATTTTAGCTTACGGTCCGCAAGAGGTTCTTACGGACCGCAAGGCCTTAAGCTTACGGTCCGTAAGACCGTCGCTGGCAACAGTTTTTGGACAGCTGCCTGTCCAGCCCGTTGCACAGACTTAAAACGTAAAATTTCGAAACCATGGGCTTGCTAGGCAGTATTTAGCCCTCTAGGAACACCTGGGATGATCCCCCAACCATTGTAGACTTGTGTGTCACAATCTTGGACCTCTTGGCTCACTATATAAGGACTTGAATGGTAACCATTGTCACTTGCTTACTTGGGACTTTGGTTCAAGACATCTCTGGAGCTTGCTGGACATCAACTAAGTTTCATTAGGTCCCTAATCCTATTTAGGATCCTTGTAAGTAACCTTAACCTCCCCTAATCCCTTTTAACTTAGTTAATTAAGTAAAAGTCAAACCGTCGTAATTAAGGTTTGACTTCATGATTAATCATAATGTGCTCTGTCAAATCACGAATTAAAGATACCTTTAAGTAGGTAATTAAGTGGGTAGCAAACCCTTAAAAGGGTATTTCCAGATTCCCACTCTAAGCATGTCAATTGTCAAGTCAAAGTTAACTATAAAAAGTCAACAGAACGCTTAAGTTTAAATTAACTTATAATTAGCAATGTAGGATGCATGCAACCTGTTTTATCACTAATATAATTTGGTAAATGATGTAAGAACATGTTCCAACATGTTCAACTCGACAATTTTCTGTTTAGACCCGGTTCGGAACCGAAAGTCGCATAGTTTGACTTTCGCTTTGACTTTCAGTTCTGACCCGTTTTAGTCAAGATTAAGATTGCCTTAGAGCTTATTTTGGACCTAATAACATGTTAGTATATCCTCCTGTGATTATACAACTTGGTTCATTAGATATCTTGTTCACATGCATGTTTCCGTTAAATGTCCATATGTTGACTATTATGCCCGAATGTCCATAAATCATGATTTTTGAAAATGTAAAAGGGTTAGGCATCTTAGTTACTAAATTATAAACTTATCCCCAAAATTTGACATCAGTTTAAGGTCTAGATTGAGAGTTATG
Organism: Helianthus annuus; assembly: GCF_002127325.2. Taxonomy (NCBI): domain Eukaryota; kingdom Viridiplantae; phylum Streptophyta; class Magnoliopsida; order Asterales; family Asteraceae; genus Helianthus; species Helianthus annuus. The sequence goes on from NC_035443.2 coordinate 9,251,998, forward strand.
CTCATTAGCGTAATTAGAAGCTTTCTTAGTAAATAATTAGCGTAATTAACGCATAGCCTATTTAAACTTAGATTTTATACCAAAACCTTATACCCACTGTTATGTAACAATATTTTGGGAATTTTAAAGATTTTTATTTATTTTTAGGCTGAGCATAACTTAAGGTTTTAAACTTAATTCGGCTTATGCCGGTTTTGCCCTTTTCGGCCATAAAATGAGTTTTACAAAACCTTTTGACCCCAAACCTTTTCCTACTGATTTATTATGTTAAATATAATATTTTGAGCCTTCTGGAATTATAAAAATATCAGCTTTTCCTTTAAAACCCGAAAATGGCTCCAAATCGCCTTTTAGGCATTTTTACGACATAGTATATGTCAAACTAGTTTTTATACTAAAGGTCTAATACCTACTGATATATTTAGTAAAATTTCATGTTATAACAGTAAACTAAGGTTGAGGACTCAGGTTTCCCGTTTTGACCTTTTAAGCCTATGTAAAATTACCAAAATACCCTTATGAGGCGTAATTGGAGTTTAAAATCATTCGGGGCATAGTGGGACATACCATACTGATATTACAACATATTTGGTGCATATAATCTCAGGAAACATGTATATGATTTATATGGTTACCCGTTACGCACTTTCGCGTTCGGATCGGCTTATGTGACTAGTTTACGCACGTTAGCCGAAACGGGTCAAACCGTAACAACTTAGTCTCTAAATCCAGAATGTGTTTAGTTTACCCATCTAATACAAGTATCCAAGCTTGTAGGGTCTAAGTCACATTCCTTTTCGGTTTTCGCCTTCCTCGCGATTAAACCATATTTATTCTTCGAAACTAACCGGTCTAAGCTTAGGCTATGTTAAAAGACCCGTTAGGATTCTAATAGGTTATTATAAACCTTCGTTCCAGAATAGGAGCCCAGTAAAAGACACTTGCATTTTTGCTTTTGTGGTTTATACTTGCTCAGGTAAATACTTTTAACTTATTTTCCCTTATACAGGCTTGGGGGTACGGTATATAAAATACCGCTTGGTCGGGCAATTGACCCCAACTCATTAGTAGTTGGGTACTATCAATGTGACCCGTTTGAAAAATTGGTTTTGTTTGTTTTTACGCCTTTGGGAGTTTAATGACCATGTCCCGGATATCCTTGGCATCATTTTATGTAATGGCCACGACCTTGACACCCGGGTGTAGGCGTACACCCGGTATTATGTCCATATTATTAAGGTATAAACGTTGGCTTCCCGCCGCGGACTTAACTGAGTGGTGTGTTAATTAACCTTAAACCCGACACGACTCGGGCGACTGAACGGATAACGAACATGTAATTCTTTTACAAGTTTAACTTTGATTAATTATTCCCAAGTTATAAAATGTTTTGTGCCTTGAGCATTTAAATCAATTTTTAAAACCTTTTCAAAATGAGTCAGTTAAATTGTATTTACCAGTGTAAACTGACGTATTTTCCCCAAAAAGATTAAGTGTAGGTGCTATACGTAATAGGCCGGTTTCTCCTTAGCATCATAGAGTCTCGCAAGCTTTGGGATGCATTTATCTGTTGAACAATTTTCTCCTTTTTATTCCGATCCGCCTGTGGATCTATTTCGACTACTTGTGATACTTAAATATTACATTTGATGGTTGAAATAAATCTATTTCTTTTGCTTCCGTTGTGCATTATAATTTGTGTTGTTTGACAATGATGATATCACCGGGCCCACCGGTGACACGTGGAAATTCGGGGTGTGACACAAAACAAAAAGCAATAAATTTTTACATCGAAGAGAGTGCTAAGTGGAAGCAAGAGTTGGAGACGGAAAAAATAGAGAATGAGAGAATTAGACGTTTGTTACAAAGCTATTCTAGTTCTGATTATCTCATTGACCGTATTTACCCAACTGTTGCAGGTATGGAAGCTTTCAAAGATGAGAAGCTAAAAGATAAGAAAGACTGTGGTAAGAAATCGACCGTTAGTTATAACAAATGTCCGCCTCCGATTTGGGATGGTTATTCACCTAGGAGACCAAATGAGGAGCAATTGGAAAAGGCAGTCAATATAAAGCTTAAAACCGACACAACTGACATTTTACCAGATAACATTGATGTCACGTATACCTCGTCCGATACTGATCATGAGTCTGAATTAATCAAAAAGGTGGTCGATCAGGTGTTGGATACTGATGAGGAGTCTGAGTCGAAATCTGGGTCTGGAAAGTCAAAGTCGTCAGTCAACAATCAAAATTCGTCGGATAAACGGTCTTATAGTAAAGAATTTTTATTGTCAAAGGCAGATTTGAATGATGAAACATTCGAAGTTGTGTATACTTTGAATGGTTCAGACAAATTATATTACAATAAAGAGTTCCCAATAATGAGTATTAAAACGGAACTAATAAACAAAACTTTCAAACTTATAGAAGTTAATATTCCAGAATTAAAAGTTTTGAAAAACCTAAAAAATATACTTCTAGAGTTCAGCAACGTTTAAATAAGAAAAAGGGCAACAATTCTGGTTCTGGTTTTCAAAAGAAACCTAACCAGAATCGTAGCTACAAAAAGAAAGGTCCTGGTTTTGTTCCATCAGAAAATGATAAAAATATGAAAAATTCTAAAACAAAATCTGAATTTGTGTCAGGTGGAAGTGCTGAGGAGGAACAGCAGAAACCGTTCTGGAGACAGTCTAATAAAGAGTTTCTTGCTGAGAGAAAGAAGAATGGAGCTGGTATATGTTATCTAAGAGAGACTAGAACCTGTTATAGATGCAATGAAGCTGGTCACATTGCATGGAATTGCTCAAAAAGTGTCCAATCAAAACAGGGAGTTTCTCAGAAGTTGAAAGAGAAAGTTGTTGTTGTTGACACACCAACCAATAGACATAAAATTTTTGAGAATTCAAAATTCGAGGTTGGTGAGTGTTCAAAGAAGAATAAATATGAGAAGAAAGGAAAAGACAACCAGGTGTGGGTTGCGAAGAAAGGTGAAGTGATTATTGGTGATGAATCTGGTTCCACAAAGCCAGAAGAGCCACAGGTTGAAAAGAAGATTTCAGTGAATGATGAGGAGTTTCCATCATTGAAGTTTGAGGAAGTAAAGAAAAAAGTGGGAAAAATTGAGATTTCTAGTCAGTTTTACAAAGAAAAAGATGAATTTGATGTAGATAAAACATTCAACGGGAATGTTAAAAAGATATTTGGGAAAATGTTGAGTGGGAGAGCTAAGGGAGTAAAAGATTTTTATGCAACTAAAAAAGCAACATACTCTCCTACTGCCCAAGAGTTGAAGGCCATCAAGTCTGAGAAGACTTGGATGGAAGTTTGTTTCCCATGATAGTCGAAGGACTATGCCGAAGATCCCAAGTTTATATCGTGGATCAGGAATCGGCATCTTTCTAGTGTTTGAGTAGTTTGTTTTGAAAGATTTTGAATAGTGTTTTTAATGTTTTGCAGGTTGAAGGACTACGCCGGAGCTTCCAGGTTGTTAATTGAGAAGCAGGAATCGGCGTCTTTCTGAATAATTCGACAAAATGGTAAAAAGGTTTCTGTAGAAGTGTTATTCCTACAGCATAACCTACAAATGGTAGTTTTTGGGTATCTTCAAGTGGTAATCTTGATCTTACAAGTGGTATTTGTGGTTATATTTTGAGATGATTGTATTTTTACAAGTGGTACAGAAGGTTCTGAAATGCAAATGGTAAATAAGGGACATTAAATTGTACTTGATTTACTATTCATGGCAAGAGAAGCACAAGATGATGAATCACATCCCCGTTTTAAAAATGATAAACCTACAAATGGTTTTTATCAACACAAATTCATTTTCCGGAAAAATCATTTTGATTAAAACAAACTTAAGTGTTTTGAAATCTAAATGAGAAAATGATTTGTGATAGGGGGAGTTCAGATTGTTTATGCCTAGTGAATGGCGATTTGATGTGATTTGATGTCAGTTGTCAAGTTTCTGTACAGTTTGTTTTACTTTTCATGTTTCTATTGGGTTAGAGTCTAGTTGTTTTCAAATTTCCTTTGAAATGTGTTTGCATTTTAGGGGGAGTAAGAAATTTTAGAAAATCCAAAAACATTTGAAAATTTGAAAAAGCCAAAAACATGATAAAATTCAAAAATGAGTTTTGTTGCGAAACAGTGGAAATAATAGTACATCAGTGGACTATCACGGCACGCTAAAGAAATGTAAAGTCAAAATGTGATAAACAATCTTACTGCGGATGTGTCAGTAGATTTTCGCACATTTAGTAAGTTGAAACGAGATATAAACCTAAATTCAAACTTGCTTGATTCGTGGGTAACTATTCTTGAATATATGGGTAACCCTCGAAATCTTGTTTGAAAGGTCCCATATTCTGAGATACTAGGTCTTTATGCTCAGTGATATCTGGGGTATTATCCCGGGACTTCTGCTGAATGGAAGTTCTGACCTAGTCCCCGGATAATACTTTCCGCAAATGCTTGAAACACAGCATCGCCCTCAGCAAGCTGATGAAACAATAAAATTGATAGTCGCTGCTGTTGAAATAAAAAGATCCTCTAAAGGGGACACACCAAAAGTCGAGCCGTCATCTCTCTGCTGAACGGAAGTTCTGACTTGAGCTCTCACGGTTTCGCATCTGTCCCAATACAGATATCAGCTGTGGTATACTCACCTGTAAGACTGAATATTTGGGATCTGGATACGGGAGTATATTCAAGTGGAGTGATACACAATTAAGTTTAAGTCTCTAAAACATTAATATCATATCTCGAATCAATTGAAATTTGTGTTGAGAATTTAAGAGGACAAACATACTGATAATCTAGGTAAATTGTTTAAAACTTAAAATGTAATCAAGCTTAACGGTGTTAGTGATTGGTCTCAGAATCTGATATGATCCTCTCGCACGAACTCACAAAAATATTGTCTGTAAATATTTTATTTCTGCATTTTAGTCTCTCAAGAAAACTCAAAAAGATTTTTTGTGTGTTTTAGCAAAAATTTTGAAAAAGTCAAAAAGATTTTAGACAATTGACATTGGAAAACTGATTTTCAAAATTCCGAGCGCTAAACATGATGAGCAGCATTTGAGGGGGAGTGTTTGTGTAAAATTAACTGTTTTCGTTAAATCTAACCTTCTTCAAGTGGTTCATCATAGATATTTGAGGGGGAGTGTTTGTGTGAAATTAAATGTTTTCATAATCTAACCTTTCAAGTGGTTCATCAAAATCTGTGTTTGTTTTGAGGGGAGTCATGTGTTGGTGCATAGTTGTTTGAAATGTTTGTGAAAGAAAGTTTATTTCGAGGTTGAGTTTGTGCAGGTAGCCAGGTTTCGATTCCTGAAGATCTCTGATGGAAGAGAGTCAAGTTTCGATCCTGGAAATTAATCCTGAAAGCATGAGTAGAGCCAGTTTCTGATCCTGAAGATTACTTCAACCGTTGATGCTGCAATCATCCATGTTTATGACTAATAACATGTTACATACTTCATCATTCAAGAAAACACTTCATACTTCAAGTTCATGCTTACACATAAGGATGATCATACTTCGATTCATATGATGTTTAACATCATAAACACAATCAATCAACAATCAAGAAGCAAAACAACATTTATCAACATGTATTCTTATGGTTTTAAGCTTATGTTAAAGTTTTAAGTTCATGGTTCTTGATGTTCTTTGAGATTAACAACTAGTATCTTCTTTTAACCACTTAAACATGATGTAAAATGAAGAGTAGAGTGTGCTTACTACTAGGTCAAGGCTAGGGAAGAACACAAGTTGATGAAGATGATAAATGTGTTGGATAAAAGCAAATGAAAGAAGTCATTCAATCTCCAAACCCTCCAAGCTTCTTTATGTTGCTTTTAACACCTTTGAATAAGTATGGAATGTATGGAAGTTGGATGGATGATGGTGATGTTGTTGTTGTTTGCGGCCGAGAGGGAGTAAGGGGGAGGGAAGAAGAAGGGGTGTGTTGTGTCTGTGAGATAATGAGAGTTATAGTCTTATGGTTGAGTTATATGTTGGTGCACTACATCTGTTGATTTCGTCTTGGATCGAGTATTACACTGAATTGTATAGATTAGTGCTTGAAATACGAGAAAATAGGAGTTTGTATAGAAATTGGGCTTAGGTTCGCTCATGTGGTCCATTTGGACATAGGTCCGCTCGTATGGCAAGTGACTGGTCCGCTCATATGTTCATTCTGTTGGTTCGCTCATATGGTCCAGCATGGTGGTCCGCTCGAGTGACACAACAGGTTCGCTTATTGGGCCTGTCCAATAAGCGAACCGAACAGCCTATATATAGCTGCTGTTCGAGCGATCCAGTTAGGAAGTGTTGTGATTTCCACGCCGAAGCTCTGCCGGTGTGAGATTTGGAATGTACAACTTGTCAAATCAATACGAAAGGTGATTAAGTAAACTGTGTGCTATTTTCTACCTTGTTTTCTTGTTATTCCGCACCTGAATTCAAGGAGAAACCTCTGAACGACTCGTTCGGGTCAGCAAACGATCCTACATTATATAACCTCCATCCACCCTTAATCCCTTAGATAAAATGTTTTCTAAGTACAAGACATGATCCATTAGAATATCTACACAAATCAAATAAAATCAAGGGTGGGGGCCACCCTTGAAACTGTCTCCAAAGGTGTGGGGTATTGGTTGGGTTGTGATGGTAAGTTAGGGAATTTGGTTAAAATCTAAAGGTCTTAGTTAGGTGTTTTAGTTATTATGATGTTATATAGTGTATTAGGGTGTTCGGGGATCATAACTAGCTTGAAAACATTAAAACAATGCTTCTAGTGTAATTTTGATGTTTCGGGTAGTGTCCGGTTGTTCGGTTAGATACTGGTTCGTTAAAGTGCTAAACTATACCGTTTAGTGTTCTTTATGTACCCTTTTGTGACACTTTTAATTCCCGACACTTAGGAAAGCATTCAGGACCGTTTAGTCATATTTTTGCATGATACTAGCTTTTTAAAATGCTGATTTTTGCTGAATTATGCTGAATTCAGAACTTTGGGTGAGTTTTAGGCACTTTCTGGCACTTGATCTATCACTTAGGAATGCAGTTTTGTGGTCCTTACTTCCCTACACACCATACTAGTGTAGTATTTAGTCTATGGCCCATACTGGGTCTCAAAACACTGTTTGTCTATGTGCTGAGTTCTGTCAGCATTTTTCTGAGTTATCCCGCTAACTGTGCTAACTGTGCTTTGTGCATCATTTATGTCAATATGGTTTGCATGTAATAATGATGTGACATTATGCAATATGTAATGCACATGTAAGTATGATACAGTAAATAGAAAGTAGTTAATTGTGATTCAGCACAGTCATTAAGCATTAATCAAGATTAATTAATTGTACGGATACCTGGATTTTTGACGGTTGTCACAGTTAACGTTACCAAATATATACATTCGTCCAATTCGCTATTATACGCATCTTCAAATCTGGAATCTTAACCACCACCGACACCCTGATCTGAACATTTCAACCCACCATTGTGACTTTTCGTGAACATAACACCACAACTGCATGTTGAAAATGTTCAGATCTGGTGCCAAAAGTACCATAAACAATTAGAAGTGGTAGTTAGATCAGATCTAGTAATAATATTAACAATTATAGTGTACTTACCAGGTCGGTAGCCGACGGCGCCATTGTCTCAGTAAGATCGCAAAAGATGGAAGGAATAGGAGCACCGGTAGGTGGTGCTGGTGGGCTTAAAGTTGACGGCGATGGTGCTGCGGTGGGAGTAACGGAGGGAGCTGGCGGCGACACTGGGACCGGAGCCAGTGGTGATGCGACCGACGGTTATGTTTTTTACCGAAAAAAGCTTGTCGCCGGTCTTGGATGTCGTCGGATTACCTTGGATGTCATCGGAAAAGCTTGTTACCGGTCTTGGATGTGGTCGGAAAACCTGCCGGAAACGTCGTCGTGCCACAGATCTTTCTCTTTCTCGTCGCTTCCTCTCTCTACAGCCTCTCTCACTATTGTCTCTCTTTCTCTCTCTGCCCTTCGCCGTTATGCGCCGCCACTAGATGGTGGTGGCCGGCTGTTTCTCCTCTCCGCCGCCTTCTCTCTCTCGGTGGTGGAGATATTAGGAGATGTTGATGGTGGTGGTGGTGGTGGTGGTGGGGGAGAAGAGGGTTTAGGTTTTTGAGCGAAGAAAGGGAGAAAGATCTGTGATTTTGATTTTGAAATGGATTTGAAGAGAGAGAGAGAGAGATACATCAGGCTTTAAAAAGAGAAATGACATGTTGACAGTGGAGAGGGAATGCTATGTAAAATGTCTAAAATGCCCCTCCAGTTTAAAGGGTTGGATTGATTATGTGTCAAAAAATTATTGGTTTAGAGTGGTTCCTACGGTTCTGGCAACTCGGCTTGGTTCTCGATTGAATCGGATCCTATGTGTATATATATAGAAAAAGTATATCATATATTATGGCTTAACGTACTTCACGTACAACAACATGTGTAATTTGTTCTATAACATGTGTGATTAATGTTTTCAATATGCGTGATTATTGTGTTTCAACATGCGTGATTTTGGATTTTTGAGTTATCATGTGCGTGATTTTAAAATGAACGTGCGTAATTACCTGTCGTACGTGATGTACGTTAAGCCGTAACGTACGTTAACCTTCCTCTCTCTCTCTCTCTATATATATATATATATATATATATATGGGGAGGTTCATTTGAGAAGAAAATTTAATTGAGAAGAAAAAGAACAAAGAGTACAATTGTAAAATGTTAAGTGGTTTTTTATTTATCTCATTTATTACTATCTTTAAGTAATTAATTACTCATAAAGATGGGTAAGGTTATTGTAAAAAAGGTAGTTTTTGTGAGAAAGATAGGAAAGAATATAAACCATTAGATCATTGATCTAATGGTTAAGATTAGAGTGGCAATATTGTAATTAAAATATTATTTTTTAAATACTGATTTGATTTTATAGGGGTAAAATAGGGCTTTTCATATACTTTCAAATCAATAACCGTATCTATTATACCTGATTTCTCTCTCCTTTACGATTTTTACGCTCGAAGAAACAGGGTGATTCTTCCCACCAAAGATTATAAGATTAAGCAGATACAATGAGCCCTAAAATCGAAATCGTATACAATCGAAAGAAGCGAAGGTTGTTGGTGCACTACATCTGCTGATTACGTCTTGTATCGAGTCATAGTCTTAGATTGTTAGATCTGGGCACGAAATACGAGAAATAGTGAAATTGTATAGGTTTTAGATGGTTGGATCGCTTTTTAGGTCATTTAGTGTTTGGGCCGCTCGAACGGACACATGTTGGTCCGCTCGAACAGCAGTTATGCTGAACCGCTCGAGTGACTGCTTGGACCGCTTATTGGGCCTGTCCAATAAGCGGTTCCAGATCTGTATAAATACCTTAGGAGCGATTTCAGTTGTAACGATTTGTCGAATCTCGTACCGAAGTGCTGCCGGATCGAGAACTGTTTGTAATTGCTGTCAAATCAATACAGAAAGTGTTTAAAGTGTATTGCAAGCTATTCCTACGTTGATTACTTGTTTTTCGCACCTGTAATTGACGAAAACGCCTCTGATCGACTCATTCGGGCCACGATACGATCCTACAAGTGGTATCAGAGCTTCAGGAGGAGGAGTTCTACAGAGAATAGCTGGAAATCGTCAAAAATTCTGTCTTCTACACCTTCTTTTTCAGATTCCGACACTTTCAACGGTCGAAATTTGCTGAAAATCTCAGGGATTGTGCACGATAGTATAGAAACAAACCCTTGAAAGTTTGAAGCCAAAATTCGAAGAAAAAAACAGGTCCGATTGGTTGAACCGTTTATTCGGACTTTGTGTGAACCGCTCGTTCGAATGAACTGATTGTGGACCGCTTATTTGGATCCGGTCCGCTCGTCTGATCATTTTGGACCGCTTTTATGACATTTTGATCATCAAGTCCGTTTTTGTGTACACTTGATATTTGGGTTCGCTTTTAAGGCTGATTATTGAATTTTTCATAAATTTGAAAATGGACGAGGATTTCTATAATGCATTTGCTACTCCTAGTACACCAATCACCGCTATGCAAACCACAATGTTAGAAAACGAAACAGGAACGATGCAAAAACCTCCCAAACTAATGAACATCGAAGAATATAAAGGTTGGGAAGGTCGGTTTGAAAATTGGGTGCAAGCGAATTATCTTGATGCTTGGGAATGCGTAGAAACAAAGTATGTTAGACCTTTGAATGATGATGAAGAGCCAGTTCCAATCAAAGATCTTAGAGATGATGAGAGGAAGAAGTACAAAAATGAGAAAATGATGCTAAGTCTTCTTCAACAGGCAGTCAAAGAAGATATCATGGTTCTTTTACAGCATAATGGAACATCTTATTCGATTTGGAAAGCTTTGCGATCGAAGTTTAGAGGAAGTGAGGAGATGGTTAAAAGTAAGAAGTCGCTTCTAAAGAAAGAATTTGATCTCTTTCGTGGGTTAAAGAATGAGAGTACACGAGAGATTATTGAACGATACTGTAACTTGCTTGCAAATATGAAAAGGTTGAGTATTGAAAAGAGTAATGAAGAGTTGATCGACAAACTTGCTGATGCATTGCCATATGAGAGTTGGGGAACATATTTGATGATGCTCAGAAACAAGAAAGGTTTTAGTAATTTGACGCTCAGTAAGTTCATCGAAAAGATCGAAGCTCAAGAGATGGAACAGAGAAAAGTGATTAGAATGAAAGACTTCGATGGTGAACAAGATATCGGGTTATATTATAAAGCTGGGGTAAATGAGAAATCGTCGAATTCATCTCCAAAGATTGTGACTGGTATGAGTGCCAAAAGTGTATCTGAAAGTCCATCATCTGGATCAAGCAGCAAAACCAGTTTTACTTCATTTCCATCATTTGATCCAAATATCTCAGCAACTAAGAATGGGAGAAAATTACAGTGTAACATTGTATTGAATCTTGAGAATGATCAAGATTATTCTGAGGAAATTGCCAAAAACCAAATGTCTTTATTAGGAATGGTTTTCGAATCTTACACTTGTTTTGTTGCAGGTCGTATCGGCAATCCAATGTTAACCAAAGAAGACTACGACCAGATAGATGCTGAAGAGATGGAACTGATGGACATAAAGTGGTGTCTGGCTAGTGTTTTACGGAGAGCTGAGAAGTTTAAACAAGTCACGGGGAGAGATGATCTTCGTGATGCGAATGTTTCTACTTTAGGTTTTGACAAGTCTAAAGTCACTTGTTTTCGGTGCAGGGAAAAAAAGGACACTTCAAGAGAGAGTGCACAAATCGAGAATCAAGTGGAGCTCAAAATCCGTTCAACAACAACAACGATTACTATCGCAAAGCCATCTATCACCAAGTTGGTCAATCATCTCAACAACAAAAACATCAAGCTCAGACTGCACATGGAAGAGATGTGGTTGAAGATACAGGAAAGAGAGCTTGTGTGAGCAGTTATGATTGTGGAAAAAGAAGTGATGGTAGTGCTTTGATAATTAATCAAGATGATGAGAGATTACCAGAGGGTTTTAGCTGGGCAAATTTTACTTGGGATGATTACATTCCTGATCAAACCACAACTTACACTGCATTTACAGCAAAGATTGTAGATGATAGTGATGATGATACAGAGTATTGGGCGAGAAAATACAGAGAAGATATGAAGTTGCTTGCTGAGAGTGATAGCGAAGACGAAAAAGTCAAGAAGGAGAAGAAAAAGAAAAAGATCAAGACGCCGGTGAGTAGTGATGATGAAGAAGTGCCGGTGATGAAAAGGCAAACTGTGAAAGAAGTGCCTAAGTTCAAGGTTGAAGAAGGTGTTGATGCGAAAAAGGTTCCGGTAAAGTGTGAAAACTGTGAGATTGTGAAAAAGCAGAACAGCACGTTGATTTATAACTTAAACAGTCTGAAGGAGTCATATGATGTGCTGAACAAGACAATGAATCAGTACAATCAAACGAGTGAAGAGCAAGTTGTTGCTATGAAGACACTTCAGGGAGCATTTATGACAAAACAAAAAGTTGTAAACAATTATATTGAAAAATGTGCTGCTTTAGAACAAAAGCTTGAGCTGCAACGAATTGAAACTGAGAGAGTTAATCGTTTATTAAAGAGTTACTCATGTACTTCCTATGTGATTGACAGGATTTATCCTACAGTTGAAAGCATGAAGGTTTGGGAAGAAGATGAGATAACTGAAGAAAAAGCAGCTGAAGTTAGTGTTGGAGAAAAGATTGCTGACAAGAAGAAGAGTGACAAGATAAAGGATACTGAAAAGACATTATCTGGTAAGAAGAAAAGTGTCAGTTATAACAGATGTCCACCTCCACTGGAAAACGGATATTTGCCTAGACATCCTAACGATGAAAGAGTCAAAAAGGCCACAAATTTACGGTGGGAGTCAGAGTCATCAGTAAATCTTCCAGAAAGTATTGATGTTGTGTTTACATCATCTGACATTGATCAACAGTCTCAATTGATGAAGAAAGTCGTGGATCATGTGTTAGATAGTGATGATAGTGAAGAGTCAAAGTCGGAGTCCGCGTCAGAGTCAAAATCTGAGTCAAAAACTCCGGTGCAAACAGAAAAACAGGGAAAATTAGTTTATGATAGAAAATTCCTGTTATCAAAATCTAATTTGGATGATGGGTTGTTTAAAGTTGCTTATACTTTGAATAATTCGGACAAATTATATTTTGATGAGGAATTTCCAATAAAAGGTGTTAAAACTGAATTGATTAAAAAGGTTTTCGTACTCACAGAAATTAATATTTCTGAAATAAAAGGCTTATATCTTAATGAAAAACCAAAATTTTACACCTCAAGAGTACAACAAAGGCTAAACAAGAAAAAGAATTACAGTTCTGGTTCTGGTTTCCAAAAGAAATCAAACCATAACGGTAATTTCAAAAAGAAAGGTCTACCGATGAAGAAGAAAAGACAAGTTTCTGGAGGGAATCAAATAGTGAGTTTCTTGCGAAAAAGAAAGACGAACAAAAGCGAGATACGAGAACCTGTTTCAAGTGCAACAACGTTGGACATATCGCCAAAGTTTGTTCTCAGGCGAGTCAATCAAAACAGGGAGTTTTTCGCAAAATCTCAGAAAAGGTGTTTGCGTTCGAATCACCACTTGATAGAACAAAATTGTTCAAAGATTCTATTTTTGAAATTGGTGAGAGTTCGAACAAGTTTTACAAAAAGAGAGCCAAATCTGACAATCAGAAATGGGTTATTAAGAAGGTTGGTGTAAGCTCTAGCGATGATTCTGATGGATCAAAATCAGAGGAGCTATCTTCGGGCGATGAAACTGATTCCACAAAGTCAGTTGAGCCACAAGTTGTCTCAAAATGTGAAACTGATGAAAAACATGAGAACTCAGTTCCGAGTGTGAATGATGAGGAGTTTCCATTACTTCGGGCTGAGAATTATAAAAAGAAAATTGGTAAAGTTGAAATTTCTAACCAATTTTATCATGATGAACAGGAATTTGATGTTGAAAAGGTCTTTAACTCCAAAGTAAAGAATATCTTTGGAAAAATGATTGATCGAAAAGTCAACGGAGTTAAAGAATTTTACGAGAAGAAAACAAAGAAAGAAGAGGTTGAACCATCCCTGGTTTGTGACTGGGATGGTACATATTATGAACAGTAAGTCTCAGGACTTGCCGGAGCTCCCAGATTGGTAAGCGTGGAGCATGAATCGGCATCTTTCTTGAATTTTATTCGGTAACGTCAATCATACAAACGGTAAAGAGGTTTGTTTATGTTTGTTGGTTATAATTACAAGTGGTTAGATGATTTGATTGCATATGGTAAATCAAGGACATTAATTTGTACTTGTATTTTCCTACTTCTGGTTGGAAGACAAGATGATGAACCACATCCCCGAACATCTGTTTGATAAACCTACAAGTGGTAAAATCAATCAAAGTTATTTCCCGGAAAAACCATTTTGATTAAAACAAACTTAAGTGTTTTGAAATCTAAATGGGAAAATAGTTTGTTGATAGGGGGAGTTCTGATTGTTTATGCCAAGTGAATGGCGAATTGAGGTGATTCGATATCAGTTGTCATATTTTGTACAGTTTGTTTTCAATTTTCATTAGATGTATTTGAATTTTAGGGGGAGTAAGAATTTTTTTAGAAAATCCAAAAACATCAGAAAATTTGAAAAAGCCAAAACATGATAAAATCAAAAATGAGTTTTGTTGCAAAAAAGAGGAAATGATAGTACATCAGTGGACTATCACAACATGCTAAAGAATTGGAAAGTTTAAATGTGATAAACGATCTTACTGCGGATGTGTCAGTAGATTTTCGCACATTTAGTAAATTGAAACGAGATATAAACCTAAATCAAACTTACTTAATTCGTGGGTAACTATTCTTGGATATATGGGTAACCCCCGAAATCTTGTTTGAAAGGTCCCGTATTCTGAGATACTAGGTCTTTATACTCAGTGATATCTGGGGTATTATCCCGGGACTTCTGCTGTATGGAAGTACTGACCTAGTCCCCGGATAATACTTTCTGCAAATGCTTGAAAAAGCGCCGCCCTCAGCAATCTGATTAAACAATAAAATTGATAGTCATTGCTGTTGTAAAAAAGATCCTCTAAAGGGGACCCACCAAAAGTCGAAGCCGTCATCTCTCTGCGTATACGGAAGTATCGACCTGAGCTCTCACGGCCCTCGCACATAACCCCTTTACAGATATCATCTGTGGTATACTCACCTGTAAGACTGAATATTCGGGATCTGGATACAGGAGTATATTCAAGTGGAGTGATACACAATTAAGTTTAAGTCTCTAAAACATTAATATCGTATCTCGAATCAATTGAAATCTGTGTGAAAATTTAAAGTGGACCAATATACTGATAATCTAGGTAAATTGTTTAGAACTTAAAATGTTTAAAGCTTAATGGTGTTGATGATATGTCTCAAAAACTGATATGATCCTCTTGCACGAGCTCACAAAAATATTGTCTGTAAATAATTTAGTTCTGCATTTTATTTTCTTTCAGAAAAATCCAAAAAGATTTTCAGTGTGTTTTAGCATAAATTTTGAAAATTCAAAAAGATTTTCGACAACTGATGTTGAATAGCTGATTTTCAAAATTCCGAGTGCTAAACATGATGAGTAATACTTGAGGGTGAGTGTTTGTGTGAAATTAACTGTTTTCATAATCTAACCTTTCAAGTGGTTCATCAAAATCTGTGTTGAAGAAGAATCTGAATTGGTGCAGTGTTATATGTTTGAAATATATGTGAAAAAATTTACTTTAAGGTAGAGCTTATGCAGGATAAGATGAGAAGTTGTTAGACGAAAAGACAGACAATGATCCTGAAGATGTTACTGAAGATGTGAATACCAGTAAATTAAGAGGGGGAGTCTGAAGATAGAGAGAGAGAAGCCCAAAGACTGATCAAGACTGAAGATGTGAAGACACAGCATTGGTGTCGACTCCATCAACATCTGAGGGGGAGTCTGTTGGTGCACTACATCTGCTGATTACGTCTTGTATCGAGTCATAGTCTTAGATTGTTAGATCTGGGCACGAAATACGAGAAATAGTGAAATTGTATAGGTTTTAGATGGTTGGATCGCTTTTTAGGTCATTTAGTGTTTGGGCCGCTCGAACGGACACATGCTGGTCCGCTCGAACAGCAGTTATGCTGAACCGCTCGAGTGACTGCTTGGACCGCTTATTGGGCCTGTCCAATAAGCGGTTCCAGATCTGTATAAATACCTTAGGAGCGATTTCAGTTGTAACGATTTGTCGAATCTCGTACCGAAGTGCTGCCGGATCAAGAACTATTTGTAATTGCTGTCAAATCAATACAGAAAGTGTTTAAAGTGTATTGCAAGCTATTCCTACGTTGATTACTTGTTTTCCGCACCTGTAATTGACGAAAACACCTCTGATCGACTCATTCGGGTCACGATACGATCCTACAAAGGTCGTCGTCTGATACAATGGAACGAAGGACGAAGAAGAAGATGGATCATTCAACTGTAGAAGACACTACAAATCGGCGGCTTATACTACCAAAAATTAAGAAATCAACCTCTGATTTTAAAAAAGGTTCGTCTGTATTCTTTGATACTTTTGAAGATTAATGGTGTTTTTTATAATGTAAGGTAGTTTATGTTAACCAAGACCAATATAGATACTGATTGATTGTCGAATGGTGTTAAAACTAGGGTTTCATTGAATAAGGGTGTTTTTCCATGGTGTTATGTAGTTCATCTTTATTTTGATTTGGGTGTTATATCAGTTAAGGTTTTTAGTTTGGGTTTGTTTTGGTATTCGTTCATGGTGTTTTTATAATGGTGTTAAAACTAGTGTTCATTTGAATAATGGTGTTATAATGGTGTTATAACACCAAGGTTGTTTTTTTTTTCAAATGGTGTTATATGTAGTTCATGTTTAGTTTTATTTGGTGTTATATAGGTTTAGGGTGTTTTGTTTGCTTAGTTTTGGTATTAGGTCAGGGTGTTTGTCTTAAATGGTGTTATAAATCTTAAATGGTGTTATAAACCTGTTGTGTAGTTATATTTGGTGTTTTATGGAGTTTTTATCAGGTGTTTTTTGAATGGTGTTATAAATAGGTATGGTGTTATTTATACTGCAATTTCATATGGGGTGTTATTTATCTTGTAGATTTATATGAAGGGTGTTATTTAATAGGTTGTCATTGCTACTATGGTGTTATGTAGGGTGCTATTTATCTAGGATGTGTTAATTTACATGTTGATTTAGCTTTAGTGTGTTATTTCTCTACGATTACATATGAAGGGTGTTATTTATCATGCTGATCTATAAGAAGAGTGTTATTATGGTCATTGCAACAATGGTATTATGTATATGAATTAGGTGATGCAGTATTTTAAATATAGTTTTTAATTATTTCTATAGTCAGGTCAAGCCATCGGCTTAGGGGCAAAATGTACTAATCACGTTTCAAAAACACAATTGACAGACCATTGGTATGTAGTGACTCAGAAACGTCAAATAAGGACAACAAAGGTAATCCAAATGTAGTTTAAATTATAAAGAAATCAAAAACAATAAAGTATGATTACCCAGTAGCCATATGTGTTTATGTTAGTTGTTGAGTGATGTTTTTGACGATGTTCGCTTTGAATTAAACAGATGGTGATGATGGGATGAATGATGCGGGTAATGCGAAAACAAGAGAAGATGTTCCGCCATCGATAAAAAACACACAATGTACGTTTTGAAAAAAAAATGATGTTTTAATTGTAAGTTGTTTGCTTATAAGAAAGGATTAAAAATTGATTTTTGTTTGCAGACCAGGATGTTAATGATAGTCAACTTGTCGTACACCCATCCGTCAATATAACATCAGAAAAAGGTATTATGTTGAAGTGTTAATATTTTGAAGTAGTTGTTTACTACAACAAATATTAAAAATTGTTGTAGATCGGCTGCGAGACCCGGATGACGATTTTGTCGACACCCCACCACCGGGTAAACGACGGAAATCGGCTGCCAAAAGAGGACCGTCTCGTGGAATGCATCAACAAGTGAGACAGCCATATAAGCCATTCACGGGTGCACGAATCAGGCCAAAAGTAGGTATCGACAATCTGATAACACTAGCATCCGGCCTAAATGAGGAACAACGTCAGAAACTGGATGAAATTGGGTTTGGGTCGATATTTGGTTATAAGGTGACAGGTGTGCCTACTGCTTTGGCAAACTGGTTGGTTACAAATTACGACCTAGACAATGGTATTTTAAACGTGGACGGCGGGCGCACTGTAAACATATCGTCGGAGCTTGTTAGGAGTGTTTTCGGATTGCCTATGGGTCCAACGGATCTTGCTGAAAAAAAAGAAAGCGAGCAAAAGGAAGGATGTTGCAAGTACGTCTGTTATGACCGTATCTAAAACAGTTTTGACATTGATGGCTCTTTTTACCCAACTGACTTAATGCAATTTCACGTTTGGACTTCATCCGTTTAGGCTTACCCATACCTTTGAATCTTGTTCCAATGGGAACACGAACGGTTGCTTCTGATGGTTTTGTGTTACTAGTAATTTCGGCAAACCTTTCACGACGGCTCTTAGGTGGAGCATTGACGACAGACCCATCCGCAGTTTTGAAATAATTAACAACATGGTCCCTGAACGAGCATAGCGCATCAAAGTTGGTGACAAGCTGATTAATAACCGACTCTGTAGAATATGTGATCTCACGTACAACACGGTTAACTTCATTATAACGATCCTCAGTCTCATTGATACCTAGAATAGCACCAGGGGCACTATTTGGAACAGCCTCCCGAGTCCAACGTCGTAATATATAGCGTTGTGGAAACTCCCTAATGTCAAGCATCCTTAGCACACAAAAGATGTGTGAGCACAACAACCCAAAATGTTCAAATCTTTTGCATGTACAATAGACAGTCATGTCGTCCTCCCGCATCATAACCTATAAAACACCATTAGAAATTATAAAGTTTTCGTAAATAACACTACAAAACACCATATGCAACTGGAAAAGATCTATACAATTTTCAAAAATAACACTACAAAACATCATGTGTATACCTCGAAGAAAGTAGTGCATGGTTGTTCACTGTCCTTCACAAAAAAGTTAACGAAGTCACCCATGTTTTCCCACTTTCCGATAGCACATCTGTGTATACCGTTTTGTATCTCCAACTGCTGGTCAAAAAATATAGTGCGTGTGTATATCCTTGACGCTTGATCCTCCAAAACAAAGTCTTCAGCCCATATTTCAGCGTTTGTATTTCTGGTGTCATGCTCATTCTTCCTGTGCTCATGTCTCTGAGCTTCAATAGCAAAATCAAAATGCCCGAGAAATTCGACAAGTGTGCAACCCGGGTTACAGAACTGTCCAAAGAAATGGTTCTCGCTCTCTGAACGAGAAGAGGTACGCATAAGCCCGGAGATGACCTCCTCACGATAATAAGCTGGTATCCAAGTATCCCTGATTTGGTAAAGTGACTGCAGCCACTCATGATCAACCAAGTTAAAATCGTTCATTATGGTAGCCCACTCACTTTCAAACTTAACTGGTAGAATTGAATCGGTCCACACAATGGCACACAGCCTCTTTTTGAAATCTGTATTATTGCAGATTGTAGCACCAGCCTAAAACACCATTGAATAACATATAACACCATAATCACCAAAAAGTATTTAAAAAGTAGTAAGAAAGGTTAAAAGGACGAACAACTAAACACCTTAGCAGAAAGCTTGTCCATGATGTGCCACATGCATAGCCTATGTCTACTCTCGGGCCATGTATCTTCGATAGCCTTCTTCATGGCTGGGTCTTGGTCGGTGACAATTACCGGAGGGGCACGGCCAAATGCTTGACGAAACACATTTAGCAACCAACTGTAAGTTTCAGCAGTTTTGTTTCCTATTATAGCGGCACCAAGAGTAACGTTGCGATTGTGATTGTCGATGCCGGTAAATGGAACAAACATCATGTTGTACCTAAAAAACAAATACGGAATAAAAACACCATAAAAATGAATTACACATACTTAAGAAAAATAAGCTGTAAAACCCAAAATAAATATAATAATTACCAAACTTACTTGTTACGACGATATGTGGCATCAAATGAAACAACATCACCAAGCACAGAAATTCCTTTTAGCATCTTCATCTGCCCAAAACAAACCCCTTAAAACTCCATTCTCGTCTGTTATATACTCCATTGAAAAGTTAGGCATGTACTCTTTCTTCCTCAAAAGCCGTTTAATCATCATATCAGCATCAAACTCCGATATATACCTGTTCAGGTCTCGCTTGAAATTTTTAAAATCGTTTTTGGTTGCCCCAACCTTGTCAAACCCACCATACAATGTCCTCATGATATTAAACGCTTTCACAGGGCCAATGTTCAAGGCACTCAACGCGTTAACGACTTACTCTTGCATATAGTTCATACCTCGGTTAGAGGGGAGTAGATGCCTATCTTCCTCAGCAACAAAAAAATGATTATGTGCCTCATTGAAAGAAGATACCTCGTATAGATTCGAAGGCATTAACTTTATACACATACGTGCTTTGCACCCAGTCCTTATAGAAGGAACACGTCGAACAGATTTCCTCTTTGACCCATTATTTGAGGTGTCAATCTTTTTAGATGTATCGATCTCCTTAAAAGGTTTAGTCCCCTCCTTTGAGTAAACAAACCATTTAGATTTTATAACACCATGATGTGTGTATTGAGAAGACTTCCTGGCAGTGAAGCCTGAAGCCATTGCATACTTCTGATAAAAGAGGAATGCGTTGTTCACTGTGTCAAAGGTTATCTTATCCCTCGGCTTAAGCGATTCATCTACCTCCGGTAAATAAGTCTTCTTACCGGAGTTTGGAGACAGATGTAGTTTCCCAACCGGCTGATAGGTTTGAAATCCTGCGAAAATAATTAAATTGAATGATTCTACAGTAAAAAAAACAATACAACATAATACGTATGAAATAACACCACAAAAACACTGTTATGAAAAAACACCCTCTACTTATACGAAAAAACACCATGTACGTATAAAAAAACACCATGTACGTATAAAAAAACACCCTCTGCTTATATAAAAACACCATGACTCATCATCAACTGAATGATTCTACAGTATAAAAACAATACAACATAATATGTATAAAATAACACCACAAACAACTGTTATAACAAACCAGCCTCTATTTATATGAAAAAACACCATGTACTTATAAAAACCCTGTAAGGAACATCAAATGGAAAAAAACACCATAACTCATCATCAACCTAAATAAAGAACACATACCAGCTTCAACTTCGATAACATACATAAAAACACCATGCACGTATAAAAAACACACCATACAGAGTTAACTGGTGTTCATGAGAATTCCAATAAAAAAACAGATGATTGAAAAATTGACAATTACAATTAAACAGATGATTGTAATTGAATATTGATTACAATTACATAAATAAGCTGCGAATAAAAGATACATAAATACCTTGATCGTCGTTCTCCATGAAGAAAGAAAGTATGAATCAGATTAACGATTGTATGCGTAATTCAGTCTGTATGCGTGATCAAAAATAAGAAATTGAAAGCGAATTTATAATGATTAAGAGATCGAGATGATTTAAAGATTTAGATGATCTGATAATATATTCAAAAATCGAATTCCCTTAAAAAACTCAGAAAAATCGGTTACAAAGATTTGATCCTTAATTAGGTTTGTTTGTATAATTACTAATATAACCTTGATATAATAAAATTAATATGGAATGATCTAATGGCTGAGATTCTTTCTCACCTTTCTCACAATTTAGGCCCTTTTTTTACAGGATCCTTTACTCATAAAGATTATCATTTTTACCCTAATTTTTTTTGTCTACACAAATAAAAAGTTATCATACACATTTCGAAATTTATCCTACACTTATTTAAATTTATCTTACATAACTCGTAATTTATCCTACACACCCAGTAATTTGTCCTACACTCTAATTTTTTTTTTTGAAAAAATATATATTTTGAAAAAATAAGTTACAAATTTAATGTAGTTAGCTATTAAAGAGGAAAACTACAAATTAATGATCCATGTAAGTTTACACATATACCCTTATATTAAAATAAGTTACAAATATTAAATGAAGTAAAATGAAGCATTCTTATTGGTTGAAACTTCTTCTTTTTTCTTCTTATAAAAAATTTCTTCTCATTTGAACACTCCGCTATATATATATATATATATATATATATATATATATATATATATATATATATATATATATATATATATATATATATAGGGTTTGGTTCATTTTAGAACTCTAAATAAATGCAAAACTTTCAGAACTCCAAATAAACAATTATTTCATATATATTTTTATATATTTATGTGTAATAGCCAAATTATATATATGTGTAATAACTAATTACATACATGTAAAAAAACTAGTATACATATGTGTAGTCATAAATTTACATATAAAAAATGATAAAGTTACTCTTAACATGTATGTAACGAAAAATATACATATAATAAATGATAAAATTATCCTAAATATAAAAATACAAATAAAAGTTTGTTTATTAGAAGTTCTGCGAGTTCTGTAAATATTTAGGGTTCTAAAATGATCTTTACTATATATATATATATATGGACGAGCTAAAATGAGAACCACTACGAGTTGTGAGAATCGTGAGAACTTTTTAATCCGGTGCGAGTCGGGCCAAAATTTTTTTGCACAAACGTAGATGAAAACATTATAAACACACCTGTAAAAAAGTAAAAAAATTGTTGAGCCGTTAGTTTTGACTGATTCAAGTTTTTTTACGCTAAAAAAATAGCTATCACTGTAAAAAAGTTTTTACGCCCTAATAAAAAAAATGTTTTCATCTACGTTTTTTGGGGGTGGGGGGTTTAGGTTTTTTGAGGTGGGTGTTGGGGGTTTAGGTTTTTCAAGTTTTTGGGGGTTAGGGTTTAGGCTTTTTGTAATGTTGCACATGTGTAGTAATAAATAGTAGTATTGAAAAAAAGTACGACACCTTAAATCTTTTTTATGTCATAAATATGTACTCAAATATACTTGAATGAAAGATAAAAAAAATTGTGGTCTTATGGTGCCATTTTTTCAATAAAGGATAACATACGGAGAAATTAGAAATGTTTAAAAAATATTCATATTTTTTCCTATTTTACCCCTACTTCATTAAGGTCATTTTCCCCTCCTTTTAGTGGTTTTGAGTGAGTTTTTTAGTTTTCTCACTAACATGAGTTTTCTAATGATCCATCTCCTATATATATATATAATGTAGGTTCATTTGTGAACTAAATGAACCAATCTAGACCACTCATCCAGTTGACTTTTTATTTTTTATTCAAAAGTGTATTATAGGAAGTAAAAAAATATTTTTTTCCTAATTGTTTTTGACTTTTAAATAAACTACCCCATAATTTTTAAATGACCATAACCTTTTCATGTGTTCATAATTTTTTTAAACAATTACATCATAAAAACGAACATTTTATTCTCTTTAATTTGAGTATGGTCTTGCTATAGTTTTTTTAGTTTAAAAAATTAAAGGCGTCGATGGTGTATAGTGATTGTTGTATTTTATACACATATGTATAATTGTTGTTCACTAAGCAATTTAGGTTTTAAACACATGTGTATATTGATTGTTTGTTGTTCGTTGAACAATTTGGGTTTTATACACATGTGTATAGTGATTGTTTGTTTTTATACACATGTGTATAGTTGTTATTGGCTTAGTAATTGGTTTTTATACACATGCGTATAGTGACTGTTTTGTTTTTCTATACACAACAACTAAGATACACTACTATTGTACATATATATTTCATACACACATGTATAATTGGAGAGAGAATATTTAATTCTAATTGGAGAGAGAAGGTATTCAAACTTTACTAATATAACATTTCTATTTTATTTTTAATTCATAAAAACGAAAAAGAATAAATGGTCTAGATTGGTTCATCACAAAACCACTAGGTTCACTCTTGAACCCTACCATATATATATATATATATATATATATATATATACACATATACATACGTATATATATATATAAGCAATTGTAATCTATAGGGTTATTACGCTTGCTTTAATCGATTGAGATAAAAAGGGGACTCGTGACCGTTTAATAATGAAACAGTTCCATTAGACCACAATGGGGAGGGAGTCGATCAGTTAAGAGAGTTTATAGTAGTCAATGGAGGTAAAACGTGGATGTCAAACCTTGATGGTTGTTCTCATGAATTAGAAACGAGTAAAGCTACCCTTGGTAAGTCACAAGTGAGATCATGTCATAATGTCCAAATGTTGACCAAACCACTCTTTTTATGTCGAAAGACAATTATGCATGTGAAAGTTGACCAAACCACCCTTTTTATGTTGAAAGACAATTGATAAATTGGGACTTAACTTGTTATGCATTGAAAACGGTTTGGAAACTAAAAGGGAAGAAATTTGAGGATTTGAGACTTGTGTGCTCAAAACCCCATAACGGGTCAAACTAAACCCAAATAAAACTAAGCGCTCAACATAAATTATTTTCATACCTGTTGGGATTGTGAGAAATAGAATAAGGAATATGGGGGGATTGAACTATGATGCTCAATACCTCTTAACGGGTCAGTTTTGGTAAAATGTCGAACCAAAAGAATGGTTTGGGAGCTAACAAGTCTGGACCCAGACACTTCAGCAAAATGCACACTTCGGCAAAGTGGACATCTCAGCAAAGTGCACATTTCAGCAAAGTGCACTCTTCAGCAAAGTGCACATATTAGCCGTCGCGGTACTGGGCAGACGATAAGCATGTGAGGAACCGGACACTCTTAAACTGCCACCTCCTTGGGAACATCTTTTCCAAATGATAAAATATGATCACACATGACAAAGTTTTCGAGTCTAAAACCTTAATGTTAGGGGCTGCAGTATATGTGAAATAACTGTTACGTCAGTTTGTCTAGGTTATTAGTTAATCCAGACTTGTCCATTCTATGTTATAAAAAAATTAGGACCTAATTGTCTGAACATTTAAGATATTTGTCATAAACAAGAAATAGGTATTATAGTTAATCATTAAGAAAGGATCATCCTAATCATCAGAACTATCATCCTCAATAACAAATACATTTTATATTAGATCTTCTTGATCATTTCTAACACGTTGTTCAACACGTAGTACCATTTGGATTGAAAACAATAATGTTAAAGTAGGCCTCACCTACATGTTCAAACATAAGGAAATGGCCAAACATTAGAGACAAATATGACTTTTGTCCACTCCTCACTGAAATATCTTCTTGATCATTTCAAACATGTTCAGCACGTAGTACCATTTGGATTGAAAACAATCATGTTAAAGTGGGACTCACCTACATGTTCAAACATAAGGAAATGGCCAAACATTAGAGACAAATTTTGCATGACTTTTGTCCATCCCTCACTGAAATAGTAACCCTCTCCAATACTCATGAAACCAACTTGTACGTATGGTAACAGGGAGACGTTGTAATTTTCTAGTGAAGGCATCGATTCACAAATGAACTAGGGTTATAATGTGAAACATAGACGGGGATGTATCAATACTCATGTGATACTACTTAGTAACACACAATTTAAAAAACAATCGGTATTCACAAAATATACACAAATTGATGTACAATCATATTCAACTTAATGAAAAGTTAACGAAAGGTTGAAGCATAATAAACCACATTTACTAATACAACACAAAACTTAGAAAAAAATCAGATCTAAAAACCAAAAACGCTTGATATTACCAAAATATAACAATTCCACATTGACTTGAGGATGTTTGATGAACTCATTGAGTATTCCACTAAGCAAAAAAAGTTAACTTCTACTGATTGGATAACATGGTGAATAACAACGTTTAATACCAGTTCAAGATCTGGCAGGGCCGGCCCTGAGAATTCGTGTACCCTGTTCGAGCTCGAAAATATGTGCCCTCAGGCCTTAACGAAATTGGGTATTGGGCTCACTAAAGGTCTAAACCTAATGCCAAAGGGGTTAATAACTAGTCTAAACCATAAGCCTATGTGGTGTTTGTATGGGTGTACCCTATTAAAAAATATTTTACATATACATATCGGGTTTTTTCATAAAAAAACGTGCCCTCGAAATATCGGGCCCTGGCCGGTGGTCCTCCCCGCCCACCCCCAGGGCCGGCCTTGAGATCTGGAGTTTAATATGAAAGATATACGTTTACAGAAAGATTGAAGCATAGTAATCAACATCCACATATAAGGATACACAAAAAAACACCACAACAGGGCCGGCTCAAGGGGGAGTGAAATAAAGCAAGAGCTTTAGGCCTCCATTTTCCTAGAGCCTCAAATTCTAAGAAAATATATTATATGTTGGTAATTTTGGCTTTGACATTGAGGTTTATGATCAATAATTATGCGTATACAAAGATGATATATGAATAATAGGATCCATAGCAATTTTTTTCGTTTAAAAAAGGGCCCCAATTTTGCTATCCGCTTTAAGCCTAGAAAAATTTAGAAAATTTTGAGCTGGCCCTGCACCACAATGTAGAGTCCAAAAACCCTATGATAGACTTGCAGGATAAAGAAATAAATCAAGAAATGCAAAACAAAAAGTTTCAAGATTTTGGTTGTCACGAGGGTCATATGGTGGCCTTGATGACGGCCAAATTTTACAAAAACACGTATAATATTAACCCTATAAAAACAGTATCCCCAAAGATAACAAACGGATGAGCATGTGAAAGTTTGTGGTGTTGACGATGATGATGATACAACATCCATACTTGGAAGATGAAAATTCGGGTTTTGAACGAAACAAAGAGAAGAAAAAGAGTAAAGGCGTGGATAGTTACCGGGTAAAGGTAAGGGTATATGGACCAGGTTAGGCTATGCATGGCAATCAAAGTTGGATGATTGTTTCAATAGGAAAAGACGTTGGTAGATTGCCTCAAAGGATGGCACGTGGCAAAGGTTATTTTGATTTATTAGGTATGGAGATAAGTGCATAGCCACTACACTAGTCATTGTGCATACCCGCATAAGTGCGTGTAATGGGTACACCAGAGAAGTGTTTACGCTTATGTGTGACGGTTCTACAAAAAGAAAAATCAGCAAAAACCATTTAGGAAATATGTGTCTACATGAGGTTAGGATATCTTGCGTTGAATGATGCTCTGAGTGGGTGTTAGACATATACTAGGATTCCATATCATTTCATTTGATTACCACAAGTCATTATTTGATAATCTAATTATCCAACATAAAACTACCTTTTTAAGATTTCTGTGACGTTTTTCTAAGGTTTAGTATTGGGAACATACACAGCCTTGTCAACGCATCTTTATGATGACCCATATGAAGAAGCTAGAGACCAAAAATATAAAGGTTATCCATGAGCTTCTCTTCGGAGATGGAATTTCTAATTATGAAATAAAAGATATATATTGATCATAGGAGCCCGTTACATCTTGTCCAACTACAATGAATGCTTTTTTCAACAAGATAAGGTAATGGGTTTGCAACCATTACATTACTAACTACGTAAAGTATACCATACACAATGTAATGATGTATTTGCAATTTTGTAATTTGAAAATCTGTGGTTTGTAGTTTGTAATTATGTAGTTTGCAATTCGTACGTCTGTTATTTGTAATTTATAATTCAAGAACTTTTAATAAAATTCTAGTGCTTACAAAATTATTTGTAGTTTGCTAAATTATTTGTTCATGTATTGGGGAAAATTTTAAAAAAAAATCTAAACTTTATTGTGTTTAGGAAAAAGATAATTACTGTTAGAAAAGGAAAAAAATAACTTAGAGGAAATAATGGATCCTCAACATCGTCTCCATTTTTAATTAGTCTTTCCTTTTATTTGTTCTTGTAAGCCTATAAATAAAGGCTCTCGTTTTTCATGTTTTGTATGCAAGATATATTCAATGTAGTCTTTAATTTTCAACATGGTATCAGAGCAGAGTTATGATCCTTGAAAACTCTGTTCTCCAATCTCAAACCAAAACCAAAACCAAAACCAAAATCGTTCAACCAAAATCAACTTCAAATCTTCTTCGCCACGAACCATCCAATCGAAATCAGAAAAAACCAAAATCAAATCAAAACCTAAACCCCGAAATCGAACCTGAAACCCCGCTGAACTTCGCCGCCGCCGCATCCACTGCCGCCGCTGAAAACCCTAGGGTTTCGCCGCAATCTCCGTCAATCGCAACAGGAAAAACAATCAATTGAATCAAAATATTCACCGGAAAACATTCAATCAGAGATGTCGAAGAAGAACAACTTATCTCTTAGAAAAAAGCAGTATGAATTCGAGCTTCGAAGAGAAAAAGAAGAGAGAGATAAGAAGGCGAAGAAGCTGGAAGCTAGCAAGAACAAGAAGAAGGGTAGTGGTGGATTTGCAGTAGGGAAGAAGGTGCGAGCCTCTGAGGTTAAGCAGATTATTCATGATCTTCGTAAATGGAGACGGTTCCATCATGCATTGGAGGTTTCAGAGTGGATGAACAAGAAAGGTATTCGTGCATTTACACCTACAGACCGTGCAGTGCAGTTGGACCTAATTTGCAAAGTCAAAGTAGGCAAAGGCTCCCCTTCTTTTAAATAAAAGAAAATATTAAAAAAAAACAACGTTTCCGTAAAAAAAAAACAAAGCTCAAAAAAAAATTAGAGCTCAAAAAAAATAAAATCTTAAAAAAATGATAGCTCAAAAAAATCAAAGCTTAAAAATCAAACTCGAAAAACCCAAAAACCCAAACCAATGCCAAGACCCAAATGGCCAAGTTGATTTTTCAACTTGAGGGGAAACCAAAACCCAAAATAGGTTGCCATGTCGAAAGGCGGTAGCTCAAATCAAACCAAAAGTTACCATGTCGAAAGGTCGTAACTTAATAGCTCAAACTACCATGTCTAGGAGACGGTAGCAAATCAAAAACCAAACAAATCAAAACCCAAAAACAAAACCAATCCAAGTTGAATCGTGGCAATCCCACAATTCAACTTGAGGGGGAGTGTTAGAAAAGGAAAAAAATAACTTAGAGGAAATAATGGATCCTCAACATCGTCTCCATTTTTAATTAGTCTTTCCTTTTATTTGTTCTTGTAAGCCTATAAATAAAGGCTCTCGTTTTTCATGTTTTGTATGCAAGATATATTCAATGTAGTCTTTAATTTTCAACAATTACCGAAGACCTACTAATGGAACGCCCGTTGGTAAACATAACCTGGTAGGTGAAATGTTAGTGGATAATCTATCCATAAGCGTCTTTTACAACCTTCACCGAAGAACTTAACTTTTGGCCAGAGAAAGCGTGTTGGTGATATGTCAGTAAAGTAAATTACTGACTATTGGTGAATCCGCTAGAAATATCCGTTGGCGTTCCATTAGTGAGAGATTACCCACGACCAGTATACTCAGAGCTTCACCAATGGGTTCTTGTCAGTGATGACTTTCGCTTTGGTTGGACTTCGGTGAAAATTCGATTTTCTTGTTGAGTAGACAAAATGTAAGATGAAAAGAGAACAATGAATTTTTACTCCTTGTAATATTTTCTACCGACGTCTAAGACCGTAGAGGCAGCTACAAGGCTCCGCTATAATATAGTTATAATGAAATTTAAAGAAAGATTGAAAGAAATGACCTAAAATGGCACAAAACCGTATTGGAGTTTTTTTTTTTTTTTTTCATAAGAGTTTACTTAGAAAACTTATTTATCCAAATGAGTACTTTTAAAATATTTATCAAAATGATGTATTTGTATATAAAATGACATGTTTGCTTCTTCTATTATGTAACACCCCAAAATACGTATATGTTATTATTTCTATTTTTAATACCTTAGTATGGAAAATGGCAACTAGCGTCATGAACTGTTAAACGATAACTAGTATATTATTAAAGTTGTAGCATTTAGTATGGAGCTTGATGACTAGGGGTAATTAACCTAGTTTTTTTCTTTAAAGTTATCTTTTAAATGAAAGAAAGTAAGTTTGAGACTAAATAAATTATAAATAAAATAAAAGGGGTTAAAAGTGAACTTGTGAGGAACTAGATTAGAGAAAAAAGAAAGTGCAGGTGTTCATATGTGTGTGTGTCGAGATAGAGAGGGAAAGAGAGAAAACTCTCTCAAAAACCTACATCCTAAAATCAGCAAATTTAGGAAGAAATTGGAAGATAATCCTATGCATGAACATCTTTTCCTAATCATCTAATCTTCATAATCATAAGGTAAGTTACAATTTCTCATTTGATGAAGTTTGTAGAGATAATGAGCATGACAGTGCCAAATCTTGTATGGTTTATGTTGCTATGATGTAATTTGATGAAGGAAGTTGTTTTAAAAGCTATATATGAGATCTAGACAAAAACCTTAATTGTAGTTATAAATCAAACAATATGATAACATGATGATGGAATGTTATTATGACGTATGATATCTTGTGGAAACATGACAAATTTGTTAGTAAATAGACTAGTTGAATGAATGTTAAATTATATGCCCACCAAGTGTTTGATGAAATGTCTATAATGTTAATTATATGAAGTGTTACAATAACTTCGTTGAATGTAGGAGTGAAAGCGGAAGCATCAAGTGACACAATGCAACAAGAGGCGCAAGACTGAGGTAATACATATTCTTAGTGGTATTCTAATTGTTTGCTTAATAGTTTTAGCTTACAAGTTTGCTTAATAGTTGTTGGTAGAGTCAAATTGGTTAAGGTTCACGAGTAATACATATTCTTAGTGGTATTCTAATGGTATCAAGTTGACACGGCGAAAAGGGTCAATTGGAGAAAAAATGACAAAATGAAATATATAATTTGATATCAAGTATGTCTAGAAGGATTTTTAGAACGAAGAGAAAGAAGTTTGGATGGAACGGAAATTATGTTGTGACAACAACTTAGTATGTTTACAAGTGAAGAAGTAAATTGGAAGTATTATTACCTCGTTGGTTGAGAAAGTTTTGAATCTATGTTTTTACTCATTGTCGAGATTCATTTGTATCGTTATGGTTATAGGTAAATCATCTTGTTAGGACCATGGTGAGCTTGGGACAAACATGCCACCCTCAAGCGCTTCCGAAATGTCTAAAGCTCAAACGGGTCAAAACTTTTGTAGTAACTTTGCAGTCATAGTCTAGTGGGTGTCAAATACTTTTCAAACTCATGTTTTGTATGTAAGTTTTATTTTGATGATTTGTTAGTATAGTTTTATGTTTTAAACTTGGGTATGTTAGACTTGCATACAAAATAAAACTAACATACAAAACTTGGTTACTTTTGGAAGTTTTTGTAAGTACGACACAAAAAGTTTAAACTATGACTTAATTTTCATTGTTTTTTATAATTTTTTTGTTCGTGTAAAGTTTGGGCGTTACATATTAAGAAACAAAAAAAATAAATAATTAAAACAACTAAATATCCGTCTCCATTGTCACCGGCGACAACGGCGTTGATGTCACTCAATTTTCTTGTTTAAGCAGCTAGCTCTTATTTAAAATAAACTTGTTGGTGCATCGGTGGAAGCAAAATTATGGGTTCATGCAATTTTGGCATGTTGTAAACAAAGAATCGGTGGTTGACCATGGTATTATAGCCTTATGGCATCTTTTGTCACACCTGCTTATAGGCGGAAGCACGAGGTGTGATCGTAATTAGTTCTCATTGCATACGATATAAGTAAACAAGCTATATGAATAAAATACGTACGATGTTCATCCATTGCATTGATATAAAAGAAATTTACAAGTCGCAAGTTGTTTACAAAAGACATAGCACAAAGGTTATATATTTACCAAAATGGCTTGTTTACAAAATATATTTAAGCAAAATAAGGCTTTGCATTCCATATTTCGCGCGAGGGCGAAATATGTGAACCAAACCCTTCCAAAGGGTGACATCGTTTTCTTGACTCTTGTTCTTGTCTCGTTCCGTGCAAGGTCCACTAATTACTAATTTCCTGAAATACATGTAAGTTTGAAAAGTCAACATAATGTTGGTGAATTCATGTGTTTGTTTTGTATCAAATGAATCTTTAAAACATTTGAAAGTTCTTGAATAGAAAACCCGGTATGTAAAGTGTCTATGAAATCGTTGATCATTAATGTTTTGCAAGAACATTAATATGTGTGCCGACATAGGAAGCAATCCAACCTTTGACGATTTTTGTGTCGATTACCCTCGACTGGGACACAAAAGCACTCTAACAGGTCTTGCAAACCAAGAGTGGGGCTCGCCAAAACCCGATAGATCTACCCCTTTCGTTCCTCGGTCTATATGTGTGATTAATGGTGCTGAAGTTCCACCCTATTCGCACATGATCTAAGTGTGTTTCATTCCCTAGCTTAACATACCATTGTACATGTATCTCCCCCGATAGTTGTAAAACTGAAAAACGTTTAAAAGTGGAAAAATGGACATGAACTCACCGCATACGTCCATGCGTAAGCTGCTAAAAATCAAATGCGTTTTTCTCGTTTGTGACACAACCTACAAGTGTTCTAAATTCGTTAGACACTTAGGTCCATGTATAACTATGTACAAGTCACCCATATTGAATGTGTATTAGGACTTGTGTTTAATTGTATGGAAATCTTGTTTGTTGACCTATGTTGGTATATTGATAAATTACTAAGTTGTTAATATATATTTCACAAATATATATTTGTATGTTTACATGTCATGTGAATGGGCCTAGCCCCCTTTGACTTCGTGCCTCGCACGAGTGTTATGTACGTGTCCTCGACATGTGTAGGGCCTAGCCCCTTGTTGTGGTGTCCCTCCAGTTTGTCTTGCGGATATCGTTGTATATTTAATCCTTAAATATATAAATGTTTTCGAAGTTTGATATGTTAGTTAAAAATAATATATTTCAAACTTGCCTTGTTATATATATATATAGGTGCATGTACATGTACTTGTGGGTATACATGAACAAATCTTGTATTTGTTAGGTATAGTACATATACATTCTTAAGTATAAGCATACTTAGATCATGGGTAGCCATGTATTAATATACGTATGCTGATGAAAATGTACAATACTTGTATTATTGTTCTTGTGTACCTTTGACTAAGCCAAAGTGTGTATATATATTTATTTATAAATATATATAATTCATTATAATGTTTTGTTAAATAATATTCTCAATATTATCACAAACAGATACATCCAACCAGGATAAATCCAAGACACCTAAAAAGCAGATTCCAAAACCAACTCGTCCATGGGTTTTATACATTTCAAATATGAAGAGAGAAGGAACATGGATTGTAAAAACATACTTTAACAAGGACACCTGCCTTTATACAAGGGATGTTAACTTGTGCGCTATCAGTTGGTTGTCTAAGGAGATACAACCAACCATCAAATCCAATCCTGGGATTCCAATCCAAGTTCTTCAAGATGATCTGCATAGGAGGCTGCAGGTACAGGTAACCAAGCATCAATTGTTTAGGGTTAAATGAAGGCATTAGAGAGGGTTCAAGGTCATTATAAGGCTCAATATGAGAAGCTGAGGGACTATGGTGAAGAACTTCTCAAATCCAATCCAGGGTCTATAGTGAGGATTGATGTGGAACCACTGTGTAATCCCTCTTGTCCCACTAGACAGTTTAGGAGGATCTACATCTACTTAGGTGCATTGAAGCAAGGGTTTAAGCTATCTAGGAGACCACTGTTGGGCCTTGATGGCTTTTTTTTTGAAAGGGTCCTTTCTTAGGCAGATTTTGACAGCAGTAGGAGTAGATGCTAACAATGGGATTTACCCAGTTGCATACGTAGTTGTTGAGGCTGAGACTACATCTTCTTGGACTTGGTTTCTTGAGTTGTTGGGTCAAGACTTTGATATTGATGTTAACAGTTACTTCTGTTTCATAAAGTGACAGGCAAAAAGTACCATTTCTGAATTTATTAACATGTTAATTGTTTAATTTGTGTAAATTGTTTTAACTGTTTTGTTGTTACAAACTCAGGGTTTAATACCTGATGTGTCTAAGGTGTTTCCAAGGTGTGAGCATAGATACCGCCTTAGACATATACATGAAAATATGAACCCAAGATGGAAAGGTGAATTGTACAAGAACTTGTTGTGGAATTGTGTTGCTGCTACAACCATACAAGCCTTCGAAAAGGGAATGAACACTATTAAAAATGAAGACAAGGCACTACACGACTGGTTAAAGACCAAACATTAGAGCATGGCATACTTTTCTGGTACTTATCTTTTCTGTTGGAGTTTATGTCTTTTACATGTCAAAGCAGGTTAGATGTTAGTACCATGTATGATTATATATTGCAGGCTTAGCTAAGTGTGACATATTGTTGAACAATATACGTGAGGTCACTGTCATGCCATGTAGGCATTCAGTGGTTTGCGTATATTGCAGGTTAGATGTTAGTAACATCTATTATTATATATTGCAGGCTTGGTTAAGTGGGATGTCACTGGCATGCCATGTAGGCATGCAGTGGCTTGCATATGGAATATGGGGTTACATGGAAGAGGTGATGGTGTTCCAGAGAGATGGGTGGATAGGGCATACTGGTTACAAACATGGAAGGATGTGTATGCATGTCTCATTGACCCAATTAATGGCATGGACATGTGGCCAACCTCTGCATGCCCAACTACATTAGTTGCTCCAAAATATCATGCCCATGTTAGGAGACCAAAATAGAAGAGAAAGAAGTCTGTAGAGGAGATTGATGAGTTGAAGGGCAAAAAGAAGACATTAGGAGAAGGATGTTGAAAAGTTAAGTCAACCTATTCCAAGTACTGGAAATATGCCAAGGAAGGGCAACTCATTGAGTTGTAAGATTTGCAAGCAGAAGGGGCACAACAAGAGAGCTTGTGGAAACAAGACAGAAGGTGTTGGTCAGTCACAACAGTTAGAGCATGTGCCTTAGTTGGATGCAACTGATGGTTTTTGTGTAGTTGAAGGTTTTTGTGCAGTTGAAGGTTTTGGTGCAGTTCAAACTTTCTGTGTAGGTTTAACTTTAAGCTTTATTAACAGTATATAATTAGATCTAGCAATTCATGTGGATGATCAGGTTTAAAGTTCTAGTTTTTTTGTTTATAATAGATGGTCTATGTAAAATGCCACTTGACATTTGTTTTTGGGTTGTAATTGCAATGCATGAAACTGCTATTGAATGGTTAACTTATGATGTGATCTATTGAATGGTTTATTGTTTGTGGTTTATTGTTTGTGGTATTAAAGAGTGGTATTACAGATTGGTAATTTGCAGCATGTGTGTCATCGTTTGCAGCAGTTTAACCAAGTCATTTGTTGTGTTTTCAATACACTGGTGATTTGCAAAAGATGGGTTCATTACATTACAATAAGACGGATCATTATATTACATTACATTACATTACCCAATTACTTACATGACCAAATACACACCATTTGCAGCAGGTTTAACCAAATACACACGATACCAAAACATGGATCATTACCTTACATTACCCAATTACTTACATTACCAAAAGATGGGTTCATTACATTACAATAAGAAGGATCATTAGATTACATTACCCAATTACTTACATGACCAAAAGATGGGTTCATTACATTACAATAAGATGGATCATTACATTACATTACCCAAATACACACGATACCAAACGATACCAAAAGACGGATCATTGCATAGCCAAAATACCACCTGCAAACTACCCTTTTTCTGACATTTTTTTCAACGACAAATATATTACATCACCACAAACAACCAGGTGCAGCCTAAAAGTATTTTCAGCACCCTATTCTGTCGAGCCAATGTTCTTGCATGTTGATCCCTTAAACTAATCTTGTATGCCATCTCTCTTGCATTTTCTTCATGTCTTCTTATGGTGTCCAACAATGCAGGTACCATCACAGCGGGGTTTTGGTTCATTGGAGGTTCAGCCCAACTCACAAAACCACATGTTCGTCCTTGCAATTCGTACAACATGAATAAACCCTAATAACCCTAATAATAACACATACATACCACTCTATTGCAGTAATGGAATCGATGACCAGGATTTTGCAAGGTCTACGATGTTTTCATGATGGTCTGAGCACCACAATTGCATACAACCATGTCTGGATTCATGAAGACGAGATGAAGAAAGGGGGAAGATTTAGGGTTTTTTATGTATGCAAATGGGTTTTATGAAGGAATGTTACAAAAAAAGCTGATATAATGTTGAGAAGAGATAATTACAAATTTTAAGAATGATACCTATTTATGATTCCACCAACTATGAGTGACTGTATCGATCATTAATAAGAATGAAATCTGGTATCTTTAAATAAAAAAATAACTAAATAAGATCTCGTGTTGATTTAGCGTCATATATTTTATTTTAACTAATCTAAAATATTAAATCAAATAAATGATGAATTTCCTTTCAAAAAAAAAAATAAATGATAAATTATTTCACTGAGTCATTTTCAACTTTCATGAGACATAATTTAGCCAAATAGCATTATCCACACAAATAATATTTTTTAACTACCAATATAATCAATCTTGAGCATTCTTGGGCACTCACTGAACCAAACGGAGTACTCTGGGAGTAGCCCGAGTCCACCACCAGTTCTGGGGAAAACCCGATAACCCACCTGCCCGTAGGCACGAGGGTGAAATTAATGTTAAACTCGTTTGACTCAAGAATCGAAACGATGTTTCCCTGAATCTCCTATTATTGTCCACCAGTATCTCAGAGTCTGCATCAAGTGAGAGTTAAATCTGCATCTTCCAAAATAAATACAAGTATTCAACCACTTGATATAGATAGAGATCTCACACAAACACTACTATCCACACACTTTCAAACATGTGACTTGATCTAGATAGAGATCATTGGCTCACACAAACAAGTATTATCCACACACTTTCAAACATATGTGCTCACTCATCCTGTATATATACACGCCCATTATATCTCTCTTTAGGCAGCAACATTTCTCTCATCTCTCCACTTGAATTAATAATGGATTCAATCCAATTCTCCGTAACAATCTATGCTCTAATCTCTCTCTTAACACTCTTCTTTCTTGTTGCCTGGCTCCGGCGGAAACCCCTTCCGCCGGGCCCAATGGGCTGGCCCATCATCGGCAACATGTTGATGATGGATCAACTCTCCCACCATGGCTTAGCCCGCTTGGCCGAAAAATACGGAGGCATTCTCCATCTCAAGATGGGCTACAGCCACGCCATTGCGGTGTCGTCACCCGAAGTGGCCCGCGAAATACTTCAAGAGCAAGATCACATATTTGCCAACCGCTCGACCACCATTGCCATCACTTATCTTACTTACAACCTAGTCGATATGGCATTTGCGGACTATGGGCCGTTTTGGCGCCAAATGCGGAAATTGAGTGTCATGAAGTTGTTTAGCCGTAAACGGGCAGAATCCTGGGATTCTGTCCGTGATGAGGTGGATGCCATGGTGAAATCCACCGCGGTCAACTCTGGCTCGCCTGTAAATTTGGGCGAGCTGGTATTCAGTTTGACCCATGATATTATTTATCGTGCCGCTTTCGGGTCCATTTCTCATGAAAGTAAAGAGGAGTTTATTAGCATATTACAAGAATACACCAAGTTGTTTATTGCACCCCACTTGGCTGACTTTATTCCGTGGCTTGGCTTCATCGACCCGGCTGGGTTGAATACCCGTTTACCCGCTGCCCGGGCCGCTTTGGACCGTTTCATCGATAAAGTCATCGACGATCATTTGAGGAAAAGGAAGAAAATCCGCGATCAAAATGCGGACAAAGATATGGTTGATGAGATGTTGGAGTTTTACAATGAAGAAGGTAAAGTCAACGAAACCGAGATGTTGACCCGAGATAACATAAAAGCCATAATTATGGTAAGGAACTTGTTTGAAAAATAATTATTTCAATTTGTTACTTGACATATATACTAACTATTGAAATTGTTGTGTTTTTTAGGATATAATGTTTGGTGGTACGGAGACAGTGGCGTCCGCAATAGAATGGGCATTGGCCGAGCTAATGCATACACCCGAAGCACTAAAGCGCGTCCAACAAGAGTTGGCTAATGTTGTCGGTCTTGAGCGTCGGGTCGAAGAGGCGGACCTAGAGAAGTTGACCTATTTCAAGTGTGTTATCAAAGAGACGCTTCGCCTACACCCCCCTATTCCAATCGCTCCCCACAAATCATCAGCGGACACAACGGTTATGGGCTACCACATTCCTAAAGGGGCTCGTGTCATGGTGAATGTATACGCCATCAACCGTGATAAGAACTATTGGGAAGATCCGAATACTTTTAATCCATCTCGTTTTTTGCAAAATGGGGCCCCGGATTTTAGGGGATCCAACTATGAATTCCTGTCTTTTGGTGCGGGCCGTAGGTCGTGTCCTGGAATGCAACTTGGGTTATACACAATGGAGATGGCACTAGTCCATCTCCTTCATTGTTTCACATGGAAGTTGCCCAACGGAATGAAACCGAGTGAAATCAATATGGAGGATGTTTTCGGACTCACCGCACCCAAGGCAATACGACTTGTTGCAGTACCAACACCACGTTTGTCATGTCCCTTGTATTAAGAGGGTTTTTATGTAATTTAGTTTTCTTGTAAAATATTCGTTTACAACATATCAATTACAAACCTAGCATTTGGTTGCCCAATCAATAAAACCAATTAGGCGTGTAAATAAATCGAACAAACACAAACAAAGTTTGTTAGCATTTATTTGTCTTAACGTTAACCAAACAAACAAATCGACGAACACTCAAAAGGAAAATTTTCTTATGCATGTTCTTTTGCTAATATCTTAAATGGACGTAAATAAACGAACAAGAAAATTCACATGTTCTTGTTAATTCGATCCTTTGCCAATTACCTAAGATTAATTGATTCTAAACTTTGATTGGGCTAGTGAATTGTTGCATAATGGACCAATCAGTATTATATTCTAATAACTAATAAATAAATTTACATGGAGTTGTAAGCGAAATAAATGAATGCACATAAGTTTTTTTTTTTTTTAACTTTTAATGGTTTTCTTTTCTTTAATATTATTGATATTGTCTGAACGGTACATGTACCGTATAACATCGAGATAGCTTTTTTATCATACTGTGCTTATTATTATTTATGATTCAATAAAAGTTCTAATCGAACGGGTCATATATAGCTGAATTTTTTTATCATCACAAATCGAACATATACCAACCAAACAACATCGATGGCAATACTGTCTTCGTCTTTATAGTCTTTTCGACATAGCGGGTATAAAATTCATTGAACACGGACTTATATTTGCAATAAAGTATTTCTTAGTATCGTAAGCTATATCGAGTGTTTGTACGATATCGATACCATGATGAATTGATACCGACCGAACAACACCGATATCGGTACGGGCATTCTTTATGGTTTTCAATCAATGTAAAACACGTGTATTGCTATGCCGAGTGCGGTATCGTACTCATACCGTAATGACCAAAATCTCGCAGCAAAGCGAGTTGGAATCACACTAGTATTATTAAATTAAATTAAAATGAGTATGATGAATAGGGAAGAAAGTAATTGTAGTGGATCATTGTGAAAGCATAAATGAAAAATGTAAAATAGATTGAATTATAATAACAAATTAGAGGACAAGTTGCCTACCCCAACC
Organism: Helianthus annuus; assembly: GCF_002127325.2. Classification (NCBI taxonomy): domain Eukaryota; kingdom Viridiplantae; phylum Streptophyta; class Magnoliopsida; order Asterales; family Asteraceae; genus Helianthus; species Helianthus annuus. Next base: position 9,291,251 of record NC_035443.2, read on the forward strand.
TAACCCCCTCCCAATTGAGAGTCATGGTTGTCAATCAAGCAGCAAGCAGTATGGCCTGAAAACAAGGTGGTCCTCTTCCTCTACCGAATAAGTTAAAACTCGAAAAAAGCAAACACATTTGTTTCAATATAATACTAATACGTACCCAACGTCGATCACACATAATCAATCAATAAAGGTCATCATCATCATACTCAATACTCAGTATATCCCACCAATAGCAAAGCTAAGGTAGGGTCTGAGAAGGATAAGATGTAGACAGCCTTACCTCTACCTCGTAGGAATAGAGAGGCTGCTAAATGATAGGATAGGAGTACCACACTATTATAATTTGGGTGGTTGGGCTCTAAATCTTCCCAAAGAAATAAAACAATATATAAAATACAAATTTATATATACTAATTAACCTGACCTGCAAAACAGTCCAAAACGAAAAAATATATATATAGAAAGGATGTGAGATATACAAGACATAGGTAGAGGATCCTGTAAAAAAGGTCTAAAGTGTGAGAAAGGTAAGAAAGAATCTACACCATTAGATCTTTGATCTAATGGTTGAGATTAATAGGGACCAAATTGTAAAATTTGATTTATTTTTTGGACTGAATTGAAAATTCTAGGGTAATAAAGTCTTTATATCCATTCAAAAAATGGAAACTGTAAATCAAAATCCCTACAATATCTCTCTCTCTCCAGATGATCTCCATCTACGATTTTGATCTCTCTCATAATCAATCTGAAGAAGAAACACGACAACGGCCAATCGGAAGATCAAACACGACAGCCGCGGCTGTGGTGGTGCGAGCGGCGGCGGTGGTGGTGGTGCGAGCGACAGCGGCGGTGGTGCTGGTGCGAGTGGCAGCGGCGGTGGTGCTGGTGCGAGTGGCAGCGGCGGTGGTGGTGCTGGATCGACAGTGGTGGTGCGGCGGCGGTGGTGCCGGAATTGGCAGTGGTGGTGGTCTTGCGATCTCTTTCTATCTACATCGAACGGCGCCGGAAGTGGAGAAGATGATACAGAGGTGTTATATTCTTTCATTAATGGTGTTTTTTTCTTTTATGAATGGGTTTTTTTTTTTCTTTTCTGAATGGTGTTATTTTGTTTCTGAATGGTGTTATTTTGTTTCTGAATGGTGTTATTTTCTTTTTCTGAATGGTGTTATATTTATTTACTGAATGGTGTTATATTCTTGTACTGAATGGTGTTGTATTATTTACTGAATGGTGTTATTTTGTTTACTGAATGATGTTATTTTTTGTTTGATGGATGGTTTTTTTTTTTTTTTGTTTCTGAATGGTGTTATTTTGTTTCTGAATGGTGTTATTTTTTGTTTACTGAATGGTGTTATATCTTGTACTGAATGGTGTTATTTTGTGTACTGAATGGTGTTATATTTTTGTTTACTGAATGGTGTTATATTATTTTCGTAAAAACACCATGAATTGAACTATGAATTTTTTTAAAACACCATGTCATGAACATGGCTCTGATTCTGTGAATGATGCAAAAAAAATTAAAATGAATGATGTTATGGACGGTTATATTCCTTAAATCAAGGATTTTCTCTCTCCAAATCCTTAAATCAAGGATTACCATATTTGAATTTGTTAATGCATTTACAATCATACCCTTTTCAATTAATTTAGATCTAATGGTTGAGATTCTTTCTTACCTTTCTCACACTTTTGGTCTTGTTTACAATAACTCCACCCACAAGACATATTAGTTAATGTTTCTTTTTATCTATAAATTATTAACAACTATGTAAATCAGCAACACTAGGATATCATAATAGCCCGTATATTACATTCGTTGAATTCTGAAAAATGTGTTCGGTTTGGTTTAAATTAGAATAATGGGTTTACGACTAAGGTATCAACCATTTACACTATGTTCCCGAGTCATTTAACAGGGGGAGGTGAGGGGAGGGGAGGGGAAGGAAAATTTTCTCTCCTAATCTCTTCAATTTGGGAGGATGAATATATGGTCATATTTGGTCATATTTTCTTCCCTTTTCTCTCCCCTCCCTCTGTTAAATGAAACTCGGGAACATGGTTTTTCATATTTTCATCTCTTTTCCCTCCCTCCCCCTGTTAAATGAGTCTCGGGTAGGCTAAAGGGTGTGGGGGGGATGGATTGGGTGGGTCATCAATTGCCATGTAGGACCGACCATTAATGGATTGCTATATCACCCGCTTGCCTCATCCACCATGATTGTCATGGATTAAACCATGGCAACCATGACCCATCTTTCCTTTTTCATTATTTCCTTTTCCTTTTTCCTTTTCACAAAAAACAAATTAAAGTAAATGAATAGTGGTTTGGGTCATGACCACGCCCTTAGGCTAAAGGGTGTGGGGTCATGGTTGAGACATGATTCGCCACCTAAGAACATGAATGGAAGGCTACACCGCCCCCTTGCTTGATCCACCATGGTTTTCATAGATTAAACCATGGCAACCATGGTCCTCCTTTCCATTTTTCAAGAAATCATTTATTTTTTCTTTCGACAAAGATAAATTAAAATAAATAAGACTAAAGGGTGTGGGGGGCATGGTTTGGGTCATTAATGCCACATAGGACCATTATTGGATTGCTACACCACCCCCTTGCATCATCCACCATGGCAACCATGAGCCTCTTTTCCTTTTTCAATATTTCCTTTTCCTTTTCATAAAAATAAATTAAAATAAGAAAATAGTGGTTTTGGTCATGACCACACCCTTACGGTAGTGGTTTTGGATGATGGATTAGAAGTGGATGACATGGCGCTGATGTGGAGGGTCATGGTGACCATGAGGGTCATGACCACACCCTATAGCCTAAGGGGCTAGTGGTTTAGGTCATGACCACACCATTATGATAGTGGTTTTGGATGGTGGATTAGAGGTGGATGACATGACACTAACGTGGAGGGTCATGGTGGTCATAAGGGCCATGACCACACCCTATAGGGTGTGGTCGGTGTGGTCACGACCCTTATAACCACCATGATCCTCTACGTTAGCGTCATGTGATCGCCCTCTAATTCACCATCCAAAATCACTAACCTAAAGGTGTGGTCATGACCCAAACCACTATCCACCTTTTTTTTATGTGAAATATATTTTATTTATCTTAAACAAACAACAAATAAAATTAAATAAATTTTAGTAATAAAACTACATAACATTCAAATTAATAAAAAAATAACATCAAAATTTAAACTACATATTATAAATTAAGAAAAAAAAACTACTCGTTGTTGTTAACCCGGCCAAATTGCCAAACATGTTCAATCAAATCCGAATGAAGATGGTTATGCATAGTCTCGTTGTATAACGCCCACATGTTAGATTCTTGTTGCCCTTCATCAACTGGTACAACATTCTCATGAATGTTGTTAGGCTCATATTCACATATGGCGTTACCTTCGTCTTCGATAATCATGTTATTGCGCAAGATACAAGCATACATACAATTCTCAATGTTTTCAGTTCAAGTGCTCGTGCTGGGTTTGCAACTATATGCCATTTTTTTGTAGAGCCCCAAATAGACGCTCAACATCTTTCCTAGCAGATTCTTGACATTTTGCAAATTTCTTTCTTTTTTCATCTTCTGGATACGGTATAGTTTTAACAATCGTTGTGTATAGCTAGATAATACCCGTGCTTGTATTCTACTCCTGAAACCGAAAACCTAGAATCAGGCCCCGTATCATTAATGATATCATTGAAAACATCTGACTGACCAAGAATGTTAATGTCGTTATTCGAACCAGGAACACCAAAGAAAGCATGCCAAACTCAAAGATCATTTGATGCCACGACTTCTAGAATTAATGTGGGATGACCATGATCACCTCGAGTAAATTGACCTCGCCATGAATTAGGGCAATTACGCCAAGGCCAATGCATACAATCTATGCTACCAAGCATTCAAGGAAAAGCATGTTTACTTTCGTGTGCCTGGTACAACTTTATGATGTCATTTTTTGTTAGCCTTCGTAAGTACTTCGTGTTGTATAGCTTAACCACCCCTTTGCAAAATTGATACAAACTCTCTCGTGAAGTTCTATCATACATCTTCAAATATTCATCCCACATGTCGCTACTTGTATCGTAAGCCAATTGGCGAATTGCCGACGTACACTTTTGTAAAGTGGTAAATCCCCTTTTACCTGTAGCATCCCATCTTAATGTGAAATATGGGTCATAATTAGCCAAATCGTTGGCTATACATAAGAAAAGACGACGGCTCACTCGGAAACGACGCCTAAACATTTCATTCGTGCATACCGGGTTTTCGGCAAAGTAATCGGCCATCAACCTATCGTGGGTACCTACATATTTTACAAAAATATAAATTACACTAAGAGATAAACGACACTTCAAAAAATATAATGCACGAAAAAATACCTTCACGATACCTATTTAAACATTGTTGTTGTTTTCTCCGTTTGGACGAGGTTTCTTTCTCCTCTATAATAATTTGTGTCGTTTCCATAACCACATTCAAAAAAATTCGTTGATCTCGTCGGAAGAAGTTGGTGATGCCTTCAAAAAAATTCGTTGATCTCGTCAGAAGAAGTTGGTGATGCCATGGTGGTGGGATAACATGTTTCTTCTTTTTCTTTGCTACTGTAGGTACAAATAATATAACCGATTTAGCCCAAATTACATGAGAGATCTATAACAGAGTTGTCCAAAAATTGAAAAAAAGTAATTTAATCCATAAGATATGAAACTAAATCAATTTTGTTACAACTAGAAAATATAAAAAACGACAGCGACATAAATAAAAGACGAAAACTAGAAAATATAAAAAATGAAAACGACATAATTTAAAGACCCCATTTTTGAGCAATTTTCGCCTTCATTTTTTGCAACACTTCTTTATCTTTTTTCCGGGAGTGAGTCGATGCTTGTCGCCATTAGCTTAAAATCTTCACGATCGGCCGCTTCTTGCATTTCTTTTTCTTTCAACTTAAGTCTCGCCGCTTGTATTTTGTTAAATTCGGTGAGCTTGCTTATCAACTTATCCACCTTCGTTTCACCCGGAGTTTCATCTTTTGTCGATGCCTCTTTCTTTTTAGCCGTCGCTTCCTTTTTTGCTTTATCTCTACCGTTTGGGCGCTTCAATTCCGGAATCCGTCACTTCATTGTCAAACTCGGGTTCGTCATTAATATTAATATGGCAACGCACATCCGAATCACCGGCACTATGCTCTATCGACTCGAATGTTTTAGACCTCTTTGCTCTTGCCACCTCATTAGGAACTGGCGCCCACTTGGGACAATTTTTAAAGATTTCCCAAGCCCCTACGTATGTGAATGCACTATGTTCTTTCGTATGGTATTTTGACATAGCTATGGCAAAAACCGTTTCATCACTCGGTCCACTTGGCCGATTCGAATGAGCATTGTTGTAGTAACCACAAAACGCCGATATCTTCTTATTCATCACTCGATACTTTGAGCCGATTGAGTTCACTTCTCGGTACGGTTCTTTTTGCATCAAAGCATGAAATTTGTTGCAATCCCTCCTTCAAAAAACTACCAGACTTTTGATTATCACCTACAAAAAAAAATATCAAGGTGTAAATAAATGTTGTTTTATCTTGAATAAAATATTATTTTGGTATAAATAAAAAGTATAACATACCTACGATCAGACACGTAGACATATTGGTCCACGCCCTTGCCAACGCCATCTCTTCGATCGATGTTCAAGTTTGACCTCTACCGGTGGTTAAATTATCTTGTTCCGGCCTCTTTGAACGCTTTTTTTAGATGTTTACTTAGAACTTTGAGGTTGGGTTCCAGATACAACGTCAATGTCATCCAAATCGTCTAACGAATGGGTATTGGGTGTCGGTTGTGATTGGACTTTCGTATGAATAGGCCGACTTTGGCTTTGTTGGAGCGTTTTAAGTTGTTGCTGCTACTGTTGTTGAAATTGAATTTGTTGAAGTTGAAATAAACTAGTAGGTTGCGGGGTTTGAGGGAGTTGCGTGAACGTGTTAGGATTCAGAGTTTAAGAGCGTGACCAACTACTTTGGGTATATTTGAAACCAACTAAAATACGTTAAAATACGTTAAAAGTGGTGAACGGTATTTAACGTACACAATTTGTTGGAATTTATGGATTTCGGTTGGTTCAGATCTCTATTCGGTCATCTTTCCTCTCAATTGAATAGACAGACACTTGCTTCATAGGACTCACTTGAATCGTCTCAGAAGTACTGAACAACAGAAATAACAGCTTCGGTTTCATCAGCTGCATCGTTTACCGTGGAATGCATCCTTATTTTTGTAAATCACACAAACAGACATGCCTTGAAGTACTTAATCAACAGAAATAACTGAAATAACAGCTTCGGAATCTATTAACCCATAATTTGTTGGAATTTGTAGACAGACACTTGCTTCATAGGACTCACTTGAATCGTCTCGAAAGTACTGAACAACAGAAGGATGAGATATCGGCAGTTAGATCGAAGAAGTTTCTCTCAATCAGGTGTTCCAATAGATTCTCCCTTTTAAAAATGTCATGTTAATTGTTTCAGATGACATGCTTGGTAATAAGATGAACACTTTCTTCTGTTTTATTTTTTTCTACTTTTAGAAAGGTTTGACCAACTCACGATTGTAATAAAACGGAACATAATCCCAGATTGTCTAGAGAAGCGCTTTTATTATGTGTCATACGTACGAGATTCTTCGAGAATTAGAAAAGGAGAAAATACGGAACGACAAGGGTAGTATGAGTCTGAGTCCATTATGGTTCGTGTCAGGTTTGTATTTCCCATAGCCACCGTTTCCATAGTAAAAAACGGTTGCGGTTTTGCATATTCAATCTTCATTGCTTCATTATAATTAATAATGCGGTCTCGATTGAAGATGTAATTGCAAGACTATTTGTCGGGCTTCCAATGCTCACACAGGGTGATAAACAACGCTGATATTGAACGGATTATTGAACCAACTACTCGAAATCCCTTTCGTTTCTCGAAATTGAACGGATTATTGAACCAAGAAAGTCATTGGACTGGCGCAGATGAAGTCAAATGTGATCAAACTTGGACATCAGACGTAAATCTTGAAGAAAGATCCGTGGGCCCTATTGTCGGATATGTGACTCCATGGAAGATGTGATTAAGGTAAGCATGTCGTATCATGTGTCATAAAACGGAACATAATCCCAGATTGTCTAAAGAAACACTTTTATCATGTGTGATCCAGAGGTCGGTCTCGGGTGGGCATAAGATCCGTGGGCCCTATTGTCGGATCTGTGACTCCATGGAAGATGTGATTAAGGTAAGCTTGTCGTATCATGTGTCATAAAACGGAACATAATCCCAAATTGTCTAAAGAAGCGCTTTTATCATGTGTGATCCAGAGGTCGGTCTCGGGTGGGCATAAGATCCATGGGACCTATTGTCGGATCTGTGACTCCATGGAAGATGTGATTAAGGTAAGCGTGTCGTATCATGTGTCATAAAATGGAACATAATCCCAAATTGTCTAAAGAAGCGCTTTTATCATGTGTCATATTAGAGTAGTATGAGTCTGAGTCCATTGTGTTTCGTGAATGTTTCGAATCATCATAGAAGACGTATCGGGTGAGTTGTGGTTGATTTATAGGAGGATGTTATGAAACGAATATATGTTTATGCGAATTTAAAGGATAATACTGACAGAGGTGCTAGTCTTTTCTCCCACTGTGCAAACTTGAAAAATGATGTGCGTGAAGTGTGTTATATTTTTGATATATATTTAAGCCCTTTTTACACTTTTAGCCAAGTTTTAAATTTATAAAACACGATATTCACTAACACTAAACACACATATGGGCAAGTGCACCCATCGTGGACGTAGTATAGTGTTGGTAAGATACCGAGGTCGTCCAAGGACACAAGAGCTTTTAATACCGGTTTATCCTCAACGTCTAATCAAATCAAAAAGTTAGAAAAATGTTTTAAACTAAGAAAAATAAAAACTAACTAAATGCTGAAAATAAAAATAAAATAAAAACAGATAGACAAGATGAATCACTTGGATCCGACACATGTATTAGTATAACCTTTGATTATTTTCGCACTTTTGCACTTGTTTAAGAGATTATCTTAGTTATTGTAGTAGGCCCCTCTTTTGAAGGCGACGTTACCCTCAACCCAGTAGTTTGAGTCAGCAAGGATACAATCCTAAAGGGTCGGATTATTGAAAGATAATGAATTAAGTTATTAATGCAAATTGTGGTAGGCCCCGCTTCTGGCGGTGACGTTACCCTCGGCTAAGTAGTCTGAGTCAGCAAGGATACAGTCCTAAATAGCTGGGTTATAGTATTAATAGTAGTTAACTTATGAGGGGGTCAAAGAGTTTGGATCCCCGCCATCCAATACCTATGGGCATTGAAGGAGATCCTACTAAATTTGACCCAGGCCCCAAGCAGGACCTCTAAACGCTGAACAAGGGCAAGACCCTTACCAAACCGTTCCCTTAACCCCCGACCAGGTAGCCAACATACCTCCATATAGACCGTGGAGATATGAATGGTGAAAATCTTTTATTTTATATAGACAGTAAAATAATGCCAAGACACCACGGACAAACGATAAGGAAAGATCACCTTCAACATAAGTAACTAGTTATTAAAGTCATTAATACAAAACCAAATAAAAAGTGCAAAAGATTAAAAATAAAAAGTATTATACTAAACACTTGTCTTCACCAAGTGATGTAAGAGACTTAGACAAACATGGCCTTGATTGTCAAGAACTCTTACGATCAATCTTGGATCCCGAGACGACTCACACACTCTACGATGGACAATGGATGATGGTGGTGGATGATGGTGTTATGGTGGTGGTGGGTGGTGGATGAGGTGTGAGAGAGGTGGTGTGCCAAGGGATGAGAGAGAATGAAGCCAAGCTCCTCTATTTATAGGCTGAACAGAAGGCTGGACACGGCCCCGTGTCCGCTGGACACGGCCCCGTGCCCGCCTGACACTCTCTCTCCTCATTAATTGTAATTGCGAATTACAATTAATGCGCCTGCTGTACTTTCACCACGCCCCCGTGCTCGCTGGACACGGCCCCGTGGTGGGCAATGGAAGCTTCTACTGATTTGTCTTTTCTGCTGCTTCCTGGGCACGCCCCCGTGTTCGCTGGACACGGGGCGTGTTCAGACTCTGTTTCTTCTCCTTTGCCTTGGGAGGTGCCGTTGAGGGTCCGGGCAATCCACTTTTGTTCCTTTTTCTTGTATTTATGGTAGAATTAGCTGTCTTTTTGCTTCTTTTGTGATTTTGAGCTCATTTCATCCTGAAAATACAAAAGGAAGACAAAAACACTCTTTTTCCAACATTAGTACTAAAAAAGGGTTAGTTTTATGCCTTAATTGATGTGATTTATATGTTGCATTTTACACACATCAAATACCCCCACACTTGAACTTTTGCTTGTCCTCAAGCAAAACTCTTTAAATGTGGCTTACACTCCCAAATGGAATAGGTAGAAGAGAAGTTTTTTAGCTTGTCCTAGAGTGTCGGGAATCCAAGGTTTTTATCGGCTTTATTTTTATTTATTTACAATCCTATTCGTTATGATTTATTTTGAACTTTTCATAAGATAAATTACTTATTTGGGCATAGCATGTCTTATTAAAATTCCATTTATATACAAGTTCACATACCTCACGGGAGATCACTCAACACTCGGCCGAAGGTGTATATTTTAGTGAATCACTCGAGAGCGGCACGGAACTTACGTCTTTCCATAGGCTTGCCAAGCAATCAATCCTCCTCCTTTTTTAACTTTTTACCTTTGTAAATATCAAGAGGACTTTTTGGGTGAAGGCTTGGGTTTAAAGGTGGGTGGTTGGTTAGTGGTTAGTAAAAAGGGCGAAAATCGTAACAAGCGTTGGTTTTCGTGAAGTACCTTTTTTTTAGTGACTTTTTATTTTGAAGTATTTCTCCAAACAAGCTTTTATAGCTTTTGTTTGTTTTTGACTTCATCATATATATATATTTTTTTTTTTCGCCGTCACATAAAAAGGTGGGTTTACGAAAAAGCGAACTTGTTACTAAAAAAAATAAATAAAAAGGTTTTTGGTGGGTAAAAAGGGTTTTGGGGTAATGAAATGAAAGGTTTAGGCTCAAAGGGGCTATCTAGGGGGATTTTGGGTAGGTAAAAAAAATGAAAAATAATGGTTTTGAAAGAAAAATGGTTAGTCCTAATGCCTCCATCATTTACTTACTTGGGTTTAAGTTGGTAAGGACCGGGAATGTATCGTCGTGGCAAGTTCTAGATTTGTAAGGACCGAGCGGCTATTCACACAAGAAACGAAAAATGAGCATTTAATCTAAATATGTGTATTTTTATGCTCAATAAAGGCTCAAAACTCACTTTTGTGGGAATGGGTTTTTAATGTGACCAAGCATATATAATCGACTTTTAAACTAGACTTGTTATGCCGTTTCATAATTTTCTTATGTTGGTTCCTTTTTTATCACGACGCTATCGGTTGTAAACTTGTAAAAACATAACCTTTTTAGAGCTTGTTATTCCCAACTTAAACTAAGACAAGTAAATAAAAAAAATGAAAAAGTTTTTGAAAAAATTTGGGGTGTTTAGCGGTTCCAATAGAGTTTTGTGTAAGGCTTGTGTTTAGGATTTTGCAAAATTTCAAGGTTTTAGCATCCCCCCCCACACTTAAATTACACATTGTCCTCAATGTGTCCAAAAATAAAGTTTTTGGTTGATTAGAATGTATAAAAGTGTGTTTAAAAAGCAAAGATTTATGTTGCTGGCAGTCTGGACACGGCCCCGTGTTCAGCGGACACGGCCCCGTGGTGAACTGCCAGTAACGAAAACTTACAGAAGGTGAACACGGGGGCGTGTCGGGTGAACACGGCCACGTGTCGGGCAAAAAATTGCAGGTCAGTAGCCAAACAGCAGATCTGGGAGATGGACACGGGGGCGTGTCGGCTGGACACGTCCCCGTGTGGACAGTCTGTTAGCCCGAAAAATAGGTTTTTCTCCCGGTTTCTCCATCCTGGGGCTGCAAGTGCTAATGTTTAGCACTCTAACCCTTGCATTGCACCTGTTTAATCACTTAATACCAACCAACCAAGCACAAACCATCCTAAATTACCATTGTTAAACATTATCCAAACATAAAGTAAAAACAAAATAAAGATAAAAATAGTTAGGGAAAGTAAATTGTTCGACAAATGGCACGCAGGCCATGAATTGTTTGATAGATAAGAAGGGCATTCAAACCTGTGGGCTCATCACCAGCCAGCCCCTTGTTCCTCCAAGCCTCCTACTCCATGTCTTCATCACTACCATCACCTCCACCCCCTTGCCTCGCCATGTACTCCCGGATGCTACCGATATCATCTTGTATATCGTTAATGTTGCGTTCGATAGCTCCAACCCGGTGGTGTGTGTTGTTGGCGAGGTTGTAGGTGTTCCTTGAGCACATGAGGTTTTCCTGCAAAAGATCATGTAAACTTTGAAAGTTAGGAAAACCACCTCCTTGAGAGGAGGATTGGCCCGCATCGCCTTCGGGTGGATACTGAAAATGGGGATGTGGTGCATGAAGAACTAGAGCCTCCTGCGGGTTCCATGCATAGCCTTGCGTCCTTTGAAAGCTCACCGTCCCGTCCTCCGCTTCATAAAGCAAGTTCATGGCTCGGCAAATGTGATAATCGACCCGGCCCGACCATGGACTCCTTTCGAAGGACCTTGGGATATTCGTGAAGTGCTTGAAAAGACGGTACACCCATCCTCCGAAGAAGATCGGTGTAGGAGCATGAGCAAGGTGGTTCAAGTGCATGTTTCGCAGTAGGAGGTAAGGAACATCTAGAGACTTCTGGTTGTGGATGCAGTGAAGGACAACCAAATCTTTCAACCCAACAACGCCACTACTGTCATGGCGTTGGTTCAGCGAGTACGTGAGGAGCCTGTGGATGTAGCGGTATAACGGGTCCCTCAGTTTGGTGCTTTTGGTGCTGCTTGGGTTGTAGATTCCTTCACCTATTTGAGCCCATGCGGCTTAGCGTTCGGTTGCATCCAAGTCTCGTAACCCCCCTGTATTCTCTTCATTCCCCGCTTCTTCTTCACTATATAGCCCAATGATGGCTCCAAACTGTGCCATGGAGGTTCTAAACGTGGTCCCTCCACATCGAAATTCAACCGCGTCATGATCAAACGGTTCGCGCCTCGAGTTGAAAATGAAGGTGCTATAGAACTCCATCGTGCATTGATGTACCGACCGTAGTCGGGTGGTCAATGCGGCATGCAGTGGACCCCTCACAATGTTGTTGAAGCGGTCAAGTTGGTTCACCATGGTTAGCAAATCAGTACACGCCCGCCTTGGGTACTCTTCCGGTCGTGTTTGTAGAACCTCGTACCGTGCCCTAGCATCCAGTTCATTTGCGCCAAACCTTGTGAATTTCGACATCTGAAAAGAATACATGAAAAGTTAGTACGAAACCAGGAAAATTAAAGTGAAACTGCAAACAGTGGGCTGGACACGGCCCCGTGTTCAGCGGACACGGCCCCGTGTCCAGGCGTCTGTAACCCAAAAATTCCATTTTTCGTCCCGGTTTCGAAAACCTGAAAATTTTTAGCACAATAGTAGCGGTTTCCCCCGAAAATGAAACCCTAAGTGTCATTTTTTTCAAAACAAACCGTTTACCCTTTCAATTTCGTGTTTTTCGGTTCAAGAACAAGGGTTTGGGGTTTTATTTGGAAATCGGACAAATCTATCAACAATACTTGCCTAGTTACTTTCTACTACACTAATCTAAACTACTACTAACAAATTTCATCAAAAATTTTGAGTTCGATCCGGATGAACATGAAGAACCCTAGATTTTTCCCCAATTTTTGATGTTTTAACTACATGCAAGTAACTAATCTAACTACTAATGAGGATAGAATCATACCTTGACGTTGTTAGATTTGGTGGTGACGTAGAAAAACTGCAGAAAATCGCCTCGAACCAGAGAGTTTTCGGCTAAACGGGGCGTGTGGAATGGTGTAACTGATAAGAAAAGAGGGTTTTATCCCGACAGTCGCCTCGACACGGCCCCGTGTCCAGCGGACACGGCCCCGTGCCGGGCAAAGTTTTTGAAATTTTTTTTTTTTTTTTGTGCTCGTGTGCATGCCCGTTATTTCCGAAAAATGGTTAGAAGATTTACCGGTTTTTTTTTTTAAACGTACACTTACCTGTAACATGTCGGGTATGAGTTTATTCGTTAACCGTTTGAAGTGAGATCTCCTCTTCCTCATCCTCAATGGATCCTCGGTAGAGTTTCAGCCGTTGGCCATTGACTTTAAATGGTGTCCCATTTCGAGTTTTAATTTCTACTGCACCGTGTGGAAAAACATGGGTGACGGAAAAAGGTCCTGACCACCTAGATTTTAACTTACCAGGAAATAATCGAAGTCGTGAGTTAAACAATAGAACTTGGTCTCCAACCCGAAATTCATTAGATTTAATATATTTATCATGCAAATTTTTCATTCTTTCTTTATAAATTTCGGAGTTAGAATATGCATAATTCCTAAGTTCGTCTAATTCGTTTAATTGACAAAATCGATTTTTACCGGCATTTTCCAAATCTAAGTTTACGTTTTTTATTGCCCAGTAGGCTTTGTGAGCTATTTCTACTGGCAAGTGACAACTTTTTCCATAGACGAGTTTATATGGGGTCGTGCCTATAGTGGTTTTATAAGCAGTTCGAAAAGCCCATAAAGCGTCGTCTAATTTGTCGGCCCATTCTTTTTTATTTATTCCTACGGTTTTTTCAAGTATTCGTTTTAAACCTCGATTAGTCACTTCGGCTTGCCCATTTGTTTGAGGATGATATGCCGTTGAGACCCGGTGATAGACCCCATACCTTGTTAATATTTTTTCGAGTTGATGATTGCAAAAATGGGTACCTCTATCACTTATCAAAGCTTTTGGTTTCCCGAAACGAGAGAACAGCTTTTTCAGAAATTTTACCACTACTCTTCCATCATTTGTTGGAAGAGCCTCGGCCTCAGCCCATTTAGACAAGTAATCGACTGCCACAAGTATATATTTGTTTCCCTTTGAAGGTGGGAAAGGTCCCATGAAATCGAGTCCCCACACATCAAAGATTTCACAGACGAGAATGCCATTTTGAGGCATTTCGTTTTTGGAAGAAATATTACCTGATCTTTGGCATGCATCACATGTCTTTACAAGGTTTTGTGCATCCTTGTAAATGGTCGGCCAGTAAAATCCTGAATCAAATACCTTTCGTGCGGTACTTGCGGCACCATGATGTCCTCCGTATGGACCTTCATGACAATGATGGAGAATTCTTCGTGCTTCATTACCATAGACACACCTTCGGATGAGCTGGTCGGCACACATTTTGAAAAGATAGGGGTCTTCCCAAAAGTAATGCTTTACATCAGCAAAGAATTTCTTTCTTTGATGATGTGGCCATCCTTTGGTGACTACACCGCTATCTAAGAAATTAGCGTAGTCGGCATACCATGGTTCTTGTCTACTCTCCATCATTTCCAAGGATTCCGTGGGAAATTTCTCGTTGATTTGCTCGTCCCTGGTTGTCTCCAAAGCTGGGTCTTCTAAGCGTGAGAGATGATCTGCAGCAGTGTTTTCTGCTCCTCTTTTGTCCTTGATTTCAATGTCGAATTCTTGGAGGAGTAGAATCCATCTTATCAAACGGGGTTTTGCGTCTTGCTTCTTGAAGAGGTACCTGATGGCTGCATGGTCTGTATAGACTATTGTTTTAGAAAGAACAAGATAAGAACGAAATTTATCAAAAGCAAATACCACCGCTAGTAATTCTTTTTCTGTAGTTGTATAATTTTCTTGCGCATCATTAAGAGTTTTACTAGCATAATAGATTGGGTGGAAATGTTTTTCTTTTCTTTGTCCCAAGACTGCTCCAACAGCGAAGTCACTTGCATCGCACATGATTTCGAAAGGAAATTTCCAATCTGGCGCTATCATGATAGGTGCATTGACTAGCATTTCCTTGAGGGTTAGAAATGCTTGATTGCATTCCTTGTCAAAGATGAAGGGTGCATCTTTTTCAAGTAATTTTGTTAGAGGCCTTGAAATTTTTGAAAAGTCTTTGATAAACCTTCTATAAAATCCGGCATGTCCTAGGAAACTTCTGATTGCTCGCACGGAGGATGGAGGAGGTAATCGAGAAATAGTCTCTATTTTTGCTCGATCAACTTCCATTCCTTCGCTTGAGATTTTGTGACCGAGTACTATTCCCTCTGTTACCATGAAATGGCATTTTTCCCAGTTAAGGGCGAGGTTAGTTTCCTCACATCGGGATAGCATTCGTTCAAGATTATCGAGGCATTGGTCATATGAGTCTCCAAAGATGGAAAAGTCATCCATGAAGACTTCCATTGTCTTTTCGATCATATCATGGAAAATGGCGACCATACAACGTTGGAATGTTGCAGGCGCATTACATAGACCGAATGGCATGCGTCGATATGCAAAAGTTCCGTAGGGACATGTGAAAGTTGTTTTCTCTTGGTCTTCTGGTGCTATCGGTATTTGAAAGTAACCTGAAAAACCATCTAAGAAACAATAAAATTTATGACCGGATAATCTTTCTAACATTTGATCAATGAAGGGTAAAGGAAAGTGGTCTTTCCTAGTCGCTTCATTTAATCGCCTATAATCTATACAGACTCTCCATCCTGTGACGGTTCTCGTTGGTATTAATTCATTTTTCTCGTCAGTTATTACCGTCATACCTCCTTTCTTTGGGACTACTTGAACTGGACTTACCCACGGGCTATCGGAGATAGGGTAGATTAGTCCGGCGTCGAGTAGTTTGATGACTTCACTCTTAACCACTTCTTGAACATTGGGGTTCACTCTTCGTTGTGGTTGAATTACCGTCTTGTAGTCATCATTCATTAAAATTTTGTGCGTGCACATGGAAGGGCTTATTCCTTTAATATCTACAAGCTTCCAAGCGATCGCGTTTTTGTGTTTTTTAAGTAGGTTAACTAATTTCTCTTTTTCTATATTACTTAATTTAGATGAAATAATTACGGGTAAACTACCTTCTTTGCCTAGGAAAGCATATTCCAAACCTTTAGGAAGTTCTTTGAGCTCAATGGGTGGGTCTTTAGAAGACACCTTATTTTGTGGCTCGTCTAGATCAAGAACCTTAAAAGTTTGTTCTATGGCTATCTCTTCCTCGACAAAGTGGTCCTCTTCGTTGGTTGTATCGGGTGGTTCAGCTTCATCTTCAATTAGGGGGTCATTGTTGCCAAAAGGATATTTCATTGAGCGCTCAAGATCTATGCTCCTTTTGAATGCCCCTAATTGAAGAGGTAGATTGTTGAATTTCCGGTTTTTCAAAGCTCCATGAGTTTGTACAAAAGGTTTTCCCAAGACTAAGGGGGCGTCATCTAGGATGACGAAGTCGGTTGGGATTACCATTTGATTTGTTTGAACCAAAACATCTTCAACTACACCGATTGATTTTATTACTTTCCGATTGGATAGAAAAATGGGTATTTGAAGTGGAGTAAAATCACTAACACTTAATTTTTCAAAAATATAGTTAGGCATTATGTTAACGCAAAGATCTTTATCAATGGTGATATTACTAATAAAGGAATTTTGAAAGAAACATGGAACCGGTGTAATGTTAATTTCAAAAGGGTCTTCTTTTATTAGCGAGGTTTGATCATTAGTTAACTTAACACTTACTAAGTCTTTGATTTTAGCACTAGTGTTTAACTCTTTTAAAAACTTAGCATGAGGGGTTATTAAACAATGGTTTTCGAAAGTAGGTGACAAGAGGTTAATTTCTTCAAAACTAGACTCTTCTTGAATTTTAACATTATCGGACTCACCATTTTCGTTGTTTAACTCATGTGTCGGTTTTTCACTTTCTTGTTCTTCCATTTTTACACTTTCAACTATCTCTACGTTATTATCATTTTTTAGCTCTTCTCTTGTGCGGGATTCCTCTTCCCTTGCGCGAGATTCTTTTATGCAACGTTCCATAGTTTTAATGTGTTCTAATATCCTATTAGTTACTTCGGTGAGATTGAAAGAATTTGGATCCTCAAAGCTTGAATCCGGTTGTTCGATCCTTGGCTCCTCATAGTACTCATATGAAGTAGATGGTTCACACCATTGTTCTTCATTGTAAGTATATGATGGATAAGGGTCGAAACTTTGTTCTTCATAGTACTCATATGAGGTGGGTTGTTCACGCCATGGTTCCTCATAATAAGAGTATGAAGGTGGTGGCTCATATGTTGAGTCTTCAAAGTATGAGTATGAAGGCTCATACCTTGGTTCATCAAAATATGAGTATGAGGGAGGAGGTTCATACCTTTGGTCTTCATAGGATGTGTATGAAGTTGATGGCTCGTACCTGGGCTCCTCATAGTAGTTGTATGAATTGGATGGTTGATATGAAGTATTATATTGAACCGAGCGTGTGTTACGACAACTAGTACAATAATTACCCCTATAATCATCCTCATCATAGGTGTAGTTGTAACCTCTTGAGTATTGATCCATAAGAATCACTCAACAGACCACAACTGAGTCTCGGGACCAGAAAACAAAAGATAAAGACGGAAACAGAAGCTGGACACGGCCCCGTGTTGGGTGAACACGGCCCCGTGTTCAGGGTCTGTATCTGGGCGTTTTAATTAAAGTTACTGGTCACGTTGAGCACGGGGGCGTGTTCAGCGAGCACGGCCCCGTGTTCAGACTCTGTATCTGGGTATCTACTCTAAAAATATGCAGCACGGGGGCGTGTTCAGCGAGCACGACCCCGTGTTCAGGCTACTGTAAATGCAAAACTAAACTAAAATGCAGAAAAATGCGCGCGTTTTAAAAAGGTTTTGAAAAACTGATTAGGCCGTTGATTTTAAGCTTTCTTAAAATCCTTGTGTCCCCGGCAGCGGCGCCAAAAACTTGATGTGCGTGAAGTGTGTTATATTTTTGATATATATTTAAGCCCTTTTTACACTTTTAGCCAAGTTTTAAATTTATAAAACACGATATTCACTAACACTAAACACACATATGGGCAAGTGCACCCATCGTGGACGTAGTATAGTGTTGGTAAGATACCGAGGTCGTCCAAGGACACAAGAGCTTTTAATACCGGTTTATCCTCAACGTCTAATCAAATCAAAAAGTTAGAAAAATGTTTTAAACTAAGAAAAATAAAAACTAACTAAATGCTGAAAATAAAAATAAAATAAAAACAGATAGACAAGATGAATCACTTGGATCCGACACGTGTATTAGTATAACCTTTGATTATTTTCGCACTTTTGCACTTGTTTAAGAGATTATCTTAGTTATTGTAGTAGGCCCCTCTTTTGAAGGCGACGTTACCCTCAACCCAGTAGTTTGAGTCAGCAAGGATACAATCCTAAAGGGTCGGATTATTGAAAGATAATGAATTAAGTTATTAATGCAAATTGTGGTAGGCCCCGCTTCTGGCGGTGACGTTACCCTCGGCTAAGTAGTCTGAGTCAGCAAGGATACAGTCCTAAATAGCTGGGTTATAGTATTAATAGTAGTTAACTTATGAGGGGGTCAAAGAGTTTGGATCCCCGCCATCCAATACCTATGGGCATTGAAGGAGATCCTACTAAATTTGACCCAGGTCCCAAGCAGGACCTCTAAACGCTGAACAAGGGCAAGACCCTTACCAAACCGTTCCCTTAACCCCCGACCAGGTAGCCAACATACCTCCATATAGACCGTGGAGATATGAATGGTGAAAATCTTTTATTTTATATAGACAGTAAAATAATGCCAAGACACCACGGACAAACGATAAGGAAAGATCACCTTCAACATAAGTAACTAGTTATTAAAGTCATTAATACAAAACCAAATAAAAAGTGCAAAAGATTAAAAATAAAAAGTATTATACTAAACACTTGTCTTCACCAAGTGATGTAAGAGACTTAGGCAAACATGGCCTTGATTGTCAAGAACTCTTACGATTAATCTTGGATCCCGAGACGACTCACACACTCTACGATGGACAATGGATGATGGTGGTGGATGATGGTGTTATGGTGGTGGTGGGTGGTGGATGAGGTGTGAGAGAGGTGGTGTGCCAAGGGATGAGAGAGAATGAAGCCAAGCTCCTCTATTTATAGGCTGAACAGAAGGCTGGACACGGCCCCGTGCCCGCCTGACACTCTCTCTCCTCATTAATTGTAATTGCGAATTACAATTAATGCGTCTGCTGTACTTTCACCACGCCCCCGTGCTCGCTGGACACGGCCCCGTGGTGGGCAATGGAAGCTTCTACTGATTTGTCTTTTCTGCTGCTTCCTGGGCACGCCCCCGTGTTCGCTGGACACGGGGCGTGTTCAGACTCTGTTTCTTCTCCTTTGCCTTGGGAGGTGCCGTTGAGGGTCCGGGCAATCCACTTTTGTTCCTTTTTCTTGTATTTATGGTAGAATTAGCTGTCTTTTTGCTTCTTTTGTGATTTTGAGCTCATTTCATCCTGAAAATACAAAAGGAAGACAAAAACACTCTTTTTCCAACATTAGTACTAAAAAAGGGTTAGTTTTATGCCTTAATTGATGTGATTTATATGTTGCATTTTACACACATCAAAAAATCTCACCATAACACATCTAATATGACACATGATAAAAGCGCTTCTTTAGACAATCTGGGATTATGTTCCGCAAATTGGGAACCACATATTCGTGTGTAACAGCTTGGAAAGATGACCGAATAGAGATTTGTATACACCCTTGGTATTTGTTTACCACATGACACATGATAAAAGCGTTTCTTTAGACAATCTGGGATTATGTTCCGCAAATTGGGAACCACATTGTAGACTGGTGGGCTTGAATGGTTTTAATAATACTTGAAAATGGAAATAATCGTGTCAAGATCTTTATCTATCATATCATCGACCAACTGCTCGAAATCCCTTTCGTTTCTCGGGTTCGCATTCGACACAACACAAAAAAAATAAATTCAAAAAAACAGTGGTCTGATACGCATTGTATAGGCCTATACGATGCGTATCAAGCCCGCCGCCAGACATAACATGCACCTGTCAGTCTGCCATGTTTTTTACTTTATTTCAATACGCATTGTATAGGCCTATACGATGCGTATTGAATTGAAAAAGTGTGCAGATAGACATGGGGTGTGCCATTAGAAAATCCCTTGGCATAAAGTAAAGTAGGAGTATCATTGGTTGTTAAAAAAAACTAGATAATTTAAAAGTTGTCACGTTCATTTATTAACTAGTAGATGACGCCCGCGCTTCACGGCGGGTATATTTTTCTATTAACAGGAAATGATGTACTAAACATAAAGGTCGGAAGCTTGTAGTAGGTTAATCCAATTGCCTTCCTCTTTTGAAACATGTTTCTGAATCATATATCCAGCCTGTTCCAGATCATTGTAATGTTATAAAATTCTCAGTCACTTGAAGTTGTTCCTTTCATGGCACATTGGAGTTTCAAAATGCCATGTATACACTTTGGAAGCAGCTGCAAAGAAGGTATAGGGAATTTTAGAAAGTTAGTGGTGTATTGAGGCACTATGATTCTGTAAACAAAAAGAAGCGTTGGCAAACATAAACAACTGACCTCGGAGTTTTTTTTTCGATGTGACACTTCAGCGCTAGCCCATCCAAGTAGTTCCTGGTTTTATTTTCGATCTTTGCTTCTTTTTCTCTACACAAAAACTATCAAAATGGTTGTTAAAGAAGCACATAAATGCAACACTGAAACACTTACGTACTTGTTTTACTTTACGCTTGTAGTTAAGATTGTGTTAAAAGTTGAAACAATTACATACGTTTTCCTATGAGGCCTTAATCTACCGAAAAAAAAGGCATACAAAAATATAATTCTAATATTAAAAGATAAATTAGGCATTAAAAGGGTGTTTCAAAGTCTTTTTAAAAAAATTTAGATTCTACCTTCGATTCTGAAACCAGACTTTGATCTGCTTTGGCTCGATGTTTGAGAGGATAGGGCACTTGTGAATGAGTTGTTGTCTCCGTTGTTAGCTTGGTTTTGGGCAATGTTCCGTGTGAACCGAACATATTTGCCATTGTTCATTGCCATTGAGTCCCCTTTGCAGTCCGAAGTCACCGCCATCATTACTCCAAACTCAGCAAAGATTGCTGAATAAAATGATCAAAATTACATCAAAAATCAAGAAATTACTCCAAAATCAGTAAAGATTGCTGAATAAAAAGATCAAAATTACATCAAAAATCAAGAAAAAAACCCTTATTATGTTTGCCTACTAGAAATCATAGAACAGCTAAGTAGCGTTAAAAATAGGCAGAATAACGCACCTGAACTCTGGCAACGATCTTCGTTGTCCCTCATGTATTCATAGATAATATTTTTTTGGCAAAAAAATATTATTAATAAGAGCAACACATATACGATAGGTATTAACAAAAAAAAATGTAAATATGACATATATATGAAAAAACAAACATACCGAAAAGATCACCAAACAGAATGTGCAAAACCGATACCCAGCAACCTATAAGATGACAAACTCACAAGTCACTATAGATTATTAAGAAGCAATAAGATAATCAACATGCACAGTTGAGGACTGGAGGTACGGTCTTGGCAAACAACAAAGCATCAACTTTAAAACAATAGAAATTGAACCTTACAGGCATTTTTTTTTCTTTTATAACATGCGTAAAATAGAGAGATGCTATTCTAAGACAAATTAGGGCAAAATACAATTACTTCTAAAGAGTCTAAGAGTTAACAGTTTATGATGTATTTTATTCCTAAGCTTTATCCATCTAAATTTAGGCTTTACCTAAGAGGTTCATTGTGATTTTACTATCTTCATCTTCAAAGCCTTTCATTACTTTTGATTCAAATTTAATAAGCGTATAAATTCCTAAAACCAAGTTCATAATACAATACAAAATAACATAGATACAACCGTAACCAACAAACCAAAGCGGGTAAAATATAGTCGGTCTAAACGCACCTGAGTAAGAAGCTAAGAAACAGCGGCAACTGACAAACATAAACAGTCGGACCTACAACAGAAGACGCTAACTCAAAACCAATCATAAGGTAAAAACACAAAAAAAACCATACAGTACGAACATTTGAGGAAACGAACCCGATGAAGAAGATGACAAACTAAAAGTCCTAACGGAGGTTGACTGACTGGCGACGATGCTGGGGATCGCCGGCGTTTTTCAAAAGTGGGTCGGTTTAGTCTAAAAATCGGATCAATTTGAAGGGTAGTAAGGTGAATGGGTGGTTGCGGTTTGTGATTTAGTCGGAAAACCAGATCAGTTTGAAGGGGAGTAAGGTGATTTGGTTGAGTTTGGGGTTTTGCTGAGATTCAAGATGGCTTTTTGAAGAAGTAGTTAGGAACAGGCAGATGACGGTTAAAAGCAACCTGGAAGCGGGGACTGTTGTTAAGAGGATTCATCAATTGTTATATTTATAAATAAAAAAATTATAGGAAAAATAAACTTATAAGGACACATGTCAATAAACGAGGAACTCTCCAATGTGTTTTCCTTAAGTGAAGTTACCCATTATGGGTAGGCTGAATACATGCCGGGACTGTTTGTTTACCTCTTAATGGTTCAGACCTCTTACTGGTTCAGCACTTAATGGTTCAGATTGTTTGTTTCACGAGCAGATGTCTGAATGGTTCAGACATTTGCCTCTGAATGGTTAAGACCTCTAATCTGAATTGGTCAGACATTTGCTTCTGAACGGTGAAGCATTATATAGGCTCTTAATGGTTCAGACCTTAGACCTTTTACTGGTTCAGCACTTAATCATTCAGATGTTGATGTTGCCAAACAGCCCCTCCCTCTTTTATTTTCACACTCCCTTCTAAAATAAACTAGTTTTAAAGTTGTTAAATTTTACCCTTATGAAAATCCTTACTTTTTATTCTATACAGAAATAATTAAATAACTGATACACATTTAATAAATAAATTTGAAATGTTTATAGATACCATTTGATAAATATATTTGAAATGTTTATAGATTTTAGATAATACTTGATTACATAATTTAATTAATTCTTTTAAATGTTAAAAACTTACGTTACTATATTTTTTAAAATTATAAAAATATATTAATATTCAATGTTTATAAATGGAGATGAAGACAACGATGTTTTGGGTGTGTGGATGGTGTAGCAATGTGGCCACTGACATTTTACAAGACATCCATAGTGTCTATTTGTATTCCCATTTTCTTTTCTAAATTCGTATTAAAAAATGTAACATCAAAATCTTAGGCCAGTTTGAAAAATAAATATAAATCATGTCAAGTTTATAAATGAATTTAGGGTGGAGGGTATAGAGCTCGGGAACTTGTGCGGGGAAGGGATGTTACCGAGCGGTGACTATACCGTGGGTTTGGGGGCATTCGGTGAAGAGGAGAGATGATGTGAATTTCGGTGAGTGTTCATCGATTGAGGGGGGGAGTGATGAGAGGAGAGAGGAAAGAGAGGGGCTCAACCAACCAAGTTTTTTTTTTTAATTGAGGGGTGTTTAACCATACCTTGTGATAGAGTGCAAAATGGGGAGTGGAATGGAGAGTTGACATGTCATAATATTATTGGATAGAATTTCACTCAAATACCCTAGGGTGATTGACTATACCCTCCACCCTTAGTTATGGTTCGTTCTAAACATTGTGAGTTAACACGCCATAGCATACATTCGTTGTTCAACCGATTAAATAAACACTAGGAACAAGTTCAATAAGATTACAAACTAATGGCAGGTAGGTGAGCAACAATCTGTGCCGCTACCCCCTTCTGAATAGCAAACCCTACCATGCTAAACACAATGTTGTAGAAGGCGTCAGGCGCTAGTTGGGCGGTGAGGTACCGCTTAGGGATTAATCGGGATTAATCAGAATGGGATTTTTATATGTATTTTTTCAAAATTATATATATATTTATATATATATATATATATATATATATATATATATATATATATACCCAATAATATAAAAATAATACTTCAAAATTCACATAAATACTTCAAGTTTCAGATAGTATGGTTCGATTTTGACCAATTTTGACCACCTAGTACCGCCTAGGACCGATTTTGACCGATTAATATAGTCCAATTAATCCGATTTTTGACCGCCTAGGACCGCCTAGGTACCGCCTAGGACCGACTTTGACCATGGCTGATTAATTGACCGACTAGCTCAAAATTAGGCAGTAAGTGGCCGCCTAGGCCGATTTCTGCAACCATGGCTAAACACAAAATTCTGCCCCTTAACATGTGCGGTGTTACTGCTTACCACCTGTTGAACCCGCTTTAGGAACCGCACCGCGTCAGGGGCGAGAGCGCCAAAGGTATCGAAAGCAAACGGGACGAACACGTGCTGATTCTCGATGCAACCTTTTTTCGTGTTTAGCTACTTTGTCCGCCTCTGCCTTGATTATCGCCTGTCCTGCCACAAACCTGTGGTCCCTTAGCCCAACGAGGGGGGACACACCTGTCAAATCGACACACGCATGTTTCCCTCCCTCCCATCCAAAAACAAGAATGTCAGCGGGCCGTAGGGTAGATCTCCCTTCTAACGGATCGGTCAAGAAGTTCACCGGAACTTCCTTTTTTGCCGAGATCCTTGCTCGCTTAAGGACATCATACAGCACATCTCGGACTAGATCATGTCGATATTTAAAGCCCGGTAATTCTTTGCAATGGACTGCATGCTCCCCAAAAGAATCCAAGCAACACTTCCGACATACAGGACACGAGTCATCAACCGGGAAAAGGGGTATCATCAATCGGTACTTGAGGATAGCCCGGTATTCCACAGCCGACATACATTTCCCTAAACCTTCGATGGGAACAACAGACAGGAAATCCTGAGCATGGGGGGGCTCGTAAACACTTAAACACGGCTCGCTGCCGAGGGGAAAAGGCAAACTTCTCTTCAACTGTCTTGACGATTTCGCCATATAAGGCATTCGCAAGTATTTTTTGGGCTTTAATGGGGGCGGTGTCTTTAATGTAGAAACCGCCAAGATCAAGATCGGGAAGAGAAGTATGCAGATTGTCCAACGCACCCTTGTAATCGGAGTCCAACAGCCCACCCCCACATTCACGAAGGATGTGGTCTTGAAGAACCCAAGATTGGGCCCTTGAAGCCACAAAAGCGTAGGAAGAGGCATCCTCAGCTGAGCAAATCCCAAGCCCCCAAAGCGTGTCGGGAGGGAAGCTAACCTCCATTGTAGGTCCCTAAAAAAGGCACCCCCACAAACAACAATGTCCTCGATCGCATTCCGAAGCCCTTTGTCAAAAACAGAGATGGCTTCCCCAACATAAGAAGGCTGACACGTCCTAAGCCCAAACAACAGTTTAGCAACCCCCATACACGAACGAAGCAGGAGGAGTTCACTCTGAGGGTCCCGATGGCGTTTGAGCCATCCCATCAGCTCAACCGCACATTTGGCTCTTTTGAGGGCCAAACCACTAATAAAATCCCCATCTCTATTGACAGCACCACCCATGTAACGCCTCGCGTTTTTGAACTTTCTATTTATAGCTTGTTGACTTATACTTTCCTATTTTAGACAATTGTACTCTCGTTTATTCCCAAATTTCATTCCGAGACTTGAATCCTAATGAAAAATGCATGATTTTGTTCATATTTGTGTTTATATGCTATGTTATGTTATTACACGTTGAAACACGTTGAAACTATGTTAAGCACGTAAAAACAGTGAAATTCCATCTAAATCTCAGCTCTTAAATTCATCGTTGCCAAGAGATTACCCTAAACCGTACGAAAATTGGGAATTTATACGTTAATTCGGTAAAAATATCAAAATTTGGGTTAAAATGATAATTACAACATTTATTAATATTAAATAATTAATTAATATTTTAAATTAATTAAATAAATTAATAATTTTTTTTTATAAAAATAAATAAACATAATAAATTTTATTAGTTTTTAGTTAGTTTAAACTAACTAAGTTAGTTAAACCTTTGTAACATTAAGGTTAACCAAGTTAAGCCTAACTTGGTTAGTTTACTAAAGGAAACAACTAACTGAGTTTGAAAACTCAGTTAGTTCAGTTAAAAATCAAAAAGGAATCAAAAAAAAGGGTTTTATGCGCGTGCCAAGGATCGAACCGGTGACCTCTCACTCAACAAACGACTCACTAACCACTCGGCCGGGTATGCCACATCCATTTGATTTTGGAAACACTAAATATTTAACCGCTAATAAAGATGTTTCCTTTTTAATTGTTCCCGCCCAAACTAAACGTGTACAGCCTCCATCTTGCTGAAATTCCGGCCAGCTTCCAAATAGCTGGTGATTGTCAATCATTCCATATATTCGGTTCAATCACCATTCCTTTCCTTATTTACCGACCCTCGACTCGCCTATATAAACCGGAGTATCCCTCGAACCGAAACCGCACACCCATCCCTCCTTGTTCGAACATCACACACCTTCACCCTCGGTTCCTTGTTAACGACCCACCGGAGAGACCTGAAGTCGCCGGAATTCTCAGGCGTCGCCGGGAACACCTCCTCGCCGGAACTCCGTCGCCGGATCACCTCCGTCGACCACCGAACACCACCGTGGTAACCGTTTCCTTTTTACAGTTTCGTTCTTTCTTTTTATTTTTATTTTCATGTTTCAGTTTTATATTATTATTATTATTATAATTATTATTATTATTATTATTATCATATTATTATTATTATGATTATTATTATTAATATCATTAACTAAATCAGAATTTATATTTTGGAAATCAGAATTTATTATTTTTATTCTATAGTAATCAGAATTATTGCTTAGTCATTATTTAAATCCGATTTATTATTTTCAGATTTGTTAATTTATTCTATCTAAATCAGAATTATTATGAGTAGATTTACTATTTTATTTAAATTAGGAATATTACCTCATATATAATAATCAGATTTATTATTTTAAATCTATAATATTTATATATATATATATTGTCTTTTTTTTAAGTGCATAATAATCAAGAGTTATTATTCATTTTAGTAATAATATTTATATTATTTTGGTAATATCAGTAATATTATCATATGAAAATCAGTATTTATTTTACTCATTCATTTATAAATAAATTGTCTTATATTTTATGAAACATATGATTAATGTTAATATTCTTTTATAAAATGCCTTGTTATTTAATAATCTATAAATTCCCAATATTTAACAAATCCTCAAAATTAATAGGGTAATTCTCTTGTGCACATCCTCTTGGGAAATTCCTGATTCTTAATCTTGTTCCAAGAAATACGCAACGCACTCTAAGGTGAGTATACATGACCCATTTTCGTTTTACACTTTTGGGTGCAATATGTATTACATATCAAACATCACAACACATTAAACATTTTATGCACACTCATTCCATATTCTATGTGACACACTTTACTCATGTTAGACATGTTATGCTACTGTAAACACCTAATGACTATGTGTTCATTAACTTCGTACAAGCCTCCCCTAACAATGGTAGCGCTATAGGTTGAGAAACGCCCCTCCTGTTCTATGAGCAGGTATTGTTAGGTTAAACTATGTCAACCTACTCAAACTCGTTTGGCTACACTTTAATTGCGTTAAACTTTGGTTTGAACACATAGAGTAACATCGTTTCGAGTATATACTGTCAATATGGTATGGTATTTCACATTTGGAATTGAGTAAACATTTTAAACATGTATTTACTATGTATGAAAACTTGTATACTCGCCAACATGTTTTTGTTGACATTATTTTAATACATATTGCAGGTTGAAAGTACAAGACTCAAGAATCAAGCTAGGATGAACTCTAGAAACCCACATAACATCTGAATTATTGTTGAACAATATGTTGTATTGTTTGGAACTATGTATTTCACTTTAGAGTTTATGAAATGAATTAAATAAATTATTGTCACATTTAGTGTTATGTTGTTTTGAGCAATTTGTTCGTCTCATCCCGATGTTTCCGCCATCGGTTGGGGTGTGACAACCCAAGAGTTTCACACCATTCACCGGCCTACCAATCTCTCACGGAAATAAACCCTCCTGGGTCTTCACTCTGTCGCATGTAGGCCAAAAAACTTCAGTTTTTTTAATGTTGAGAAGGAGACCTGAGGAGGGGCCCTCCACTCTAATGATGTCTAAAGCCTTGGCAACCTGAGTAGCATCTCCAATAATGGTCCCATCATCCAGGTACCACGCGTGAAAAAGAAGCTTACAACGATCTCTGATTCGGAGAACAAGAGGGTGTAAAACAAGGGCAAAAAGAAGAGGCCCTAAAGGATCCCCCTGCTGAACTCCCGTGGAAGACCAAATATAATCATTCCCCACATAAAGCCTAGCTGGTTGCTCGTATAAAAAATCAACCCAAGCAGAGATGGATGGACACATTTTCCTTACCTCATTTAAAAGAGCAGTTCTATCCACAAGGTTAAAGGCATTCGAAAAATCGACGGTAAGTATAGCCAACGACCTGTCTCGGTGGTGCGCATTTAAGAGTCTGTTCGCACTATGAAGAACCGCCTCAGCCCCGCTTGGAACCCCAACCCCAAACTGAAAGTCGCCAAGATATTTGGCCATATCCTTCCCCACCCCCTTCATCGCTACCTTGGAGACCACTCTCCTCCAGATCGAACCCACTGCAATAGGTCTAATCCCATTATTGGGCTTGAGAAGGGGCGTAAGATGAACAGATGCAACAAACTCCGCCAAACTCCTCGGACATCCCCCTCGCAAAAATAAGTTAACCACAGCTGAAATCGCATTGAGGAGACTAACCGCAATCACTGACCCTTCACCACACAGGGCGTCCAAAAGGTGTTGAGTCCTCAAACCATCTCTCTCACATGACGTCCCTTTAGGGAAGGATTTGTTCAACGTTTTTCCTCGCCGCAACGCGTGAATCCGAAATACTAGTTTTTTTAACGACAAACCACTCATCTATATATATATATATATATATATAGAGAGAGAGAGAGAGAGAGAGCCAGAAAGCCGCTGGAAAACTTACAACCCAGCAAAAAAAGAAAAGAGCAACAAAAATTACAACAAGTTCGTTACACTAAAATTTGACCAATTTTTCCATGTCAAAATTGAATCATGAGACTTTATCATTATCTAAATCTATTTAATATAATTTAAATATATATGTTATGTTGAACAAACTTATAATATGTGTACTAACGAGTTTATTTACATCGCTCTTAAAAACAGATTGTTTATTTGTTTGATATTATAATTATAATTAAATAAATATTATAATTATATTTAAGGTTTGAATTTTTCGGGTGTCATAGATAAATTCAGAATTTTAAAAATAGTTTTATACACGTAAATGATTTATACAAATTCAATTTGTATAACATTTTGGATAAGTTTTGGTTATATATTTTAATTATATTTTTTGAAGTTTTAAAACTTAAAACAGATGTAATTAAAAACAAATACAAAACAAAAGGTTTAGTTGTATTTATTTAAAAACTTTAAGGGGGTGGGGATGCAAAAAGGGAGTGCATTTAGCAAGTAAATAAATTCTTCAAAATTCAAATATATCTCCTTTCTCAAATGCTAAAATTAGGGAAGTTTCCTAATAAATGTTTATTAATTTATTTCTTTCATAACTAAATTTTAACCTTTTCCTTTGCTAAAAAATTCAAAAATTAATACATTAAAATCATTGTTGATAAAGTTACCTTTTTACGACAAGATTATTTTAATATATGTTGTATGTGTAGCTTGAAACTAACACCTACCACTCTCAAACCTATAGGGTCTGTTTGGTATGGCGTAATTGAATAGACGGGTGAATGGAATGTACGAGGTAATGAAATGGACAATGTAATGGAATGGATCATTACTATTCCATGTCTTGTTTGGTTACCGTGTGAGAATAAAATGAGTCATTACTTTGTGTTGTTTGGTAGGAAAGAATAGTCGAAGGAATAAAATCGGTGATGAGTGACGGTAGTCGGTGGTGTGGGTGGTGATAGGTGGCAATGGTAGCGATGGTCGGAGGTGGTAGCGGTGGGTGGCGGCGGTGGGTGGCGGTGGTAGGTGGCGGCGATGGGTGGTGGCGGGGGCAGAGGTAGGTGGTAGCGACGACAATGGTGGTGGGTGACGGGGACGGTGGTGGTCGGTGGTGGAGGTGGGTGGCGGCTGACGGCGGAGGCGGGGTGGGTGGCAGCTATGGCGCGGTGGTGTAGGGGGTGGTGGGTGGTGGAGAGTGACGGCGGGGGCGGAGGTGTGGATGGTGGGTGACGGTTGTTAGCGGCAAAGGTGGGTGACGACTGGGGTAGAGGTGGGTGGCGGTGGTGGCGGTGGAAGTGGGTGACGGCGGCGACGGTAGTCACGGCGGCAGCTATGACAGTAGTGGTGTCGCCCGTGAGTGAGTTATTAAAAACAATAAGAATAATAATAATAATAATAATAATAATAATAATAATAATAATAATAATAATAATGGTAAAAAATAATAATAAAAATATTGATAATAATAATAATAATAATAATAATAATAATAATAATAATAATAATAATAATAATATATCTTTCCATTCCTTGAAGGAATGAAAAAAAAAAACACCACCTTACCAAGGAATGAAAATTATTATATTTGGAAGGTTTACATTCCTTGTGGAATGCTCCATTCCATTACCATTTGACAACCAAACATGTTTCTTTTCATTCCAATAGAATGATCCATTCTATTCCGCTTTTTATTTCTTTATACCAAACACTACCTAGATGTTTAAAGGCTTTATTGTTGCCATTAAACCACCATCCCATTAGGTACAATGTAATTGAAAGTGAATACGGTGTTATGCGTGTAAGCTTAGACACAACTTATTAAAATTTCGTACTTTTGATTAAAATTAACTAAAAGACCTTTTTTTCTTTTTATTGATATTTCAATTTCACAATTTATTATTCCATCTGTCATCACCCCATTATTCAAAAGTAAAATTGCCATCACAATCTTTTCACACATGGAGATTTTTTATCAATCCTCCATTACGTATTCTTTTCCATCGTTTTTTCCCATAAATCTCCTAATATCTTGCCTACCATTATTGTTCATAAATTTATTTATATACTTGTCTATATCTATACTTTTATTTATATAATAAAAGAATATACATCTTAAAGGTGAGGTTAAAAGTTTAAACATGGGCAAAGGATATTAATTTAGTATTATTGATGTAATAGAGTAGAAGTACACGTTGTCATTCAAAAAAAATTATGGATAACTATTAGTTAGTTAATTATTGATAATTATTAATCAATTAACAAGTGAATTTCATATGAAATTAATTATGAATTTTCTATAGAAAACTTATGATTTAGTTAAAACATAGGGTGGAGATACAATAGAAAGTTTATTTGGCTAGAAAGGCTAGGAAGTGATCTTGACCATTCATTAAGTTAATCAAGGGCTAAGATTAAATCAGGGAAATTGAAAGAAAGAAAAGAGGCGCGTGAGTTTGTTCAAGTGCATTCTAGTCAATACAAGCCAATAGTTTCTCTCTCCTCCAATTCTCCCCCCCCCCATTTTTTAAACGTTAATAACTCTTTCATACGACATTATTTTTTTATAAAAATTGCACCAAAAAAACGAGCGTTTTTTTATCTTTAAAACGAGTATACTATTGCTATATTTAAAAAAAAATTAACTCAGTTGCGTAAAACGCAATAGAAAAACCACCAGTTACGTAAAACGCAATGAAAAAAAAAACCTAAAAATGACATTTTTCTAAAACGCAATGCACCAAAAAACACAAAGAAATGACTTATTTGTAAAACGCAATGGCCAGAAAACACACAGAAATGTCTTATTTGTAAAACGCAATGGCCAGAAAACAAATAAAAATGTGTTTTACCTAAAACGCAATGCACCAAAAACACATAAAAAGGTGTTTTACCTAAAACGCAATGCATAAAAAACACAAAGAAATGTCTTATTTGTAAAACGCAATAGCCAGAAAACACTTAAAATGTCTGTTTTCTAAAACGCAATGGACTGAAAACACATAAAAAGTATTTTTACCTAAAACGCAATGCACAAAAAACACAAAGAAATGTTTTAGTTGTAAAACGCAATGGCCAGAAAACACTTAAAAATGACTCATTCTAAAACGCAATGGACTGAAAACACCTAAAACTCTCTTATTTCTAAAACGCAATGGACACATAAAACTGTCTGTCACTGTGAACTGTCTGAATTGTCTACGAATTACTGTCTTCGAAATGAGCCAATTTCTGGAAAATTAATTTTTCTGATGCATTTTTAGGCAGCTCAACCCCAGCCAGGGGCTCTGCCCCTTGGACCCCGCTACCAGGGGCTGCCGCCCCCGGACCACCGCCAAGATCGTAAAACACAATGACTAAATCAAAAACCCAGATCGTGAAAATGAAATTAAAGAATTTCTTACATGGATCGAAGCCGATTTCTTCATCAATTGACGAAAATTGAATGATAGAAACACTTATCAACGCTCGAATCGAACGAATCGAGTGATTATCTCCAAAATCACCGGAAAAAACGAGATTTTTTTATGAAATTAAACTGGATTTTCTTCAAAAAAAAAAAGCTGAAGAACACGTTGATCGGGTTTTGAATCATTGATTGGTGATGAAAATCGCACTATAATGTAGTGATTATTGAGATAGAAAGTGAAGAAATAGTTGAAGATGGTGGGTTTTGATAATGGTGGGTTTTGAAGTTACTGGGTTTTGAAGTTACTGGGTTTTGAAAAAGGAAGAAGAAGGAGTTGGATTGACTAAAATATCCTTTCTCTTTATTTTAAAATTTGCCACATGTTATAATCTTATGGCTTCCTATCCTTCCTAGCCAAAATTAACTTCTTATTTGATCTTTTCCTAATATATATTTAAGTATTTAAATATCATGAAATTCAAAATTATGTTCGTTAAAATATTATAAAGAAGGAAGAATGATGATAATAATTTTTTTTATATTTGTGATTTCTAAAATATTATAAAGAAGCAAGAATGATAATAATAATAATTGATTTTATTAGTGATTTCTAAAGTATTTCAAATAATTAATGGGGTTAGATAGTTTGAATGGTATAAATCAATGTTGGAGAGCTCGCTAGTTGCTAGTTGGTCGGTGAGGTAGGGACTAGCGACTACTCGGGATTATTTGAGATTAATCGGGATTAATCCGATCGGGTTTTTTATATGTAATTTTCGGTTTTAAGTATACATATACACATTTTATAGGTAAATATTTTAAGTAGCTAGGTTTTAACTCTTACTCAACTCATTTTTTTAAGTATACAAGATTAATTGTTGGAATTCACATGGTTTGGTTGGAAGCATACCGGAATTTAGAGGTTTTTATCCTTAATTTTTTTATTTATATTAATATTTTTATATATTTATAAATGTCATTTAAGTTAAGTATGTTAAAATTATATTTAAAGGATTAAGTACACTTTAGTTGAATTAACATTTATCCGCTACATAATAAAAATTAATAATCCGCTGAAAAAAAAAATGTTATAAAAATTAACTTAACATGATTTATAAATGCACGTCAATGTTTAAAGTCATATCACGACGATTGTATGTACTAACAGATGACATTATATTTTCTTCAACCGATATAATACATGGTTTTATTCAACGCTTGTAATACATGGTTTTTAGAGATAGTATTTTTTTATTATTAAGTATATATAATATTACATTTATTAAGCTTGTGTATTGCACGGGACTCTAAACTAGAATTTTATATATGATGTTCTAAAAGTTAACACATCTACTTACATTATAGCTGATACTTTAATTATATACTTTTAGCTGACCGACATTTTTATATGTTAAATACCATTATCAGTTTGTAATTTGTTACTTTGGCATTTTAATGAAAATTGATATAAATATAAACTAGTTAAATACCATTATCAGTTTATTATTGAACACTTCCAAGTTCCAGATGAGCAATATTTTCAACCACTGAAGGATGAGGATGTTGATATAAGCAAATTTATGACCCACAATCTGATGGGTTGGCCACAGCATTTAAAGGGTTACATGCAACATTGCCGTGAGGGAAAGGCATTTGCCCATGCAACACATGTTAGCATTTAAACATCTTTAACGACAAATATAAACAAACGAACATGAAGGGATGTTCATGAACGCATTATCGAACGTTTACAAACGTAATTGAACGAATGAGACATATGTTCATATTCATTCATTTAACCAACGTGTTCATGGTTCGGTTTCAAACCGTGAAAACGTCCAAACCGGTCATCGGTTTGGTTTCGCGGTCGGTTTTTTTCTTTAACTTTCGGTCGGTCGGTTTGAAAATTTTCAAACCGTAGCGAACGGTTTGGTTTACGGTTTATACCAAAAACCAACCATATAAAACCTGACCAGACCGTACGACTTTGTTAATTATATTGTTTTAAACTTTATAGATATATATGTGTGTGGAACTATATTGCATTAAAAATTAAAAACAGAATTTAGGGATGAGCTCGGCACCGTCCGGTACTGAACCAGCACCGAAAATCTCTAAAAGTGGGTACCAGTACCGGTACCGAATATACCCGGTTCGGTACCGGTATGGTACCCGTATTTGAGGGTAAAAACCGGTAAATACCGGTACAAAACCGGTACCTTACCAGACTGGTACCAAAAATGCTAAAAGTCGGTACCGAAAAAGTACCCGCTTCGGTGAATTCGGTACCGGTACCGGTTCTGTACCGGTACCGAGAACAATTTGCTCATCCCAACAAAATTAATTCAAATGGGTTGTATGCTTGTATGAAATGAAGGCCTAGTAGATAACTTCAATTTACTAATTCTCGTATTATTTAAACTTCGCATCTATGTTCGCAATTTGCAAATAAGCTGTAGGATTATGATCCTTTTCATATTATTCAAGCTGTAGGATTATAATCCTTTTAGTATTATTCTTGATTTTGTTATGTATTTTGGATTACAATTCATTAATGAGCTACCTATATTTTGACCAATGATATTTGTTTTCGTTTTGTGTTCATGTGTCTAGACATGTATATGTTAATAAATATTAAAATTGTTATTGTACTTAAACCGTGAAATTATACCGGAACCAAACTGTAAGTAACGGTTCGATTTAGTTCGGTTTTATTTTTCTACGGTCCGGTTTTGGTTTTCGATTATCAAAAACCGTTGCTAACGGTTTGGCTTACGGTTTGACTTAAAAACCGTCTAAACCGGACCGCGAACACCCCTACCATGCAACACATGTTAGCATTTAAACATCTTTAATGAACAACATAAACAAACGAACATGAACGGATGTTTACAAACGCATTACTAAACGTATTCATTCATTTAACTAACATAACGGAATTTCTTGTTCATGTTTGTTCATTAATTAAACGAACGAACATAAACGAACTTCCCGTCAAACGTTTCACGAACTGTTCGCTGAACTTTCGATTGGTTTACAGCCCTAGTCAAGAACACAATCGCATTAGGTTATTGAGGAAAGAACAATTACAAATGAGAACTTAATCCCAAATGTTTATGATCAAAACCAAATAAGTGATGAAAATGAATTAAAGTTGGGTGATGCTAAATGTACTCCTCTTTTTCAATTTTTTACTGGCTACACCTCCCCTCTGAAGTTTGTAAATAAAAACAATGAACCCTTGTGTTTTCTACTTTTTTAAAATTGCATAAGAAACTATCCCTATTTTTTATAGGGGTTTATCCACTTCCCATAATTTGAATACTTACTTAAACGTGTTTTTCTTTTACATTAGAACGGCTTCATAACAAAATTCCTGCTGATTGAAAGAAGGAGATTAAGAGAGACCTTGAAAAACGATTTAGTGCAACTTTGATTTTCATCAAAAATCTAATTGATTGAGCGTTCTTGATATGTATTCATCTTTCTCATTAATATAGTTCTTCTTATTTTTTTTTTTTCGATTCAAACTTTACCACAAATCATGTCTGTAGTGGATTTACAAATAAAGATAGCCTTTATAATATTTTTCGATTTGTGCATGAAGACTTCAAGAATTATACATATTATATTTTTCGATATGCGCATGAAGACTTCAACAGTTATATATATTATATCTTCACTGTTTGTTAATATATTATATTCCTTCCTGAAGATACTTGTTTAATGTTTAATATAGAGTATATATTAATTAATATATTATCTTATGTATTATATTATTGTATATGTTAATAATGATGAAATTGGTTGGGCGTACATACTCTTTTTCAATAGTCTTTTTAGTTGACAGAGAAAATTCCATAAATATCGCACAACGAAGGCCATTCATATGGGCCTTCTGATAATTGATGATCGGGTATGGTATTGGACCTGACCCGAGCGGTTGGACATTCTCG
This sequence comes from Helianthus annuus, assembly GCF_002127325.2. Taxonomy (NCBI): domain Eukaryota; kingdom Viridiplantae; phylum Streptophyta; class Magnoliopsida; order Asterales; family Asteraceae; genus Helianthus; species Helianthus annuus. Next base: position 9,327,704 of record NC_035443.2, read on the forward strand.
TTATTTATCGTTTTTATATTAATTATTTATTATTGTTGCTTACTAACCCAACCGCGAGGCCCAACGCGATGTAGTTTACACTACATTAGGCTAGTGACTTGTAGAGATAACCCCTAACTGGGCTGACTCATTGAGGTTAGGGGAGACCCATGTCTCCTATATAAAGAGGTGTTCACCTCATTATTAGGGCATACAAGACATGGAGCCGCCGCACTTTTTATAGCTGGATATAGGGGATTCTTCCTTTGCCGGTCATCTCTACATCCCCACTTTTCTATCTTTTCCATTGCAGATCTAGGTTCAAGAGGAAGAATGGAGAGTTCTCCATCCTCTCAGAAAAAGCAGTCCAACTCACTCTAGCGGTGATTCCGTGTTTCTTCACCCATTAAAGATGAAATTGCTTGGGTGTACATCTTCTTTTCAATAGTCTTTTTAGTCGACAGAGAAAATTCCATAAGGATCGCACAACGAAGTCCATTCATATGGGCCTTCTGATAATTGATGATGGGTTAAATTCCAATGTTTAATGAGTGTAATTTAATGTTTTTATGCATTTATGGATCTGGAACACGTTTACTTTGTGGATGTTTGTGATTTTTAGGTTTGGACATGTTATAGACGTACGTGGGATGTATTCGAATGCAAGTTTGAGGGTTGGAAATGTCAATAAATGAAATATGGCGCAAAACGGAAAAAATCAGGCTTCGGCACAACTTACTCCAACTTACTCATATTTGGGGACAAGGTTTCTGTTAGTAGTTGAGTTTAATCGGTTCTTACCTACGTTTGTAGGCTTCGGCACAACTTACTCCAACTTACTCATATTTGGGGACAGTGTTTGTGTTAGTAGTTGAGTTTAATCGGTTCTTTCCTACGTTTGTATTTGAATTTTGTTATAGTATTTTGGTTAGTGAATCTTTATGTTTACAAGTTTGGATTAAACACTTTTGTGTGCTAAACTTTTGGCTAAATGCACCCCCTTTTTACTAAATGCACCCCCCTTTTCATAAAAAACATTTTAAAACTTTTCAAATTTCACCCTTTAAAAATCCATGACTCAGAGCATTCACATTCTATCCACCAAATCTTGAGAGATGGGTTTTTAAATTATAAAAAGTGGTTTAAGTGGTTGTGAGTGGAGGGGAGAGAAAATGTTACTGTTCATCTGTATATTTGGGGGGACACTGTTCACCCTGTATAATTTTTTAATATATTTTGAAAGTGGTTGTGAGTAGAGGAGAGAGAAAATGTAATATATATTGAAAAAGAGAGAGAGAAAAAGTATTTGTTTTTAGTGGAAACATATTGATATAGAAGTTGTTTTTTAGTGGAATGTATGTATATTTTTAGTGGATTGGATGTGAATGCTCTCACCAAAAGATTTATTAAGATTGAGTGAATTACCTTGAAGGCGTGACGCGGTTTGCAACCCATCAACTGCAAAGTGTTGTGAAGATATATTAAAAATAAAGTATTAAAATTCCATGACTCTTATTTTTTATAACATAAATCCATGACTCTTATTTTTTATAACATCCAGATTCAAAATTGTTTGATTTTTTTTAGACATATTGAACAAGATGTACACAATTAGAAGAGGTTACACCAACCGATATACACCAACCGATATACACCAACCGATTGAAAACCACAATTTTTAGATATATTGAAAATAAAGTCTTAAAAATCCATGACTCGCATTTTTTATAACATCCAGATATACACCAACCGAATATCAAACAAAATCAATTCAATTTCATCGAATCATAATCAAATCAATCCAAACATGCATCTACAAGGTTCTTATCCATAAGTAACAAATGAAGTTTAAAAAAAATTGCAATTAAAGTTTAAGCAACATATTGTATACTTCGGTCTGGATTAGGGTTCATTAGCTCCCTATACCTGTTTATGCGAGATCTGTACATAACTTTCCAATCTGCTGCGACGTCACTTCGGTTCATACTCCAAAGATTGTTGGGTAGAGGCATCGGATAGTCACCTTCTAATTTAACATGGATGAAATGGTTTGTATAAACATGAACAAGCGATACCACTTGATGAGGGCTACAGACTTGGTTGGGACCGAGCAATAGAGGGAAGAAAGTTTGATTCCCGCCGATGCTTAAAAGGTGAACAATCACACAAAATCTATTAGCAATGAGGAGTCCAGTGTGGGGCATTTCCATCCAATGATCACCGGTTGCATATCCCACCACGTTCACACATTAGTATGACTTTAGAATAACCATTTGCCTTTGTTCTTGATCTCTTAGTGACGATAACATAGCCAACATGTCACACCCTCAAAATACCACATAGGGAGTGTCCCTGATAGGCGTGTGACGTACCAATAACGAGCCACCAATTACATTGAACCCATACAAGTTATAATTAAAAATCCCATTACACATAAAAACATCTTCAATAAGTTTAAACGAAAACCAATAAGTTCAGCGGAAGCAAATAGTAAACCAAGTTAAACTGTTTCAAAACCAAAGTATAGTTTCATGAAATCATTCGCATAAATCCTCCCAGTCGACCTATGACCACTCCAGCTACTTCAGACAGCAAGTTCCCAGATCCAAAATACTTAACGACCTGCGAGCATGCAACAAGTGTATCAGACAACGCTGGTGAGTTCATAGTTTTACGAAAACGTTGTTTACCAAGTATGTAGTTAATCCATTGAAGTCAATTCCGAAAGTAATATTGAAAACAATGTTGATAATAACCCGAATACAAGTCGGCTTCTGATTATTTTGCCCTTTCTCCAATGCTCCTATCAAAGCATTGGTCATGACTAGGTCATTAGTTCAACACCCGTTCTCCCAGATACGGGGTGAGGTTGCCAAACCTAAGTAGCGCTACTAACTAATACCATGTTACCTTCCTGGTAACCAACAACACGGAGGGACTTGAAAGGTGATAGGAAGAGTATATTATCCAACATTCCCGTTTTAACCCAAAAGACTTGTCCCTCCCAGGAATACCCACTGACTGTCCCAACCACCGGGACGCATGCTCAAGAGATGAACTCACCTTGGTTTGCTCGGCAGATAATCTTAATTGTCAAACAATTCGGTCAATCACGTCCTATTATTAATGTCACGACTAGTCAGATTCATAATTCAAATATTCATGTATTCGTGTACGTATTTCTAGAAATCAACACACAGCATGATGACATACATATAGTTACTTCATCAAATATTCATATGTTCCTGTGCGTATTTCAATTAACACATGTGGTCCAATCGTATAATTAGATAGCATAATAGAAAGTGTGTGATCTCAAAGTGTAATATAACCAACAAGTCGGTCCTTATGATTTGTGCGGCCCATTACTAGGTGATTTGGCCACTTGATTTGTACAACCCAAAGATATGGGTCCACACATATTATAAGATTAAACAGATGAGACAAAGGTTGTTTTAATATTAACTCCATCATCATATTACCATCTTGCCATCTGAATAAGACAAAAACATGCATCCTTACTTGTGGTGTACCTTATGCATATAGAGTTGTACCACCATTAAAACACATCATATGCATGAAAAATCTATGCCCAGGTTGTGCATTATATTCATACAATCCTCAAACATCATTCTCATTATTAACTATAACTAAACAGATAACCATCATCATCAACATTATCGTTCAAAACAGTGAATCAGAGGTCAGTTTCATCATATCATCGTTCAAACAGTCAACAGATATGAGCATTCGACCGAAATCATTATCCTTACATGAACCAGCCGAACCATTCTTCTACATTATTTAAAAACATGTAAAAGGCATCATCTTTTTATTCTTAAGCTTTTAAATATGCATGACCAGGTTGTACCCTATGCATGTATGGTAGTACTCTTTCAAGAAACCCAGCAAATAAAAGAAACATCATAACCTACTTCATGCAAATCGGCCCATCATGAATATCCTAAATGCCAACCATTCAAAATCGCATAACATATCGACTAATTAAATCACCCATTCGATTACACTTACATGATCTATAGCATCACGTCATGTCTTTTTAATACACACATATACACCTTTGTTGTTAATCAAGATCACATATGACAGTATCATTAATTATGAACTAACAAAATACCTAACATGAATCTACTCACGTATCAACCATCATTATCATGTATAACATAAATCACGTAGCACTCATGAATCACCATACTTAATATACTAACAGTTAACAAGATTTACCCATGATTTGATCTTACTCGACACTTATGTAACTCAACACATAATCACGTAAACGAAGAAAAGAACGATGATACTAGCCAGACGATTAAGACGTGAAGGTATAGGTGGTCAACACACAAGAAGGGGTAGCGATGATCTCCTACTGTTGCCGTTTACGATCAATAAGGGTTTGAAGTGTTTATAAGATACCAAGCAACGATTTCCTAATGCGTGCGTACATGCCTTTAAACCCACGAGTTGGGCTTAGGTGTGCGTGTGCGCTCGGAATGGGCTCCGAGTAGGGTGGGCCGAGGAAAGGGATGTGTGGTCTCCGGCCCATGTCAATGTGTGTGTGTGTTAATCGAGTTCAGCATGAGATGTACACAGACTTTGAGGAAGGAATTGAGAGACAAGTGAAATTAATTAAACCAAATATATGATCACTCATTCACGTGCACAGGAGGTTTTGAGAGGAAATTATCAATCATCCATTATTAACACATATCATTATTCATCACATGCAATTTACTCTTATTTGACCAATCAACAACAATTTCAATTCACACTTCAATTCACGTGAGCTAGTAATATCTCTTGATTCGATTTACTTATTTATATACATCACAAAAATTGACATCATAATTAATCATAATAGTAAACATAACAATTATCAAACACAAACACATTAACCCACTGTTAACCCTATTATCAACAACAAGAACATTAACCAACAATTTATGATAACAGATTATTATAGATTACTACCCTATTATCAAACCTTATTATCAAGCAACCAGTTTACCCTTCTTAATATCAGATATGAACATGATCGGCAACAACCATGTACCGCTACTACCATGTTTACACGACCAAAAGAATCAGATTCGAGACATTGAGAAGTTATACTAACCAGGGCGGGGAAAGACGTGTTCGATCACAACAATCTTCGAAGGGGGGGGGGGGCGATCTCCTGATGTACGTAAGTTTGAGAGAGAGAAAGATGAGGAGTAGGGTTTGATTTATTTGAGTTTGTGATATCAATCCTCATCTAATACGTATACAGACTTGATAAGGAGTTGGACTCAACCCTTGTTTAGCCGAGAACAATGGGCTCAAGTCCACTCACTTGGGCTGCCACATCAATTGACCCACATGAATAAGGTTTGGGCTTTAATAATACTTGTTGATGGCTTGGGCTTGTAAATCTGTGGCCCAGATTCTACGGGCTTGACTACTCAAATGGGCCGAAGTATATTAAGAGTAACAAGAGTGCGTGTACGTGCAACCCTAAGTTGCGTTTACGTTTAATAGGTTTAACACAAAACATTTAACGTGCCCAACACAAGCAATGCACAATGACAGAAATAATGAGGGTTTAGAATCGCTAAGTTAAACGACACTAACCGTGAAAGTACGGGTTGTCACATCATCCCCAACTTGAAAGAAATTTCGTCCCGAAATTTAGCAAACGGTCACTGAGGAAGCTAGTTTTGTTAAGCGTTTTCGCGGGGTGTCACATCATCCCCAACTTGAAAGAATTTTCGTCCCGAAAATTGATCGGTGGAAATCATGGTATGGTTGTTAGCGTTTCGTTATATCAGTTGTCAATAAAAGAAACAGGGAATTAATGAGGTTCGTACGAGGAATCGAGCGAAACAGGGGTCCATTAAACATCCGAAGGATTTGGCCATCAAATTTGTTGTCTAGCAATAATTTCCAATAGTGGTGCATGGCGGCATGGCACAACAGGGAGGTTCGTTACATTGCGGTCGCGCGAGCGTATCATTCATCTGAAGCAGAGTTTGGTGGGTAAAGATTAGTGTTGCAAAACGACAAACGTGTGTAACTGGGACTCTGAATTAAGCCATCATGGTATATTGCTGTATCATCGGTACTCTCGGATAGAAGTGATGCTCCGCGTGTTGTAGGGTTGGGTTTCAAAAGCTGAAAAGACGTTTCCCCGATTTTATTTCTCAGGAATTCACAGCTCCCCACTATGCTAAGGAGGTTGAAGTTGCGAAACCTTCGAAAATCCTATGATGAAGCTGTGATAGTATCCAGCGAATCCAAGGGATTGCCGTACCCCAGAAGGAAATCGGGATTTGCATAACGACTACATCAAAACTTACAAGAATATAAGGAAGTAGGTCAATGTCGAACATTTGACCCACGAGATCAAGTTTACAACCAAAAGAACATGTGAAGCTTCTATCGATTTACTATCAGTTAATTCTACGACATGCTTATTTACAAGGAAGGGGAGAGTCAGTCCTAATTGATGACTGAACCCCAAGGCACATAACTCCAATCGAAACAAGAGTCAAATAGAACAGAAGCAGAAAAAGATCATTCAAAGAAGACGTACCGGTCTCAACATTGCCTTCACTGCGAGTCTCCCCCAGCGCCAATAGTATATACTCCTCCACGTGCTCCGTTCCCACCATTGTTCCCATTGTTGCCGCTCCCAGTATTGTTGTTGTTGCCAGCATTCTGATTAAGCTGAGGGCAATCCCTCTTAAAATGACCCTCATCACCACACTGAAAGCACCCCTTTTGATTTCCCCGATTCTGTTGGGGCTGCTGCCTCTCCTGCTGCTGTGGCTGCTGCTGCGGCGGCTTTGGGAGCCAGACCCTACAATCTTTGGCCATATGGCCCACCTTGTTGCACCTATGACACACTCGGGTGCACGGTCCGCGATGGTGAAACATACACTTATCACACTTTGGTAACTTTCCCGCGTAAGAACCCTGATTTGAATTGTTGCTCTGATTCTGGTTCACAGAGGATGTCTGGCTGAAACTACGGTGGGTGCTGTTGTCTGCCCTTTTCTGAGATTGGCTGGCACTGGTTGTTTTGTCAGTATCGTTCCATTTTCGCTTGTGATCACTAGCAGGTGTGGCAGCTGTAGCAGTCGAGGTAGTAGCAGAAACACGTGGCGGCAAGCTGCCACGTTCGACCTCTTGGTCGGTAATCTTATGTGCTAGACGCACGATACGGGGCAGATTGTCTAAGTTTGCAGCAGTAACGTACCCCTTAACAGCTGGTGCTAAACCCTTGAGATACAACTCAATTCGCCTAGATGGGGGTCGAGACATGTTAGGGCACAAGGTTGCCAAATCATTAGACCTCCTAGTGTATGCTTCAATCTCAGATCCCTCCATTTTTAGATTGTAGAACTCGTTCTCTAGTTTCTGAATCTCATCACGAGGACAATACTCCTCTCGCATCAACTCCTTGAAATCATCCCAGGTAGTTGCATTCGCCATCTCAATACCCAGCATTTGCACTTGGGCATTCCACCAGGTTAAGGCACCATCCTCCAAAGTGCCTGTAGCATACTTCACACGGTCCCCCACGGGACAGTTGCACATAGCAAATACCGATTCAGCCTTCTCGAACCAACGTAAGAGTCCCACAGCCCCTTCAGTCCCACTGAAGGTCTGTGGCTTACAATCCATGAACATCTTGTACGTACAAGCAGGTGGAGCAGGTGGATTGTTCTGATTCGCGGGTTGACCTAAAACGAAGGAAGTAAGACGCACAGGTAAGGTTCGAGTATATGACACAAGGATAGAAAGTAATTGGCACGTATCGTACCAGCCTGGTAAGCCGCTAGGGCTTCAGCTACACGAGTGTTGATCAAGTCGGTTAATTCGGCCTGGGTCATAGCAATGTGACCACGTCCACCACCTCGGCCTCCTCCACGTCCACTCATGGTTCTATATAAGAGAAGGGAACGATCTTAAGGGTCGAAATGAGGTAAAAGTCGAGTATCACGTTGAAACCTACAATCTACCAAGTTTACACACAATAGGGCAGAACCCTTCCCACGCTCGTTAAGCCTCACTGGGACTTGCATGCACCTCGCGTTATTATTATGTGTGCACCCATAATAATAAGGCGATTTGCATGCTTATCTCAGTGCCTCTTAACTTGCGCTAAAAGGTTCCCCACATTCAATGTAACACCCCGTGTTTTCCAAAGTCAAAGTCAAAGTCAAGTGTTGACTGTTATTGGAATTAAAGATTAATAAAGATTAATTTCATTTTAGTTTCATTTTGATTTTCGTATTATTTGGAGTAAGTGTTGTATAATTAAACTAACCGACCGATAATCGAACTGTGAATCAACGACCGACTGTGAATGATAGGAAGTAACAACGCAATAAAGCTAATCAATCGATAATCTAGCTAATCAAATCAATCATCGAACTCAAGTGTGGGGAATTTTAGTACTTTTTATACGTGTGTGTGTGCCTTATGTGTTATTTGTGCATGTTTACTTTTATGTTAAAGTGTGTGGTGAATCAATCAAACCAATCAAGACTCGAAGGTGAATCAAACTCAATCAAAACCGACTTTGGAAACAAGTTGTAAGGATGCTTGTATGTTAGATATAGTAGTTGGGACTAAAAGTAATTTGATTAGGAATTCTATCATCCTCAAATTATCATTCATCGAACTAGAAATATCGAAAATCGTCGCGAAACCCTCAAAATCAGGCAAGCCGTTCGAACAGGGCAACCTGATCGAACAGGCTAGCCGATCGAACAGGGCAACCTGATCGAACAGGCTAGCCGATCGAACAGGGCTGTTCGATCGGACAGCTGCTCGATCAGGAATGCTGTTCGATCAGCTGACCTTTCCTCTTTTGGAAGCCTATAAATAGGGCTGTCTTTGTCAACCTTTCCACTTTTGGAAAAGCTCTGACCGACCAGCCACTTTTTCTCACTAAATCCAAGATTTCTCTCAAACCGGTAAGTATTTCACTCCAATCTCTGTACGTTTTTGTTCATTAATCGATTCTCCATCTTTCTATCTTTCAAAATCTGATTTTCATCCATGAAATCACCAAGATCTAGGTGTTCTTGAGTGATGTCATCATGGTGTTCTTGGTGTTCATCAAGAACATCATGTTTTTGACTTCATTCAGCCATGAATAAGCTAGATCTAACCGATTTCCACATTAATAACCTAAAATCTTCCAAGGATCTTAACATTTCACGGTGGAAAAGGATTGGAAGATGGGTTTTCATCTATCAACTCTTTTACACTCAAGCCGGTGAAAACGAGCTTGAACCGATTCATAAATCAATCTAAACAAACACAGAGTTCAAGATTCGGGTTCTACCGAGAGATGTACCGATTCCGGGTTAAACGTTAAGCTTAGGTTCCAAACCGTCTCTGACCGGGTTTGGGTGATTCCTGCTCGAGTCAGTAGACTAAGTAAGAACTTCAGTTTCGTGGTTCAACTCGTAGTCAAAATATCTCCAAATCACACCAAGTAACGGGAATAACCAAGTGTTAGGTGATAAGTTAACCAAATCGAGAAGCTGGCCGAACGGCTAGGCTGTTCGATCGAACAGCCCAACCGAACGACTATGCCAACCGATCGGTTAGGCTAACCGATCGACTAGCACTTAGACCCACCAACTCACGAAAGTGTAGTATTGACGAGGTACTGTTCGATCGACTACGCCACTCGATTGTAATCATTACTGCTCGGATCATGAGATACTATACTTTAAAAACACTTAGACTTTTCAAAGCATTGGAATGTCACCCGATCGGACATACCAACCGATCGAGTGACATACTCGAAATCAACAAAGTGCTAACCGATCGGTTGGGCTAACCGGTCGAACAGCAGTTCGATCGACCAACTTGAAAGGTAGTACAAACCATCATACACAAACACCTCCTTCACATCAAAGGAAGAAACAATCCACTTGAAGGAACCAGCCGATCGAGCCAGCCAGCCGATCGAATGGATGTTCGAACGGACTTTCAAACCAATCGAACAGCCCACTCGATCGAACTGCTGTCCGATCGATTGGTCTATCCGATCCAGTTTCCTTTGTTTACCTTTTTCCGCGTTACTCATCGTTGTGTTATCAAACTATTCAGGCTAACCTATTCTCAGTGCTCCCTTCAATCCACAATCAATCACTGTGAGTATACTCGATCCCTTTTTGCTTTCAGCACTTTTGGGTGTTACATACGTAAACTATCAAAATCACAATCAACACAAACTATTTGAACGCTAACCGATTTGCATGTGCTACTTGACTAAATGATTGCTGTTTATTATGTTTACACGTGGAGTGCTATCTACCTGCTTTAGCAACATAGTACTATAGTTTGGACTCAGCACCCGTTCACACGGGGGTTGCTAAGGACAATTACTTGCATGGATTACGGTGGTAATCATGTATTGCGAACTGTCTCGGACAGTCAACCCGCAGTCGTTGGTATCAATGGTCCCATGTTGATAATTTACATGCATCGTTTTCCCTTGTGTACGTGTTTGGTTATGCGTAAACTATTCGAACTCTATATGCTATATCAAACTTGTGTACTCACCTTTACATTATATGTATTGACTTTTATTTTAACGTATGTGACAGGTGTTTAAGCTACTAGCGTGCTAGGGAAGCGAGGCAATAATAAACTTCTAGGAGCCTGTGACCTTAGGACAGTGTCCACGTACCTGTTCCAGGGCCATAATTATCTGTAGATCTTGCACTGGCACCTGTAGTCAGTAAGATCCACAGTAGTCGTCTAGAGGTCTTAAAACAATATTTACATTTGGTCTGTAATAATTAAGAATTTGAGTTGTCGGAACAGTTCCCATATTGTTTGGTTGATTTCTATGATAACTTGTTATTATTTGGGACACGGTATGGGACGTGTTATATAACTGAATTGTATGATAGTTGTTGTGGAAACTTCTGAACAATCTGTTTCGCTCAGTGCCGCGCCCCGATGATTCCGCCATCGGTTGGGGTGTGACATTCAAATAGCAACAAAAGGTTTTACAGGATCAAGAATCACAATAGTCAAAGGGTTGTGTCACACTAACAGTTCAAATAACAGGAGTTGGTAATATAAGGGCTCATGCTGTTGTGCCAAGTGTGTATTCACGTGCAATGTCATACGTAAGTGTACACTAGATATACTATGCAATCGTAAATGAGAAACGAACCTTGCAGTCTGGAGCTGAGTGTCATGGTCGATTTCGGTACGGTTCGGTTATAGTCTGGTTTTATGAAAACGTTTTAAAACCAAGTTCACTATAACCAATGGCTCTGATACCAAACTGTCACACCCTCAAAATACCACCTAGGGAGTGTCCCTGATAGGCGTGTGACGTACCAATAACGAGCCACCAATTACATTGAACCCATACAAGTTATAATTAAAAATCCCATTACACATAAAAACATCTTCAATAAGTTTAAACGAAAACCAATAAGTTCAGCGGAAGCAAATAGTAAACCAAGTTAAACTGTTTCAAAACCAAAGTATAGTTTCATGAAATCATTCGCATAAATCCTCCCAGTCGACCTATGACCACTCCAGCTACTTCAGACAGCAAGTTCCCAGATCCAAAATACTTAACGACCTGCGAGCATGCAACAAGTGTATCAGACAACGCTGGTGAGTTCATAGTTTTACGAAAACGTTGTTTACCAAGTATGTAGTTAATCCATTGAAGTCAATTCCGAAAGTAATATTGAAAACAATGTTGATAATAACCCGAATACAAGTCGGCTTCTGATTATTTTGCCCTTTCTCCAATGCTCCTATCAAAGCATTGGTCATGACTAGGTCATTAGTTCAACACCCGTTCTCCCAGATACGGGGTGAGGTTGCCAAACCTAAGTAGCGCTACTAACTAATACCATGTTACCTTCCTGGTAACCAACAACACGGAGGGACTTGAAAGGTGATAGGAAGAGTATATTATCCAACATTCCCGTTTTAACCCAAAAGACTTGTCCCTCCCAGGAATACCCACTGACTGTCCCAACCACCGGGACGCATGCTCAAGAGATGAACTCACCTTGGTTTGCTCGGCAGATAATCTTAATTGTCAAACAATTCGGTCAATCACGTCCTATTATTAATGTCACGACTAGTCAGATTCATAATTCAAATATTCATGTATTCGTGTACGTATTTCTAGAAATCAACACACAGCATGATGACATACATATAGTTACTTCATCAAATATTCATATGTTCCTGTGCGTATTTCAATTAACACATGTGGTCCAATCGTATAATTAGATAGCATAATAGAAAGTGTGTGATCTCAAAGTGTAATATAACCAACAAGTCGGTCCTTATGATTTGTGCGGCCCATTACTAGGTGATTTGGCCACTTGATTTGTACAACCCAAAGATATGGGTCCACACATATTATAAGATTAAACAGATGAGACAAAGGTTGTTTTAATATTAACTCCATCATCATATTACCATCTTGCCATCTGAATAAGACAAAAACATGCATCCTTACTTGTGGTGTACCTTATGCATATAGAGTTGTACCACCATTAAAACACATCATATGCATGAAAAATCTATGCCCAGGTTGTGCATTATATTCATACAATCCTCAAACATCATTCTCATTATTAACTATAACTAAACAGATAACCATCATCATCAACATTATCGTTCAAAACAGTGAATCAGAGGTCAGTTTCATCATATCATCGTTCAAACAGTCAACAGATATGAGCATTCGACCGAAATCATTATCCTTACATGAACCAGCCGAACCATTCTTCTACATTATTTAAAAACATGTAAAAGGCATCATCTTTTTATTCTTAAGCTTTTAAATATGCATGACCAGGTTGTACCCTATGCATGTATGGTAGTACTCTTTCAAGAAACCCAGCAAATAAAAGAAACATCATAACCTACTTCATGCAAATCGGCCCATCATGAATATCCTAAATGCCAACCATTCAAAATCGCATAACATATCGACTAATTAAATCACCCATTCGATTACACTTACATGATCTATAGCATCACGTCATGTCTTTTTAATACACACATATACACCTTTGTTGTTAATCAAGATCACATATGACAGTATCATTAATTATGAACTAACAAAATACCTAACATGAATCTACTCACGTATCAACCATCATTATCATGTATAACATAAATCACGTAGCACTCATGAATCACCATACTTAATATACTAACAGTTAACAAGATTTACCCATGATTTGATCTTACTCGACACTTATGTAACTCAACACATAATCACGTAAACGAAGAAAAGAACGATGATACTAGCCAGACGATTAAGACGTGAAGGTATAGGTGGTCAACACACAAGAAGGGGTAGCGATGATCTCCTACTGTTGCCGTTTACGATCAATAAGGGTTTGAAGTGTTTATAAGATACCAAGCAACGATTTCCTAATGCGTGCGTACATGCCTTTAAACCCACGAGTTGGGCTTAGGTGTGCGTGTGCGCTCGGAATGGGCTCCGAGTAGGGTGGGCCGAGGAAAGGGATGTGTGGTCTCCGGCCCATGTCAATGTGTGTGTGTGTTAATCGAGTTCAGCATGAGATGTACACAGACTTTGAGGAAGGAATTGAGAGACAAGTGAAATTAATTAAACCAAATATATGATCACTCATTCACGTGCACAGGAGGTTTTGAGAGGAAATTATCAATCATCCATTATTAACACATATCATTATTCATCACATGCAATTTACTCTTATTTGACCAATCAACAACAATTTCAATTCACACTTCAATTCACGTGAGCTAGTAATATCTCTTGATTCGATTTACTTATTTATATACATCACAAAAATTGACATCATAATTAATCATAATAGTAAACATAACAATTATCAAACACAAACACATTAACCCACTGTTAACCCTATTATCAACAACAAGAACATTAACCAACAATTTATGATAACAGATTATTATAGATTACTACCCTATTATCAAACCTTATTATCAAGCAACCAGTTTACCCTTCTTAATATCAGATATGAACATGATCGGCAACAACCATGTACCGCTACTACCATGTTTACACGACCAAAAGAATCAGATTCGAGACATTGAGAAGTTATACTAACCAGGGCGGGGAAAGACGTGTTCGATCACAACAATCTTCGAAGGGGGGGGGGGGGCGATCTCCTGATGTACGTAAGTTTGAGAGAGAGAAAGATGAGGAGTAGGGTTTGATTTATTTGAGTTTGTGATATCAATCCTCATCTAATACGTATACAGACTTGATAAGGAGTTGGACTCAACCCTTGTTTAGCCGAGAACAATGGGCTCAAGTCCACTCACTTGGGCTGCCACATCAATTGACCCACATGAATAAGGTTTGGGCTTTAATAATACTTGTTGATGGCTTGGGCTTGTAAATCTGTGGCCCAGATTCTACGGGCTTGACTACTCAAATGGGCCGAAGTATATTAAGAGTAACAAGAGTGCGTGTACGTGCAACCCTAAGTTGCGTTTACGTTTAATAGGTTTAACACAAAACATTTAACGTGCCCAACACAAGCAATGCACAATGACAGAAATAATGAGGGTTTAGAATCGCTAAGTTAAACGACACTAACCGTGAAAGTACGGGTTGTCACACAACATCGCGTGCGGTGTTTTGAACCCATTCCATCATCTCTTCACGAGATTTGAACTCCTAAAATAAACTAGTATTAGATTTTTGACATGACTACAGACATTATCAATACAAGCTTATAATCATAGCTTCATCCTTCAAATAAAAATTATACCTGATCGGTAGAAAATACAGACATCTTTTTGTATAACTCTTGATGTCGAACTGTGATAAACCGTCATAACTAATATCAGAGGCATAAACTCGAAAACAATTATTAACATATCTATTATATATAATAAATGTGTTAATTTTTGCTGATGTGTCAAGCTAGGAGGCCTCTAAATTTTGCTTTTTGGCGGGAAAACTTTTGTGTCCGCTTTTTTGTTAAATGGATCCCGAAATATCCATTTTTTCGACCCGCTATAAAAACATTCTAAACACCCTTCTTCCCCACCACACAAACCCTAATTTCATTTTCAATTATCTCTGCCGTTCTTCTCTACCTCTCTTTCTGCCCTGAATCACCCATTCGTTTCTCTAATCCATATCTCCTACATCTTCTTATCGCTTCTACTTCAGCAATTCTACCTCATCCATACCTAAATCTATTTTCTTTGGATCTTCTTCTCTTTGTAATCAGGTACCCGTCGAACTATATTTTGGATTTTATATGAGTATTTGTTTTTCTGTAAGTTTAAGATCATCTGATGTTTGACAGAACTATAGATTCTGGTTTTTTTTTTTTTTTTTTTTTTTTTTTTGTAACTGGGTTTTCTTTATGATTTGTTCTGGTTTTGATTTTTATCAGTTTAATGTTCCTCCTCTTCTCTTCTGATTCAAGCTTCAAGAATCAGGTAAGAAATCTTCTTTTGCTAATTGTTAATCCTATTGTTCATCTGTTCGACGTTATATCTTTCTTTCCGTCTTTCTTTTTTCTCTTAAACCCTAGGTCGTCTCTAGAATTCCAGCCGTCACTATCATATGGATTTCTCATCTCTCTGTCGATTAAACTTTTGAATCAGGTTCGTAGATTTGCGACCTATTTCACAAATTTCAGATTTTTTTTGTTTCCAGTTTATAGCTTATTCGATCTGTTCTATTTAATTGGTTACTGAAATTGTTTAATTAGTTTGTTGTTAAAGGATGGAGTCTATATATAGAACAATGATTCACACATATGTTCTATTCGATTAGCCTTTGTTATGACAATTTTGTATTTTGATTTGATTTTGTTTAACTAATTTTATTTGATTTTCTATTAGATTTGGAAATTATTAGATAAAGACATGATAGAGGTCGTGTTCTTTCCTGGTGTGAATGGAATTTCCATCTTACAGGTTCTTTTTCATGTTTTGATCATTTATTTTTAAATATTAATACAAATTTCAACATATGTCTTGTAAAGGGAGGGACTATGTTGTGGGAGTTCTGGTTGAATCTAAGTATATATGTATGGGAGGTTGAATGAATGGTCAAAGATGTATGGGAGTTCTTCAAGCCTTGTGACTATTTGGCTATGAGCACTTCACTTGGGTCTGCTTCGGTTACAATTTCTTTAATCATTTTCTTTTCACATTATTCCCAAACTTATGCTTTTTGAAAATATGGTATGATTGGTTTGGTTTGGTTTGCTGAGTGCACCGTTGGATCAATCAAAGGTGCGATTATAAGATCAATAAAGTCTTGTGTTTGCAGATTGTACCGTTGGATCAATCAAAGTTGCGGTTATGAGATCAATGAAGATGTTGCTAAGGTATAATTTCTTCAATTTCTGAGGCAATTATTACAAGTTTTCTCCTATAATCAGCAATTTATTGTCAAATTTGGAGCCGCATAACCATAGTTGGATCTATACTGATATACTTAGTAAAGTTAGCTTACTATGGGTGATAGACTTATTTCCAAGCATACCTGGGAGTATTTTCGGTTATTTATTGATAGACTTAGTAAAGTTAGTTTACTATGTATAACAATAGCTGGATGTATACTGATATACTTTTTTTCCTCTTTGATGTAATATATAGTTTATATAAATTATTTCTTTTCCTCGAAAATTAATTGTCATTTCTGGGACTATTTACTTTGTTATCTTTTACTATGAAATAGAGACTCATTCAACCAAAGTTGTACTGGGATAGTGTATTTCCTTATCAACATAGAAGATTCGTGAGTAGTAGTAATAACATTTAACTGACCAGACTAGCATATTGATCATTAACAAACACAATACTACTATTCGTAAACGATCGTACATAACAATGATTTGAATAGGCTACTACAATTGAGATTGATTCTTTGATTACAAATAACATTTTTGTTATTTTTTTGCACACCCGACCATCTAGGTTCTTATAACTATAGAACTAATAAAAAGCTTCTAGGGCGTGTTAGGATATTTGATCGACATTGCAATTTGATACTGGAAAACATCAGAGAGAAGTGGACTCAGGTTGAGAGAAATGTGAACTGAGGTTGGTTCTATCAAGAAAATAACTTAAGTGGCAGTTCTTTTGTTTCATTTTTTATGACACATTATTCATTTTCTATTATTTTGAGATTTTTTTTTCAGTTGCCCAAGGAAAGAAAAAAATCTCTTGTAGCTAACACAAATAGATTTATCTGCAAGATTTTTCTTACATGTTTCGATCATAGTTTGCATGACTTATTACTTTCATAGTTACGCGACCTATTACAATGTTCTTGCTAAGGTATGCATGTTGGGCTATTAAAGTACATCCCCGTGCACTTTAAAGGCGTATAAACTATATGGATTTAAGAGGGGGAAGAGGTCTGAACATGATAATAAGAACATAATAAAAAAATCTTACTTTTAACATGAGTAAGGTTACGTGGTACAAAAAAATTTGATTAAATATGCAGCAAGCCAGCAAGGGGCCAATGTCAATGCACTGGATCTTACTGGCCAACAACCCCATTTTAAGCTAATCTTATAGGTTGTCAACTGAATATAAGTTTCCGCCCACGTTTTAAAATCCGAGGTAATATTTTGTTTGGGTTTCACTTTATTTTTAATACTTCGTACTTAAATAACAATTTCTTAAAATGAGAATGGGCCGAGAGTCGCCTAAAGTGTGTTTTTAATACTTGTAGTCTCTTAAATAACTATATTCAAAGAATTATATTAGTATTGTTCACAATTAGTAGGGTCCTTTCACATGTACATACATCAAAGAGGCGTTGGGTTCTTTTTTACTTGACTTTAGCATGATGCTAAAACATGCTCTAAGACCTTGGTTCTATACAAATTTGTTTCATGCATATATATGTTGGTGTGTGAGATTTTCTGAGTAGCAACTAGCAAGTAATCTCTTCTTTTTATCCCTTTTTTTTACTTATATGTTGTAAATTAGTCGTGTTCTAACTATTTAACTTTATCATGGATTAACAGGTGCAAGATCGAGGGAAGACAAGTTTAAAAGAAAACGTCGCCAAAGCAGATTTCGCTTTCTCTATCCACCAACCATGATTTTGTTTGGATTTCTTGGATTGCAGGTACCTTTTTTTTTCTTAAAATCTTATTAGGGCTTTTGTATGTAAATATGTTAAAATTTTAGTCCATCAATCTTGCACCTTTTAATATTTATTATATTGATAGGTGAATTTTTTTTTCTTTAGTTCAAACAATGTGTGAATGACCACTAATTCACACCTTAGCTACATGGATACCTATAGCTAGGTAACTGGATTTTTTTTTTTCAATTGGGTTCAACATTTGATAGGATTTTGTATTGGATTTCTTCGGTTGGTTCCATGTAGCATAGATACATTGCTATTACTAACAATTTTTCTTACATTTTCAGGGACTGAATCTAAATCAAAGAGAGATTATTACCGCCAGATAGATCTGAAGGTATGAGTTCTTTTAACATTTAAGTGTATTGCATTTATGATAACAGTTGTGGACAAATAACTGTTACTATTACTATTGTCTATTAAATATGTTTATGATTGTTAATTGGATTTGTATGTGATATATTTGATTTTATGTGTTAGGTTATTAGTGTGTAAGGTGTGGTTTTAGGTTATTAGTGGTTGAATAATGGTTGTTATTGATATGCTAAAGTTTTATGATGTGTTATGTAAAAGCTATTAGGATTGGAACTGATTTAACACACACACGTGAACGTAAATGAAAGTAAAACTGTTTCTTTTGAAGCTTCAATATTTTTAGAATTATTTTAATAATGATATGTTTGAAATTCATTTTTTGAGATTGTTTTTCATGTTTTAATGGGGATACTATTTATTTAAGTTTGTTAGATGATAGGTAATTAGTTTTAAAATTAAAACCTAAGAAAGAGGCCTAAGTTGTGTGATAGAAACCTCACCACCTCAAATCATAATGGGTTGAATCTGTTTGGGCCGAATTGGAGAAGCCCAGAACGTGGATCAGAAATTTTAAAGGATTTGACAAATAATCTAACTAACCCAGATAACCCAGTCAATTAGAAGTTAGCGACATGAGAAACCGTATTAGTGGGGATGGTTGTTAAGTGGGGTAATCAGTTAGACAAGGTTTTATTTAATATACGTTGTTAGATTAGGGTGGCGATGTTTTATTATCAAACTGGGGTTCTTTCCTAAACATTGGAGATCAAGCCTATATTGGCGCTAATTGTAACCGTTCTTTCAGAAATCAAAGCTTTCAATTTCCGATTTTTATCACTGTGTTCTTTTAAAATCAACTTTTAAGTTTAATTTGTATTTGTGATGGTTTATTAAATCTATGGATCGGCGGATCGACAACCGCAAAGGCAGCGCTGTTACACTCATGAAGACGCTTCTCAAAGAACCTATATTCCCAATCTGCCCTTTGACTATTAATTCCAAGTTCCCACTATGGAAGCGATGGTATGTGTATTTTTATTTTTTTATTTATATATTTTGTTTTTAAATGATAGACAATCTATTATATGCTGTTAGATCTGAGTGTGCTTCCAAACTGAAGGAAAAGAAAAGACTAAGTGTTCTTAAATAAGAAAAAACTTGATGGAAATATATGTAACCCATGCATTTTTTAAAAGCCTAAAATGGAAAACCGGCATTTTAACTTTGACAAACCGTAGCCTTACTGGGTACCATGGCCTAGCAATCCTATTCAACCTTCCTAGGACTTTTTCTAAGTATAAACAGGTAATTTCGATGTAAGTTAAAAAATATAAGATTTGCTACCTTTATAAGTGTAAACATGTGATTTCGATGTAACTTAATGTTTTTTACCTGCATGAAAACTTTTCGGATTGAATCCGCCATGAGGATTCAATCTCTTTTATTTGGTACACACATCATTCTTTAGTAGTATATATTTTGTGAAATACTTACATTATGGACTGCTTCAATGGATACACCATCTCTAGACACCTGAACGTACAAAGAAAAAACATAATAGTGTATGTGTGTGTGTTGATGAGCTAACAATAGGGGACCACCCAACAAACCAGCGGTTATGCATGGACGATGAACCCGACGACAGTGTAACGACACTAAATACGAAGGAAGTGTTATAAATGAGTGATCGTTTATGTATCTAACTTTACAAAGGTCGATGGAAATATTTAATCATCACTATTATGATACGGGTTCCATCAAGTGCAGGCTACCAATGATACGCGTAACACTTAGGAGGCAACAGTCTATCAACAGATCGTGCAATGACTGCAATGCATGAATACTTGATTCATTTGCTTCGGAATCTGGACACTGTGAAATGTGAATTGTAGACAAGTAAAGTCCTCTTCACTTCTAATTTAGTGGTGGCGAAAAGGATAAATATAATGGGTCGAAAATGATTGGTTTTGTACGGTTTGGGTTACCAACATTGTTTCTATTTTTTTAATACATTATTACTGTGCCAAATATGATTTAAGTTGAACTTCATCATTTATGACTAAGTTTTGGCTAACATAATTCAGTAGTTTATGCAATAATGTTACACTTTTGGTGACCTTTTTAGACCCATGTACTTTTAAACTCTTTCTCTTTCTAATTTATTTGTTTGACCTGTTTTATGGCATGAGGTTTCAAGTTGCACAACTAGAAATTTGATGAAACTTGCCATAAATTAACATGGCAGTAAGATAATTTCCCAAATAATAAAGTAATGTGGAGAAAGGTTATATGGGGTCTACATCATAGCTTTAGAACCTGGAACTTCATTCCTATTAAATTCAGAGACACGTGCCCGTGGAAACGATTTGCTCATCCCTAGCTCTTAGTGTCCTAATCTGTTTAACCACAAGTGAAATTATCACATGAGATAAAAAAGTGACCATTATTTTGTAAAGACCTAGGAAGAATTCAAGATTCTATAAAGTAACGGGTCAACTTTGGTTTTTTAACTGAGTGTACGTTTAATAATGGTCAATTTCGACGTCTTACAGCATTCACAATCAAATATCTTATTCCATCTTTATAATTACACTAAAAACACTACCTTTTCTATCTTCTTTTTAATTAAATAATATTTTTTTATTATAGTTTTTGTATTACCTTTTTCTCTCTTCCACTTACAACCAGTTTTAGAAAATATTAAAAAATTATAAAAAATTATAGAGGTAGACAGTACTGATGAACAATAATATTTTATGTTTTTTTCTCTTCTTCGCTCACAACAATTTACCATCACTCTCACAAATATAGAGGCTACACTCACATACATATAGAGGGTCCATTGTGAATGCTATTATATAAAATGTCTAAAATGGACAATTTCATGTCTTGGACCCTAATATTTAAGTTATCTTGGTTTGAAATAAATTTTCGTAAATTGTATTGACTCCTTCATTGTGTCTTATATTGATTACTTTATTATGTTCAAGTGGGTATGCTAAGTAATTATACCAGTTGTTTAAATAGCCACATGTTATTTATTTTAAAATCAAAAGTTATATTCTCAAACAGGAAACCAATAATATTATATCATAATTTATATAGGATTATCAGTTAATGTCCTCACAAATTTTAAAAAAATAATCCATTATATTTAAAAATATACATAATTAATAACTAATAAAATAAAACAACCAGTGGGTACCATGGGTTATAACCTATTCTTTTATAAATGTTAATGTTGATTTTTTATATATTTTGTATTTATAATTATAATTTAAAAATCAATTAAGTCATTATAAGTTAGTTAACCGTAACATTGGTTTGTTAATGGAATTTTGATTTCATTTTTATGAATTGATTTATTAATTAATCAATTCTCTAACAAACTGGCCATCTATTAATTAATAATTCAATAATTCGAAAAGTATGTTTTGTAAAAGTCACTGAAATATTTGTCTAAATTAAAGGCTACATCTAACATTATGTTTGCAATCGACTTATTTGTATGTAAATAATTCAAAATATAAAAATCACATGTTTATATTATTGCTAAGATATAGATGGTTCAACATTTTGAAAAAAGGGAAATATTTGCAATAACTTTGAACAAATATTTCAATGGATTAATTGATTCTATTAAATGGTAATCACCATTTAAATCGATGGATATGGGCTAAATTGAATTTATGTTTCAAGCCCATTTTCATTTTACTTTTATAAATTAGGTTATTAATCTATATGTTATACTCAGTAATACATTTATATGTTTCATTCGTTCATACAATGTTTTATATTCCTTTTGAAATGCTACTCTTTGAGATTTTAACCAACCTAAATGCTATATCAATTCATCGATTCAAATGTGTATCCAGAGAATGGAGAGACGGGCTATCATCCTTTCATCTTGGTCTGAATCATTCTACAAATGTAGAAAAATATCTGGTAATATTTTGAAAATTATATGGTAATTGTTACCATTGATAAATTGCATTGTTTGCATATATTATTATATACGTTTCACATTGAATCATTGTATAAATATCCTCACAAATTGTATAAAAAAACCCTTATAATAAAATTAATAAAATATTAAATATCCTTAAAATAGAGCGACCCGTGGGTACCACGGGTCATAACCTAGTACAATAATATAATACATAAGATAATATATTAATTAATATATACTCTATATTAAACATTAAACAAGTATGTCCAGGAAGGAATATAATATATTAACAAACAGTAGAGATATAATATGTATAACTGTTGAAGTCTTCATGCGCATATCGAAAAATATAATATGTATAACTCTTGAAGTCTTCATGGGATATCTTTATTTGTAAATCCACCACAGACATGATTTATGGTAAAGTTTGAATCGAAAAAAAAAATAAGAAGAACTATATTAATGAAAAGATGAATACATATCAAGAACGCTCAATCAATTAGATTTTTGATGAAAATCAAAGTTGCACTAAATCGTTTTTCAAGGTCTCTCTTAATCTCCTTCTTTCAATCAGCAGGAATTTTGTTATGAAGCCGTTCTAATGTAAAAGAAAAACACGTTTAAGTAAGTATTCAAATTATGGGAAGTGGATAAACCCCTATAAAAAATAGGGATAGTTTCTTATGCAATTTTAAAAAAGTAGAAAACACAAGGGTTCATTGTTTTTATTTACAAACTTCAGAGGGGAGGTGTAGCCAGTAAAAAATTGAAAAAGGGGGGTACATTTAGCATCACCCCTTTTAAAAATCCTATATTAGAACCAAACCCTTTAATGTAGATTTGAAATTGGATTTTAAAGCTATTTGTTGTCATTCCTTTTTTGGTATGAATAAATAAATAAATTATACAATTATTATATGAATATTCATATTTGTTGTTATTCATTTTTTTTTATCATAATTTGAATATTTGGAATCAACCCAAATAAAGGGATCCGATGGAAATGGGACCATAAATTGACCCTACTTTCGTACTTGTTTTTTTTTATAATTTTTTCCCCACCACTTGCTGTATTAGTTCCATCTCGATTAAGAAGACAACAAGAAATGGGTCCGTAAATTGACATTTCTGGAATTTAGTTCCTTCTACATTAACATTTTTTCACCCTCTCCCAGTGGCGGATCAGAAATTCTTTTTTTGGGGTGCGGAAATTTTTTGGGTCTTTTATCTATCGCTACATAATAAATTTTTTAGTTCGGTTTGGATCGGGTCGGTTTGGAAAAATCTATTTGCATAGCTCTTAAACGTGGCTAAAAAAAAACCTTTGACAGGAAGGGATCCAATAATTTATTCCAGTGGAGTAACTATTTTCAGATGTCTCAGTTTCATAGAGACGGATATAGAAATTTTTGGACCAGTTCAATAGTTCAAGTTGGGTCAAATTGATCGCAATAAAATACATTTTTGAATATGATATATGTACTACGATTTTTTTATGTTTTATTTATTCTTTTTTAAATACAAAGAATGTAATAAATTTACAACCATATATATTATATTTTATAATATAATATAACATACCGAACTATCTTAAAAACCGAATCAAATAAAGATTCCAGTGGTTCGTCAGTAATTCAAATTACCGTAAGAAAATAGAGATTCCACAAAAAAATTAAAATTACACAGGTAAACAAAATTAATTCATTATTTTATCTATTTATCTTTGAAGATAATAAGCTATGATGGTTGCAGGATTTTATCACACAAGCCTTGGAAAAGGCGAAAAGCAACAAAAGAAAATATAAAATAACATATACTTTTAAAATTGAGAAAAATGCCCGGATAGTCCCTGTGGTTTCGCCTTTTTTCACCTATAGTCCCCAACTTTCTAAAATTACCTGAATACTCCCCAAGTTTTCATTTTTTGTTCCCGGATAGTCCCTTGGTCTAACTTCAGTTTGTTTTCTCTGTTAAGAGGGTGTGAAATGACAAAAATACCCTTTCCTTAAAAGGCCAAACCATAGGGACTATCCGGGCATCTTCTTCATATTTATTTATAAAACCGCACCATCACACTTCATCTTCAACCTCCACACACCATCACCCTCCTCCACCCTCCACCATCACCACCCACTCCCGTAAACCTCCTCCACCTTCAACACCGTCCATCACAATCGCCGTCAACCTCCGACCACCAATGTCATTAGGGCGGCGTCAACCACCTGCAACTACTCTGCTACCACCACCCTCACCACACCCAACTCCATAAAATATATACAGAAACACCTCTGTCATCATTAAACACAACCAACACCACCATTCTCCAACCAGATTCTATTATGACAACAGAAAACAAAACCCAACCTTAACCGACAACACCTTGAACGACTGTAACCAACCATGAATCCTCAAATATATAACAATTAACCATCATCATAAAACAAGCTTCATTATTCTTCGAACATGAGACTCAGCAGATATAAAACCCTTGCGACTGCCATTGATTTTTCCGGAACAAGATGTGCTGCCGCAGCCGACGGGCAGTCGCCGGACTGCTCCTCTACTTCTCTCTCTTTCTCTCTCTCTCTCTCTCTCTCTCTCTCTCTCTCTCTCTCTCTCTCTCTCTCTCTCTCGTTCGCTCCCTGGTGTCTGCCGCGCTCATCACCACCCAATGGTGGTGGTCGGTCCTTTAATCGAGTAAAATGAGCTGCAATGGTGGACTTTAAGGTAAGGAGAAGGTTGGGGAAACATGGGGGTTTCATCGGCGTTGCCAGCTATCAACGGAGCTCCGCCGACGGTTGGCCTGAGCCTGGTTTGATTATGCCGAAAGAGAAATGATCTGTGAAGAAGATGGTTGTGGGTGTTTTGTGTGTGAAGACAAAGTGTGAAAAGGATAAAGTGGCTAGGGTTTTTGTGATGTTTCTCAATTTCTAGAACGACAGAATGGAATAAATGAGGAATTGTTTGCTGTGACCCATCTATTTTGACCTAAAATTTTTAGATCTGTGAATAAATTTGCTGGATGAACAAAAAAAAAACATCACCAGATCTTATAAACCGGTGATGGTGGAGGGTGGAGGAGGGTGATGGTAGGTGGAGGTTGAAGATGAAGTGTGGTGGTGGGGTTTTATAAATAAAAATGAAGTAGATGCCCAGATAGTCCCTGTGGTTTGGCCTTTTTAAGGAAAGGGTATTTTTGTCATTTCACACCCTCTTAACAGAGAAACAAACTGAAGTTAGACTCAGGGACTATCCGGGAACAAAAAATGAAAACTTGGGGACTATTCAGGTAATTTTAGAAAGTTGGGGACTATAGGTGAAAAAAGGCGAAACCACAGGGACTGTCTGGGCATTTTTCTGTTTAAAATTAAAACAGAAAAAAAACTCATTTAAATGAATAGTCGTCTTCTTCATCTCATTTACAGGTACTGTCGCTGCTTCTCCGATGACCGGCGTCACCTCTCGGAGAAAAAAGTCCGGGCATTATATATCAGTTTTCGTAATTAAGGGGTGCGAATACACTTTTTTAAGGGGTGCGATCGGGATTTTAGCCTAAAAAATACACTAATTATTTTTTTCTTAAGGGGTGCGCCCGCCCACCCACCTTATCTCTTAGGTCCGCCCCTGCCCTCTTCTAAATCATCTATTTACGATATTTAGGTGCTGTTTGTTTTTTCTGAAAAGCTCTGCGCAAGCTCTTCTGTCTGCGCCGCGCAAACCACGTGCAGACATTGCCACGCGCAGATTGTTTGTTTTTTCGAAAACGTTTCATTAAAAAACGTCTACGCGAGCTCTTTTTGGTGCAGACTTGACCCAGCCACTTCTAAGATCTTCTAAGGTCTGCAGAGAGTTAAACACCACCACAAACCACCACCACCACAGTTCACCACCACCACCATCCACCACCTACCCACCACCATCGTCCACCATCCATCACCACCACCACCGTCCATCACCACCACCGTCCACCACCGTCCACCACCCACCACCACCGTCTACCACCATCACCGTGCACCACCACCGTCCGTACACCACCACCAGCGTATTTTAGAAATCTGCATACGTTGAAAAACAAACAACCTTCTTCTTGCAGACTGCAGAGGTTTGGTCCACTTCTTCTTCTACAGATGTCTGCAGATGTGGTCCCAGACTGCAGACATGTTACCTCTTAAAAAACAAACAACACCTTACTATCCTTGATCTAGTGTCATGACTTAACACCACAACAAATTTATCTATTTATTATGGTTTTTACCGGCAGACAAACTTAGTTGGTAATTACCAAAAAAAAAAAAAAGACTAAAGTGTTATGAAACTAGTCGAATAGTAAACTAATATAAGAAGAGATATAGAGAAGGAGATCTGATACATCATTGATATGTGTGTTTTACAATGAGATACTTAGACCATGTGCAGTGGTTTAGGAGTTTCAAGTACCTCCCTTGGGCATTATCCGACATGTGGCTCCTAGTCAGCAAAAGGGCTTGAACTTCAAGCCCCCTTGCAATATATAGATATTGTAATTGAATTAAATAAAAAAATTAAAAAAAAAAAACATCACAAAAATTCTATTAGTCATCCACTTTTGAATCAGGCGTTTTTGTGGAAATGCCCCAACCCAAAAATCACTAAACAAAGCCTATGGGGGCGGTGTGCTCCAGTGATGGGCTTTTTTTGCCCACTTCACGCCCAATCGCCAAGCCACTACAGGTGGTCTTATATATAGGAGAAATTAATATTATGTAAATCATACTATTTATCTTATGTATTTTGTATAATATTTTAATGTTTTTTATCAGTATTCGAGTCGGTTTTGTTTGGTTTTACTAAATTTATATTTTTATAGGTGTTCGTGAAGTGTGGAGCTAAAATAGAGAAATATTGAAGTTACTTGACCGCTGAAACAAGCTTAAACGAAGAATCGGAAAATATTAAATAAAGTTGCAAAATGAATGCCTAAATTGCAATTAAAGAAAGATTGTTTAAAAAAATACTTTATAGAATTCAAGGGACTAAAGTGCACATTGTGTGAAAGTGGAATTAATTCCCAAGGTCATGACAAAAATAAAAATAAAGGGTTCACGTGAGTGAATTGTGAATTGGCTTTGGGTGTTGACCGAAGGAAAAGCAAGTTGACCGCTGATTTTATTCATTTGATTGGGCTCTTATTTCGTCGCTAACCCAGGCCCAATACACATCTTCATAATTCGCTAAAAGGCAGCCCAAGTCATGAATGTGTGATATCGCAAGAAAAGATAAATACGAAGGAGGCAGAGGAGACGAAAGAAAAAACAGAAGGTGTCGAGGGACGTGCGACATTAGAAGATTATTTGGTTCTAGTTTCAAGACCGCGATCAAGATTCAAGTCGGGTTCACAAACGTGTCAGTTTTGATTTTTATTTCTTTATATTATTCAAATCTATGAACATGTGTTGCTACTCGGTTCGAATTTACTTATTGTTCTTGACTATGATGTCTGGCTAAAAACCTTTGTACTGCCCAGACTAGGATGATCAGATTATTAAAGTTTTGATTTTTATTATGGATGTTTGTTTATTTATGGATTCTTTATGTAAGTAGTCGACTTGATTATCGGTTCGATGTGTATACATACTTAGTTTTATTTAATTGACGTTTATTGCTTCGTATGATTCTTGGTGGATGTCTTTCACATAATAGAGTCATGTTAGATTATAATTTTATATTGTGATCTTTTGGGTTAATTGGCCAATATACCTTAGAAGCGGTAATTGATAGTTAGATAAGTCTAAGTGTTCTACTAATCTCAATAGTTGTGATGTTTGAGGTTATTGTTAGGTCTAAGTCAGTAAATTGCTAGGTAGGGTCTTCGTGAGGAGTCTGAACTAGTTACCGTTGTCTAATAAGTCAAATTGAAAACCCAAGTTTATCCTAGGTTTATAACCCGCGAGGGAGTAAATCGAATTAGGGTACTTTCATAAACCACTTAGATAACCCTTGAGGGAGTCTAAACCAACCGGTGTCCATAACAGCCTTTAGAGCTCCATAAGTGTCTTCCTGAGAAGGGTCGGGGGTCTTGTTCGGTGTCTCGATAGGTTTAGCATTAAGGGTCTGTTTGGTATGGCGTAATGGAATAGACGGGTGAATGGAATGTACGAGGTAATGGAATGGCCGATGTAATGGAATGGATCATTACCATTCCATGTCTTGTTTGGTTACCATGTGAGAATGAAATGAATCATTACTTTGTGTTGTTTGGAAGGAAAGAATAGACGAATGAATAAAATCGGTGATGAGTGACGGTAGTCGGTGGTGGTGGGTGGTGATAGGTGGCAATGGTAGCGATGGTCGGAGGTGGTGGCAGTGGGTGGCAGCTGTGGGTGGTGGCGGGGGCAGAGGTAGGTGGTGGCAATGACAATGGTGGTGGGTGACGGGGACGGTGGTGGGTGACGGCGACAATGGTGGTCGGTGGTGGAGGTGGGTGGCGGTTGACGACAGAGGCGGGGTGGGTGGCAGCTGTGGCGCGATGGTGTCGGGGGTGGTGGGTGGTGGCGAGTGACGACGGGGGGCGGAGGTGTGGATGGTGGGTGACGGTTGGTAGCGGCGGAGGTGGGTGACGACTGGGGTGGAGATGGGTGGCGGCGGGAGACTGCTGGGGTGGAGGTGGGTGGTGGTGGTGGTGGCGGCGGCGGAAGTGGGTGACGGCGGCGACGGTAGTCACGGCGGCAACTATGGAAGTAGTGGTGTCGCCCGTGAGTGAGTTATTAAAACCATTCAGAATAATAATAATAATAATGGTAAAAAATAATAATAAAAATAATGATAATAATAATAATAATATATCTTTCCATTCCTTGAAGGAATGAAAAAAAAACACCACCTTATCAAGGAATGAAAATTATTATATTTGGAAGGTTTACATTCCTTGTGGAATGCTTCATTCCATTACCACTTGACAACCAAACATGTTTCTTTTCATTCCAACAGATTGATCAATTCCATTCCGCCTTCTATTCCTTCGTACCAAACGCTACCTAAACGATCCCGGTTCCATAATAATTAACATCCTAATAAATCATTACTAGTGCAATCCAGGATTCCAGTCTGTGTAGTCGTTTCCATCATCTGAGTAAACTCAAGTTCGTTCGTGTCTAGTTAACTTAATTAATTTAATTAAATCCCATTTTTAGGATATTTAGAAAACGCCCCCTCAAAACATAAAAACAGTTAGAGTCGAGTCAGTCTTAGATAAGTTAGTTGAGTCTAGTAACGTAATTAGAGAGTCTCGTGGGTTCGATACTCGGACTTACTTTAACTTATTTGGTCTTCACCTTCATAAAATCATTTATTTGGTTACGACACCTTGTGGTGGCGTTTTCATTAACTTGAAGCTTGAGCTAATCTCGTTTGCACACCTCATGTACGGATTCGTTTATTTTCTGTTGGTTCATTGTCTTAAAACAGTCTTGATATAATTATGTGTTAAGATAAAGGTACATAAATCCATGTTATATTCCAGTGTACCTCTAACGTTTCTTTCATCGTTGATCGAAAATTCTATGATATTCATTTGTTCTTTCATCATCAATTGAAAATCCTATAAGATTTATTTGAAATGAATATCCGAATTTACTTTATTAACCTTTCATTTGAACACGAACACTGTGAACTTGTTCGGTCACCGTAATTACTGAACTATTTTACGACACCTTGCGGCTTCGATATAAACTTTTAGCTTGGGCTAATCATAATCATATAGATCATGCAAAACTACGTATGTCTTTCGTTTGAATCATCATTGAAAGTAGTCTTAATACAATTATGTATTAGACAATGATACACTAAACTCTGTTATTTCGGTGTATCCTTGAAATTCAATAATGTCAAAACACTAATTTTCCTCATGTCACGGTTCAATAGTTGACAAATCATTTTCATGCCTCCATTTCATTTGAGTTTGGTGATTTGTCACCTAAGTAAGTTTTCCTTTGACCGTGAATTCTATTGTTTTTAAAAGTCATTCACAAATTCAATTTAGACATCTATTGATCATAAATCTCTCTTTTGGTTTGACCCATGTACACTTAGTCACCTTGGAAATTACATCATTACACCGCGTTCATTTGACATCGATTTCTGGAACTAATTCAGTTGAACCATTGATTTCTAATTGTTATATGATATCCTCGTATTCATTTGAACATGTCTTGATCCTATTACTATGTCATTTACCTTAATATTATTCGTATTGACTAAAATGTAACATAACCCTAAAGGAGACATCGTAGCCGAAATCTCGAGGATGAGATTTAAAACAAGTTCCGGAGAATGTAACAATTCCCAAAACACCTTATAAGGACCCCTGATCGCAACCCTGGACTTGTACGTCGCGAACCAGTACGAAAAACAAAGACTCTTGAAACTGGACTCTCAAGAGACACGTGGGGGTACCCCTAAATCTTTCGCAACACGCGGGGGAGTACCAAGATGTGTTTATCTCGAGCGCAACGAGTGGCAGGGCTATACATGCAACGAAGCCTGTCTAGGCAAAATAGGTGTCTCAGGCGACACGCGGAAGGGACCTCAGTACCGTGCGCGACACGCGGGAGATGCCCATTTGGGCTATAAATGCAGCAGCTTGGGGCTTAAGCTTCTACATAAATTCGATTTCATTTTGACGAATTCTGCTCTCGTTCTGCTCATTCTTTGCACAACACCCCTCCCCTAAACTACGAAACTCTGCCCCGTTGTAAGTGTTTTAACCCCTGATCACTGATGTCTGTCGTTAAGGACATGCAAAAACCAACTAACTCTATAGCTAGGGTAAGTCGGATATCGAACCAGAGGAGGATTGTGGAAAGTGTGTAATGTTAAGTATTTATTAACAACTATAAAAATAAAAATAAAGCTTTGTTGTGAGTTGATTGATTATCTAAAATTACAAACTAAAAGTGAGATTTAAATCAATAGAAAGAACAATGGTTCCTCCAGATTTCAGGTTTTGCAGTAACTTCAATTATGTGTTTAATCGAACACTTACATAGACATAAGTGGACTAACCTAATCAACTAATTGTGATAACCAAAGACTAAGTACTCCGGTCAATACATAACGGGAGGTTATCTAGTGGTTACCAATCACAATTACCAACCCTAATCCCATAACAAATATATCCCAATTACTAGAACTCTCGGGAACTGAATGATCAAAGACTAAGGTTAAGCAAATGCAATCGATTACAATTAATCAACTAAATCACAAGTGAAAAGCATCGAATGCTTAGATCACTGGTCAAACGATTGTCACCAAACATATAAAATCTGTTAACTTACAAAACCCTCCATCCAGAGGAAACCATACAAAGACTAGCCGCTCATGTGGATTCAGTGATCTTCAATAGCTTGAATCATGGTTGAAACCCTCCTGTTGCGTTGCCGTCTCAAGTGTTGATGATGTTATCTCCCTGATCCCTATGGCCTTGCACGTGTGTATATTTTCCAAAATCCACCAAGTCTGCCGTCAAATCAAGCCCAAACCCCTTTCCGTGCGTGTGTATTTTCTGCCGTCAAAAACAAAGAATCCAGCCCAATGTTGTCTCTCGGCCCAATCCAAAAAATCCACAAGCCCACTCTCAAGTCTTGTATGTAATGTTTCCTTCACTTGAGTTGTTGGTTGTTGATTTCTCCAAACAAAAATAGATTCCTTTTAATTGAAAAGTTATTTTTGTTCTTCCAATCTGCAAATTCACGTGGCTTCACTCTTATTTTATGCATTAATGTAATGATGATGATGTATGATTTTCACCAAGCCCAAGAGACCCCACCAAAGTCTGCGTTGAGATTATAAGAATGATTATTTATGATGGTGATTTGATTTAAACCTTGTATGACGGCTGCCTTTTGTATGCGTGCCTATTCTCGTGTGATGAATCCCTTTTTTTTCTCACATGCATGCCATCATACATACACCGTAGCTTACAAATTGACACCGTAGGCTACGGTTCAATGTTTCTGTCCACTTATGTTTTTGTTGACTGTATTCTACGGAATCCAACCGTATGCTATGGTTCACTTGGGCTGGAACTCTTTTAGCTAAATTTTTTAACTTTCATTTAATTAACCATCAACCCCTATACTTCAATTTTCGCATATCTTGTATATTTTGTCAACCTTTTCGATCCGAACAAGTCTCAAATAACGCCCTTCGCTATGTTTATCATCCACAAGTGTTCCGCATCATCTTTAAACTCTCTAACTTTGCCATATTACGCGATTAACCTGTAAATTCACGAAAGCTCGTAGTGAACATATTCAAAGCATATAATCACGTAAACGGAAATAAATCACACAAAATAAGCACGTTAACACTCGGGTTTCACACCCTCTATCAATCACTGATTCGATACCCTGTCCGATCGATCCAAAACCCAGCAACGGATGCCAAGGTGCTGCCTGAATAAGGCTATACTTTGTAAACTACGTTGGGGTTTTGATCTCGTGATGTATCAATAAAGTTTGAGTTGGGTTATTACACTAACACGTGTGCATTGTATATTTTTATTAGGAATTATACCAGGAGGCTTTAAGTTAAAACCCTAAGTCTACAATGTGAGTCATTCTTCTTTTTCTCACAACATTGTGAGTCATTCTTTCTTTTTACCAAATGCTTTGCAAAATCCTAAATGTTTTTCAGTTATACTTACAGTGATTAAGTTTGTGTATTCTAAAAATTACTACTGGTATGTGGGGTTTTGTATACATTACTTGATAATCTTCACCATTGGACAACGGGTTAGCCAATGTGTGATATGACCATAGTCATAAATCCGGTTGAGTGACAAATACCGAATGGAATATTTGTTAGATATAAAAAATGTAATCACCCTTGATACTGTAAAATATACCAATGTGTCTTTTTATACAAATGAATGAATTCACCAGTATTTTTTGCTGATAAAATGTTTTCAAAACGTGTTTCAGGTAAATTATTGTGAAGGTAATAGAAGCATGCTATGAAGCAATGGGTTTTATCCCATTTTTTTAACATTAAAAATGTGGTGTTTTACAAACTCTGAAATATTTCCTAACTACGGTCCTGATGATGTTTTCCGCTGCAAATTTAATAAACACCGGCACCACCTACATCTGGTTCACGGCTACCGCCCAGGGTGGGGTCGGGGCTGTGACAGATAGTTGTATCAGAGCCACTGGTTTAAGCTATTTTAGGTGTTCTTTTAATATATAAACTTAAACATTAATGTTAGGAAATTAATATAGAATAATTTATATGTTATTCTGTAAATATAAAAATCATACATATGTGGAATTTTTATATTATTTTGACAATTCTAAGTCCACAGTATGAGTGATAAAAGTGTGTCTGATGCTTTCCAACATATGTCCGATTCGGAGATGGACGAAGGACCATCCGATGCCATATCAGAATATAAAGCAGATGCTGAATGATCTTTCATTTTAAAGCCAAATCTACTAAACCTACCGGTATTCAAGAATGGCTCTGTATTCTACTGCTGACATACATTCTCCCAGCCCCTCAATCGGGATAACGGTCAAGAAATCCTGAGTATGGGGACCCTTCAGGCACTCCAACACCGCTTTCTGGCAAGATGACAAATCAAAAATTTCTCCCAGACTTTGAGCGATTTTACTAAATAGGGCATTTGCCAAAGTTTTTTTTGTGGCTTCGAGGGGGCGGTGTCCTTGTTAGAGAAACCGCCGATATCAAAGTCTGGGAGGGAGATATTTAAGCATTCGAGCGCCTGCAGACAGTCCCGGTTGAGGCCGACAACCCCACTGTTTCGAAGGATATATCCTGTAGTTCGCAAAACTAAGCTCTGGACACCACAAAGGCAAAAACCCCAACATCTCGAGCTGAGAGGAGGCCCAAACCACCTAGACGTATTAGCAGAGATGTCAGAGGCCATTGGAGGTCACCAAAGAAGGGGCCACCACCCACGAATATGTCTTCAATAGCCTCCCGGAGGCCATCATCGAACCAAGATGCCGCATCTACCATCAAATGGGGTTGACAAGTCCGCAACCCAAAAAGTAACTTAGCAACCCCCATGCATGACCTTAGCAGAAAGAGTTCACATTGGGGGTCCCTAAGGCAGGGCCAAAAAATAGAATTAAGAAGTACTCATTGTAAACATTCAAGCCGATGAAATCATTAACATTATCCACAAATATGTTGCACAATATAATAGAGGAGTAGAGATTATAAATAACAGTATCCCACTTCAAGTAGGTCATTATTATAGAAGATATTTACATGCCACATTGAGTTTATATATTTGGTGGACTGTTTTAGTTTACCCTACCTATGTTAAATATTTCTTTTTTTTATAAACTAGTTATAATAATCTATCTACTATAATAAAAAACCAATTTTAGGACAAGTGTCACTCAATGAGGGCTCCTTTGATTAAAGGGTTAATGGATGCGGATCTAAACCCTCACCCATGAACAAACATCTGGATCCTATATAATCTCTTTTAACCCATTCCCACGCCCTATTTTCCATCACCTCCTGCTTCCCTTTTCATCTTCTATGTGGAAACCCTAATGTCAGAATCGTCAATCGCACTATCATCCTTTTTCATCTTCTATGATCTTCTCTCTCGAAGACTTTTCTGTCAGACATGACGTTTATAGAGAGAAGCAAGTCCACATCTTCTCTGTCGGAGACGACGTTTACAGAGAGAAGCAACGGTCGCAAAATTAGCAAACAATTTATGACTGAAATCATTAAGGTTGCAAGCGTTGCTCGAACCACTTTCCAATTCGTTTACCGGTAAACACTCTTTCTGATTCGTTTACCAGTAAACACTGGCGTTGCTCGAACCACTTTCCGATTCGTTTACCAGTAAACACTCTTTCTTTAGTTATTCATCTTGTTGTTATCACTTCATCTTTCGTATTTTATGGTTTTGTATATGATTCTATTGTTTATTGTTTGAACTTTGGTCGTATGTGAATCTGTGTTTTTATAGTAGGATTAATAGTCTCATGGACATATCCACATCTTCTCTGTCGGAGATGAAATTTACAGAGAGAAGCAAATCGGTAGGCCCCGGCAAGTTGAAGTTTGGTTCCAAAACAGAAGAGCCAGGTATATATATTACTCCACGAGTTTTGTAATTTTCAAGATTATTCATGTTTATAATTTGAATTTAGAAGTATTTAATAATTTATCTAGAAAACTTACTTTGGTTATTTA
Source organism: Helianthus annuus (assembly GCF_002127325.2). Classification (NCBI taxonomy): domain Eukaryota; kingdom Viridiplantae; phylum Streptophyta; class Magnoliopsida; order Asterales; family Asteraceae; genus Helianthus; species Helianthus annuus. The sequence continues at coordinate 9,363,337 of NC_035443.2, forward strand.
CTCCACGATTTAGTTATTTTCAAGATTATTCATGTTTATAATTTGAATTTAGAAGTTTTTAACAATTTACTTAGAAAACTATTTGTGGTTAATTACTTCACGAGTTTTGTAATTTTAGTTCAGAATCCTTTTGATTCTACATAAACAAGCTTCCACATATTTTAATAATTTCAATAGGGTAGTTTACACATTTTGTTCCAGGAAAAAAAATCTTGATATCACTAATAGAAAATAGCAATTTGCGACTGAAAATCGGTCGGCGTTGCTCGAACCACTTTCCGATTCGTTTACCGGTAAACGGTCTTTCCGATTTGTTTACCGGTAAACACTGGCGTTCTTGAACCACTTTCCGATTTGTTACCGGTAAACACTCTTTCTTTAGCTATTTATCTTATTGTTATCACTTCATCTTTCGTATTTTGCGGTTTTGTATACGATTCTATTGTTTATTGTATGAACTTTGTTCATGTGTGAATCCGTTTTTTTATAGTAGGATTCATAGTCTCATGGACATATGTTTTGAGTGTTAAGAAGGAAATCGTTACTTGGAAACGCCTATTGTCTCAAATTTTGATGCTTATGATAAGTTCTGTTTTTGTTATACTGGACTGGTTTGTTTCATTTTTTTTTGTGCTTGCACAGGGGATACAAGCGTTTTTTTCAAGCGGCTATTGCTAGAAACTTCAGATTATCTCAAGGACGACTGCTTGAAGATTATCTGTATTGTCGAAATCGTGGTTTCCGCAGTAGATTGTCCTAGGTTACAACACTCGATCAAAGTACCCGAGTCTTTTGTACGTTACTCGATAACATGGAAGGTTCAGACGTTGTCTTCCATGTGGCTGGAGAAAAGTTTCATGCCCATAAGTTGGTGTTAGCCGCTCGAACCCCCGTATTTCGGTCTGTATTCTGTACACAAGATGCACAGAATCATCATGAGATTGAGCTTACTGACTTGGAACTAAAAGTTTTCAAGGTAACTTTAATTAATATTGTAATAATATAGTTTTTGTAATTAATATATACCTTAAATTTATCTGTAATGAAATCAGTTTTATAAAATTCTAGATAAAATCAGTTTTATCTAAAGATATTATAAAATTCTAGATAAATCAGTTTTAAATTTAAAAATTCTAGATAAAATTAGTTTTATCTAAAGTTATTATAAAATTCTAGATAAAATCAGTTTTATCTAAAGTTATTATAAAATTCTAGATAAATCAGTTTTTAATTTAAAAATTCTAGATAAAATCAGTTTTATCTAAAGTTATTATAAAATCATCTAAAGTTATTATAAAATTAGTTTTATAAAATTCTAGATAAAATTAGTTTTATCTAAAGTTATTATAAAATCAGTTTTATAAAATTCTAGATAAATCAATTTTAAAAATTCATGATAACTCAAAAAAAAAATCATAATCTATTTATACATCTTTACCTTATAAATATTGGACTTAATCATTCTAACAATCAGAGCTCATTCAAAACAATCAGATATGGAAGACAGAAATCTAATCTATTTGAATGATATTGATGGCAAAACAGCAGCTTTTACGATAAAGGTAAAAGTACTTGGGCTTTGCAGAAAACCAAATCCCAAAAAGGTTGGTGAGATATCTATTGAGATAATGCTCATGGATGAAAAGTTACATCTTTAACAACTTTAATTAGTTAATACGTATTTACTTAAGGATTTTTCAAGTTTTTTTAACATACATTATTTTTCATTATAATGTCAGGGGACTAAAGTGCAAGTCACTGTATGGAGTAATAACTTTAAAAGACATGAAAAATGTTAGAAGAAAATGAATGTTATACAGTTTTTAAACCCCGAGTTGATGAAAATAATCCAAAGTTTAAACATTTTAACACCAAATATTTGCTGACCTTCAATTTCGAAACAGCTATTAGAAAGTGTAACAACTTCATAGGCCCAACATATGGTTTTGATTTGTCAACATTTAAGGCTATTAAAGATGGTGGAGTTTCTTCAAAATTTTGAATCGGTTCGTTTCCTAAACTAAGCAAACTAATAATATACCCGTCATAATCAAGTGTTATTATTATAACCTTTTTTTTCTTTCATTGTAGACTTTATTGGTTATGTCGAGAAATGGTTTCCAAGGGAGGATACAACAACACGACATGGAAAAACGTCCTATAAGATGGACTTAATTTTGAGAGATTTGGAGTTTATTTTTCTTTTAAATATCGTTTTTCTATTAACTTTTTCATACTTTATTGCTTATTATTCGTTAAATTAATAAAAAAATTCAGGGGTATTGTCTTAACGTTGACATTGTAGGAGGAATATTGCGATGAGATGCAAGAGTACATCTCAAAATATAAGCCAAAAGTACATGTTGTACTTATCGTTCAATTTGGTAGCATCAATGACTACAAAGGTTTGTCAAATTTTTGTAGATTTAACTTTTTATATTTAGTTATTATACTGACTTACTATATATTTAACCTTAGGCAACATCAATGTCTCAGACGCTTTTAATATCACTAAGTTGTTCATCAATGAACGCAATGAAAAGATTATTAATATTAGAAGAAGGTAAAATCCACATGTTTTGTGATAATAGATATATTTCCATAATGTAAGTATTGTTGATTACACAATCTTTTACATCTTTAACAGTTACATTGCGAAAAAAATCTGCTGCAACACCATCGGTTCATCGTCCTGTTGACCAGTCCAGGGTAACATCTAACGAAGCAGAGTTCCTGCAGAATAATTTTTTCAGCACTATTGGTCGGATTAGGGAAATTACCAAGGTTTGTTCAGTCTATAATTTATGACCCATAACAAATATTGACTTTGCCAATACTCATATCCTAATTAAACATTAAACCTTACATATTTACATACATTTTGCAGGATATGCATGTTATTGTTGTTGGTACAGTGACAGTTGTAAACAAAGACAACGAATTGTATTATCTAGGTTGTGAAAGTTGTAATCGCAAGGCTTCCCCAAGTTTAATATTCCCAGAAGATGACGATGGAAGTGATGATGTTGATATGAAAGAAGTTTTAATATGTACTAATAAGGATTGCAAAAGAGATGTCATACCGGCGGTTTGCATGTATTTAATCAACATATACTATTATCATATATATCGTACTATTCAACTACATTAACATATACATTTACTTGCTATTGTATTGATTTTGAAAAAAAAAATGTTTGGGTTTTCAGGTACAAACTTTCACCACGAGTAGAGGATTGTACAGGAACCGTAAATCTAACTCTATTTGACTGTGACACAGTAAAACTTTTGGGTTTATCCGCCAAACAAATGGTTGACAAATATCTACAGGTAATTTGATTTTCTTTAAACCTAGTCAATGCTATTGGTTTTCAAATACTATTCCAATCTTTTAATATTGCTCGAATGTTTGTAATGTTTTCAAATTCTAGCAGTCTTCTGGTGGTGAGAAAGTTACACTTGTTGAATTCGATTCCTTCATCGACAAAAAGTATGCATTTAAAATTCGTGTTGGAACGTATAATGTGGACAAGAATGTTGATGGATTTTCTATCTATAAGTTAGTGGATGATCCAGCTATAATTGCAACACTTGAAAAGAAGTTTGATGTTCCGGAATGTGGTTAAAATTTACTTTCACGCCTCTTAAAATTGTTATAACCAATAGTTAAACGTGACAGGTTGAAGAAATTAACTCAATGAATCTCCCCCCACTGCTTCGTCGTCACAAAGTGATGCAACATCGCCGCCCAAGAATAATGAGATTATGAAGAGTAATGTTGATCTGAAACGCACCTTGGAAGATTGTTATGATCTACAAAATTCATCTTCGTTTACTCTAACAAAAAGTCGAAAAAGTGAACCAAAAGATGATGTCAAGGCTCAATCAAAAGACAAACTTTTGATTCCTAAAATTGAAAAGTACCCTACGTAGATTTCCTTCTATGCCTTATCCTGATATTCATTCCACATCCGTAGCAAACAATCGTTTAATAACATATGAACTCTCATATGATGCAAGTGTTGTTGGTGCAGAGTTTAATAATCATCTAACTACTTTAACAACTGAACAACGGTTAGTGTTTGATGAGATAACAAATGCCGTTAATGAAAACATGGGAGGCTTATTCTTTGTTTATGGTTATGGAGGTACTGGTAAAACATTTTTGTGGAAGACATTGTCTGTGGCCATCAGATCTAAAGGAGAAATTGTATTAAACGTTGCATCAAGTGGAATTGCATCTCTGTTATTATCTGGAGGTAGGACGGCACATTCTAGGTTTCATATTCCTTTAAATCTTACGGAAGAAGCAATCTGTCACATTAAACCAGATGGTGAAGTTGCTAATTTACTTAAAGAAACAAAGTTGATAATTTGGGACGAAGCTCCAAGATTCACAAACATGCATTTGAAGCACTAGACCGGACCATGAAAGATATCTTCAAATCAGATGATTCACCGAATTCAGAAATGCCATTTGGAGGAAAAGTTATGGTTTTGGGTGGTGATTTTAGACAAATCCTTCTGGTTATTGTCAATGGTAGTAGAAATTGTAAATGCTTCCATCACTTCGTCCTATATTTGGGGGGCATGCAAAGTCCTTAGGCTAACGAAAAACATGAGGTTAACTATAGGGAATAACACATCTGAAACAGAACAGACCAAATCTTTTGCAAAGTGGCTTCTAGATTTGGGTGAGGGAAACATTGGTGATACTGATGACCTTGAGGTAACCATAGATATTCCTGAAGACCTACTAATTAAGAACTCGGTGGATCCTTTGTCGAGTTTAATCGACTTTGTATACCCTTATCTGCTTCAACTTTATAAAAATCAATATTATTTTGCAGAAAGAGCCATACTTGCCCCTACAAATGAAGTCATACATGAAATCAATGAAAAATTGCTTGCATTGTTTCCGGGAGAAGAAGTTGAGTATTTGAGCTCTGATAGTATATGTCATACTGACCAGGCTAAAAATCCGTCACACGCAAATTTATACTCTCCTGACGTTCTTAATGGTCTTAAAATATCAGGATTGCCTAATCATCGATTAATACTTAAAGTGGGTGTCCCAGTAATGTTGTTGCATAACATTGATCAACAAAATGGTTTATGCAACGGGACTAGATTACGGATTACTAAACTTGCAAAACGTGTTATTGAAGCTGAAATTATATCCGGAGGAAACATCGGTACGAAAACATATATTCCACGAATCACTTAAATACCATCTAACAAAAAAAATCCAGTCAAGTTTCAATGATGTCAATTTCCATTATCAGTATGTTTCGCAATGACAATAAACAAAAGTCAAGGACAATCTCTATCGAGTGTTGGATTGTATTTGAAATATCCCGTTTTCACACATGGCCAACTTTGTGTCGCATTGTCAAGAGTAACACAGAGCTGGTGTGAAGTGACTTATATTAGATGAGGATGGAAATGTTACAAGTAAGACAACAAATGTGATGTAAAAGGAGATTTTTAGTGAAATTTGAATTATATTTTGTACTTTTAAACTATCCTATATATTGTTAGCTATATTTTTTAACTATAGAATAAAATTTCTCTCTTTTTTTTATTAATTCCAAACAAAATTAAACTATCCTTATTTGTTAAACCGCGTGTATACGCGAGTTTTAACCTAGTATAAAATATAGAATCAATCCCCTCCGGTGAAAGAATATTTTTCTTATTACTACTGCCCTTCTTTTTCCTTTTTGTATGTTGGTGAGCTGGCATTCTTTATTCTTATGTAAAATAAAATAGTGAAAAACACACAAAAAATAAAAACGCCCACCGTGGGGCTCGAACCCACGACCACAAGGTTAAGAGCCTTGCGCTCTACCAACTGAGCTAGACGGGCCTGCTGTAGTGTTGCATAAATTCGAAGATATTTCTAATACTTACAGGGTACCAGCTATGCTTTAATCTGCCACCATCATTGAGCATAAAAACAAGTGGATGTGCGGGTTTTGTTTGTCTTACCAGTGGGGAAGCTTTAGATTTCTAACCGTAGGGTTGAAAACGTATACCTAATAAAATTATAAAACCGGGGGGTCGAAAACGTATATACCTAAAAAATTCTATATGAAAACTACATACCGGACAGTCGGACGCTACTGAGCGAGAAGTTTGGGGTCCCCCCCCCCCCCCCCCGGGCGCCTACAAAGCTGCGCCCCTACGTCTTACCATCTACCCGAACCATAACTGAAGGTGTTGGATCAGAATGAGCCTCAGGATTTCCCGCAATCTGCGCTCTCGCTCCTCCGGATGTATGGCTGTTGTTCTTACAGATGGCGAATTGGCGATGATCATCAGCATCAGTGGTTGTGCGACTGACGGACATTAAAGGAGATGGACAAAGACGGGTGGTGAGTTTTCAAATTCGTAATATTTTCAAATCATCAATAAGGTTCTTGAACAAGCGATTGTGTTAATTGAATACAATTGCGTTTTTTCAGCGAATCCCGACTACGTGAATAGTAAGAACTAGCGTCTAGACTTGTCCCACCAAAACCATAACCTAACCTTTCTACAATTACCATCCTTGTAATTAGTTCTTATCTTAAATTTGAATTTGTAGTATTTCATCCGTCATTTTTATGTAAAATTAATTAAAAATATTTAAAAAGAACCCACAAGATATAAATGGACATGAACTAATGATAGAAAAATAATTTAATTAATTAGAAAATTTGAGCTTTAAATCAAACAACAATCTATTGCTAAGAGCAATCTCATTCCAACATAAAATTAAACTCAGTTTATGTCGTTTCACACTAATTTACAACATTTTGATTAAGTTAAAAATCAGTCGATTGTTGATTGCAATTTACAATAAGAGTTATAAACTTCATTAGTCACATTGCTAGCATGTACTATTATTGGCTAATGAATTAAATTATGGATTATTAAATACCAAATTAGATTGTTAATTAGTTTTATATTGAATTAGAGTTAATGATGAAAAATATTGGGTTATTGGATTTTAATAATCCCAATAATAATCAAAACTTTAAAAATTCATTCCAACGATCCCAATTTGTAAGAATTTGGCTTCTATTGATCTTTTTCTAACATATAAGAAATTGGCTCCTTTGATAGATTCAAATGCACATATAGTCTCTTTAATTGAATTAAGTGCACCTGCGGTTATAAAAGGATCAATGGGGACCAAATTTTACAAGTTGGGATTGTTGGAGAGAATTTTTAGAGTTAAGATTATTATCGGCCAACATGTGAAACTTAGGGTTATTGAAATCCAATAACCCAAAAATATTTGAACCATGCTTAAAGCTAGTTTAGATAATTTCTCGACTAGGACCTACAATGTATCACATCAAACAATGAGACGTGAGACCTAATTTCATGCCATGATTATGAAGAGATAATTTTCTAACGTGTTAATTAGGGCCAAAATGTCAACACAATGTCAACCCTCATGACTTGTGAGGGCAATTAAAAGACTTCTTAATGCCGCCCAATTAATAAAGTTAAGAAGGCAATGATGGCCAGTCCAACTGGTCGGAGGTGGGAAGGTTTATCCTCTTTGTGGTTCCTGCCCGGGTTGGTCACGAGTTCAAATCCGGGCCGTTAGGTAACTCCAGGCACATAGTTGCCTTTTCGGCCCGACCATGGAGCTAACAGAGGCTGTGTGTGTTAACTGGTGTCTTCGGAACCAGTTGTTAATGTAAGTTTTTTTTTTTTTTTAAACGGCAAATTTGGATCACTGACGGACTACTGGAGTATCATCGTGTCACCAGCAGAACCACCCGATCATATCCATCTCCACTAGGAGATAATGCCTATACACCAATTCAGGAGGAAACCCAATAAATCTGGGAAAAACCCCCCTTTATGGGAATCGAACCCATAACCTAATGGTCATAAGCCTTATCCCACCACCAAGATACCACTAGGCTATAATGCCATGGGTAGTTGTTAATGTAAGTTAAGAAACCATTTTCATACTACATACCACATACCAAAATTATGAAAACAAAACAAAAATAATTTACTCAGCATTATGATGAAAAGCCCAGAAAGTACATTGTGTAACATTTTGCAGGATAAAAAGATTATACGACAACCCCTAAAGTAATGAACTTCCCTCTCTACAAACCTCAATAAATCTCTGGGGTTTTTTTAACACTAAACAAAGATTGTGCTCACTGAACATCAACCCGACTTTAAATTGGAAACAACTAGATTTGAATAACTAATGCAATAATTTTCAAGAAAACACTTAAATACGTGGGTATAGGTAGCGTATTTCGTACCAGATGATCGAGATTGGGATCAAGGCTGTTGTTGAGCATCCATGTATCCTGCATCAACAAGAACCTTTTCTCTTTTAGCCAACTCGATGTCTTCATCAACCATCATCTTCACCAACTGCTCGAATCCAACTTTAGGTTTCCATCCAAGAACTTTTCTGGCCTTGCTTGAATCGCCTTTCAAATTATCAACTTCTGCAGGCCTAAAATACTTCTTATCGATTTCAACATGGTCTTTCCAGTTCAAACCCACGTACCCAAACGCCTTTTCAAGAAACTCCTCAACTGTGTGTGATTCCTCAGTTGCCACCACGTAGTCGTCTGGCTTGTCTTGCTGTAGCATCAACCACATTGCCTCCACGTAGTCCCCTGCAAATCCCCAGTCTCTTGAAGCCTGCAAATTCCCTAAAAACAGCTTGCTCTGCAGCCCGATCTTGATCCGGCCTACTGCCCGCGTGATCTTCCTGGTCACAAAGTTTTCACCTCTTCGAGGTGATTCATGGTTGAAGAGTATGCCATTGCAGGCAAAGATGCCGTATGCTTCCCTGTAGTTGACTGTATACCTGTTTGACAAACAATCTCGTATAAGCCACTGAACGTGGAAACATACAAAAGTTTGATCGATGCATCAAATTTCTAACCAATGCTACCAACGGCCAGATACAGGTTACATGTACCATATTTGTATAAAATATCCACATTATTTTCGCATCTAATACATGTTTGGCCAAGAAGTCTAGAGTCTTATCAGAGTATTGGGCTCTAGATCCACTGATTTCACCGTCTTAGATCAATCCTACTATTTCTGTGAAGTATTTTTCTCTGTTTCTAAGCATCAAAGTAAGAAAATGGGTGCGGTTCCAAACTATGATCAGAAAACTGGAAGTATCAACAAACCTCCAAGGTTGTCGGTTAATAACTACTCAACATGGAAGCTGAAAATGCAAAGCTTCATGTGTTATCAAACTTTAGTCAATGGAGATCAATCATTGACCGCCTAAGGAGATCAATCATTGACCACCTTGATTAATGGACGGTTTATATATAATGCAGATTGAAATATGTAATTTATAGTAAACCTTCATAACACAAACAATGTTTGTTAAGCCTCGGAACTCGAAAACATATATGAACTTTGACTTGTAAGATCAATCTGAAACTCTAATACTTGCACGTGTCAGGCAAATAGTGATTGGTGAACAGAGTATATAATGTGGCTTAAAATATATGAACAGAATATACATTCATAACATAAACAATGTTTGCTAAGCCTCTGAACTCGAAAACATATATAGACTTCGACTTGTAAGATCAAGCTGAAACTCTAATACTCTCATGTATCAGACAAATATCAACCGATGAACAATATAACATATCTGACCTAAACAACCTAAAAATCTTCTGGTAGTCGATAACAGTGCATACAATGTGAACTAAAACATAGCGAAATTAGATCGTTCTAGCTCAGAACAGCTCAATTTCTAGAATCAATAATCAGATCAAATTAAGTATTATAATTAAACAAATAGTGATTGACGAACAATATAACGTGTCTGACCTATAGAACCTAAAATCTTCTAGTGTCAATAACAATGAATACAATGTGAACTAAAGTATGAACAAATTAGATCGTTCTAGCTCAGAACAGCTCAATTTCCAGAATCAATAATCAGGTCAAAATCGATGAACAATATAACATGTCTGACCTATATAACCTAAAATCTTCTAGTAGTCAATAACAATGCCTACAATGTGAACTGAAATACGAACAAATTAGATTATTCCAGCTCATAACAGCTCAATTTCTAGCATCATTAACCAGATCAAATCATCAAATCAAGCACTAAACGAAATCAACAGTTAATAACCGAATCGAATTTACAATTACCAATGAGCAGCGCATTTGGAAGCAGCATAAGGCGATCTCGGATGAAACGGAGTATCCTCCGCTTGCGGTGGCGGAGTAGATCCAAACATCTCCGACGAACCTGCCTGATAATACTTCACATGAGTTCTTCCAGTAGCAGTAATATGCGATCGTAACGCTTCTAACAACCGCAACGCACCAGTAGCCACGACATCAGCAGTATAATCCGGAATCTCAAACGAAACGGCGACGTGCGATTGCGCCGCTAGATTATAGATCTCGTCAGGCGAGATCGTATCGATCCAACGGCGGAGAGAAGAGGCGTCGGTTAGATCAGCGTAGTGGAGCTTCATACGCGCCTTGTGAGCGTTGTGTGGATCGATGTAGATGTGGTTGATCCGTTGCGTGTTGAAGTTTGAGGACCGTCGGATCAGACCGTGAACTTCGTAGCCTTTGTTTAACAGGAGTTCAGTGAGGTATGAACCGTCTTGACCGGTGATTCCGGTGATTAGAGCTACTTTTGATTTAGGTGGAGATACGGCGGTGCCGCCGTTAGCGGTGGTGGTTTCAGATCTGTCGGTGGTGGTTGCCATTGTGGTTTTGACTGTGTGTTTTGGTGTGTGAGGGTTTTGACGGGGGAAAGTGTAGCGGTTATTTATAAAGGGGGCGAGTGGAGTGACGCGCTTGATTTGTTAGTTGTTTGCATGACAGTGCAACACTGCAACGTGCTCACATTGATTTCAGATCTCACTGTGTCGGTGACCTTCGGAACCCTGTGTAATTAGCATTTAGCAATACGATTTATGTTTTACGTTGTGAGGGTATTATGGTCATTTCAAATAAACCAGGTACATAGGATAAATAGATAATACATGTTTCGTCACAAGGGGAAGCGATTTTGTCCACCTTCTAATAGTGATGACCCCTCTGGTAGAAGGTGGACAAAGCTCGCCCCTTGTGACGAAAGGTGTATTTTTAGTCTCCGTTAAGCAAAAAGTTCTAGAAACTTGCTCAACTCTAACCTCTATATTCTATTCTCTTCTTCAACAATCTCAATTACCATTCGATACCATTGTCATTGTGTGAATGTGAAAAGATGAATTTCATTGATTGTAAGAATAGAATGAATACAACAATATAAAGAGGAGAAAACTACAACAAGACCCCTAAAGAATAAGGAAAAATACAATAGATATAAATACTATCTAACATCCCCCTGCAAGCTGAACGGTAGCGGACCAACGCAAAGCAGATTTCGAAGAGAGCTAAACTGCGATGAAGGAAGACTTTTCGTAAAAATGTCAGCAACCTGAAGCTTGGTTGGAACGAATTTGGTAACCAGTTTTCCTGCTTGGACTAATTCTCGTAAGAAATGATAATCAAGATCTATATGCTTGGCCCGCTTATGTGCAACAGGGTTTTGAGTCAGAAAAATGGCACTCTGATTATCACAAAGAATAGTAGGTCTGTCAGGCGGAAGAGCATGAAGCTCCTAAAGAAGATGAGTTATCCATACAATCTCTGCAGCAGTGTTAGCCATAGCACGGTATTCAGATTCGCAACTTGATCTAGCAACAGTAGGTTGTTTCTTAGCACTCCAAGAAATTAGATTTCCACCCAAAAATATAGAATAACCATACGTTGAGCGACGTGTCTCTAGACAACGAGCCCAATCAGCATCAGAATAACCAAGAAGACATGTGGTAGTGGGACGACTGTAATGTAACCCAAAAGCAAGTGTACCCTTGAGATAGCGCAAAATGCGTTTCACTTCCTGAAAGTGGTCAGTAGTAGGGGCATGAAGAAATTGACTGACTTGATTGACAGCATAGGAGATATCAGGCCGTGTGATCGTCAAATACTGGAGAGCACCTATAATTGAACGGTAGAATGTAGCATCTTGAAACATAGTACCTGTAGAAACAAAAGAAACATTGGTGCTTAAAGGTGTTGGAGCCGGTTTGGCATCCAACATCTTGGCACGCGTTAATATGTCTAAAGCATATTTTGACTGATTTACGAAGAGACCATTTTTAGTGTAGGTAACCTCCAGACCCAAAAACTAGTTGACTTTTCCAAGATCTTTGATTGCAAACTCTTTATTGAGACAGGAGATAAAGGAGGAGATAGTTGGTTGATGATTGCCGGTAAGAATAAGATCATCCACATAGACAAGGAGATACATCATGCAGTTATCACGTTTGTAAACAAATAATGATGGATCCGCACGACTTCAGGAGAAACCATTGTTTGGGAGAAACAAGCTTAAGCGATGAAACCAGGCCCGAGGAGCCTGTTTTAACCCATAAATGGCTTTGTTTAACTTACAAACATGTGATGGAAATTGAGCATTGATGAAACCCTTAGGTTGTTCCATGAAGACATTTTCAGTCAAATGGCCATGTAAAAAAGCATTATTGACATCAAGCTGGTGAAGATGCCAATTGTGAATGACACTCAACGCCAAAACGGTTCGAACAGTAGTGGCTTTAACAACAGGACTGAAAGTATGAGAGTAGTCAAGTCCCGGAATTTGACTGAAGCCTTGGGCAAAGAGACAGGCTTTGTAACGTTCAATGGAACCATCAGCTCGAAACTTTGTTCTGAAAATCCATTTAGATCCGACAATATTGACATTAGAAGGTCTTGGAACAAGAGTCCAAGTGTTATTTCTAGTGAGAGCATTAAACTCTTCCTCCATGGCATGTATCCATTTGGGGTCTTTGGAAGCATTAAGGAAAGTAGTAGGATCATTGGATGCAAATAAAGCATGATGTAATGGGAGAGTTTTAGTATGAGCTAAGTCAACCCAATGACGAATTTTAAATATTCCAGATTTTGAACGAGTCGTCATCGGATGGGTGGGAAGAGGCGGAGGAGCAGGAACCGACGGGGTCAGAGACGAGTGAGCAGAAGACTCGATATTAGGCTGAAATGATTGCTGGGCCGGAGACACAGTCGAGTGAAAAATGGAGGGAGAGCTGGGCTGTGGGTAGGATTGGGTCGACGACACAATAGGTGAAGCGGGCTCAGAGGTAGCAGTGGTAGAAGGTGAAGTGGGCTCAGGCCCAGTATCAAGTGAAATAGCTGGGCTCATGGGTGTAGTAGGTAAAACAGTTGGTCCTGCTTTGGACCTCCACCCTTCTAGGGCCCCCCATTTCTGCTTTGGGCCTCAAATGTTTTAAAATTAAGCTTATTAGGAGAGGGAAACCGGAAACATGTGTCGATTGTTAAACAATGTCGTCATTGAAGTTGATTCTAGTGTCGAAGAATGGGTTAATATGTGAATCTTGTTTACTTGTTTGCTTTTTGGTTATGGGAAAAGACACATTAATGCCACTTGTTGTAGCATACATATTGAAATCAGCCAACAAAAAAGATGATTTGGGGGGCCGGCATGGTAGCATTTGTCAGATCTAGTATTTTTGTAAGAATATAATGTAAAAACTATGACTAAGTTATGTATAAATTTTTAGCTGCTTTCCCTGTAAACATACATGCAAATATGTATATATTATACATTATTTCAATAATTTTATACCAACCATATCGAAGGTAGATGATGATTGTTATTATAGTTGTTTAGATCAATTCGATCCCTGTAAGATTAAATATGTATTTAATCTAGTAGTCATCATTATTATCTATATAATATAAATCAAAATATATTAAAACCTTATAATATATTAGTTGGTAATTGTTGATGGACCGATTTACCCTTATTAACTAATAAGGTTTCCCGTTTGATGTATTTAAGGAGATTACTAGAGAGGGTTTTGGGTTAGACATTAATCATAACATCACATAACAAATTCGACCTCCTCTCTCTCCACCATTCGCGAGTTCTTTAACCCTAAAGAGCTTGGTACCATCATGAACATATACTCTTAACGGGAACCAGACGATCACCAATTCACCTACATATTCAGGTTCCATTCTTGTCTCTTGACTTCTTCCCAATATATAATGATAATTCTTCCAATGAGTTCCAAAACGGAAATAGCGTCTTGGCTTTCATTCATCTTTTTCGATTCCAACAATCCAATTTCCAAATTGATAACTTATTTGTGGCCTACTTGCCTTGTAGTAAGTTGTTGAAGTTAGCTCTCTATTTACCTGTTGCAACAACAAGTGTTGGAAGATATTTTCTACAATGAAGTATGTGAAGTCTGATTTGCGTAATTAGTTTGGTGATGAGAATTTGAGTGATAGTTGTATTTGTTATATTGGAAAGGAGTTGCGTAATAATGTTGTCATAAATGATGCAATGCTTTTTTTTTAAATTAATCATACGGGCAAATTGCAATGCTTATATTTCAAAAAATTAAAACCCATATATAGCAACTGTAGGGATATGTGTATTCATATTACGCATTTCTAATGTCGATTGATGTACTTTTTGCTATGTATTTGAAATTGAATTGGTTTTATCTTTTCATTAAGTGACGAGACCCAAACCAGACCAGAATTTTTTAATATATATAGATAGACAACCAACTCCTAGAAACTTTCGACTTCATGCGCGTCTGGTTTCTCTTGACTTGTACATTATGTTCCAGGTATTGTACGTATTTAAAAAATGGTTTATGGATGAAAGGGATATGACCACTTCCAAAGTTAGGGATGGTTTAGAGATGAAATAGGAAGAAAAAAAGGCTGATGTGGCGTTAATGTGGAATATGTGAGAGTTTAGGGATGGGAATTATACACTCTCCACCCTAATACGATTTATATATCCCTTCTGATATCAATATGTGGTTTATTCTCGTAATATTATTAAAGTTTAAAGAAACTAAAATGACTAGAATTTTGTTTCACTTGATTGAAGAACTAGGAAAAGTTGATTGTGGCTTTTTTTTTTTTTTTTTTTTTTGTTAAATGGTAATTGATTGCTAGTAGTTGTTTGGTCTAAGTTTTGATCGATGATGGTATGTCTCTTGTCTTGTCTGAATTGGAGGAACATAAGGTTGAGAAGGGAAGAAATGAGTGTATTTTGATAATCCTTGTTTGAGGGAATTTGTTTGAATGTGTTCCAATTCTACCTTATACCACCTACATAACTTTTGATGGAAAGTTTTTCAATTACAATTACAATTTCGTCCAATTCCACAAATCTATCGGACCAGAGTGTGATCACAGAAAGTTGATTTTTACTTGATGTACACAATGTTTTTCCCTACCATTGAACTTTTCAACTACACAATCTATGGATTACAATATCTTACTAACATCTCTATTACAGATTGTGCTATCTTAACCATTGGATTGCAAGATTGATACACCATTTTCACCTTTGTATATGATTGACCCCCCTCTATATATAATCATGCACATTCATGTGTAATTACGCATACTTTCAACACAATAAGTCAATGTGTTTTTTAATTGTTTTTAGAAAAATTATATAATAATACTATACTCAGATTAAATATAAAAAAGATCTATTTTCTGGTATAACTTTTTTGAAAAATCCTAAAATATACAAGAGTGTTAGAGTTAGAAAAATAATGTACCTAGATTAAAAAAAAACGATTAAAGGTGATAGGCAGGGGCCCAATCCCAGCGACTCTACAGCCACGGCCCAAATTCCGGTTCTCATAAATTGGGTCTGCTCTATCCAAGCACAGCCCAATCCATGAGCCAGCCCACCAGCCACCACGCTTACAAGTCCAGTTCGTATTTCAATTTCCTGCGCAAGTTTTCCTTCTTTATTTTAATTTATTTGACTTTTTCAAGTTAGTTTTTATGTTTCCCTAATTGTATGCTTAGTGGGTGGTTAATCAGTTTCTTGATTCCACTGCTTTTTGTAATGATCGTACATGAATGAGAAGGGAGTTTTTGGAGTCTAAAATTTAGCAATTCTCTCTGAGAATTTCTTTGTTCCTTGCTATTCTAATCGGTGGCAGGTTAGAAGGTGATCTAGGACCCTAATTGAATTCTACGTGGTGAGTCTGTAGCATGGAATCAAGGAGGTTGCCCAACCAGTTTTCGAGTGGTGCGACTGTAACTCGGGGATTTGTTGTTAATTTCTACACAGAATTCATTGGGTTAATTTGTTCCTAAATTTCACGCCTCTGTATATCAAAAGGGCTCATTCATTTTTACCATTTCAACCATTTTGACTAGCTATTAAGATTTTACCATTACCTCAATCTTAATAAGAGTAAAGTAGTAAACTGTCATAATGGCTCCTGAGCTTTGGTCATTATTGTTATTTTAGTCTAAGTCTCAAATCTTTTGAATCTGGATCCCTGTGGTTTCAATTTTGTTGTCATTTTCATCCAAAAACAAAATCTGATCATATTTTTCACTTAACATCTAACTTTTTTGTCTTTTTCCTCACTTTTAATGAAAGGCAAAATGGTTATATTTTTCTAATTTGTTATAATAAAACATTAAAATACCATTTTGCTCTTTATTAAAAGGGAGGAAAAAGACAAAAAATTGGATGTTAACCGAAAAATATGACCATATTTTGATTTTGGATGTAAATGACAACAAAACTGAAACCACAGGGACTCAGATTCCAAAAATTTAAGTTTTGAACTTAAATGTCAAAATTGACTAAATCTCAGAGACCATTTTAGCAGTTTACTCTCTTAATAATTTTTAATAATTGAAACGTTGTCACTAAAGGTCTACTATGACTTTTATACTTCACTAATTCTACATATATAATTACAAGAAGTAGAAACTTGCTCCTCATTTCTCATGCTCGGTCGTAACGTAGTGATCAAATTGATTGTGAGAGTGGCTGAATTATTTAAGAGTTATTGGTCGGCCATTTTTAGTTTGTTATTCGAAGGAGTCAATGATAGTGAGGGGCATGCCTATTTTTCTCATAAATTCTAGGGGTAAAAAGACGAAATCAAAACACTCTTTTTATTCTCTTCACTAGATAAAAGTGGTTTAGGATACATACTTTGTGAGGTCTCTTCAAAACTTAATATTTGACTAACTCAATTTTGTACATGGTTTTATATATGTTCTTAAGAACCTAATGTTTAATTATTGTTGTCATTTTCATTTAAATAACTAACTCAGTTAAAATGTATCGTTAATTCTCAAATCTCAGGATTGATTTTGGCAATTTACCCATTTATTCATTTGTTTTTTTTATTCTTCTTTTTTATCTTTAAATAAATATAAGAGTTAATTACATAGTTAGTCCCTGTGGTTTGCACAAAATAACATACTTAGGTACTAATAGTTTAAAATCATCTTCTAGGGTATTAACTTTTCATTTTGTAACGTTTGGAGGTATTAACTTCTCGGGTATTAACATAGTTAGTCCCTGTGGTTTGCAAAAAATAACATATTTAGGTACTAATAGAATGTGATTTTAAGCCTAAAAATAACGTTAATACCTTCAAACGTTACAAAATGAAAAGTTAATACCCTAGAATGTGATTCTAAACTATTAGTACCTAAGTATGTTACTTTGTGCAAACCACAGGGACTAACTATGTAATTAACTCTAAATATAATTATAAATATTTATATATATAAATACACACATTTATATATACACACACTTATTTTTTAATTTTCTTTTTTGCCTTTAAATAAAATATAATAATAAATTAATGATGTTTGGTACGAAAGGGAAAGACAGGTGGTACTGATGTTTGGTACTGCAAGTCGACTAGGGAAGATAAGATACGAGTGCCGAGATAGACGTGGTGATTGTGGTGGTGGTGTGTTAGTGATGATGTGATTGACACTTTATGACGTGACAGTTAAAAAATTAAACCGTTTAACTTAATCTTGTATATATAACTAGTAATTTTCCCCGCGTGTTGCGGCAGTGTTGAAACAACTCGAATTGATACCGTATAATGAAAACGTACCATGTTTGACCCGACTTGTTTCTAAACAAAATTTAGATCCAACTTTTTATTTTTAATGTTAGAGTATATAATATAATATAATTTTACATGATCTAGTTTCATGGCTGTTAGTCAAATATATAGACTTTTATCTCTTCTACTTTTCCTTATTCAAAACATTATTAAAACCAACACAAATTCAAATATCCTTATTCAAAACTTTATTAAAACCAACACAAAAATAATTTAAATATAATTTTAATAATGGATGATAATATGATTTGCGAAGTAAAACCAAAACTCTAAGGATTTAGAACCCTTAAATATGAAAATGTATCCAAGAATCAACCAACTTATTTATCAGTTAGAAAGGTCTATTGGACAGGTTAAATAATCCTATTTTCCCTTTATTCATTGTAAAATCTTGTCTAACCATGCCTTTTAGGTGCATACAAGATTTACAAAAAGTGACATATTAATACCCTACTATTCACCCATACACCCATTTTCCACCCTCGTCCAACCACAATCTCCCTTCACGTTAGGATGAGATTGGTATTGATAGTATACTGAACCGATACCGTACTATAAAATATCAAAACCGAAAAGAGGCTAAACTTAAAATCGAATATCGTGGACTGTAATGGTACAATACTGATCTCTTTGAAAACACCAATACAAAAATCTTTGAAAACTAATACGATAGACATAGGAATTATGTGTTATATTTTTTAGTCAAATTCGGCCTGAGTTGACCATATAGATTCGATTTTGGCCGAGGTTAACCGCATTTGATCAATTCCGAGTAATTCGTCAGAGTTGAAGAAAAACGTTTTGAGAACCTATCTTGTAGTGATTAGTATAATAATATTCAGTTACACAATGGTTATATTACCACCAAATTGATCTAACTTAACTTCCAAATTAAGCCTAACCTGTGTTCCAACCCTAACCCTAGTTAAAATCCAATTGCTCAACCCCTTCTATTTCTTACACTTTTCTTCCTGATCTTTCTGCAAACAAACCTTTATGATCATGAACAATCACCATTTCACTCAACAAACCCTTATTACAATCAATCTCAGCTAACCTTTCCCACTGACCCAATTTCTGTAAATCCCCAAACCCATAATGCTATTGAATCTCAAACCCCTAAATTCATTCACCATAGCCACCATGTTAGGTTTCTCTCTCCTCATCTTCTTCTGTTACATCCTCTTCAATTTCCCATCTGCCACCACATCCCAGATCCCAATTCCCAAAAGTCAAAGTCAAAGTCAACTCCAAACACCCCCCCAATCTGACCCATTCAAGAACCTGTTGGGTGCTTTCAAGAAGTGGGATTTGGAAGTGGGTTGTGCTAATTTTAAGCAAAAACATGTGGGTTTGGTGAAAAGAGATGTAAAGTTGTCATCTTTGCAGGTGGGTGTGGGTGTGGGTGAAGATCAATGTGGTGAGTTGAAGATGGATCATGTGGGTGTGTTGGTTAAAGGGTGGACTTGGATTCCTGATAATTTGGATAATTTGTATTCGTGTCGATGCGGGTTGAGTTGTTTGTGGACTAAATCTTCTGTTATGGTTGATAAACCGGATGCAGTGTTTTTCGAGACCACCACACCGCCTTTTCGGGTAACTGTAGTTACAGTTTTTATAAGTAATTTGTGATTGTGGGAGATGATATTTTCCTTATGGATCTAGTTTTGTGATTGTGAATTGGATTTGGTTGTTTATAGATATATAATTGGCATATAGTTTGTTGTTGATATTGATCTTGAAAATGTTCCTATTCTGATCATTTATGTTCCTCTTGTTCTTAGGGCTGTTCCTGTTGTTTATATTGTTCGGACCTCTTACTAGTTCAGCTTAATGGTTTAGACTGTTTGTTTCGCGAGCAACTGTATGGTTCAGACATTTGCCTCTAAATGGTTAAGCATTATACCGAGTCTGATTGGTTAAGACCTCATATTTGAATTGGTGAGACACTTGCCTCTGAATGGTTAATACCGAGGGGCTGTTTGGCAACTTCTGAATGGTTAAGTGTTGAACCAGTAAGAGGTCTGAACAATTAAGTGTTGAACCAATAAGATGTCTGAACCATTAAGAGCCAGTATAATGCTTAACCGTTTAGAGGCATATGTCTGACCAATTCAGATTAGAGTTCTTAACCATTCAGACTTAGTATAATGCTTAACCATTCAGAGGCAAATGTCTGAATCATTCAGACATCTGCTTGCGAAACAAACAATCTGAACCATTAAGTGCTGAACCAGTAAGAGGCTCATTAAGAGGTAAACAAACAGCCCCTGACTCTTAATGGTTAAGACCTCTTATTTGTTCAGCACTTACCCATTCAGCAGTTGCCAAACAGCCCCTTAGTTTTAAGCGTATGATACCTTCGTAGTTGTGGTTATTTTTGTGGATGTATGGTTTGTTGATATGTACTTTAAAGTTTGGTGGTTCCGAATGGTTTATACTTATAGTCACGAAATCTATATAGTTAAAGACGGCATAGAACTGTAAGAAATCGTGTGTGCTAGCTATAGTGTAGTCATTATTTTCTATTTACATTCTTATTTTCAATGTTTGTTAGTTTGACCTTAAAGCCACTTATTTTTCTTTTTAAATCTTTCTAGAGACGCACTGGAGATCCACTTCGAGTGTACATGGATCTTGAGGCGGGCAGAAAAAAATCCGGTTTCGAAGACATTTTCATCAGTTATCATGCCAAAGATGATGTTCAGTCAACTTATGCCGGTGGCCTCTTTCACAATAATCGTAATTATCATCTTTCTCCCTCTAAAAACAACGTAAGTTGCCCAACCACATTTTTTTACTTTGTATAGAATTATATAGAGAAGACAATCTCGACCCATTTGAATATAACTGGATCGGTTCGGGTTATTTATCTCTAACGGGTAAAATAATAAGTATTAGGTTAAAAGAAAGTGGGTCAGTAAGTGAAAGTTCCCATGCATAAAACATCATATGAGTAAAATGCCATTTTCGTCCCTGAGGTTTGACCAGTTTTGCAACTTTCGTCCAAAGGTTTGTTTCTCCGCATCTGGATCCAAAAGGTTTTGAAATCTTGCCATTTTCATCCAGCTCGTTAACTCCATCCACTTTTCTCCGTTAAGTCGGGTATTCATCTCTTTTTTGTTAACTTAGAGGGCAATTCAGACTTTTTCCAGGGGTATTGATCTTTTTACATAAAGTGAATAAGACAAATTGCCCTTTAAGTTAACAAAAAGACGGAAATACCCCTGACTTAACGGAGAAAATGGATGGAGTTAACGAGCCGGATGAAAATGGCAAGATTTCAAACCTTTTGGATCCAGATGCGGAAAAACAAAACTTTGGATGAACGTCGCAAAATTGGCCAAACCTCGGGGACGAAAATGGCATTTTACTCAACCTCATATTATCGAAAAATTTCATAGAAAAGGTGTTTCGGTTCAGACTATCTGGTCCGTTCTGGCCTGTACCATGAAGGGCCTATTTTGACCCGACCCGTACCAAACCTTCCAAGTTCCAACCTGCCGACTTTGCCAACTCTAGTAACAATAATAATCATAAACGTTTATTGGTCTCGCGTTTACCAGGATACCCTCGTGTATTGGTCTTCATCACGCTGCTTACCTCAAAGAAACCAGCTTGCAAAGCGCATACTCAGCTTGCTGCCACATCATTCATTCGGTAAATGTTTAAACAACATGGGCGGTCTGGATATGGCCCTATCTCTATACCCCGAGTGTGCAAAAGACCCTAACGCATCACCTCAATGGTGGGACCATCTACACTGCGCCATGTCACACTACAAGTTCGTTTTAGCAATCGAAAACACCTACACCGAGAGTTACGTAACCGAGAAGTTGTTTTACGCGTTGGATTCAGGGGCGGTCCCTATATATTTCGGTGCACCAAATGTGATGGATTTTGTACCTCCACATTCGATTATTGACGGCACCAAGTTTAAGTCCATGGAGGAACTCGCTGATTATGTGAAGGCACTTGCGAATGATCCGGTAGCTTATGCGGAGTATCATGCTTGGAGACGGTGTGGTGTGTTGGGTAACTATGGGCTTACACGGGCCGCCAGCCTGGACACGTTGCCATGTCGCCTCTGCGAAGCCGTTAGCCGAAGAGGTGGCCGAGATGCTACAGGTTTCTGATAACTTGTTGAGTGGGTGTAAAGATAATTCATATAGAGTTTTTAGGCAGAAAATATCAGACAATAAGAGTTTGGTATTAAGAACTCCAGTTTTGAGTCCATTTGCTGTGTTATATAGAAATTTCTGATTTAGATTTGGGCAGAACAAACAGTGTACAAAACTTGAGATAATCCTATCTTGTTTGAGGCAACAATTTGTTTCTTGATTGTGAAAACTTAAATAGTTTTATTGCTAAAGTTGGATTATCTTTATAACAGTAAAGTTTTCTAGTCATACAGAAAGGTTTAGGTCTAGGCCTGTTAATGAATCGAACGTTTAGTAAATGGTTTGATGAGAAGTTCTTTTTGCTCGCTTATTTAATAAACGAAAAGACATGAACACAAATTAACAAATTATTTTCATTTAATTAAACCAATAAATGAACAAGAACTAAGGGTGCAAACGAGCCGAGCAGCTCGCGAGCTACTCGAGAAAAAAGCTCGAAACGAGCCGAGCCTTATCGAGCCCGAGCCGAGCTTGAGCCTGAAATAAAGCTCGTTTGTTTATCGAGCCCGAGCTCAAGCCTCACATGTGAAGCTCGTTAGGCTCGTCGAGCCTTATCGAGCCTTAGTGTAAACGAGCCGAGTCGAGCCGAGCTTATTCAAACTTGTTTACAAGCTGACCTTGAACCTAAAAATAAGCTTATTTAGTAAACGAGCCCGAGCTCGAGCTTCACTTATCGAGCTCGCGGGCCTAAAAAGTCTATTATTTGTATTATTTTTATTTAATATATTAATTAATAGATAATAAACGAGCCGAGCCCGAGCCGAGCTCGAGCTTGAGAAAATACAAACGAGCCGAGCCCGAGCCGAGCTCGAGCTTGAGAAAATACAAACGAGCCGAGCTCGAGCCTTGAAAACAAAGCTCGAATCGAGCCGAGCTCGAGCCTGAGCTCTCATAAGTTAATCGAGCTCGAGCTCGAGCCTGGTCAAGCTCGAGTTCGAGCCTGGTCAAGCTCGAGCTCGGCTCGGCTTGTTTGCACTCCTAACAAGAACGTATATCCATTCCTTAATTTAGATTCGGAAACGTTCGTTTATGTTCATTTTTTAGGTTTGCTTATGTGTGTTTACATATTTAAATTTATTTATCACCACTATTAAGCTAGAATCAATTAGATTTTCAGATTTTGGATCTTTCATTTAATCCTTATTTTGTTCGTTTATCTTCAATCATGTATGTTCGTTTAATATATTAACAAATAACAAACACGAACACGTTCATTTTCTTATTGAATGGACACAAACAAGAAAATCTGTTCAATTAAGTGTTCATGTTTGGTTAAAAATAAACGGACAAACACAAACAAGTCATCGTTCATGTTCGTTCATCATCCCAATTTGTCAACTCTAATTAAAACCAAGTATAAAGCCAAATCTACTAAAGTTCACAACCATTATAACAGTCCAAGTGTTCTGCTAAACATACAGAATTTATACACACTGCTTCAGTTATAGAAGCTAAACACACATCTATATCCTATACATACATCCATTTCATATCAAAATCCAACACACCACCAGAACTCTTAAGCCGGTTTCCATACGGTAAGCACCTCTTGAAACATCTCCTGGATTAACTCCCGCTCCGCACTCCTAAAAAAGTCGTTAACTTCGTCTCTAATATCATATATCTTCCCAAAGTCAAACAAATAAGTCAAACACCCCTTCTTCAACTTGTCAAGTTGGTAAAGCCATGCTTCTTGCAGCCTCTCGAGAACATTACCCGTGTTTATATCCTCCAACAAACTTTCCTCGCACAAATCTTTCAAGTTTGAAATCGCGTACTTGTTTGCCGCACCTAAGAGCGTGAGGCGGTGCTTCCAGAAGTCCTCTTGTACGATGGTTCCGTATAGGTACGAGAGAAGGGCGGTGCATGATTCGAGTGACATGTCTTTGATGTTAATGGTGGATGATTCTTTTTCTTGGAGGTTGTGTTGGAACATGCTGTGGAAAACCGGTGAACTTGCGGAGAGAATTGCTTTGTGAGCTTTCAAGGCTCCGTCACATGTGTTGATGGTGACGTCAGCGTCGATTGAGTCGTGAAGCATGCGGGATAGACAACGGAGAATGCTTTCGTTTGCTGATGATCTTAGCATTCCGTCGTTTGGCCATATTGAACTTGCTTCTTCACCCTGCAGTCATAGTTGTTAATGGCGAATAGCGACAAATAGCGATAAAGTACCTATATGCTACATAGCGAATATCGATAAACAGCGGGCAGCTATTTTATAAACAGCGATACACTAGAAAAAAATTTTAAAATTTTTTATATGTATACCCTGGTATATATGTTATTTTACGTGTATATTTAACAAAAACCTAAAATCCAGCTATTTTATAGCTATATTTAATTGCTATTTATATTAAAAAAAAATAAAAAAATTAAAAATAATCGGTCGCTGTTATCGCTATAACCCTAATAGCGAGCCTAGACCTATATGGCACGCTACGTAGCGCGCTACAGCGATCGCTACGCTCGCTATTGACAACAACGCCTGCAGTAAAATTCCAGATGCTTTGGTAATGTAAAAAGTAAAAACCCTAGATGTGGCAGTTTAACCATGAAATGTCATCAAATCAAGATGCTTACGTTTACCGAATAAATCTGCAAGTCGAGAAACTCGACATCAATGACGAAACGACCGTGGAAAGTGGAATCAACAGGCCAGACAAAGTCTTCACTTGTTCGAAGAAGTCTTTCGTGTACTACAACATTAAACAATGCGGTATAAGCCTATTAGGGAACTCAATTAGTTACAATTACAAGTGTTTTAAACCAGTTTGATCCGTTATCCATAACATGTACACATAATCAGGTTAACATAGACAGTTAAGTTAACAGATATTCTCCCTTTGCACACAAACACACTCCTTTTTCTAAATTGTTCTGAATTCCTTCAACGTTTTAGGTCAACATGTAATTTACTTCACCCTAAGCAACATGAATCAAAATCAAGTAAACCAGTTTTACTAAATCATTCTGTCGAGACAGAAACTGACGGATATTACTAATAACAAACCCTAAAAACTTCTTATGTACTCCTAAAATCAAGTAAACTAGCCAATGAAATCACACCGCTCACCTTTCATTGAACATAACACACCTCAAGTGAATGTGAAAGTGAAACCGATCATGTCTACGTGGCAACACTTTCACATTCACCAACCATAAGGCTGCTCGTTGTGGTTTAACGCCACCAGCCACATCACACTTTAAGGGTGGAGGGAGTGGTCAATCACTAGTTGAGTGTTTGAGTTATTCTCTAGTCAATAATATCATGCCAAGTCAAGTCCCCATTCCACTCCCCATTTTGCACTCAATCACTGGCAATAATCAAACAGATGGAGATTGGTAAAAAATTAAAAAAAAATGTGATTGGTTGAAAGGGGTTGGGACCCACCATTAAACCCCCCTCTCTCCTCCTTCCCTCCTCTTCCCACATCGGTGAGTATACACCGCCCAAACCATTCCCCGCTCCCCGATTCCACGCCGGCATCCGTTCACCGATCGGTGAATGGGGCTCCCCGATACACTCCCCGATTCCACTCCGTCCCCCCTAATGCCCCATAACACCGCCCCGGGGGCGTGAGCATGTTCACGGCCGCGAGAGGGAAAAAGAGGTGGGGCCCACCTCCATTGCACCAATCACATATTTTCTTTTTTCTTTTATTTAATTATTAGTTAAACCACAACGTGATAGTTAAAGAGTTGGTCAGGTAAAGCCATTGTCTACACGGCCAGGGGCGGAGCTACCTTTATGCCGGGGGCAACGCCCGCTACGGCTTGGCGCGGAAAAAATTGGAAAAATTAGTGTAAATTTTGGAAAAATTTGAGGTTTTTTCGATTTCGTTACGGCTTATTTATAAAACGTTACGGCTTGGCGGATTTTCTAGATCCGCCACTGTACACGGCAGTGACGTGGCGAACGTTATGTTAAACCACAAAACAACAGGAATCAAGTAAACTAGCTTTACTAAATCATCATATTGACCACAAAACTCATGGATATCATTTAAATGAGAAAACTAAAAAACTACGGTAAAAAAATAAAGCCTAAAAACACACCAATTTGTTTAAACATTTTTTGGCTGTAAATCTACATTTTTAAAATACAAAAAAAAATTGAAAAAAATAGTATTACACATGTGTAACACTACGAAAAAACCTAAACCCCCACAACACAACAGGAATCAAGTAAACTAGCTTTACTAAATCATCATATTGACACAAAAAACTCATGGATACCATTTAACTAATAAAACTAAAAAAACTACCAAAAAAGCTTAGAAACACACCGATTTTTTTAACATTTTTGGCTGTAAATCTACAATTTTAGAGTACAACAAAAATTAGCATTGCACATGTGTAACACTACAAAAAAACTAAACCCTAAACCTTAGCCCTAAAAATTAAACCTAAACCCTAAGACAATTAGCATTGCACATGTGTAATACTAATTGAATTTTTTATCTTAAAAATGCTAAAAAAATGCTAGACTTACATCCAAAAAATGTTTAAAAAAAATTAGTGTGTTTTTAAGCTTTTTTTTTTTTTTTTTTTGTAGTTTTTTTAGTTTTCTAACCACATTTAAGTAGCTTTCTCATGATGTCTCCCTTTTAAACTATTATCAATAACAAACCCTAGAAACTCCTTATACAACAAATTCCACAAAACTCAACCTAAAAGCAACAAAAACAAACAATTAGGGCTCATACTTGGTGAGCTCAACCTAAAAGCAACAAAAAGCATAATAAAATAAAACAATTAGGGCTCATACTCGGTGAAATATAGGGGCGGCGATTAGTTCCGGCAGCGGTTACTCGAATAATAAACTTAGCAATCGGCGGTTGCTCCTTCGATAACCGAGAAGGTTCCGGAAACAAACGAACATACAAATACCGATTCTTCTCAACCGATAACTGCCTGCAATCATCATATCATAATCTCAAAATCAGTTAGTTATCATCATAAATGTTAATAGTAATAATAATAATAATAATAATAATAATAATAATAATAATAATAATAATAATAATAATAATAATACCAGTTCCACATGCCGATTTTGAAGGGGTCGGATCTTTTGTAGGTGCAGGGTCCGAAGTTGTCGATCCGCCATTGAGCTAATCTGGATATGGTTTCTACTTTTGTGTCCACCATCGCCGGTGCCGGAGTGTTAGGGTTTGGATAGTGACTGAATTTCAACGCTTAATGGCTTCCAATGGTTAGTGATGAGTGCTGCTGACTATGAACTCTGTAATATAACTTCTTTTTTTCTGTTCTCTTTTGTCTTTATTATATAAAATAATATTGCCAATATTAAAATTGTAATTATAAGATATTTAAAAAAAATTCTAGATATTTCATTATATTATAAGACAAAGTTGGTGGAAACTCCACCGGCTTTGCCTCCTCCCCCGGTACTTTTACGATGTTGCAATTTAGCCTCTTGATTTTGGTACCTTCAAAGTTTCATAAAATGACAAATTTAGTCCCTAAACTACTACTTCATTTTACACATGGTTTGCTTTTGACACCCCAACTTTGTGGTAGTTTTCTTTTCAGGCCCAAGTTTGTTATAGTTTCCTTCTTGCCCCAAAACTTTATCAAATCTTATCTTTATCCTTTCTAGCCCTTAAGTTTAGGAAATGTAATTTTTAACCACTTAACTTTTTATGAACTTTGTAAATGCCACTTTGACCCTCTCGAGAGTTTTTGGATTGACGATATAAATTCGAGTTAGTCGGGTCGCGTATAACGTTATGATTGTACGATATAAATTCGATTTACGTTACGTTTTGATCCAATCGCAATGCAACTATAGAATACATTGAGTTCAATCGGATACGTCAAAATATGCGTTTTCATAGGGTTAACACATCACATAACGCTTGAACTAATCTGTTCAATATTTGCGTAGTACCCGCGCCGCAACACACACGGGTCTTATTACTACTATATACTTAACAAAGAAGAAAACGTTTGTTTGCGATACGTAAATTACGGTTTTTCCACTGTAGCATTTGTTACATCAAGTGTTTTTATTATTTTTTCTTTAATTTGCCTTTTGTCTTTTTTGTTTTCCTTTTTTTTTTTACTCTCAATAATCTCAATATTCAGTATTGTCACTTACACCTTCTAGCTTTATAAAAACTTTATAAAATATCAATTTGACTCTTCTCGAGTTTTACGTGCTTATTTTTATATACGTGCATTAAATATAATATGTTTTCGTACTTATTTTTTTGTATGTTTTTGGTTGCCTTATGTTTTTTTTAATACGTTTTGGTGGTTACTTTTATGTATGTTTTCAGTTAGTCTACATTTTATCATATATAACACATTTCACTAGGCGGTATATAAGTTCGAGTTACTTTACGTTTCAGTTAATCTACATTTTATGTATGACAAGTTTTTTTAACTTAAAAACTAAGAATAAATTTCTTTGGCTTTAACCAAGTTAATAAGAAAAGATTGTTATTATTTTTTTTTTCACAAAACAACATAACTTTCCAATATTATGTTTTAGTTCTTGTATACATTGTCGAATCAATTTAGTCATTCAAGTTTATAAATAACAGTACATTTCAATGAACTTTTTTATATATAGAAAAGAAATAGCTTGCTTTATGTCAAGGAAGTTGAAAACATGAAGTAAATGAAATTGTGTATATCTAAAAAGTTCTTAAATAAATTCGGATATTATAAAAGATATTTAAAGATAGACTTTTGTAATTTGTAAAATAAACTGAAACTTTTTTACTTTATTAAAAAAAGAGCAAATTACATGATGCTCCACCGCCCACGTAAAAGTCAAATTCCAGTTTTGGCTTTTTTTCAATTATGTGGTCCCAAATTTTCAATTATAGACTTTTGTGATTTGTAAAATAAATTTGAAAATCGCATCCTTTTCCTTTAAGCTCCACTTTAAGCATGGTTACCACTTCCATGAAGGAACCCTCTTCACATTAAGAGCTTTTTGTTTAACTCTTATAACGCTTTTAATGATTCAGATTTCTTACTTAGTAGTTCAGTATTTAATGATTTAGATTGTTTGTTTTACGAGTAGGTGTCTGAATCATTCAGACATTTACCTCTGAATGATTAAACATTATACTAAGTCTGAATGGTTAAAACCTTTTATCTGAATTGGTCAGACATTTGCCTATGAACAGTTATAGAAATTGCCATTGTCTAACCATGGTAGTAGTATGTTACGTTAAGAGTTACTAAAACTGTCATTATCTATCATAGTATATTAATTACCAATCAGATTATGTCTATAGTGTATTATCACCGTGTCCGTAGGGTATTAGTTATCGATTTACAATACGTAACTATGTATGTGGTGTATTTAGTTATTGGCCGACATGTTCGTAGTGTTAATTTTGACTGAATTTTTTTAACGACAATTTCACCTAAATTACACCTTGCCCATATTTGAACATGGGTCTTTTCCAAAGAAGCTTTGCCTCTTACAACTGGGTTACAATTACAACCCAAGTGGCTAATATTGACTTGAATTACCAAACCTCTTTTATAGGTGTCTCTCCTCTTAACAAGTTAAATCAAAAAAGTCATTAACCTTTTAATTTTCTTGATACGAAACTCATATACCCCACAAAAATATACACCCGTCATTTACTAATAAAGATTCTAGCACGTGAAACAAGAAAGTCATAACCGGGCCATGTAAACAACAGAAAGTTAATCAGATGAGAGGTAAATCAAGCTCATACAGCGATCTGCCAACAATCGATTTCTCTATGTAAGGTTCCTTCCTTTTGACCCCAAGACTCGAACCTAGGTATGTTGTATATGGTCAAACCCTAGTGTGGAACCAACTCCACAACACTTAAAAGGTCAAAACTATTCCACTATTAACATGCAACAGTTGTATAAGAATAGAACATAAACTTCTAGCATTAACCCTAATAGCTATCACACATTGTAATCTACAAACAATGTGCTATCCAAATCCTCTATCATGTCTTATATAAAACTAGGTTAGCATCCCATGTATTTCACTGTAGCATATATAATGTGAAAAAGAAAATTGTTCATACTTCGTAATTACACAACTTCTAATGATAATTAATCAACGTATACCGATAATTACACAACTTATGCTAGAATTATGTACATACATAACATATTATTACGAAACTTATATGATAATTACACATATACATAATTATGCATGTTATACGCACAACACATCGACTTATTTTGTTGTTTTTTTAGTGGAGTTAATTACAGTTTTAGTCCCTGTGGTTTGTCAAAAATCACTATTTCAGTCCATTAGTTTAAAAATTGCGATTTCAGTCCCTGTGGTTTCACTTTCGTAACCATTTCAATCCATTATTCTGTTAAGTACAGGGACTGAAATGGTTACAAGGTGGACTGAAATGGTTACGAAAGTGAATCCACAGGGACTAAACTCGCAATTTTTAAACTAATGGACTGAAATAGTGATTTTTGACAAACCACAGGGACTAAAACTGTAATTAACTTTAGTGTATAACAAGACTATACTCAAATTAAAGAGAATAAAATGTTAGATTTTATGATGCTTTTTTTAAATAACGTCAAACACGTTACTAATAATTGTAACACAAATTTTAAAGATACTATAAATATCGATGTGATTACTATTTAGAAAGTAGATCAATATCAATGCTTTGCTATTGGTGGGATTTACTGAGTATGATGATGATGATCAATATCAATCAATAGTTTTACAGAATTATGTTTTTTTTATATCTGTAATAGTAACACGTGAGCGCAGTTTCGGGTTGGGGCATTACAAAGGGTATCTATACTTGGCTTTCATTTTTACAACCTTTGGTCCACAAAAATCATCTCTTCTGCAGAGTCTCTTGACTCATGATGCTCTGCAAAAATGTGTGCAGGACCACGAATCCGTTGACCAAAACGACACAAACGGGTTAAATTCACTCCAAAAAGTCGGTTTTATATGTTCATTTGGTGAAGGGTAATTGCTTAACACCTTTCTCCACTGCATTTCTCCATAACCTGTATCTTACTCCTAACTTATCATATGATACCGGCCAGTTCCACACGTTCGCCCCGTTGATCATCCTATCTTGTTGCCCAAGCACAAGCCGTAAATCCTCGTTTAGAACCTGTAATGTTAAAATCGTTTCCGTCCAATTCATTGATTGAATCCTCCTCTACTCGCGATTAATGGAAATCGATGAATCTTCTTTTATTTACAAGAAAAGGATGCATATTGTTAAAATAATGGCGCCAAGGGCGGAGCTTATTGTCCCCCCCCCCCTGTTTTTTCGCTTCGTAGTGTAAATTTTACCGAAAAAGTCGAAAAATTTTATATGTATTGACCCCCCCCCCTTCTATTTTTTTTCCTTTAAAACTTTCGGACCCCCCCCCCCCCCTATTTAATAGGCCAAGATATGTCATGGCAATTTTGACCCATATACTTATCAGTCGATTTGGGCTGTGTTTTATCTCAAACGGGTCAAGTAATGGCTCAAATCGGTAGAGTGGGTTAAAGTTGCCCACGACTATTTTAACGCATACAACCTCCTAACTGGTTTTTATTCGAATTTTTAGATTATTTTTGTAACAACAATTTTCTTGGAATCATCAAAAAAAAGAAGTCAAGTGCATCTGTGGGTCAACCCGAACCCTTTTTTGACCCGTTACCTGACCTGCCCATCTTGCCACCCTTACTAATTTATGACCATGCAAAGGTAAACGAGAAGTTTCATATGACCGATATGTACCAATAAGAAACTGTTATCGTTTTTAAGGTTGTCGGACGTTACCTTTTCGGCAAAATGCTTCCATAGGTGATGCATAAAAGGAATGTGTTGCAAAACAGGAGCAAAATCAAGCGACATTCGGTACAACAGTCTAGTCTTATTTCTTGATGACGGTAAACACACGTGTAGTTGGTGAAGATGTGTTGAACACTGTTTGGTGCTCTGGCCCTTTAGCTTTCCAGGTTTTGAAATCCCGATGGTTGATAAAACCATACAAGGCGGTCTAAATTCCATATCGATCGGATATGGATCCCAGTATCCTTGAAGCCCAGATTCAGGGGTAAAAAACTTTACAAAGCTGTAACGCGAAGCAAATGTCAATTAACTAAATTATATATATATATATATAACAAAAAAAGGGTGTCTTAGGAATAGTTCCTTAGCTATGCAGTTAATATCAGTGATATATCGGTCATATCCGTCCCCTAGTAAAATATCGGTACCGATATTATCGGCGATATTGACCGATATTTGACCGATACAACCAATATATCACCGATATATGGCCGATATAGCCGATATAGCACCGATATTTGACCGAAATAACTGATATATCACCGGTATATCACTGAATTATTAGTGTTAAATTGCTATATATATAAATCTGCATTATATAACATTACCAATATCTCACCAAGATAACCTATATCTCAAATATCGGTCCTTGACCGATATCCGATATTTTACCGCATTAACTACATAGCTCCTAAGGTGGTGTTAGTTTTTCTAAAAAAGATCTGCGCGGGCTCTTCTGTCTGCGCCGCGTAAACCACGTGCAGACATTGCCATTTGCAGACTTTTATTTTTTCCAAAGACGTTCCATTAAAAAACGTTTGCGCGAGCTCTTCTTGGTGCAGACTTGGCCCAACCACTTCTAAGATCTTCTAAGGTCCGCAGAGGGTTAAACACCACCACCGTCCGCCACGTAAACCACGTGCAGACATTGCCATCTGCAGACTGTTTGTTTTTCCAAAGACGTTCCATTAAAAAACGTTTGCGCGAGCTCTTCTTGGTGCAGACTTGGCCCAACCACTTCTAAGATCTTCTAAGGTCTGCAAAGGGTTAAACACCACCACCACCCACCGTCCACATCCACCACCCACCACCACCAGTTTATTTTAGAAGTCACATACGTTAAAAAACAAACAGCCTTCTTCTTGCAGACTGCAGAGGTTTGGTCCACCTCTTCTTCTACAGATGTCTGCAGATGTGGTCCGCAAACTGCAGACATTTTACCTCTTAAAAAACAAACAACACCTAAGACATAACCTCTATTTTTATATTATTTTTCTTCATCAAATTTACAACAATGCCGTCCAACACATGTTTTTTTTTTCCTTTTGTGTTTCAACCCTTCAACTTATAGCATTGCCACTTACACCCCCTCAGCTTTCTAAAAACTTTGTAAAATGTCATTTTGAATCCCCCCCCCCCCTCTCGAGTTTTACGTGCTTAATTTCATGTACGTGGGTCAAATATAATACGTTTTCGTGCTTATTTTTATGTGTGTTTTTGGTTGGTCTATGTTTTGTTCGGAAACAAGTCGTGTCAAATATAATACGTTTTCACTAGGCAGTATAAATTCGAGTTCCTTTACGTTTCGACTCCCCTGCAAAGCGTGGTACCAATCTTTAACTTAAAAAACACTATTTTCTTTCGTGCTTATTTTTAAGTACGTTTTGTTATAAATCCAAGTTGGTTTACGTTTCGACGTAAATTTTGACGGTAATGAGTCAGGTCAAATATAACACATTTCCATGCTTATTTTCTTGTGCGTTTTCAGTTGGTCTGCGTTTTGACGTAAATTTTGTTCGAAAACGAATGAGGTCAAATATTTGACGGTATAAGTTCGAGTTACTTTAAGTTTCGACACCGACGCAACGAGCGGCGGGTCAGAATACTAGTTGGATAACGTTCATAATTATAAATGTGAAGGTGGGAAGAACACCTTGGGACACTCCAGCCCTTTGCGAATGTGGAAGTGTGAGTGAAAGGCGCGTGTGCGAGATCCAGAAGGTTGTCAAGAAGCAGCCCATGCTCCACTGGTAGTTCCATGACAATCTGTCCCTCACAATAAGCATAATAAACGTTCATTAATACTTTCATTATGGCGAAGAAAATGTTAATCTTCCGTTAACACGATTTAGTAGGAGTTAAATGCCATTTTAGTCCCTGTGGTTTGGGTCATTTTGCCAGTTTAGTCCAAAGGTTTCATTTTTAACCTGTGGGTCCAAAAATGTTTCACAGTTGCCATTTTAGTCCACTTGGTTAACTTCATCCATTTTTTCTGTTAACGAGAAGGCCAAATCGGTCAATTTTATATGGCTGAATTGCCCTTTTAGTTAACAGAATTACATACAAAATGACCAAATTGGCCTTCTCGTTAACAGAAAAAATGGATGAAGTTAACCAAGTGGACTAAAATGGCAACTGTGAAACTTTTTTGGACCCACAGGTTAAAAATGAAACCTTTGGACTAAACTGGCAAAATGGCCCAAACCACAGGGACTAAAATGACATTTAACTCATTTAGTAGTTTATGATAGAGGTGGCAATATGGACAAGTTCGTAAATATGTCAGAAAAGGCGCACGTTGTAATGGGTTACTCTTTAGGACGGGTTACAACGGGTCAGGTCGAGTTGGTCGATCAGCAAACACTCTTTTGTCCACTTTTACGAAAACATTAATATAAAGGAAATTGGATTTTAATAATCCCACCGTCAAATATCGCCACTGGCAGTCCCACCTTTTAAAAAAAATCTCACTGGACCTCCGTTAAAAAAACTTAACTCGGTTAAGTTTTTTTTTTCCGAATTTCAAACTGATGTAGTAGGGCTTTTAATCAGAACAAGGATACGAGTCAATTGATGTAAAACTTACCTTGAAACTGTGCTCCAAACGACGAAACGGTGCTTCGATTCGGGTGTTTAAACTTCCAATCAACAAAAATCAAGCCGTTTGAAGCACCGTTTCGAGGTAAGTTTTACATCAATCGACTCGAATCCTCGTTCTGATCAAAAACCTTAAAACATCAGTTTGAAAGTTCGAAATTCGGAAAAAAAAAAAACTTAACCTCGGTTAAGTCTTTTTAACGGAGGTCCAGTGCGATTGGCCAACCACCTAAAAGTGGGATTATTAAATTCCAATTTGCCTTGATATAAATATTTCAATAATACAATTTAGAGGTGGGGAATTGGCCTATAATAATCCCAACTAGAGGTCATTGGCCATTGATAGTCCCACCTTTGAATATTCCTCCCACCAGTCCCACCTTTCACCTATTTTTCCTACACCGGTCCCCCGTTAAAAAAACTTAACGGAGTTGTTAAGTTTTTTTCCAAATTACAAACAGATTTTTTAGGGCTTTTGATCATAACGACGATACAAGCCCATTGATGTAAAACTTACCTCGAAATGGTACTCCAAATGATTTGATTTTTGTTAATTGGAAATTTAAACACCCGAATTGAAGCGCCGTTTTCATCGTTTGGAGCACCGTTTCGAGGTAAGTTTTACATCAATGAACTCGTATCGTCGTTCTGATCAAAAGCCGTAAAAAACTGTTGTAATTTGGAAAAAAAACATAACTCCGTTAAGTTTTTCTAACGGGGGACCGGTGTAGGAAAAATAGGTGAAAGGTGGAACTGGTGGGGGGAATATTTAAAGGTGGGACTTTTAATGGCCAATGACCTCTAGTTGAGATTATTACAGGCCAATTCCCCTTTAGAGGTTGTATGCAATTAAGGAGACTTTAGGCTACTTTCAAGTTTCAACCTGTTTGATCCACATCCCACTTTACCAAAAATATTTGACCCATTTGAGATCAAACACAAACCAAAGCGGTCCATTACTAACAATAAAATGGGTCGAACGGCCATCTCTAGTATCTAACTTGTATAATTAAAAAAAAAAAATACCTCAGCGTGTATCTGGAATCCTGGGGGTGGATTTAGTGAAGGAATAACGGGTGAAGAAGGCTCGTTTCCGGGCCAGATCCATATCATGTGCTCATGCTCAATGCATGTAAGTGACTTTATCTTCACGTTGACGAATTTTGTAGACGGCATTTTCTCACATTTCCCGTCTGTAGAGTACTCCCACCCTGAAAAACAAAATATATTATGACTTCATTTCATCATTCGCGGTTTGTTAATATACTAAAAGGTTCATATATGATATATTTTACCAATGTTTAGTTCTTCTTACCATGGTAAGGACACTGCACCCGACCCTCGTTCACAGAGCCTAAGTCAAGAGGGCACGCTCTATGCGCACACGTGTTCTTTACACATCCCGGTTTTCCATCTTTCCCACGAAATAACACCCAAGGTTCCTCAAAGCACTCGATAGGTATCTAAAACAATTAAAAAATACGGTTATTGGATTTAAATAACCCCAAGTTTCAGCATTTGGCCGATAGCACTCCCAACTTACGAATTGTACTACGCCACTCCCAACTTTCAGCTTATTTTCCTCTGGCACTCCCAAACTAACCGAACCCTAACCCAGTTAGTTTTTTGTTGATGTTGCACTTGTGTAGTTACGTGCCTTTGTAATGACGTGGCACTTATTTTTTGACGTAGCATCTGACGTGACCATTTTGATGACGTGGCGTATGATGTGGCACTTGTTTAGTGGCATGGCATCTGACGTCAGCTAACTGGGTTAGGGTTCAGTTAGTTTGGGAGTGCCAGAGGAAAATAAGTTGAAAGTTGGGAGTGGCGTGGTACAATTCGTAAGTTACGAATGTTGTCGGGTGAAAGTTGGAGTTATTTAAATCCAATATTCCTAAAAATGACTACTAATTCATAATTCGCTTACCAATGTGTCATCCTTAAGGTCACGGGAGAAAGCAACAGGGTACCAGAAGTTCTTCAAGCAAGGATGGTACGGTTTGACTGGACCGGATACGCTTATACTTTTTCTTTGAGCTTTGCTTTTAGCAGTTTCAAAGGCCGCGGAATACGTTGTCGGAGTTGGAGTTGGAGTTGCGGTGTCGGACGTGACCGACGTTTTGTCCTCCAAAAGTTTGTCATTCACCAAGGTCTCCATATATGCTAGCTTATCTAAAGCTGCACTAACCCTTGCTTCGGATATATGTACCTACAAATTATGTGGATCCACAATATGAATATAACTGAATAGATACGTAGGGAGAAGATCATGCGAGAACCACCTCTTATTGCGAGAACCGCGAGAACCAATGTGAACACAACCAAAAATGCCTAAAAATAGCTAAAAATCACACAAATTTTTTTTTTTTAATATTTTTTATATAAAAATCGCTACTTTTCGAAGCCAAAAAAAAAATTAAATTTTTTTTTTTGCCACTAAAATAGCGATTTGAGCATAAAAAATATAAAAAAAAAATTTAGATTTTTTTTAGATTTTTTTAGGTTTTTTGGGGGTTTAGTTTTTAGCATTTTAGCTTTGGGGGGGGGGGGGGTTAGGTTTTTTTTAGCTATTTTAGGTTGTGTTCACATTGGTTCTCGCAATAAATGGAGTTCTCGCATGAGCCCCTCCCTAGATATGTATTCGTGGAATCGTGCCAATTCGCATATATGTTATATGTTCACCTGTTTATGTGCTTGTGCAAGCTCTTCTTGTAACTCTGCGAGATCCTTCTTCAATGTCCCGATGGATTTGTACTCGCGTGCAAGAGGATTTAAAACATCTACAACCTGCAATAGAGATATAAATATATAATCATATAACTTATAAATGACAACTCAAGAGTGGTGTAAAGATTGAAAAAAAAATGTAACCTTTTCATGAAGATGCATGATCGTAAGAACGTCTTGACGCGCTCGCCAATCCAAATATTGAAGATCATATCTAGCCACTTCAAGTGCTTGATTAACATCTAAAAACTTTCTGTTACTTTGTGGGACTATTTTAAACTTTGGATCTTCGATATTAAATAGACTACTACTCCATGAGTTTTTCTTATCGTCGAATCCATTTTCTTCCCCGCCGTTTGACGCAGCGAATACCGTGAATCTTCCTTTGAACCCCTAAGTTAAAAAAACACACCGTATATCCATTACATGCGATCATAAGCAAGAGATGATTATTGATTAACAACATTAGCTTCACAGTTGTCACATTAACCTTGCATGTGCGCGCGTGTGCAGTGGCGAAGCTTGAGATTTCCAACGGTGGAGTCGAAAATGAATATACCTTAAAAAATTATAAATCCGGAGGGTCAAAAACGTATATACCTATAAAATTCTATACAAAAACTACATACCGGGCACTACTGAGTGAAAAGTTCGGGGTTCCCCCCCCCCCCGGCCGCTTCTATGCTACGCCCTTGCGCGTGTGTATACATATACAGAGAGATACATACATAACTTACCTACAGAGGGTGGTTCATATGAGAACTATTAAATAAATAGGAACCAGATAAACCACTTTTTAGCCCTTGGATCGTATTTCAATGAATGGTCGATCTCCGTCTCATACGTCTCTTCACTCCATGAATCGCAACCGTTTCCCTCCCTTTGTCTATTCCATGATCAAAGGCTAAAAAGTTGTTCCTTTAGTTCTTAACTGTTTAGTGGTTCTCGTTTGAACCCCCCCCCCCCCCCTACATACACAAACACATAATCATACTCATCCTGATAATTCTCAACCTCATCGCTCATGGCTTTATAGCCTAGTGGCATCTTGGGGGTGGGATAAAGCTTTGGGACCAATAGGTCCTGGGTTCGATTCCTACAAGGGGGGTTTTTCCCATATTTATTGGGTTTCCTCCTGAATTGGTGTATAGGCATGGCCTAGTGGAGATGGATATGATCGGGTGGTTCTGCTGGTGGCACGATGATACTCTAGTGGTCCGTCAGTGATCCAAATTTGCCGTTCAAAGAAAAATTCTCAACCTCATCATAATCATTCTAATCCAAAATACCCCCTATCGAAACAAGATTCGATCCGCACTTCACAAACACCATCATTCCCATTCAATCAATAACTCCTCTCAACCAATTAACAGTTCATAATCTCATTCCACAACATCATTACACCCCACACCTACAATCAAGCATCAAAAGATAGTACGTGGATTATATATCCACATATAATGAATTAAAGCCCTGGAGACCAATCACACATGGGGAATAACTTGATGAGGAGCTGATCCATGAGTTGGCCGACTCTTAACTAAACCAGCTCGATAAAGAACTTCAAACAAGCATAACTATTGATTAGCAGACGGAAATGTCTCGACCAGCCGAATCATGTGTGGCGGTTTAACCCACCCGAATTCCTTCCTCTAGTGCTTCCATTGCACCACTAAAGATTTTTCCATAGTTGTGAAGGGCGAATAGCGACTAATAACGATAACGTACCTATATGCTACATAGCGAATAGCGATAAATAGCGGGCGGCTCTATTTTATAAATAGCGATACACTAGAAAAAAAATTAAAAATTATATGTATAGGGTAGGGATAGTGTACATTAATTCAGAAGTGTGAGAAGTGTATTATAACACTATATAACACCATGTAAACACCGTATAGCACTATGTAACACCATATAACAGTATATAACAATATATAACACTATACATCTATCATAGACATGCTATCAGACAAAATATAGTGTTATATTTGTTATATAGTGTTATATAGTGTTACATAGTATTATATGGTGTTATATTGTGTTACATCGTGTTATACGGTGTTTATATAATGTTATATATAGTGTTATAGTACACTTCTGGATTAATGTACAGGATCCTCTACCTGTATATTATATCAAAATACCCTGGTATATATGCTATTTTACATATATATATAATGTTATATATATATGCTATTTTACATATATATTTAACAAAAACCTAAAATCCAGCTATTTTATAGCTATATTTAGTTGCTATTTATATTAAAAAAAAACTAGCTATTATCGCTACAACCCTAATAGCGAGCCTAGACGTATACGCTACATAGCACGCTATAGCGATCGCTGACAACTATGGAATTTTTCCTAATTTCTCCAATAGTCAATAATACTTTTACGCTTTTAGCTTAAAACGCGTAAACAACTATTGATTAGCATAGTAATTTACGCGTATATGTATGATTTTAATCAAATATCTTGGAGAATATTTATCTTTTATTGCTTCTGTGCAACAACTGATTTTGTTAAAGCATAAAGATGATTAAACAAATTTAACTCTGGTAAAATAAGGTGATGATGATGATAAGAAAGGGTAGGGTACCTTATTATTATTAGTGGAAGAAGGAGAAAGAGAGAAAGGAAGAGATAGAGCTGCTGCAGTAGCAATGGCGGACATGGTGTCGCCAAATGTGAGAGGATGAGAGAGAGAGTGGCATTCCTAGAGAGAGACAGAGATATTTGTCGCCGGGGTTTTGAATATTAGCGGTTGGTGTCCGGCTGGGCCACCGGTGGTGACGTTAGGACAGTTTCTAGCCACAGGACTCTCCGTTCCCTCTAGATTTTTTTTATTCAGTTAAATGCCATTTTAGTTTAGTGTGTGGCCATTTTGAGAGTTTAGTTCAAATGGTTCATTTTTCGTCTGTGGGTCTAAAAAGGTTTCACGTTGCCATTTTAGTCTATTGGGTTAACTTCATCCATTTTTTCTGTTAACGAGAAGGGCAATTCGGTCATTTTAAATTCTGTTAACGAGAAGGACGATTCGGTCATTTTATATGTAATTATGTTAACGAGAAGGGCAATTCGGTCATTTAAAATGACCGAATTGCCCTTCTCGTTAACAGAAAAAATGGATGAAATTAACCCAGTAGACTAAAATGGCAACGTGAAACCTTTTTAGACCCACAGACGAAAAATGAAACATTTGAACTAAACTAGCAAAGACTAAAATGGCATTTACCTCTTTTTATTTCTTTTCTTATATATTTTTCCTTTTTTTCAATTTTTTATAACATTTTAAATTTACAACCACTTTTATATAAACCTTATGACTAATGTCGGGTTTGTGGTTCAGTGGCAGAGACAATTCCTCTGGGATAGGTGTGCTCTTCAAGTTTCAGGACAGGTTTTCGGGTTTTTCCTGAGACAAATGACATGATAACTGGCCCGTTTAAAGTTCGGGTATGGGTTGGGTTGTTCAGTATTCGAGTTTAGATGCAAAATGAATAAAAAATTGTTTTTTTTTTTCACAAAGTATCATCAAATATCAAAAACTCCAAACCAAAACGCATATATAAAAAAGATTATATGTTCGAGGTTTTTTCGGGTGGGTTGTTCAGGTTTTTTGTTAGGAAAAAGTGACCCGATAGCCAACCCATTAAAGGTTTCGGGTAAAAGTGACAGCCCTACTCGAGAAGCACCATGCACCATTTACGTGGAGGATCTGGATCTATCCTTAGTAAACGTAATATTTATGAGATGTAGTTTAGTAGTATTAGCGTTTTGATAAAAATTTACACTCCATATGAATCTTTCAACTTTTCTTCATCAAATTTCTTTTTGTGATAAAAGTTTTTGTGAGTTAAAAGAAACACTTTGATAAAAAGTTACACACACCATATGAATCTTTCAACTTTCCTTCATATTTCATAAAACCTTCTTCTTTATGTGATAAAAAGGGAATTAATTCCAGTTTTGGTTTCAAGTGTTATATTCAACCAAACACACTTTTAGAGGAAATTAATTTCTCTTACTATATTTAAAAAGTATCAAACTAGAATTTATAAATAATTAGTTGTGTATTATAACTTAATTAAATAAATTAGTTGTAAGAACTAAAGTTGTGAAATTTACTAATTAGATTGTCTAACAAGTGAACTAAGTTGAGCCAACATCAACTAGAGCTTAAACTTATAACAATATGACTAGCTCGATTCAAAACTTTTAAATTCTAATACAAGTTAAAAACTAATCTCGTATTAACCTCAAGCCAACTCGTTTAACCACATCTCATCTAACATATAAAATATCATCCTTAAAAATTGACTCAAAAACAGCATAATTACATAAATCTTAACTCTGACACGAGCCAGATGGGTATACGGTCAACATTAGTTGTAAGTCGTAACGTCTCTTTCCTTATAAGCTATATGTTAAAACATGATACATCTTTCTAAATACACAGCTAGCTTGCCATTTCCATTACAAGGTATTTCCTGCATCTCATTAGATAAACCGGAATTACATCATTATCGGGTCAGAGAATGCAAGTCATGGTTTGACTGAAAAAAAACAACGTAAAATGCATGCATTCAAAACACGTGCATGATATCATATAACCACATCATTCAACATAAGTTACTCGTATCAAACTGATGCAAAGAATAGAACATGAAGCAAAATAAACGACATTAAGCCAGATTTTAGTGTCATATACTACTACTAGTAGGGGGCGTCAACAAGCCGAGCCACTAGGGAGCTACTTGAGATTGGCTTTGCTAAAAGCTCAAATTGAGCCGAGCTTAAATGAGTTTGGGCCCAAATTGAAGCTCCAAAACAAACAAGCCCAAGCTCAAGTTCGAGCTATATATTTGATTAGATTCGTGCACCTAAACAAAGCATGTTATTTATAGAAATATGATAAATTTTATTTAATACAATCAATCTATAAATATTTAAATATACAATCATGGTAAAAATAACTAAATAATGTGTCTTATGGTGTGTAAACGTGTGTGTGTGTGTATATATAATTATAAAAGAGTTGATTGCCCGGATGGTCCCTGTGGTTTCACGTTTTTTCACGTTTAGTCCCCACCTTTCGAAAATAGCATGTATGCTCCCCATGGTTTGTCATTTTGTTACTCGGATAGTCCCCCAACATTTACTCTGGGGACTATCCGAGTAACAAAATGACAAACCATAGGGAGCATACATGCAATTTCCAAACTAACTGACATCTACTCAGGGACTATCCGAGTAACAAAATGACAAACCATAGGGAGCATACCTGCTATTTTCAAAAGGTGGGGACTAAACATGAAAAACCGTGAAACCACAGGGACCATCCGGGCAATTAACTCATTATAAAAAAAATAAAAGATCCAAGCTCGAGCTTTGAACATATATCTCAAAACGAGCCAAGCTCAAGCTCTTTTATGTTAAACGGGCCTAGCTCGAGCTCAAGCTTGGTTAAGTTAAACGAGCCAAATCGTTTACACCCCTAACTGGCAGTGTTACAGATATGTGGCAGTGTCGTTACCTTTATGCAGTAATTATCCCAAAGCCCAGTCACCACTTGAAGAATCCTCCTGAGATGAAGGCTTTTCTGCTACACTTTAAAATAGCAAATAAATTAAATTGCCTTGACACGTAACCGACTTTAACAAAAATTCATGTCACAACGTTACTAAAGTGTTCTTAATAAAACTCACCAAGGCATGTAATTGATTCTGGAGAAATAAAGTCCTGCTTCTCTTTGTCACCAGATACGGTCTGCTTTTGAGTTTCATGCGAGTTTTTTTTGTGTGCATTCAGAGTCTTGCTTCTTTTGTGCAATTGACCATCATCGAATGCATTATCGTCTAAACTTTTGCGCGAACTCTTAGTACTTCTAGCACGCTAACATATACAAAGATTGTTAATAATTATATATATGTGTATATATATAGGATTAGGTTCAAACGTGAACAAAATCCCAAGAGTGAACTGCGTGAACTGATCTGGGCCCTTAATTTTTATGATCTTGAGATTAAAGTGAGTGGCATGATGGTAATTATTTGGTTAATTTTTTCCATTTAATTAAATACAAAAAGGGTATATATGTAATTTCAATCTTAAATTGATTGCATAGATATCTCACAAATCAAGTAATCAATTATTCTCTTAAATTGATTGCATAAATCTCTCACAAATCAAATCAAGGATTAGGAAATATGTAACT
Organism: Helianthus annuus; assembly: GCF_002127325.2. Lineage (NCBI taxonomy): Eukaryota > Viridiplantae > Streptophyta > Magnoliopsida > Asterales > Asteraceae > Helianthus > Helianthus annuus. The sequence continues at coordinate 9,407,174 of NC_035443.2, forward strand.
TAATTCAATTATTAAAATAATTATTTGTTTAAATGCGATGTACACATGTGTATTCTGATTTTGCCCTCTTTTTAATGCAATGTACACATGTGTATATCGTCTGTTTTTGTGATATCTCAGATTTTTTTTTGTATTGAATGTTGATGTACACCTGTGAATTACTGTACACATATGTACGATGCTGAGTACACATGTGTACTGTTCTATTTATATCCAAGTACACATGTGTATACCGTTGAAATATGAAGGTTACGTGTATCTTAAAAATCAAAATTTGAATTCTGGTGATGAAATCTGAAATAAAAATTAAAATTGAAATCTGGTGATTTGTTGTTTGTTTTGATAATTATCTTATTAATATATAAACATAATGTGGATAATGAATTTAAATTTGGAAAGATGTAACTTAATTCAATTATTAAAATAATGATTTAAATCTAATTTTTTATATAATTACAATCCTACCCTTAACAACTAAAAAGGAAATCAAGGGTCCATATCCGTTCACGCAGTTCACTCTTGGGAGGTTGTTCACGCTGGAACCCTACCCTATATATATATATATATATATATATATATATATATATATATATATAGAGAGAGAGAGAGAGAGAGAGAGAAAGTTTAAAATGCAAAACCAGTTTAAAATGCAAGACCACCTTATCGTGCGATATGTACGCAAGCATCTCAACCACACATGTGATCTAATCTCGGCCTTTGATTGAACACGGTGACACAATAGTATAACTTTGCATAATTACGCAGTTATATTACATAATTACGCACGTTATTTGCATAATTACGCATGTTATATTGGTGGTTGCGTACCGCCGCACGATAAGGAGGTCTTGTACGTTAACCGGACTCTCTCTCTCTCACTATATATATATAGGATTAGGTTCAAAAGTGAACAACTTCTTGAGAGTGAACTGAGTGAACTAATCTTGGACCTTGATCATTTTTTAGATTAAAAGGGCAAGATTGACATTAGACAAGTATGTTTAATTAAAATCCCTTAATTTTCTCATCTCTTAACTCTCTCTCTCTCTCTTTCATTTTTAATTATTTCTCCATTATTTCTTTATCCATAGATTTTGTTTTAATTTTTACTTGAATATTGTTTTTCTTTTGTTATCCGTATATATAGATATCATAATATATTATTTTTAACTTTTTATAATTTTCAATAAATATTGAAAAAAATCTTTGAGATTGAAATTATAATTATTTTTAGGCATTAACTTTTTTTTTTTGAATATGTGAAGAAGTTATTTATTTTTGCATACATGTGATATGTTTCGTTTTCATTAATTTCATAATTTTATATGAATCTACTCGTGTACATGCATAATATACTATGTGTTGTTAATTTACACATATGTAACCATTTTTGAATATAATAAACAAATGTATAAAGACTATACACATGTGTATAAACTAACAACTGTGTATCTTGTACATAGTTATCAAATGCGCTAGGCGCACTCTAGGCGCATAGGCCCCGCCTGTCGCCTAGGCGAGAAGCGCAAAAAAAAGCGCGGGCCTGAGGAAAAAAAAGCGCAAGCAAAAAAAACATAAAAAAATAATATTATGTATTGGAAAAAAAAACACTCTTCAAATTCCAAAAGTATTCGAATACCATAATCCTTATAATAAAACCAAAATCATCATGAATCCTCATAATGTCGAAAAATATACTGCAAATCCTCATAAGGTCGAAAAATAATTGTAGTATTGTATGTTTTGCCAGCCAAAAAAATGAACGTTTGTTTACAACATAGGCTGTATATAACAATATATTTTTACAGAAGATATGATATCTCTCAACTTTTTTAAAATTCAAATTTGATTGAGATATAATTTCCAAAAAAATAGATAAATATCTGTAACTATAATCTAGTATATATATAAGATAAGATTTCAAAAAAAAAAGTCACGTGGCTTTTTTTACCTAGGAGGGAGAAGCGCAGGTAGGTCGACTCGCCCAAAAACATCGCCTAGGCGGGAAGAGCGAGCGCTTTTGATAACTATGATCTTGTATAAACTGATAGTTAGCGAGGCGAGACTGCACACATGTGTATAAACTAACAGTTGTGTATCTTTTATAAACTGATACTTAGCGAGACTGTACACATGTGTATAAACTAACATCCGTGTATCTTCTATAAACGAATACATGCGAGACTGTACACATGTGTATACACTAACAGCTGTGTATCTTGTATATACGGAAACTAGCGAGATTTTAGGGATTTTGATTATATTGTGTAATAAATGCAATTTACAAAAGACAAAAATACCCTACTGTCAAAAAATTTAAAGGGAAGTTACAATATTATAATTACAATCTTGCCATTGTTTAAAAATCTCTAGATGATGTAATCCAATGGCCAAGATTAGTTCACATAGTTCACTCTCAAGTCTCAACCTAGTGTTCACTCTAGAACCCTACCCTATATATATATATAGGGTAGGGATCCTAAGAGAAGTCCACCGTATTTGAGAAACTTGAGAAACATTCCGGACCACACATTTTCCCTAAGCTTTTCGTAATATACACATATGTATAGTTTAAAATTGACTATATACATATGTGTATAATTCAAGATTTGACAATATACATATATGTCTATACTCAATTTTATACTATACATATGTGTATATTACGAAAAGCTTAGGGAAAATGTATGGTCCAGAATGCTTCTCAAGTTTCTCAATTAGTCTAGTGCTTCTCACGTGATCCTAACCCTATATATATATATATTTGTACCAACAAAAGATATGGGAATAAATTTGTAACTTACTTCTCTTTGTTTGGCATTGCCTTTTTTATAAAGTAATGCAGGCAGTAAGATATTGGTCGGAGTGTGTGACACAGGCCTTCCGCTATTTTTAGTAACAAGATACTTGGATCCAAAGTTAGCTAGAACATGCAGCCTCTACATAATACTTGAATCATGAATCTAATCACGGTAATTTAGCAAATAATGTTTAAAAAAGTCAACACCCACGAAAACTTACAGAGGTTTTCGCAACATCAAGTGCATCCTCGGCCATCTTGATAGCATTAAATATATTATGCAATTCAGAAACAACTGTATGGATTCGATTCATATCACCATCTACAAAAGACGGATTGAGTAGTGTATCCATAGTAAAAACAAGCGGGCTGCAAAACAACACGGGTTATGTCAGAAAAAGGCGTGTTAGATAACGGATTAACGGGTCAACCTGATAACTTGCCTGAAAAAGGGACCAGAATTCTCTTCGTTTTCGGGATCTTGTGACGGAAACTTGGTATCATGGGCAAGAATGTGGATTAAAAATATCATTGAACATACAGGATTATCTGTTGCATCACGCTTCACTTTAGCTTCTAAGTGACGGATCTTTATAATTTCTGCCATATAATTTAGCGACTAAAAAGAAAACGGTGTTAGAAAATCAAACATGGAAAAAGTGAAAAACAAGATTTTAATCACAGCTTTGACATACATCATCTTTTGGTGAACCATCGAACGTATCAGAAGCAGCCAATGCAAAAGCACAGAGATATTTACAATGAAGGAAGTTATTCTTTAAAAGCTTAAATGTTTTCTTGATGAACGATTTCCGTACCAGAGTAGAATGGTCCTGAAAAGATGCAACTTTTATTTACATCTTTGATATGTAGATAAATTAATAAATGAAAAGATTCAAACCTTGGCCATCAAGACTGTTTCACGGTAAATATCCGCGGGAATATGTGAGTCCCATAATTGGGAAAGCTGAAGAACGGATGTAGCTGCGGCTAATCTTAGATGATCTTTGTCCTTTTTACTGTTGTACCCATGTAATGATTTATTAGTTCCAACTATAGGAAGATATCTACTAGTTACAATCATATATATATATATATATTAAAGGTAGACCACTTCAACTTTGATTGTTTACGTTAAAAGCCATACCAGGAGAGTGTGCCTTTAGAAATCTCAGCCCTTAGAAGCATTTGTGATACAATGCCAAGTACTTCATCAATTTGACGAGTAACACCTGTACGCTGATGTGGCAAAAAGCTTTTGACGAGTGTTTTAAGCCCAAATATCTGAAAGAGAAAAAACAATCAAACACCAGTATGTAATCCTTCATACATAGATCATATATGGCAGTATTTCATGAAAAAAAAGTCATAAATAAAATAATGCTGCACACCTTCAATTTGCAAGAAGCACTGGAGTCAGATTCTAGACCGGAAAAGATGTTGTCAAATATATAACGTGTGATCTCTTCAGCATGGGATTCAAACGCAGATACAGAATGCTGAGCCATGCAACCCAAAGATTGCAAAACTGCAGGGGTATGCTGCCCACTTTCAAGAGCATCGACGAGTGTCTAGAAAAATAAGATATTGTAGAGTGTATGAGTTTACGATAGGAGATAAACATATGGATAAGCATTAATAAGATATATACAACTAACTGTTATAAATATATACACAAACAAACACACATGATACTAATAAATATATACAGTAATATAGTATAAATATTTGCAAATATTAAAAGTTATATATGTATTAATATAATCATACGCATTAACATTAATTGATAAAGATAATAGTAATAAGTATATATGTATCACAAGTATTTATACTAAATATATATACACACACACAAATTAATAAAAAGACATATTATTCATATTTATAAATACATATTAATAATAATAAACATAAATTCTATATATATGTATTAATATTCAAATATATATACATATATATGTGTGTGTGTGTATGAATGTAAATTATATATTTAATATAATTAAGATATATATAAACATATGGGGTAAAGATCAAATATAAATGGGCTTAGCATACTAAACGTGAGAAGTGGAGACATTTTTTTTTTTTATTTTTTTCCATCTACTTAAACATGTTGGTTAGTTGCAAAATGAAAAAAATAAATAAATAAATAAATCGTGTAGAGCTTGGTTTTAAAATGCGCGCATAATGCGCGCATAATGCGTGATGCGCCCGTTGCGCTAGTAAGAGCGCATCGCAACACCTGATGCGTTGCGTTTACATGATGCGGTGATATTGCGACAATTGCGCGTAATGCGCCCTACGCAAAATGCGCCATGATGCACGCATCATTGTTTGTTACGTTTTTTTTCCCAGATTTTATGAAATGGGTTGGGTTTTTTCAATAATTAATATTTTAGCATGCTTGATTTGAACCATTATGGTTCCTAAACACTTTTTATGGTTCTAGAAACATTTTAGGAAGCTTGATTTGAACCAAAAAGCACAATTCTTATCTTATTATGTCGATTGTTTTAGTATAAATAATTTTTTAGTATATTTTTATAAAGAGCGCATCGCATACGTGATGCGTTCGCATCACGCATTACGCATCACGCATCAGATTTTTGGACCAAACGCATCGGAGCGCATCACGCAATTTAAAACCAAGGTGTAGAGTGATTACATAATTACTCTATTAGTGTAAATACACGAAAAAAATCTGGGACTAAAATGCGTGCTTGACAAGATGGGAAAATATTTCTAAAAAAAATCCCCTCCCTCACTTCTCATGTTTAGTATGTTAAGCCCATTTGTACAATAACCTTAATCTAAACATATGTATGTTATATTTATTTTCTAAAACCTCTAAAAAGAAAAGGACTAATATGATTAAACCTTGCACAGGTAAGAGAAAGTGAACTGCTGAGAAGTAACAATTAATTCACTGATGGCGGAGATTGCAAGCTTGGCCTGAGCACGAGTTCCGTTCAGACAGATCCTCTCTAAGAAAGGGTAGATAACACTACAAATAACAAGAAAACATAGTGTCACAAAAGAAGAAACATATATAACACTATGATTGACTAAAGTCAATAGTGGACTACCTGAGGTCAACAGAAATATGAGGTCCAGCTTTTACCAACATTTGAAGCAGCTCATTACAGAATGGTGATTTCTCTTCTAACAACAGTGTGCAGAATGGCTCTTCAGAACCTCTCAGAAGTAGCGGGAAAGCATTAACAATAATCTTAAGAAAAAGAAACATATAGTTCAGTTAGTTTAAAACATTAAGCAATGCACTTTTACTTGCATATCAAGCAAATAAAAACTTTTGGATATTAATTGATACATTTTATACACATACGATGCCATACCATAAGAAGTGCCACACAAGCCTTCTTTAAATTGGCCTGTCCAAATTTGTTTTCGGAGAGATTATCAAGTATACACCTCACGTGATCAGAACTGAATAAATTAAATGAACATTTTGTCGCGAGTAATTGTAGAAATTCAAAATCTGTGTGCAGGTCCTTGATCTTCTTGACAAAATTATCCTTCAAAAAGAGAAATTTAATATTTGATTACACTTTGTTAAACAATAAACTCTCGTTTAAGAGCAAAACAAATACATATAGCACATGAATTAATCAAAAAATAAAAACTCACTCTGATGATCTGTGAACTTCCAAACTCCGGTTCATTCAAAATCTCTTTGAAGGTGTTAAAAAGGCCAACATCTTTCACCAAATGTAACTTATTAAAGCACTCTTCTGCTTTGACTTTTACAGGGAAGCATGTTGACATTTTTGCAAACAACTTTTTGATTTTTTCTTCGCCTCTTTCAGAGACATTCTGCTGAACGAGAGATGTTATCAGACACTACATACACTAAACACTATGATCACATTAATAGAAAAGAAGCTATTAGAAATCTTAACTTTTTATATATATGATGATATACTGTTTATTATCGGAGCATACAATAGTCTACAGTTTAAAGTTCAAACCTTTTCTTTTGTCCGGAGATCTAGGTAACTCTGCATCTCAAGTTGCAACCTGAAACAAAACTACACGTGTAAAAAAAGTTGTCTCTGCAAGTTAGATAAGAGCAACATACGATTTTAGTAACCTTTTTTTCTGACACAAAACAGCAGTCAGTGCCTTCTCATGAGCAGCGGTAAACATGCCATCCTTGTAAGCGGAAACCGAATGTGAAAACAAAAATATCCAGTGCCTAATCCTCTCCTCAACTGAAAGTGAAACGGGAAACAAATCCTCTTCAAGCACATGTTCTATGTTCTGAACGCTGAGGGAGACGTTTCACAAACAGTTACTGTCAGTAAATAATTAACGAGTGAAATGCCATTTTTGTCCCTGAGAGTGAGGTTTAGCCAGTTTTGCGACTTTCGTCCAAAGGTTTGTTTGAAATCTTGCCAATTTCATCTGGCTCGTTAACTTCATCCAATTTTCTTCGTTAAGTCAGGGGTATTTCCGTCTTTTTTTGATCGACTTAAAAAGCAATTCGGTTTTTTTCACTTTAGGTACAAGCATATAGCATGATGTACAAGTATTCACTTAAAGAGCACCGGTCTTTTTCACTTTATGTATGAAAATACCCCTGGCTTGACGGAAAAAAATAGATGGAGTTAACCAGCCGGATGAAAATGGCAAAATTTCCACCTTTTGGATCCAGATGTGGAAAAACAAACCTTTGAACGAAAGTCGCAAAGCTGGCCAAACCTCAGGGACGAAAATGGCATTTTACTCATAATAAGATTTCTGACAAATGTTATGTAGCAATAAACGTACCCAAACTCCACATCCTTGTCATAGCAAAGTAACAGAATACCACAAGGTATTTGTTCAAAGTCAACACTTAATTTGATGATGCCTTCAGAACATTTAACACAATAATCATGATAGACGTCTAGTAGCATTTGCAACGCTTTCTTTCTAACAGATGTCTTTGTAGAGAGAAACAAACAATAATGAGTTGTCAGAAAATTTAAACAGTAACTAAAAGTCTAAAATTACGTTTCTTATAAATGAAACCTTTTTATCACGTAATCTTTTAGCAGCTTGAGTTATCATTTCAGGTGGTACAGGTCTGAGATTCGACTTTGCAAGATCACACACCACTGCAACTGCTTGTGTTCTCACTTTATCGTCGAAGTCTAAAAGGCGACCTTCAAGGGCAGCTGCTCGTACAAGAAAGCATAAAAATAAAAATTTACAAAAATTACCAAAATAGAATGCTGAAAGAGTGAAAGCTGATAACTTACACAGAACTGTAGTGGAATTGTCGCCTGGTGGATTAAATAAGTAAAAAGATTTAGCACATAATACAGCATTAAGTCTAACTGCACTAGACTTATCAGCGAATCTATTTATAAACTCTGCGAATAGATGGTGGTACTCTTGCGCAATGTGACATCCGGGAATTGAAAAAAGTTTTCCAACAAACTTGATAGCCGTTATCCGAACATCAACCTGTTCAGTCTGTAAATTACAAATGAATAATATATCAAATAAGTTGATAAAATCAGACATAATAATCCCGAATTTTATATTTGCAATGATAAAAGAGAAAGACGGACCAGTAGTTCCTGAGATAAGTTTTCTACTACAGCAACAAGCATTTGTGGAGCACACTGAATGATTTCGTATATGATATCATGATACGATTCTTTGAGCTCACTATTAACATTGTCTCGATCCAAAATACAACGGTTGAGAAAACGACAAACAAACGGTTCAAGAGTCTGACTGCAATCATCAATAACAGAAACAGCTAGCTGAAAAGAAGCTGGAGATGCGTCCTGAAAAACAGTACAGTAGTGGATTTAATATAGTCATACGATTATAATAAAAGGAAGAATGTGTGTGTGTTACTAACACAAGCTATACAGATGACATAAGTCAAGAAAAAACTATTGACATTAATTATAACAACAGAACTTTTACAAGAAAATAAGACAATAGGGTGAATAAAGCAAGTGTAACTAATATGCTAGCAAATTACCTTTTTGTCCTTCAAAAGATTACGCAAAATTACTTCCATAAGTGCTTGAGAAACTTTCTCCTTTAGAATAGCTGACATTATCGATGACATTGCACCAAATACATTTGAAGAATGCTCTTTCCTGCAAAGCAACCCATACAACACATCAACATAAACAAAACATGTGATATACATAAATTAAAAAAAAGGACTTCAACTCATATATGATAACACCGTTCATACCTTATCACACCAAAAAATATATTGAACATCTTCAGAACTAAATCTTCACATCCTATATCTAACATTAACACACAGAAATTGTATTTTGAAACAGTCTCCAATAGCTCTACCCTCCTTGAGTAATATGGACTTTTGGTGTCAACGAGCTCCCCGAACATACCCAATAAGAGTTGATATATGCTCTGAAAAAAACGTGATCAAACATCAGATTTGTTGGTAAAACACTGAAAATGTATTTCAGTCGAACCATTTACCCTGAGATCTGCATCACTAAAGCCAGGATTTGGAGCAAGGATCCTAAGTATTTCACAAACACATATGGAAACCAAAAGTCGCACATCTTTGTCCTTTTGCTTCAGCAAGCCATGCTTCAATATAGAATCGCTCAAGGGCTTTATATTAGGCTTTAGCAAATCTGATTGTGTTTTTAACTTTGGCAGTGCACTTGCCGCTTGCTGGCAAAAACCAAAAAGTGCATAAATATAAGTATTGATTTACAAAAGTATGGCTACTCCTCATCACGTGTAAAACATATATAATATATAATGAAACATCTTATTTAATAAGACTATGTCAGCCACCAAAGATTCTCAGCACCGTAATGAGCCATTATTTACAACATAATAGAGGCAAGGAGCATCACGGTTTCTCTCCGTTTGCTAGTTGCTACTCATGATGTAACTATTTGCAAATACCGTCACCAAACAAGAGTATCTACACAAAGAACGTTAACTAAAGCAAGCCAGATTTATTTGTGTTCACAAAATCATTAAACATATGAAATATTCTTAACAGAACCCTCACATTTACTCTGTTGGCAGCAATTACTATAAACAAGTGTATTAGGCAATTTTTATTATTCGTCATTGGTCATTTAAAATCTGTAAAAAAGCTATAGAACCTAACATAATAAGTATTACTTCTCTTCAATTCCCAGTTGTGTTCGAGGTTGTCCTAAAGTTAAAACATGATTCTTATTTAAGAACATGCTTCTCAAAGCTACCAAAATATCATTCTTATAAAATAATCACAAGCTAACATCCTAAAACAGGCGTAACATTTTATCCTTATACCGCTTTTGAAAACAGCTAACATCCTAACACAGGCGTAACATTTATCCTTATACCGCTTTTAGAAACAGCTAACATCCTAACACAAGTGTAACATTTTATCCTTATACCGCTTTTGAAAACGTCGTAAACAACTTAAGAGTACTCATCTTGCTTTCCATGCCGAATGCAACATTAGTGACTCGACTTTCAGGGATTAGAAGCTACAAAAAACTAACACAAAGAGGACATCTTAAAAACTACTACTATAATATACACACAATAACACTTCAACAATGTACCAATACATACATACCTCTAGAAATGTCATTTTCAACCCATTTGTAAGTCAATTTTGTTATATTCTGTCTCTATTCAAATGGTAATGTTAGAATTCTAGACACATTCATAACAAATGTATGATTTAGATCGAGTCTAGCGATTTCTCCCAAAATATATATTGAGATAGTGTGTTTGTGTGTGTGTGTGTTTGTATATATATACACACTATAGCATATACATGATTACATTTTGAAATTCATGATCCAACCACTTAAAAACATAAACCCTAGCCAAATAAAAACCCTAACAAAACCTTGACTAAAATAGGCACAAACACAGTAGTACAGTACACTATCAACGTTAAATACACCTACATTTCATAGTGAAAAAGCATATTAGGGTTTTAGTAGATGTATACCTGCAAAAAACCACTCGAATCCGTACGATATACACTTAAAATTGAAATTGAAATTGAAATTAGAACTAAAAGTATAGACTGGATCTGAACGAAATAGTTGCAGATGAATGATTTCAGACGGTTGAGATATGTTGACGCCGTGTGTATTGAACGGAAATAGATAACGGAAAACATCGGAAACGATAACTTACACGGAGTAGCTTAACAAGGAGGTCTTTGTGAGGACATTCCTTCTTCGCAGAGAGTTGTTTGCCGACGTCGCGAATTAGGTCTTTTGCAGCTTTACCGTCGGAATCCGCCATTGTCGCCGTTGGGAGCACGAGAGCGGGAAAAGTGTGTGTTTTGAGAGGGAAATTTAGGTTTTTCAACAAGGAATGATGTCAATGTTTTGTTTGTAATGGACTAGTGTAATGCGTCACGCGCGTTGCGGGGCGCTAAATCGAATATTTCTTAGTCTAATAATCTGTAAAATCATACTATTTATAACATGATCTGAAAAAAAGACTCCGCCCGATTAAAAATGTCCTATTTTGAATTTTCAAAGTCTTTATTTATAAACTTTGACCTTAAATCATTTTGTTTGTGTTAAATAATACTTGATGAAAGTTATATGATTTGAGTGTTTTTGACATGTGTTTTTATCGGATTAATTTTCATCAAGTTTTATATAACAAAAAAAAATATATAATTAAAGTCAAACTATATATATAAATACTTTGAAAATTCAAAATAAGACACATTTAATGGGACGGAGGTAGTACATCGATTCAACAAACTAAACCAAAATACTACCATAGTTTTGCCAAAAGAAAATAACTAAAACGATGGCAAGCATGTAATTTAGAACTGGGGGCAAAACAATAATTTGTTAGGACCAATTAGCGAGTGTTACGCAGCTGTTTGGCACGAGAAAAAACTACACTGACTCACTACCATAGTTTTGTCAAAAAAAACGATAGCAAGATTGCAATTTTGAACTGGGGTAAAATCGTAATTTTGAAATGGAGGCAAAATCATATTTTAAACAATCACCGGTTAATTCAACACACAGGCAAGTCTGGATGATGTTTATAGATTCAATGATGTTTGTTTGTTTTTCATTCAGTTTACTTTTCTCTTAAACGTGTTTTGATGATAATAGCAATTTGCTGATTACGATGACGGTTAGTTTGATAAGCAGCAAACCGGTGTACACATGTGGAGGCTGCGGTGCAACACTTCAAGGTTGGTAGCATATAACTAACTACTTGTGTTTTGTTTTTTTTTTTTTTTTTGGAACATTTTGTTTGCTTTTATGTTTTAAGATTTTAATGTGTTAATACAGCGAAGAAGCAGAATAACAGTACAATTGACACCACATCACACAGACTGGACAACAATTCTTCAGGAAAAACCGGTTAGTGCATTCAGAAGTTAATAATCTGGATTATGGATTGCTATTAAGATGTTTGTAAATTGGTTCTTTGTTGTCAGCTAATGTTGAGATTCTTGAATCAGTGAAAATCCGGTGCCATATAATTAAGTACATGTTATACTTCAAGCTTTCTCGATCTCTTTGCAGGCGGATAGGTGGCTTTGGGAGGTATGAAAAACAGAATTGATAAATTTAGGGAAAATGTGGTTGAAAGATGATAACTCAGTATTTGAGGACCTCATTCTACATCCTCGATAAATTCAGGGGTGTTTTCAAATAATGTTTCCTAGATGTTTGAAGACCGACAAATGTCCAAAGAAGCAGCACTGTGGACATTTGTCGTTCTTTGTCGGTTTTCAAACATCTAGGAGCCATGATTTGAGAACACCCATGCATTTATCGGAGCTCTAGAATGAGATCCTCTACTGTTGGGTTATCATCTTTCAAACCCATTTTCCCTAAATTTATCGATTTTGTTTTTCATGCAGGGATATAGTCTGTTTTTTAGTATTTGATTTGGCCGATGACCCATGTTCAAGGATGACTTATGTTTCAGACTATAAAGAGATTGCCTCTTGGTTATCATAAGGTTAAATTTTAAATTAATATGGTCTCATTCGTTAATAAGCTTATAATTATACTTAAGTCATCACATTCTTTCCGTTAGGTCTCAATGCACCCAATGACAGCAACCATCATTGAGCCATCACATTCTTTCCGTTTACATCTCAAGTAACGGTTTTCCTTAATACATCTCGAAACTTAGGTTGTTATGTATGATTTTTCAATGTGGTTTTGAAACTTACGAGATAGTAATTGTCAATTTCAGGTAGGTTGGGTATTGAGACCAAGAAATTCAGCGCCACTTCCAGTTACGGTTTTAAGGTCAATTATTGGCTTGAAACAAAGACAGAGGACCTTTGTTTCTGAATGTATTGTAGCTTCACTTATGACTTATGCCTGATGTTGTTGTCAATTCATAACTATAATGCGAATGCGAATTCATTAAATAATTTCATATCATATTTTACATATAGATGCAGGAAAAAACTTTGCACGTTATAAACTACTTAGTTTATTTCTATATCAAACATTTACACTAACACATATTGTCTTTAACATTGTTTTATAAAGATATGTAACTAAACGCAAAAAAAATAAATAATATATTATAATATGTTTTTTACTATTTAATTTCGATCATTATTAAAAATACTCGTGTATTCGCACGGCTCTTACAACTAGTTTTCTAGTTTATAGAAACAAAAGAAAAGTTAAATATTTAAAAGTAAACTGCAATTTTACCCCTTGAGGTTAGGGGTCATTGGCATGTCTACTCCCCCTAAGGAAATAATTGCAATTTTACCCCCCACTGTTCACCCTTATGTCGCACTTTTACCCCCCGGCGTCAAAATGGGTTAACAGTCAACATTTTAACCTGTTGGTCAAAGGGTATAATTGTCATTTTGCTCTTATGTGAAGCTTCTTTGATACAACATCCCCTATAAGTAAGAGACCCCCGTATAATTACCCCCTACCCTTCCCACCATCGACATTCAACCTTCTTCTCCGGCGACATAACACACCGGCGGCAATCATTTTCTATCCGGCGACATCTCCTATTCCGATCATTCTTCTCCTCGTCCGATCATTCTTCTCCTCGTCGGATCAGTGGAAATGCCGGTGTTTTGTTGGATAATCCGCTATATCATCCGCCACACCAAAGGTATAATCGGCCAATGTTAGTTAATCGGGGTCAGATTTAGTCATTATCATGTTATAAACAGGGTTTAGGGTCTGATTTAGTTCACTGTTGGTTTTTTTACAGTTGACCTGACGATGAGCTTATCAAGCTCATCATTGCTGTAATAATATTTGAATCTGAGTTGTCGGAACGGAATTTCTTGTTTGGATGATTAACTATAATGACATGTTTGTTTATTCGGGATACGGTATGGGACGTATCTTTAACTGGATTATATAAATAGTTGTTATGGAAACTTCTGAACAATCTGTTCCCCTCAGTGCCGCGCCCCGATGATTCCGCCATCGGTTGGGGTGTGACAGTGATGCTCGGTTTACCTCGAGACTGTGGGAAACATTTCAAGCAGCGCTTGGCACGTCGCTTAATTTGAGTACCGCATTCCATCCTCAAACCGACGGACAGACTGAGAGAACGATCCGTACTCTTGAAGACATGCTCCGTGCGTGTGTCATAGACTTTGGTGGTAGTTGGAACAAACACCTGCCATTAGTCGAATTCTCGTACAACAATAGTTACCATGCCAGCATCCAAATGGCACCCTTCGAGGCCTTATATGGAAGGAGATGTCGTTCGCCTATTTTGTGGCACGAGATCGGTCACTCGCAACTAACCGGTCCCGAGATACTACAAGAAACGACTGACAAAATCCTCCAGATTCGAGCCAACTTGGTAAAAGCTCGAAGTAGACAGAAAAGTTACGCCGATAGAAGACGCAAGCCCCTTGAATTTGACGTTGGCGACTATGTACTCCTAAAGGTATCCCCTTGGAATGGTGTAGTCAGATTCGGCAAGAAAGGAAACTAGCGCCTCGGTATGTTGGACCTTTTAAGATTCTGGAAAGGATCAGAAAAGTCGCCTACAGACTCGAACTACCGGAAGAACTCAGTAACGTCCACCCGACTTTCCATGTGTCTAACCTCCGAAAATGCCTTGCTGATCATGATCTAATCGTACCACTCGACGATCTTCAGGTCAACGAAACCTTACACTTTGTGGAAAAGCCTGTCGAAATCATAGATCGCCAAACCAAGCAACTCAGGCGCTCACGCATCCCTATCGTGAAAGTCCGATGGGAAGGCAAACGAGGCGCGGAGTTCGCTTGGGAACTCGAAAGCGACATGAAGGCCAAGTACCCGCAGTTCTTTGAATAAAGATCTGAAGCATCAAATTGGTAAAATGACTCACGGTGATGTGCAGCTTCGAGCCTAATTTCGGGACGAAATTCCCTAAACAAGGGGAGGCTGTAACACCCCGTGTTTTCGAATGTCAAAGTCAAAGTCCAAGTCAACTTAGACTTCTTTGACTGTTAATGGTCTTTCCTTATTTTTGTATTATGTGGAGTAAGTGTTAAATAAAATGATCGAATGTTTAATCAATGCGACCGATTTACGACTGTGAATAGTAGGAAGTAACAATGCGATAAAGTTAATCAATCAATAATCAAGCTAATCGACTCATCAATCGAACTCGAGATTCGAACTATGCAAAACTGGTGTGGTAATACTTACGTGTGTGTGCCTTATGTGTTACTTGTGAGTGTTTACTTTATGTTTTGTGTGGTAATCAATCGAATCAATCGAAACTCGAACCGAAACTCGAAACTCAATCAAAATCGAAGTCGAACGGTGAATTAAAGATGAGTGTATGTTAGATATAGTGGTTGGGACTGAAAGTAATTTGACTAGGAACTCTATCGTATTCGTATCATCGTCCATCGAAATCGAAATATCGAAAACCGTCGCGAAACACTCGAAAAGGGTTGCTGATGGAACAGGAAGCACCCTGATCGAACAGGCCAGCCGATCGAACAGGCTGTTCGATCGAGCAGGCCATTCGATCGGAGGTCCTGGCCGATCGGTTGACACTTTCCTCATTTGGAGCCTATAAATAGCCCTGTCATTGTCACTCTTTCTACTTTTGGAAAGCTCTGACCGAACCATCCCTTGTTCTTCACCTTTTCTCCGATTTCTCTCAACTCCGGTAAGTTTTCATCCTAATTCTTGTACGTTTTTTTATCAATGCATGATTCTTCATCTTTCTATCTTTCAATTCTTGAATTCTAACCGTGAAATCCCCAAGATCTAAGTGTTCTTGGGTGATGTCATCATGGTGTTCTTGAAGAACATCATGTTTTGGCCTCATTCAACCGTGAATAGCTTAGATCTGACCGATTTCCACATAAACAAACTAAGATTTGTAAGAATCTTAACATTTTCATGGTAAAAAAAAGGATTAAAAGAAGGATTTCCAACTTTCTTTCAACTCTTTTACACTCAAAACCTTAAAACCGATAGAAACGGAGCTCGAACCAACTAACTAATCATTCTAACAGTCAAGAGGTTTAAGATTCGGATTCTATCTACGAGGTTCACCGATTTCGGGTTAAACGCTAAACTACCGATCCGAACAAGTTCACCGGGCGGACTTGGGTGATTCCAGTCTAAACCGGTGAAGCAAGTAAGGACCCACGTTCTATGGTTCAACTCGTTGTCAAAATACCTCAAAATCATATCAAAACAATCAAAACAGCCAAGTGGTAGACGAAAGGCCGACCAGGTCAGAATTGCTGGCCGAACGGCTAGGCTGTCCGAACGAACAGCCCAGCCGATCGGACATACCAGCCGATCGACCGGGCCAGCCGATCGGCTAGCACATGGTCCCACACTTTTCAAACTTCATGAAGTATGCTATTGACGAAGTGATGTTCGATCGAATATGCTACTCGATTGGTAAACATTACTCTTCGGATCATGAGATACTATGCTTCAGCACTTAATCGATTCTACAACTCGTTCGTAGTATGGGGTGCCACCCGATCGAGCCTGCTACTCGATCGAGCGACATCCAACTAAGGAACCACTATCGAAGTGTATAACCGATCGGTTAAGCCGGCCGATCGAACAGGCCGTTCGATCGATTGACCTGAAAGGTAAGAACACTTCAGTGTTCTCAAATACTACAACGAAAACTTCAAAAGTTCAAACCATCATACACAAACACATCAGAGGAAGAAACAATCCACTCGGATGGTCCAGCCGATCGAGCCTACCGGCCGATCGAACAGGACTGTTCAAACGGACTTTCAAACCGAACGAACAGCCCGTTCGATCGAACCTGCTGTTCGATCGACCAGGCTATTCGATTCATTTACACTTGTTTGCATTTCCACGTTACTCATTATTGTGCTATCGAACTATTCAGGCTAACCCTACTCTCAGCGTTCCCTTCAATCCATAATCAACCACTGTGAGTACACTCGAATCCCTTTTTGCTTTAACACTTTTGGGTGTTACATACGTTACTTATCAAAATCACAATCGAACACACTATTCAAACTATTTGAACGCTAACCGATCGCATGTATTACGTGACTAAATGAATGCTTGTTGTTATGTTTACACGTGGTATGCTGTCTACCTGCCTTAGCAACGTAGTACTATAGTTTGGACTCAGCACCCGTTCACACGGGGGTTGTTAAGGACAATTACTTGCATGGATTACGGTGGTAATCATGTATTGCGAACTGTCCCGGACAGTCAACCCGCAGTCGTTGGTATCGATAGATCCATGTCGATAATTAACATGCATCCTTTATCTCTGTGTACGTGTTGGTTATGCGTAAACTATTTGAACTCTATATGCTATTATCAAACTTGTGTGCTCACCTTTACATTGTATGTATTGACTTTATTTTAACGTATGTGACAGGTATATAGGATGCTTACTTGCTCTTCCTGCTGTGAAATAAAGGCTAGGAAAGAGTCTAGAAACCAAGACAATTTATATTTATGTACTTAAATCTGAGTTGTCGGAACATGTTTTGTTTGAAGGATATCTATGTCTGTAATAACTAAATTTATCATATGGGTCACGGTATGGGACGTGATATTTAAACTATTCGGTAATAATAGTTGTTATGGAATTTCTTTGAACAATCTGTTTCGCTCAGTGCCATGCCCCGATGATTCCGCCATCGGTTGGGGTGTGACAGATTGGTATCAGAGCCATAACTATAGGGAATTAGGCTAGACACGACCTAGTTCGGGTCGCTGTCTTAGAGACCTAGACTATAGTTAGGAACCAGCAGACCAAGTTTATGTGCTACCTCTCGCTTATTCTACACTATCATTGCACTCGAATTTTCAAATAGAGTCAAGCGATTTAGTCAAGATTAGGTGTGAAAGCCGCAAACTCTCGACTGAATTGTTTGGTCAATGCTGATTTCATCAATTTATCGATGATTTCCTCATGATTTTCAATGACAAACGAGGAGAATTATACCAAATCAGGAGTGAAATCCATATTTTGATGAATAATCTCCTCTATTTTATTAAAAGCTCAGGAACAACGGTTGTTAAGCCAGGGGTGAAACCCGAACCTTGATAGCCATTTCTGACCTATTCGGTGTTACCCAAAAATTCTCACCAAAGCCTCGATGGACTCCAATGACCTAAACTCACAAGTATGACCTAGGGAATATGTGTTGAATGCCCAAGAATCGAGGCAGAACATGAACCTGAAAGTCGAAATGTGACGACAAGTCCATTGTGAATAGTCGAACCGCTTTGGGTAGTCGACGTCTAATAACTGCAGACAATCTATCTCTCGATTTTATGTGTTTCGATTCTGAGCCCGCAACTGCCGACTCTGATGATTCGCCAATTTTATGTGCTTTATGTGTGATTATCTGTTTATGTGTTTAATTTTGGTACCTATTCGATTTTGCTATCACTTTGATCAATACACACGACTCGCATTACTCTCCTATTTCAACACGCTAACAAGCCGCTGCAAATCTAGACGAAATTATGCTACGAGATATGCTTATACTATACTCGACATGCTATACGATCATGCTATACTACCCAATACGCTATACGCGACCGATATATACGAATGACACGCGAGCTTTGAATAATAGGTTTCTGTATTCTGACAGTGTCACACCCCCAAAATCCCACACGCGGAGTACCACCGCTTGGAGGCGTGACATGACCAGGATCAAGCCACCAATCATATTGAACATGTAATAAGTAGTAATAGTTATCCATCAATACGAAAGGTGTTTATCAAAACCAACATAATTAAGTGCAGCGGAAGCATTAAAGTAAAAACCCAATCATAAGTAATAAATGTTTGAAACGTATAAAGTGTTTATCAATCCATTGCCCACAACGACCTGCTCCTCCTTGTGCAAGCTCCATTAATACCTAAGGTCCTGCAAGGTATGCAGCAGAGAGTCAACAACTAGTTGAGCGAGTTCACAGTAAGTAAGTTCAGTAATAGTAATTGTAGGAGTCGTATTATGTTCGTTCATTGTTCATGTATAGTATTGGTTTCCATCGCGGGCCCTTTCGGCATGTATGCGAAGATTTGGGTTAATACTCCCAAATATCCTAGACTATGTATATTTGTATCGCGGCCACCCTGGCATTACTTGCGAAGATTTAGTTTCTATAGTTCGCAGCCTCCCCGAAGCATGTGTGCGAAGATCAGTCATAATTATCGCAGCCAACCCTTGGCGTGTGTGCGAAGATCAGTTCAAGTAGGTATACTAGTCTAGCCGTATCTTATCATTTACCATCCTCACCCTGAGGACTATATCATTAGGTTCCATTAACTAGGTACGCACGAAATAATCATCCAATCCCATTCCCACCCTGGGAACCCCATGCCTTGGCTGTGTGAACTCACCTTGGGTTGCTCGGCAGATACACAAAGAGGGTTTCTTGAACTAAAGTGGTCAACCACGTCCTAACAGGGTTACCATACAAGTCAGATTTTGTTCTAGTAATGCACGTATAAACCATATCAATCACGTATTGCACGTTTAACAGTCAAAGCATAACATTCACTACTTGTGCGTCTCGGATGGTTGAGCCGTTGAGCTTGTGCGAGCCCAACCATCTTGTGCGATACACATCTAGGCCCAAACAATACCTGGCCCAATTAATTAACACCTAAGTCTTGTGCGAACCCTTTGGGTTGTGCGATCCAAACCAGCCCAACTATAATACCCGGCCCAACATAACAGTCCAATAGTGTACGGCCCAAAAGATAACATATAAATGACATTGTGCGATCCAAGCAGACTTGTGCGATCTGCTTGGGTTGTGCGACTGGATTGGACTTGTGCGGTTCTATTTGGGCTGATCGGCCCACTGCTTAACAACATTACAACCGATGAGGTCCAGTGAACCTTGTGCGACTGGTAACATCTTGTGCGAACAGATCATCAACTTGTGCGTTATGGGTCCTTGTGCGATCAAGGACTCTTGTGTGATTGATTCGTTGTGCGATTGGACTTCTTGGACGGCCAAGAAGTCTTGTGCGATGGTTTGAACTAATTTCCATAATTCAAGCAATCGGTTACAATTATTCCAAAGTTTCCAAGTTTATAGTATCAATTAACAACTTCCCATCAAGCCAAACATCGATCAAACAAGCAAATAAATCACTAATTCGTATGAACCCTAATACAATCGTATGAACAATGACATAACGATTTTTATGAACATATGCCACAAGATTCAACCTCAAACACAAGATTTGCAAGCTTTCACATTGACTATTGTTACTAATCATAACAGCCGATTAACAACCTACAATCAACTTGATTATATCATACAATCCGATTTATGTGAACATTAAATCAACATACACATATGGCCGAATAAGAAGAACACTACCAATAGCATCATAATCAACAATCAGGCATCATCTAGAACATGTGTGATCACATAACATAAATCACAAATAGTAAAACACTAACCAATTGATAGTGGGTAATCCGATAGGAGGAACGATCTTGAAGAGAAAGAGAATGCTTGCCGTCGGGTTCCCAGCAAAACGAGAGAGAGAGGAAGTCTAGGGTTTTAGTGTGTGTGGGTGTTTAGTAACAAATGAGAAACGACCCTCCCTAAGGTTGTGTGTATGTTGTACGTATAAGAGAAGTGGGCCGGCCCTTGCTTGGGCTGCCCTTGGACCGAATACAAGTTGTGTGGCCCAAATGACATGTGCGATCGTGCGTGTGTTGTGCGTTTGGGCCGTTTACATAGATATATACATTACAAGACACAAAGCAAATAATCATAATAATCATTCATTTAAATCAACAAGGTTCACACAAGCACGTATCGTTACACAAAGTAGGTTCGAAACACGAGTTGTCACATTATCCCCAACTAAAAAGAAATTTCGTCCCAAAATTTGGTATGCACTCACTGAGGAAGCTAGGTAGGTTCAATCGTTCACTGGCTTTTCCTGGGGTGTCACATCCTCCCCCCGTTGATCTGGAATTTCGTCCCGAAATTCCGCAGTAGTAGCTTCAGCCTCAGTAGTGGTTGCATTGGTTCCGAATAACTGGGGGTACTTTTCTGTCATCCTGTCTTCGCGTTCCCAGGTGTACTCTGGACCACGTTTGGAGTTCCAACGTACTCGAACAAGAGGGATTCTCTTGTTTTTGAGGACCTTTACATCCCGGTCCGTGATTTCGACTGGTTCCTCGACGAACTGCAACCGCTCGTCGATAGTGAGTTCTTTAAAAGGAATTATGAGGGTCTCATCTGACAGGCACTTCTTTAGATTCGACACGTGAAAGACATTGTGAACTGCACCGAGTTCAGCTGGTAGATTCAACTTGTAGGCCACTTTGCCGATTTTCTCAATGATTTCGAACGGTCCGACGTACCGCGGATTTAGTTTGCCCCGTTTGCCAAAAAGAACCACACCCTTCTAGGGTGAAACTTTAAGTAAAACCCGGTCCCCGACCTGAAATTCCAAAGGCTTTCTACGCTTGTCCGCGTAGGCTTTCTGACGGTCGCGTGCTGCCGCCATGCGTTGTCGTATCTGTGCTATCTTTTCTGTGGCGTCCACTACAATCTCTGGACCCGTAATCTGACTATCCCCCACCTCTGCCCAACAGAGAGGTGACCGGCATTTACGTCCGTACAATGCCTCGAATGGAGCGGCTTGTATGCTGGTGTGATAACTGTTATTGTATGAGAACTCCACCAAAGGGAGATGCTTTTCCCAGCCGTTGCCGAAATCGATAACACATGCCCGAAGCATGTCTTCAAGAGTTTGAATCGTTCGCTCAGACTGCCCATCCGTCTGAGGATGATATGCTGTGCTCATGTCTAATCGTGAGCCGAAAGATTTGTGCATCGCTTGCCATAGTTCTGACGTGAATCGTGCATCGCGATCCGAAATGATGGATGTGGGCACCCCGTGCCTCGAAACAACTTCTTTAAGATAGACGTCTGCGAGAGTGGAGAACTTATCCGTTTCCTTTATAGCCAGGAAGTGTGCAGACTTTGTGAGTCGATCCACGATCACACATATGGTATCATTCCCACGCTGGGATCTAGGTAGGCCTGTAACGAAATCCATGGAAATTTCTTCCCATTTCCATTGCGGTATCGTGGGCTGCTGAAGTAGACCCGCTGGTTTCTGGTATTCCACCTTGACTCTCGCACAGGTCAAGCATTTGCCGACATAAGTGGCAATGTGGGCCTTCATGCTAGGCCACCAATAAGTAGTTCTGATGTCGTGGTACATTTTATCCGACCCTGGGTGTACCGAGTAGCGAGACTTGTGAGCTTCATCCATTACAAGTTCGCGTAGACCGCCATAAAGTGGGACCCAAATACGCCCCGTTACATAGTAGGCGCCGTCTGCCTTCTGTTCTAACCGTTGCCTTGAGCCGCGTAGGGCTTCAGCCCTGACGTTTTCTGGTTTCAATGCTTCTACCTGAGCATCTCGTATTTGTGCGGGAAGTCTAGACTGAATCGTAAGCTGTAGCGCTCGCACGCGCCGTGGTAGAGTGTCTTTCCGACTGAGGGCATCAGCCACAACATTGGCTTTGCCTGGATGGTATTTGATGGCGCATTCGTAAACGTTAAGTAGTTCAACCCATCTTCGTTGACGCATGTTCAAATCCTTTTGCTTAAGGATATGCTCGAGACTCCTGTGATCGGTGTAAATCGTGCACCTGGTACCGTACAGGTAGTGTCGCCATATCTTAAGCGCGAAAACAACAGCTCCCAGCTCTAAATCGTGCGTCGTGTAGTTCCGTTCGTGAATCTTAAGTTGGCGCGAGGCGTAAGCAATGACCTTGTCGCGCTGCATTAACACACATCCAAGACCCTGGATGGATGCATCACAGTAGACCACAAAGTCATCCGTGCCCTCTGGCAATGAGAGGATAGGTGCACTGCAAAGTCTATCCTTTAAGTGCTGAAAAGCAGTTTCTTGCGTGTTCCCCCAACGGTAGGTGACACCCTTCTGTGTCAGTAGTGTAAGCGGCTGAGCAATCTTCGAGAAATCCTTGATAAACCGTCTGTAGTACCCCGCCAAACCCAAAAATTGGCGTATTTCCGTTGGCGTACGTGGTGCAGGCCAGTTTCTGATCGAGTCTACCTTGGATGGATCGACATGGATCCCATCCTTGTTCACTACGTGGCCTAAGAAGTGGACTTCACGAAGCCAGAAGTCGCATTTAGAAAACTTGGCGTACAGCTGTTCCTTCCGAAGGAGTTCCAAAATAAGGCGTAGGTGCTGCTCGTGTTCCTCCTGACTCTTGGAGTAGATCAGGATGTCGTCGATGAAGACAATGACGAACTTGTCAAGGTAGGGTTTGCACACCCTGTTTATAAGGTCCATAAATACGGCAGGCGCGTTCGTTAACCCGAACGACATGACAAGAAACTCGTAGTGGCCGTAGCGAGTTCTGAATGCTGTTTTGGAGACGTCCTTCTCCCGGACTCTCAACTGATGATAACCTGACCTCAGGTCTATCTTCGAATAGTAACACGACCCTTGCAACTGGTCGAATAAGTCGTCTATGCGTGGAAGAGGATAACGGTTCTTCACCGTTACCTTGTTGAGTTCCCTGTAGTCTATACACATCCTGAAGGTGCCATCCTTCTTCTTCACGAAAAGTACTGGAGCTCCCCAAGGCGAAGAGCTTGGACGAATGAAGCCCTTTTCCAAGAGCTTTTGTAGTTGCTTTGACAATTCTTCCAATTCTGATGGAGCTAGACGATATGGTGCGCGAGCTATGGGTGCTGCTCCTGGAGCGAGCTCGATTTGAAATTCGACCTGACGATGTGGCGGTAAACCAGGTAAATCTTCAGGAAACACCTGAGGGTAGTCGCGAACAATTGGAATATCCTCCAATTTCTTTTCCTTCACTGATGCCTCTGAAATGAGTGCCAAGATTGCGGTGTGACCCTTCCGCAGACACTTCTGAGCCTTCAAGAAAGAGATGATGCCTACCACTGCACCACTCTTGTCTCCTTGAACTTCGAGAGGTTCTTGACCAGAACGTGGAATACGAACGATCTTCTCACTGCATAAGATCTCTGCCTGATGTTGGGACAGCCAATCCATCCCTATGACGACATCAAAACTTCCCAAGACTATGGGAATAAGGTCGATGGAGAAAACTTGACCGGCTATGACAATACTACAACCCCTGACTATCTGCGTGGCTTCTAAATTCTTACCATTAGCTAGTTCTACGACGTGTTTGGTGTTTAGGGGTGTTGATGTACGTTTTAACAATTTACTGGCTTTCACAGAAATATAGCTTGTATCCGCACCCGAAGCAAATAAAACAGTAACATAAATATTGTCGAGGAGAAACTTACCCATAACTACGTTGGGATCATTCACTGCGTCACCTCGACCTAGCACAAAAGCGCGTCCCCTAGCTTCGTTGCCATTGTTGTTGTTGTTCCCACCGTTGTTGTGCCCGTTGCCCTGGTTATTGTTGTTGCGGTTCTGATTCTGGTTCAACTGAGGACAATCGCGTTTGTAATGACCTTCTGCTCCACACTGGAAACATCCCCGGTTTCCACGCTGTGGTTGCTGCTGCTGTGGGTTTTGAGGAACTGGTGGCGGAAGTTGCTGATTCTGGTTCGCAGGTCGTGAGCTCCTGCAATCTTTGGCTTCGTGCCCTAGCTTGAGACATCTCTGACAACGTTCTTTGCGACACCTTCCGCTGTGGTGCCTATTACACTTGTTGCATAGTGGGTGGACTCCCCGGTATCCACCCTGCCCCTGACTGCCACATGATTGCTGACTCGAATTCTGGTAGTCATTCGTCCTGAGCTGCTGTCACGACCCCCGACCCCACCCTGGACGGAATCGGGAGCCGCGAACAGCCCAGTGGTACCGGTGATTATTTTTGAAAAACGTTGCAGCGGAATTTTCATCAGGACCGTGAGTTAGGAAAAATATCAGAGTTTAGAAAACACCGGATTTGATTTAAATAGATGGGATAAATCCCTATTTTACAATGGTAGCTTTAATAAAGATAAATTTTATTTCATAGAACAATATTTCTTAATTTGATTAAAATAAGCCATTTCTTGATGCCTTTCAGTGCCGTATCCAGTCTTTATTCCAATCTATGGTAATTACCTGAAACATGTTTGAAAAAGGTTTTGTCAGCGGAAAATGCTGAGTGAGATCATTCCATTTTTATAAAATATATTGTTATACCTTACAGTATTAAAGTTTTTATATTTATTTGTATTTACCCCACTCAATCAGTATTTTGTCACATGATGGCAGTTCCAATATAACAGCAATAATATCACTCATTGGCTTACTTTCGTCCAATAGTGAATTTATCAAATAACTATACTTTACTATTATTCAATTTATCTGTCATTAGGCAATTCCTATGACGGGATCATATCACTGTTGATCATTCTTTCAACTAGTGACTCCGGTTATATCACTGTTGATCATTCTTTCAACTAGTGATTCTAATTATAACACTGTTGATCATTCTCTCAATTAGTGTCTTTGGTCATATCACTGTTGATCATTCTTTCAACTAGTGACGCTGGACATGATGATGTCCTATGACATTACTTTGTCAAATATATTGTTTATGGCACAAAATCATGTAATCCAGAATAATGACATTTTATGTCAACTATTATAACTTATCCAATATGTCAATTCACTAATTGTAATATCATGATATAGTAACCTGACTACAAATAGAATACATTATGCTTGACTTTATTATGGTATCCACCATTTAGATTTATTCTTAAACATACATTAAATTTATTAACAAATTAATGTTAAGATAATATTAGTTATAATTGTGGTCATGCTATTATTAGCTAACCTTCTGGCTAATAGTAACGAGGATCAAATAATGTATAAAACTTCCTATACCAGCAATTTATTCATAGAATATAAAAATCTAATCACTGTAAGTATAACAGGTAACCATTTAGGATTTTAGAAAGCATTTGTAAACATAATTGTATCACAAAAAGGTGATAAAAATGTGATAAAAGAGTATGGACTCACAAACGGTGAGAAAAGAGAAATGAACTCACATTGCAGATTTCTACGGGCAAGGTTTAGTCTACAGATAAGCCTTGATATATTGCTGATTCAATTTGGGCAGAGTCTAGCCTATTGATTAACCTAATTCACACAAACGGGGTTGTAACTAATACAACAGTTACGACAATTCACGAGATTAAACCCTCACAACGATTTAACAAGTGCAATACTTAACAATTCAATCGGATTCGCAACGAATAACAGAGCATAGTCCGAATTCGAACAACACTCAAATATTCAAGTCGAAATCACGATGAATAACAAAGTATAAGCTCAATTTGAGCAGCACCCGGACAATCGTTGGATAGTTACAATCGATCGGACGTTGAATCGTAATAGCGATCGAGTTATTACCCTGTTATCGCGGCAGAATTTCGAGATTATGTGGGTTTTTGTAGTATTTCGACGATATCTGGGTGTACGAATTGAATTTTACCGTCGAACCAACGCAGGAAATCAAGTGCCAAACTCCTCTATTTATACTGGAAAAACGGCGCGCTCGCGTGTCACGAGAGGCTCTCGCGTGGCGCGAGAGGTCACTTTTAATATGGGGTAGCCACGCGTCTCAGTAGCTTGTGTGAGTCGACGGTTTGTTAAAATTCAATTTCTATCGAAACAGTTTGGATAATACTAACTAGGAAATACCCACCCTGAGTTTTAGGGGCCCTGATCCTGATTCCAATTGTTCTGAAAATTTTAGGGGTCATGCAGTATTACTTGGGGGTCTCAATTAGGGTTTCCTATTGGACAAAATAATACAATAAATAATATTTTTGACGAGGGTTGTTACAGCTGCTGTGCTTGAGACTGAACGGAAACCGATCCCCTGCTGGAATCCCCATCCCATTTCCGTTTGTTGTCGTTGGGTGTAGCAGAAGTAGCAGCTGGAGTAGTAGTTGCACTGACGCGTTTGGGCAGCTTGTTCTGTTCTATTGCCTGATCTGTGAGTCGATGAGCAAGACGCTGGATGTCTTGGATGTTGTCGAGGTTTGCCGATGTAACATGGCTCTGGATCTCTGGCGCAAGTCCCTTGAGATACAACTCAATGCGCTTCACTGGAGGGTCCACCATAGTTGGACACAGAATGGCCAGTTCGTTTGACCGCTTTGTATAGGCTTCAATCTCTGACCCCGTCATTTTCAAGTGATAAAGCTCGTTTTCCAAATTGTGGATGTCATCACGCGTGCAGTATTCCCTCTTAATGAGTTCCTTGAAGTCGTTCCAGGGTGTGGCGTTAGCAGCTGCCAACCCTAAGATCTGAACTTGGGCGTTCCACCAAGTTAGTGCTATTCCTTCTAGCGTGCCAGTGGCGTATTTCACCCTGCGAGCCTCAGGGCATTCACACATCTCGAACACAGACTCGAGCTTTTCAAACCAGTGGAGGAGTCCCACTGCCCCTTCTGTGCCGCTGAAAGTACTTGGACGACAGTCCATGAAGTTCTTAAAAGTGCAGACAGGTTGCTGCGCGTGTTAACCTATTGTGTACGAATAGGGCAAAGTTTAAATACAAGGGCTAGTTTAGGAGTGTAGGATCTAAAGATCCTAGTGTAAGTTATGACTACAGGATATACTACCTGCTTGTGCGGCTGCAAGTGCCGCAGCAACTTGAGCTTGAACGAGAGCCTCTAGCTGGGCTTGTGTCATGTTAATTCGTCCAGACATGATCTTCATTGTAAAAGTAGCGTAAGTGAGAATGGTTCGCGAGTAGGGCGATGACAGAAAAGCGTAAGCACGTAGGTATTCTCATGTAATAAAGTCAGGTGTATCTAAGCGTAATGCGAGCAAAGTTCTATATAGTTCTACCATACAGGCAATAAACATAAACCTTATTACCTAGGATGTCGAGTCTTGCACGTAGAGCGAAGCGTCGTTGTGGATCGTTGAGAGCACTGTTCTGCTTATAGTCTGGTTTTAATAAAACGTTTTCCCCATATTAAAACCAAGTTCTCTATAACCAATGGCTCTGATACCAATCTGTCACACCCCCAAAATCCCACACGCGGAGTACCACCGCTTGGAGGCGTGACATGACCAGGATCAAGCCACCAATCATATTGAACATGTAATAAGTAGTAATAGTTATCCATCAATACGAAAGGTGTTTATCAAAACCAACATAATTAAGTGTAGCGGAAGCATTAAAGTAAAAACCCAATCATAAGTAATAAATGTTTGAAACGTATAAAGTGTTTATCAATCCATTGCCCACAACGACCTGCTCCTCCTTGTGCAAGCTCCATTAGTACCTAAGGTCCTGCAAGGCATGCAGCAGAGAGTCAACAACTAGTTGAGCGAGTTCACAGTAAGTAAGTTCAGTAATAGTAATTGTAGGAGTCGTATTATGTTCGTTCATTGTTCATGTATAGTATTGGTTTCCATCGCGGGCCCTTTCGGCATGTATGCGAAGATTTGGGTTAATACTCCCAAATATCCTAGACTATGTATATTTGTATCGCGGCCACCCTGGCATTACTTGCGAAGATTTAGTTTCTATAGTTCGCAGCCTCCCCGAAGCATGTGTGCGAAGATCAGTCATAATTATCGCAGCCAACCCTTGGCGTGTGTGCGAAGATCAGTTCAAGTAGGTATACTAGTCTAGCCGTATCTTATCATTTACCATCCTCACCCTGAGGACTATATCATTAGGTTCCATTAACTAGGTACGCACGAAATAATCATCCAATCCCATTCCCACCCTGGGAACCCCATGCCTTGGCTGTGTGAACTCACCTTGGGTTGCTCGGCAGATACACAAAGAGGGTTTCTTGAACTAAAGTGGTCAACCACGTCCTAACAGGGTTACCATACAAGTCAGATTTTGTTCTAGTAATGCACGTATAAACCATATGAATCACGTATTGCACGTTTAACAGTCAAAGCATAACATTCACTACTTGTGCGTCTCGGATGGTTGGGCCGTTGAGCTTGTGCGAGCCCAACCATCTTGTGTGATACACATCTAGGCCCAAACAATACCTGGCCCAATTAATTAACACCTAAGTCTTGTGCGAACCCTTTGGGTTGTGCGATCCAAACCAGCCCAACTATAATACCCGGCCCAACATAACAGTCCAATAGTGTACGGCCCAAAAGATAACATATAAATGACATTGTGCGATCCAAGCAGACTTGTGCGATCTGCTTGGGTTGTGCGACTGGATTGGACTTGTGCGGTTCTATTTGGGCTGATCGGCCCACTGCTTAACAACATTACAACCGATGAGGTCCAGTGAACCTTGTGCGACTGGTAACATCTTGTGCGAACAGATCATCAACTTGTGCGTTATGGGTCCTTGTGCGATCAAGGACTCTTGTGTGATTGATTCGTTGTGCGATTGGACTTCTTGGACGGCCAAGAAGTCTTGTGCGATGGTTTGAACTAATTTCCATAATTCAAGCAATCGGTTACAATTATTCCAAAGTTTCCAAGTTTATAGTATCAATTAACAACTTCCCATCAAGCCAAACATCGATCAAACAAGCAAATAAATCACTAATTCGTATGAACCCTAATACAATCGTATGAACAATGACATAACGATTTTTATGAACATATGCCACAAGATTCAACCTCAAACACAAGATTTGCAAGCTTTCACATTGACTATGGTTACTAATCATAACAGCCGATTAACAACCTACACTCAACTTGATTATATCATACAATCCGATTTATGTGAACATTAAATCAACATACACATATGGCCGAATAAGAAGAACACTACCAATAGCATCATAATCAACAATCAGGCATCATCTAGAACATGTGTGATCACATAACATAAATCACAAATAGTAAAACACTAACCAATTGATAGTGTGTAATCCGATAGGAGGAACGATCTTGAAGAGAAAGAGAATGCTTGCCGTCGGGTTCCCAGCAAAACGAGAGAGAGAGGAAGTCTAGGGTTTTAGTGTGTGTGGGTGTTTAGTAACAAATGAGAAACGACCCTCCCTAAGGTTGTGTGTATGTTGTACGTATAAGAGAAGTGGGCCGGCCCTTGCTTGGGCTGCCCTTGGACCGAATACAAGTTGTGTGGCCCAAATGACATGTGCGATCGTGCGTGTGTTGTGGGTTTGGGCCGTTTACATAGATATATACATTACAAGACACAAAGTAAATAATCATAATAATCATTCATTTAAATCAACAAGGTTCACACAAGCATGTATCGTTACACAAAGTAGGTTCGAAACACGAGTTGTCACAGACAGCCTCTGTGACTGAATGCGTATGTGCTTCTATGTTTCTGTGCTTCAGAGTTTCTGTGATCTACGTGCCTGCGTGCTTATGTGTTTCTGTGACTACGTAAATATGTGGTTATGTGCCTATGTGTTTATGTGATACGTGTTTCGACGTGTTCCTAAGCTTTAGTAGTCTAGACGTGTGAGGTGGGATTCGATTTGTGACGATGTCTGTTGCAGACCATGTCGTCGTCTGGATCCCGACACCACAGGAAAAGAGAGATAAGCGTCTCGCCGCCATCATCGCCAAAAGTGTAGCAAAGGCTGTGAGCAACGTTTATGAAACCGCCAGCAAGTCATCTGAAGAATCGCGAACAGACGCTCCCAAAGATGCAAACAAGACTGCTTTCAGTTTCAAGCAATTCAAAGCATGCGGACCCAAAGAGTTCACCGGAGAAGATGGCCCTACTGCCATGTTCCATTGGTTCGACTCAGTTGAAGTCACTCTCCGCCAAAGCGGATGTCCTGAAAATCTCCACACTCTCAATGCTACAGGCGTCTTCCAGTCCCGCGCCCTGGACTGGTGGACGGCCGAACGGAACAAGCGCGGAAATGATGCAGCTTACGAGCTAACATGGGAGGAGTTGAAGGCAATTATGATCGACGAATTCTGCCCTCCTCATGAACGCCAAAAGCTGGAGGACGAGTTTTGGACCATCAATCAGAAGGATGGAGACAACGCTGCTCTCACTGCTCGCTTCAAGCAGCTTAGCATCATATGTCCCGATCAAGTCAAGACCCCAGATCAAACCATCAAGAAGTACATTCGAGCTCTGCCCGATTGTGTAGCCGACTTTGTTCACGCCGCCAAGCCAGCAACGATTAAACAGACTTACCTACTCGCCGCTGAGGTCAATGACAAGCGAGTGAAGTCTGGCTTCTGGGATAAGTAAACCAAGTCTCTGCACCAAGCCACCGCAACAGCATCCACCGACACCGCCACTGCTCAATCCTCCAAGTCATCAAGAAGAAAGAAGAAGCACAACAACGGCAGCTCCAGCAACAAGAGCTGTGCTGCCGCAACAACTGCTGCTCCTCTACAAGCTGTACCAGCTCAGCAGCACCGCTCAGCTCCAGTGATCAATGCACCGCCAGCAAAGCGTGCATACACAGGCCCTCACCCGCTCTGCCCGACATGCTCGTATCATCATCCAGTGAGTCTAGCCTGTCATTTTTGTGCTCACTGCAACCTTTACGGTCATTTCACTACGAACTGTCGCTTTGGTCCCCGTCAAGGCCCAGTGCAAGCTACTGTCAACCAAGCTCTGCTCCCCGCCCCTCAAGGCCAATGCAATCAATGCTCGAGTCTGCTTTGCATGTGGTGATCCTAACCACTTTGCAAACAGGTGTCCGAACAGGGTGGTAAAGCAAGAGCCCCAGCAGCAACAACAGCAGCCTCAGCAAAAGCAGCAAGCAGCCCATGCTCGAACCTTCAACATCAATGCCCGCCAGGCTCAGGCGGATAACAACGTGGTTAATGGTACGTTCCTTGTGAATGGTATGCATCATGTTTGTTTGATACTGGAGCCGATAACTGCTTTGTGTCGTTTGAATTCGAGAAGCTCATTAGTCGTAAGCGCTCTTATCTGTCCTCGTCATTCGAAGTCGAAGTCGCTACTGGAAGAACTATCGCCGTTAACTCGGTTCTCTGTGATTGTACTCTGGAGCTCAACAATCACATCTTTCCAATCGACCTTATTCTGATGCAACTCGGAAGTTTCGACATCATAGTAGGCATGGACTTTCTTCGCGAAAACCATGCTGAAGTTGTGTGTTTTGATAAGATGATTCGATTTTCTCTCGCAAATGGTGATCTTCTATGTGTATACGGTGAAACAGCGTCGAAAGGTCTCAAGCTTATGTCATGTGTTCAAGCCAGCAAGTATCTCCGCAAGGAATACCGAGCCTTCTTGGCCAACATTGTAGTAGCGGAGAAGGAAAAGAAAAAGAAAGCCGAAGTCAAAGATGTTCCAGTGGCCCGCGAGTTTCCTCAGGTGTTCCCTGATGAACTTCCTGGATTACCGCCAAGTCGAGATATCGACTTTCGTATTGACCTTATTCCTGGAGCTAACCCTGTAGCCAAAGCCCCGTATCGACTCGCTCCATCCGAAATGCGGGAACTCTCAAACCAACTCTAGGAATTACTCGAAAAAGGCTTTATTCGCCCGAACACCTCTCCTTGGGGCGCGCCAGTCCTTTTCGTCAAAAAGAAGGATGGATCGTTCAGGATGTGCATTTACTATCGGGAGTTGAATAAGCTAACCATTAAGAACCGATACCCTTTGCCTTGAATCGATGACTTATTTGATCAGCTGCAAGGTGCCCAATGTTTCTCGAAGATTGATCTGCGTTCAGGCTACCATCAATTGCGGATTCAAGAGGAAGACATCCCCAAAACCGCTTTTCGAACCCGATACGGCCATTATGAATTCGTTGTTATTCCTTTTGGTCTAACTAACGCACCCGCGGTCTTCATGGATCTGATGAATCGCGTGTGTAAGCCCTTATTAGACCGTTTCGTCATCGTGTTCATCGACGATGTCTTAACCTATTCCAAATCGAAGACCGAACACGCGCAACATCTACGTTTGGTTCTCGAGTTACTTCAGGGGAACCAACTCTATGCCAAGTTCTCCAAGTGTGAATTATGGTTAGAGGAGGTTCAGTTCCTGGGTCACATTGTGAATAGTCAGGGAATACACGTCGATCCCGCGAAGATTGAAGTCGTCAAAAGTTGGGTTACGCCTAAGAACCTGTCTGAAGTTCGTTCTTTTCTCGGACTAGCGGGCTATTATCGACGATTTATTGAAGGATTCTCCTAGATCGTTGTGCCGCTTACCGTTATTACTCATAAAGACAAGCCTTTTGTGTGGGGAAATGCACAAGAGTCTGCCTTTCAAACCCTCAAGCACATGTTGTGCAACGCTCTGATTCTTACACTGCCCGACGGAAGCGACGGCTTCGTTGTCTATTGTGATGCTTCCAACCTTGGCCTTGGTTGTGTTCTCATGCAACGAGACAAGGTTATAGCTTACGCATTTCATCAGCTCAAGATCCACGAGAAGAACTATACAACCCATGACCTCGAGCTAGGCGCAGTTGTCTTTGCATTAAAGATTTGGCGACACTACCTGTACGGTACCAAGTATACGATCTTCACCGATCACAGGAGTTTACAACATATCTTCAATCAGAGGGAACTTAATATGCGTCAACGCCGATGGGTAGAACTCCTCAACGATTACGACTGTGAGATTCGTTATCACCCAGGCAAGGCGAATGTGGTTGCCGACGCACTCAGCAGAAAGAGTTATGTGCTCAGTATCCGAAACGTTCAAGCCCAGCATAATCTCGAAGCCCTCATCCGCGAAGCCCAGCATGCGTGTTTTAATGAACGCACCTTGAAGAAAGAAAGGATTTATCACGATGGAGCTCAACTTGTAAGCAAGGCAGATGGGATATTCTATTATCTGGATCGAATTTGGATTCCTAAACGAACTGATCTGCGAAAGATTATCATGAACGAAGCCCACAAATCCCGATATTCTATTCATCCCGGTGCTGATAAGATGTACCAGGACCTGCGTTATAAGTACTGGTGGCCGGGTATGAAACGGGATATCGCTCTTTACGTTGGAAGTTGCTTAACTTGCGCAAGAGTCAAGGCTGAACATCAAAGACCTTCTGGCTTACTCGAACGACCGCCGATACCTATATGGAAGTGGGAGAGTATAGCTATGGATTTCATAACGAAACTCCCGCCCACGCCATCAGGTCACGACAGTATTTGGGTTATAGTTGATCGTCTGACCAAATCAGCCCACTTCTTGCCAATACGAGAAGACTACAAGGTGGAACGACTAGCCCAAATCTACACCGACGAGATCATTTGTAATCATGGTACGCCTCGCGACATCATCTCAGACCGTGATTGTAACACCCCGTGTTTTCGAATGTCAAAGTCAAAGTCCAAGTCAACCTTGACTTCTTTGACTGTTAATGTTTCTCTTTACTTTTTGTATTATGTGGAGTAAGTGTTGTCTAATGAAATGATCGAATGTTTAATCAATACGACCGATTTACGACTGTGAATAGTAGGAAGTAACAACGCGATAAAGTTAATCAATCAATAATCAAGCTAATCGATTCAATCGAACTCGAGACTCGAATTATGTGAACTCTGGTGTTATTATACGTGTGTGTGTGCCTTATGTGTTACTTGTGCGCGTTTACTTATATGTTTGGTGTGGTATTCAAGCGAATCAATCAAAAATCGAATCGAAACTCGGAAAGCAATCGAACTCAATCGAAACCGACATCGATACGTGACTTATAGAAGATTGTATGTTAGATATAGTAGCTGGGACTGAAAGTAATTTGACTAGGAACTCTATCGTATTCGTATCATCGTCCATCGAAATCGAAACATCAAAAATCGTCGCGAAATACTCAAAGTGGGTCGCGGATCGAACAGGAGACATCCGGATCGAACAGGCCAGCCGATCGGCTAGCATCTTCCTAGCCGATCGAGCAGCCCATTCGATCGGAGCTCCTGGCCGATCGGCTGCCACTTTCCTCTTTTGGAGCCTATAAATAGGGCTGTCATTGTCACACTTTCCATTTTTGGAAAGCTCTGACCGAACCAGCCTTCTTCTTCACCTTTTCTCAGATTTCTCTCAACTCCGGTAAGTTTTCACTCTAATTCTTGTACGTTTTTTATCACTACATGATTCTACACCTTTCTATCTTTCAAAACTCGATTTCTAACCGTGAAATCACCAAGATCCAAGTGTTCTTGGGTGATGTCATCATGGTGTTCTTGAAGAACACCAAACTTTGGCCTCATTCAACCGTGAATAGCTTAGATCTGACCGATTTCCACATAAACAAACTAAGATTCTTACAAATCTTAACATTTTATGAATAATTTCCAACTTTCTTCAACCTTTTATACTCAAAACCTTAAAACCGGTAGAAACGGAGCTTGAACCGGCTAACTAATCATTCTAACAGTTAAGAGGTTCAAGATTC
The DNA here is from genome assembly GCF_002127325.2 of Helianthus annuus. Taxonomy (NCBI): domain Eukaryota; kingdom Viridiplantae; phylum Streptophyta; class Magnoliopsida; order Asterales; family Asteraceae; genus Helianthus; species Helianthus annuus. Next base: position 9,442,782 of record NC_035443.2, read on the forward strand.
GGATTCTATATACTAGGTTCACCGACGATGGGTTAAACTCTAAACCGACGTTCCGAACCGTTCACTGGCCGGACTTGGGTGATTCCTGTCCGAGTCGAAGAAACGAGTAGGAACAGAGGATATCATAGTTCAACTCGTTATCAAAACTACCTCGATATGACGACAAGTAATTAAACAGCCACGGGTTTGACGAAAGGTCGACCAGGTCAGACTTGCTGGCCGAACGGCTAGGCTGTTCGAACAGCCCAGCCGATCGGACATGCCAGCCGATCGACCGGGCCAGCCGATCGGCTAGCACATGGTCCCACACTTTTCGAATTTTATGAAGTATGCTATTGACGAAGTGATGTTCGATCGAATACGCTACTCGATTGGTAAACATTACTCTTCGGATCATGAGATACTATGCTTCAACACTTAATCGTTTTTACAACTCGTTCGTAGTATGGAATGCCAGCCGATCGAACAGTCCGTTCGATCGAGCGACATCCTGTTGAGCATCACTCTAAGGTTCCCAGCCGATCGATTAAGTCGGCCGATCGAACGGACCGTTTGATCGATCGACCTGAAAGGTAAGGACATTTTTGTGTTCTCATATACTACAACGAAAACTTCAAAAGTTCAAATCCTCAAACACAAACACACCAGAGGAAGAAACAATCCACTCGAATGGCCCAGCCGATCGAGCCTACCGGCCGATCGAACAGGACTGTCCAAACGGACCTACCAGCCGATCGAACAGCCCGTTCGATCGAACCTGCCGTTCGATCGACCAGCCTATTCGATCCATTCACACTTGTCTTATTTTCCACGTTACTCATTGTTGTGCTATCGAACTATTCAGGCTAACCCTACTCTCAGCGCTCCCTTCAATCCATAATTAATCACTGTGAGTATACTCGATCCCTTTTTGCTTTTAGCACTTTTGGGTGTTACATACGTTGCTTATATCAAAACATAAACGATCACACTACTCAAACTATTTGAACGCTAACCAATATGCATGTATTACGTGACTTAATGATCGCTTGTTGATTGTGTTTACACGTGGAATGCTGTCTACCTGCCTTAACGACGTAGTACTATAGTTTGGACTCAGCACCCGTTCACACGGGGGTTGTTAAGGACAATTACTTGCATGGATTACGGTGGTAATCATGTATTGCGAACCGTCTCGGACGGTCAACCCGCAGTCATTGGTATCGATAGGTCCATGTCGATAATTAACATGCTTCGTTTTCCTCCGTGTACGTGCTGGTTATGCGTAAACTATTCGAACTCTATATGCTATTATCAAACTTGTATGCTCAACTTTACATTTTATGTATTGACTTTATTTTAACGTATGTGACAGGTAATTAGGATGCTTATTTGCTAGGAAAGCAAGGCTAGAATAAGTTTCTAGAAGGCCCCCAACAAATAGTTGTCTGCCAAGAACAAGCATCTGAGGCATAGTTGTCTGTAGATCTTGTCCTCTGGCATTACAGCCAGGAAGTCAACAGAATAGGGATCTAGAAGCAGATAAACCATTGCTGTAATAATATTTGAATCTGAGTTGTCGGAACGGAATTTCTTGTTTGGATGATTAACTGTAATGACATGTTTGTTTATTCTGGATACGGTATGGGACGTATCTTTAACTGGATTATATAAATAGTTGTTATGGAAACTTCTGAACAATCTGTTCCCCTCAGTGCCGCGCCCCGATGATTCCGCCATCGGTTGGGGTGTGACAGTGATGCTCGGTTTACCTCGAGACTGTGGGAAACATTTCAAGCAGCGCTTGGCACGTCGCTTAATTTGAGTATCGCATTCCATCCTCAAACCGACGGACAGACTGAGAGAACGATCCGTACTCTTGAAGACATGCTCCGTGCGTGTGTCATAGACTTTGGTGGTAGTTGGAACAAACACCTGCCATTAGTCGAATTCTCGTACAACAATAGTTACCATGCCAGCATCCAAATGGCACCCTTCGAGGCCTTATATGGAAGGAGATGTCGTTCGCCTATTGTGTGGCACGAGATCGGTCACTCGCAACTAACCGGTCCCGAGATACTACAAGAAACGACTGACAAAATCCTCCAGATTCGAGACAACTTGGTAAAAGCTCGAAGTAGACAGAAAAGTTACGCCGATAGAAGACGCAAGCCCCTTGAATTTGACGTTGGCGACTATGTACTCCTAAAGGTATCCCCTTGGAATGGTGTAGTCAGATTCGGCAAGAAAGGGAAACTAGCGCCTCGGTATGTTGGACCTTTTAAGATTCTGGAAAGGATCGGAAAAGTCGCCTACAGACTCGAACTACCGGAAGAACTCAGTAACGTCCACCCGACTTTCCATGTGTCTAACCTCCGAAAATGCCTTGCTGATCATGATCTAATCGTACCACTCGACGATCTTCAGGTCAACGAAACCTTACACTTCGTGGAAAAGCCTGTCGAAATCATGGATCGCCAAACCAAGCAACTCAGGCGCTCACGCATCCCTATCGTGAAAGTCCGATGGGAAGGCAAACGAGGCGCGGAGTTCGCTTGGGAACTCGAAAGCGACATGAAGGCCAAGTACCCGCAGTTCTTTGAATAAAGATCTGAAGCATCAAATTGGTAAAATGACTCACGGTGATGTGCAGCTTCGAGCCTAATTTCGGGACGAAATTCCCTAAACAAGGGGAGGCTGTAACACCCCGTGTTTTCGAATGTCAAAGTCAAAGTCCAAGTCAACTTAGACTTCTTTGACTGTTAATGGTCTTTCCTTATTTTTGTATTATGTGGAGTAAGTGTTAAATAAAATGATCTAATGTTTAATCAATGCGACCGATTTACGACTGTGAATAGTAGGAAGTAACAATGCGATAAAGTTAATCAATCAATAATCAAGCTAATCGACTCATCAATCGAACTCGAGATTCGAACTATGCGAAACTGGTGTGGTAATACTTACGTGTGTGTGCCTTATGTGTTACTTGTGAGTGTTTACTTTATGTTTTGTGTGGTAATCAATCGAAACTCGAACCGAAACTCGAAACTCAATCAAAATCGAAGTCGAACGGTGAATTAAAGATGATTGTATGTTAGATATAGTGGTTGGGACTGAAAGTAATTTGACTAGGAACTCTATCGTATTCGTATCATCGTCCATCGAAATCGAAATATCGAAAACCGTCGCGAAACACTCGAAAAGGGTTGCTGATGGAACAGGAAGCACCCTGATCGAACAGGCCAGCCACGTTCTATGGTTCAACTCGTTGTCAAAATACCTCAAAATCATATCAAAACAATCAAAACAGCCAAGTGGTAGACGAAAGGCCGACCAGGTCAGAATTGCTGGTCGAACGGCTAGGCTGTCCGAACGAACAGCCCAGCCGATCGGACATACCAGCGATCGACCGGGCCAGCCGATCGGCTAGCACATGGTCCCACACTTTTCAAACTTCATGAAGTATGCTATTGACGAAGTGATGTTCGATCGAATATGCTACTCGATTGGTAAACATTACTCTTCGGATCATGAGATACTATGCTTCAGCACTTAATCGATTCTACAACTCGTTCGTAGTATGGGGTGCCACCCGATCGAGCCTGCTACTCGATCGAGCGACATCCAACTAAGGAACCACTATCGAAGTGTATAACCGATCGGTTAAGCCGGCCGATCGAACAGGCCGTTCGATCGATTGACCTGAAAGGTAAGAACACTTCAGTGTTCTCAAATACTACAACGAAAACTTCAAAAGTTCAAACCATCATACACAAACACATCAGAGGAAGAAACAATCCACTCGGATGGTCCAGCCGATCGAGCCTACCGGCCGATCGAACAGGACTGTTCAAACGGACTTTCAAATCGAATGAACAGCCCGTTCGATCGAACCTGCTGTCGATCGACTAGGCTATTCGATCCATTTACACTCGTTTGCATTTCCGCGTTACTCATTATTGTGCTATCGAACTATTCAGGCTAACCCTACTCTCAGCGCTCCCTTCAATCCATAATCAACCATTGTGAGTACACTCGAATCCCTTTTTGCTTTAACACTTTTGGGGGTTACATACGTTATTTATCAAAATCGAACACACTATTCAAACTATTTGAACGCTAACCGATCGCATGTGTTACGTGACTAAATGAATGCTTGTTGTTATGTTTACACGTGGTATGCTGTCTACCTGCCTTAGCAACGTAGTACTATAGTTTGGACTCAGCACCCGTTCACACGGGGGTTGTTAAGGACAATTACTTGCATGGATTACGGTGGTAATCATGTATTGCGAACTGTCCCGGACAGTCAACCCGCAGACGTTGGTATCGATAGATCCATGTCGATAATTAACATGCATCCTTTCTCTCTGTGTACGTGCTGGTTATGCGTAAACTATTCGAACTCTATATGCTATTATCAAACTTGTGTGCTCACCTTTACATTGTATGTATTGACTTTATTTTAACGTATGTGACAGGTATATAGGATGCTTACTTGCTCTTCCTGCTGTGAAATAAAGGCTAGGAAAGAGTCTAGAAACCAAGACACTTTATATTTATGTACTTAAATATGAGTTGTCGGAACATGTTTTGTTTGAAGGATATCTATGTCTGTAATAACTAAATTTATCTTATGGGTCACGGTATGGGACGTGATATTTAAACTATTCGGTAATAATAGTTGTTATGGAATTTCTTTGAACAATCCGTTTCGCTCAGTGCCATGCCCCGATGATTCCGCCATCGGTTAGGGTGTGACATTTGGTGCACTGGTTGATCATATTTGAACACCTTATATAAATGTGAACTAAGTGTATCAATATATCTGCAGCAAGTATTGGAGGGTGATTTGTTCACATTGGACCTGCAGTTCTTATAACAGATGCATAGAACAGGTTCAGAATTAGTAATTTACCAGTTTTGGAGTCTTTGCTTGTTAGTAATTTACCAGTTCTTATAACAGATGTTTGGTATTTAATTTACCAGGTTCAGATTTTGTATTATAGAATCATAGAACAGGTATTTGATTTTGGCGGGAAGGGTTTTCGAAGTTGCAGGGGGTAATGTTGTGTCTTAACACAAAGTACAGGGGGTAATAACAAAGGACAAATTAGTAATTTACCAGTGGGGGGTAATTGTGCGACTTAACAGGAATGTTGGGGGGTAAAATGTAAGGGTAATATAGTCATTTCAACTTAGACTTAACAGTTCTGTTACCCATTTTGACGCCGGGGGGTAAAAGTGCGACATAAGGGTGAACAGTGGGGGGTAAAATTGCAATTATTTCCTTAGGGGTAGACATGCCAATGACCCCTAACCTCAGGGGGGAAATTGCACTTTACTCGATATTTAAAATACCCAAACTCTATTAAACATTTAAACCTAATCCCTATCAGACCCCCAAATTCTGCAGGCCTCAGCTGGGATGATTTTGAGACGCGTTTTGACTGGAACTTGGTCCGATTTTGGTTCCAATCCTGGTAAAACCTTGTTTCACTTGACTACCCTTATCCAATTTCTATCGATTTTGACCTAATTTATATGCTATTGTTGTGAATCACTAATATAGAGTTTACCGTTTGTTTAAAGTATTGTTTCCTGATTTGAATTAACAATATTCTCGTTTTATAAAATGTGATTTGAATTGGTCTTTAAACTTTTCAGTTTTGATAGCAACATGTAGTTTAGTTTGAGTTTAGTTTTGATAGCAACATGTAGTTTAGTTTGAGTTCGGCGAACAGGGAAGTTTGTTTGTGTTCGTTCGTGTTTATTAAACAAACAAACACGAACTAGAAATTTCGTTGGTTTAGTTAAAATGAACGAACATGAACATTGGCCACGTTCGTTCATTTATGTTCTTGAACGTTCGGTAACCTGTTCCATAGTTCATTAGCGTTTTTAGTTTTTATATCTTATTTAAATACTTCAAAATTCCGACAAATAAAATATTTAATAAGTGTGTGTATTATATATTCTGTCTATAAACGTTTGTTTGTGTTCGTTTGTTTCCATTTGTGTTCGTTAACATGTATTGCCTAAAATTAACAAACAAACACAAACGAACACGAACAAGGTCATTTCCTTAACAAACGAACACGAACATAAAATCTCGTTCAGTAAGTGTTCATGAACAGTTCGTGAACACATATATTTCTTAACAAACGAACACTGACAAGGTCTTGTTCGTGTTCGTTCAGTATGCTTCAATGTGCGAAATCATCTGTCAATCATCGTTCAGGTTACTTTCTTCACCAACTCTCTATCCAATTTCAGCAACTTCATGCGAACTACAGTCGTCCCCCTTTCAAAAACCGATACAACGATGAAGATGAGAACAATGTTAGAAAGAGAAAGGACACTCAACAAGATCATTTGCAGCTATACAAAAGCTGGGGGCAACATCTTTTGACTAACCCAAGAGTCCTTGATTCCATTATCAGGAACTCTGGAGTTGGCCCAACTGATACCGTGCTCGAAATCGGTCCGGGTACTGGAAACCTTACCATGAGGCTTCTTGAAGCTGCTAAAAAAGTTGTTGCGGTGGAAGTTGATAATCGTATGGTGGAGATTCTTCACACTCGTGTTTCTGAAAGTGGGCTTCGTGAAAAGTTGACGGTATGTTTTTGTAACAATGAGTTGCTTATAAAGTGTTTGATGAAATGCCTCGCAGAATATGTGTTAATTGTCTTTGCAGTAGTAACATGTATGTATAGATGCTACCATAGTCTATTCAGTAAACGGTTCATATCAGGAAAAATCCCCACACTTTCTCACGTTTTCACAGAAAAATCACTCAATATATTTTTGTCAAGGTTGGAGAATTCGCTAGTTCTAGTCGGCCGGTGAGGTGGGGACTAGCAACTACTCGGGATTAATCGGATCGGGTTTTTTATATGTATTTTTCAGTTTTATGTATACATATACATATACTTATACATATTTTTATAGGTAAATATTTTAAATACCTAGGTTTTAACTCTAACTCAACTCATTTTTTTAAGTATACAAGATTAATTGTTGGAATTCACATGGTTTGGTTGGAAACTGCCCGGAATTTAGAGGTTTTGGCCAGAATATACAGGTTTTTTGCCGGAATCTGGTCGGATTCGTCGATTTTTGGCTGGCCGACTAGGTCCGACTAGGCCCGACTAGCGATTAATAGACTGATTAATGAAAAATTACTCAGTTACTGGCCGACTAGCGATTAATCGCCGCCTAGTCGCGATTTTTACAACACTGATTTTTGTTATATAAAAGTCAAACTTGAAAAAGTCTCTACACTAGTTTAAAATGTATCTACTTGTGAAAAGTTTTTAAAACAATGACTCATTACCCCTTAAGTTTCTCAAGAGGCCGCTTATTGTACAATAGGGCTTAACGTACATTGCGTACGCGAGGCATTATCAACATGCAATTTTGGTATTATTGAACGTCATGCGATTTGGGTTTTCTTTTATAACATGCGATAATGATTTTTTTATACATCCATGCGATTTATAAATATATACATGCGAAAATGGTTGGTTTTTTGCACATGCGAAGTTTGATTCTCCCATGCGATTTCATGTTATGAACGTGCGATTTCTAATCGCGTACGTAATGTACGTTAAGACCAATTGTACGATATAATTTTTCAGTTTCTCAAAATATGATTTATATAAGTTTCTTTTGCAAAAAATTGACCGTCATTTCGTCAAATTTAGCGTCATTATTATTTTTTTCACAAGTACATGCATTCTAAACAAGTGTATGGACTTTAAAGAAGCTGGGTTGGGGGAGGGGGGCGGACTTTTTCCTGTTTTTATTGACACGTGGAGGGACTTTTCTATAGCAAAAATATATATAGTGACTTTTTCATGAACAATGAAAAAGTATGTTGGTTTATAATGATATTTACCCCTCAAAAAAAGCTATGCAGTTAGTGCGCTAAAAAATCGGATACCGGTCAAGGACTGATATTTGAGATATCGGTTATCGCGGTGGGATATCGGTAATTTTAATATCATGCTGAATTTATATATATAGCAATTTAACACTAACAATTCAGTATACTTTCCTACCATTAACAAATTAATTTTTTGCAACTTGCAAAACACTAACAATTGTAGCACGTAGGAACTGATTAAGAATTATAACACTAACAATTAACAACTAAGACTTAAAACACTTATAGCAGCAATAAGAAGAACGACGAATGGTAGAACTAAGAAGAAAGGTACTAATATCGAGAAAATCGGTCAAATATCGGTTCCGATATTATCTCAACAGAGGACTGAGATATCGCGATATTAACTGCATAGAATAAAAGATAAAACCTTCATTCTATTGAATTTTTATAATTGAATTGTTTTTTTTTGTGCAGATTATATGTAAGGATGCACTAAAGGCAGATTTTCCTGATTTTGATCTTGTGGTGGCAAACATTCCTTACGGAATATCATCACCGCTAGTGGCGAAGCTGGTTTTTGGCGGGTACAGTTTTCGAGGTGCAACTCTTCTTCTCCAGAAAGAGTTTGCTACTCGACTCTTGGCTAATCCCGGTGACTCAGAGTTTAATCGACTGGCTGTCAACGTGAAACTGGTAGCTGATGTTGAGCACGTCATGAACGTAAGCAAAAAAGATTTTGTACCCATACCAAAAGTCGACTCCTCAGTTGTTAAAATCCGTTTGAAAACCGAAATCCCGGATGTAAATCTAAACGAGTGGTGGGCGTTCACTAAAACCTGTTTTGGTAAGAAAAACAAGACGTTGGGTGCGACATTCAGGCAGAAGAAAAAAGTTGCGGAGCTTTTGAATCTGTCAAAATTAACAAGCGTTGATGGAGATGTTGTGCAGCGTGAATGTTGTAATGAAAGTGATGACGGTGAAGATGAATGTAACATTTCGGGAACGGATGTGAATTTGTTTAAGGAAAAACTTGTTGGGATTCTTAGAACCGCTGGGCTTGAAGATAAGAGACCGTCGAAACTATCGAATGACGAGTTAATGTATTTGCTTTCGTTATTCAACCAGGCGGGAATATGGTTCCGTGATCAGGATAAGCCAAGGGATATCAATGCAGCATTTGCTGGATTATAATGTAAGATAATATGGCTCATTGATTTTGTTTGTGTTACTATATACCTGTAATATTTATTTGTTGAATTGGTAATTCTGGACTTCTCATATGATTTTGGCTATTATTGACAATATCCTCACAACCTTATAAGTGTATTGTGGGTAGGGTTTTCCAACTGGCTTGTGGCTTGTAACCAGGGGTGCAAACGAGACGAGTTTATGAGAGACCGAGTTCTACTCGGTTCTAGCTTTGTTTTCAACGCTCAAGCTCGGCTGGTTGGTAGTTTCTTGAGCTCGGGCTCGACTCGTTTAATATCTATTAATTAATATATTAAGTAAAAACAATATAATTAATAGACTCGTTTAGGCTGGCGAGCTTGATAAGGGAAGCTTGGGCTCGTTTACTAAAAAAACTTTATTTTTAGTTTGGGCTGGGGGTCGTAAAAAGGTTTGAATAAGTTCGGCTCTGCTCGTTTACAAGACAACTTTAAATAAGGGGCAAGTGTAACTAAATATTAATTAAAACTAGTATAACAATAAGGCTCGACGAGCCTGACGAGCTTCACATGACAGATTCGATAAATAAACGAGCTTTAATTCAGGCTCAAGCTTGGCTCGTGCTGTCGTTTATAGCTTTTTCTCGAGCCGATCTTGAGCAGCTTGCGAGCCGGTTGGCTCGTTTGCACCCCTACATGTAACTCATTTTGTAAAGGCTTGCTCGTAACTCAACTTGAGTTGATTTGGCTTGTATAATATTTGAGTCGAGCTTGAGCCAAGTTCGCTCGCTCGGATAAACTTCATCTTTGATTTTTCTTGTACATTAGTAGTAATAGTTTAGTACTGTGTTTTTTAGTTTTGTATAATCTAAGATTGTTGTTAAACTGTTATCGAGTATTGTATAAAAAAACATACAAGACCATTATTTAAAAGAAACAAGCCAACTTATCGAGCCACAGGCTGCATAAACATGTTAGGGGTTGAAAGGCGTCCAAAGTAACTTTTTATGCGTAAACTTGGTATCTAAAGATTTGGATTATTACCGTAATACTATTGTTTTGTACTCGTAACTAAAAGGCTAGTCCAATCCGAACCAACATGCACTTATAGACAACGACCCTGTACTGTTCAATACAATGTTAATTCTATAGTGACAACCAAATTTTGTCTTGTGGTTGTCAATCAAGGGCAACTCAAGCGGGAGCGTCAATCCTATCACGTGTTCAAATTCAATCTGAAGCAAGTTAATCCAAATGAACATACTTGCTAAAGGCATGTTTCAAGGCAAGCGTACCAGACGTTAAATCATTAAAATATGTTACACAGACTAAATATATACCGACTTACTTGTTAACCTCAAGTCTTCACAAATGATAAATTATGAACCGCGTAACACATGGGTCACAAACTTGTCAATCCCAACATTGAATCAAGGGGTACACGTTGTAGCGCGTTAAAGTTTATATCAATTAGATGTGTTACATAGTTGTTAATTGTTATTGTGGTCTAGTATGTTCATTAGTCATGAACATACACATACACAAATACAAATCCCCTATGCATTTCATAACACCATAAGCACCAACCAATATCTAAGGTAATGAGGTCAATAACAACATTAATCGATAGAGCTTGACACAAAATAACAATTTAAGGACTATTAGTGATGATAATAATGGTGAGTTTTTAAAGGTAACTATTTGTGATTGCAATTAAGCCGTCTGGTATACTCTAATACCCATAGGTGTTAATCCTAGACCTCCCCTCCTAAATCTAGGTGTTTAAAGGCTTTGTCTTTGCCAATGGATCGATCACCACCCCATTGGTTGGTTGTTTTTAACTAATGTATGCATTTTTTTTTCAATATTTCTAACCACCTCAAATCACGCGTTAAGCGTGATGGATCGATAGTCTCAAGTTTAGCGTGACCTCTGAAGTAACTATCATGAATTTCGTTAGTATTAATAGTTTCACAACTATTTTTAAACAAACTACGTAGTTAATCACAAGTTTAAATTCCGTTTTCATAATTAAGCAAATTGATTAAGCTAATATCCAACTACAATTTATAGTTATAAACTTATAATCTTATGCAAATGAGTAGTTAACACCTCTTCTGCTATAGATGTCTGCAGATGTTAAAAAACAAATAGTCTTCTTCCTGCAGACTGCAAATGTTTGGTCCATCTCTTCTGCTATAGATGTCTGCAGATGTGGTCCGCAGACTGCAGCTGTTTTACCTCTGTAAAAACAAACAGCACCTAAGCAAACATTAATAAATATCATAGAAGCTACTGATCATTGTACCTTTTACAAGAACAATGTTTACAAGTTGGTACAAAGTTACGTAAAAGGTCAAACTAATGGGAAAGTCATAATATTGAAGAGGATTGAAATTCAAACATTCAACTTTAATCCATTTTTATTTTCAAAGTGATTTGATCATTAAATCATAATCAAATAGAGATAATTTGAGCACCAATATATATTAACATGCATAATTGGAGTTATGTAAAACATGTAGGCTAAGTTGGTGGTTGAGACACATCGTTGGGTGCGTGCACTGAGTACATCTTGGGCCATTTTTAAGGCGTTTGAGGACCTTTGATCATCCTTTAGCGTGTTTTCTTCTCTCATTTGACACTAAGTTTTATACATCTAACCATATCATATTCATGGCATTCAACTTTACATAGAGGTGCATAAACCGGTTCGGATCAAGTCAAAGAAAGTCAAACAGATCGACCAAACCGGTTCTTGTAAGAAACTAGTTTATAAGAGGGGAAATCCGGATCAAATTGAAACCACTTTCAACGATATATTCTCAGACCAATTTTAAAATGGCGGGTCATATCACATTGAGGTCGGTTTCACTATCGGTTTTGGATCGGATCGGATCCCAAACCGGTTTGAAACTTGATTTTAACACCTACAACAACACACCATTTTGAGTTTGTTTTTTTTTTTTTTTAAGAATTCTGATATATGCTTTACCAAATTAAACAATAAGACAACAATATTATTAAAGGTGATTTTTTTAAAGAAAAGTTGATATGATTGGACCCATGGCGATGGTGTCCACCTGGTTGGACTTTGTAGACACCTAAGTTTGTTTTGTTTTTTTCTTCTTGTTTTCCTCAAACACCAATTGGTCTACTCAAACTTCAATATTTCAGGTTGTATTTGGAGTTTATAGTAAATCTTTTATATTATTCAAGTTTACAAATATTATAATTATAATTAACATTGTCAAACTGTTTATTAAAATAGTTATTCCATTTCTAGATACATTGGAGATCCTTTAATGCAGCAGAAAACTTGCAACTATCATGTAAACACCTTATGCATATTGTTTAAACAAGTGGCGAATCTAAAAAATATTTTTTAGGGGTACAAACGAGGGGTTCAATCAAACGTTTAAGGGGTACGATCAAGATTTTTACCTATAAAATACACTAGATTTTTAACCCCCCCTCCCCCAAACCGGTTCGCTCCTGGTTTAAACTATAACAAACAATGCGGTAATGCAATTGTATGATTAGTTACATTCCCCTTACTTTATATAACAAACAATCCGATATCTTACTTTTAAAAAGTTTATTCCACGTCTAGATACATACACGATTGTTTAATGTAGCAGAGAATTACAAGTGCCACGTAAACATTTATATATGTTGTTTCAACTATGACAAATAATGTGGTTATGTAATCGTGTAACTAGTTACTGTCTCTCTCCCACTTTATATGAGAATCATTATGAAGCTCTTGCAATTTTTAACTTAAAACCGGTTACCCTTATGACAAAAGTTACGTAAAAGTTTTCATGTAGTCCCCACAATTTTACGTTTAAATATTCAGGTGTAGATACATACATCAGAACCCAAATACCATGTAAACATTTAGATTGCACCCCTCTAAGGACGTGGTATAGGATAGAACTCTTTGGAGACGTAGGATTGGGGTTAAGGACTTTTAGGAGGTTGACTTTGCTTTGTTATAGGTTCTGTCGTAGGAGCTTAATTTTCAGTTTGTATAAGGTGTTATATAGCGTTTTATAACTTCTCATCTATTCTTGGTGTCGTAGTTTTACTAAGAAATACTAATTTATTTATGTGTTTGTTTTTATTATTTTTATTTTTACCTTTTCTAGTGGTTGTGTGCTTATGTATATTTTCCAAAATCATAGGTCTTAGTTGTAGTTTTGGAGCTGCGGATCTCAGTGGAAGCATTCTCTCTATTCACTGGAATAGAGGTAAGACTTGACTACATCCTACCCTCCCCATACCCTATCAATAGTTTGGCTGTAACTAGGGTTATACCGGGTAAGGTCGTTATTGCTGCCGCTGCTTAAACTACGACAAATAATACAGCAATATAAATATAATTGTATAATAACCCGTTATATTCTTTCTCCCATTTTACATGTAACTAACTATATTCACACAATTTTCTACTTAAAACTAATCAAAAGCATTAAAATTAGTCAAAAACATTACTTAACGCTTACTATTTACACTAAATAAGTTCAAGTCTCATAAACGATACGGATTAAAGGAAATTTATGGGTAAAAAAAAGCCGAGTTAATTACTATTTTCGTCCCTGTGGTTTGTCAAAAATCACTATTTCAGTCCATTAGTTTAAAAATTGCGATTTCAGTCCCTGTAGTTTCACTTTCGTAACCATTTCAGTCCCTGTGGTTTCACTTTCATAACCATTTCAATCCATTATTCTGTTAAGTACAGGGACTGAAATGGTTACGAGGTGGACTAAAATGATTACGAAAGTGAAACCACAGGGACTGAAATCGCAATTTTTAAACTAATGGACTGGAATAGTAATTTTTTACAAACCACATGAACGAAAACAGTAATTAACTCAAAAAAGCCAACCTATTTACGCTTGAAAATGAAAAATACATATAAAAAAAAACATAAATAAATAAAAAAAAAAAACAGAATCTCCTCAACACTTGCACGAACGACCGTCTGAAACAACTACAAGTTCCTCCTCGGTTTCTCCGTCGCCCACACGCGCCTTTTACATGTTCATCCGCCAACAACCTTAAAATCCCCAAAAACCCTTTATTCTGAGTTGGGTCTTAAACAGCAACTCTCCAGGTATGTATGTTTCCTAATCCCCAATTTGCCATGCAATTTCTCTGTATGATTATATACATTCAACTTCTTTTTTATCCCCCAAATTCATATTATATATTAATTCTACAATATAATTGCTATGATTCTGACTCAGATTATTACATGTTTGTTTGTTTTATGGTTTTAATTCTTTAGATCATACATCACTTGGCTTGGATGTTTTGTGTTTTCTCTTCCCAATTTTGTTCTTCTTTCTTTTTGGAGTTAATTACTGTTTTCGTCCCCGTGATTTGTCAAAAATCACTATTTCAGTCTATTAGTTTGAAAATTGCAATTTCAGTCCCTGTGGTTTCACTTTCGTAACCATTTCAATCCCTGTACTTAACAGAATAATGGATTGAAATGGTTACAAAAGTGAAACCACAGGGACTGAAATGGTTACGAAAGTGAAACCACAGGGACTGAAATCGCAACTTTTAAACTAATTGGCTGAAATAGTGATTTTTGACAAACCACAGGGACAAAAACAGTAATTAACTCTTTTTTTTGAGTTAATTACTGTTTTCGTCCGTTTGTCAAAAATCAAATAGTCCATTAGTTTAAAAATTGCGATTTCAGTCCCATTGGTTTCACTTTCGTAACCATTTCAGTCCATGTGGTTACACTTTCGTAACCATTTCAATCCATTATTCTGTTAAGTACAGGGACCGATGGTTACGAGGTGGACTGAAATGGTTACGAAGGTGAAACCACAGGGACTGAAATCACAATTTTTAAACTAATGGACTGAAATAATGATTTTTGACAAACCACATGGACGAAAACAGTAATTAACTCTTTTTTTTGTGTATATATGTGAAGCTACATTGTGGGATCTTATATAACACCAAAGGGCTTAATCTACAAGGCTGCCTATAAATTTTATAAATAGTATGTTTTAAGAAGAGGCTATATTACTTTTTGAGTCCCGTGTTTTAGTGGTTTTAACCACTTGAGTCCAAAATCAAAAAGTTTAACGCCCCGAATCCCTAACCGCTCATTTTATAACATTTTGAGTCCAATTTTGTTCATTTATAATGTTTTGAGTCCAATTTTGTTAGAAAAAATGGACTCAAAAGGTTAAAAATTCAACTCAAAAGGACTCAAATGGTTATAAAAAAGCGTCAGGGACTCAGGGCGTTAAACATTTTGATTTTGGACTCAAATAGTTAAAACCACTAAAACACTGTTACATAATAGAATAGCTTAATAGTCTAAGGACTACTTTTGTAATAGAATAGTAATAGAGGGACTAAAGTTGTAATGTGTGTAAGTGAGTTTGTTATGACAGTTAATAAAGACAACTGCCCACAAGCTAACAACCATGCTTGATTTGGGTTTTCCTTCCCTTTCTCTCTGTGTTCTCTCAATTCAGGCTAACAATTGGTATCAGAGCTACCCGATTCTCATCGGAGTTCATTGATTCCGGCTACCACCAGTATTCCGATCATCTTTTTCAGCGTATTCCTTCCAATTTCTTCAGCAATTCTTCGATTCGTTCAAAATTCTTATTCAATTCATTGATTCGAGGAGTGATCAGTTGTTGATCATTCTATTCCATATCATTAATCAGTTGCCTGATTCTTGATTCTTGTTTTCATTTCAACTCTACAAATTCCATTCATTCTTGCTAAATCAGTAATATGGCTACTCGAAATCAGGAAGTTGAACGTCTGGCAAAAGACATCAACCGAATAGACGCTTTTACAACACAAAATCAAGAAACGTTGATGAGTTTGAAAGCAGCCTTTGATCAGATGCAAGCAACGTTTTCAAAGATGGAACAACAAGGCACTTTGATTCCAAGAAATGAGGGGGATAGACTAAGTAGCAATCGTTTAACAAAGGTGGAATTTCCCAAGTTCAATGGTGATGATGTCGAAGGATGGTTGTATAAATGTGAACACTTCTTTTCAATCGATGATACCCCTGAGAAGTACAAAGTCAGATATGCTGCTGTCCATTTAGAGGGAAGAGCGTTGCAATGGCATCAAGGTTTTATGAAATCCACTGGGAAGCAGATTTGTGATGTGACTTGGGATGAGTACACAAGAAATGCATCAACAAGATTTGCAGCAACCTTAATAGAGGATGCCATGGGTGCATTGAAGGCACTGACACAGACAGGTGAGTTGGAAGACTATTGTGATGAATTTGATTTGTTGTTGAATAAGGTGACCCTGCCTGATGAATATACAATCAGTTTGTTCATTGAGGGCCTTAAACCAGAAATTAAGTGTCATGTACGAATGTTTAAGCCAAAAACATTAAGAGAAACATACTCTTTGGCAAGAATGCAAAATCAGTCCAATAAGATACTGGGTGTAGGGAGTAGTAATAGTGGTACAGGATACTCTAGCCACAAATACAGTTCTTCAAGAACTAACAATTTGACAAACATTGGGAAGCAACCTGTTTTGGCAACCCCTGTCAATACAGCTCCGTCCAATGCTATTGTACCAAAGAAAGTAAGTAATAAATACTTGGATGATAAAAGGGCCAAAGGTGAGTGTTTCTTTTGCAATGAGAAATATGTGGCAGGTCATAGTAGGGTTTGTAAAGGGAAAAAACAGTTGTTCTTAGTTGAGGTTGAGGAATATCAGGAGGGAAATGAGGATCAGTCAATAGAAGAGGAAGAACTGATTCCAGGTGTACCACAAATTTCATTAAATGCACTAATGGGAATCCCATCTTACTCAACTATGCAAGTAGTGGGTATGGTTGGAACAAGATATTTGTACATCTTGTTGGACAGTGGATCAACCCACAATTTCATGAGCAAAGCTTTGGCTCAGAAATTAAAGTGTCCCATAACACAAATTTCCAATGTGCAAGTGACAGTGGCTGATGGTAACAAAGTGGAGTGTGTTAACTTGTGTAAAGACTTTCAATGGGTCATGCAGGGAAATTGGTTTACAGCTGATATGATGGTCATTGATTTAGACAATTACGATATTGTGTTGGGCATACAATGGTTAGAGACATTGAATGACATAGTGTGGAATTTCAAGAATCTCACTATGAAATTTAATGTAGCTGGCCAAGATTTTGAGTTAAAAGGAGCAAAAAGGAACAATGTAAATCTATCTTCTATGGAGAAAATTACAAGTTTGATTCAAAATGAAGAGAAGATAGTACAAGCTCAGCTGTTCATGATTCAAGACTCAACTAGTTCTCAAAGCATGTATCAGCCAATAATTAGTAAAGGGCAAGAAAATGAAGAGTTGAATGAGTTGTTAAAAGAATATGAAGATATTTTTGATGTACCAAAAGGGCTGCCCCCTGCAAGACCATTTGATCACAGAATTGTGCTCAAGGATGAAAAGACCAATCTTAATTTGAAACCCTATAGATACCATAGTACTCAAAAAGATGTGATTGAACAAATGACTCAAGAGTTATTGGACTCAGGAGTAATTAGGCACAGCAACAGTTCATTTGCAGCTCCTGTGGTCCTTGTGAAGAAGAAAGATGGTTCATGGAGGATGTGTGTTGATTATAGGAGACTTAATGAAGCTACAGTGAAAGATGTCTTCCCTATTCCTCTCATTGAAGAACTGCTAGATGAGCTACAAGGGGCTGTAATCTTTTCAAAGTTAGACCTCAGATCAGGCTATCATCAGGTAAGAATGTATGAACCTGACATTCACAAGACTGCATTCAAAACTCATCAAGGCCATTATGAATTCCTGGTGTTACCTTTTGGTCTGACAAATGCTCCGGCCACATTCCAATCATTAATGAATGCTACCTTTAAAGAAGTTTTAAGGAAATGTGCATTAGTATTCTTTGATGATATATTAGTATACAGCAACAGTTGGGCCCAACACTTGGCTGATTTAAGGACTGTATTGGAATTAATGAGGCAAAATTCCTTAAAAGCAAAGAAGTCTAAGTGTTCATTTGCTGGTGAAAAGGTTGAATATTTGGGGCATATCATTACCAAAGAGGGGGTATCAACTGATCCTGCAAAGATTAAAGCAATACAAGAGTGGCCTGCACCTATCAATATCAAACAGTTAAGGGGATTTTTGGGCCTGGCAGGCTATTACAGGCGATTTATTAGGAATTTTGGATTGTTGGCTAGACCCTTGACTGATTTGTTAAAGAAGGAAGGATTCAAATGGGATGGGTTGGCACAAAAAGCTTTTGATCACATGAAACAGGTACTGAGTTCTCCACCTGTGTTAAAACTGCCTGATTTTTCAAAAACTTTTGTCATAGAAACAGATGCATCAACCAGGGGAATGGGGGCAGTTTTAATGCAAGAAGGACATCCTTTGTCCTTCATTAGCAAGGCTCTTTCTAATAGACAGCAAAGTCTATCTGTCTATGAGAAGGAATTACTTGCCATCATTATGGCAGTTAAGTATTGGCACCATTATTTGGTGACCAGACACTTTGTGATCAAAACTGATCATCAAAGTTTGAAACACTTGCTTGAACAAAAGATAGTCACCCCTTTACAGCAAAAGTGGCTGTCTAAGCTGCTGGGATATGACTATGAGATCTGTTATAAGAAGGGGGTAGAAAATGTAGTGGCGGATGCCTTGTCAAGGGTACAAGGTATGACATTGTTTGAGATAAGCATTAGTGCAGTGGATCCGGTATTATGGCCAAGAATTCAAGAAGCATGGCAAAAAGATTCCATCACCAAAGATTTAATTGACAAGTTACAACAGGGAATAGTGATTAAAAATAGAACTTGGGATGGAAAAATGTTGAAAAGAAAGAATAAGCTGTTGATAGCTGATGACAAGGAACTGAGAAAAGACATTATTACCCTTTACCATTCATCTCCTATGGGTGGCCATTCAGGGGTAATTCCTACCAATATAAAAATCAAGGAGTTGTTCTATTGGAAAGGGTGTGCTAAAGATGTGCAAAGGTTTGTGAAAGAATGTTCAGTTTGTCAAAGAGCTAAGAATGAAACAGTAGCTTATCCGGGACTACTGCAGCCTTTACCAGTTCCTAAAACCATTTTTAGTGACATATCAATGGATTTCATTTCTGGATTGCCTAGAATCCAGGGTAAAGACACAATCATGGTAATAGTGGACAGGTTTACTAAGTATGGTCACTTCATACCTTTAAGCCATCCCTATACAGCTGCTAAGGTAGCCAGTGTGTTTTTGGATAATATCTTTAAAATCCATGGGAATCCTGACACCATTGTGTCTGACAGGGATCCAGTGTTTATCAGTGCTTTCTGGCAAGAATTTATGAAACTCCAAGGGGTAAAATTGGCAATGTCTTCAGCCTATCATCCTCAGTCTGATGGACAGACAGAGGTACTGAATAGATGCCTGGAAGCTTATCTAAGAAGCATGTGTATGGATGCTCCTTTAACATGGGTCAAGTGGGTACCTCTTGCTCAATGGTGGTATAACACCTCTTGGCATTCTTCTATTAAAATGTCACCCTATGAAGCTTTGTTTGGAATCAAACCAAGTCTTCATATTCCTTACATACCTGGTGATACTTCCATAGCTGCTGTGGAAGAATTACATAGAGAAAGAGAAGCCATGATTCGGAAACTAAAGGTGAACTTAGAGTCTGCAAGAAACAGAATGAAACAATTTTCTGATGCCCACAGAACTGACAGAGAATTTCAGGTTGGAGAATGGGTCTATGTAAAACTGCACCCCTTTGCTCAGAATTCTTTAAGGAATCATCATAATAGAAAACTATCACCTAAGTATTTTGGGCCATTTTTGATCCTTCAACGGGTGGGGAAGGTAGCTTATAAGTTGGACCTACCAAACACTGCTCAAATTCATCATACCTTTCATGTTTCTTTACTAAAGAGGGCTCATGGATCAATTACACTTACTGCTGAACTACCACAAGGTCCAAGATTTGTGTTGCAGCCCAGAGCAGTGCTGGATAGACAGATGGTTAAGAGAGGAAACAAAGCAACTATGAAGGTTTTGGTTCATTGGGAAGGCCTGCCTGTAACTGAAGCTTCCTGGGAATTTTTGGAAGATATGCAGATCAGATTCCCTAATTTCACTTTTTGAGGTCAAAAAATCTTGATAAGGAGGGGGTAATTGTTACATAATAGAATAGCTTAATAGTCTAAGGACTACTTTTGTAATAGAATAGTAATAGAGGGACTAAAGTTGTAATGTGTGTAAGTGAGTTTGTTATGACAGTTAATAAAGACAACTGCCCACAAGCTAACAACCATGCTTGATTTGGGTTTTCCTTCCCTTTCTCTCTGTGTTCTCTCAATTCAGGCTAACACACAAGGACTCAGAAAGTAATTTACTCTATATTTTATCATCTTGAACTTTCATAGTTTTGACTATTTCTTATTGAGGTCAATGTGATATATACACACACACACACGCATATATAGGGTTAGGTTCATCAGAAAACTACTAAAACTTGAAAACCGAGAAAACTACTACTAATCAAATTTTTTTTATATATTTCTTTTTCTGTTTTTTAGTTATAAATTAGAGTAAGTTACGTTTTTGGTCCCTGTGGTAATATCACTTTTACTATATTAGCCCAAAATAAGAATTTTTAACATATCTGCCCCCATGGTCTCTATAACTAACCATTTTGGTCCCTAAGTCTAGAGATCATGGGGGCCAAAATGGTTAGTTTTAGAGGCCATGGGGGCAGATATGTTAAAAATTCTTATTTTGGGCTAATATAGTAAAAGTGATATAACCGCAGGGGCCAAAAACGTAATTTACTCTTTTTTTTAAATATATGTACTTTGCGAAGTTACATATATGTATCTCATTCGAGGTACATGTATGTAGTTTACAAGCTACATATATGTATCTCGCGACCTACATATAGGTTTTTGTTGCGGTTTTCTCAAAATTTTCTAGTATCTGTTAAGTTTTATAAACTCTTCTCTCTCTCTCTCTCTCTATATGTGTGTGTGTGTATGTGCGCGCGCGCGTTGTGTGCGTGTGGCTGCTTCATGATTCAGGTCAACTTGCTGCAAGCTCCTCAGTAAATAATACTAATTGGTAAATAGTATGAACTTGAACTAAAAATCGCACTATCACGTAAAATTGATGCTATAACCATAATAACTAACTGACAATATATAAATGAATACAAGAACTTGATGAGGTTCAACCAAATTCTGCCTACTTCCTCCAAAACCACCCACATATATGTTTCTTTAAGGAATATATCACAAAAAGGAAAAATAAATAAATAAATAAATACAACCTAAAGTTTGTTGCTTACTTTCTCCGTAACTCCTCCTTTTTTCTTTCATGCGCCTTTGACGTGAAACTATCTAAATGAGCAAAACGCAACAAATATCCACCTTGGAAAAACGCCAATATATCGAATCCCTCGGCCACCGTTTGTGTCTTCAAACGAGCCTTCGAATTTTCTCAATACTGTTCAAACTCTAAACAAGAATTCAACTTGATTGCAACCGATACTTTCGTCAGCATATCTGCATGATTCTTTATGGTACGGGTCTTCTGGACTCTTGTTCCACCTTCTTCCAAGTTCTATCGTACGAAATGACGTTAAAATGCGTTGTTCTTACATGATAAGTTTGGTTCTTTGCTACTTGCATATTTGTTCTTCGATGACATAACAACATTGAGCTTAAAATAAGGAGCGAGCATAGTTGTCAATAGCGATCGCTACAGCCTTTATAGCGAATAGCGTGGCGTATAGGTCCATGCTCGCCATGTGGTCTGTAGTGATAGATAGCGGCCTTTAATTTATTTTTTGTTTTTTAATATAAATAGCGATTAAATATAGCTATAAATAGCTGGATTTTAGGTTTTTGTTAAATGTACATGTAAAATAGCGTATATACCAGGGTATTTTGATATAATATGCATATAAATTTTTTAAATATTTTTTTCTAGTTTATCGCTATTTATAAAATAGCGCCTGCTATTTATCGCTATTCGCTATGTAGCATATTATCGCTATTTGTCGCTATTCGCTACTAGCAACATGCAGTCTTAATATTGTATTGTTCTCTGGATTATAAATTATTCTTGATCGGTGAAATTATCGATTTTCTAGGATTACAAGAGTAATTTGGACATGAGTGCATATGTAGTTGGTGTCTTGGCTCCTCTTCTACTCACTCTCGCCCTTCGGAACTTAAAAAAAGAAAAACGCCGAGGTTTGCCCGCTGATGTCAGCGGAGAACCGGGGTACGCGATCCGAAACTACCGGTTTACATCTCCGGTTGAAACCGCATGGGCCGGGATCGAAACTCTTGCAGATCTTTTTGAACAAGCATGCAAAAAGCACGGTGACAAGAATCTACTCGGAACGCGAAAAATAATTTCTAGAGAGACCGAAGTAAATCAAGACGGGAGATCATTTGAAAAGCTTCATTTAGGTGATTACGAGTGGATGACCTATGGTCAAGTGTATCAAGTTGTGTGTAATTTTGCATCGGGCCTCGTGCAAATCGGGCATAAATCGGGTGAACGTGTTGCAATCTTTGCAGATACACGGGAAGAATGGTTTATTGCATTGCAGGTAATTTATATTCACTCTGCCGTTAACTTAACAGTAAGATTTAGGCCTGTAAACTAACCGAACGTTCATGAACTGTTCGTGAACTTGTTCGGCGGGAAGTTCGTTTATGTTCATGAACGCCCGTGTATTTTCGTTCATTTATGTTTGTTTATTTACATTTGTTTATGTTTGTTCGTTTTAATTTAAATACATAAGTAGTTAGGGGAGGGTTCATTGGGGAACACTAAAAAAGTGGGGAACAGGGGAACACTCTTAAAAATTATACTTAACATGTTAAAAAAAAAATTTCTAATTTTTTTCGGCGCTTTTTCTTATAAATACAAGTAGAAACATTTTTAATAAAAAAAATCAAAAACTAAAAATATAAAAAAATGTTTAAAAAACAGTTATATCTTATAGAATTAACTTAACATGTTAAAAATCATTTTTTAAAAAAAAAATTTCAGCGCTTTTCTTTATAAAAAGGAGGAGAAACTGGTCGAATAAAAAAATAATTTTTCTAAAAAAAAAATTAGCCTTTTTTTAATTGTTTTTTTTAATATTTTAAGTTTTTGATTTTTTTTATTAAAAATGCTTCTACAGGTATATATAAGGAGAAGCGCCGAAAAAGATTTTT
This sequence comes from Helianthus annuus, assembly GCF_002127325.2. Classification (NCBI taxonomy): domain Eukaryota; kingdom Viridiplantae; phylum Streptophyta; class Magnoliopsida; order Asterales; family Asteraceae; genus Helianthus; species Helianthus annuus. The sequence goes on from NC_035443.2 coordinate 9,466,064, forward strand.
AAAAAATTAATTTTTAATATGTTAAGTTAAATTTTTAAGAGTGTCCCCGGTTCCCCACTTTGTTAGTGTTCCTCAGTGAACCTCACACTAAGTAGTTATATTTATTTAAATATTAACTTTCTAACTACTTATATAAATATAACTAATTGGTAATTGGGCTTTTTAGTAATAAGAATGGGTTATCCAATGGAATTTATCGTAATTAATCACTAATTTATATAAAAAATTACTTTATGTTCGTTTATGTTTAGACATTTGTGTTCATTTATGTTTGTTCAATTATGTTCATTTGTATTATTAAATTATGTCCGTTTAAGTTTGTTTGTTTATGTTCGTTTACGTTCGTGAACTTTTCGTTTAGTTTTTAAACAAATGAACATAAACGAACACATCCATTTTCTTAATAAACGAACATGGACAAAAAAATGTGTCCGATTATATGTTCGTGTTCGTTCGGTTCATTTACAGGGCTAGTAAGATTTCTCGAGTTGTGAAGTGTTGTAACTAATAATCTTATATTGTCAATCAGGCGTGTTTCAGGCGCAACGTCACCGTTGTGACCATGTATGCATCTTTGGGAGAAGAAGCCATTTGCCACTCATTAAACGAGGTACGTTTTTTTTATGAGGACAAGTTGTATAAAATCTGAATAATACAACCGTTTGATTACGTTTTAAGTTGTTTTACAGACGGAGGTTACTACCGTAATTTGTGGAAACAAAGAGCTGAAGAAGCTTATAGATATAAGCGGACAAATAGACACAGTACAACGCGTAATATGCATGGACGACGAAGTATATTCAAGTCCTTTCTTAACTGACGGAAGCAGCAGTTGGAAAATCTTTCCGTTTTCCGAAGTAGAAGAAATCGGTAGAGAGAACGCTGTTGAAGCAGATCTACCACTCCCTGCTGATGTGGCGGTGGTTATGTATACTAGCGGAAGTACCGGCTTGCCTAAGGTTAGTAGAAAATTACGATAGCTAGTATTTTGGTTGGTCATTTTAGTAGTTTATTAACTTAATTACATAACATTATAATTTATAGGATTAGGATCAAATACAAAGGATCCTAATTGTAAGAAGTGTAAGAAGGATTTATAGAGTGACAAGTGTCCAATAACCTAAAAAAACCCACTACACAAAAAAACCCCACTACAAAAAAAAAAAAAAAAAAAAAAAAAAACCTTAAACATCCACCACCACCAAAAACCTAAACCCCCCCCCCCCACATCACCCACCCTAAAATATATATATATATATATATATATATATATATATATATATATATTTTTTGCCAAGGGGGTGGGGGTTTAGGTTTTTGGGTGGGGGTGGGTGTCTAGTTTTTTTTAGTTTTTTTTTTTTAGGTTTTTGGGGGATGGGGGGGGGTAGGTTTTTTTTAGGTTTTCGGGGGGTGAGGGGGGGGGGGGGTTTAGGTTTTTTGGGGGTTTTTTGGTGAGGTATAGTTTTTTTTTTGTTTTTTTTGCCGGGGGGGTGGGGGGTGGGGTGGGGGGTTTAGGTTTTTGGGTGGGGGTGGGGGGGGGGGGGTTAGGTTTTTGGGTGGTTGTGGGGTGGGGTGGGGGTGGGTGTTTAGGTTTTTGGTGGTGATGTAGTGGGTTTAGTTTTAGGTCATTGGACACTTGTCACTCTATAAATCCTTCTTACAAGTAGAAGCCTTTGTAGAATAACTTGACCCATAATTTATAAATATATATGTTGTTTCGCTTTGTGCAGGGTGTTATGATGACACATGGCAATGTTTTAGCTACCGTTTCCGCTGTAATGACCATTGTGCCGGGCCTTGGAGGCAACGATGTTTATTTAGCCTACTTACCACTGGCACATATTCTTGAACTTGCAGCCGAGGTATACCAACTCTTTAAAAAATATGATGTATTTTTAAAAAGAGTTAACTGCCATTTTCGTCCCTGTGGTTTGTCCAACTATGTCAGTCAGTGGCGAAGCTTGAGATTTCTGACCGTGGGGTCGAAAACATATATACCAAAAATTTCTATAAAAACGGGGGGCCAAAAACGTATATACCAAAAAATTTCTATACGAAAACTAGATACTCTCCACTAATGAGCGAAAAGTTCGGGGGGTCGGCCGCCCCCTCCCGCCCTCACAAAGCTGCGCCCTTGATGTCAGTCCAGGCCAAATTTAAATTTGTACCATTTCTGTACCTGACATTCTTGAAACATGCCAGTTCCGTCCAAAAAACTAACGTCTGTTAAAACCTGCTTATTAATGAAGTGTAAAACCCTCATTTTCCATTTTTTATTTTCCCTATATTAAACCCTATTAAAATCCCACCCCTTTTAATCCTTTCTTTTAAACCCTATTAATAGGGTTTAAGAAAAAAAGGGAAAATAAAAAAAAGGATAAAGGACGTTTTTACCCTTCATTAAACGGCAGGTTTTAACAGACGATAAGTTTTCGACGGAACTGACATGTTTCAAGAATGTCAGGGACGGAAATGGTACAAAAATGAAATTTGACATGGACGGGCATAATTGGACAAACCATAGGGTTGAAAATGGCAGTTAACTCTTACAAAAAATATTATAATATAATTAACGTATATACTGATGTTTGTGTAAATTTTATTTTTCATGTTACAGAATTTAATAGCGGCTGTAGGAAGTTCGATAGGTTATGGATCTCCTTTAACTCTTACGGATACATCAAGCAAGATTAAGAGGGGCACAAAGGGCGATGCGTCTGTTTTAAGACCAACGTTAATGGCAGCTGTTCCGGCTATTCTTGATCGTGTCAGAGACGGCGTGAGGAAAAAGGTTGGTTGAAGTTCCACGCGTATATAGTATTATCACTCTGATATCACTACCTTTTTATGTCCTTTTAAAAAAGAGTAAAGTACACCGATGGTCCCTGTGGTTTACCAAAGTTTTGGATTTGGTCCCTAGCTTTAGGGCTGTAAACGAACCGAACGAACACGAACAAGGCCTTGTTCGTGTTCGTTCGTTAAGGAAATAAATGTGTTCACGAACGGTTCATGAACACTTACCGAACGGGATTTTATGTTCGTGTTCGTTCATTAAGGAAATGAGCGTGTTCGTGAACGGTTCACGAACAAAAACGAACACAAATAAATTTGGCGAACGCGGCGAAGGATAAAGATAGATGGCCCAGAGAGTAGCACTCGAACTTGAATCCCTTATTGTGGAACAGAGGTTGATCGTATTCGACGATGTAAATAATGAGAAATGAAAGGGAAATGGTGCATAAACAAGGTAAAAGTAGGTTTGCTAGTTTAATTGTTAGGGTAATAAAATAAATAAAAGTTTAATAATATAAATGTACAAATAAAATATAAGAAAGTACAAAGATCTTCAATTAAAACACAAACATACGAACATAAACGAACGCAAATCAACGAATGTTCACGAACACCTTACCGAACGTTCGCGAACACAATCGAACGAACGAGACCTCTGTTCATGTTCGTTCATTTAACTAATCGAACGAAATTTCTTGTTCATGTTCGTTCGTTTATTAAACGAACGAACATAGACGAACTTCCCGCCAAACGGTTCATGAACTGTTCGCTGAACGTTCGGTTCGTTTACAACCCTACCTAGCTTTCCAAAAGTACACCGATGACCGATCGTCCCTGTGGTTTGCACTTTGTAACGCATTTAGTCCCCAACTTTTTCCAAAAGTACATGGATGGTCCCTGTGGTTTGCACTTTGTAATGCATCGAGTCCCTAAGTTGTACACTTGGACATGCTAAAAACTTTAGATTTGTTGGCTGGGGACTAAATGCGTTACAAAGTGCAAACCACAGGGACCATCCCTATCTTTCCAAAAGTACACCGATCGTCCATGTGGTTTGCACTTTGTAACGCATTTAGTCCCCAACTTTTTTCCAAAAGTACATGGATGGTCCCTGTGGTTTGCACTTTGTAATGCATCTAGTCCCTAAGTTGGACATGCTAAAAACTTTAGATTTGTTGGCTGGGGACTAAATGCGTTACAAAGTGCAAACCACAGGGACCATCTGTGTACATTTGGAAGACCAAATCCAAAATTTTGTAAACCACAGGGACCATCCGTGTACTTTACTCTTTAAAAAAAGCTCGGTACTTGCAGCCAAGGTAGAAAATTTGTATGAAATTTGGCTGAATATTTTCAGGTAGATTCGGCAGGTGGGCTATCAAAGACGTTGTTTAATTTAGCGTATAATCGTCGGTTGTCTGCAATTAATGGAAGTTGGCTTGGGGCATGGGGTTTAGAAAAGCTTCTATGGAATTATTTAGTATTTAGAAAGGTTCGAGCCATTTTAGGGGGTCGTATCCGCTTTATTCTGTCCGGTGGAGCCCCGTTGTCTGCTGATACCCAAAGATTTATCAACATTTGTTTTGGGTTAGTACTAACAATTTCTAATTGATCATTTATACTATATGTTTTTTTTTTTTTTTTTTTTTTTTTTCATGATATTACCGTGTTTTTATGTGGACGATTACCAGTGCTCCAATAGGTCAAGGTTATGGTCTTACGGAGACGTGTGCCGGTGGGACTTTTTCGGAGTATGATGATACATCCGTTGGTCGTGTTGGTGCACCCCTTCCTTGCTCCTATATCAAGGTATCCATTTGAACACACACACACACATATAATTTTGGTACTTTGGACACTTTTGGTTGACTTTTGAGTTGAGTAAAGTACACGGATGGTCCCTGTGGTTTACCAAAATGTTGGATTTGGTCTCTAGCTTTCCAACAGTACACGGATGGTCCCTATAGTTTGCACTTTGTAATGCATTGAGTCCCCAACTTTGCCAAAAGTCACATGGATGGTCCTTGTGGTTTGCACTTTATGACGCATTTAGTCCCTAACTTGGACCTGCTGAATCCTTTGGATTTTTTTGTTGGTTGGGGACTAATTGCGTTACAAAATGCAAACCATATGGACCATCCGTGTACTTTTGAAAAGCTAGGGACCAAATCCAAAATTTTGGTAAACCATAGGGACCATCGGTGTACTTTACTTCTAAAATTTTGATTTATTGAAACGTTAATTTATCTGGCTACATGTAGTATATATTATTGTATATAAAGCATTTCACCTTGTATGTTCTCGATCAATTTTGTTGCATTTAATCTTTGGTTGTATTACTTTTCTGCAGTTAATAAATTGGCCCGAAGGTGGTTACTTAACCAGCGATTCACCTATGCCTCGTGGAGAAATAGTGATCGGTGGGCCAAATGTTACTCTTGGATACTTCAAAAATGACGAAAAAACGAAGGAAGTATACAAAGTAATCTTCCTCTTTTAATGCTAAATGCTTTATATTCTGCGAGAGTCGTGCAGAAAATGTTGCCACCTCTTATGCAACTTTTGGGGCAATTTCATATATACACCTACAAACTTGCAAAATATCATATATAACCTGACAAAGTAGTTGCAATATCATATATAACCTTACAAAGTAGTTGCAATATCATATACACCCAATTTATTAAAAACAATATAATAAATGACAATTTTACCCTTAATTTTTCTAAAACTTTGAAATCTCAGCTATGACCTTTAACTTCAAATATTATATTTACTTATTTCTAGCATAATGTATTTAGCTTAAATGTTATATATGGAGTATGCTACTGTTGGGGAAGGTTTAAATGAGAACGCTAAATATTGTGAGAACCGTGATATTAAACATAAAGATTTTTGTGTTTTATTGATGTGAATTAGCAGAATACATAAGGAGTATAAATAGAGATGATTACAGGTAAATATAGGTAAATATGAAAATCTCTATTCTAAAGCTAAGCATAAATCTTGGCTAACATTATTCTAATTATCATAAGTCTCAGCTGATTGTTAGGGCTGATTATTAGTCTAATACGTGAGAACAAATGAAAAAACCGCGAGAACTTTGTCAAAAACAATTCAAATTCAATTTTTTTTTCTACACTTATTATTATTATTCGAATACAATGTTAGAAATTTAATTTACACGTTTAAATTTACGTGAATTCGTAAATAAAGAAAATTTACACATGTGTAAGTTTGCCATTTACACATGTGTAAATCTGTTATATTTACACGTGTAAAAAATCTAAAAAGAGTGATTTTGAAAGAAGAAGTGAATTATTTGATGTTGTAAATTCTTTTTTTGATGTTGTATCTTAATTACAATGAGGTTTGTATTAAAAAATTGGTTTTGATTGATTTTTTCATTAGTTCTCACGGTTCTCGCAATATTTAGCGTTCTCAAGATAACCCTCCCCTACTACTGTTTATGCGTAAAAATAAAAAAAATAAAATAAAAAAGGGTAAAAAATAAATTTAAGCTAAAAATGTATTATATAAAAATATGAAGTTAAAAAGTTGAGCATTTATGAAAACTTGAAGTTAAAAAAACATGGGTAAAATTATCATTTATTAGATTGTTTTTAATAAATTGGGTATATATGATATTTTACCTATTTTGTAAGGGCATATATGATATTTTTAGTTTTGGTTGGGTATATATGAAGTTTTTAAAGTTTGTGAGGGTATATATGAAATTAATCCTAACTTTTAACTTTGTTGGTGCATAAAGGTTGATGAGAGAGGCTTGAGGTGGTTCTACACCGGTGATATCGGACAATTCCATAAAGACGGTTGCCTTGAGATAATCGATCGTAAAAAGGATATCGTTAAACTTCAACATGGAGAATATGTTTCTCTAGGAAAGGTACATATTCTTTTACAGATTTGTTCTTTTTTCTAATTTTATGAGTAAATTGTATTTTATGTCCTTAAGTTTGAGCAAAATTGCATGCGCTGTCCTTTAACTAACGAAATTACATTGGATGTCCTTTATGTTACAGTTTCTCATCATGCGGTGTCCTTTTGCCCCAACCCGGTTAAATTTTTCTGTTAACTCTTAACACGTGCCACTTACATGAGAGCATAATGGTCATTTTCACTTAATAACTAAAACAAAAAAAATAAAAATTACCCGTGAAACTTCAAGAGGAAGATATATTTTAAGTGAAAGTGACCATTAGACCCTCATGTGAGTGGCACATATTTAGAGTTAACACAAAAAATAAGTTGGTTAGGGTAAAACTGTAAAAGGACACCACATGATGAGAAACTGTAACATAAAGGACATCCACTGTAATTTCGGGAGTTAAAGAAACACGCCAGCAATACTCAAACTTAAAGGACGTAAAATGCAATTTGCCCTATTTTCTCTTTATAAATTAATACATTATTCTTACAGGTCGAGGCGGTTCTGAGTGTTAGCCCTTACGTCGATAACATCATGGTGTACGCCAATTCATTCCACAGTTACTGCGTTGCCATTGTGGTCGCTTCACAATCTGCGTTAGAATCGTGGGCTTTGCAGAAAGGTATCAAGGTTGTCGATTTCGCAAGTTTGTGTGAAATGTCGGAAACCGTGAAGGAAGTTTATGGTTCCCTGGTGAAGGTAAGTGTATATACTATTATATGGGTCAAGTTATTCTACAAATGATTCTAATTGTAAAAAGTGTAAGAAGGATTTATAGAGTGACAAGTGTCCAATAACCTAAAACTAAACCCACATATCACCACCAAAAACCTAAACACCAACCCCCACCCCACCCCACCACCACCCAAAAACCTAACCCCCCCCCCCCCCCAACCCCCCCAACACACACCCCCCAAAAACCTAAAAAAAAATCTAAAAAAAACTAAACACCCACCCCCACCCCCACCCAAAAACCTAAACCCCCACCCCCCACCCCCTCGGCAAAAAAAAAAAAAATTTTTTTTTTTTTTTTTTTTTTTTTTTTTTTTTTTAGGGTGGGTGATGTGGGGGTGGGGGTTTAGGTTTTTGGTGGTGGTGGATGTTTAAGGTTTTTTTTTTTTTTTTTTTTTTTTTGTAGTGGGGTTTTTTTGTGTAGTGGGTTTTTTTTAGGTTATTGGACACTTGTCACTCTATAAATCCTTCTTACACTTCTTACAATTAGGATCCTTTGTATTTGATCCTAATCCACTATTATAGTATTATGGATTTACGGAGAGGATCATGAGAAAACTAAAAAACTACCAAAAAAACCTAAAAAACACACCATTTTTTTTTTTATTAAAAATCGCGATTTTTAATGTATAAAAAATTTAACAAAAATTAGTACTGCACATGTGCATTATATGTATATATGTTGTACATGCAATTTAGCCTTAGTACTATTTTTTAAATATTTTTTATATATACTAATAATCCCGGAATTTAATAAAAAAGTTGTAAAAAATGATAATTTTGGTGTGTTTTTTAAACTTTTCTTGGTAGTTTTTTAATTTTCTCATTTAAACTAGTTTTCTCATGATCCGTCCTTTATATATGTACATAAAGTTGCAGTAGATGTCACATTTGATCCAACAAAAAAAAAAAAAACATTTACAGGCTGCAAAAACGGGGCGATTGGAGAAGTTTGAGATTCCGGCGAAGATCAAGCTGCTTCCGGACGCATGGACTCCTGAATCAGGACTGGTGACTGCAGCACTAAAGCTCAAAAGAGACATTATCAGAAAGACTTTCTCAGATGAGCTGGCAAAGTTTTATCTTTCTTGATTGATGGCGTAAACGATACGATCGTCTAAATAGTTTGTTTATGTACTAGTTTTGTTTTTCCCCTATCTATTAATTCAACTGAATTTTGTTAGTTTTATCTGCTCAGTTTTGCTATCCATATTCATCATGAAGTAGGGTGGACAGAAATATTTGGCCACATCTCATAAAATACCAATGTACTTTAACATTTGTATCGTTTTAGTCGTTGTACTTAGTTTGTTCTCATTTGTGGTTTACGTTTCGATTTGGGTCTGATTTTGTGTGTTTTAATCGGTAAGGAACTGGGGTGGTGGGTAGGGGTGTAAACGAGCCGAGTCGAGCCTGGCTAGGCTCGAACTCGGCCCGGCTTGGTTTGAGTCTACTATTTTGAGATCGAGCTTGGCTCGAAAATAAAACCCAAGAGCTCGAGTTCGGCTCGATGTAATTTGAAAACAATTTTAAACCAGCTAAAAGTTCGGCTCGAGTTCGCTTCGATAGCTTAAACGAGCCAAAGCTCGGCTTGCCAATGTTAAATAGTAGTTTAGTAGGTGTATTATATATAAAAAAAATAATATAAAATTTGTTTGGGATTTTTTAGGTTTGCAAGCGTAAACGAGCTTTGTATGTAAAGCTCGAGCTTGATAACTAAATGAGTCATATTTCAGGCTCAAACTCGGGCTTGTAGAGCCCAATGGGTTTTAGAGAATTTGGTATTGGTTAATTTGAATGAATAAAGTGATTACAAGAAAGCCATATTGATATAGGCTTTGATTAACTTGGAACCAAATAATGCAATATACATAAGAAATTAGTTGATCTAATTAAATAGATAAATCTTAACTATACAGTAGTTTAATATTGTTGCATGTATTAACTTTCTCACTCTAAAAACTATGATTAGTATTAGAGTTGTCGTGATTTTTCACCGAAGCAATTAGATCATGTCGGCAATAAATCATTAGTAAGGATCTATAAAGGTTCTTCTAAATTATTTAAGCGTCGTACAGAAGAAAAAAGTTGGTACTTGGGTGATCGTTAACCTACATCCATATGTTCAAATCACTCTTTGGGAATCGGCACGATAAGCATTTGAAGTTGTTGCCGAAGTATTTTTGGCCCGTTTATGATACTGGGCAACATAGGATCCACTACATATCGCCTTGATCTACCCTCGAAGTTCCGCACAAGTAATGTGAAAATCCACTATTCGTCTCCTCTTATGTGTTCTCTTAACCTCGTCTCTATTTTCATTTTCATCTACACCGCATCCATATATGTATAACATAACAAAAATACAAAATTTGGTGTATTATATGATTTAAGTTTTATGTTTTAATGAGAGTTTGATAAATTCACATGCTATAAACAATAATATAAAAATGTTAAAGTGTTTTATGCTTCATAGGATCTAGGATATTTTAATGTTTTATTAATAAAAGTTGCATAAAAGGTGATGATGGAAGGTCCACGACCCCTATATTTGAGTCTAAAGTTTGTGATAAAGGACTTCTCAAAACCTTTAGTCTTTTGTTTTTTTCTTTCAACATGCATTTTTTACTGAATTAGATATATATGTTAAACGAGTCATATTCGGGTTACACATATAACAAGTTATAGTTGATTTCTTCGACACAAATAAATGTCTCATTCGTTCAACTAGTCAACTCAAAACCCATAAATCCGTTGAAGAGCGGTTCCAACATTTAACTTATTGTAATGGTAAGCATGTAATGTTTCATTTATTGTCTTTCTGTATTTTAATATTTTGTCTTAGTTGTATAAGAGTTATAAATATTTTATACAATACTTGGATATACTTTCTTAATTGTATTTTCTTATATTAATTTAGATATTTTCTTTTTCTCACTAAAACACCATTTAATTTCCTATCATTTTATTAGTCCACTTTTATAATTCTATTTCCTGTCATATCTCTTTGTCTCTCTATTTATACGGAGTTTGAGGGCTTAAAACACATGTGACAGCCACATCAGCACATGTCAGAAAAATGACATAGTGCAAAAAAGAGAAGTGGAATAGGACGTAAAAAAGTGGCGTTATTCGACGTGACACACACTTTTTATCATTATTTCATATCTAAAAATTACATAAAATCTATTAAATTTAATTAAACAAGAACATTAATACTAATTAAAGAAATAACATTAATAAAAAAAATAACACATAATTTAAAAAATAAAAACATTACATAAGTTAAAAAACGAAACTAAAAAAACACACACGAAATAAAGTAAAAAACATTACCTACTTAAAATTAATCGTTTAACCAAAACATAATTAAACAAAAAATCTAATTATCTACCATACCGAAACATGTTTGAAGTCACGATTGTACACGCGCCGGTGTGCACGGCGTGGAGAGGGCACCACACCAAAATCCCACGACCACTTCGTGTGGTCTTAAGGGGGGGGGGGGGAGGAGGGGCACCAAAGGGTAGTACCCTTGCCCAACCAATAAAATTGCACCATGTCAAAATACCCTTAAGCCACAAACACTGACTGACGGCGCACAACCCTTGCCATAGACTTTTTTTTTTTAGTTTTAATAAATTCAACAATTAAATTTATCTATAGTTGAAATTTCATTAAATAACAATTTAAATTAAACAAACTAATAAAATAAAAAAACACACAATTAAAATAAAAATAGAAAAACAATAAAAATATGAAACAAACTACCCCTTGTTTTCGTGCTCGAGGTATCGTAGATCTTAAGTTGCAAGATGGACCACAAGATCATTTCTATGTCGAAAATGCGTATCTCGATCAAACAACTCGCAATAACAGTATCGTCAAAACGGCTTAGACGACTGGATCTCGGATGTGGACCGGTGAGAATGTATGCGCGTCGTCCTTTAAGATCATATTGTGCAGTATGATGCACGTATACGTCACGCTAATAATCTTGTCCTCAGTCATAACACGCATGGGTCTCCTAAGTATGCCTCATTTTCCTTTTAGCGCACCAAAAGCACGCTCCACATCTTTTCTTGCCCATTCTGACAATTTCTTGAACATCTTTTCATTATGATCGGCGGGATATGAAAACGTATTCACAAACATTGACGAAGTATGGTAGATCTCGTCGGTCAGATAATATCCATGTTTGTATGTATGTCCATTTACTTGAAATGGACACTTAGGTGCGGTTCCATTCCATTCAGCGAGATATATAGGAGATTGTTTGAGCACATTGATGTCATTAGGACCCGTCCTCCAAATAAGATTGTAACACCTCGAAATTTTGCGTCTAATGATGTATTGACACGTGTCTTAAGTTTACGCGTGGTGTTAAATACTACAGGAAGGACTAAAGTTGACAAACATAGAAAGTATGTAAATTCGAGGGTTAAGAATGTCAACGAGGGATAAATACACTGTACAGTAACCCTAAATGATGCTCGTACCTTCAAACGGATAAATCATGGATCGTACTGAACGAAATGCGGAAGAAAGTGAGAGATTACAAACTACAGGGGTTAATTGTGTCAACATGTTTAAGTTATACCTCTGAGTGACCCTTTAACATACCCGAGGCTTTGTAACAGTAGATTACGCTCACTAGAATATACGATATAAATTTCGCGAAGTTCCGTTTTAAAACGAGAAAGTTATGATCAATTTCGTATGCAAGGGGTTAGAAGCGTCAACAATGAAAGTTAGGGCTTTTCGGATAGTAATTAAACTAACCGGGGACTTAACGATGCGGGTAAAAGTCGCGAGGCCCTTATTCGTAAATAAACGAGGCCCAAAACGCAAAGTTACCCCTTCGGAACCGAGAGGCCAGGGTAATAATGGCAAAAGATTTGAAAATCTTGAAAATCAGGTCTCAGGCGACCCGCGTAAGAGAAACAAGGAAGCTCACGCGGGCCGCGAGCCATATGCAGATTCGTTGCCTGACAAGAGGATCCAGGCGACCCGCGTAAGGGTAGCCTGATCCTTCACGCGGGCCGCGTCAAGGCGCCAAATGCAGAATACTGGGACAGAAGCACTGTTTGCTATTTTAACCGACTTATATGGCAATTATGGCAGCATGGGCGCCCCCTAAACGTCCCCTAGCACTCAGGGACACATGTTGATCATCCATGAACAATTATAGCCCTAGTTGTAATGATCTTGTGCTCCAATTTTCACTATAAAAGGCCATGTAGTGCACACATTGTAACCACACCTCAAACCTGCTTTTTTGATCACTTCTGGAGCTCAAGAGCACTCTTCTAACATCTCTGGTCGTGTACCAAGCTTCTGTAAGTATGCCTAACCCTTTGTGGTTTAGTTTTTACATAGTTTTAGCTTAAAAGTCAATCCGTCGTAATTAACGATTGACTTTACGATAAATCACGAATGGTCCAGTGGTTTGTCGAATCAAAGGTAGTTATATGTTGGTAATCATGTAGGCTTTAAACCCCTAAAAGGGCACCCTCTGATTTCCACTCTAACTAGTCCGAATGTCGAGTCAAACTTGCTTAGAAAAAGTCAACATAATGCTATTTTGCGATTTTATGCATAATCGGTAATGTAGATAGCGTGTAACCTGTTTTAACACCCATATAACATGATAATAAGTATATTAACTAGTCTAAGCTTGTTTGATCCGACCATTTACTGTTTTGACCCGGTTCGGAACCGAAAGTCGCAAAACTTTGACTTTTGCTTTGACTTCAGTTCTGACCCGTTTTGGTATAATTTAGATATGCCTTAGGACTCTCTTAGGACCAGGTTACATGATGGTATAACCCTCTGTGACCGGTGTGGTTTGTCCGAGTCTTTAGCACATTTCCGTTAAAAGCTTAAAAGTTGACCATAACGCCCTTTTTACTTTAAAACGTGAATTTTGGACATGTGAAGGGACAATAACCTTAGTTACTGATTTCTAAGCATGTCCCTAAAATCTCACGTCAATCCGAGGTCTAGAATAAGAGTTATGCTAAATAGCGCAATTACGGAAACTTTAGTAATAAAACGACGCATTTAGCGTAAAGCCTATCTAAACCCAAATTTCGACACCAAACCTTTTACACACTGATGTAAAATAATATTTTGAGATTTTTAAAGATTTTTAATCATTTTTAACCTGCTCATAACCTGCGGTTATGGCATCGGTTCGGTAAATACCGAATATACCCTTTTCGAGCATAACTTGAGTTCTACAAGGTATTTTGACCCGATTCCAGTTGCTACTGATTTTAAATAATAAATAGAGTATTTTGGACTTTATAAACTGTTCGGAAAACTCAGATTTCCTGTAGAACTCAGAAACCTCTTTTATAATCTTTAAAATGACCGAAATACCCCTACGGGGCATATAATGGATTTAAACTCGTTACGGGCATTATGGAAGGTATCCTACTGATACCACAACCTCTTTAAAGCATATTGACTTAGGAAACTTGTGTAGGACTCTTACGGTTACCCGTTACGCCTTATACGCGCACGGTTCGGCTTATGTAACTAGTTTACATAAACTAGCCGAAACGGGTCAAACCTTATTGTTTTGACCTCAAAATCCAGAGTGTGATTATATTACCCACATAAAACAAGTCTTCAAACTTGTTGGGTCCAAACCACATTCCATTCCCGGTTTTCGCCTTTCACGCGATTAAACCGTAATTATCCTTTGAAACTAACCGGTCTAAGCTAAGGCTAAATTAAAGACCCGTTAGGATTCTAATAGGTTGTTTAAACCTTCGTTCCAGAGTAGGAGACCAGTAAAAGAAACTTGCATTTGTTTATTAAGGATATTACTTGCTCAGGTAAATACTTTTAACTTATTTTCCGTTATACGGGCTTGGGTTACGGTATTTAAAATACCGCTTGGTCGGGCAATTGTCCCCAACTCATTAGTAGTCGGGTGATTTCAATGTGACCCGTTTAAAAATTGGTTTTGTTGGCTTTACGCCTTTGGGAGCTTAATGACCATGTCCCGGATATCCTTGGCATCATTTTATGAAATGGCCACGACCTCGACACGCGGGTGTAGGCGTACACCCGGCAATGTGTCTATATTAATTAAAGGTATAACCGTTGGTTTTCCCGCCACGGCTTTATGCTTTGTGGCGTGTCTATTAGCCTTAAACCCGGCACGACCCGGGCGACCGAACGCATAGTGAACATGTAATTCTTTTACAAGATTTAATTATAAATTATCCCAAGTTATAAAGAGTTTGTGCCATGTGCATTCAAATCAATTTTTATTAAACATTTTACAAAAGTGTCGGTTGAATGTATTTACCAGTGTAAACTGACGTATTTTCCCCAAAAAGATTAATGCAAGTTCTACTCGTAATAGGCTGGCCACTCCTTAGCATCGTTAGAGTCTCGCAAGCTTGGGATGCCAATATCTGTTGAACAATTATTTTCTATCTTATTTTGATCCCCTGTGGATTACATTTCGACGATAGTGATACTTGGATATTACATTCAATAGTTGAAATATATTTATCTTTATGCTTCCGCTGTGCATTTATATATTGTGTGGTTTGACTATATTGTTGCCAACTACGTCACGGTAATCCCCCACCGGGCCCACCGGTGATACACGTGGAAATCGGGGTGTGACAAAGATGTGTACAATCGATGCTACATAACATCTGTGGAATGTGGTGTTTATCTTCGTGATTTTTGTACAGTTTCATTATGTTGTTGCTTGTCGGCCTACGCAAGAACTCATCACCATACAATTGATTCACGACATTACAAAAAAATGTAGGCATTCCCGCGAAGTCGTTTCGGACATTTGTAAATACTCATCGTTCTCGTCGGGACTATTGCTGCTCGCGAGTTGTTTAACGGAGCATGCAACTTTTTGTATTGCCGTAAAACTCTTTTCAACCTCCCGTCATATCCCTCTTGAAACCAAGAATATTGTGCTTCCACATCTGACATCACCAACAATTGCCCAACCAATAAAATTGCACCATGTCAAAATACCCTTAAGCCACAAACACTGACTGACGGCGCACAACCCTTGCCATAGACTTTTTTTTTTAGTTTTAATAAATTCAACAATTAAATTTATCTATAGTTGAAATTTCATTAAATAACAAATTAAATTAAACAAACTAATAAAATAAAAAAACACACAATTAAAATAAAAATAGAAAAACAATAAAAATATGAAACAAACTACTCCTTGTTTTCGTGCTCGAGGTATCGTAGATCTTAAGTTGCAAGATGGACCACAAGATCATTTCTATGTCGAAAATGCGTATCTCGATCAAACAACTCGCAATAACAGTATCGTCAAAACGGGTTAGACGACTGGATCTCGGATGTGGACCGGTGAGAATGTATGCGCGCCGTCCTTTAAGATCATATTGTGCAGTATGATGCACGTATACGTCACGCTAATAATCTTGTCCTCAGTCATAACACGCATGGGTCTCCTAAGTATGCCTCATTTTCCTTTTAGCGCACCAAAAGCACGCTCCACATCTTTTCTTGCCCATTCTGACAATTTCTTGAACATCTTTTCATTATGATCGGCGGGATATGAAAACGTATTCACAAACATTGACGAAGTATGGTAGATCTCGTCGGTTAGATAATATCCATGTTTGTATGTATGTCCATTTACTTGAAATGGATACTTAGGTGCGGTTCCATTCCATTCAGCGAGATATATCGGAGATTGTTTGAGCTCATTGATGTCATTAGGACCCGTCCTCCAAACAAGATGTGTACAATCGATGCTACCTAACATCTGTGGAATGTGGTGTTTATCTTCGTGATTTTTGTACAGTTTCATTACGTTGTTGCTTGTCGGCCTACGCAAGAACTCATCACCATACAATTGATTCACGACGTTACAAAAAAATGTAGGCATTCCCGCGAAGTCCTTTCGGACATTTGTAAATACTCATCGTTCTCGTCGGGACTATTGCTGCTCGCGAGTTGTTTAACGGAGCATGCAACTTTTTGTATTGCCGTAAAACTCTTTTCAACCTCCCGTCATATCCCTCTTGAAACCAAGAATATTGTGCTTCCACATCTGACATCACCAACAATTTTTAAGAACAATTGTTTCGACATACGAACCCGACAGTGAAATGTTTCCTGATCATACTTTAGTTCATTAACAAAATAATCATTCATAAGATTTTCTTTACCTTGTACATGATCACGTTTGACGATTTTTTTCAGGAATGCACGACGACATTGTTGTGTCTTACGCTTCGGCTTCCTCAAGCATCTCTTTGAAAAAAATTAAGTTACTATCGGTTGACAAAATATTGTCTTCAAAATCGTCGGGCGGTAATAAAAATACCAAAGTCATCGTAGGAGAAATTAGCCATTGAGAAATGACATTGAAAAGGTAATGGTTTGAGTGAAAATCGTAGGAGAAATTAGAGATTTACAAAGTCCATTTAACAAACTAATTTTATCTATTTATTGTTTCTCATTTCTCATTTTTTTCTTTTTTATAAGGTTTCAAATATTATTAGACACAACGTACGGGTCTGTGACAGTTTTGTTTTTTATATAAACTTTCGAATAAAATCACGTATGTTATCAACAACGAGTTCACTGAAACCTTTAACATTATTCTTTTTACTCTTTTTACGCCTCCGCCGCAACGTGAGGTCTCAAAGACTAGTTGTATTTATTTTAGATGCTGAGACTAGTATTAAAAAAATGTTTATGGAAAATAAATGTTGAAGTAATGAGTAAATGATGATGATATGGAAATTCAAATTTGTAGAATGAATTGTATTGGTTGATTGTTAGGGGCATGTAATCATCTCTTTTATATTTGTAAAGAGTAAACACCAAATGAATATTATACTTACAAGTTACAATCTTTATTAGAGGCATGAAATCATCTTTTTTGTAATTTTATAAACATCAAACAAATATTATACTTACAAGTTACAAGCTTTATGCGTATATAATGATGCACATTTAATATAAATTATGTATACATATTACATAGTGATGGCTAGGCTGATGTAGAGAAAAAAACAGTGGTTATCCAGTCACATAAATTTTGTTAAATATTACGTTTGAACGTAGAGAAAAAAAAGTGGTTATCCAGTCACATAATTTTTTTTTTAAATATTACGTTTGAACATAGCAACAATAAGTATTATTTTTATACACTATTTATATTTTCTATGTATTGAAAAAATCATCAAACGTGAATCACTCAAGTGTTTAGCAGATAGGGGAAGGTTGATGCAATGATTTGATTGATCGATATCGGTGTAAATGATCTGTTGATATATGATTTAGTGATAGATTGTTGTTGCGAAATGGGAAAGTTTGAAGTTGCATTACACCTGTTCGACAAAATGTCTAAGAGAAAATTAAATCCAAGGTTTAATACTTTTGCTTCGGTTCTTAATGGTGCGTGTAGATATCAGAACAATGAAATGACTGAATTCGCGATATCATTCAGAACTGTGAAATGATGATTGAATGAATAAATTTTGAAAATTGAAAGTGAAATGATGATTGAAATGGCATAATTATAAAAACTACAGAACTGTTCAATAATGACATAAATGATCCTTTTAAAATGGAAGGGTATTTTAGTTATTTTACTAAAATTTAACATAAAATTTAAATAAGTTTGGTGTTAGTACTCAAATGTGTTACAAGATTAAAACCATGAAATCTGAACATGTTAAAAAAAATAAAATTAGTACCCAAAGACAAAACTAGCTATAAACCACATGATCCATCTATGTAATTAACTCTATTACTATTTAGCATACTAATTTTATCCTATTATTTACCTTATAGTTCTCACTGGTTATTATTATTTAACATACTAATTTTATCATATTATTTAACTAATGTTTCTTTAACTTTTATTTTACACCAAAATTAAGTATTTGAATGGTTTTTTAATTTCTTTTACACCAAAATACGTATTTTAATTCACATAACGTCTACGTTTTAACGTATTTTTTTTGGAAATGAATCGGGTCAGTTATAAAATGTTTTATTTTTTTATGTACATTTTGATTTGGACTATATGTTGACGTAAATTTTGTTTAGAAACAAAATGGGTCAAATACAATACATTTTTATTCGGCACTATAACTTTGAGTTACTATATGTTTCGAGGTAAATTTAGTACGAAAACGAGTAGGGTCGATTGTAGTCTATAACTTTATCACACTGTGTACGACGCCACCGCACATGTTTAAATTATGTCCGTTTTGAGTTGTTCTATGTTTTGACATAATGTTTTTTTCTAAATAAGTCGGGTCAAATATAATAAACTTTCAGTCAACGGTATGAATTCGAATTACTCTACGCTTCAGCGTAAATTTAGTTTGAAAACGAGCTAGGTTAATTGTAGTCTATAATTTCTCACATCGTGTACACGGCGTCGCTGCAACGCGCGACGGGTAGAAAAACTAGTTACATATATATTTAAAGAGTATGCCCCGGTCAAATTATGATTTTGCATCCAGTTTAAAATTATGCTTTTGCCTACAGTTTAAAATTACGATTTTACTCCTAGTTCAAAATTACAGATCTACCATCTATGTAGCTTTTGACAAATTACGATTTCAACCCCAGTCAAATTATGATTTTGTCCGCAGTTCAAAATTACAGATCTGCCATCGTTGTAGCTTTTGACAAATTATGATTTTACCCCAGTCAAAATTATGATTTTGCCCCAGTTTAAAATTCCAGTCTTGCCATCATTATAGCTTTTGACAAATTACGATTTTCTACCCAGTTCAAAATTATATTCTTGCCATCGCTTTTTTAGCAAACTCATGGTAGTGTTTTGTTTTAATTGGTTGACTCGATTTAATTTTTATTCGCTAACGCTCGCTCATTGGTCCTTACATCATTTTAATTTTTTTTTTTCTTAGCAAAAGTATGATAATGTATTAAAGCTCCCTCCCTATATATTATACTTCTCCACCAAAACATGAGCTCGCCTTCTCTACGCAACCACTCTCTTCACTTGCCACTTAACGGTTCACCTTTTCTTTTTTTAGTATGTTTCATCTTATTTTTATACACAATATCTATAACCATAATTTCACAAAATCATATCAATTTCCGTTACAAAATCTTCATTTACCTCTTCTTCTTCTCCTTCAACTTTTTTTTTTTATTTGCAGATTCCTAAATCGATCACCTGAATCATTTCCGATAACTTTCGGTCATGAAGAACTCCAATAACAACTTCCAAGGGTTCACCACTTCACAGGTTAATCTAATCCCAACTTTGTTCATACCAACGTCACTTTATTCAATCAAATTTTAAACGAGGTAATCACATAATTCGTACAGGCGATAGATTTAGCTCACCTATCACCTGTACGAATCATGTGATTACATCCTTTAAAATTTGATTGAATAAAGTGACGATTGATTACAAAACAATAATCAAATTTTAAACGATGTAATCACATAATTCGTGCACGTGGTAGATGAACTAAATGACCACCACCAAAGGTGGTCATTTAGTTTATCTATCATTAGTACTTTTACAAATTATGTGATTACATCATTTAAAATTTGATTATTGATTTATAATCAATCGTCACTTTATCCAATCAAATTTTAAACGATGTAATCACATAATTCGTACAGGTGATATGTGAGCTAAATCTATCACCTGTACGAATTACGTGATTACATCGTTTAAAATTTGATTAATCTTAAACGATGTAATCACGTACAGGTAGTAGAAGAACTAAATGATCTTCTACGTATGGTGATTCCAATAACCGCAGCAAATTGTCTCGTATTCCTCCGAGCTGTTATTTCCGTGCTGTTTCTAGGCCGGCTCGGGAGCCTAGAGCTAGCTGGCGGTTCGTTATCCTTAGGTTTCACTAACATCACCGGCTACTCAGTCCTGGTCGGGTTGGCGTCGGGGCTGGAGCCGGTGTGCAGCCAGGCGTACGGTAGCAACGGGAGCAACAAGTGGGAGTTATTGTCTAATTCTTTAGTTCGAATGATCTTCATACTACTGGTGGCGATCATACCTATTGGGTTCTTATGGTTAAATCTAGAACCGATTCTGTTGTTTATGGGACAGGATGCAGCGATTACGTCAGCAGCCGCGACGTACTGTTATTATTCTCTACCGGATTTGTTAACAAACTGTTTGTTACAGCCGTTACGGGTTTATCTACGGTCACAAGGAGTCACGAAACCGTTGATGTGGTACGGCTTTTCATTTTGTAACCGCAAAATGTTAGTGTAAATTGTGTCAGGTTGACGGGTTGAAATGTGCAACCTGAACTAGAGGTGTACAAATCGGTTTTTAAACCCAACCTTTTTTTTGGGGGGGAAATAAACCGGTTTAAAAAAACGCTTCGGTTTTTTAACCGGTTTTACATGGTGGGAGCCCGAACTGGTACTAAACGATTCGGTTCAGTTAAAAACCAATTTCGGCCAAAAAAAACTGGTTTCAAAGTTCAAGAATACTAACCAGTATACAAACCGCCGGTTCGGTGCAGGTTGAAAACAGATTTTAGAAAAACCTGTTAATAAAAAAGACCAGTTTCGGTTTTTTTTTATTTTTTTATTTCCGGTTTCAATCCTAAAACTGTTTTTTTTTTTTTTTTTTTTTTTTGTACACCTCAAACTTGAACTCTACTCATATTGTTATTTGTGTCAAAGCTCTCAACCTTAACCTGCAGACATATAAAATTCGGGTAAACCCAAATAAAAATACTTAACGAGTTAACGGCTCAACCCTTTTTTATGTGAGTCAACCCAAACTCGACTTGTTTTTATAAAACAGGTAAACCCAAATAAAAAACATATCGTGTTAACTAACCCAAAACCTTTATCTTTTCGAAGGTGGGGTTCAGGTTGGATTTTGGGTCGTGTTAAGAATTGTCACCCTAAACCCTACCCATATTGTTATTCGTGTTAAAGTTCTCAACTCTAACCTATACACACATAATTTTCAGTCAATCTAAACTCTGAACACGACCCGTTTAACTCATTTTTTTAAAAAGTGAAGTTGTAAAATGAGTAATATAAATAGTTTTTTTTTAATATTAAAAATCAAAAAATAGATTGAAAATTACACGTGTATCTTCATAAAAATGAAAAACCGAGAATAAAAGTTATACAAATATATATATTTTTAAATACTTAAACGGGTCAACCCGAACCCGACATGTCTTTAAAACAGGTAAATTTGAACCCGACCTGAATAAAAAAAACTTCCGTGTTAAGAATTGTCACCCTAAGTGTTACTCTTCTGACATACTTAACTTTACACCAATAATTCTAAATTACTGGACGCAGGTGCAACTTAATAGCGGTTGCGTTCCACGTGCCGATAAACTACGTGTTAGTAGTGGAGAAAGGATTGGGTGTGAGCGGGGTGGCGATGGGAACGGTGCTAACGAATTTGAACATGATGGGGTTAATGATAGGGTACGTGTGGGTGTATGGGAAGTGGAGGTGGACGTGGAGATGGACGGAGGGTATTGGGATGAGGGAGTTGGTGAGATTGTCTGTGACGAGTTGTATGGGAATATGTTTGGAGTGGTGGTGGTATGAGATCGTGACCGTTCTTGCTGGATATCTGGCAGATCCACGGCTGGCAGTGGCGGGAACTGGGATATTGATACAGACGACGAGTTTGATGTACACGGTTCCCATGGCGTTGGCTGGGTGTGTTTCTGCACGAGTAAGTTTCTGGCATGAGAATCTTTGTGTTCCATCATCATTATTACTATTATTATTCTCCAGGAATAGCTTATTATTATTGTTTGTTATCTTTTGGGTTACCACACATATGCCTACAAAACAAGCATATGACAAATGTTAGTTACGGAATTCATTGCATCGGGATGCACTCGCTTTTGAATCAGGAAAAACCCATATCTGGGACCGAAGCTCGTGAATACTCGTCCGAAGGCACGCCACCTATTCGGCTAGTCTCCCATCATCATCAGGCGCTGTCGAAACTAAATGATGGGGACAAGAATCGAACCTCGATCACTTGGAACACTAGGTCTTTTTTACTACTCCACCACCAGCTTATTTGACACTTTTTTAGCTATTAAGTATCTAATAACACTACTTAGTATAATCTGCCATTGATACGGTATCTGTGGATAAAAGAGGCGACAATGGGAGACTAGGCATATAGGCGACGATCGCTAGTTCGATATTTGAACTAAGCGGGTTTTAGCTTACCGCACTGTCGTGCATTCGGGCAAGTATTCACGAGCTTCGGCCCTAGATGAGGTTTTTTTTATTCGGAAATAAGTGTATCCTGATGTGATAAATTTCGTCAGTAGCCACTTAAAGACTTTGTTGGCTTTTAAAAAAAAGTACATGACATTAAGCAAATAAAAATAACTTCTCAACCGAGATGTGAAATTGTTCTGTAAATATGTATAACAAACCAAGGAAAACAACCTCTTTAGTTTTTATTTTTTATGATATATAACTTAAATTTATATTTTTTTTTATCTTTTACCTTTTTAACTTTCACTCTTTCCAACAAGTCTTATGATATCCTAAAAGACATTTTTTATGATTATGTAAATTTTAATTCACGTATTATTTATTTTTAATGTGTTTATATATATATATCCAATACAATAGTGAAAATAGATACATTAGTGTATAATATATTAATTATTTGAAACTAAAATATATAGATAATACTAAAGATGTTAAAATGGATATATTTTCTTCTCGAAATAGATCAGGTCGGGTTGGGTTAGGTCACGTACACGTCTTTTCTAACACATATTGATATTGATCAGGTCGGGTTGGGTTAGATTAGGTTATGGGTATATGTCTATCCACTTTTTTAATCTATTTTTAGAATTTGTTTATTTATAAAGAAAATAATAAATCAATTTAAAAGTGTCCATTTATACTTTTTAATCTTAAACATAATAGCGCTAGTGAATCTTTTTTAATCTTAAAAAAATTTATTAACAAAGGTGACAAGGATTTTTATAGAAGGAAATATCCTTTCTTTTTAGAAAAATAAATATAGGAATATCAAAAAACGATTCCTAATGATTACAATGGATATTGCGTTCCTATTTGGAGCTATTCTACTCATAAAGAACAAAAAAGTATTTTGTTTTTATGTAAGTCAGGTGTAAAATATATTGATAAACTTTTGATTTTGCCTTTTCAAGGTTTGTTCTTCTTTTGTCCTTTTAGAGTGTTAAATAATTATTAAAACTTATATATTTAATTTACATAGGGGGTGTTAAATTCAAAAAAAAAAAAAAAAAAAAAAAGAGAGAAATGTAAGAATCGCATAAGGCTAAAGGGTGTGGGGGGCATAGGTTGGATCATCAATGCCACATAGGACCATTATTAAATTGCTACACCATCCTCTTGCTTTATCCACCATGGTTGGCATGGATTAAACCATGGCAACCATGAGCCTACTTTCCTTTTTAAATATTCTTTTTTCTTTTTCACAAAAATTAATTAAAATAAGAAAATAATTGTTTGGGTCATGACCACACCCTTAGGGTAGTGATTTTGGATGGTGGATTAGAAGTGGGTGAAATGACGCTGATGTGGAGGGTCATGGTGACCATAAGGGTCATGACCACACCCTATAGCCTAAGTAGTTGTACATAGTGCCTGAAAAATAATCAGAAAGAAGACACTTAAAAACGGACCAGTTATGTATCTATTTATTATATGATTATGACGGTTTCTACTTAAAATTGGTTATGTATTTTTTTATATTTCTTATATTTGTTTCTACATGATAAACTTTAAGGTCGGAAATGAGCTCGGAGCAGGGAGACCATACAAGGCAAAACTAGCTGCACTTGTGGCCTTGGGTTGTGCTTTTGTAGTTGGTTTCATTCATGTCATTTGGACCATAATTTTTAGGGACAAATGGAGTGCACTATTCACCCATGACCACATGCTCCAATCACTCGTGTCATCGGTCATGCCGATCATGGGTCTATGTGAGCTAGGCAACTGCCCACAAACCACTGGTTGTGGGATCCTACGTGGGACAGCTAGACCTGCGGTTGGTGCACGTATCAACCTCGGTTCTTTCTACTTTGTTGGCACTCCGGTGGCCGTGGGCTTAGCTTTCTTTTTGAATGTTGGATTTAGTGGTTTGTGGATTGGTCTTTTGTCGGCTCAGTTGGCGTGTGTGGTTTCGGTTTTGTATTCGGTTCTTGTAAAAACAGATTGGGAAGGTGAGGCTTTGAGGGCGGAAAAACTAACGAATTTGTCGAATGGTGGGTTGGAGATGGTCGCGGAATACGATTCTGATGGTAGTGATCATGAAAAAGGGTTGTTGATCGTCAAGTGACGATTATTTATAACAGGGAATACAAGAAGAAAGAACACGAGGGTGTCGTGTCTATAATAAGCTAGTCGATCGCCATAGATTTTTTCTTTTTTTTTTTTGGAAGTTAACGTGGCGTTGAACCGGTATTTGTATGCGCTTTTGTATTTTGTATATAGTTTTGGATCAATGGATAACATTTTGTGAAGAGATTCGACTATCTCAATCAATTGCATATGTTTTTTAACAAATTGATTCGAGCATTGATTCATGTGATTTTGATTTTACAAAGAAAGCTATTGAAAGTAATAGTGAATAACGAATACCAAGTTTTAAGTGAGATGAGAATATGATACTCTTAAGTTTTATTTTTTAACACACACAAAAAAGAAAAAGAAAAACCCAACATGATACTTTTAAATTTTGCTATATTATATATATATATATGTATATGTGACATTAAGTTATAAACCCGTGTATTATACATGTTAAATAAATGAAATATCTTACGTAAGTAAGATGATAAATATCGTATAAAAATTGCTTAAAACTATCCACAATCAAGTAAATGTCAATTTTTTTTATTTGAAAAT
Source organism: Helianthus annuus (assembly GCF_002127325.2). Classification (NCBI taxonomy): domain Eukaryota; kingdom Viridiplantae; phylum Streptophyta; class Magnoliopsida; order Asterales; family Asteraceae; genus Helianthus; species Helianthus annuus. The sequence goes on from NC_035443.2 coordinate 9,491,457, forward strand.
TAGAGAAAAATAAAACAGTTTTGAAATAAATTTACATGCATTAAGAAGCCAATATACAACCTGAACTATAAATAATTTGAGATGGACGCCAACATGAATAATATGCTAGTACTGGTTAAATCTTAAACATCAGCTTAAGCATAGATTTCATCGGCGGTTTTTACTTTCATATTATGTTATTTATTTATTTTTTGTGAAAGGAATATTAAAGCTTAAACATTTTTTAAAATAACCAAAAACAATTATACTATGAAGTTTAACGACTTTATCTCTTTGGTTTTTTCTTTCGGTTTGTTATATAAAGTGTCCTTGGTGTAACGAACCAAACCGATATCGATCGAAACTAAATTCCTGCTGAATTGCATAAGGGATTTCTGGAGTTATTTCTTTTAATTATATATTTGTTAGTGTTAATAACTAAAGAAAATCAAACACGTCCCGTAACTTTATCCACGAATTAAATGTAAAATTAGTGAAATTCACCCACTTCATGTTTTATCTAATAAAGTATAGATTTGACGAGTGACAGATGTCTTGTAGGGGTACGAACGAATATCTCAAGTAGCTAACACTAAATTCCACTATTGTAGTTGAATTCTCATCCCATCATGTATTTTTATTTCAAAAGTTCAATATTTATCATTATTTATTTATTTATTAGTAAACAAACGGCATCGAATATGATAAATTAATCTAATTATTGTCCTTAAAAGAATCCTTCCTTTTTCATTATAAATATAATATTATTCCAATATATTTAATAATATGAGGTCATAAATCAATTGGTTCAAGTATACCTTTTTTTTGAAAGACCAACAAAAGTCTGAATATCGAGGTAAACCCCTGCGATAAAAATAAAACGACTGACTTAACCCATAAGACTAGAGGGTATGGAGAGCCCCATCCTCAAGAAGATGGACCGCCACGTCGACGCCACGTAGGAATGGCTTGGAGGGGATGAACCTATGGGGGTGGGGGATGAACCCCTTTATGTATATATATGTATGTATGTATAGGTATATGTGAGAGGCAAGAGAAGAAAGGAGGACCGGCTACCCCGGCTGTGGGGTGCGGGTTGTGCCGAGCCGAGCCCCAGGGGGGCGGTGTGGGGGACCGGCGCCGGTCCTAGCCGGGCCTCATCCGGCCCCTATACCTTCTAGTTTAATATTTTTGCTTTAAATGACACTTGAACCTATGATCTCTGATTTGAAAGGTCATGAAGCTGTCAATACACAATAAGGTTATCTACGGTTCAAGTATTATTTAAACCGGATTTAAAAAGGTTGAGAAAGTAGGTGTAGTGTAGCACGTGGAAAGGGAATGGAGTGCCAAAGATTTGCTTTATTGGTACTATCCGCATCTGTGCAAATATTACTAATATTATATGCTTTTCCTTCCACTACTTCATTTTCTTTTGTTTTTTCTTTGCTTGCCAATTATATTTTTTATAGTTGATGATTTTGCTATGTAAATAAAATACTAGTGAAAGTAAATTCAAAACACATCTTATAGATGTTGAACCATGGTTGGGTGTAGTTTTATACTTTTATAGATGTTGAACCATGATTTTGTTATGTAAATACTAATGAAAGTAAATTCACATTATATATTATATATTATATATAGAGTTAACGAAGGACGATGAATATTAACTTTATTTTTAAAATAATATATAGCTTTTTATTATTATTATTTTACTTAATATAATATATGATAATAGTTTATTATTATATTTACTTTTAATAACATATTTTAGATTTTTTTCCTTTTATAAATCAGTATATTTCCTTTACCATTTTTTAATATTTTCTTTTACTTTTTTAGAACATATATTAATTTATAAAAATAGTAACTTTATTTTTAAATAATATATAGCTTTTTTTTATTTTTTATTTAATATTTTATATTAGTTTGTTATTATATTTACTTTTAATAACATATTCTTATTTTATTTTTTTCCTTTCTAAAACCATATATTTCCTTTACCATTTTTTTAATAATTCGTTTTTGTTTTTTAGAACATATATTAATTTATCAAATAATTTGATACCTCTTTAATAATTTACGTTTATAACTTTTTTTTAAAAACTTAAACACGTAGTTGTGCTTGATTTTCCCTCGACATTCCGTTATAAGTTTTGTAAAAACAAAGTTGTACTCAAAATAAAGTATTTATTTGGTATCATAAAACGGTACAATGATAAATTAAACCGTCCTAATGGTTTGTTTTTCTAAACAACATGCTTTACTTTCAAATCACTTTTGTTTTATATTATCGTTTGCTCGGTTTCGCTGCAACACGCGACGTAAAAAAACTAGTTAACATTAATAAACAAGCTAGGACTTTGGGTTCCAAATACCCTGAGACCTAACTTTTTCGTTAAATTTGGATCAATTTCTCTTTACTTGGTTAGCGACTAGTAGAAACCGGGTTCGAGTACATACCCAAGTATGGGTATGACTGGGTTTTGAATTCTCGGGTATTGCCAATCCCGGGTTGGGTTCAGGTCCAGGTATTGGCTAGGAATTCCATACCTTGTGTACCCGACGGGTTCAGGTAGGGTTCGGGTTCATGTTTTCTATACCCGAGTATTAGAATACCCTATTTCCGGGTTCAGGTAGGGTTTGGGTACGGATCGGGTTCAGGTATAGATTGAGTTTTTGTGTTCATTTTTTGCATAAAACATAGAAATCGAAACCTTTTATTTCATAAAACATAGATTTAAAACACACATGACACATAAATAACAAACGGAAGCCATATTAAGAGCGTTTTTTTGATGATTTTCGGTGTATTTCAAGTGGTGTGACTTAACCCAAACATTAGATTAGTACTTATACCAATTGTAGGAGAGTTGGGGGCGAAAATCTGCCCCAGAACAACACCCAACGGCCGGAACAAAGATGCAAAGCAGCAACTGGAATGCCCATATGGAACCTGGTATCGGGTAGTTGTAAAACTTGGTCCGGGTTTTCGCTGAACCCGGGTACGGGTATTTGTAAAATGTTCAAATGTTGAATCACTTGTGTAACTTCTAGTACATTGTTGGTGACACATGACACATAAGTTTTTATCAGTTTAATAATCATATAAATTTCACTAATCCAAAGAAACTATGATTTTTTCCCTATAAAAATTGAACCTGATATTACACATCTTAATACTCATTCCACTTTTAAAGTTTCTGGGTAGTAACTTTTATTATATCGTACATGGCAAACTGACAAATTAATACATGCAACACAACACCATCATGCACAAAAAACACTATTTAAAAGCAATATAATTCATTTTTCTGAAAAGGGACTCGATTTCATAATCCGCTTCAAGACCCAAAACACTCAGTCGGCCTTGGCCTTTGTTGTTATTAACTAGAGCACGACGAGTGCTTTCCATATAAAGAACTTGTTTAGTGGTTCTAAGTGGGTTTTAGGGCTTAGTCCCCCCGAATGATGTAAAATGTTAAAAGAGTGGGCCGCTATAGTGTTGAACGCGTAGTTATTTGGGTTCTAGATGCATTAGGTAATCTTGCAACACAAAACACCATTAGCCTCGTCACGGGTGGTATCACGTGACCTCACTGTCAGCGCAAGTATTTTTTATGTCATGAAGGGAAAAACTCTAAATGAGAGTATTTGCGAGTATGGGGTATTGAATGTGTTGACACGCTAGGATCTCGTGTCATATGATGGTGGGCCTCGAGGAAAAACATTGTAACAAGTACGAATTCATATCGTTCTTCCTTTTTGTAGGGTATGAGTGTGTCATTTTATATCTAACATATGACATAATTTCTTATCTCCAAAAAAGATCAACCGTTGTCTATATTAACTAGCGGAAATTTTAATTCATAACATGACCATAAATACGACAAAAAAGATAATTAGGATCTGGGATGCCTATTATAACTCATTTACGAAAAATGGGTCAACCCAAACACGACTCGATTTACATATGAACCAACTTGAACACGATTGATTTGATAAATAAGCTGGCCCGACCACCCATTTAAGACACAAATACAACGCGGTTTAAGAGTGTGTGTCAGGGTTGATGCCTTTGACACAAATAAATGTATAGGTTATGTTTGGATTCACATCTTAAACCACACTTTGCGAATTGACCATGATAGTAAGAACACTAAAAGCACGAGGCAAAGATTACTAAATAGTCGCATTTTCGACTTGTGTAAAATTAGTTCAATGAGTGACGAATCCGACATTAGGGACATTATGACATGTCGATATCCAACATAATGTGTATGAAAAGAGGACCAAAAATCAAGGACCTTATGAATGAAACTATAGGGAACAAATAAGTACAAGGCAGGGGAATGGGAGTATATAAAATATAACACCAAAAAGGCAAAAACATACTTACTTCTAAACGCCTATTCACGGGTCCTGTCATCGGCAACGTTGTAATCTTGTGTAGCGAAAAGTATGAGCAAAGAAACGGAGAGTATTTATTGAATAAGCTTAACTCAGTCTAACGTCTGATCTGAAGAAAACTGTCCAAAAATATCGGGACATGAACCCCACTTAGCTTCTTCTCGGGCCTCCCAATAACCGCCGGTATAAACAAAAGTATCGGTTGCTTTATCCTTTGCAAACCACCGCGGTTTCCACCCCCTCTCTTGCATTTTCCTAGCCTGAATTACATCAGAGCATTAAGATATGCATCATGGTCAAGTAAGATTGCATACGGTTCAAAAGGAGCGTTCATAAACCATTTAGACTGACCGAATCGCCCAAAACCAAAGCATGCCGCCTGGTTTAAGATTTATGCGGTTTGGTCCACGGTTCAGTTTAGGCAGTTTACACTTTACAGGTCCAGAAGACACTGCTCATTTAGCTTTTTTTTAATTATTTTTTTGAGTAAAATGCCATTTTCGTCCCTGAGGTTTGGCCAGTTTTGCGACTTCCGTCCAAAGGTTTGTTTTTCCGCATCTGGATTCAAAAGGTTTAAAATCTTGCCCTTTTCAGCCGGCTCGTTAACTCCGTCCGTCAGAGGTATTTCTGTCTTTTTTGTTAACTTAAAGGGCAATTCGATCTTTTCCAGCCTTCCAGGGGTATTTGGTCCTTTTACGTAAAGTGAAAACGACCGAATTGCCCTTTACGTTAGCAAAAAAGACGAAAATACCTCTGACTTAATGAAGAAAAATGGATGGAGTTAACGAGCTGGATGAAAATGGCAAGATTTCAAATCTTTTGAATCCAGATGCGAAAAAACAAACCTTTGGACGAAAGTCGCAAAACTAGCCAAACCTCAGGGACGAAAATGGCATTTTACTCTTATTTTTTTTCCTCACTTTCAGAATATGCAATTCTGTATATATGTATTATATTCATGAACCATTTTGTTGTTTCAAAAACTTTAAATACAAACTAACGATTTTAGAAAGAAAAAAGTATAAACATCGGTTCAAACCGTCAAAACCAGCCAACCAAACCAACCCGGTCGGTTTGATTTGTCGTTTTCCTAAACCACAGTTAGCGGTTTGGCGTTTCTATTATACGCAAATTTTTAGGTTTGTAAATGTTTGTAGCAGGCTAGCAGCTACGTATGAAGTTGTACCTGCCGCTGACGTTGCTCGAGTCTTAGCTTCTCTGCATTTGCCATTTCATACTCGCCATTTTCTAAGCACCTCTGATCTGGTCTCAGCCTTGAATCGGTTGGTGGAAGCTTCTCCTGAAACAAGCATAATACAGTAACAAATTATTAAAACAATCTTAAATACACGAAACGCCAATTTTCAAAGTGATTTAGGTTTTACCTTTAGTCCAGGGAGAAGCTCATTTAACGTAATAGCAAAGCGGGTTAGGTTATATCTTGTGGGAACCTTTGGAGGTTTGCTTCTTCTCCATAGCAAACGCGCATCTGAAAATGGGTCACCTTTTCCTTTTCCAGAACAGTCTCCGTTCACATAATGCATGCTTTCGTCCCATTTGCCAATTAAAGTTGCTGCCGTTTTTCCACTCCTGTCTTGAACAACGCCTTGAACCTGCATCAAGATTAAATTTACAACAAAAAAGAAGGGCTAATAACTAGGGCTGTCAACGAACCGAACACACACGAACAAGGCCTTGTTCGTGTTTGTTCATTGTTCATGAACAGTTCCCAAACGCTTACCGAACGAGATTTCTTATTCGTATTCGTTCATGAAGGAAATGAACTGTTCATGAACACATACCAAACATACACGAACGCAATCGAACACAAACAAATGTTCATAAACATGAACACAAACAAATGTTCATAAACATGAACACAAACAAACGTTATATATTCATTTAAAAATGCAATCTGCATTTTTTATCTGAAACATTACGAAAAATCCACCAAAACTAAATAAATACTTAACATATTAACACAAAAACTAAGAAGTTTGTCAAGCTTTAACACAAACTGAAATTGAAATGGTCAAATAAGGGATGTTGACGAAGGCCCTTCGTCAACATCCCTTATTTGAGTCAAAGGCGTATTGTATAGCTATAGTTTCAAATTATTAATAATTAATGCAAATAAAATAAAAATGTAACATCAAAAAAGCCTTTAAATGAACGATCATAAATGAGTGAACATAAATGAACACATTACCGAACGTTCACAAACATAAACGAACGAATGCAACCTTTATTCATGTTCGTTTGTTTAACTTATCGAACAAAATTTCTTGTTCATGTTTGTTCATTTATTAAACAAACAAACAAACATAAACGAACTTCCCGCCGAACAGTTCACGAACTGTTCGCTGAACGTTCGGTTCGTTATAGCCCTACTAACTTATGATACTACATGAGTGTAATGTGTATATGTCATCACAATCTAAAAGAGTAAAACTTGAAATAAACGGCATAATAAACCTGATGTGGGTTCCGCTCTATGATCGACTGCTCCTTAAACTTGAGCTTACAGGAATAATTTTGGTTCCCTTGGATACGCATGGTGCCATAGTGGTCACAGTAAAGTTTACCCAAAATAAGATTATATATGGATGTTGTAACCTGAAACAAGATGCTACATGAAAGAGAGAGACAAATCTTACAAAAGACTTGAACTTTAATAAACATTTACCAATACCTTACTCCACTGAAAAATTTCTCCATCGTCGAACTTTAATGTTAAAACCCCAACGGGGTCGAGCTGAATTGAACGACCCCAAAACTTGCTTTTCAAGTTGCTATCTCCCCAAAATGTCCAACCGTTGCCCTCACAGTGACATGCTACAATCATTGGGTGATGACTGACCTGTTTCACGAATATAACAAGTCAGATGTAAACGATGATGACCGTGTGTCAGACACGTTACAATCATTTGGAAGATGTAAACCTTTTCGGAGAAAAACCGCAGGCCTTTATCTGGATAGTCCGCCTCATAAGTTTCCCCTAGCAACGGATTAAACGGTTTGCAGTTTCTTCCTTCAGTGGAAGCGTATCCAGATACTGCAAATGCAGCCACATTCAAAATCCGCATAAGGCTATTACCCTAAAACAGATTTGATACCCAAATGTAAGAAGTCTGTAGTGGTCAAATGCGGTCAACTTTCATAGCTTCATATTCATTAAACAAACTCACCCTTTTGCCCCATTCATATGCCCGATCAAGAAGATAAGAGTACTCCAAATCTTCAAAACATTTTTGCAGAGAAGATATAGGTTCGTTGAAGTATACAGGAAGACACACTTTGGTAAGATCTTTTCCGATATTATCTTTGATCATTGACCAAAGACTTACTCCCTTCTCCTTTTCTACAGGATCTGGCAACTTCTTCCGTCTTTTAACACAAGGAAAATTAGTACCGACTGATCTAATAGAAGCATCGATTTCCGGTTCGTTAATTTGGTCTTCGTCGTCGGATGTAAAAGATGGCGACATCATGTCGGACCCACTGCTTTTAAAAGAACCTGATGATAAAAAGTCCCGGGTGTCGAAGAAGGCGTTATCTTCATCATCTGACTCTTCTTCTGCAGCATCTCCCCTTTCGTTATCATCCTCTGATTCACTTGGACTTGCTTCTGACAGAACGTAAAATATAAAAATATTGTTCATATAATTCAATTATTCAAAAAGTAAATAGTTTTCCATGTCATCTTAACCTCTACAGATATCCAATGTGATTTTCACCATGTACAGTGATCAGTCCATCTCGGGTTACAAATTAAAATACAAAGCATAGATAACACTGATACAATCTAAAAGAGAGGAACAAAGCATACCGCTATATTTATCTTGCCTTAGCCTCGAAGTTGCCCCAACTTCCTTTGACTGCCTTTGACTCTCATCTACTACTGTGTTCTCAAGGTCAACCTTTTCCGTCTATAAGCAACAAAAAATAGATTACCAAAAGTTGAAAATGATTAAATAGTAGAATTGGTAATCTTAGTCTTAACACCATGCGCCATACAGTTATAGTAAGATATTAATTTTGGATACAATATTATGTTTTAAGAAATATACAAGGACTAATAATATCATTATTAAGAAAGATACAACTAATTCTGTGTCACTTACGTGTCAACCCGTTTTTGACCCTGTTTAATTTCATGTGGGTTCAGATTGTGTCACTTTATTTGTGTTAAGTCAGAATCTTGTTTCGGGATGACCCATTTTTCGACATGTATATCGGTTTGGGGGTCGAGTTCGTTGGGTTAATTGGTTCGGATTACTTGGTTCCGAAATTTTGGTGAGCCAAACCAAACACCCAAGCGTATTTGAGTGTATTTATGTACGGACAACGAGCGATATGCATGTGTACATGACTGCACTTATGTGTACAAGTAGTCAAGTACATATGTTTACATAATGTGTGTCCCTATAGGCCTATAATCTGTATTATGTATGTGTGTGTACACACACACACACACACATCTGTGTGAGTGTATATACATATAAACTCTTTCACCATCACAAATTTCATCGTGTTGACTACATGTACATAATTTAGTGAAGTTCTTTAGATGTGGCCTTTTAACAGTTTAGCTTTGATAATTTTCTGGCCTTTATTAGGTTTTACTATTTTTTATTTACCTCTAACATACGCAATGTGTCCGTGAGAAGCAAATACTTCTGCTTGAGAAGCACTAATTGATCTTGCATTGCTGAAAATTCACTCCTCATAATATTTTCACTGTCCTGAATCGCTGCTTCACTTACACCTTCTTCCAACAATCGCTGCCTCAACTTTTCCGTTGATACGGCAATGCCAGCAATAGGAGCCATTAATTCACTGTTAGACATTCGAGGAAACATCCCCTTCACAGCCTGTAAAGCTTCCATCCACGCAATTCGATCCTCCCTTGTGTCTGCCCTCAAATGCAGCCTTTTTGTCCCGGTAAAAATGGAGAATCTTCTGTCATCTGACCCACTTTCACGAATAGATGAAACCTACAAAATAGAACGGTATTAGTGTTTCCAATCGATGATTATCATCATCATCATACTCCGTAAATCCTACCAGTAGCAAAGCTAAGGTAGGGTCTGGGGAGGGTAAGATGTAAACAGCCTTACCTCTACCCCGTAGGAATAGAGAGGCTGCTTCCATTGAGAGCCTCGGCTCGATAGTAGTTTTTCCGTAAATCCCACCAGTAGCAAAGCTAAGGTAGGGTCTGAGGAGGGTAAGATGTAGACAACCTTACCTCTACCCCGTAGGAATAGAGAGGCTGCTTCCAGTGAGAGCCCCGGCTCAATAGTAGTTTTGCATCAAGCCTTGGACCTAAGGCACATATCACTCAGCAATCGGGACAGACCGATTGATGCATGTACCCTGTGTCTTTCAGCTATCAACACCAACACATGATACATGATTAACCGACCCCCATTTTTAACGGTATTTTCACGACAGTAGTAAAATAACATTAAAGTTAGTGCAATTTCAACCCCCCCCCCTCCCCGAGCGTCCACACACATTTTTAACGTTAATTTTCCAACCGATGATCACTAAAACTAAAAAACACTTTAAAATAGAGACCGAATTCACCTTAAGATGAACTTCACCAATCGGCTTCCGATGCAAATGCTGCGAATTACCAACATAAAAACCCGAACTCCGCTTGGACAAGCGGCGAAAAGACTCATCACCAATAACTCTAGCCCCTTTGACAGCCTCTCCACTAACAAGAATCTTATGAGGCCCATGAATCTTGTAATAAGAAAGCACTCCATCCTGCAACACAAACCATCTAGGTCTCCATCCTTTACCATAATTAACCCACTTATTCAACACCCCTGATATCCCATTCCCCACAATATCATTAATAATCTTCACATCTCTCTGATCCTGATTCTGATTCTGCTTCTGATAATTGTGATTCTGATGATGATTATTATTACTATTATTCACGTTAGGTTTAGGGTTAGGGTTTGGATGTATGTGATTGAGAAATTCCGATCTCACGGCGGCAGAAGACGACGGAGTGGCCGGCATGGAGTGGTTATGATCGGCGGCAACACAACAAAAAGGATGCATACATATATATATGTAGATATATAGATATATATACACACACGATATAAATTAGAAGAAAAACATAACCGTATATGTGGCGGTGACGATGACGGTGGTTATAAGTTATAGCTTATAAGACGAGTGATTGATCGGAGATGTGGAGGATTGAGTGGTGGTGTGGTGAGGTGGTGTTAGAATAGGGAAATGGAGGTGGCCGGAGGGATTTGTGAAGGAATATTCCGGTGGACGGTGGGGGTGACCGACTCAGATGCCTGTATTGTTTTTTTTTTTTTTTTTTTTAATTTGTGGAATGTTTTACCGGCCAATGATAAGTTTTTGAAGAGTTTGGGTAGGGTTGGTTATAAAGGTAGGTGTTTAGGACTTGAATTAAATGTATGATGAGACTTGTGAGTTGTGAGAGTGTTGAGAATCAAATTGAGTTGTTGGATTTGTTGTTATCTTAAGAGTTAATAGTTTTGTAAAAGGGTTTTTTAATTAAAAAGGAAAAAGATAGAGAAAAGTTAGTTTGTGGTATCTCATTAGACTTGTATAAAAGGGATTTTTTAATTAAAAAGGAAAAAGATAAAGAAAAGTTAGTTTGTGGTATCTCATTAGACAAATGGTGATATATTGGAGTTTAAAGTATTGAGGATTCTATGTTGTAATGTGATTGGTTTAGAGGGTGGAATTTTATAGAAAAATATTGCTCTCTTTTGTGTTAGAAGAAAAGGAATATTGTATTTTAATAGTTTTATCTATTCGTCGTTATTGCTAATAGTTTCAACTTTAAAAATAACTACCGATAATCTTAACTATTAACGTATTGGCCTTCAATGCACCTTGATTAACGAAACTCTAATGCGTTAGTCTCTGGTCCTGGAAAAACGTTTTTAGCTGGAAAACTTCTTTTTGGCCAGAAAACTCAACATTTCCATCCAAAACTTCTTTGTAACCTTATTACAGACCTTTAGGAACCTTTTTCTAGTAAAAGGCCCCATTGTTGAAGTCGTCGGAAAACTCCTTTTTCGCCGGATAACTTTTTGGCCCGAAACCTCAATATTTTCGTCTCAAACACCTTTTTTAACCTTAGATCGGACCTTTACGAACATTTTTCTTGCCAAAAATGATTTTTTGACGACCGAAGACTAACGGCGTTATGGTTCTGTTAGTCAGGGTCTATATGTAACGCTTCGCATTTTTGTATTTTCCTTATTTAGAAAGTGTATCCGTATATCTATTTTTGGAAACTTTTATTCGCATCGTATTCGTAATTCATTTCCAATCTTGTAATCTGAGGCTTTGATCATAATGTAATTCCATTTTTATATATTTATACATGCTACATTCTTGTGTTATACGTTACAATCTTGGATACTTATTTACACGCTCAACCGATACTTAAAAATACTTGGATTTATAATTTATATGTGCACTATACCCATACAAGACGTTGGCACATCTTAAAAAGCTTATAACGGGCTAAAAATACGAGAAACTGGCACGAACTAACCCAACCCATAACCTTTGGGCCGAAGACACATGAAGTCAGCCCAAAAGGCCACCTTCGTGGCCTTCAAGCCCACACGAAGGAGGGCTAGCTTTCGCCCCCAACCTGTTTCGTGACACACTCACACACGAAGGAACATGTGCCTTCGTGTCACACGAACCACCCACGTATACACGAAGGTGCCACCTTCGTGTAAGGCCCATGACCTTCGCGTGGAAAGGTCTGCAGACGGGATCAGTTTAGCGCAAACTTCACAGAAGGTTCCTAAAGTTTCTGTCTTACCTTTTTCCAACTACCAACCACCACCAACTTCATTAACTACCTAAACCCTAATCCTATCTTATAAATAGGAGCCTCCATACACTCCTAAATCCTTTCCACACACCTTAATCACTCTCAAGGGCTCTCATTTCTCTCAAAACTACCAAGCAAGGCAGTAAACTTCTAAGAGTTTTCAGCGAGTTTTTACTCACTATTTCTCTATTTTCTTCTCTAAACTTCGTGGATAACCTCTAGGAAGGTTTCCACAAGTTTGCCATGTCAAACTAAGGTGGAACCTCACCACATTTAAGGTCCAAAGAAGTTACATAATTCTGTTTTGACTTATGTTCTTGTAACTTGTACATTTTGATTAAAACTTGGTGAAATCTTGAACCCAACAAGCTCCTAACTAAGCTCATGGTTGTGGGTTTGTGTTGTGGTTGATTTCCACCAAGAAATAAGTCTCAAAACTTCTTTAAAATTCTGCCCAAAATGTTCTAAGTGTTGAAACCATCCAAGCTTCCAACCTTCAATGTCGGAAGACTTGTGTATGAGTAATGTGTGAACCATAAAAGTTTTGGCTCTCCAAACTTGTTTCCACTACCTCACTTGTATGTTTTGGTACAAAACAACTTCCACAAAGTGACAAGACTACATCACGTCCTCGAACACTTTCCATGCTTGAGATGTACGCATATAGTTTGCTCACTTGGTTGTTTTAGTTAGTTGATTTACTTTAATCTTATATTCATTACCAACCGAACTCATCAACTAAGTTGACGAGTTTGTGCTTTGGTGAATCATACAAAGAGGTTTAATGGATGGAAATCATCCCACCTCCATGCTTGACTTACATGATAATACTTGATGGGCAAAATTATAATATATACCTAATAACCGAATTCTTGATACTTACAGGATTATGGTTAGATGTCAGGGACTTAGGTTAGATTATCTTCGTTTTTAGACTCCTCTTTTGTGATTCCAATGGGCAAGTTAGGACCCATGAAAACACATGAAAATTTAGTGTCCAAATGAGTATCTAGACAAGATATGCTTTCATGCACATATACTTTTCATATTAATTCCGAATCCAAACTCTCTACGAGCTCCATATACTCACACACCTTCGGTTCCCCAATGTAGGGTAACTTTGGTGCTCTACCCTCAACGACTCATCAACTCACGTTTACTTTGGAAAGCTTTGCAACCCGTGAGTGTACACGACCTCCTTTTTATTTTTTGACACTTTGAGTGTAATACTTATGATTTATTAAACTCACACAATCACATACACACATGCTTAACACAAAAAAACAAACAATCCATTATACATGCTTAAGACGTGATGCTTAGAAACTCATACATGTTAGAAACTTTACTTGCACTATGCTTTGCCATTAACTTGGTACAAACCTCCCTTAACATGTATAACACTATATGAGTAACACACCGACCGTATTCTTGAGGTCATGTTAAGTCATATAAAATGGTCTTGTCGTTGCGACGACAAGATTACATTAGGGGGAATCTTTGGGTTGACAAGTAGGAGATGCATGCTAGTCTTGTAATGATATGTCTTAGTTTACGATTATGCCATATGGATTCGTTTAAACCGTTTTTATACTTATGCTAGTTATTCAAACTTGTATGTTCGCCAATACTTTATGTGTTGGCATGTACTTAATATGTATTGCAGGAACTTGATGATGATACGTTGAAAGAAATCTAGTAGGACTACTAGAAGCGCACTTTAAATTTTGTTTAGATAACAAACTAGTCACACATCCTAATACCACCTTCTGTCACGACCCCCGACCCCACCCTGGACGGAATCGGGCGCCGCGAACAGCCAAGTGGTACCGGTGGTTATTTTAAAAACATTGCAGCGGAAATTTCATCAGGACCGTGAGTTAGGAAAAATATCAGAGTTTAGAAAACACCGGATTTTATTTATTAAATAGATGGGATAAATCCATGTTTTACAAAGGTAGCTTTAGTAAGGGATAACCCAATTACATAAAACAATATTTCTTAATTTGATTTAATTAATAAAATAAGCCACTTCTTGAAACCTTTCAGTGCCGTATCCAACTCTTACTCCAATCTACTGTAATTACCTGAAACGTGTTTTAGAAAGGTTTTGTCAGCGGGAAATACTGAGTGAATCATTCATTTTACTTAAAACGACGCATTTGTTATAATTTACAGTATTAAGAGCGATTACAATTGCCCATATCTTATAATTATCTGGTCCAGTTGTCATTCGACCGGATCTATGACTGTGGTCATATCACTGTTGGGTCCGTTCACCCAAAAGTGACGTGTATCACTATTTAGGTCCGTTCACCTAAAAGTGACATGTATCATGATTTAGGCGCGCCCACCTAAAATGATAAAAACAGCAGTAATGTGCACAATACCCCACTTACTACCAGTAACTTTTAGATTTGCAAAGACTTAATCCCTGTAATTATAACTGGAAAGCAAATAGGGTTTTGAAAGTAATTTGATAAAAACAGAATGACTCACATTATAAGCATGCAATATTGATTTAACAAGCTTCCTGATTCAAGTTCTTCTGAGAATTAGCATCTACTTTGAGTGTATGGGGTAGTGTTTAGTCTACTGATAAGCCTGCTAACCTAATTTAAACAATAATGCACACGAAACTAGGTAACTAACTAATACAACATTTACGATAACTCACGAGATTAAATCCTCACAACGAATGACAAAGTGCGATACTTAAACATCCAACGGATTCGCAACGAATGACAGAGTATAGCCCGAGTCCGGGTGACACTCAAACATCCTGTCGGAATCACGACGAATGACAAAGTATAAACCCAATTTGAGCAGTACTTAAACATTCATCGGATAGTTTCAATCGGTCGGACATTAAATCGTAGCAGCGATCGAGTTAATACCCCGTATCGTAGCAGAATTCGAGCTTATGTGTGTGTTTGGTAGTAAAATAGCTATAACTCAGTGTATATGACGAATTTGTTCGTCGTTCCAATGCAGAAATTCAAGTCCCAATGCCCTCTATTTATACTGAGAATTTGACCCCCTCGCGTGACGTGAGGGGTCACCCTGGGGGCGTCGCGTGACGCGACGGGACACATCTCACCATAGTGTTGCGACGTGTGTTTGTAGCTCAGCTGAGTCGACGGAACGAAGAAATTCGATTTAGACAACAAAATATGAAGATAATCGTCAATAGGGAATATCCCCCCCCCTGAGTTTTAGGGGCCCTGATCCTGATTCTGATTGTTCTGAAAATTTTAGGGTTTGTGCAGAATCATTTGAGTGTCTCAATTAGGGTTTCCTATTGGGCAAAATAATTTAATAAATACTAATTTTAATGAGAGTTGTTACATCCTCCCCACCTTGTTTTAAATCTCGTCCTCGAGATTTGGACTATGATATCTTCTTGGGGTTACGTTACTTCTTTTAATATATCATGGTGTCTGGGATGGAATCAAAAGATCAATATCATAGGATTGTTGGAATTCAATGGTTTTTAAATTTCAGGAATTTATCCAAATGGGATGAAATAATAACATTAACAAGTTTGATTAAGTTTTCATGTATCAAAAGATATTTGATAGGCATGAATTTTTTTTTTTTTGAAATAAAATGACTTTTGTAGAAACGATAGAATTCAATGTCAAAAAATAACTTACTTTGATCAATTGAGGGAGATTCTAAATTGATAAATCTCTATTTGTGAATGGAAGTATGAAAAATTGATTTGTCAATGATCAACCCGAAAATCAATATCGTTTACTTAAATGGTAAGGATACACTGGACAATACAATAGAATTTAGTGTATCATGGTCTGAATACATAACTGTATCAGGACCATTAAAAATGATGAATCAAATGAATGAAGTATAAATAGGGTTTATTATTAGCACGACTACAAATTTATACAGACACTGCAAAGTGCTGTAAGAATTCAATAATTATGGTGACCGAATAAATTCACCGTTTTTTTTAAATTAACTGAGAGCTTCAAGGAAGCGAATCGGGATATTTCAAAAGATGAGGTGTTCAAATGAATGAGATGAACTGATATTGTTTCCAAGGTGATTAGGTTCAAGCAAAAAGATATATAATCAATGGATGTTTACAAGTTTGTGAATGATTTTCAGGAACAATAGAATTTACTGTCAACAGAAAATTCACTTTGATTGTCAATTAATGAAGATTCAGAAACAAGTTTGAATAAAATAGAAGTATGAAAATGATTTGTCAATCATTGAATAGATGAGAAAATCAAGGGGTTGAGATGAGTGAATTAGAAGGATACACCGAAATACAACAGAGTTTAGTGTATTATTGTTTTAACACATAGTTGTATTAAGACTATTTTCAAGGATGAGTTAAACGAAAGACATACGTGGTTTTGAATAATTCGTATGATAATGATTAGCGCAAGCTACAAGTTTATACCGATACCGCAAGGTATCGTAATGATTGAAATGATTCAATAATTGCGGTGACTGAACAATTTTCACCGTTTTTTTATAATCAACTGAAAGCTTTTTGAAATAAAATTTTGGATATTCCTTTCGTATAGGATTTTCAATTGATGATGATAAAACCAAATGAATATCATAGAATTTTCGATCAATGATAAAAGAAACTTTTAGAGGTACACCGGAATATGATATGAATTTTGTGTACTCTTATCTTAACACATAATTGTATTAAGATTGTTTTAAGATAATGAACCAACAGGAAATAAATAAATAAATCCGTACATCAGGTGTGAAAAGGAGATTTAACTCAAGCTACAAATTTATTGCTACGCCACAAGGTGTCGTAGTAATCGAAATAATAATAGCGGTGACTGGACGAATTCACCGTGTTTTAAATCAAATGATAGTTCAACGAAGTGAATCCGAATGTTTGTTTCAAACAATCTAGTAGGAATTTTGATTGAAAATGAAATAATTTGAATAATGTTTTTCAATCGGAAAGATCAAGAAATGCTCGATTGATGTTGTAGGAACTGTTAAGAGATACACCGAGATATGACATGAATTTGTATATCATTATCTTAACACACGATTGTGTTAAGATTGCTTTTATAGAATAAACCAACAAAGCAGATTCAGTACAAATAAATAATTAAATCCGTATATAATGTGTGCAAACGAAAAGCATAAATAGTTCCGTATAAAACGACTGATAGTAATTTAGCACAAGTTGCAAGTTCATACCAACACCACAAGGTGTCGTAGTGATTGAAACATGGCAATAATAGAAGTGATCGAACAAGTATCACCGTGTTTTGAAATTAAGCGAAGGGTTCACAAAGTAAATCTGAATATTTGTTTCAAATAATTTTCATAGGATCTACAATTGAAAATGGAACGAATAAACAATATTTTTGAGCGAAGAGGAAAGGCAATGAATATCACGAAATGTTCGCTCGATGGTGAAAGAACCGTTAAGAGGTACACCAGAATATTTAACACGAACTGGGGTACCATTATCTTAATACACAATTGCATTAAGACTGATAATACATAGATCGAACAAGCGGATTTAATATCAGTACACAATAAATAATTAAATAATTAAATCCGAGCATGGTATGAGCAACGAGATTTAGCGCTAGCTTCATATTTGTGGAAACGTCACCACAAGGTGATCGTGATTAAAGAAATAATTTAATGAATTCGAAGACCAAGCAAGCATGTTATGATTCAAAATAAATGAAGTGCTTGTTGGTACTATTTTGAATATGATAGCTGCAATCCATCATATGGGACCTTGAATTGAATACGTAATGCGAGCAAGTTCAAACAATTGAACTTGGTGTAAACAAAACGAGTTCATGTATCATTAAGAAAGTTCTAACATGGTTACAACAAAAACCATGTATACCATTCAAAAGAAAATCGAGTTTTTCAAAAATTCATCGATTTGATAAGGAGTCATTGTTTTGTAAAAACGCGATTTACAAATGCAAAGATCAAGTATAGTGAAACGATATTTGAGTTTTGATAAAACAACAAATTGGAATGAAGCCCTCCTATGGTCTTCATAACTCAAATGAACCACATGCGCAACAAAACAGTGCATGTGTAACGTGTGGATTTACCAAGAAATGAAATAGATCGATAATTGCTACTATGAAAGAAATCCTTATGGTATGATGACCATTAGGAAAGTAGAAACGCGAAAGTCAATTCATTATATACAGAAGTCAGGATTTCAATGAAAGAAATATAAGAACTTTTCCTGGAATTCCGCGTGATAACCGTTTGTTAAGTGACGTTATCATGGAATGTCGAATATTGCATATTTTGTCGTCAATGCAATAGGGAAATTATACCGATATGTGACTTCTTTTGCAGTGCCAATAATTTTGACTCTGATTAGACTGTGCCCCGATGGTTGTGAAGTCTTGTTCCAACGTACTTCAGCAAGCTTCATGTCGTTTGTAGGATCATGTGGCAAAGTGCCTCTTTTTTATCAGTAGTTCTCCCACTGCCGGGATTAGTATTGTTGTTGTCGTGCCCAATCATATTTTCTAAAGGTCTTGTCTTAAAAGTCGTGTGTGATATACTTCAATGTCTATGGATGTATCATTTAAGTTTCATGTGTTTTCTTGTGCACTAGCACAACTTTATATGCTTCTTTCTTGCGTTAATAGTTTATGGTAACGTACTGAAAATTCTTATACTTTTGATGGTGTCCCAACTTAATGGGTTTCCATTATTATTATTGCCGTTCGAATTACGAGGTAGATGATCAAATGAAATAATGTTTGATATTGATATATGTAAGGGATTCTTGACAAAGGAATCTAGATTTATTATTGACACATATGCTTGTGTTTTATTCCAAATTGTCAATCCTTATAGTTTTTGGATTTCCTTATAGATATACATATCTATATAATCACATATTTCACATGCTGTAATATGCATACCCTTTATAAGGTCAATGTATTTAACAGATTCATATTTCCAAGAACCAGTCAGACATCTGGTCATGATACTATTTAGGGAAATCTTGTCACTTGTTTGACATATTATATACCTGCTTACCCGGTTCTAGCCGGAGAGGTAACCTCAGTATATCCGGACAAGTTGGAGAGTCTGCTACACCATACCCAGTCTTGCCGGAGAAAAATTTTGTATTTCCCATAAATAGTATTTTTCTTAAATTATGATTTGGAAAGTGCATTATGACTTTCAACAAGGACTAAGCAAATTAGTCTTCACATGACGGATCATGTTTTAGAACAGAGTAGTACTAATAAATAAGAAATAACAAGGGTCAAGTGTTATTGCTTATTTATTATACTTGCAAAGTTCTAGTTATCATTCTCATGGCATACCAAAAACTCTATCACACTTTATTTACAAAAGTGTTTAGCTTATCTCAAAGCTTATACTAAGGCATCTTTTCTTAAGTTCAAGTCTAAATGCTATCATGTGTGCTACCAGTTAATAGCAACTTCCTAACTCTTTTATTTAGGCTTAGGTATTATTATCACAACACCTATTGGCTTATATCAGTGGCTCTGATACCACCTAATTGAGACACCCAAATGATTCTGCACAAACCCTAAAATTTTCAGAACAATCAGAATCAGGATCAGGGCCCCTAAAACTCAGGGGGGGATATTCCCTATTGACGATTATCTTCATATTTTGCTGTCTAAATCGAATTTCTTCGTTCCGTCGACTCAGCTGAGCTACAAACACACGTGGCAACCCTATGGTGAGATGTGTCCCGTCGCGTCACGCGACGCCCCCAGGGTGACCCCTCGCGTCACGCGAGGGGGTCAAATTCTCAGTATAAATAGAGGGCATTGGGACTTGAATTTCTACGTTGGAACGACGAACAAATTCGTCATATACGTGTGTGAGCGTTACAACTTACCATCCAATCTAGTGTTCCTGCCCAGATACGAGATGCTCAGGTTGAAGCATTGAAAGCAGAGAACATCAGGGCTGAGTCCTTGCGGTGATCGAGGCAGCGGCTAGAACAAAAGGAAGATGACGCTTACTATGTAACAGGGCGCATCTGGGTTCCACTTTATGGAAACTTACGCGAGCTTGTGATGGATGAAGCGCACAAGTCTCGTTATTCAGTACATCCTGGTTCGGATAAGATGTACCATGATCTCAAGACTACATACTGGTGGCCTAGCATGAAAGCCCACATAGCAACCTACGTCAGTAAATGTTTGACTTGTGTGAGAGTCAAGACCGAATATCAGAAACCATCAGGCCTACTTCGACAACCAGAAATCCCGACATGGAAATGGGAGCAAATCTCCATGGATTTCGTTACTGGCCTGCCTAGATCTCACCATGGAAATGATACCATTTGGGTGATCGTGGATCGACTGACCAAGTCTGCACATTTCCTGGCTATCAAGGAAACGGATAAATTTTCTACTCTAGCAGACATTTACCTAAAGGAAGTAGTATCAAGGCACGGAGTGCCAACCTCCATCATTTCTGATCATGACCCACGTTTTACATCTGAATTGTGGCAAGCTATGCACAAGTCTTTTGGCTCACGTTTAGATATGAGTACCGCTTATCACCCACAGACGGATGGGCAATCTGAACGCACCATCCAGACCCTTGAAGACATGCTTAGGGCATGTGTAATCAATTTTGGTAATGGCTGGGAAAAGCGCCTCCCGCTAGTGGAGTTTTCGTAAACAACAATTACCACACCAGCATCCAGGCCGCTCCGTTCGAGGCATTGTATGGACAGAAGTGCCGATCACCTCTCTGTTAGGCAGAAGTTGGTGACAGTCAAATCACCGACCCAGAACTTGTAGTAGATACAACCGAGAAGATTGCTCAGATACGACAACGAATGGCGGCAGCTCGCGACCGTCAGAAAAGCTATGCTGATAAGCGAAGAAAGCCACTCGAGTTCCAGGTTGGGGATCGAGTGCTACTCAAAGTCTCACCTTGGAAAGGTGTAGTCCGTTTTAGCAAACGAGGCAAGCTCAATCCGCGTTATGTTAGACCGTTCGAAATCATTGAGAAGATTGGCAAAGTCGCTTACAGGTTGAATCTACCTGAAGAACTCAGTGGAGTTCACAACGTATTCCACGTGTCAAGTCTGAAGAAGTGTCTGTCAGACAAGACCCTCATAGTTCCCTTAAAGGAGCTCACTATCGACGACCAACTGCGATTTGTCGAGGAACCAGTAGAGGTTACTGATCAAGATGTTAAGATTCTCAAGCGAACCAGAATACCTCTTGTCCGAGTTCGTTGGAATTCTCGTCGTGGTCCGGAGTACACCTGGGAACGAGAAGACCAAATGAAACTCAAGTACCCCCAGCTGTTTAAGAAAAACACAACCACTACTGCGGCTGAAGCTACTGCAGAATTTCGGGATGAAATTCCAAATCAACGGGGGGATGATGTGACACCCCAGGAAAACCAGGAAAACCAAGCAACTTAACTAGCTTCCTCAGTAACCACGTGCTAAATTTCAGGACGAAATTTTCTTAACAGGGGGAGAATGTGACAACCCTCAAATTACATGTATCCGTACGATTTATTAATGATAATTAAAGTGCTTGATGACTGTGTGGAATTACTTAACTGCTTCCTGATTACTGTGTCATACTCACATGTGCTTGTTAACATACTAGTCTTGTGCAGAAAAATTGACTAAATGGTCCTGCATGTTTTCCTAAGTGCCGGGAATTAAAAATGTTACAAATATATATATATATATATATATATATATATATATATATATATATATATATATATATATATATATATAAGACACTTTACGGACTAATTAAACACTTTAACGGAACAGTATCTAACCGGATAACCGGACATTACCCGGGGACACTAAATTTTGTCCCATTGTTTTAATATTTCTTGGCTAGTCATGATCCCCGAACACCCTAACACCCACTAAAAAAGCAACTAACTAACATATATAAGCTTGCACTTGAAATCTAACTAGTCCTTACCATTTAGTTGGAAAAACTTGCAACCAACCCCCCCCCCCCTAACCGAATTCGGTCCCAAGGGACCTACCCCCCATACTTCACATCCTCTAACAAGATTTACTTCTAATATTTTAATGGATTGTTTCTTAATGTGGTGAACAAAATATAATGAAGGATCTTATAAGTATGGGCCTAAAGATCATCACCATCACTTCAATCTTCACACCACACCCCTCACATCTCCCTCCCTCCTCTCGGCCACACCCTTAACCGCCACCATCACCACCATTTCACCACCACACCCATCTTTCTTTTAAGTTTCATTCAAGTGTTGGAAGGAGGTTCAAGGTGCTTGAAGTGTAGATCACTAAGGAGCTTCATACATTGCTTCTCACCATCACTTCTTCAACTTTTTCACTAGAGATTCTTCCCTAGCTTTGTGCTAGTTGTAAGTCTTGATCTACCTTAGTTTACTTCCATTTTGAGTAGATTAAAAAGTGTAGTATGATGTGTATTACTAGAACTAAGAAGATGAACACAAGACATAAACATGAAGCTTCACATAAAAGTTTACATGAACATAAAACTTAAAGAAATATTGCTAGTAAGATGTTGTAGAGAACATGTTGTTAATTGTATGATGATTTTTGGTTATATTAATCACCATAGGGAACTTGTTAAATGACAAGATTAGAAGGTGATTATGTGATTACATGAGGTAACCACCTTCTCATTTAAACATGAACTTGGAAGAAAATAATTTTTCTTGAAATAAAATTAAACAAGTAAGATGATGATCATGAAGACCCAAGTGTTATAAAGGTTTCTTGTAAATAAACCAAGTTAGAGAATCGATTGTTGGAAGATCATGATTTTTACACACATTTACACCATCTTTGAACATAAAATAAGTGTGAAAATCTTTTATTTACAAGAAGAGTTCAAAGATTTAAATTTTGTAAAATTGTTTACAAGTTGTAAACATTTAATTCTTTCAAGAAGTTGATTTTTAAAGAAATAAATACGCTTTGGAAGGTAACTAAGTCCACCAAAAGCTTTACTAAGTTACTACGCGTTTCTATTAAAAGCCAAGTTCATGTTATCATGTAAAGTGCATTGCTTTTGCACATGGTTAGTGTAATATTGTTTGATAATTGGTTGTGATTGATTGAATGAATTTTTGAAAAGAAAATGATATGCTAGTAAGCATGGACACCTCCATTAACAAAGAAACTCTGGCGAAATTTTCTAAAAATTCCAACACTTAGAAAATATTTTTCCAAACAAGTGTTACAAGTATACTTTATAACTTGTGTTTTGAATATAAACTTCGCCATAATTTTTGTAACAAGATACGAGTGTCGGAGGTTGATTTACTTAAATAAAAATGGAAAAATATATTTAGAATATATATTTTAATACTAAAACGCTTGTGTGATTATTTGCTTATGTTGTGAACTAGTTATATTATTTAGGGCAAAATAATGTAACTTAACGATATAACTTGGCATTTGAATTGTGTGGTATGTGATAGAAGTAATGAGTAGATAAACCGTACGTGGGATACGTGTTATGCATGAGAAATTGATTGCTATCTGTACTTTATTAGGACGTGCTTGATTTCTGATTATTAGAGTAACTAATCTAACCGAGCAAACCAAGGTGAGTTCACACACTTTCTAAGGCATGGGATTCCCGGTGGTTGGGAATGGGTTAAAGAATTTAAAACGGAATCTACATATTCTCCTTGGGTAGGATATGTACGGCCATCCTCCATAGGTAGGATGCCAATATTAATCCTGCGTATTCTCCTTGGGTAGAATACGTACGTTCGTCCTCCTTGGGTAGGACAACAACCTTAAAACTTACTAGACAAAACTCTACCATGAAGTCTCTCAATTTATATCTACTTAATCGCCGAGGCCAATGGCGAGCGGGTCATTAGTTAATAGCGCTATTAGGTTTAACAAACCTCACACCGTGCCAGTCGGACGGGCGTGTACTAATGGACTAT
The DNA here is from genome assembly GCF_002127325.2 of Helianthus annuus. Taxonomy (NCBI): domain Eukaryota; kingdom Viridiplantae; phylum Streptophyta; class Magnoliopsida; order Asterales; family Asteraceae; genus Helianthus; species Helianthus annuus. Next base: position 9,515,662 of record NC_035443.2, read on the forward strand.
GGCAAACTGTCAATGATGATAGACACTGATGTAGGGCACAACTTATTTGCGTTAGTAGTCGATATGGTACGGTCTAGTGGTTTACATGGGGAAGCGCCCACTGATCATGGATATGGTTTGGGTAATAAAGAATGAACTGGTTAATCATACTTTCAACTATGGGGTAACCCCACGGCAAATACGCCAACGAAAGACAAACCATGTTTTCAGAAACAACATAAAACTAAACAACCAACCGTGAACTCACTCAACTTTGTTGTTGACTCGTTGTTACATGCCTTACAGGTCGTTAAATGTTTATGGAAGCTTGCACGAGGAAGGAGTCGTTGTGGGATATGGACTTCTATGTCCCGTGCTTATTAAATAAACTTCATGAACTTATGGAATTTATGTTTTGGTCGTAAAACTTATGAACTACGAACTTATGTTTTGGGTTTTACCTTTAATGCTTCCGCTGTTTAATTTAAACTTGGTTAACTAGCTTTTGGTCACCAATTGTATTGTGGTTGGTTTCATTTACTTAATTACGTTGTTCAATATGATTGGTGGCTCGATCCTGGTCACGTCACGCCTCCAAGCGGTGATACTCCGCATGGTGGATTTTGGGGGTGTGACAGATTGGTATCTGGTAATAACAGTACCGGTGTAACTTAAATATTTATTTGTGAGGGCGTTGGTATTATTTTGGAGTCGTAGTTTCATGATATTTTCGGAAAATACTCTTAAATGTGTATTTTGATAAAGTATTATTTTGAAAATTGTATGAAGTAAAATATAATATTTTTGGGAAAAATATGTATATTTTGGAGACAGAATACTTTAGCCAAGTGATTTAAAATATATTTTTCAAGTGAGACTTAAAAATATGTTTTTTTTTTCGGAATTATAACGTATACGTATATTTTGGCAAAATATTATTTGGAGACGGTGGAAATAAAAATATGTTATTTTTGGGAAAAATACATATATTTTGGAAATAAGTTATTTTGGACAAAAAGGTTAAGTATATTTGCTAAGTGGGACTTAAAATATATTTTCGGAATTATGAAGCATACATGTATTAAAAACCCCCATCCTTGGGAAGGGAGCACGAATACGAATACTCGAGAAGTACTAATACAGAAATATTGTATAAACAATTATTCCAAAACTAAATACAATTATTATAACTTGGAATAATACCAAAATCGTAACTCAAAAACATACATATTAATACAAGGCACGACCCGTTCGTCTAATAGACGTTAGACCATTGTAGGTAGTCGTGTTTGCCGCGGAGATTTGGGTTACAAGTACGAAGACGCAATACAGTGAGTTCATGTCCCCCTTTTCTCTTAACTGTTTTCAGTTTTTATACTTCGGGGGTGAAATACATGTTACAATGATTACAGATACTTTTATACATGGTATGGTTAGCTTAAGGAGGGTTACTACTTAGATCATGTGAGTGGGTAGGCGGAAACTAGAGGCCATTAATCCTCGACGTAGGACCGAGGGATATTAGTGATAGATCTATTTGGGTGTAGCGAGCCCCACTCCTGAGTCCGCTGAGTGAACCAGGTGGTGACTAAGTGCCCGACGCACAAATCCGCTAGGTTTGAGTCTTCCTGCATCACTTCACACATATCATTGGCTTTGCAACCCAATGGTGATCTCTTTTTCCTTAATTGCTACATACCAGGGATTTTCATATATACATACATTTTTCAAAGGTTTATACACAGTTACTTACACATGAACTCGCTCAACTTTATGTTGACTTTTCAAACTACATGTATTTCAGGGAACTAATGGATCTGGCATGGTATGCATGTATTTTCAAGTTGCGTTTGAATAAAGAAGTCATCCAGGGTTTAGAAGGTGTAACCTCTTCCTGGACGGGTTACATATCTCTAAACCTAGTATTGTTTAAAGTCTTTTGCTAAGTTTTTACGAACTCATTAAATCAAGTCAAGGTTTGTAACTTATTTTGTGATTGATGTTTTAAGAATAGTATAATATGGTGTTTTTCTAAACTCTATTAACGGGTGAATATCTCATGTTTTTATCATATAGCATTGTTATGATTGTTGCTATGGTATTAAGAAGTCACACCAAATAAACCCACGCTTCCGCAAAGCCAGGGTGTGACAGCTCTGTAAAGTTGACCAGATAAGCTTTCCGGGACACGAGTCATACGCGTGGCACACCTACTGATGACCCAGCAAACCTATACGTAGACTAGGCGGCTACGCGGGGCGCGTAAGAATCAGCCATAGGTTCACGCGGGCCGCGAGAGACCCAAATTCCAGCTATAAATAGAACAGGCTACGAGCAGTTTAGTGGTGTCAAAAGTTTCTTTCAGAAACGAATTCTCACTCTAGAAATCATAATTTTCAGTAGAGAAACGCTGCCGCAGAAACAGGGTATTAATTCGATCGCTATTACGATTCAATATCCGATCGATTGAAACTATCCGATGAATGTTTAAGTGCTGCTCAAGCTTGGGTTATACTTTGTCATTCGTCATGATTCTGACGTGATGTTTGAGTGTTGTCCGAACTCGGGCTATACTCTGTCATTCATTGCGAATCCGCTGGATGTTTAAGTATCGCACTTTGTCATTCGTTGTGAGGGTTTGATCTCGTGAGTTATCGTAAAGGTGGTATTAAGTTACTTACCTAGTTTCGTGTGCATCATTGTTTAAATTAGGTTATTAGGCTTATCAGTAAGCTAAACTCTACTCCATACACTTACAAATCAAAGTAGATAACTCAAGTGACCATTTTGTTTATCTACCGAGCAAAGCAAAGTGAGTTCACACTTTCTACAAGGCACGGCCATCCTCCGTGGGTAGGATGCCAACAATATTAATTCCTTCATATTCTCCTTGGGTAGGATATGTACGGCCATCCTCCGTAGGTAGGATGCCACTATAAAATCCTGCGTATTCTCCTTGGGTAGATTACGTACGTTCGTTCTCCTTGGGTAGAACAACTACAACTATGGGGTAACCCCCACGGCTAGTAAGCCAGCGAACCAACCATGAATTCACTCAACTTTGTTGTTGACTCGTTGTTACATGCCTTGAAGGTCGTTAGGTCCCTAGCTTAAGGAGCTTGCACGGGGAGGCGTGGTCGTTGTGGGAAAACATTTCAACTTATATTAAACTTATGTTTTGGTTTTATGCTTCCGCTGTAAACTTAAACTATGTTTTGACACCAATTGTATTGTGTTGGATTTTATAAATTACTTACATGCTTGTTCAATATGATTGGTGGCTATGATCCTGGGCATGTCACGCCTTCAAGGCGGGGTAGGGGTTTTTGGGGGTGTGACAGATTGGTATCAAGAAGACAGGGTGTGACAGTTTATGTATTGTACTTTGTTTCCTTGTTACTTGATTTTGTATTTTTCATCCAAACAATGTATTTCCGGTTTAGAAATGAAATGAAATCTTGATTATTAATATTTGTCACAAATAGTCATTATGAAGTCTCGAACAATCTTGTTTTCGTCTCACTCCGATGTTTCCGCCATCGGTTGGGGTGTGACACCATTGGAGGCCAATATGTTAATAGTTGGGACTAACAATGATTATTTTTGAAGTTGGAACTGCTGGCAATCATCGAGGAATAACTAGGATTATTAAAATCCAATATTCCAAAAAAAATGTTTGTTGTATATCTTATGTTAGATAACTTACAGGAGTACCTCATCTGGTGTATTATTTCATATTTCGTCTCTAGGTATAGATATTACCGGCAGTGTTTCTGTTTTTTAAAAAGTCATTGTTTCTTGTGTCTAACATGGATGTCTGTAAAATAATTACTAGTGGGGAACCCACGCGTTGCGGCGAGATAGATAATCTACTACATTGTACTCGTTTTCCATTAGTTAATTAATCTGTACGACTTACGACTCGCATCGAAAGGCACTTTTACCCATTTGACCCGTCTGTTAAAAACAAAAAAAAAACCTTGCAGTTAAACGGGTAAAGAAATAGAAATGACTGGTTCCACTCTAAGTGCAATATATTATGTAAAAGCAATTAACTGAATAATGCATTGCACCATTACTTTTGAGTGTTCATTTTTAGAAAGTGGGGCCAACTTGAAACCAGGATCATTGAACTCTGCCATTGTTGGTGCAACGCTATCCCCCACTTATCTAGTTAATGAGAAAGGCCTCTTCTAATTTAAAGCTCATAAGAATACCATAAGAGGTGGTAAGAATAGACTCTTTGGGTACTGGGTCGCTTTCGTGTTTACGTGTTTCGGGTTCATGTCTAATCGTGTTCGTGTCTTAACAGATCGGGTTATCCCGTTATGTAACACCCCAGTGTTTCGGAAGTCAAAGTCAAAGTCAAGATTGAAGTCAAAGGAGGAAAAGATTGCTAATTGTAATCTGTCTCTCCTTGCTCAATTCCTGTTTTGACTTCTTTGACTTGTAGTTATTCTATTTTGTGTTTTACGTTAGTTGTATTATGTGGAGTAATTAATTACAATCGCAGTAATCGATGTATATTTATCACGGCGAATCGCTTTACGACTTTGAACAATAGGAAGTAACAATGCGATAAAGTTATTTAAACGCTAATCGAACTAATCTAATCAGCATCGCGCTCGCAACTCGAATATCACATTTTTAGTGATTGTTGTACGTGTGTGTGCCTTATGTGTAACTTGTGCGTGTTTATTTATGTTATGTGTGGTAATCAATCGAATCGCAATCGAACTCAATCGAAATCGAACTATGATAATTAGTGGAGAAGAGATAGTGCTCGATATGAATAGTTGGGATTAAAAGTAATTTGAATAGGAAACTATATCGCATTCGCATCGCTCGAAATCGAAATATCAAAAATCATCGCACCGGGTACTCGAACCAGATGCCAGCCGGCCGGATCGCCATCCGACCGGACTGCCATCCGGTCGATGTGCCATCCGACCGAGCTGTCAACCGGGTGGGATGCCATCCGACCGGCCAAGTCTTTCCCCTTTTGGAATCCTATAAATACCCATGTCAATTTCATTCTTTCTACTTTTGGCAACTCTCTGTCCGACCAGCTCGTGCTCCCCACCTTTTCCACGATTTCTCTCGATTCCGGTAAGATCTCGTCCTAAATCTTGTACTTCCTTAATCTACACGCACTCCTACACCTTTCTATCTTTTAAATCTTAACTTTTAACCATGAAATCACTAGATTGAGGTGTTCTAGGATGATGTCATCATGGTGTTCTTGGGAACTTCATGTTTTGGCTTCAGTCCACCAAGAACAACTTAGATCTACTCAATTTCCACATAAATAAACAAAGATCTCTTGTAGATCTGAACAAAAACATGATGAGAAAGGATTGAAAGATGGTTTCTAACTTTCTTTCAACTCTTTTACACTCAATGCACTTAAAACCGATAGAATCGGACCATGTTCTAGTCTTCTACTCATTCTTAGTATTGTACTAGTTTTAGATCTGGATTCTACTCACGAGACCACCGATTCCGGGTTAACCAAGAACAACCGTCTTGAACCGGTTAACTGGTCGAACTAGGGTGATTCCTGTTTGGATGGGCCACTTGGGTCAAGATGGGGTTCTGTTAGTTGACACGTTGTCAAAGCGTCTCGATAAAACTACAAACACTCAAAACGGAATGACCAGCACGAAGTGCTGTCCGACCGGACTACTGTCCGAACGGATAGCCATCCGAGCGACTGGCCATCCGAACGCCTGACACCTTGGGTCCCACACTTAACCAACCTTATCTGAAATTGAGTATTGAACGGATTGCTATCCGACCGGACTACCATCCGACCGGATTACTCTTCGGATCATGAGATACTTGACTTTAACACTTAAACGATTTTCAAACGTGTTCAATGCACTAAGGATGCCACCCAACCGGACTGCTGTCCGATCGAGCGAGAACCTGCTGTGAACTTGTTCTCACTGAAGTGTCAACCTGTCGGATTGCCGTCCGATCGGACGATCATCCGATCGACCGACCTGAAAGGTAGAGATACTTTGATGTTTTCAAAATGCTACAACGAAAACTTCAAAAGGCAAGCCATCATACATAAACACATCCTTCTCAAAGGAAGAAACAATCCACTCGAACAACCACCCGACCGGACTACCATCCGACCGGGCAATTGTCCGAACAGATTGCCATCCGCACGACCGGCCGTTCGATCGGATTACCATCCGATCGAACTGTTGTCCGACCCACTTGTACCTTGTATCGTTTTACGCTCTCTTATCGTTATGCTATCGAACTATTCAGGCTAACCCTATTCTCAAGCGCTCCCTTCAATCCATCAACCACTGTGAGTATACTCGATCCCTTTTTGCTTTACGCACTTTTGGGTGTTACATACGTTACTTATACAAACTCACAAACAAACACACTACGCAATACTTTAAACGCTAACCGTTACCGCATGTTATACGTGACTTAATGAATGCTTGTTTGTTATGTTTACACATGGAATGTTGTCTACCTGCCATAACGACGATAGTACTATAGTTTGGACTCAGCACCCATTCACACGGGGGTTGTTAAGGACAATTATTTGCATGGATTACACTGGTGATCATGTATTACGAACTGCCTTGGGCAGTCAACTCGCAGTCATTGGTATCGATAGGTTCATGTCGATAACTAACATGCTTCGTTTTCCTCTGTGTACGTGCTGGTTATGCGTAAACTATTTCGAACTCTATATGCTATTATCAAACTTGTATGTTCGCCTTTACACTATGTGTATTGACTTTATTCTAACGTATGTGACAGGTGTTTAGGATGCTTATCTGCTAGGAAAGCGAGGCTAGAATAAGATCCTAGAGGCCAACAAATAGTTGTCTGTACAATTTGAATATGAGTTGTCGGAACATAACTAATTGCCTAGATATTGTCTGTAATAATTTATTTGCCTTTTGAGACATGGTATGGGACATGTTATTTTAAATTGATTGGTAATGATAATTGTTTTGGAAACTTCTGGACAATCTGTTTTGCTCAGTGCCACGCCTCGATGTTTCCACCATCGGTTGGGGTGTGACAGATTGGTATCAGAGCCATAACTATAGGGAATTAGGCAAGACTCGACCTAGTCCGGGTCAATGTCTTTGAGACCTAGTCTATAGCTAAGAACCAATAGACCGACTCATGCATCTCTAGTAGGGATTATGTATGAGCTTACTTGTTATTCCTCGCCATTCTCGCCTACGCTACACTATCACTGCACTCGAAATATCATTTTTGGATAGGCGATTAAGTCGAGATTAGGTGTGAAAACCGCAAACTCCCGATTAAATTGCTTGTTTGATCTGTATTCATCTCTAAAACACGCGAGAACTCGCATTGAACCAGGAGTGAAATCCACACTTTAGCGTGAATTTTCGTCCCTACTTTATTAAAATAGGAATGAAGTTGTTAAGCCAGGGGTGAAACCCTAACCTTGCCGACTTGTTCCGACTTTTATTTGGTTTTTCCAAAACTCTCACCAAAGTCTCGGCGGACTCCAACGACCTGAAGTCACTAAATGACTAGAGGGATGGGTGCCGGATGCCCAAGAATCGAGGCAGAGGCCGATCTTGAAAGTCGAAGAGTGTACGACCAGTCCTTGAGAATAGTCGAATCGCTTTGGATAGTCAATGTCAACCGGACCATCATCTGGATCTCGTCACCCACGACTCACTCGCCAAGAACAACGGGACAAACGCCTTGCTGCCATCCTCGCTAAACAAGTGGCCAAGGTGGTGCCCCGGATCGTGAGTGAAATTTACGAGAATGTTAGCAAATCGTCTGAGGAGTCCAGAACCGAAGCTCCTATAGTTGCTACCAAGACTGCTTTCAGCTTCAAGCAGTTCAAGGTTTGTGGTGCAAAGGAATTCACTGGAGAAGATGGCCCAACAGCTATGTTCCAATGGTTCGATTCCATCGAAGTTACTCTCCGCCAGAGCGGATGTCCTGAAAATCTCTGTACCCTAAACGCAACCGGCGTCTTCCAGTCCCGCGCTCTAGACTGGTGGACGGCCGAGAGAAACAAACGCGGGAATGATGCAGCTTATGAGCTGACTTGGGAAGAGTTGAAAGCCATCATGATGGATGAATTCTGGCCTCCCCATGAACGCCAAAAGCTGGAGGACGAGTTCTGGAATATCAAACAGAAGGAAGGTGACAACGCTGCCCTGACTGCTCGCTTTAAGCAGCTCAGCATCATCTGCCCCGATCAAGTCAAGACGTCTGATGTGGCAATCAAGAAGTACATCCGAGCTCTACCCGACTGTGTTGCTGATTTCGTGCATGCCGCAAAGCTAGCAACGATCGAAGAAACTTACTTGCTTGCCACAGAAATCAACGACAAGCGAGTAAAAGCTAGTTTTTGGGATAAGCCTTCTAAGTCTCTGCATCAAGCTACCACCGCACCAACCGCCGAACCCGCCGCTCCTCAATCTTCAAAGTCCTCACGCCGCAGGAAGAAGAACAACAACGGCAGCTCCAGCAACAAGAACTGTGCTGTCGCTACCACTGCTGCTCCTCTGCAAGCCGTACCGGCTCAGCAGCAGCCTCATCACCGTCTAGCACCAGTTACTCATGCACCGCCAGCAAAACGTGCATACACAGACCCCCACCCGGCTTGCCCAACATGTTCTTATCATCATCCGGTGGGTCTTTCCTGTCGTTTCTGCGCTCACTGCAACATGTACGACCACTTTACTGCCAACTGTCGTACTGGTCCCCGTAACACCGCAGCTCCTGCCACTGCTCATCAAGCTCTACTCCCAGCCCCGCAAGGCCATCAAGTGGCTCAGGCACCCGCAATCAACGCCAGAGTCTGCTTCGCATGTGGTGATCCCAACCACTTTGCGAATATGTGCCCGAACAGGGTGGTGAAACAAGAGCCCCAGCAGTAGCAGCCTCACCAGCAGCAGCAGCAACAACAAGCCGCACGCGCCAGAACGTTCAACATCAATGTGCGCCAAGCCCAGGCTGACAACAACGTGGTCAATGGTACGTTCCTTGTGAATGGTATTTATGCATCGTGTTTGTTTGATACTGGAGCCGATAACTGCTTTGTATCGTTTAAATTCGAGAAGCTCCTTAGTCGTTAGCGCTCCCATCTCCCCTCGACGTTCGATGTTGAAGTCGCTACCGGAAGAACTGTCGCCGTTAATTCTGTTCTTCGTGATTGTACTCTTGAGCTCAACAATCACATCTTCCCAATCGATCTAATTCCGATGCAACTCGGAAGTTTTGACATCATAGTAGGCATGGACTTTCTTCGCGAAAACCATGCTGAAGTTGTATGCTTCGACAAGATGATTCGATTCTCTCTCGCGAACGGAGATTTATAGTGTGTCTATGGTAAAAATGCTTCGAAGGGTCTCAAGCTCATGTCGTGTGTCCACACTAGCAAGTATCTCCGCAAGAAATACAGAGCCTTCTTGGCTAACATTGTAGTAGCGAAGGAGGAAAAGAAAGGAAAGACAGAAGTGAAAGACTTCCCTGTGGTCTGTGAATTTCCTCAGGTGTTCCCTGATGATCTTCCAGGGTTACCTCCAAGTCGTGATATCGACGTTCGTATCGACCTCATTCTTGGAGCCAACCCTGTTGCCAAAGCCCCTTACCGGCTCGCACCGTCCGAAATGCGTGAACTCTCAAACCAACTCCAGGAATTACTTAAGAAAGGCTTTATTCGCCCGAGCACCTCTCATTGGGGCGCGCCAGTCCTTTTCGTCAAAAAGAAGGATGGGTCGTTTAGGATGTCCATCGACTATCGGGAATTGAATAAGCTAACCATCAAGAACCGCTATCCCCTGCCCCGCATTGATAATTTGTTTGATCAGCTACAAGGTGCTACGTGTTTCTCGAAGATCGATCTATGCTCAGGCTATCATCAACTACGCATTCAGGAGGAAGATATACCCAAAACCGCTTTCGCACTCGTTACGGCCACTATGAGTTCGTTGTTATGCCTTTTGGTTTAACCAACGCACCCGCAGTTTTCATGGATCTGATGAATCGCGTGTGTAAGCCATTTCTAGACCGTTTCGTTATCGTGTTCATCGACGATGTCTTGATCTATTCCAAATCGAAAGCCGAACACGCGCAACATCTACGTTTGGTTCTCGAACTACTCCAGGGGAATCAACTCTACGCTAAGTTCTCCAAGTGTGAATTCAGGCTAGAGGAGGTTCAGTTTCTGGGTCACATTGTCAGTAGTTAAGGTATTCATGTCGACCCCGCGAAGATTAAAGCAGTCAAGAGTTGGATTACGCCAAAGAACCCGTCTGAGGTCCGTTCTTTTCTCAGACTAGCGGGCTATTGTCGATGATTTATCTAAGGATTCTCAAAGATCGTTTTGCCGCTTACTACTCTCACGCATAAAGACAAGCCTTTTGTTTGGGGAACCGAACAAGAGTCTGCTTTCCAAACCCCCAAGCACATGCTCTGCAATGCTCCTGTTCTCACATTGCCCGACGAAAACGATGGTTTCATTGTCTATTGTGATGCTTCCAACCTTGGTCTTGGTTGTGTTCTTATGCAACGGGACAAGGTTATAGCTTACGCATCTCGTCAGCTCAAAATCCACGAGAAGAACTATACAACCCATGATCTCGAGTTAGGCGCGGTTGTTTTTGCGTTAAAGATTTGGCGACACTACCTATATGGTACCAAGTGTACGATCTTCACCGATCATAGGAGTCTACAACATATCTTTGATTAGAAAGAACTTAATATGCGTCAACGCCGATGGGTAGAACTCCTCAACGATTACGACTGTGAGATTCGTTATCACGCAGGCAAAGTAAATGTCGTTGCCGACGCGCTCAGCAGACGGAGTTATTTGCTCAGCATTCGCAATACTCAAGCCCAATACGATCTCGAAACTCTCATTCGCGAAGCCCAGCATGCCTGTTTTAACGAACGCACCCTGAAGAAGGAGAGAATCTATCACGATGGAGCTCAGCTAGTGAGTAAATCAAATGGGATTTTCCATTTTCTCGACCGAATCTGGATCCCTAAGCGGACCGAATTGCGAAAGATCTTGATGGACGAAGCCCACAAATCCCGATATTCTATTCATCCCGGTGCCGATAAAATGTACCAGGACCTTTGTTACAAGTACTGGTGGCGGGGCATGAAAAGGGATATTGCTCTCTACGTTGGAAAATGCCTGACTTGTGCAAGGGTCAAGGCTGAGCATCAAAGACCCTCTGGCTTACTCGAACAACCCCCAATCCCTATGTGGAAGTGGTAGAGTATAGCTATGGACTTCATAACCAAGCTTCCGCACACGTCATCAGGTCACGACAGCATTTGGGTTGTTGCCAACTGTTTGACCAAATCAGCCCACTTTTTGCCAATACGAGAAGACTATAAGGTGGAACAATTAGCCCGAATCTACACCGATGAGATCATTTGTAATCGTGGGACGCCTCGCGACATCATCTCTGACCGTGATGCTCGGTTTACCTCGCGACTGTGGGAAACGTTTCAAGCTGCTCTTGGTACTACGCTCAATCTGAGTACCGCATTCCACCCTCAAACCGACGGTCAGACTGAGAGAACGATCCGTACTCTTGAAGACATGCTCCGTTCGTGTGTCATAGATTTCGGTGGTAATTGGGATAAATACCTGCCGTTAGTCGAATTCTTGTATAACAATAGTTATCATACCAACATCCAAGTGGCACCATTCGAGGCTTTATACGGAAGAAGATGTCGATCGCCTATTGTATGGCACGAGATCGGTCACTCGCAATTAACCGGTCCCGAGCTACTGCAAGAAACGACTGACAAAGTCCTCCAAATCCGAGAAAACTTGTTGAAAGCTCGAAGTCGACAGAAAAGTTACGCCGATAGACGACGCAAGCCCCTTGAATTTGACGTTGGCGACTACGTACTCCTAAAGGTATCACCTTGGAAGGGTGTGGTCAGATTCGGCAAGAAAGGGAAACTCGCGCCTCGGTATATTGGACATTTTAAGATTCTGGAAAGGATCGGAAAAGTCGCCTACAGACTCGAACTACCGGAGGAACTTAGTAACGTCCACCCGACTTTCCATGTGTCAAACCTCCGAAAGTGCCTGGCTGAGCATGATTTAATTGTACCCCTCGATGACCTCCAAATAAACGAAACACTACACTTCGTGGAGAAGCCTGTCGAAATCATGGATCGCCAAACCAAGCAGCCCAGACGCTAGCGCATTCCAATTGTGAAAGTCCGATGGGAAGGCAAACGAGGCGCAGAGTTCTCTAAGGAACTCGAAAGCGACATGCAGACGAAGTACCCACAGTTGTTTGTTACGGCTTCGGCCTAATTTTGGGACGAAATTCCCTAAACAAGGGAGGCTGTAACACCCCAGTGTTTCGGAAGTCAAAGTCAAAGTCAAGATTGAAGTCAAAGGAGGAAAAGATTACTAATTGCAATCTGTATCTCCTTGCTCAATTCCTGTTTTGACTTCTTTGACTTGTAGTTATTCTATTTTGTGTTTTACGTTAGTTGTATTATGTGGAGTAATTAATTACAATCGCAGTAATTGATGTATATTTATCGCAGCGAATCGCTTTACGACTTTGAACAATAGGAGGTAACAATGCGATAAAGTTATTTAAACGCTAATCGAACTAATCTAATCAGCATCGCGCTCGCAACTCGAATATCGCATTTTTAGTGATTGTTGTACGTGTGTGTGTGCCTTATGTGTTACTTGTGCGTGTTTATTTATGTTATGTGTGGTAATCAATCGAATCGCAATCGAAACACAATCGAACTCAATCGAAATCAAACTATGATAATTAGTGGAGAAGAGATAGTGCTCGATATGAATCGTTGGGATTAAAAGTAATTATATAGGAAACTATATCGCATTCGCATCGCTCGTAATCGAAATCGAAATATCAAAAATCGTCGCACCGGGTACTCGAACCAGATGCCAGCCGGCCAGATCGCCATCCGACCGGGCTGCCATCCGGTTGATGTGCCATCCGACCGAGCTGTCAACCGGGTGGGATGCCATCCGACCGGCCAGGTCTTTCCCCTTTTGGAATCCTATAAATACCCATGTCACTTTCATTCTTTCTACTTTTGGCAAATCTCTGTCCGACCAGCTCGTGCTCCCCACCTTTTCCTCGATTTCTCTCGATTCCGGTAAGATCTCGTCCTAAATCTTGTACTTCCTTAATCTACACGCACTCCTACACCTTTCTATATTTTAAATCTTAACTTTTAACTGTGAAATCACTAGATTTAGGTGTTCTAGGATGATGTCATCATGGTATTCTTGGGAACTTCATGTTTTGGCTTCAGTCCACCAAGAACAACTTAGATCTACTCGATTTCCACATAAATAAACAAAGATCTCTTGTAGATCTGAACAAAAACATGATGATAAAGGATTGAAAGATGGTTTCTAACTTTCTTTCAACTCTTTTACACTCAATGCACTCAAAACCGATAGAATCGAATCATGTTCTAGTCTTCTACTCATTCTTAGTATTGTACTAGTTCAAGATCTGGATTCTACTCACGAGACCACCGATTCCGGGTTAACCAAGAACAACCATCTTGAACCGGTTAACTGGTCGAACTAGGGTGATTCCTGTTTGGATGGGCCACTTGGGTCAAGATGGGGTTCTGTTGGTTGACACGTTGTCAAAGCTTCTCGATAAAACTACAAACAATGAAAACGGAATGACCAGCACGGAGTGCTGTCCGACCAGACTACTGTCCGAACGGATAGCCATTCGAGCGACTGGCCATCCGAACGCCTGACACCTTGGGTCCCATACTTAACCAACCTTATCTGAAATTGAGTATTGAACGGATTGCTATCCGACCGGACTACCATCCGACCGAATTACTCTTTGGATCATGAGATACTTGACTTTAACACTTAAACGATTTTCAAACGTGTTCAATGCACTAAGGATGCCACCCGACTGGACTGCTGTCCGATCGAGCGACAACCTGCTGTGAATGTGTTCTCACTGAAGTTTCAACCTGTCGGATTGCCTTCCGATCGACCGACCTGAAAGGTAGAGATACTTCGATGTTTTCAAAATGCTACTACGAAAACTTCAAAAGGCAAGCCATCATACACAAACACATCCTTCTCAAAGGAAGAAACAATCCACTCGAACAGCCACCCGACCGGACTACCGTCCGACCGGACAACTGTCCGAACGGATTGCCATCCGCATGATCGGCCGTCCGATCAGATTACCATCCAATCGAACTGCTGTCCGACCCACTTGTACCTTGTATCGTTTTACGCTTCTCTTATCGTTATGCTATCGAACTATTCAGGCTAACCCTATTCTCAAGCGCTCCCTTCAATCCATCAACCGTTGTGAGTATACTCGATCCCTTTTTGCTTTACGCACTTTTGGGTGTTACATACGTTACTTATACAAAATCACAAACGAACACACTACGCAATACTTTAAACGATAACCGTTACCGCATGTTATACGTGACTTAATGAATGCTTGTTTGTTATGTTTACACGTGGAATGTTGTCTACCTGCCTTAACGACGATAGTACTATAGTTTGGACTCAGCACCCGTTCACATGGGGGTTGTTAAGGACAACTATTTGCATGGATTACGGTGGTGATCATGTATTACGAACTGCCTTGGGCAGTCAACCCGTAGTCATTGGTATAGATAGGTTCATGTCGATAACTAACATGCTTCGTTTTCCTCTGTGTACGTGCTGGTTATGCGTAAACTATTTCGAACTCTATATGCTATTGTCAAACTTGTATACTCGCCTTTACTCTATGTGTATTGACTTTATTCTAACGTATGTGACAGGTGTTTAGGATGCTTATCTGCTAGGAAAGCGAGGCTAGAAGAAGGTACTAGAGGCCAACAAATAGTTTTCTGTACTATTTGGATCTGAGTTGTCGGAACAGAACTAATTGCCTAGATTTTGTCTGTAATAATTTATTTGCCTTTTGAGACATGGTATGGGACATGTTATTTTAAATTGATTGGTAATGATAATTGTTATGGAAACTTCTGGACAATCTGTTTCGCTCAGTGCCACGCCTCGATGTTTCCGCCATCGGTTGGGGTGTGACACGTTATGCTAGCCCTAGAACACGCTCTATAACATATCAAACTTCAAACAAGTATAAAAGAAACTTACAAAAGTCGTCTTTGGAAATTTGTGGTGGTAGATTGATATGTACGAACAAGAAGACCAGCTCCAATTCCGACACCAAGACAAATTCCAACGCCTAATCAACACCAACCCTAACACCAGGAATGGATTTTAATAATTCAATTTCATTTTTTATGCTTGCAAAAATTAAAACAACTTACAGCATCCATAAGCTGTCTAACTGGTTCCGCAACGCGAAGACAGGGTTGGTTGCTGGAATCACGGCACTGGTGTAGACTGTTCGAAAAATTGTGAACTAAATTAGGGCTCAACATCAACATCCTAATCTTAACCAATCCACACACATGCAATCAACACAGAAACTGATCCATACAAATAACAACCAGATGAAAATCAAATAATCACTTACATCTTTTTCTCGTAGTCCAAGCTCTACATGAATCGAACAACTAGATTGCTGGAGAAATAAAGCATGCAGGATGGGGGATTTATCCCTGTTGTTCCCCATATCTCGAAATACAAACAAAACCTACCCAAAAAAACAAGAGTTATTGGATTTTAATAATCCTAAGTTTCACCGGTTGACCGATAATAATGTAACACCCCGTGTTTTCGAATGTCAAAGTCAAAGTCAAAGTCCAAGTCAACTTTGACTTTCTTTGACTATAGATAGTTTATTTTCAGTTCTATTTGTATTATGTGGAGTAAGTGTTATAAACAGGAAGAATCGAAGTAATCGAATGCTTTATCAACGCGAACCGATTTACGACTGTGATTAGTAGGAAGTAACAATGCGATAAAGTTAACTAATCTATAATCAAACCGATCTAATTATCATCGAACTCGAATCTCGAATTATGCGAACTTTGGTTGTTGAATACGTGTGTGTGTGCCTTATGTGCTACCTGTGCGTGTTTAATTCATGTTTGGTGTGTTACTCAATCGAATCAATCGAAACTCAAATCGAATACAATCGAAATCGAGCTACGACAAATGGTAACATAAGGATAGGGTGAATCATAGGAGATTGTATGTTAGATATAGTAGTTGGGACTGAAAGTAATTTGAATAGGAAACTCTATCGTACTCGTAACGTCTTCAACCGAAATCGAAATAACGAAAATCGTCGCACCAAACACTCGAACCAGGCTGTTGATCGATCAGGCTGTCAGCTGATCGAACAGCCCAGCGGATCGGACAGACTGTCCGATCGAGCAGGCTGTCCGATCGGGATGCCTGGCCGATCGGCCAGCCCTTTCCTCTTTTGGAGCCTATAAATAGGGCTGTCATTGTCATCCTTTCCACTTTTGGAAAGCTCTGACCGACCAGCTCGTGCTCCTCCTTCTTTTCTCAGATTTCTTTCATTTTCGGTAAGTTTTCACCCTAAATATTGTACTTTCTTGATCAATACACACTTCTACACCTTTCTATCTTTCAAATCTTGATTTCTAACCGTGAAATCATCAAGATCTAAGCATTCAAGGATGATGTCATCATGGTGTTCTTTAAGAACACCATGTTTTGGCCTCAATCCACCATGAATAGCACAGATCTAACCGATTTCCACATAAACAAGTCAAGATCTATCAGAGATCTAAACATTCACATGATGTAAAGGATTGAAAGGAGGATTTCCAACTTTCTTTCAACTCTTTTACACTCAATGCCTTCAAACCGGTAGAAACGGAGCCTGAGCCAACTCACCGGTCATTCTAATGATTAGGTGGTTCAAGATTCGGGTTCTATCTACGAGGTTCACCGACTTCGGGTTAAACGTTAAACTAACGATCCGAACCGTTCACCGGCCGGACTTGGGTGATTCCTGTCCGAGCAGGAGAAACAAGTAAGAACGAAAGTGTCATAGTTCAACTCGTTGCCAAACTACCTCAACATAACGTCAATTAAACAGAACAACCAAGTGTTAGACGAACAAGCCGACCAGGTCAGGATGCTGACCGAACGGTTAGGCTGTTCGAAAGAACAGCCCAACCGATCGGACCCCTCAGCCGATCGACCAGGCCAGCCGATCGGCTAGCATGTGGCCCCACACCTTGATAATTCATAAGGTATGGTATTGAACGAAGTAATGACCGGTCGAACGACCCAATCGATTGGTAAACATTACTCTTCGGATCATGAGATACTATGCTTCAACACTTATTCGATTTTCAACTCGTTCGATGCATTGGGGTGCCAACCGATCGAACATGCTATCAGAATGAACAGGCTGTTCAATCGGATATGCTGCTCGATCGAGTGACAGCCTGATGAGGACTACTACTGAAGTTCCTGACCGATCGGATAAGCCGACCGATCGAACAAACCGTTCGATCAATCGACCTGAAAGGTAAGAACACTTCAGTGTTCTCAAATGCTACAACGAAAACTTCAAAAGTTCAAACCATCATACACAAACACATCAAAGGAAGAAACAATCCACTCGAACAGTCCAACCGATCGAGCCTACCGGCCGATCGGGTAGGCTGTCCGAACGGATTGTCCAGTCGAACGAACAACCCACCCGATCGAACCTGTCGTTCGATCGACTAGGCTGTTCGACCCACTTACACTTGTCTTCATTCTATGTGTATTCATCGTTATGCTATCGAACTGTTCAGGTTAACCCTACTCTCAAGCGCTCCCTTCAATCCATCAATCAATCGCTGTGAGTATACTCGATCCCTTTTTGCTTTTAGCACTTTTGGGTGTTACATACGTTACTTATCAAAACCACTGTCGACCACACTACTCAATTATTTGAACGCTAACCGATTCGCATGTATTACGTGACTAAATGAATGCATGTTGATTGTGTTTACACGTGGAAATGCTGTCTACCTGCCTTAACGACGTAGTACTATAGTTTGGACTCAGCACCCGTTCACATGGGGGTTGTTAAGGACAATTACTTGCATGGATTACGGTGGTAATCATGTATTGCGAACCGTCTCGGACGGTCAACCCGCAGTCATTGGTATCGATAGGTCCATGTCGATAATTAACATTCTTCGTTTTCCTCTGTGTACGTGCTGGTTATGCGTAATCTATTCGAACTCTATATGCTATATCAAACTTGTATGCTCACCTTTACATTTATGTATTGACTGTATTTTAACGTATGTGACAGGTGTTTAAGATGTTTGCTTGCTAGGAAAGCGAGGCTAGAATAAAGCTCTAGAGGCCCACAACAAATAGTTGTCTGTTAGGAAAGAGCAACTAGAGCATAGTTGTCTGTAGATCTTGTCAGGCTGGGTCTTTAGGAGCATTTGAACAATATTTACGTTTTGTATTAAATTAAATCTGAGTTGTCGGAACAGAATTACTTGTTTGGATGTTATTTGTAATAATGTATTTGTTTATTCGGGATACGGTATGGGACGTATCTTTAACTGGATTATATAGATAGTTGTTATGGAAACTTCTGGACAATCTGTTTCGCTCAGTGCCATGCCCCGATGATTCCGCCATCGGTTAGGGTGTGACAGATTGGTATCAGAGCCATAACTAGAGGGAATTAGGCAGGACACGACCTAGTCCGGGTCGTTGTATTAGAGACCTAGACTATAGTTAGGAACCAACAGACCAAGCTTATGTGCTATGCCTCACTATTCTTGCTTTACACTACACTGCTATCGCCTAATCATCTGACATCAAACAAGTAATTTGGTCAAGATTAGGTGTGAAAGCCTCAAACTCTCGACTAAATTATTTGTTCAGTCTACAATTTATCGACAAATGGGAGGAGATTATTCATCGAGAATAGGTGTGAAAACCGCAAACTCTCGACCGAATTATCTGCTCAACTTCCTCCATTTTACTAAAACAAGGAAGAGATTGCTAAGCCAGGGGTGAAACCCGAACCTTGGCAGCTTATTCCATCTTTTACTCATCTCACCAAAGCCTCGACGGACTCCAACGACCTGAACTCACAAGTATGACTTAAAGGAAACGTGTTGAATGCCCAAGAATCGAGGCAGAAACGTGATCCCGAAAGTCGAAAAGTGACGACCAGTCTATTGTGAATAGTCGAATCGCTTTGGGTAGTCAATGTCTAGTAGCCGCAGACAATCTATTACCTCGATTTTTACGTGTTTACGTGTCTAATATTGATGATCGCCCAATTCTTGCTATCACTTCGATTAGCACACACGACTCATATTGCTATTCTACCTCAAAACGCTAACAAGTCATTGTAATTCTAGACAATACTATAATACGATATATGCTATACTATACTCGACGGGCTATACGATTATACGAAACTACTCGATATGATATACGAACGACACGCGAGCTTTGAATGATAGGTTTCTGTATTCTGACTGCTTCTGTGTTTAAATGTATGTGTGCTTCCGTGTTTATGTGTCTCTGTGCTCTACGTGCCTATATGTTTCTGTCATTACGTGAATCTGTGGTTATGTGCCTACGTGTTTGTGTGATGCATGTTTCGGCGTGTTTCTAAGCTTTAGTAAGTAGTAGACGTGTGAGGTGAGATTCAATTACGTTGTGTTGAGTCCTGTGACGATGCCTGTTGCAGACCATGTCGTCGTCTGGATCCCGACACCATCTGACCCGCCAAGAGAAGAGAGACAAGCGTCTCGCTACTCTCATCGCCAAGAGTGTGGCAAAAGCTGTAAGCGACGCATATGAAAACGCTAGCAAGTCGTCTGAAGAGTCGCGAACCAACGCTCCCAAAGATGCTAGCAAGACTGCTTTCAGCTTCAAGAAGTTTAAAGCATGCGGACCCAAGGAATTCACCGAAGAGGATGGCCCTACCGCCATGTTTCAATGGTTCGACTCAGTTGAAGTCACTCTGCGCCAAAGCGGTTGTCCTGAGAATCTCCGCACCCTCAATGCTACCGGCGTCTTCCAGTCCCGAGCTCTAGACTAGTGGACGGCCGAACGAAACAAGCGCGGAAATGATGCAGCTTATGAGCTGACTTGGGAGGAGTTAAAGGCAATTATGATGGACGAATTTTGCCCTCCCCATGAACGCCAAAAGCTGGAGGACGAGTTTTGGAACATCAAGCAGAAGGATGGAGACAACGCTGCTTTAACTGCACGCTTTAAGCAGCTCAGCATCATCTGTCCCGATCAGGTCAAGACTCCAGACATGGCCATCAAGAAGTATATTCGAGCTCTACCCGACTGTGTAGCCAACTTTGTTCACGCCGCCAAGACATCGTCAATTGAGGAGACCTACTTGCTTGCCGCCGAGATCAATGACAAGCGAGTAAAATCTGGTTTCTGGGATAAGCCATCCAAGTCTCTGCACCAAGCCACCGCCACGTCAACCGTCGACACCACCACTGCTCAACCCTCCAAGTCGTCAAGAAGAAGGAAGAAACACAACAACAACAGCTCCAGCAACAAGAACTGTGCTGTGACAGGAACTGCTGCCCCTCTGCAAGCCGTACCGGCTCAGTAGCAGTCACAATACCGACAAGCTCCAGTGATCAATGCGCCGCCAGCTAAGCGCGCTTACACAGGTCCCCACCCGCTCTGCCCGACATGCTCATACCATCATCCGGTGGGAATCGCCTGTCGTTTCTGCGCCCACTGTAACCTCTACGGCCATTTCACTGCAAACTGCCGTTATGGTCCCCGTCAAGCCCCAGTTCAAGCCACCGCCCATCAAGCTCTACTTCCAGCCCCTCAAGGCCAACCTGCAGCTCAAGCACCCGCGGTCAATACTCAAGTCTGCTTTGCATGTGGCGACCCTAACCACTTTGCAAACATGTGCCCGAACCGGGTTGTGAAGCAGGAACCCCAGCAGCAGCAGCAACAGCCTCAGCAGCAACAGCAAGCAGCCCGTGCCAGAACCTTTAACATCAATGCCCGTCAAGCCCAGGCTGACAACAACGTGGTTAATGGTACGTTCCTTGTGAATGGTATTTATGCATCATGTTTCTTTGATACTGGAGCCGATAACTGTCACACCCCCAAAATCCACCCGCGGAGTATCACCGCTTGGGAGCGTGACTGACCAGGATCAAGCCACCAATCATATAGAACAACGTAAATAGTAAAAGTAAATGTAATTTAACCAAACCAATCCATATGAAAGGTGTTCAAAACATAAGTATAAATTCAACGTTTAGCGGAAGCATATGAGTAAAAGCCCAATCATAAGTAAAGTATGAAATGTCAAATGTTTAATCAAAGCATTCACGATCCTTGTCCACAACGACCGCGCCTCCCAGTGCAAGCTCCATGTATACCTAACGACCTGCAAGGCATGTAACAGAGAGTCAACAACTAGTTGAGCGAGTTCACAGTAAGTAAGTTCGTAATAGTAAGTTTGTTTCGTAACGTGTGGCTCTACTAGGCCGAAAGTAGGTTCTATCAGTGGGGGCTTCCCATAGTTGCATATACACTAGAATATTTGTAACCATAAGTGTTCTTCTTAACCCGAGAACAGTAGTACGTACAAGGTTTACGTA
Organism: Helianthus annuus; assembly: GCF_002127325.2. NCBI lineage: Eukaryota > Viridiplantae > Streptophyta > Magnoliopsida > Asterales > Asteraceae > Helianthus > Helianthus annuus. The sequence continues at coordinate 9,537,223 of NC_035443.2, forward strand.
GGTTTTACGTAAGTGTCCTTCTCAACCCGAGGACAGTGGTACGCGGGGGTTTACGTAGGTTTTACGTAAGTGCCTGACACAACCCGAGGCAGTAGTGAGTATAAGTTTACGTAGGTTTTATGTAAGTGTCCTTCGCAACATGAGGACAGTGATGAGTACAAGTATACGTAGGTTTTACGTATGTATCCTTCGCATCCGAGGACGATGGTAGATAGTCTAGTAACAGTGTAAGTACAAGTATCTATTCAATCTCATTCCTTCAATCCCATTCCCAAACCCCGGGAATCCCATGCCTTGGTAAGAGTGTGAACTCACCATGGTTTGCTCGGTTTGTTATTGCTTCTAGAGTTAATTAACGGTTAGGTCCGTTACACACGACCTAAGGTACATTGCACATAAACTCAATGTAAGTGTTTACGTTCAAATAAGGTTTACAATTCCTAGGCATCCAAACAACTGTGTTTCGTGTGATAATTGTTTACAGATTAGCATGATATAGCATACAGTAACATACAGTAACATGCAGTAACATGCAGTGGCATGCAGTGGCATACAGTAATATACAGTAATACTTATGAACCAAACAACAACCTCGGACCCCTTTAATGTTTGAAAACTCAGACCATGTGTTTTGTTTACAAAAACTCGGACCTTACAACATCATTAAAGTTCGGACCATGCATCATTACTAGAAATTCGGACCATGTGTTCAATCTAAACTCAGACCATACATTATTCATGAAATTCGGACCATACCATCATCAACAAGTTCGGACTATATGTTAATCACAGAAATTCGGACCATATATATAACAAAACTCGGACCAAACTCCACTTCTTAAAATTCGGACCAAACACCTCTTATAAAAGTCGGACCTCATATATTCAATCAAAAAGTCGGACCTCATATCATTCACTCAAAAAGTCGGACTATGCAATAACCCAAAATTCGGACCATGCACCCTTATAAAGTTCGGACTACATAATACCCAATAAAATTCGGACTAATCATTACTTAATAATATTCGGACTATATATGCAGTCAAAATGTCAGACCATGTTCATCAAATAAAACTCAGACTTGTGACTTCACAAAACCCTGACACTTAACTCCGAGTTATCAACATGCGTGAATTCCAAAACCATTTTACAGAATTTCAATGGAACAGTTACGTTTACGATCACAAACCCTAATTTTCATACATTCTCAATGCAGTAATCTAATCAACAATCAAACATCTCTATCATATCAGGCATCTTAGTGTCAGGCAAGTGATTACACAACTAATCATAAACCATTTCACAATAATCAGAATTGATCAATAAACACAGAACCATTATTTGGAGAACTAGGGTTTGCAAGAATCAAATAACCAATGATTAACAACAAATAATCATTAAACATTTACCTTAGATTGATTCTAGATGAAGAGAGAGAGAGATCAAAAGTGATGATTGAGAGCTTGTGCCACCAATAATGATGAAGAAGATGATTGTAGGAGAGGATTGTAGAGGAGGATTGAAAGTACGTATGATGATTAGTGAAGGAGGTTAGGGTTAAGAGTTATTAATATTTCACTAACTACTCTACTCACCCCTAAGTATCATCTTTTACATAAAACACACACACATCACCATATAATTTACAATCAAGGCACAAAGTTCTCATATAAGTCAAATAATGCATAAAGTAATGTATAGTTCCACGCAATACTAAAGATTGAGAGACTAACTTAATTGTGTTAAGTTAAAGCATTAACCTGAAGTTACGAGTTGTCACAATAACTGCTTTGTGTCGTTTGAATTCGAGAAGCTCCTTAGTCGTAAATGTTCTTATCTCCCCTTGTCATTCAAAGTCGAAGTTGCTACTGGAAGAACCGTCGCAGTTAACTCTGTTCTCCGTGATTGTACTCTCGAGCTCAACAATCACCTCTTTCCAATCGACCTTATTCCGATGCAACTCGGAAGTTTCGACGTCATGGTAGGCATGGACTTTCTCCGCGAAAACCATGCTAAAGTTGTATGCTTCGAAAAGATGATTCGATTCTCGCTCACGAATGGAGATCTATTGTGTGTGTACGGTGAAACAGCTTCGAAAGGTCTCAAACTCATGTCATGCGTCCAAGCTAGCAAGTATCTCCGCAAGGAATACAGCGCTTTCTTGGCCAGCATTGTAGTAGCGGAGAAGGAAAAGAAAAAGAAGGTTGAAGTCAAAGACGTTCCAGTGGTTCGTGAATTTCCTCAGGTGTTCCCTGATAATCTTCCTGGACTACCTCCAAGTCGTGATATCGACTTTCACATCGACCTTATTCCTGGAGCTAACCCTGTTGCCAAAGCCCCTTATCGACTCGCGCCATCCGAAATGAGGGAACTCTCGAATCAACTCCAGGAATTGCTCGAAAAAGGCTTTATTCGCCCGAGCACCTCTCCTTGGGGCGCGCCAGTCCTTTTCGTCAAAAAGAAGGATGGGTCGTTCAGGATGTGCATCGACTATCGGGAATTGAATAAGCTGACCATCAAGAACCGTTTCCCTTTGCCTCGAATCGATGATTTATTTGATCAGCTGCAATGTCACGGCCCCCGACCCGGTTTGACCCGTTTCAGGAGCCGCGGGACAGAAAATCCCCTGGTGTTTATTTTAACAGCGGAAGTCTTAACAAGATCGTTTTTAAACTTGAAAATTTTTGCCCGAGTATTATTTATTTACATTTCAGGATAAATCCCGTAAATATCATAATTTCATTATTTTACAAACATGTTTATTTCATTGAGCCACTATTTCAAGCTTGATGGTGCTCCGTAGCACGTTTACTGAAATCACAGTATGTCACCTGAAACATGTTGTAAAAAGGTTTTGTCAGCGGGGAAATACTGAGTGAATCATTCATTTTGATAAAATGACACATAGTTATAAATTACAGCATAAGAGCGATTACTATGGCAGTATCTTAATTAGAGAGGAGTTGGCCAGAAAGTCCAAATTTCCTAAAAAGTGTAAAAAGTCATGAAACACCATAATGTCAACCATAAAACACATCAAAAACCCACAAATAATATGATGAAGATTACTAAAACATCATGTATGTGGGTTTTGTGTTGTGTTTTAGATGTTAAGGCTCTGATTATGGAATGACAAATATTATTGTGTTTTATGTTGTTTAGCATTGTGTGTTTTATATTCATAGTTCTATGATGGTGTGTTTGAAGTTTTTATGGACTATTAGAGTTTGAATATGGTGTTTTAGTAATATTCATTCTATTATTTGTGAGTTTTAGGTGTGTTTTATGCCTGAAATTATTGTGTTTTATGACTTTTTACACTTTTTAGGAAAAACACACTTTCCGTAGGATCCCCATATCTGGTCTTGCCACCCGTGTGACGATGGTCATACCACTATTGGGTCCAGTCACCCAATTAGTGACGTTTTGTCACTGTTAGGTCTTATTAGCCTAACCCATGTTAGGGCTTATTGCCTAACCGTGAGAAATTAGTAATGTGCACAATACCCCACTAGCCAGCGGTCAAGATAACCACGACTTAATCCCTGTAATTATAACGTTTGGAAAATACTTTGAGGTATTGTAAAATAGTTTGAGAAAAAAGAGAATGACTCACATTGCAGATTTAACGGGCAAGGTATAAGCCTACTGATTAGCCTTGATTAAACCTAATTTAATAATAATGCACACACAACAGGTTAGTAACTAATTCAGCAGTTACGTCAATTCACGAGATCAAACCCTCACAATGATTAACAAGTGCAATACTTAATAATTCAATCGGATTCATAACGAATAACAGAGCATAGTCCGAATTCGAACAGCACTCAAATATTCAAGTCGAAATCACGACGAACAATCAAAGTATTAGCTCAATTTGAGCAGCACTCGGACAATCGTTGGATAGTTATAATCGATCGGACGTTGAATCGTAATAGCGATCGAGTTATTACCCTGATTGTAGCAGCACCTCGTGATCGTGTGTGTTAATTGTGTTGTTTTTGAAGTAAATCGACGCACAGACTGCAACTTTACGTCGTTCCAAGTTTTCTGTGCAAGTCCCAAGGTCGGCTATTTATAGCCAAAATTTGGCCTCGCTTACGGACCGTATGCCACTTCCCTTACGGTCCGTAAGGGAAGCAGTCTAAATATAGGGTGCCTAGGTTCGGGACTAGCTATGCTGAGTTGATAAAATGGTCCAATCAGATTCAAACAACGAGTTATTTTAGATAAACATCCAACTAGGGTTTGCCCCCCTTGAGTTTTAGGGGCCCTGATCCTGATTCCGATTGTTCTGAAAATTCTAGGGCTAATGCAGAATTACTTGGGTGTCTCAATTAGGGTTTTCTTATTGACTAATTATTATCCTAATTATCGATTTTAGTGACAGTTGTTACATCCTCCCCACCTTAAGAAAAATCTCGTCCTCGAGATTTACAGAAATAGATGAGGGTAGTTTCACCTTATTTCTGATTCTAGCTTTTACGTGTATTCTGATCCTCTTTTGGCTGTGAACAACACTAGTTGTTTTGTGCTTTGAAAAACTTGATCTTCTTTATCTTATTTGTAATAGTTTCCCTATCATTTAAAATTTGCCATTTACCTCTTTACCTTGGAGAGGTACTACCAGGGATTTATCTGATAGACATTTCTTAAGGTTGGATACATGAAACACATCATGTACTTCTGCTAATTCTTCTGGTAGTTATAAATGATAGGCCACTGGTCCGATTTGTTGGATTACTTGAATGGTCTTACGTACCTTAGACTTAGCTTCCTTTCTTACCGAATTTATAAATTCCTTTCCAAGGAAATACTTTTGACAGCATTTTGTCTCCAACTCGAACTTCAATGGCTTTTGTTTATTTATTTGTATCACGTTTCTAGCTGTCTTCAACCTTTCCTTCGTGATACTAAATATGACAGTCGTAGTCACTTTATAAATCCTTTACTTAATAATTTATCTAATTGTTTCTTTAATTCTTAACATTTTAGTGAGTGCTAACTGATAGGGTGCCTTAGCTATTGGTATAGTTCCTGGATTTAGATAAATTCTAAGTTATACTCTGTTATTAGGTGGTAATCCTGGTAGGTTTTGGGGAAAATGTTAGGATATTCCGATATAATCGGAATGTCTTCTATTTTCTTATCTTTTGGTATCAGCAAATATTGATACCATATATACTATTCCTGGTTTCTGTAAAGAACTGGCCAGCTTCATTACTGATGTTAATTTCAGTAACTTTTGTGGTTTATCTCTGGTTATTATTACTAATTTTCTTGCAGGTGTATGGATTTCTACGGAACTTAGATCATAGAGAATTCAAGCATAGTTGGCTATTAACCAATCTATTCCTAATACAACATCGAATTCCGGCTAAATTAATTAGTAACAAGTTTTGCAGAAAATTTATATCCTAATTCTATCTTTGCTTCTCGCAAAATCTTATTTAGTCTAACGAAATTCCTATCTGTCGTTTCAATTGTAAAAGTCTGCCTACGGTTGATTAAGGGTAATTTTAAGGACTTGGCAGAATGAAGTATTTATAAAACTTTGGTTTGCACCAGAGTCAAATAATACTTGCATAAACGTTTGTGAACTAAAACGTACCAACTATGATGTCAGGAATTAGTTCAGCTTCCTGAGTAGTTAATTGTAAAGCTCTTGCGTTTTTCTTGGTAGTCCCTTCTGCAGGTTTCGTCTTTTCGTTTGGTGGGTTGCCTAAGTTCGGGCAGTTCGTTCGGAAATGTCCGGTTTCTCCACAATTGTAGCAGGTTATTGCCTTCTTCTTCCTGCAATCCTCTTCTCGATGTCCTGGAATTTTGCAGTAATTGCAGCATCCTCTGCATTTTCCAAAATGCTTTCCCTTGCAGGTATTGCAAAATGGGGTAGTGGAAAATCGCCCGTTTTCTCTTTTCTTAAAATTGTTACTAGTACCCATATGAAATTCTTGGGAAATTTTCTGGGCAAATCCTTTCTCCTATTTTCTTCCCGAGTGCGTACCAATCCGCCAGTTAGAGTGTTAGCTAATTCTACCGCATCGTCAATCGTGCGGGGTCTCGCAGCTTTGACAATGTCACGAATCTCACTAATCAAACCCCAAATATAGCGAGAGATAAGTACCGGTTCTGGCGAAGCCAAAGTAGGTACAATTCTGGCATACTCAAAGAATTTTGAAGTATACCCTCGACAATCTACATCTACCATTCGGTGACATAAAAACTTATTTGCCATCTGCTCTTTTTCATATTTGGGACAAAATTTTCTTTCTATTATTTGCTTAAATTCTTCCCAACTCATGGCATAGGCCACGTCACTTCCTTTAGCTTGTAACACTGTATTCCACAATTCTAACGCTTCTTCCTTGAAAAGGTGCGAAGCGTACATAACCTTATCTTCCTCAACACATTTACTTATTCTGATCACTGCCTCGGTTTTCTCTAACCAACGCAGTGCCGCAGTTGCCCCTTCATTACCTGCGAACTCTACAGGTTTACAGGCAAGGAACTCCTTGTAAGTGCAACCAGGCGTTGCAGCTTTCTTTTTCTTAAAGAGCAGAGCTTGTCGTAGTTCCTCATCATGATTAACATGATTATTGCCTCCGTTTACGCTATTACTGAAGTTATCTTCAGAAATACGTTTGCTAGGAATGATTTGCTGTGGTTCTATTGGATTTTTAACAGCAGCAACGATTGCTGGAATAGCGTTGGCTATCCCTTGAGCTATCATTGTTGGAATAGTGTTAGCTATCCCTTGAGCAACAATATTTTCTATATCCTGCCTAGTCATATATTGATCCCCTGATTGTTGCTCGGATTGATTGACCTCGTTGACAGGTTCATTATTAGTGTTTTCCATCGGATAACTAATTTATAGATAAATAATTAGTATACCAGAAGTAATTTCAATGTCACCCTTAATTGCACATAATTACGTAAACAGCCAAAAGTGGTAAATTTTCTAAAATTTTCATGGTATTATGCTTCTATATACAATCATCCCATTACTTATTTTACATATACTAATTTTACTATTACTATTATACAATCATTTTTATAAATCTCCTATCTTTTTGTCAAATGATATTCTAGTAATGGTGTTTCCTCTGATCGTATTTCCAGGAGATCTGTTTCTCAATCTCTTGGATCCTATTCCCAACATTCATTAATTCTTTAGTCAAAGTGGCGGAGTCTAGCTATATTCTCGTTTACTTATTGGTGGATTTGGTTCTGGGTTGTACTGAGGAAAAAGCTTATAGGGATAATTTTGAATCTGTATTTCATTAGTCAACCACTCGTCTATTCCTAAAGGTTGCGAGTGGATCGAAGGGTTTGGAAGAGCTGGTTCTACAGACTTGATAGAATTATAATCTGTCAATGAAAAATCAAATTCTTCCTGGGATGGTAACTCCTCAATTTGCCTAGAGCTTCCCCCGAGTTCTATTTTCTTAGGTGTGGGTTTTTCGAGAGGTATAGCGTTGAATTCTATAGGTTCTTCTCTTTCTGTTATATATCTATTGAAATCTCTTGAAACTTCTATTCTTACTGGATAGAGATTTAAATTCTGAAGGGCATCAGACAAGTCACTCATGCTGTTTAGCATAACACAGTTACTAAGTCAGAAGTTATAACAAATTTGATAGAAAACTTTGAAATATCATACTGTTTAACTACCAAAACAACTAAAATTTAAAATACCCTAGGTTTTATTTGTAAGTTTATTTACTTACTGAATAAGACTTCTAGACTTATGAATAATAAAGGTACTAAAACTTTGGTCTAATTTATTTAAAATTTGTATTAATTGCTATGTTGGCTAGCATATAAAGATCTGCCCTATGCGGTATGTAATTAGTCAGATAATAAAACACATAATTATCAAATAACAATTAGAAATTCTTAAGTATTTCTCAATTACTTTAATAGGCTAAAATCAATAGTAAGCTTAACTTCGGTGGCTTGATCAGTGGCTCTGATACCACCTTTTTCTGTCACGGCCCCCGACCCGGTTTGACCCGTTTCAGGAGCCGCGGGACAGAAAATCCCGTGGTGTTTATTTTAACAGTGGAAGTCTTAACAGGATCGTTTTTAAACTTGAAATTTTTTGCCCGAGTATTATTTATTTACATTTCAGGATAAATCCTGTAAATATCATAATTTCATTATTTTACAAACATGTTTATTTCATTGAGCCACTATTTCAAGCTTGATGGTGCTCCGTAGCACGTGTACTGAAATCACAGTATGTCACCTGAAACATGTTGTAAAAAGGTTTTGTCAGCGGGGAAATACTGAGTGAATCATTCATTTTGATAAAATGACACATAGTTATAAATTACAGCATAAGAGCGATTACTATGGCAGTATCTTAATTAATATCTGGTCTTGCCACCCGTGTGACGATGGTCATACCACTATTGGGTCCAGTCACCCAATTAGTGACGTTTTGTCACTGTTAGGTCTTATTAGCCTAACCCATGTTAGGGCTTATTGCCTAACCGTGAGAAATTAGTAATGTGCACAATACTCCACTAACCAGCGGTCAAGATAACCACGACTTAATCCCTGTAATTATAACGTTTGGAAAATACTTTGAGGTATTGTAAAATAGTTTGAGAAAAAAAAGAGAATGACTCACATTGCAGATTTAACGGGCAAGGTATAAGCCTACTGATTAGCCTTGATTAAACCTAATTTAATAATAATGCACACACAACAGGTTAGTAACTAATTCAGCAGTTACGTCAATTCACGAGATCAAACCGTCACAATGATTAACAAGTGCAATACTTAATAATTCAATCGGATTCACAAAGAATAACAGAGCATAGTCCGAATTCGAACAGCACTCAAATATTCAAGTCGAAATCACGACGAACAATCAAAGTATTAGCTCAATTTGAGCAGCACTCAGACAATCGTTGGATAGTTATAATCGATCGGACGTTGAATCGTAATAGCGATCGAGTTATTACCCTGATTGTAGCAGCACCTCGTGATCGTGTGTGTTAATTGTGTTGTTTTTGAAGTAAATCGACGCACAGACTGCAACTTTACGTCGTTCCAAGTTTTCTGTGCAAGTCCCAAGGTCGGCTATTTATAGCCAAAATTTGGCCTCGCTTACGGACCGTATGCCACTTCCCTTACGGTCCGTAAGGGAAGCAGTCTAAATATAGGGTGCCTAGGTTCGGGACTAGCTATGCTGAGTTGATTAAATGGTCCAATCAGATTCAAACAACGAGTTATTTTAGATAAACATCCAACTAGGGTTGGCCCCCTTGAGTTTTAGGGGCCCTGATCCTGATTCCGATTGTTCTGAAAATTCTAGGGCTAATGCAGAATTACTTAGGTGTCTCAATTAGGGTTTTCTTATTGACTAATTATTATCCTAATTATCGATTTTAGTGACAGTTGTTACATGCAAGGTGCCAAGTGTTTCTCGAAGATCGATCTACGTTCTGGTTATCATCAGTTGCGCATACAAGAAGAAGATGTACCTAAAACAGCCTTTCGCACCCGATACGGCCACTATGAGTTCGTTGTTATGCTTTTTGGTCTAACCAACGCACCTGCGGTTTTTATGGATCTGATGAATCGCGTGTGTAAGCCTTATCTTGACCGTTTCGTCATTGTGTTCACCGACGATGTCCTGATTTATTCCAGATCGAAAGCCGAACTCGCGCAACATCTACGTTTGGTCCTCGAGTTACTCCAGGGGAACCAACTCTATGCCAAATTCTCCAAGTGCGAATTCTGGTTGGAGGAGGTTCAGTTTCTGGGTCACATCGTGAATAGTCAGGGTATCCATGTCGATCCCGCAAAGATTGAAGCAGTTAAAAGTTGGATTTTGCCAAAGAACTCGTATGAAGTCCGATCATTTCTTGGATTAGCGGGTTATTACCGACAATTCATCGAAGGATTCTCTAAGATCGTTGTGCCGCTTACCGCTCTTACCCATAAAGACAGGTCTTTTGTTTGGGGAACTGAACTAGAGTCTGCTTTTCAAACCCTTAAGCGCAAGCTCTGCAATGCTCTCGTTCTCACGTTGCCGGACGGAAACGACGATTTCATTGTCTACTGTGATGCTTCTAACCTTCGTCTTGGCTGTGTCCTCATGCAACGAGACAAGGTTATAGCTTACGCATCTCGCCAGCTCAAAATCCACGAGAAGAACTATACAACCCATGATCTCAAGCTAGGCGCAGTTGTTTTTGCATTGAAGATTTGGCGACACTACCTGTATGGTACTGAAGGGGTATGGTCCCAGATCTCGCGTCAGCATCGACCGCGAGTGACCAGTGCCCTTATCAAAACCCCCACTAGCTAACAACCTACTTATGTCCGTGCGGGAACGCATCGACACAGTGGTTGAGTCCAATCTGTCCAGTGATGGAGGAGGACTTACCTGGAATATGAGAACGGTAGTGTGATGCGGCATAGCATCACATCTGGTGTATGAAAACGGAAGTATTCACAGCGATGCGGCCTGGCACCGCGTCCAGTGAACACTTCTATTAATACAAGTAAGCTGCGACAGTCACCACAGGCGACGATGCGGCTGGCACCGCGTCTCGCGTATTTCTTGATCACAAGCAAGAGACGCAGTAACATCAGATATTACCACAGGCAGCGATGCGGCTTGCACCGCATCCTATACGCCCAACAAGTGGGACTGACACCACAGTGCAAGTAGCACCGATGACAGTCATCTGTCAGGGCTACGTAAGTAATAGACTGACGTGGCGTAACCTCCACACCCGACAAGCCTGACACACCTGCGAAGGTGCAGCACGTCGTCAGTCTGTCCATCATCCTCCTCCTTCACTCCTCGGCTATAAATACCAACCCCAAACCAGGTTTGAGGTATCTCTTCACAACTCTCTCACTACTACTACTATCATACTTTGCTTCCCAAGCAGATTACTGATTCTCATGCCGGAGAGTGGTAACAAGGAGCACCCCCCACCCCATCCTCCTTGTTACGAGTCACGGTTTGTTTCCTTGTGCAGGAGATCAACCCACCGGTGATCCAGCCAGCGATCCTCGAGAGGAAGGGATTAACCCTTCTTGACGAGACCAGTGAGTTAACCATGCCCGGTTAACCATTGTTTCATCAGGTACCAAGTGTACGATCTTCACCGATCACAGGAGTTTACAACACATCTTTAATCAGAAAGAGCTTAACATGCGTCAACGCCGATGGGTAGAACTTCTTAACGATTACGACTGTGAGATTCGTTATCACCCGGGTAAGGCAAATGTTGTAGCCGACGCACTCAGCAGACAGAGTTATTTGCTTAGTATTCGCAATACCCAAGCTCAGCATAACCTCGAAGCCCTTATCCGCGAAGCTCAGCATGCTTGTTTCAACGAACGCACTTTAAAGAGGGAGAGGATCTATCACGATGGAGCTCAGCTTGTAAGCAAAGCAGATGGGATCTTCTATTACCTGGACCGAATCTGGATCCCCAAGCGGACCGATTTGCGAAAGATTATAATGAATGAAGCCCACAAGTCCCGATACTCTATTCATCCCGGTGCCGATAAAATGTACCAGGACCTTCGTTATAAGTACTGGTGGACGGGTATGAAACCGGATATCGCCCTCTATGTTGGAAGTTGCCTGACTTGCGCAAGAGTCAAGGCTGAACATCAACGACCTTCCGGCTTACTCGAACAACATCCAATTCCTATATGGAAGTGGGAGAGTATAGCTATGGATTTCATAACCAAACTTCCGCCCACACCATCAGGTCACGACAGCATTTGGGTTATAGTAGATCGTCTGACCAAATCAGCCCATTTTCTGCCAATACGGGAAGACTACAAGGTAGAACGACTAGCCCAAATCTACACCGACGAGATCATTTGTAATCATGGGACGCCTCGTGATATCATTTCAGACCGTGACGCTCGGTTTACTTCGCGACTGTGGGAAACGTTAAGCGGCCCTTGGTACGTCGCTTAATCTGAGTACTGCGTTCCATCCTCAAACTGACGGGCAGACTGAAAGAACGATCCGTACTCTTGAAGACATGCTCCGCGCGTGTGTTATAGATTTCGGTGGTAGTTGGAACAATCACCTGCCGTTAGTCGAATTCTCGTATAACAACAGCTATCATGCCAGCATACAAATGGCACCATTCGAGGCCCTGTATGGAAGAAGATATCGCTCGCCTATTGTGTGGCACGAGATCGGTCATTCGCAATTAACCGGTCCCGAGATACTACAAGAAACGACTGACAAAATCCTCCAGATCCGCGACAACTTGGCAAAGGCCAGGGATAGACAGAAAAGTTACGCCGATAGAAGACGCAAGCCCCTTGAATTTAACGTTGGCGACTACGTACTCCTAAAGGTATCCCCTTGGAAGGGTGTAGTCAGATTCGACAAGAAAGGGAAACTTGCGCCTCGATATGTTGGACCTTTTAAGATTCTGGAAAGGATCGGAAAAGTCGCCTACAAACTCGAGCTACTGGAGGAACTCAGTAACGTCCACCCGACTTTCCATGTGTCAAACCTCCGAAAGTGCCTAGCTGATCATGATTTGATTGTACCTCTCGACGATCTTCAGGTCAACGAAACGCTACACTTCGTGGAGAAGCCTGTCGAAATCATGGATCGCCAAACCAAGCAACTCAGGCGCTCTCGCATCCCTATTGTGAAGGTTCAATGGGAAGGCAAACGAGGCGCGGAGTTCACTTGGGAACTCGAAAGCGACATGAAGGCTAAGTACCCGCAGTTGTTCAAATGAAGATCTGGAGCGTCAAATTGGTAATTCACGGTGCTGTGCAGCTTTGAGCCTAATTTCGGGACGAAATTCCCTAAACAAGGGGAGGCTGTAACACCCCGTGTTTTCGAATGTCAAAGTCAAAGTCAAAGTCCAAGTCAACTTTGACTTTCTTTGACTATAGATAATTTATTTTCAGTTCTATTTGTATTATGTGGAGTAAGTGTTATAAACATGAAGAATCGAAGTAATTGAATGCTTTATCAACGCGAACCGATTTACGACTGTGATTAGTAGGAAGTAACAATGCGATAAAGTTAACTAATCTATAATCAAACCGATCTAATTATCATCGAACTCGAATCTCGAATTATGCGAACTTTGGTTGTTGAATACGTGTGTGTGTGTGTGTGCCTTATGTGCTACCTGTGCGTGTTTAATTCATGTTTGGTGTGTTACTCAATCGAATCAATCGTAACTCAAATCGAATACAATCGAAATCGAGCTACGACAAATGGTAACATAAGGATAGGGTGAATCATAGGAGATTGTATGTTAGATATAGTAGTTGGGACTGAAAGTAATTTGAATAGGAAACTCTATCGTACTCGTAACGTCTTCAACCGAGATCGAAATATCGAAAATCGTCACACCAAACACTCGAACCAGGCTGTTGATCGATCAGGCTGTCAGCCGATCGAACAGCCCAGCCGATCGGACAGACTGTCCGATCGAGCAGGCTGTCCGATCGGGATGCCTGGCCGATCGGCCAGCCCTTTCCTCTTTTGGAGCCTATAAATAGGGTTGTCATTGTCATCCTTTCCACTTTTGGAAAGCTCTGACCGACCAGCTCGTGCTCCTCCTTCTTTTCTCATATTTCTTCCATTTCCGGTAAGTTTTCACCCTAAATATTGTACTTTCTTGATCACTACACACTTCTACACCTTTCTATTTTTCAAATCTTGATTTCTAACCGTGAAATCATCAAGATCTAAGCATTCAAGGATGATGTCATCATGGTGTTCTTATATAGATAGTTGTTATGGAAACTTCTGGACAATCTGTTTCGCTCAGTGCCATGCCCCGATGATTCCGCCATCGGTTGGGGTGTGACAAATAATCCCAACTTTAAAAATTCTCTCCAATAATCCCAACTTGTAAAAGTTTGGCCGCCATTGATTTTTTCTAGCATAGGTGCACTTAAATCAATTAAGGAGTCTCTAGGTGTAATTGAATCTATTGAGGAGACCGAATTCTTATATGTTTGAAAAGGATCAATGGCGACCAAACTTTTACAAGTTGGGATTATTGGAGGGAATTTTTAAAGTTGGGATTATTATCGGCTAACTGGTGAAACTTAGGATTATTAAAATCCAATAACCCAAAAAACAATAACTCTTTGCGAAGTTAACCAACATATAGAAATGGGTGTGGAACCTTAAATCATCAGTTCGGCAGAAGAGCAGAGCGGACTTGATCATTGAGAAATCGAGCAGGAACTTTGTGGCTGATTTCATTGATCCTCTTCTTACTATGGGATGGCTGGAAACAAACGTGGAAATTGAAAGAGGGACGATTGAATTGCATAAAATGATAATTACATTAATGCTTCACAACTGATGAGGATGAATAGAAGTGCATGGGTAGAGATGGAACAAAATGGTAAAAAATTGGCATTTTAACTTGACTTTTCATATGCCATCTTAAAAATTGATGGGAATTTACTTTTTGTTACATAGAAAATACTTTATATAGATGTATAGATATAAATATCTACATAATTACTTTTTTATCCTTTCACTTAAAAGAAATGAGCTCTTTGTAATTACAACTTACAACGTATCAAATCATGTTAAAATAGCCATTAAACAAAAACTAATAAAACGAGATTCATATCGTATAAGATTATGCTACCGTAAGTTTTTATTTATTTTTTTTTTACTAAAAGAGCATATTAAATATATGTTAGTAATATCGGTTTAACAACCTATTTTTGGATTTCTTATATCATTTTATGCATAGTAACAACCCATTTTTGTTAATATAATATCGGTTTAATAATAAAAAATGCTCAACATACATTTAATTCAAACTTAAAATGAAATAACTCTTGACTGATAATATTACCCATACATCCATTAAACGATATCTTCTACTTTTTAAACATGATTTACGTAACGCATTCTTCAATACCAAAAAAATATTATATTTTACTATACATCTCTATTTAAATCTAAATCATACCACTTTCTACTAATTGTTATTTTTTGTTTTAACTTTCTCATAGAAAAATCTTTTTCTCGAAGAGGAAAGTATTGATTTGATTGATGAGCATGGAACTTGTACCATTTTTATTTACAAACTTGAGAGGTTCTTTACTTTCTTTCTATCTGTTATGATAAGTGACGGGAATATGTAAAATAGAGGCTTTATGAGGCTTTATATCACAAAAGGGTGTGGTGGTAAGGGGGTTGTATAACCCCTTCAATTATACATACATATGTATGTATATATGTGTGTGAGTGGGGGAAAAATTGTGCAGATGTTCACGCCACAAAGATGATAATGGTAGCAAGGATTTCAACCCCCATAGCGCCCCCCGTAATGGTGTTCAGGGGCGTCATGGGACTTTATATTGAGAGTTGACGCTATGTTGCGCTCCACTACAGAGACAGACTAAGTGAATGTACCAAATTAAAAGTTGAAAGTAAACCAATTTCACTTGTTTTTTTAGAGGACTAGGGGTGGTTCACTAGTGATGGAATTCCATCACTCCCACTATCCAATCAAGTAATGTCATGTCATCAATCCAATTTCCATCACTAGTGATAGAAATGTAGGAGGGGTGGAATCACTAGTGATGGAATTCTATCACTCCCTCCCAATTTTTTTAATTTTTTATTTTAAATTAGAAATTAACAATAAAACACTAAAATTAAAAATTTCATTAATTTTAAAACATACTACTTCAATTTCACATACTAGAAACATACAATTTGTAAAAAAAAAAAAAAAAAAAAAAAACCTACTCCTCGAATTTAACATACTAGGAACATACAATTTAAAAAAAAAAAAAAACCTACTCCTCGTCCGAATCCGGAAACTCCAAACCTAGAGAACCTACTAGTTCGATTAAATCGTATCTCAACCGAAAGTGAGTTTCTTCGTTACGCAATTGTAAATTGATATCTTGTGGAACTTGAACTTGGGTAGGAGGATCCGGTACCCAATCCGGGGATATTGCACGTCCGTCGTGTTTGATCAACATATTGTGCAATATGATACACGCATACACTATGCTATGTATTGCTTTCTTGGTCATCGAACGAGCCGGTCGGTGTAGTATACCCCATCTACCCTTTAAAACACCAAATGCCCTCTCAACATCTTTTCTTGCCGATTCTTGCAATTTTTTGAACGCCTTTTCTTTAGCCTCGACGGGAAATGAGGGAGCTTTCACAAAAACAGACCAAGACGGGTAGATACCATCCACAAGATAAAAGCCTCGTCTGTAATGTCGACCGTTAACATAGAAAGGAGAGGAAGGTGCGGTACCATCCGTTACGCTTTGGAACAACGGCGACGTGTGCAACACATTGATGTCGTTGTTTGAACCTGGGACACCGAAATACGAATGCCAAATCCATAAATCATTCGACGCCACCGCTTCTAGTATGATGGTTGGTCTTTTGATGTCTCCCCTCACATACGCCCCTCGCAACTCTCTTGGACAATTTTTCCACTCGATATGTGTACAATCGATGCTACCGAGCATCCCGGGAAAATGCCATCTAGCCTCGTGTGCGGCATAAATACGTGAGATGTCGTGGCTCGTCGGTTTACGTAAAAACTCGTTAGAATACAACTTAATGACCGCATTGCAAAAAAATTGCAAACACTCACGTGAAGTTCTTTCAGACATAGCTAGGTATTCATCATATTGATCGGGTGGGTTACCTGTCGCTAGTTGGCGAATGGCGGACGTGCATTTTTGAATCGGCGTGAAACTTGGTTTGCCCCTCGCATCGTAACCTTCTTGAAACCATCCCTCGCTTGCCTCGATGTCTCCAACAATCTTTAAAAATAATTCTTTGGGTAAACGAAAACGATCTCTAAACGTTTCGGCATTGTATAGCGGGTTTTCCACAAAATAATCGTTCATCAAAACTTCGTTGGCACGTATACGATCACGGCCGACCATCTTCTTCTTTGGGCGGGACGACTCGGCATCAAGCTCGTTATACACCGACACAAAATAGTTTAGCGTGTCGTTGTCGGAAGACGACTCGGTATCGGTATCGCTAGACATCGGAAACGTCGAATCGGTAGGGAATTCCATTTGAGAAAGATATAAAAAATTGTGTGAAATGGGTTTAAAAGATATAGTTTGGTGTGTGAAAAAATGTTTGAAATGGAGATGTTAAATAGATAAATGGGTGAAAGGTTTTTTTTTTTTTTAAACATTGTACCGTTTTAAAACGGTCAAATTGATCCAACGTTCGAAAATTTCAAAACTTCAACGCGTGACACAGTTAACGCGTTATATATATCACGCGTTAAATAACCGGCGGCGGCGGTGTAGCGTTGAAGTTTAACGCGTTGTCAATGCTTCATCACGCACCGCCCCGAGTGCTCTTATCATGATGTTTGTAGGACTCATTCATAAAACAACAATTATTTGGACCGAATCACATGTGTGTATTCGTTTCTACTAGAATATTTAGTGGTCAACACGTCTATAATTTTGGCTAGGGTTACAACTTACAACTTAAAGTTAGATACGATTGAATTTGTAAAGAATCAAACATGAGTTGTTAAATTTAAAGTTATCTTATTAATTTGGCAAATTAGATTTAAATAATCCCAGTTTTCTCAATTTGACCGATAATAATCTCAACTCAGTTATTGGCCGATAATAATCTGAACTAGTCCACTTTTGGCCGATAATAGTCTGCGTTAAATATAGCTTAACGGGGTTAACTTTTTTTTTTCCGAATTACAAAATGATATTTTAGGGTTTTTTATTAAAATGAGGATACGAGTTGATTGATGTAAAATTTACCTCGAAATACTGCCCCAAACGACAAAAACAGTGCTTTAATTCGGGTGTTTAAACATCTAATTAACAAAAATCAAGCCGTTTGAAGTATCGTTTCGAGGTAAGTTTTACATAAATCGACTCGCATTCTCGTTCTGATCAAAATCCATAAAACACCAGTTTGTAATTCGAAAAAAAAGCTTAACTGCGTTAAGCTATTTTTAACGGCGGACTATTATCGGCCAAAAATGGACCAGTTCGGATTATTATCTGCCAATAACTAAGTTCGGATTGTTATCGGGCAAATTGAGAAAGCTGAGATTATTTAAATCCGATTTGCCTATTAATTTTATAAAAAAAATAATTTAAAAAAGGTTAATACTATTCGGGGTAAATTAGACGGATGTTTTTATGTTAATATGGTATGTTGAATTAACCTTTTGTCGCTTAGGTATTGGAAATTATGGATACACTCCTTACTATTTGTGAAGTCATTTCATCTTTAGCATGGATTTCCGTTAAATAATTTTGTTAAGTGGGTGTAAAATTACTTTTACGCTTTTACTAAATAACAATATGAAAAATAACAATATGTGAGGTCAGGACAGATGCGGCGCTGGGAGAGAGAGAGAATATGGCCCACCTTAGTTCTCCAGCTGGTGATGAGCCCTTGAGTTCCAATCTGGCCCAGAACAATTCCGAGAGGCCCAGCCTTATCACTGTTAGGCCCAAACGTTTTGAAAAGATCAATAAGAAGAAGGCCCATTCTTTTTTAACGCCCGACCTTAATATCATTGCCCAAGAAGAAGACTCAGATCCTTTTAATATTGGTGAGGTGATCAGACAAATAGCGGATGAGGAAAGGGTTGCTCGCTCAAAGGGCAGAGAAGGGGGGATTAGGGCGTTTAATCAGGCGAATCGACATACAACAGAAGGAGCTCCAACTCCAGGTGCTTCTTCTCCCACCGATGAGTTCGAAAAGGAAGTGGAAAGCACCCTTGATTTCGGTAAGTGTCTGAGTATTGGAGTTGACTCTTTTGGGAATCATGTGAGAAATTTGATTAATGGGGAACTGGTGCAAGCTTGTTCTCAATGAATTTTCTATCCATAAATGTGAATGGGGTTTCTGGGCAAAATAAACCTGGGTGGATTCGAAACATCAGGTCTAAGGGTAATTGTTCTTTTGTTGCAATTTAAGAAACGCACAAATCGGATTTGTCAGAAAATTTTCTTCGGAAATTTTGGGGTAACTCTCTGATGAACTGGGCCTCTGTTGACGCAATCGGTAGGTCGGGAGGCATTGTTTCTATGTGGGATCCAGGGGTTTTTCGTGTTTCAGAAGTGATTAAAAGGAATCGGTTCTTGATCACGGCTGGTTGTATCTTGGGGGAGGATAAGAAAGTTTTTGTTATGAACATTCACGCTCCTAACGATCCCCGAGCTCGAAGAGAGCTTTGGCTGGAAATATTGCAGTTGAAAGATCAACTGGAGGGTCTTTGGGTTAATCTGAGACTTAAAGCTGAAGAAGATAATCTTTCAAAAGCTATCGAGGCGATCGAAAATAGAGCTTTAAGCAGTGATCTGACCAAAGATGAGCTGGAAACTAGGATGGGTCTAAGAAAACAACTCGAGAAGTTGAATTTGGACAAGGCTAAGGACCTTCAACAAAAGTCTCGCATTAATTGGTTAAAATATGGCGATGAAAACTCGAAATTTTTTCACCGGATGGTCAATATCAATGTAAGTCATAGTAGAATTCATGGCTTGTATTTCAGTGATAGATGGATCGTAGACCCGACGGAGTTAAAAGAAGAATCCAGGTTATGGTTCAAGAAACTATTTTCGGAGCCCATAAGAAGAAGACCTCTTTTCAATAATCTGAGCTTACCAGCGTTATCGGCGGATCAAGCCGCCTCTTTGGTGTCTCCGTTTTCTGAAAAGGAAGTTAGGGAGGCGTTAAAAAAGTGTGATGGTAGTAAAGCCCCTGGGCCAGATGGTTTTTCCTTAAAATTCTTTAAAACCTACTGGCACCTTCTAAAGCCGTGGATAATGAACGCTGTTAATGAATTTTTTAGCAGCGGTGATTTCGGTGCGGGTCGTAATGCTATTTTCTTGGCTCTGATCCCTAAAAAATCTGACCCCCAACTTATCTCCGACTTCCGTCCGATTTCCTTAGTGGGTTCTTTTTATAAGATTCTTTCTAAGGTCCTTGCAATTCGGCTAAGTAAGGTTATGGATTTTTTGATTTCCGACACTCAGTCGGCTTTTGTGGGAGGCCGAAATATTCTCGATAACCCGCTTATCGTTAGCGAATCCATTTCTTGGGCCAAACGGAGCAAATCGAAGTTATTAATTTTCAAGGTGGATTTCGAGAAAGCGTATGACTCTCTTAACTGGAAATTTCTTTTTCAAACGCTGAAGTATATGGCTTTTCCTGACAAGTGGGTGGATTGGATGAAAGGATGTCTATCTTCAGGGAAAGGTTCGTTGCTCATTAACGGGTCCCCTTCCGGAGAGTTCTCTTTCAAAAGAGGCCTTCGACAAGGCGACCCCATTTCACCTCTCCTTTTCATCATTGCTATGGAAGTTCTAAATATGTTCATGAGAAAAGCGGTGGAGCTGGGTCTTTTTCACGGATTCAAACTTCCAAATAACGGCCCAATTTTATCTCACCTGTGTTACGGGACGACGTCCTTTTCTTAGGCGAGTGGTCGGAGCATAATGTTCGCTGTCTATCGCGGCTTCTTAGATGGGTGAACCTGGTTACCGGGTTGAAAGTGAACTATAAAAAATGCCAGCTTTTCGGTATTGGAGTGGACCAAGAAGAAGTTCGTTCTTTAGCCAAGTTGTTGAATTGCAAAGATGGCACCCTTCCGTTCATGTACCTCGGTATCCCTATTGGAGTCAACATGAAACGCGCTAAATATTGGCAACCGGTTATCGATAGATTTAACAAAAAACTCGCTCTTTGGAAGGCGAATCAGCTTTCTTTTGCTGGAAGGGTGTTGCTGGCCAAATCAGTTTTGGGAAGTCTTCCCTCTTACTTCCTTTCTTTATTTGCGGCTCCTAATTCGGTTATCCATAAACTCGAAAAGATTAGGCGGAATTTTATTTGGGGGAAAAACAGTAATCGGCATAAAATCAAGTGGATAAAGTGGGATTGGATTATCAAACCCAAAAGTAAAGGGGGTTTCAGGATGGGCGGCATCAAGGATTTCAACATTGCGATGCTATCCAAGTGGTGGTGGAGGTTCAAAGATTCCTCTGATCAACTGTGGGCGGATGTGGTTAGGGCCATTCACTCGACTAAAAAGGACAACAATCTTATCCCGATTAACAAAGCGGTCATAGGTATTTGGAAGGATATCGGAAAAATGGAGCTGTTGTTGCTGAAATATGGTATCAATATAAAAGATAAGCTGCGCGTCAAGGTGGGAAACGGTTTGTCTACTAGATTTTGGAAGGATTGCTGGCTTGATCTGTCACACCCCTAATTTACCACCTAGGGAGTGTCCCTGTTAGGCGCGTGACAACAAGCTAGGAGCCACCAATTACATTGAATCACAAGTTCAAAACAAAGTTTCATAAATTGATAGTAATAAAAATTCAATCACAAGTTGTTCGAAACCATTAAGTTCAGCGGAAGCATTAACGTATCACAATGTATAAGTTTTACACAACCCAAGTAAATAAATGTTTGTTAAGTAATTCAACAATGCAACCATGACCACTCGCACCCTCCAGCCAGCAAGTTCCTGCGTTCCAAGTACCTAAGGGCCTGCGAGCATGTAACACACGTATCAGACAAAGCTGGCGAGTTCACAGTTTTAGAAAAACGTTTGTACCCGATGTATGTAAAACAGTTCAATAACCAATGCAAGTAATATTGTTAATATCTCAATTCCGAACAATGACGGCTCCTGAAATACACGACTGCCCTTCCCACGTACTCCTATCTAGTACTGGGCCAGACTGGGTCATTAGTTCACCTCCGTCCTCTACAGGCACGGGGTGAGGGTGCCAAACCTAAGTAGCGCTACTAACTAATACCCGATGAGGGACTTACAAAAGATGATAGGTGAGAATATTAACCAATATACCCGTTTTTACCCAAAGACTTATCCCCCCCATGGGATACCCACTGACTGTCCCCAACCACTGGGACGCATGCTCGAATGTAGTGAACTCACCTTGGCTTGCTCGGTAGAATTATTTACTCGTTTAACAACAGTGATTTACCAAACCCTATTACAGTTACACATAACAGTCAGTTTGCATACCAGTACAACACGTATCATTTCTCATTCAATCATCAGTTGGTGCACACGAATACAAATGTTCACATTCATCACTAGGCATGGTATACCAATTAGTCAAGCACAATATCTTTCGGTTCACATTTATCCTTCGGTTCACAGTTACCATTCAATACATCAGCTATCATTCGATACACTTATCTTTCGATTCACAGTTATCATTCAACACATCAGTTATCATTCGACACCACAGTTATGTTTCGACACCACAGTTATGTTTCGACACCACAGTTATGTTTCGACACCACAGTTATGTTTCGACACCACAGTTACGTTTCGACACCACAGTTATGTTTCGACCATAGTTATCTTTCGACACCACAGTTATGTTTCGACCATAGTTATCTTTCGGTCCACTGTTATCTTTCGGTCATAGTATCTTTCGGTTACGAGTATCAAACAGTTACACCCTATCACAGCCCTAATCATCGCTGACAGTTATATGATTAAGCATCACAAAACTCTTGCATCGATTCATTGATGTGTTTACCAAATCAGTAATAATCACTCAATAACATAATTCCCAAACATCAATTAACATGATCAGATCAGTGGTCTAAAATCCTCAGGTCTATTCATATAATTATCATCCCTAATATGTATTACATGTTAGCAGATCGTTGTTCCACACAAAACAACCAATCATCATACCAGAACCATTCATAATCAGCATTATCATCATCATAAACAGAAGTCAAAATTGGAAACCAACTGCAATCACATGCATAATCAGCATCTATATTCGATCCATGAATAAAGCTATTACTACATAAGATTAAACAAATAATCACAAGTGTTTTTAATCCACTAGCCAAACAAGAATCACACTAACCGGAATCTGGATTACGGAATGAGATCTTCGAACAGGGAATGGGTCTGATATGTCGTCACACACACACACAATGGAACTAGGGTTTTTAGAAGTTAACTATCGACCTACATGCATTCACGTATATATAACGTATCACAGGAATGGGCCAAGCCCATTAGAAAGACTGGGCCGAAAGATCTGGATTCCAGTCGAAGGATCCTATCTTTGCTCGAAGGACAGAGTTTGAATCGAAAGTTAGGTCTTATGTTTGGTGATCCTTCGAAGGTTGGATCCTTCGGTCGAAGGATCTTTGGTTGAAAGATGTCTTGGTCGAAGGATCGTTTACAAGTTGTAACATATTTCCACTAGCACAATGATTTTACAAGATTCCAAGGATATGAAAATACGACAAAGGAGTCGGGGAATAGGATAATACTAACCTCGGGAATTCGGGTTGTCACATCATCCCCAACTTGAAGGAAATTTCGTCCCGAAATTTAGCAAGTAGGTACGAGAGAGTGAAGTGACGATTCAAGATCGTTGCGGATTTTCCTCAGGTGTTACATGATCAGTCCCCTCTAATGGACCATTACCCAGCGATTTTCAAGTTAGTCAAAAATAAAAACGCCTCTGTCGCTGAATTTTGGTCGGGAGCCGACAATGGTTCTTCGTGGATTTGGGACTGGAGTATTCTTCCTTCCACATCCGAGGAATGGAGTCAGCTCCTTTCCTTGTTTAACAGGCTGCAAGAGACGTCTCTTACTAATGACAAGGATGCTTGGTTCTGGGCAAATGATAGAGGTGACTCTTTCTCGGTTAAGGATCTCAGGAGTGAGATTGTTTCCGCCGGAATCGTGATCGATAATGGGGTTGGGAATTTTATTTGGAACCCGTGGGCTACTCCTAAAGCTAATTACCTGTTATGGCGTGCTTTACTGGGAAAGGTGGCGTCTAAAATGGGTTTAGTCTCTAGAGGCGTCGGCCTCCCCGATACTCTGTGCCCAAGATGTGGTATTTCGGATGAAGACCCAAACCATATATTCGCTAATTGTATATGGTCTAGGAGCCTGTGGTGGAACGTTTTTGTCTGGCTTCGCCTAAAGCCGCCCCCCGAGTTTGCAAGACTGGATAATATTTTGGAAGATTTACAAAATAACCCGGGATGTAAGAAGTGGAAGAGAATTGTTTATACGGTCGCATCGGCTACAACTTGGAGGATCTGGTTAGCAAGAAATTCCAAAGTTTTTGAAAACACCTTTATTCCGGTCAAAAAGATTATGGACCAGATTAAAGAGGATGCCTATCTCTGGATTTGCAACAGGGCTAACGTTAGGGAGCTCTCTTGGGAGAAGTGGGTTAGTTTTGATGTAGCGGACATGTTATAAGTCCCCATTGTCTTTTTTGTCTCTTTGCTGTCGTTTTGTCTTCTCTTTTCGTTGTTTGTCTTTCAGTTTCTTGCTGGCCCTATATATATATATATATATATATATATATATATATAGAGTGTTGCTGTTCAAAAAAAAAAACAATATGAAAAATGAAATATGAAAAAGGAAAAAAAGATGAAAGATAATCATGAGCCCTCCCCATTCATCTAGTTCATTGTCGACCTTTTTTCGACGAGTATTTCGGCACCTTTGTACAACTCACCAAACTTAAGCACACTCGATGTCATCTCCACCATTGCCCACGCTACCATGTCTCAAACTCGAAGCAAACCTGGCAACCATCCTCACATAGAACCGCTAGTGAACAACATTCTTTTTCTAGCCAAATTGATACACCGCGCTAATCTCAACTTTAAGCACACCCGAGGTTATCTTTAGCCTCGCCCAAACTTGCTACCACGCCTAACTTTAAGCAACTAAACGGTCTGGGGTACGTTTTCACGACCAAAATAGATCCAAATATCCAATGGTGGAAATGAGTGGTGGTGGGTTTTGTTTAGGGTTTCTGTGACTCGCTAAAAATATAAAAAATAACAATAGCTTAGATTTGATTGAGCGGTGGTAGTTAAAATGTTAGGTACCTCCAAATAAAAAAGAAAAAGAAATATCCAACCTTAGATTTGATTGAAACTAGTTGGTTTTTCGCTCGCGCGTTGCGGCGGGACCCAATATCTGCAAAACGCATGTCAGCAACGACAAATAGATACCAAATATCAAAACATAAACAAAAATGACGTGGTAAGGATAGTCACTCCGTCCTGAAAAAAACGATTTTAAATAACCTAATATATAATAATAGGACCCACACGTCCTACACGTTGGAAATTCGGTTGTTTTCAGTTCAGTTATTATGGTGCTAACACGTTAAAATATGGATGAGCTCGGTATCGGTAACGACACCGAAAGTACCAATCCGCATAATCATCGAAATTAGGTACCGCCACTAAAAATGCTCAGTACAATACGGTATGGTATTTGAAGGTAAAAATCAATAAATACAGGTATGGTGTTAGACTGGTGTCGAACCGAAAGTAACGATTCTGAAAACGCCAAAAGGTGGGTACCAAATTGGTATCGAAAATGATTTGGTATAGTAAATTTGGTACCGATACGATACCGGTTTGATTACAGGATTTGATACGATTTGCTCATCGATAATCTAAATATCCAAGTTAATTTTTACATGCTAGAATTCATTCATTACAGAAAAAGACAAAAAAGAAAGCAAAATAAGTTGTTGTGTATATTAAACCTCATTCAAACGAAATACAGTTTACTTACTGTGTGTATGAAAAGTAATCTAAACGGTGCAATTACTTGCATTGCTACGTTGCTACATGATTTGATGAGCTCGGTACCAACCGGTACCGAAATCCCCAAAAGTGGGTACCGGTACCGAATATACCTGGTATGGTACGGTTCGGTACCGGTCGATACTGGTACGACACCGATATTTGAGGGTAAAAACCGGTGAATACCGGTGCCGAACCGGTACCGAAAATACACCTGATTTGGTAAATTTGATACCGGTACCCGATACCATTTTGCTTATCCCTTGATGATGTTACTATTATTGAATTTTATATGTAGGATGATTTTACTATTCATTGCATTGAATTTTTAATTTTTAACTAGTTATTTTCCGCCCGCGCGTTGCGGCGGGACCCAATGACTACAAAAGACGTGTCAGCAACGGCAAACAGATACCGAATATCAAAACATAAATAAAATGATGTGGTAAGGATAGTCACTCCGTCATAAAAAACGATTTTAAATAACCTAATATATAATAATAGGACCCACACGTCCTACACGTTGGAAATTCGGTTGTTTTCAGTTCAGTTATTACGGTGCTAGCACGTTAAAATATGGATGAGCTCGGTACCGGTAACGCCAGCGAAAGTACCGATTCGGAAAATCATCGAAATTAGGTATCGGCACCGAAAATGCTCGGTACAATACGGTATGGTATTTGAAGGTAAAAATCAATAAATACAGGTATGATGCTAGACCGGTGTCGAACCGAAAGTAACGATTCTGAAAACGCCAAAAGGTGGGTACCAAATTGGTACCGAAAATAATTTGTTATAGTAAATTTGGTACCGATACGATACCAGTTCGTTTACAGGATTTGATACGATTTGCTCATCAATATTCTAAATATCCAAGTTAATTTTTACATGCTACAATTCATTCATTACAGAAAAAGACAAAAAAGAAAACAAAATAAGTTGTTGTATATATAAAACCTCATTCAAACGAAATACAGTTTACTTACTGTGTGTATGAAAAGTAATCTAAACGGTGCAATTACTTGCATTGATGCGTTGCTACAGGATTTGATGAGCTCGGTACCAACCGGTACCGAAAATACCGTTACCGAAATCCCCAAAAGTGGGTACAGGTACCGAATATACCTAGTATGGTACGGTTCGATACCGGTCGGTACTGGTACGACACCGGTATTTGAGGGTAAAAACCGGTGAACACCTGTGCAGAACCGGTACCGAAAGTACACCGGTTTGATAAATTTGAGACCGATACCTATACCCGATACCATTTGCTCATCTCTTAATTATGTTACTATTCATTCCATTCTAATTTTAAATAATTATATTATTATATAATTATAATTCTAGTTCTAATTTTAATTTAATATTAAACTACTGTTTATTTAGTTTAAATTTTATCATATATTAATTTAATTTAATTTATATATATATAGATAATGTTTTTAAATCAATCAACTTATATATAAAAATGTCTTCATCATACTCTCTAAATCACATCAATAGCAAAGTTAAGGAGGGTTAGATGTAGACAGTCTTACCTCCACTCCGTAGGAATAGAGATGTTGCTTCCAGTGAGACCCACGGCTCGATAGTAACTTTGCATCAAGTCTTGGACATGATGCATGATTAACTGTCCGCCGCTTTTAACATTGTTTTTACGAAACTAGTAAAATAACGTTAAAATTAGTGCAATTTTACTCCCCCCCCCCCGCGCGTCCACACATATATACATTATATGTGCACAACGCAAGCAGGGCATAACATATATAATAATATCGATTGTAATAAAAAGAAACATGAAGTTAGTGTAGAGGGATATAATCGGGTGGTTTCGCTGGTAGGCACGATAATACTCCAGTGGTCCGTAAGTGATTAAAGTTTGCCGTTAAAAAAAGGGAAAATATCATAGAACAGTAACCAAGTTTCAAAAGTGTTCTAATTAGGTCACTCGTATCATTTTTCTCCCAATTAGATAACTTAACATTCAAATCGAGCCATGTCCGGTTTTCCATGTGTCAAGAATGCTAGGGTCGGATTATTTTAATATATGAAATTATATTTATTAAAAATAAAAACACTTTAATTACATTAAAAATAAAAAAAACAAGTTAAAATTCACGTCATCACTCGACGTTAGCATCAAATAAAAGAGAAAAAAGAAACAAAAATCCATATCACCACGATTACCTATTAAATGGATGAAAAACCCCTTAATTTTAATAAAAAAAAATGAATGTTAAGTGATTTACGTAACATACCCCAATTAAACATGATTTACATGATGCATTCTTCAATACCGAACTCTCATAGAAAAGTCTTTTTCCCTCATGGAAGAAAGTATTGATTCGAAAGTTTAAATCTATAGATGAGCATTTACTTTTCAAAAAAAGAAGCTACCAAATTCAAAGTAAATCTATTTCATTGTTTATTTGATGATCGTGATGCTTGCCGGACTCATTCATGAGACTGCATCAAAGTGTTTGAAAAAATCAATAAGTATCGACTTATGTTATATAAAGTGGTTGATAAGTTATATTATTAAATATATCATAAAACATGGTTTAATGTATTGATGTATCAGTTTTTTACGGGATATTGGATTTAAATAACTCTAACTTTCACCAATTGACCGATAACAATCCTAACTTTCAACTTATTTTCCTACATCACTCCCAAACTAACCCAGTTTGCTGACGTCTGCTACCACGTCACCAAACCAGTGCCACATTAGATGCCATGTCATCAAAAGCCAAATCAGACGCCATATCATAAAAAAAAGCCAAAATCAGATGTCATGTTAGTTGTCACGTCAGCAAAAAACTAACTGGGCTAGTGTACATTTAGTTTGGGAGTGACAGAGGAAAATAAGTTAAAAGTTGGGAGTGGTGTGGTACAAATTGAAAGTTAGGAGTGCTATCAGCTAACTGGTAAAAGTTAGGGGTTTTTAATTCAAATATCCCATTTTTAAATGATAGTGTCAGATTGTCCCAACTCATTTTTCATACATTTTTTTGGACCCCACTTTAACACTTAACAGTTTTTAGTTGGATGGATCTAAATTAACCCCAAAATTGATGTATAAGGACTAGATGACATGACGCCAATCCTTGGCAGTGACGTGAAACTAAGGTGCTGTTTGTTTTTGCAGACATAAATTGTCTGCAATCTGATTTCATCTGTTTTCATGTCTGCAACTGAAGATGTGGTCTGAAGGTCTTCAAGCTGAAAATATAAGACTGTTTGTTTTTATAAATTGATACCGTCTGTATAAACTACATGAACTTTGTTTTATTTTCCAAATCAAAACATCCTAAACCAATTAACATTATTACACTAACCTAATCTGATCTCAATCACTAACAATTTCACACATAACCACTAATGTAAACACAATAGCAGCCAAACACAATCTACCAACATATGCATCCAACAAAACATCACCAATTAGGGTTCCAAACATCAAAATCACCAACAACAGATCAACAAACTAACAAGATGAAGAGCGAACTTACAGCCCAAATGTCAGCAGGAACGAGGATAATGAAGGATAGAAAGAAAAATCAGGTGTAATCGACGGTGAAGAAGACGTAACGATGTATACCAGGTCCGGCGAAGTATCGTAACGTGAGCGGCACCATCCCCATGGTTAAAGGTAACAAGATCAGGTAGAATAACCACATGGTTGATGATTGTATGTGTTAATGGTGGATTAGAGTTTGTGACAGAGATATGGAGAAGAAGATGAAGATCGATTGGGTGAAGCATCCTCTCTCACGTAGGTGGCTTAATCGATTGGGAGAAGATGAAGATCGATTGTATGTGTTAAAGTTGGAAAAAAATGATGATGAACAGAGGGGTTTTTGAGTTCTGAATGTATAAGAGGGAGAAGGTATTTTGTGAAGATGTTTGAAGTAAGGGTTTCATAGCTTTTTTTTAAGCTGAAAAAAGTTATTTTCAGATCTGTTTAAAAGAAAAAAACAAACAGTCTTCAAGGGTAATGTCTGCGCGCCTGCAGACATAAGCTCCCTTGAAGATGTTTGAAGAAAAAACAAACACCCCCTAACTTTAAAAAGTTACATGTTTGAGATATGTGATTACCCTCTATCAAACATGAATCCCTTCGCATCTATAAGTTGTCGATGGGTGGCACGTGTATAGGGTTAGTAATGCAATTGGCCCTCAACGGTTGTCGAACGAAAGAGGAGACAAGTAGTCGTTGGGTGGTATGTGTACACGAATAGTGACGATATTGGCCTCGAAGGTTGTTGAACGTAAGGGAATGAGACAAATGTTGGTTGATCAATGACAATTTTGTGGTTGGCCCTGGCTACAAGTTGACCCTATTACTTATAGGTGTTCGCAGGTCCAATCCAAAGTTGACATGAACCTGTTTAGATTAAACTCAAACCTGTTAATTTCGTGTAAGTTACAAAGTCACACCCTTATCTTAAACCGGTTAACAAGTACTTTAAGGGGCTGTTTATTTAGCTCTTAATGAGGTTCTTAGTGGTTCAGACCCTTCCTTTTACTGGTTCAGCACTTAATGGTTCAGACTGTTTGTTTTGCGAGCAGATGTCTGAATGATTCAAACATTTGCCTCTGAATGGTTAAGCATTATACTGAGTCTGGATGGTTAAGACCTCTTATCTGAATTGATCAGACATTTGCCTCTGCTCTTAATGTTTCAGATCTCTTACTAGTTCAACACTTAATGGTTCAAACCTCTTACTGGTTCAGTACTTAGCCATCTAGAAGTTGCCAAACAGCCCTAACTGGACTTCAAAGAGGATCCAACTTTAACTGGTGTTACCAAATACCAATAACTAATATTGGGTGCAAATTTTAGGCCTATGATACAAACCCGATTCCTATACGGGTAGGTATTAGGATCAGATTTATTAATAGGTCAAAGCAGCTATTGAAAAGGGAAGCTGATGGGTAAATGGGAGCTGAAGGGCCAGTTACGGGAGCTGAAGGGCCAGCTATTACTACTATTATTGCTTATTTATATCTTTGTTCTAGTTTTTGGGGATTATGTTGATGATTATTATCTAATTGGGTATCTATACCTTTGTTCTTGGATATTAACCCATCTCGAATCGGGTCTTCTATCTTGTAGCATTTCAATTTACAACAAGAGTTAATTACTGTTTTCGTCCATGTGGTTTGTCAAAAATCACTATTTCAGTCCATTAGTTTAAAAATTGCGATTTCAGTCCCCGTGGTTTCACTTTCGTAACCATTTCAATCCCTGTGGTTTCACTTTCATAACCATTTCAATCCATTATTCTGTTAAGTACAGGGACTGAAATGGTTACCAGGTGGACTGAAATGGTTACGAAAGTGAAACCACAGGGACTGAAATCGCAATTTTTAAACTAATGGACTGAAATAGTGATTTTTGACAAACCACAAGGACGAAAACAGTAATTAACTTTTACAACAATAAAATCTATCAGTTAGTTTTGTTTGATTTTGGGTTCTATCAGCCTAACTGGGCCTTGGTAGGACATCTGTGTCCAGGCCCATTTGTGTACATCTACTCAAATGAGCATTATTACATGGTAAAACTATTTTCCAATAGCAATGGTTATACATTTATAATTACTTACATCTTGTACAGTGTAAGTTCTAGCCATCTAGGCTCCATCTATATTTGTATTCACTGACCTGTATGATATGTACACTAGATTTACAATAAAATTTGGTATAAAAATTTAATCAAAGAGCCTTCTGATCTAGTCTTTCGTTCCAATTCAAGCATCGAATCAAACTGCGAAACCAATCGCCCGTTTGGTCAAACTTGTTGACCGTCGGAAGCGGATGCTGGCTCATGCTTATACGCACCGAGTCGCCTCTCAAAAGCTGCTGCCTCCTCTTCCCATCAAATGACACCCACGCGTTACTTCGCGCATCCTCTGGTATCTGTCATTAATCACAAGCAACATTTTATATTCCAATCTTTTATAATGAAGTCAAACTGCATGAGAAAGAGTTGACTCGCCTTTAATTCAAGACGCGCAGAATCAGGAAGTATAACGGGTCTGAACGAGAGGGAATGTGGACAGATCGGCGTAAAAAGCATGCACGGAACATTTGGATGAACCTGCATTCATAAAATGCGCTTACATCATAAGCTTCCTGCAACTCTACTACAAGTTATATATATATATGTATATATATTTTAGCGTACCATTGAACCGCCTGCAGCTGTAGAGTAAGCTGTACTCCCTGTAGGTGTTGCTACTATGACTCCATCACCTTGTACCTATTGAATTAAATTTTCAAAAAAGTCAAACGGGTCAGAGACGCCATGCTGACGTGACAGCTGACATGACAGCATGATTCGATAACTAACCTTGGTAATAAGACGGTCCTGTTCATAGCACTCGATTTTGGAAAGATACGGGTTAGAGCCTCGATCAACCACAACCTCGTTCAACACATCGAAAACTTTTCCTGGCACGGCTTTCCCCTCTCTAAATATCTCGCAACGAAGACGCATTCTAAGAGTTATATACACACCTTCCAGTGTGTTGTTTCCGTGAATGACCCGTTTTAGATCCTGGCTATAGTCTTCAAACTGTACCACAAAAATCTATTAACGAACTGTTTTTATAATAAAAAACGGCCTTTTTTTAATCGCGGTAAGTTGAGCAAGATGCTTACGTGATGAGATGTTAGAAAACCGAGAGATCCAAGATTGAATGATACAACTGGAGGAACAGCATCTCTAAATAAGTTTGATGCATGCAGAATAACCCCGTCTCCACCCAAACACGCAATCAGATCAACCCTCTCATGAAGATCGCTATATAAAGGTGACGAAATAGCAAGTCAGGTTACTGGTTCGGTTCAAAACGGGCTATGTTATACACAAGTCAAGTCAGGCTGGGTTGACCTGAAAGGCAGGAACACTTTTTGTCCGAACTTATGTTTTTTTTTTTTTTTTTTTTTTTTTTTGCAAACAGATACAGAATACTAGAATGTAACTGGAAATGTATATCATATTCATGGTTTAGGAGGTTTTATGTATTAAAAGTGCACTTTTGGAAACTTTGGCCAGTTTTCTTTATAGCTAACTTTGAGTAAAATGACATTTTCGTCCTTGAGGTTTGGCTAGTTTTGCGACTTTCGTCCAAAGGTTTGTTTTTCCGCATCTGGATCCGAAAGGTTTGAAATCTTGCCATTTTCAACAGGCCCGTTAACTCCATCCATTTTTCTCGGTTAAGTCAGGAGTAGTTCTATCTTTTTTGTTAACTTAAGGGCAATTCGGTCTTTTTACTAAAGTGAAAAAGACCGAATTGCCCTTTAAGTTAATACCCCTTACTTAACGGAGAAAAATGGATGGAGTTAACGAGCCAGATGAAAATGGCAAAATTTCAAACCTTTTGGATCCAGATGCGGAAAAACAAACCTTTGGACGAAAGTCGCAAAACTAGCCAAACCTCAGGGACGAAAATGACATTCTACTCACTATCTTTTGTCGCATTTACCGGTAAGATAAAACATAACCCAAATCGACAGCTTCATAAGTAGGTGGGTCGAAACTACCAGCAGTAATTTATATGATGACATACCTAGTGTCTTGACTGTAGAAAGTCTGTACAAACCCGAACCCTGGTATTCTTGCGAAAACGTCGTGAACGTCGGGTTCCACAAGAACATTCATATTCTCTTGGTGATACAAGAAAGCGGCAACCTGTGTTTCATGCAGAAGCTACAGTCAGAAAATCCATTATGTAAACTATATATGTAGGTGTGTGTGTGTGTGGGGGGGGGGGATAGTGCACGGTCCTCCCAACCGCCGTTGTTTTATTTAAGTTAACAATGTAAATACCTCTTTAGCTTGTTCCATTAACTCTTCACCAAGTTTCTTTAACAGTAACACAGTTTTCGGTGACGATTTCCACATAAGCATCTGCTGTTGGGTACTAGGATGCGTGAAAGCCAACGAAGATTCCGTTACTTTTTCTCTAGTGCACGAAAACCCATCGGTTCTCACTAAAAACATCTCCGCTTTCTTTCGTGATTGGACTCTTACAACACCGGTTGTCGAAGCACACATATTTCCCTCAACCGGTTCTGCATCGTCATTACTTAACCCGTCTAGATTATCCGTTCGTGTGACACCCGTCGCGTGCCTGTCTGCATCATTGAATTCTGTCAAACTGGTACGAGATTGATCATGATAAGTCGGTAAACTGCCATTGCTTGCAGAACCATTTGTTGAATGACTTGAATCGGAATTGTTGATGCTAGAAACCGACCCGTTGTAGTTATGTTTCTTCCTCGATCTCATTTGGTTCTCTAATCGTTTGCGTTCGAAAGTGAAATATGTTGAAGGCGAACGCGTTTTATTTTGAAAAAACATGGACATTTCTTTTCTGGAGAAAACGTTGCAGGGTGGTAACTGGGATTCGATAGGATTCGCACTGAAATCAACCCGAATCCCGTCTTGATCATCGTCGTTATTCAACGTTTTCGTGTAAGCCCCGTTGGTGCTTTTATAATTGTTACTTGCAGTTAAAGATTCTTCATTATCCTTTTCCATTGCTTTTGAGTCTGATGAAACTTGTGACTTCTCTTCTGACGTTTGATCGCGATTTTTAACGTTACTCGGTGAGCTGACTCGAGACATATACTGTCTCCATCTAGAAACCATTGCAGACGTTCTCCAAACGCCTTCTTTACTATGAAGATAAATCGGTTTTCTCATTGAGTCAGTAACTAAAGTTGAAAAAGTCTCGACCTGCTCTGACGATGGTGCGGTCCCCACTTCAACCGGAAGCTTGATCAGCTCAATTTTACCAGACGAAAGTGCTTCTTGCAATGCGGTTTCGTAGAATACATCGTTAACACTTTCTGCTCGAAGATCAACGATCGTTTTAAACCCGTTTTCAAGCAACCAGTTCAAACTTTCCTCCGTCAGTTGACTACCTCTCCAGAACGCAACTTCGGAATCACTAGGTTCGATATCTTCTTTAGACGTAGATAAATAAACAGGATTCCAGTTAGCAAACAACGATTGAGGCGGATAATCGTCGCCACGGGGAAGACCCGAATCATAACAAACGCTTTTCAGCCGTTGAAGTTTCCTCCAAACGACGCGGCTTCTAGAATCGTCTGCTGTCAAAAAGATTTCAAGAGCAATGTGTAAACTTTCACAATACCGTTTCATTTCACGCCTGAAAACTGCGAGTGGTGGAAGCTTGTCTTCCATTACGTCTATATCCGAAACACTGAATGATTTCATGACGGATGATCTACCGGATAGCAGATCTTCACGTCCTTTGTTCAGCAGGCAGATCATGCAACCGAGAACGGTTACTATCTTATCTTCGAGTAATGGTTTGTCCTCTGAAGGGAAAGCGTAAGAAACACTGCATTCACCTGTAAGCGGGTTGCATAATGTGTCCATTAATGCATTGTGCAGGCTTTCGGCAGCTCTGAAGATTCTGCAGTATGCTTCAACTTCGGCTATATCTCCCGGAAGCGGGCCCACCCAAGGTAACTGTGTCAAATTGTGGGATTGGTATGTCTAGAAAATTACAAACAAACAAATTAGGTAGCAGAATGCAAGAGATAGAAATGGCAAAACAGCTCATGTTTGGGTCATGTGACAGGTCAAAACAGCTCATTTTGGGGCGGATTGAAACGGGTCGGGTTGAGTTGATGTGAAACCTATGTAGTCAAAGGCGTTAAAAACAGTGCAGCTGAGCCGCCTTGCGTCCATCAAGGCGCAAAAAAACTTTTAAGAAAACATGCCAAAATTTGGGAAAAAAATGTTTTAAACTAGCCTAAAACAAGCCTAAAAACAGTCTAAACTAATATAAAACAACCTAAACGAGCCTAAAACATGTCTAAAACAGCTAAAAAATACATGTTTACACTATGAGCCTTGCGTATCTCATGCGTGCACTTTTTAATTGCCTAACGCCTAGCAGTGGCGAAGCTTGACCCGAATGACCGGGGGGGGGGGGGGGGGGGGGGGGGGTCGAAAACGTATATACCCAAAATTTTCTATACGAAAACTACATATATAACACCACTGAGCGAAAAGTTCGGGGGGTCGGGCGCCCCTCCCCGCCCCTTCTTTACTTCGCCACTGACGCCTAGGCGACAAGCTCACCCTTTGCGTCTTGCATCTTTAAAAACATGAAACACTTTTTGTCCAAACACCATAAAGTTTTTATAAGTAACTACTTTTTGTCCAAACACCTTACAGTTTTTATATAAAACTAGTGTCTCAAATACGATTATATAAATCGTATCACTCCACTAATAATCTAACTATCATTCTAAAACAATTCATCTATAGGCTAGCAAATCATAGCTTATCGTGTTTAACAGGTCTCTGACGACGCGAATAACACAAGTATTAAACATGAATACAACTCTTTTTTTTTGGACGGCCAACAAACTCAATCCCGAGCACTCTCGGGGCACCCACTGGACAAACGGAGTACTCCGAGAGTAACCCGAGTCCACCACCAATTCCGGGGAAAACCCGGTAACCCACCCGCCCGTAGGCACGACGATGAAATTACCGGTAAAACCCGTTTGGCTCAAGGATCCAACCCAGGTTTCCCTGGGTCTCCTATCATTGCCCACCAATGCCTCACTCTGCAACAAGTGGGAGTCGGACCTGCATCTCTCAAGAGAAATGCAAGTCCTCCACCACTTGATCTAGAGATCATTGGCAATACAACTCTTTTAACTACTTTATATCTTATGTCTATAACACATCTTTATGTTTTATGTACCAAGAAAGAAAAAAAAAACAATGAATCCCAGGCGCCTCCTAATTTTATTTATTTAAAAAAAAGGAAAATATCAAGTAGTGTCCTTTTCACTAAGTAAACAGGTCTAATCGTGTCTTATACAAGTAACCTCCAGTATCCTTTTAAGCAATATTTAATAATCCACTTAACCTAGAGATAACCGACCCTTCGAATTTTGAAACAACAAATATAATATAATATAAATGTGTTAAACGGGTTAACCTGAATCCGACCCATTAACCTAAACAGGTTCGCAGGTTCAACCTGAAACTCACCCGAACCCGTTTCCACTAAACCTAAACCCTCAAATTAATTTCCTGTTAGGTTCGTGTCGTGTCAGAAATTCACACCCCTAACCTAAACCGACCCTTCCGTTTAACAACGGTTAATAAAATTCACAATAATCAGCAAACACCAGATCTAAACTATTCAACGACGGTTAATAAAAAATAACTAAAATTCACAAAACAACACACCTGAGAATCCAAACCAATGTTAACAGAAAAAGGATTAGAAACCTCAGCACCAGCAGCAGCAACCACACTAAGACGACGTCGTTCAGGTACCCGCCACTTGGTCATGACCCGTTGAAGCTCAAAGGGGTGGGGTTTGGGGGTGAATGTATGAACAATGGAAACGGTTCGGTTCATGTCGACGAAGAGGGAGTGGCATGAGCTTGAGGCCATGCCAGCAGCACCATAGAAATGTTGAGTGGATAATAACAAGAGATGAAAGGTGGTGGTGGTGTGTGTGATTCGTGATTTGTTGTTGTTGTTGTGCTGTGATTCTTTGACTTGATATTATTATTATTTTCAGTTATTTCGGGATGATGCTTCTGTTTTGATGGTGACAATTGGAGGAGGGTCCGCCAGACAAGTTTACAAGTTTTTATCTCCAACCAGCAATGTTTTTCCGCCAACCAATCGGACAACTCTACAACATCAAAACTCTACAACTTTATATTATTAAGAGTTAATAGCCAAAATATGGTCCCTGAGGTTTGCTTACTTTTGCCACTTTAGTCCAAAATTCAAAATTTTTAAATCTGGGTCCCTGAGGTTTGCATTTTGTTGCCATTTTAGTCCAAATTTCAAAAACTCCCTTTTTTGACTGTTGCAACCAGCCTATTTTGTCCTTTTGTGCAGGGGTATTTTGGTCATTTTTATGAGTTATTATAACAAACTCAGATCAAGAACCCAGAATACCCCTGCGCAAAAGGACAAAATAGGCTGGTTGCAACAATAAAAAAATGAGGTTTTTGAAATTTGGACTAAAATGGCAACAAAATGCAAATCTCAGGGACCCAGATTTAAAAATTTTGAATTTTGGACTAAAGTGGCAAAAGTGAGCAAACCTCAGGGACCATATTTTGGCTATTAACTCTATTATTAAATTGTAGGGTAAATTATTTGACTTCGTGTGTTTTAGTGGTTTTAACCATTTGAGTCTAAAATGAAAATGTTTAACGCCCTGAGTCCCTATAGTCAATTTTCTTAACCATTTGAGTCCAAATTTTTAACACTGTTAGATTTTTTTGGTTAGTTATTATTAAATGACCAAAATACCCTTATAATTAAAAATTAAAAAATAAATTATTGTTAGATTTTATCTCTCCCCTTCTTCTCTCCCTAAATAATCTGCACTGCACCCTTCATATCTCTAGACCATCTGCATCCCCCCACCACCACCGTCACCACCAATCCACCACAGCCACAACCACCTCCGTCACCAACCACCACCGTCACCACCACAGCCACAACTACCTCCGTCTACGGCGACATCCTTCAGACCGTTGTTATTTTTGCACATCTTTTTCAAATTGCTGTAATTGTGTTGTACATTTGCAATTGAGTGTTGAATGTGCTGGATTCAAGCACAGGAAGACAGGATATGTATACAAATTAAGTTTCTAGGGTTTTGATTTGTGTAATTGCGGTGTTAGAAAGGGAAACGATGGACGGACGAAGGATAACGGCGAGTCCACGTGTCTCCACTGGCCGGAGAGTGGTGGCAAAGAAGTGGCCGCGTGGCGGAGCTAATGCGTCTTTGAATAGTGTTAAGAATCTTCAGAGGAGAGAGACTTGTTCGAAGCGAGATCGGTCTTTTAGTATGTGTGATGCTTAAGAGAGATTCAGAAACATATGTTTGTTTGCAGGTTGTTGTTTATGCCTCTGCTTTTTTGTTTTGTTTGAAGTTAACTGATTGTTTAATTTGTTTATGGATAACTATACCTGAGTTAGTTGTGTATAAGGATTTGTTTATGTTTAGATTTATAGCATTGCTGGATAGAAATTAGGAAGCACTTTCTGATGCTTTCGCAGTTGATCGAAAGTTTAGGTTTGGCTTTTGTTTAGCTAGTATAGAATTGTATTGAAATACTGAGGTAACTTGTAGTAGAAGAGTTGCTATGTTGAGATGATTGTGTTAATAACTTAATGGGCCCTTAGTGATATCCTAAAGTAGAAATGATGTGGGTGGTGGGGCTGGTGGTGGAGAGTGGTGGTGATAGGATGTCTAGAGAGAGGAAGAAAGAGAGAGAAACTGTAATGTGTGAGAGAGAAAGAAAGAAAGATGGTACAGGATGTTTAGAGAGAGAAACAGATAAGGGGAGAGAGTGCGATATAAGAGAGAGAAAAAAATCCAATAATAATTTTTTATTTTTTTAATTATAAGGGTATTTTGATCATTTAATAATATTTAACCAAAAAAATCTAACAGTGTTAGAAATTTGGACTCAAATGGTTAAGAAAAGTGGCTATAGGGACTCAGGGCGTTAAACATTTTGATTTTGGACTCAAGTGGTTAAAACCACTAAAACACAGGGACTCAAAAAGTAATTTACCCTAAATTGTAATATTGGATTTTAATAATCCCAACTATTCGCCATTGGCAGTAAATAGTTTTAATTTAATAAAATAACTACCGACCATCCATCCTAACTATTAACATATTGACCTCTAATGGACCTTGAATAGTAGATCCCTAACACCGTTAGTCTCCAGTCATCGGAAAAAAACGTTTTTGGCCGGAAAACTCAACATTTTCTTCACAAACCTCTTTGTAATCTTATTACGGACCTTTGGAAAGTTTTTTCTACTAAAAACCCCAATTATTAAGGTAGCCGGAAAACTCAACATTTTCGTCTAAAACCTCTTTGTAGCCTTAGATCGGACCTTTAGGAAACTTTTTCTGGCCGAAAACGTTTTTCCGACGGCTGGAGACTAACGACGTTAGGATTCTGTCAGTCAGGGTCCATTGGAGGCCAATATGTTAATAGTTGGGACTTCAAATTGTTATTTTTTAAATTGGGATTGTTGGCGGCCAACAACGGATAGTTGGGATTATTAAAATCCAATATTCCTATTAAATATTCCTCTTATATGGACCGGTATACCCAACTCTATTTTGTGGGTTCACATAAACCCACGCGGTTTGAAAAAATTAGTAACCACCTTGAATTTTTGGAAAAAAAAATAGTAAGAATCTATAAAGACGAACCCACTGGAAAAATTCTTCGATCCATCACTGGTTATATGTCGCGCAAATGTCACGTAGGCGGTAATGGTATTCCTGTCACATTTGTTGTGTAATGGTTTAGCGAGGGATGAGAGGTGCGTAATGGTATTTATTGTTGTCTTATTGGATAAATAATTGAAGTTTGTTCATGGAGGGGAGAACCAGGCTCTAATAACAAAAGAGTTGTGTTGTGTTATGTTGGTGTGATGTTTTGTTCATGGAGGGGAGAACCAGGCTCTAATAACAAAAGAGTTGTGTTGTGTTATGTTGGTGTGATGTTGACGTGGTCGAGCCCGTGCTAAGTTCACATGACGATTATACATGGTCTTAGAGCAATATGTGTTTATGTGTTCTAACGTTTCGTTGGTTGTAATTTATTTTAAAGTAAAATGTTGTTTGTCTACCTGTGTTTTAGGGCAGTTTGCAACTTGCCTCTAATATTCAAAGTTTTTTTTACATGGTCCCCTCGTGTTTTCCATTTCTCACACTTTGCCCCCCTGTCGTGATATGAGAGTTAGTTGACCATTTGACTGAGGGTAAAATGGTAATCTCACCACCCCCTTCTTCCTTATAACCCCATTTATTCATTCCACAATCACCATCATCACCACCACCACCGTCATCACCACCACCTTGACCAATCAAGATTCCACCCAGAACAACTACTCTTCTTGTGACACCATTTTCCATTTGTGATATATCCATTCCATTAACACCTATCTTAAGCAAAGCAAACTCAATGCCTTATGCCCCATTTGAAACTCCCTTGATATATCTAAATGTTCACCCGAATGGTATAACTTCAATAATATAGTTAGTGGTGGTAGAACTTTAATAATATTAGGGTAATTAATTGATGGGCTAAATCATAGGGGTCATTTGAGAGGCTCACCATTTCATTTGTCGGAGAGAGACATGCGGAAGGGTGTCGACCACTATGAAATGGTGAACCGGAATGTTAGAGAGAGAGACAGAGACAGGACGACGACGGGAGGAAGGATCTCAGCCAGTGTAAGACCCTAACACGTACTAAACATATAGACGCAACGAAAAATACGAGCCTTAAAATTCTTTCTTTATAAGAATTCTAATAATTTAGATACAAGTTTTAAATGGCTCCTTTCAAAGATATACGCAATTCCTCCTTAAACAATGAATCAAAAACAACATACAATTATCAGCTACGTGACCATCCTTCCGTACAACTACAATCCATGCTCTTCAACTCGATCTTCACCCGCCTGCCCTTCATGATAATAAAGATGATCTGCGTAACCTGTATATACAACCAACCCGTTAGTAAGTGGTGACAATCAAAAGTAAAGTGATGCATATGTTAGAATGACATAACACATTCTAACTATGTAAGTTACTTCAGTCAATTATCATTCCTGTTCTCAATCATTTCAATCCAGTAGCGACTCTTCGAGAGACCGACGTTCTCATACTTGCATTTCCATTTCATACTCAATAATAATATGGTTAGCAATCCCGAAATCTTAACATTCTGAAACACAACATCTTCACTAAACACATTGTAACACCTCGAAATTTTGTGTCCATTAATGTGTTGACACGTGTCTTAGGTTTACACGTGGTATTAAATACTAAATAAAGGACTGAAGTTGACAAACCTTGAAAGTATGTAAATTCGAGGGTTAAAAATGTCAACGAGGGGTAAATATACTGTATAGTAACCCTAAATGATGCTCGTACCTTCAAACGAATAAATCATGGATCGTACGGAGCGAAACTCGGAAGAAAGTGAGAGATTTCAAACTTCAGGGGTTAAATGTGTCAACATGTTTAATTTATACCTCTGAGTGACAATTTGACGAACCCGAGACTTTGTAACAGTAATTTACGCTCACTAGACTATACGATATAAATTTCGCGAAGTTCCGATTTAAAACGAGAAAGTTATGATCAAATTCGTATGCGAGGGGTTAAAAGCGTCAACAATAAAAGTTAAGGCTTTTCGGATAGTAATTAAACTAACGGGGGACTTAACGACACGGGTAAAAGTCACGAGGCCCTTATTCGTAAATAATCGAGGGCCAAATCGCAAAGTTACCCCTTCGAAACCGAAAGGTCAGGCTAATCATGACAAAAGATTTGAAAATCTTGATTTACAGGCCTCAGGCGGGCCGCGTTAATGAAACAAGCAAGCTAACGCGGGCCGCGAGCCACCTGCAGATTCGTTTACTGACTTAAGGATTCAGGCGGCCCGCGTAAGCCTAGCCTGAATCCTAATGCGGGCCGCGTGGAAGTCCCAGATGCAGTAAACATGGGCAGATTCACTGTTTGAGCTTCTGAACGATCTTGTGTGCATTAATTGAAGCATGGGCGCCCTCTACATCTCTCCTAGCACTCAGGGACACCTGCTGATCATCCATAAGCAATTATAGGGTGAGTTGTAATGATCTTATGCCAAATTTTCACTATAAAAGGCAATGCATTGCACACATTTGAAACACACCTCAAACCTGCTTTCTTGATCACCTCTGGAGCTCTCAAGCATTCTTCTAACATCTCTAGTCGTGCACCAAGCTTCTGTAAGTATGCCCAACCCTTTGTGGCTTAGTTTTTGCATAGTTTAGCTTAAAAGTCAATCCGTCGTAATTAACGATTGACTTTACGATAAATCACAAATGGTCCAGTGGTTTGTCGAATCAAAGATAGTTATATGTTGGTAATCATGTGGGCTTTAAACCCCTAAAAGGGCACCCTCTGATTCCCACTCTAACTAGTCCGAATGTCGAGTCAAACGTGCTTAGAAAAAGTCAACAGAAATGCTATTTTGCGATTTCATGCATAACCAGTAATGTAGATGGTGTGTAACCTGTTTTAACACTCATAAAACATGATAACAAGTATATTAACTAGTCTAAGCTTGTTTGATCCGACCATTTGCTGTTTTGACCCGGTTCGGAACCGAAAGTCGCAAAACTTCAACTTTGGCTTTGACTTCAGTTCTGACCCGCTAAAGTATGAATTAGATATGCCTTAGGACTCTCTTAGGACCAGGTTACATGATGGTATAACCCTCTGTAACAGGTTCGTTGTTTGTCCGAGTCGTTTACACATTTCCGTTAAATGCTTAAAAGTTGACCGTAACGCCCTTTTTAATTTAAAACGAGAATTTCGGACATGTGAAAGGATCATAACCTTAGTTACTGATTTCTAAGCATGTCCCAAAAATTTCACGTCAATCCGAGGTCCAGAATAGGAGTTATGCTAAATAGCGCAAATTACGGAAACTTCAGTAATTAAATAGCGCAAATAGCATGACGCCTATCTAAACCCAGATTTCGACACCAAACCTTTTACACACTGATGTAGAATAATATTTGGGGATTTTAAAAGATTTTTAATTATTTTTAACCTGCTCATAACCTGTGGTTATGGCATCGGTTCGGTAAATACCGAATATACCCTTATCGGCCATAACTTGAGTTCTACAAGGTCTTTTGACCCGATTCCAGTTGCTACTGATTTAAAATAATAAATAAAGTATTTTGGACTTTATAAACTGTTCGGGAAACTCAGATTTCCTGTAGAACTCAGAAACCTCTTTTATAATCTTTAAAAAGACCGAAATACCCCTACAGGGCATAAAATGGATTTCAACTCGTTACGGGCATTATGGAAGGTATCCTATTGATACCACAACCTCTTTAAAGCATATTGACTTAGGAAACCAGTGTAGGACTCTTACGGTTACCCGTTGCGCCTTTTGCGCGCACGGTTCGGCTTATGTAACTAGTTTACATAAACTAGCCGATACGGGTCAAACCATATTGTTTTGACCCCAAAATCCAGAGTGTGGTT
This sequence comes from Helianthus annuus, assembly GCF_002127325.2. Lineage (NCBI taxonomy): Eukaryota > Viridiplantae > Streptophyta > Magnoliopsida > Asterales > Asteraceae > Helianthus > Helianthus annuus. The sequence continues at coordinate 9,580,990 of NC_035443.2, forward strand.
ATTATACCCATATAAAACAAGTCTTCAAACTTGTTGGGTCCAAATCACATTCCATTCCCGGTTTTCGCCTTTCACGCGATTAAACCGTAATTATCCTTTGAAACTGACCGGTCTAAGCTACGGCTAAATTAAAGACCCGTTAGGATTCTAATAGGTTATTTTAAACCTTCGTTCCAGAATAGGAGACCAGTAAAAGCTATTTGCAATTTATTCGATTAAGGATTTATACTTGCAAAGGTAAATACTTTTAACTTATTTTCCGTTATACGGGCTTGGGTTACGGTATATAGCATACCGCTTGATCGGGCATCAAATTCTCCACCGTTGAGTGGGTAATTGAATAAATTTGATTGGCTCGTTTAAACAGTCTTGTTACTTAAAGCCTTTGGGGGGTTAATGACCATGTCCCGGATATCCCTGGCAGCATTTTACGAAATGGCCATGACCTAAGCGCGGAGTGTAGGCGTACACTCGTCAATGCATAAATAGTTGATGTGGTGTGTCTATTAATCTTTAACCCGGACAAGATCCGGGCTACTGAACGCACAAGGAACATGTAATCCGTTTACAAGATTATAAATTTAAATAATTCTCCCAAGTTATAAAAGAGTTTGTGCCTTGTGCATTCAAATCAATTTTAATAAGCATTTTTACAAAAGTGTCGGTTGAATGTATTTACCAGTGTAAACTGACGTATTTTCCCAAAAAGACTAAATGCAGGTACTAAGCGTAATTGGCTGGATAATTCTCCTTAGCATCAATAAAGAGTCTCGCAAGCTTAAGATGCCTACGTCTGTTGAACAATACTTATATTTCTATTTGATCCCCTGTGGATTTTATTTCAACAATGGTGATACTTTGATATTACATTCAATGTTGAAATATATTTATCTTTATGCTTCCGCTGTGCATTCATATATTGTGTGGTTTGACTATATTGTTGCCAACTACGTCACGGTAATCCCCCACCGGGCCCACCGGTGAGACACGTGGAAATCGGGGTGTGACACACATCCCATTAGTATACATTTGTTGGACTACAACACGAGTATACCCTTTAATATATTTTCATGTACACACATACGAATTCATACTACATACACCTACCATATATCCAAATACCCATCATTGCACATAATCCTGTTCACTCAAACGCATACAAAATACCATACCTATTCATGCATACAACTATCCAACTAAAGACATACTTTTAAAACAAATTCCATCCTTACACGTATAGAAACACATTCGAGCTCGTTTGTTCATTCAATTTTAACCACATAATTATATACAACCCACACATACGAATCCACAATCCATATTCATTTCCCACACGTACTTGTCACAACCCCCGGCCCCACCCTAGGAGCGGGAGCCGTAAACCAGTCAAGTGGTACCGGTGTTAAATACGCAGCGGAAAAATTTCATCATCAGGATCGTAGTTAGATACTTTCAGAGTTTGTAAAACACCAAAACTTTTATATTTAAACAAATGGGCTAAAACCCATATTTCATTTATAATGTATTTATAGAGATAAACCCTTTTGCTGAAACATAAATTTCTTCTTTTTGTTTAGGTAACTTATAGCCACTTTATTTAAGCCTTTAGTGCTCCATAGCTGGCTTTTAATTGCTTCACATCAAGTTACCTGAAACGCGTTTTAAAAACATTTTATCAGCAAGAAATATTGGCGAGTTCATTCTATTTTATAAAAAGACACATTTTTATAATTTTACAGCATCAAGAGTTTTTACATTTGTTTATATCTACCAATTTCTCAAACAGTATTGCTACTGGGGCATAATTCCCCCGTGCTTGTGGTCATGCTACCATTGGCTAACTCTTTGTCCAATCAAGTAATGTATACAAAACCCCACATACCGATAGTAATTATAGAATACAAAATCTTGATCATTGTAAATACAACTGATAAACATTTAGGGTTTTGTAAAGCATTTGAAATAATGTCTCACAAACTGTGAGAAAAAGGAGAATGACTCACTTTGTAAGCTTAGGTTTTACTACAGGCTTCCTAGTGATATTTTCTGATTATTTTCTTGAGTTCCTATTAAAAATATACAATGCAAGTGTGTTAGTATAATAACCCAATTCAACTTTATCAATACGTCACGAGACAGAACCCCAACTTAGTTTACAAAGCATAGCCTTTATCAGGCAGCGGTTTGGCATCAGTTGCTGGGCTCAAGATCAATTGGACAGAGTTTCGAATCAATGATCAGGGGTTAAAATACTTACAACGGGGCAGAGCTTCGTGATTTTAGGGGTATTATTTCGAGCTATAAAGCTTTGAGAGAGAAAAGAATTGAACGAATTGTAACTGTGGCTGATCGACTCTATTTATAGCTGATTTCTGGTCCCGTCGTGCCCCGCGAAGCACAAGGGCTTCGCCCGTCGCGGGCCGCTACCCCCTCTAGCTAGGGTTAGGCTTGACCATTCATCGGAGTAGACTTGCCACACATGTGACATGTGGCCTAAGGAGTAACCGACAAGTTATGGGTCCGTCGCGCCCCACGAAGGATTCTCCTTAAGTCTGTCGCGGGCCGCGACACGCTTAAAAATCTTATTTTATTATTTTTCAATTAAATTAACTATACGCGGGTTCGGTTTTTCGATTACGGATTGTTTTGGCCATTTTTGAGGGTTGTTATAGTACTCGTCTACCATTTCCATCCTCACTCGCGCCTTGATGCGTGTTTTCATTTAGTATCTAATTCCATTAAGTTTATACTTTTTCATGGACATGAGTTATACAAGTCTAGTGGGGTACAAGGAGCCTTACGGACACCTTACGGAGTACTGAGACGGAACTAGGATTAACCGGACATGTGAACAAAGAAACCGGAAACCAGGATCCGAGATCAAGTGGCTCGTGATTAATCATTCGGGTTTCTTCGTTCTGTTATTTTCAGAGATTCAAACCATGTTTTGCTTTTGTTAATTGATCTTTGTTCTTTTACACATGATGATTCTTGGCTAAATACTTTTAAACTACCTAGGTAAGATGATTGCATGATAAAGATTGGATTTTTATTGGTTTTTGATTAATGTTTATGGATAGTTTTTTTTTCAAGACAAAATATTTTTTTTTCCTTCAGTAGTATAATATTTGAAATTACATCGAGATAGAAGGTAAACGGACAACAAGCTGCGTCGCTACCCCTTTTTAAATAGCAAAACTAAGTCATTTAATAACTACATCCATAGATCTCGGGGTCATAACATTACTATGCATGACCCTTTGAACTCGGTTAGTAAAGTAAAGAACTTGGTAACGTTGATTTGATGTGCACGAGTACTTTAATTTGCTTAAATTCATGTTTATTATCTTCACATGCATCTTGTTGAATGTCTTTCATATGATAGGTTCGTGTTAGCTCGTAATCACTTGTGGTTTGATTTTTATGGTTAATTGGCCAATACACCATATGAGGTAAATTCGTGAATCAAGTTGGTCTAGGTGTTTAACTAATCTTAAAATTCGTGAGGTAAGAGATTATCAGTTTGTCTAGGTTGTTAGATCGCTAAAGTTAGGATCTTTGTGAAAAAGACCAAATTAGTTTACCTTGCAATCCTTGCTAATCAAGTCAAACCAATTTACCATAGTTACCTTAGACTTTTATACCGTGAGGGCAATTGTCATATGAAGGTACTTTATTAACATAATTGGAAAGCCGTGAGGAATTCCATAATAACCGGTAGTATAACAGCTTGTTGGGTCTCCATAGGTGTCTTCTCGAGAAGAGTCGAGGTTCGTGTTCGGTTATCTGGTGAGTTTACTATTCCAAGATCCCGGTTCCATAACATAGTCAAACCAATAGAAAGCCAACCCGAGTCGTGTAGTTCCAGCCTAGGTAGTCGTTTCACCATTATCTGAGTAAAATCCAAAACATAATTTGCGTCTTAGTTCGTTCGTTTTAGTTAGTATTTAATTTAGTTGCAATTTTAGGATTTTAGAAACCCGTTCCCCCTCGTGCCGGTCAATAGGTCTAGTGAGTCTAGTTTACGTAATCAAAAGAGTCTCGTGGGTTCGATTTCTGGACTTACTTAGCTTTACTAGAGTCGATCGGTTCACTTGCCGGTTAGTAGTTTAGTCGAGTTTTAGAGAGTCTAGAGTATAACTTAGTGTCTAGATTAGGTTAATTTAATTATCAATTAATAGACTACTTTTAGCACATCAGAATCCAAACGGGTCCAAAGGTCTTCATCAGTTTTGGGAGCGGGTAGAGTGTCTTTGTCGGTGGAGGCCCAAGGTGTAGAGGTTTGTTTACGGGGGAGGAGATGATCATAGACTTGAAAGGATTTGCAGTGGAGTTTGAATAATTCCGACCCGGTAGCAAAGTGGTTGGTCGCCATCTCTAGGGTTACAAGAATGAATGTCTTGATATTGTTTACGGTGGTGGCAGCGTGAAGTTTAGAGTCCATTGTGATTAGAGAGAAAGGAGAGATCGAAAAAAAAAGATGAGAGGGGGGAGGGTGACTAGCGGCGGCTAGGTTATGACCTACGCTCGTGATACCTTGAAAGTGATAATAGGCTCGATGCCCTCTTCATGAAGTATCCCATGATTAGATTGATCCTGTCCCCTTAGGACTCAATTGCTTAGCACCTAACTGCTAATTGGTTAGCCTTAATATCTCCTTTGAGCATGTTTTCGGCTTCTTTGGTTGGGCGTGCCTTTATGGGCTTACGACATGGTTTTATCATCTAGATATGGCCTATGGGTTATGTCTTCAACAACTTTTGTGTGACTAAATTCAATATAATTATAAACAATCTTTTCACAAAAGAAAATACTACAATATCATTCCATACGAAAAAGGGCAATTACAAAGCAATGACAGGTAGTCGGGCAACAATCTTTTTGTTTATAATATATACATGTTTCTTGTTGAATCGCGCGACAAAATTTTCACCAGTTTATATAATTTCCAAACACATTGATTAGAAAAAAAATTATAATGGAGAAGGTGGTTAACTCCTTGACTTGTCTCCTCCGCTAATGTTTGATATTTTAACTTTTAACTACTTCATTTGAAATTTCTAAAGAAGGTTCTTATGGAAACATTCAATTCAACCAAAATTTACCCTCAAGTCTCCGTAAAAAAAGCTTTCGTTACTAATTTATTAACATGAAATTTTTTGAATTGGTCCTCATTTCCAGAAGATGGCCTCAATTTTTTAAACACAATACTTTTTACAAGCTAATTTTAGTATAAATTTACTTTGGTAAGTATCAAAAGGTGTTTAGAATTTTCATATTATTGTGTTATTGGTATCTTTGATTTTGATTAAGAAACTTTTTTCATTTTTTTAATGAATAAGTAAAATTTTAATATTAATAAAACGTTATAATTAGATTTTTTTTGAACGATTTCATTTTTTAACGAACAAGTAAAATTCTAATATTAATAAAACGCTTTAATTAGATATTTTTTGAACGACAAAATAAATTTATACTATTTGTTCACCGCAAGACTTGAACATCACTCGTGAGATGCAAACATGCAACATTTCACACATTGGTACAATCGTGCTATATGCATAGCTACATTAATTAGATAATTAATGAAAAAACCATACAACGAAATGTTAAAAGATGTATGATTATAAAACTCGAATGTTAAAAGCCCTTTGAAGGGGTGGGTGGGTCATCCCTTTCACAAATGGATGAAGTCAATTATAATTATTATAAACATATAATAATATAACAAATCAATAGATACGGCATTAAGTTAGTACAAAGTATTAAACTTTAGGCAATGAATGTGAATACAATATCACACCTAAACAAATGACTTTTATGGAGTAGCCTAAATTGAAATTTATTTGTTGGTTAATAATATATTAATAAATCAATATAATCTTGACTAAAAAAATATTGTTTAATTTGATATGTAATATAATAAATTTGCTTGGTTATTTCTCGGATATATAAAATGTCTTTCAATTTAAAGTTTTAAACAAAATAAAAAGAAAATGATACTATAATGAAAAATACATAAAAATGTATATGTTATGTATAACCTTTTTTAAAATGGATAACCAGGTACACCCTTTGAACCTACTCCAAAATCTACATCAATGTGACAATATCTGTCAAGAGACCAAAAAGCCCAATGGTACATGTTATATAGCATTCGATATTCGCTTTTTAGACCATGCGTAGTCGTTGGGGTGAATAATGCCCCACCCTAGGGCGTTTTCCGCCATGTGGTAGCCCATTCAGCAATGGAGCATTATTGAGCGTTTTTACAAAAGGGGTGTAGTGGGGCATTATGTTTGTAATAAAAAAAAACATTTAAAAAAATTATTGGACAAAAAATGGAAGCTCACATGTGATTGGCCAAGAAACTCCCCCATTTGGCGTGATTTATAAAACGCCATAACTAAAAAAAAGCCAAACACGCCCATACGTAGTGGGGATGTGGGCGACATGGGCGTGACTGAGCCCCAAAAACGCCCAGAAGGGCAACCACTACGGGTGGTCTTATGTGTTATATGTGTATCCAAAACTCGAGTGACACCCGCCAAACAACTGGGTCTACCAATTTCTTCTAAGTTTTTGTACTTTTATATATTATAATTGGAAAGATTTTGTCAAAGTATTAATTAGTTATGTGGAAGTTGAGTTTTGGAAATCTATATATAAAGCATACAAGTCACTACTAGTTCCCAAACATATCCTCCTTCCATTGCATTGCAGTTGAATACAATGGCTCCCTCCATATCTTCACTTGCTCCCATCTATACCATGCTAATTGTTCTTGTCTTCTTGTCTTCCATGGCTAAATCAGACTTCAATATGTCACCAACCCCCTCTCCTCTCTTTGGTAAATCATCCTTTTTTTTTTGGTATATTTGATTCAACTTACATGTTATACACATACTAATTGATATATGTGTGACATATATATGTCCATGTGGGTGAACAGGTAATATTTGTGATGAAGTTAACTGTGGAAGAGGAAACTGCTCAGCTGATATTTCCAAACCATTTGGTTTTACCTGCAAGTGTGATCCTGGATGGCGCAGAACTCGGGCAGACATTGATGATGATAATGATAATGATAACGATCATGATGACGATGATGATGATCATGAATTCCTTCCATGTGTCATCCCCAACTGTAAGATTGATCATGAAGTGTTCAATGCAATTAACTAGCCATTTTGACCTTAATACTGACCTTAATCTGTTGTTTTCTTAGGTACCCTCGACTACTCGTGCATGCCAGCTCCTCCCCCGAGCCCTCCGAAGCCAAATAACATTTCCCTCTTTGATCGTAATCCGTTTACTCGTTAACTTTCTTAAATTTCAGCACAAATACAACTCTTTTCTTGACCTTGTAGTACTTTTCAAGGTTTTTTGTGCTGGCTAAATTCAAGCAACTGGTTTAGCTTATGTGCCGTTTTCTAATTGGTTGCTTTTGGATATGTTTATTTTTTAGTGGGCTAAACGTCATTGTCTATTTTGGCAAAAAAAAAAAAAAAAAAAAAAAAAAACATAGTGGGTCAAAATGTGTATTTTTGTGATTTTCCCTTTTATTAACATTAGTACATGTTTATGGCTTGTTTCAGCTTGTTATTGGACATACTGTGGAGAAGGTACATGTAACAAGAATAATACATATAAGCATACATGTGACTGCAAGCCTGGATACACTAATCTCATGAACATCTCCCACTTTCCATGCTTCAGCAGTTGTACGATCAAAACCCTCGATTCTTGACCATTATATATAATTCCAAACATATTAGATCTTTAAATAAAAGTTTGAATATTGAAACAGGTGCTATTGGAAGCGATTGCAGCAGGCTTGGAGTACGGTTGTTAGACGCGTCATCCCCAAATGGTTCTCCATCTGGTGATAGCAGTGAAGGTGAGACAATATTGCTTGTTGATTCTTCAACCTTAAGAAAATTTCATGTGAACTGTAAACTGTATATTATAGAAAAGTCAATCCATTTTTGTTGACTTTGACTTTTGGTCTTGCAGGCATCAGATTTCTTGCTGGAGGCTTTCATTGGATTGGAATGATAGTGATGTCTATAGCCATGGCTCTGTGGAACTAGGAAAACATATTTGGATTGTTGATTGTTTTGTTACAGAGGTCTTGTTGATGTTTCTGGTTTATAATATATACAATCTATCTGTTATTTATTATTGTTTGTTTATGATTATATAAATAAAATATTTTCCACGTAGAAACTTGGTAAATGTTTCGTTATTTTGACCATGAATCTGTTACCGGCAAAGTCTCAGGACACCGTCAATACCCTACTAACCAACGCGATCTAATAATTTATAGCTTGTACTGGACAAGTGGTCTTCAAGTGGTTATGGTAGGAAACCATCTAAAGCAAGATTTGAACCTCCCCCTTTAAGATTTTTTAGTAAATGCTTCTTTAAGATCCATATATGATCTCCCTTGCCTCGACAGGAAGAATACATACACACACATATTTATATTTATTGTATATAGAGGTATGTAGGAAGTTGATTTTCCGTGTGAAACATATGAATTGGGGAAGAATTACGCAAAATATGTGTAATATCACTCATGGTTATGCATATAAAAAGCATAAAGGCTCTTAACATGCGACCGTACGCAACCACCAATATAACGTGTGTAATTAGGGTTAACCCAACCCATGTGTAATTATGCAAGTAACATGCGTAATTAGGCAAAAACCAAACTCAAGTGTAATTATGAAAATAATGTGCATAATTATGTATTATAACGTGTGTAATTATACAATAACGTGCGTACTTATGCAAAGTTAATTACTATTGTGCCACCGCGTTCAATTGAAGGACTAGATTAGATCAAATGTGCAGTACGTTGAGATGCGCATGTACGCATCACACGATAAGGTGGTCTTGTACATTAACCGGTCTCTATAACAATATATACATAATTAGGCAACTTTTATATATACTATACAACAAACTTTTTCAAAAAGGGATTGTTTTCCTTTAGGTACGCATAGGATAAGTGACGACGAAGAGTTTTCCCGCCCGGTGATACCTATGAATGTAAATGTGCCGATCCAGTCGCGAACTACTTGATTATAACATGTTAAAATATTGAATTGATCGAGCTTCAACGAGCTCGAACTCGATATCAAGCCTAGACTGGAGCTCGGTTTAATAAAGAAATCAGTCTCGGGGTTTATGTACCGAGTTTGACAAGGCTCACAAGCCTATTATTCATATTTATACAATATTATTTATGTAATATAACAAACATATATAATAACAAGTAATCAAGTATTAGTACTCACTCGGATGATTTTCTGTACGAAAATCAAGCGGGGAGGAAGTAAGGTGATAAAGGAGTAGAATACTATTTTCTCTATTTGTTTCTTCAATTGTTTGAATCTTATATTTACGAAAATGTCACCGCCTAATTTTTAGCCATACACTTCATACACAATTTTTGTCTTGTACATGATCTCCTCTCAAGGATTATTATATATATTTATGGTCAAAATAACTAAATAATACATATTTTGTTGTATAAAAGTATACTCATAAATAAATATAAAAATAAGGGAAAAGATCAAATAGGAAGTTAATTTTCGCTAGGAAGGATAGGAAGCCATAGGATTATGACATGTGGCAAATTTTAAAATAAAGAGAAAGGGTATTTTAGTCAATCTCATCATTTCTTCTTCCTTCTTCTCCCCAGTTACTTCAAAACCCACCATTTTCAAAACCCACCATCTCCATCCTTTCTTCACTTACTATTTCAATAATCACTACATTATAGTGTGATTTTCGTCATCAATCAATGATTCAACCACCCGATCAACGTGTTCTTCAGCTTTTTTCGAAGAAAACCCAGTTTAATTTCATTCAAAATCTCGTTTTTTTCTGATGATTTTGAAGATAATCACTTGATTTGTTCGATTCAATCGCTGATAAGTGTTTCTATCATTCAAATTTCGTCAATTGATGAAGAACCCGACTTCGATCCATGTAAGAAATTCTTTAATTTCATTTTCACGGTCTGGGTTTTTATTTAGTCATTGTGTTTTACGATCTTAGCGGGGGTCCGGGGGCGGCAGCCCCTGGCGGGGTCCAAGGGGCAGAGCCCCTGGCTGGGGTTGGGGTTGAGCTGCCAGGTCAGCTCGGAAATTTTTTTTTTCGATTAAATTGCTGTACTAAAAACGCATCAGAAAAATTAATTTTCTAGAAATTGGCTCATTTCGAAGACAGTAATTCGTAGACAATTCAGACAGTTCACAGACAATTCAAAAACAGTTCACAAACAGTTTTATGTGCCCATTGCGTTTTAGAAATAAGAGAGTTTTATGTGTTTTCTGGCTATTGCGTTTTAGAAAAAACACATTTTTAAGTATCTTTAGTTATTGCGTTTTAGGTAAAACACATTTTTGAAGTGTTTTTAGTCATTGCGTTTTAGGTAAAACACATTTTTAGGTGTTTTCAGTCCATTGCGTTTTACAGAGAACACTTTCTTTTGTTTTTTTAGGTCATTGCGTTTTAGAAATGAGACATTTTTAAGTGTTTTCTGGCATTGCGTTTTACAAATAAAACATTTGTTTGTGTTTTCTGGCCATTGCGTTTTAGAAATAAGACATTTCGTTGTGTTTTTTGTGCATTGCGTTTTAGGTAAAACACTTTTTTATGTGTTTTCAGTCCATTGCGTTTTAGAAATAAGACATTTCTTTGTGTTTTCTGGCCATTGCATTTTACAAATAAGTCATTTCTTTGTGTTTTTTGGTGCATTGCGTTTTAGAAAAATGTCATTTTTTAGGTTTTTTCTTTTTTCATTGCGTTTTACGTAATTGGTGGTTTTTCTATTGCGTTTTACAGAACTGGGTTTAAAAATTTTTTTTTTAAATATAGCAATAGTATACTCGTTTTAAAGATAAAAAAACGTTTGTTTTTTTGGTGCAATTTTTATAGAAAAAATAATGTTGTATGAAAGAGTTATTAACGTTTAAAAAAATGGGGGGGAATTGGAGGAGAGAGAAACTATTGGCTTGGATTGACTAGAATGCCCTTGAACAAACTCACGCGTCTCTTTTATTACTTTCAATTTCCCTGATTTAATCTTAGCCCTTGATTAACTTAATGGATGGTCAAGATCACTTCCTAGTCTTCCTAGCCAAATAAACTTCCTATTGTATCTCCACCCATAAAAGTAAATACATATATATATAAATAAAATAATAAAACAACTATATAAAAGTAAATACATATGTATATAAATAAAATAATAAAACAACTAATAAACAATAAATGAGTAAAGGTAGAGCTAGAATTTTACATGCAGAGCTCGTAAACAAATCGAACTCGAACTCTATTATATGAGTCAATTGCATAAACGAACTTTGTGGTTTGATCATATTGCATGTTTGGCTTTCTGAATGAAAACTTGCAAATTTAATCTAGTTTGTGAATGGGGCACGTTTAACCACCAACGTTAATGCCGATCAGTTTTCTAACAAAAAAATGACTTCATGTGCTATTCACACAAGGGTAATCCAGTCTTTGTAAATCGCAAACCCTTATAGGATACTCATTTCTCTGATCGTTATCCGAATACATCAATCCTGTCACTCCACATCCTTTATAGTTTGGTTCGTCAGAAATATTGATGCTGCACCTCAATTACACGGTTTCTAATATAGTATAAGATAATTATATAACAAATCAATATATACGGCATTAATTTAGTCACAAAGTATTGAACTTTAGGGAATGAATTAGTCTAGGGAATAAGTCAAATGAGAATACAATATGACACGTAAACATATGACTTTTATGGATTATGCGTATACCAATTTTTATTTGTTGGTTGATAAAATATAAATCAATATTATCTTGATTGCAAAATCTAATGTTTAACTTGATATGTAACATACTAAATTTGCTTGGCTATTTCTTAAATATTTACAGTGTTAATATATTTTCTTGGCATATTTACATTGTCTTTCAATTAAAATAAAATAAGAAGAACATTATAAACTGGAATCAAAGTTACACATGGATATGTCTTATACAGTATTCATATTTTTCCTCTATGTGTATATATATATAGAGAGAGGCTGGTTAATGTACAATGTGTTATCGTGCGGTGCGTAGACTATCACAGCCGCACATAAGTTCCGAATTACTTGAGTTCCGAATTACCCAAAGTATTCAAGTATTCCTGATTTCATAATATAGTTTCGAATTCCGCACGCTATATACATAATCACGCATGTTATTGCATAATTTCACATAAGTTCCTAATTACTTGAGTTCCGAAATACTCAAGTTCCGCATATTGTATTCCGGATTTCACCATATAGTTCCGAAATCCGCATGCTATATACATAATCACGCACGTTATTGCATAATTTCACATAAGTTCCGATTCACTTTAGTTCCGACCTACCCAAGTTCCGGAGTATTCAAGTGTTTCGGATTTACGCACGTTATATACACAATCACGCACATTACGCGGCGCAATCTTCTATTCGCGTACGCATCGCACGATAATCTCTATTGTATTTACACTCTCTCTCTCTCTATATATATATGTATTATATAGTAGTCACATAATTCGCTCAAAAAGATGCGAATTTCGTTTTGGTACGTTTCGTACCATACGGAATTCGTATGCGTATAATTCGATGTCAATTCGCGTATCTTATTCTTCAATTCAGCGCATCAGGTTCATCAATTCAGCGAATTTCCTTTCTCAATTCAGCGAATTTCAAAGATGTGAAATTAAAGTTTTATGCACAAGAATGGTGACGAAGATGAAAAAATTAAACCTTACCTGTGATGTGATGATGAACCCTAGTGAAAATGGAGGAGAGGATGGAGATGGAGGCTGTACATAATATGACGACTGCGTTTCTTCAATCTATTTTAACCTAAACCTCTTTTATTTACATATTTCATCCTTTATGTTTGTGTTATTATAATTTTTAACTTAAAGCTTTTTTTATTAAGTTACATATTTCATCCTTAGACCTCAATACTTTTAATTTTTATCAACTTTAACTTAAAACGTTTTTTAATTGTTTACTTTTTTTTTCTTATTTCATTAAGAAATGTGTATACCGAACTAGACGGAATGGTACACCGAACCGAATCGTACCGGGTCGTACCGAAATGAACCTACCCCCTCCGAACCGAATTCATCCCAACTAGCGAATCACGAACCCGAACCGCGTACCCGAACCGGAGCGAACCGCGAATTAGGTGACTATGAATATATACAAAATTATAAACTGTAATCAGAATTACAAATGGATGTACACCATATGTGTATGTATGTACACCAGACTCCACTAAACTCCTCTTAAGTTTTTACAGTTTTTCCTATTATTAAGTTAAAGTATTAATTAGTTATGTGGTGGTTGAGTTTTGGAAATCTATATATAAAGCATACAAAGTCACAATTAGTCCAGACAAATCCTCCTTCAATTGCAGTTGAATATATACAATGGCTCTCTCCATATCTTCACTTGCTCCCATCTTCACCATGCTAATTGTTCTTGTGTTCCTGTCTTCCATGGCTAAATCAGACGTTCATGCGACATTCACCATCTCTCCTTTCTCTGGTAATCAATCAACCCTTTTGTAGTACATATATCAGATTTAACCATACTAATAATTATTATATATGTGTGACATATATATGTGTCCATGTGATTGAACAGATAATATTTGTGATGAAGTCAACTGTGGAAGAGGAAACTGCTCAGCTGATGTTACTAAACCATTTGGTTTTGCCTGCAAGTGTGATCCTGGATGGCGCCAAACTCGATCAGACAAAGATGACGATGATCATGATGGTGATGATGATTTTCATGAATTCCTACCATGTGTCATCCCTAACTGTAAGATTGATCATATGAAGAAGTGTTAACTACAATTAACTAGCCATTTTGACTTTAGAAGTGACCCTAATCGATCTGCGGTTTTCTTAGGTACACTTGACTACTCGTGCATGCCAGCTCCTCCGCCGAGCCCTCCTATCCCTAATAATATCTCTCTCTTTGATCGTAATTTGTTTACTCATTACTTTTCTTGAATTTCAGCACATAGTCCGATTTTTAGGGTGTTTTTATTAATTTTTATACATATTTATGGCTTGTTTCAGCTTGTTACTGGACATACTGTGGAGAAGGTACATGCAACAAGAATAATACATATAAGCATACCTGTGACTGCAAGCCTGGATACACCAATCTCATGAACATCTCCCACTTTCCATGCTTCAGCAGTTGTACGATTAAAACCGTCGATTCTTGACCATTACATATAAATATACATCCTAACAAATTTGATTTTTGAATAAAAGTTTGAATATTGAAACAGGTGCTATTGGAAGCGATTGCAGCAGGCTTGGAGTACGATTGTTAGACGCGTCATCCCCTAATGGTTCTCCATCTGGTGATAGCAATCAAGGTGAGACAGCAGGCTCATGAACCAGTCAATGTTTGACTGATTCTTCAACCTTAAAAAGATTTTATATGAACTGTAAACTATATGTTATATAAAGTCAAATCAATATTTGTTGACTTTGACTTTTGGTTTTGCAGGTATCAGATTTTTTCCTGGCGGCTTTCATTGGGTTGGAATGATAGTGATGTCTATAGCCATGGCTCTGTGGAACTAGGAAACATATTTGGATTGTAAATTGTTTTGTTTAAGAGGCCTTAATGATGTTTTTGGTTTGTATATTTACATGTATCTATCTATCTATTATTGTTTGTATATAAAAAATAAAATCTTTTCCATGTAGAAATATTGGTAATGTTTCTTCTTTTTTTTCCTTTTTAACCATGAATCTTACCGATAAACTCACACTACTAACCAACGCGATCAAGTAAATTACAGCTTGCGTTTGGCAGGTGGCCTTCAAGTGGTTATGGTAGGAAACCAGTTGAAGCAAGTTTAGAACATGAGACCTATCCTAAACAGGAATTAACAACTTACCACTCTACACCACCTCGTTGAAATTTTTTTAGTAAATTTTCTGTAAGATCAATATGTGATCTTATCTACCCCGTCTCCACGGGAAGAATACATATATATATCGTGTATAGAGGTTGGTTTAGGAAGTTGATTTTCCGTGTGAAGCATACAAAGTGGGGGAACAATTACGCTATATATGTGTGATATCACTTATGGTTATGCATATAAAAAACGCAACTATTGCAACATTATATACTCATAATTAGGCAATTTTTACATATTATACAACGAGCTTCTAAAAAAAGAGAATTCAGCCTCTTGCAAGCTACTCGAGTATAACATGTTGTAATATCGAACTGATTCAAGCTTAAACAAGTTCAAACTCGAGATTGAGCTTAAATTGAAACTCGGTTTAATAAAGAAGCCATGCCAGAGTTTGAAAAGGCTCGCGAGCCTATTATTAATATAAATACAATAATTTTTATTTAATAAAACACACATATATATTACAATAAAAACAAGTATTACTATATATCTATGATAAAAAGAACTTAATAATATATATTGTGTTATATAAAAAAATTAATTATAAATCAACATAAAAGTACATGTGCATATAATAAACTAGGTTATAACCGCGTGTATTACACGAGTTGAATAAATGAATTTTATATACTAAATAATAAAACTATATATCTTTAAAAATCTCCTTTATTGCATGGTTTGAATAAATGTAATTTTATATATTAAATAACAAAAACTTATATCTATAAAAACCATATGTATTGTATGGGTTGAATAAATTTAATTTTATATACCAAATAAAAAAAAAGTTGTATCTTTAAAACCATATGTATTACATTGGTTGAATAAATGTAACATTGTTTAATTACCAAATAATAAAAAAAGTTATATCTTAAAAAACCCTCATGTATTACACGGGTTAAATAAATATTATTTTATATACCAAATAATAAGAATATTATATTTAAAAAAACTAATGGATATACTCGGTACGCCATAGATATGGTGATTACGAAGATGATTAATGAAAAGAAGATACAGTGGTCAAACATGTTATTCAATAAGCAAATAAGCAGTTATTTGAGTGATAAAATATAAAATATATTTAAAAAAACCAATAATAAATCTAATTTTATATATAAAGTAATATTGAAAGTTATATACAATTTGTTTATGTAATAAAATAAATATAATATTTTTATAATAATAGAAATAAAAATAAATAATATATTAAAGTTTGGTTTTGGTGATAAATAATTTGGCTATTTAAAAATCTCTTAAATTAACAATTTAAATTTAAGGATAATATTTTATTAGAAAAATAGAAGTATTTTATTCGACATTTAAAATAGAATAAGATTTAATATTAATTTTTTTATTTAGTTAATATACGATAGCAAAAAAAATATATAATTGAATAGTTGGGGTAAAAGGAAACTAAAAATTGTAGCTGTTATATAACATGTTAGGTAATATAAACAATGAAGATAATATGATATAGAAGATGAAATAAATAATATTATAGAGAGAAATATACATTAAATTAAAACTAAATAATAATTATTTATAGTTAAGTAGGAGTGATTAAACTAAATAATATTTAGTAGAAGAGTTATCTATAATTATTATTAGAATACATTAAATTAAATAATAACTATCCATAAGAGATTAAACTAAATAATATTTATTAGGAGAATTATTTATAATTAATTAGAAGAGATTAAAATAAATAATAATTATCCATAAGATATAGCCTAATACGATGACAAGTGTCCTTAAAATGATTTCTTTTATTATATAGTATAGATAAAACAATAAAAACAAATAATAAACACCAAATGAGTAAGCTAGAGCTAGAACTTTAGACGTAGGGCTCATAAACAAAACAAACCAAACTCGTACTCTATTACATGAGTTGTTTGCATAATGGCTCTTGTGGTTTGATCATAGTGGAATGAAAATTTGCAAACTTATTTTAAACATTTGTGAGTGAGTTGCACGTTTAGCCTCAGCGTAATTGTCGTCATTTTTAACAAAAAAAAATGACCCATATGCCATCCACATGTGGCGTAGCTTTTAAGGGAAACATTCTGTTAGAAGTGTAATATTTCCGTTTTTTCGTGCGAAAATTTTAAAATTATATAGGTTTGTTCCCGCCATTTATTTTGCCTAAAATTCCCTGCCCATACCAAGCTTATTGTCAAAAATATTTTTACATATTTTCATATTAAGTTAAAAAAAATATGAACGGGCTAAACTTTAAGTAAAGTTTGTTACTACTTTATATAATTATATATAAATCAAAGTTGAGGGTTATTTTTTTTATCTTAAAGGTACTTACCATTTATCTTAAAGATCGTTAGGCTGAGTTGTAATTCTTCGTGCAGGTACTTAACATTATCTCGCATCATTACAAATATTTGGCCTTTATTTTTGTTAAACAATATATAGCATTTTTTATGAGTAAGAGCGCCTCATTTGAATACACGAAGATTATGTAGTTTTATTTAGAGTTATTATTGTTTGACCGAAACATAGCGATGGGAAAAAAAAAAATTTGGTCCCAACACCCCCCCCCCCCCCACACACACACACACAACCCACCCGCAACTTTTGATCAAACTTCGCCACTATACATTAGGCTAATTCAATCTTTGCTAATTGCTAACCCTAATAAAGTATTCATTTCTCCCCTACAAATGTTGTTTGAAGATATCAACGATTTGCCACTCCACATCCTTATCGTACGGTTTCGTTAGAAATATTGATGTTGCATCTCAGTTACACGAGTTTCTAACCTAATATAATATACCAAATTAATATATAAGACATTGATTTAGTCATATAGTATTGAACTTTAGGCAATGAACAAGTCAAATGAGAATACAATATGACATGTAAACATATGACTTTTATGGATTATGCTTCTATTAATTTTTATTTGTTGGTTAATAAAATATGGATTTATGTAATCTAGATTGCAAAATCTAATGTTAATTTGATATGTAACAAAATAAATTTGCCTGGCTATATATTTCTAAAACATTTACATTGTCTATCAGTTTAAATAAAATAAAAAGAAAATGATAAACTGTAATAAAAATTACAAATGTACATGTGTTATATAGTATTCAAATTTTGCCATTATGTGTATATATGTATCCGAAACTCGAGTGACACCGATTCAACCGGCTCCACCAATCAGGGTCGGCCCAAGCCCAAGTATTTTGAGGCTTGGGCTTTAGGCCTCCAACTTAAAAAAATATATATGATATTTGGGTTGGGGTGAACTTATCTTTATGCATATAAAAATCTATACTATATTATAATACATGAGGGAAGGATTCCTAAAAGTGAAGAACTTCTTTCCCCATTATTTATAAATAAACCCCTAGAATCAGGGTAAAGTGGTCTTTTAAACCATAATTATTTTTTAGTCCCTCAATCTATTACATTTAAATCCTTGACATTTAACATAATTATGGGTAATTAGTTACACCCCCCTTTAATTCTTTAATGTATTCCTGCGATATCTTACAACCCGTAATGTTTTAAAAAAATCCGAAGGTACCATGACGATCGGCACATTTTTTTAAACCTTTTGATAGTTGTCTTTTTTAGTTTCGCCGGGCGTTCATAAAGTACAAATAGCCGATGCGTAAATGTACAATTGATTAAAGCCAACATTTGTTTTTTACCCAAGCCAGCTTTGACCATTACCTAGCTACCGTACATTAACATTTGTTTTTTACCCAAGTAACTTATTTTGAACGGCATTAATAAACTAAAATATTCCCTAATTTTACTTGTACAGAGTCAGTTTGTTGTGGCATGTTTAATATAGTAAGTATAGATAAAACTCACAACAAACTTCCTATTAAACATGCCACAACAAACTAAACAGGATATGTGCATCTTATTTTAAAAACTTAAAACTCACAACAAACTTCCTAAATAAATGGATGACCAATCTAAAACTAAACCCTAATGGACTACTATAAATACATAGCAAACACTCACAATTCTACATTTCTATTGCTAAACACATTTAAAATATGGAGGCAGTTCTGAATTCACTTGATGCGAAAAAACAAGCATGCGATATTGAAAAATCTAAGGTCGGTTCTATGATAAGTTTTGTTATATCGCAATAATGAATAATTGTTTTCTTTTATTTACTTTTATGTGAATACTAACTTATTTGATTTTTCATATTCAACACACCAATTTAAACACCCCAGTTGTCGAACAAGCTTTTGTTAGTTTTTAAGTAATATTTTCGCTTATAATCTTTCATATTAACAAGTTCGTTATGTTATTATTTGGTGTTTTATTGTAGGATGATGGTGATAATAGTGTTGAAATAATTTCTTATGGTGCAATGTTCAGTCCATACAAGTCTAAGCTTCAACGTCAATTTAGTGAAGAGGTAATTTTAAAATTTATTTAATCTTTTTTAAATTTTTTTATTCAATATTTGTTCTTTTTTTAAATTTATTTAATCATTTTTTAACTTTTTTATTAAATTTTTGTTTTTTAAGGATCGGAAGTATGAGAATCAAAAGAAAAGATCTAAGAGACTCTCTGAATGGAAATGGGTCGAGGTTATAAATTTAGATGATTCTGAGGACGATGAGAAAGAAGATGAATTAGATGATACTGTTGATTCGAGCACAAACAAGAAAAACGGAACAAAAAAGTAGAGATTTTAGATGAAATATATCAAGTGTTTTTATGTTTTTTTCATTTTCAGTTGTTTTTGTTTGATATAGACTATCCCATGAATAATAAAGTTTATTTTATATTTGAAGTTTATGTTTTGTGTTATTTATTGCACTTATAATTTACATCTCGATTGAACTAATATACTTTAGTACTTAATCATGTTCGTATTATATAATTTACATGTTCGTACTTGATCATTTCCAAAGAGATAAATTCGATTACCAAGAATGGCCAAAACATGAAAACTACCTCTTGGTTTGGAGTAAATTCAAGATTGTATTTACAAAGCACACTGAACTTATTCAATTTAACAGTCATGTTTCACGAGGATTTCGTATATATCCACTAGTGCCTTATAAAAAAAAACTGTTGGACGACACGAGATATGAAACAATAATTATATAATATTATAGATTTTTTGAATAATTTGTATTTCTTAAATAAAAAGATAAAGTTAATAAAGATATAAACTTTTACATCCTATTTTTTTATAAAAACTGTTTTATAAAAATATGATTTTTTAAATATTTATAAAAATGAAATTTAACATTAGTTAAAGGTGTTTAAAACGTACCTACAAGTCACCTACTATTTTTTACTTTTTACTTTTTCAAAAACGAAAATTTTAAAATTAAAGTTTATTGGATGAGTATGATGTGGATATTTAAAAAAGTTATGGACTTTAAACAATAAAATTATAAACTTTATCATTTCACCAACAAAATAAACTTACTTTATAACGATAGCAACTTATTTTTTATTTTTTATCATTTGTTTAGTATTTTTTATTAACAAACGAACCTTTACATGTTTAAAACAGTTTTTCTATACTTTATTTATTATTAATTTTTATAACAAAACAAAACTTTGATATTTAGTAGATAGAAGATAAACTATGTTCCAAAATTTTAGGAATTATTTAATACTAATTTACGGATTAGTAGATAGATAGTAAACTATATCCCAAAATTTTAGGAATTATTTAATACTAATTTACGATATTTAGTAGATAAATAGTAAACTATGTCCCAAAATTTTAGGAATTATAAGTCAACTAATAAAAAAAATAATTATTGCAGTTATTCTTGGATATTAATCTAATAATTTGCATTTTTTAATTAAAAAGTAATAAAGTAATAAACTTTAAAGCTAAACTAAAAAACTGAACTCACTATGATATAAAGTTAATAAAAAAATAATTATTTTATAAACATTTTTATAACAAGTAATATAAATAAAATACTCCAGAAATTTACAATCTTTACTAGATAAATTCTAAACTGGGTTCCAAACTTTTAGGAATTATAAGTTCAACTATATTGTTATAGATAATATTAGTCAGTTCTAAAATAATTATTTACCAACTTGACTAGATACATAGTAGTAGATTGTGTTGCATATTTTTAGGAATTATTAGTTAAAAGTAGACTCATATAGATAAGATTTGTTAGGAACTAAAAATTTGAACTTAGTATGATATAAAGTTAATAAAGATATAAACTCTTATCATCCTATTTTTTATAAAAACACTTTATGAAATCTTATAAAAATATAAATTTTTTATATTTGTAAAAACCCGAAATTTAACAATTTAAGTTAAAGCTCTAAAACGTACTTACGAGTCAAATACTATTTTTTATTTTTATAAAAACGAAAATTTTAAACTTAAAGTTTATTGGATGAGTACTATGTGGATATTTATAAAAAGTTATGAACTTTAAAGAATAAAATTATATTTATAATTTAACCAATAAAATAAACAAACTTTACAATTGTAACAACTTATCTTTTATTTTTTGTCTTTTGATTATTAATTTTTATACAAAAAAAACAATATTTTTTGTCTTTTGGTTATTATTTTTTATAAAAGAACAAAACTTTTACATATGTGTAAACTTATGACATATATCCACCACAATAATGTTATCATAAATATTATACGAATAAGAAAACTACCAGAAACGAGTTTTGCAATGCAAAGTGTCGCCCCCGCCGCATCGCGCGGGCACCCTACTAGTATATAAAAATACAAAAAAAAATAACTTCGCAAATGATAAACCTTTAAGATTATTTTGCTGGTCCCAAGCCTGGGTAAAGGGGGTTTTTTTCTCAAATAGTGTTTTTTTAGAAAAGAGGACTCAAGTTTTTAATTCGCTTTAGGCCACCAAAATAGTTGAGCCGGCTCTGCCACCAACTTCTTCTAAGTTTTTGCAATTTTTATATCATCAATAGAAAATATATTGTTAAAGTATTAGTTAGTTATGTGGTAGTTGAGTTAAGGAAATATAAAAAACATACAAGTCCCTACTAGTTCTCATTGTAGGTGAACACAATGGCTCTCTCCATATCTTCACTTGCTCCCATCTATACCATGCTAATTGTTCTTGTGTTCTTGTCTTCCATGGCTAAATCAGACACCAACATGCCATTCACCTACTCTCCTTTCTCTGGTAATTAAATCATCCCTTTTTGTAGTATATATGTTTGATTTAACCATACTAATAATTATTATACATGTGTGACACATATATGTGTCCATGTGATTGAACAGATAATATTTGTGATGAAGTCAACTGTGGAAGAGGAAACTGCTCAGCTGATGTTACTAAACCATTGGTTTTGCCTGCAAGTGTGATCCCGGATGGCGCCAAACTCGATCCGACAAAGATGATGATGATCATGATGGTGATGATGATGATGATTTTCATGAATTCCTACCATGTGTCATCCCTAACTGTAAGATTGATCATATGAAGTGTTAACTACAATTAACTAGCCATTTTGACCTTATAACTGACCTTAATCTGTTGTTTTCTTAGGTACCCTCGACTACTCGTGCATGCCAGCTCCTCCCCCGAGTCCTCCGATCCCTAATAATATTTCTCTCTTTGATCGTAATTCGTTTACTCATTAACTTTCTTGAATTCAGCACAATATACCACTCTTTTATTGTTAAATTCTAGCCAACGGCTAAAGTTTAGCCCTTTGAAGATCCGCCGGCTAAATTTAGCCGGCGCTTTATACATGTATTGATTTTATTGGTTGTTTGTGGACCTTTTAGTACTTTTTTAAGGTTTTTTGTTCCGGCTAAATTCAAGCAGCCGACTTAACTCATGTGGCGTTTTCTGATGGGTCTACATATTCACACACCCTACTCCCTATTTACACACCCTCGTATACGCCTCGTATAGGTCTATACGTCACGTATAACCTTTTTCAATTTCCAAGAGAATCTCTGATTATGTCATATTTTGTCTTATATGCCTCGTATATGCCTCGTATAGGCCTATATCGGGCGTCTAGACGAAAAAGACCATTTTACCCCTGAGTTAGGCCTAGACTGGGGGTAAATTGGTATTTTTTTTGCCTCTCTTATATGCCTAGTACAAGCCTGTATGAGGTGTATGTATATAATGCAAATTACTATTTTACCCCCGAGTTAGGCCTAGACTGGGGGCAAAACAGGGCTATAATGGTCTTTTGGACCCCACTATACGCCTAGTCTAGCCCTATACGTGGCATGTATTTTTAATTTTTTTTTTGTTTTCTCTTTTTAATATCCACAACACTAATATTAATTATAAAAAACTAATATTAATATCAATAACACTAATATTAATTATGAAAAACTTATATTAATTATAATAACACTCATATTAGATATAAAAAACTCATATTAATATCAATAACACTAATATTAGTTATGAAAAACTTATATTAATTATAATAACACTCATATTAATTATAAAAAAACTCATATTAATATCAATAACACTAATATTAATTATGAAAAACTCATATTAATTATAATAACACTAATATTAATTATAAAAAACTCATATTAATATCAATAACACTAATATTAATTATAAAAAAACTCATATTAATTATAATAACTCTAATATTAATTATAAAAAACTCATATTAATTATGATAACTCTAATATTAATTAAAAATAAAAAACTCACATTAAAATAGAAAACTTGTTTTTGTATAAAAAGTTTGCTAAAATGATTAATATTGTATATAATGTTTGTTAAAAAAAAACCCTGATATACGCCCCATATAGGCCTATACGTGGCATATATGGGGCATGGGTCATATATGAGACCTATACGAGGGGTCCTATACGCCCCGTATAAGCCTATACGAGGCATATAGGAGCAGTCAAACCAGAACTGATATGAGTCAGACACTGAATTTGATGTAACCCTATACGCCTCGTATAGGCCTATACGAGGCATATACGAGGCAAAGGGTGTCTAAATAGGCAGATAGAGTGTGTGGATAGTTTGAGCCTTTCTGATTGATTGCTTTTTTTTTGTGGGCTAAAAGTCAATATCTATTTTAGCAAAAAAGTGGGTCAAAATGTCTGTATTCCTGATTTTCCCTTTTATTAACATTAGTACATGTTTATGGTTTAATTCAGCTTGTTACTGGACATACTGTGGAGAAGGTACATGCAACAAGAATAATACATATAAGCATACATGTGACTGCAAGCCTGGATACACCAATCTCATGAACATCTCCCACTTTCCATGCTTCAGCAGTTGTACGATCAAAACCGTCGATTCTTGACCATTATATATAATTCCTAACATATTAGATCTTTGAATAAAAGTTTGAATATTGAAACAGGTGCTATTGGAAGCGATTGCAGCAGGCTTGGAGTACGCTTGTTAGACGCGTCATCCCCAAATGGTTCTCCATCTGGTGATAGCAATGAAGGTGAGACACAAGGCTCATGAACCAGTCAATGTTTGGCTGGTTCTTCAACCTTAAAAAGATTTGATATGAACTGTAAACTATATATTATATAAAAGTCAAATCAATATTTGTTGACTTTGACTTTTTGTTTTGCAGGTATCAGATTTTTTCCTGGAGGCTTTCCTTGGGTTGGAATGATAGTGATGTCTATAGCCATGGCTCTGTGGAACTAGGAAACATATTTGGGTGGCTGATTGTTTTGTTACAGAGGTCTTGTTGATGTTTTGGTTTATGTTATACAGATATCTATATATTATTGTTAGTGTATAGAAATAAAATCCTTACCATGTAGAAATCTTGGTATGTTTATGTTAAAATATGTGTTATGTGTTTCTATTGTTACATAATGATATTGGGCTTATTTTCATTCGTTGGTTTATATTGTTAGTTGGGTTGTTACTAGTTTGTTATTGGGCTTATGAAGGTTGTTATTGGACTTATGTGTTGTTTAAGCCTGTTTGTTGTTACAGAAATATCTAAGGGTCTGATTGTAAATTGGAGGGCTGATCGTGTAAGCTGTTGATAGTTCTGGACTTGTTTGGAAGATTGGAGTATAAATACCTTGTCTCTCTCTTCAATCATTTAGTTCATCAGTTTCAATTCTCTCTCTCTTGTTGTTGTTACCTTCTAGGGTTTGTACGAACAATCTCAGTAGTTTGAGAGATTGTTCTTCTGGATTTGTTGTATTTCTGTTCTGATGATCATCAGTGGATGATCATCTATGTACTTCTGTATTTGTTTTGATTAGATCTTACAGTTGTAAGATCATTGGGCACTTGGGGGGCAAATATTTTGGGTTGGTTTAATAAGAGTTTTGTCACCTGGTTTTGTCGCTATTTCTTGTGTTGATCAGTTGTTTGTGATTACTTGTTATTTCATAAAATTTCACATGGTATCAGAGCTTCAAGGCTCTGGATCTGTTGTTATTCCGCTGTGATTTGCTGATTTTTTGTTGATTTGTGTCTAGGTCTGTTTGGAGTTACAGATCTGGCTATTATTCTGGATAGATCATCTTGATCTTGGAGTTGTGCTTTGATCTTTGTGCCTGAAACCCTAGCTAGGGTTTTATTGCAAGTGTGAAGGTTCTCCTCGTTCTTGGTGAAAAACACTCTGTGTTGGTCTCTAAATCCTTGAAGATTTAGAGCAAACTGACCAGTAGTGTTTTATTGATTGTTGTTGATTCTAGATCTGTTGTTACAAACTTCAGATCTAGTTGCACCCACTGTGAGGCTATTCTCCCCCTCTCTTTTGTTTTTTGTTGATTGGTTGATTAGTTGAAGTCGGGGTAGTGAGGACCGGCACATTTGATTGTTGATATTTGTTTGTTGATCTTGATTTTATTTCTTAGATTTGAGTTGGCTCCTGTATTAAGACCTGTCCAGGCACTATAAGTGACGAACCTGGAATCTGGACACTGATACAGCTTCGCCTTGTTTGAGTTCTTGTTTATCTGTTCTTTGTTCTGGTATATCTGCTTTTGTGATTGTGTGTTTCTTGACTGGTTAATCATGACTGGTAAAGATGATAGTGCTGGGCCTTCTCAGACTTTGATTAGTAAATTGGATATAGGTGATCCTCTGTTTTTACATCCCAGTGACTCAAGCTCTTTAACTATAGTTAGTATAAAGTTAAAGGGTACTGAAAATTATAGGGTTTGGTCTAGTGCTATGAAATTAGCATTAGAAGCCAAAAATAAATTTGGATTTATAGATGGAAAGTGTAAAAAGAATACTGAGGATGATGTTTTGAGTAGTCAGTGGGATAGATGTAACTCTGTGGTTTTAAGTTGGTTGTTAAATTCTGTGTCAGAAGAGTTATATCTTGGTCAGGTTTTCTCTAAACTTGCATCTGAGGTTTGGACTGACTTAAAAGAAACTTATGATAAGGTAGATGGCTCAATAGTGTATGATTTGTATAAGAAAATTAATTGCATAACTCAAAATGGTAGCTCAGTATCTGAATACTATCATAAGCTAAATACTATGTGGAAGCAGTTTGATGCTGTGCTTCAACTGCCTACATGTTCTTGTCAAGCTGCAAAAGATTTCAATGATTTTTCTACATTAATAAAACTGATGCAGTTTCTTATGGGTTTAGATGATATTTATCATCCTGTAAGAACAAATTTGTTAACTAGAGAGCCATTGCCTTCAGTCAAAGTTGCTTTTTCAATTGTGTCTAGAGAGGAGTCACATAGAAATTCTAGTAATGTTACTAAAAATCAAAGTGTATCATTTGTTGCAAAAACAAATCAGTCTTTTGATCAAAGAAAAAGAGAATTTAAAGGTCCTAACCCAAATTTTAAATGTACTCATTGTAATAAAATAGGACATACTGTGGACAGATGTTTTGAAGTTATAGGATATCCTCAGGGGTTTAAAAAGAAACCTGTTAATCAAAGTGGTAAAAATGTATCTAATCCTAAGTCAAATGCATCTTCTGTTCCTTCTGGTTCTCCTTTTTCTCCTGAGCAGGTTGCAAAAATTCTAAGTTTGTTGGGTGAAAAGTCAAGTACTGAGTCCCAATCCTCTAATATAGGAGGTAAGACTAGTTGTGGCTTTAATTCCTTAGGAGAGGTCATAAGTTGTTCTAGTTTGGTTAATTTTGGGTTTGATTTTAACTGGATTTGTGATTCAGGTGCTAATCAGCACATGGTCAAAACTGATAGAGAAATGTTTAATTGTGTTGATGTTTCTGAATATGATCTGTTTGTGTCACATCCTAATGGGACAAAAGCTAAAGTTTCAAAAATTGGCAGTTTAAAACTTGCTGAAAATGTTGTTTTAATTGATGTGTTTTTTGTACCTACTTATAGTGTTAATCTGTTATCTGTGTACAAATTAGCCAAAGATAATAACATTACTGTTGTGTTTAATGAACATACTTGTGTGCTTCAGGATTTGAAATCAGGGAAAGCCCTGGTGACTGGTAAACAGGATAATGGTTTGTACTTTGTTAGCAAAGGTGATAGTGCTGTTAATCTTTGTTTTAATAGTTTGAGTGTTAGCAATTTGTGGCATAATAGATTAGGGCATCCTGCTGATCAAGTTTTGTCTATTTTAAAAACTGATTTAGGTGTTGTTGGTTTTGAAAAACAATCATGTGAAATCTGTCATAGAGCTAAACAGGTTAGAACTCCTTTTCCTTTAAGTGAACACAAGTCAAAACATGTAGGTGATTTAATTCATTTGGATGTTTGGGGACCTTATAGGGTTACTAGTAGAGATGGGTTTAAATATTTTCTAACTGTTGTTGATGACTATTCACGAGTTGTTTGGTGTTATTTGTTAAAAAGCAAAATAGAAGTTTTTGAAAATATTGAAAGCTTTTATGAATTAATATTAACTCAGTTTAAAAAAAGAGTTAAGGTTTTTAGATCTGATAATGGAACAGAGTTTGTAAATCATAAAATGGATATGTTTTGTAAATCAAAAGGTATCTTACATCAAACAACTTGTGCTTATACACCACAGCAAAATGGTGTTGTTGAGAGGAAACATCGACATCTGTTAAACTTGGCTAGATCATTACTGTTTCAAAGTGGTGTTCCTCTTTCCTTCTGGTCTGATTGTGTTTTGACAGCTGTTTATATTATCAACAGGTTACCTTCATCTGTGTTGTTAGGAAAAAGTCCTTTTGAGTTAATGTTTGGTTTTAAACCCTCTTTTGCACATTTTAGGATATTTGGTTGTTTATGCTTCAGCACTATTCTTAATGATACTGATAAAATGTCTTTTAATGCTGAAAAATGTGTTATGATTGGTTACTCAAATGTTAAAAAAGGCTATAAACTGTGGAGTCTTGATAACAAAAAAGAGTTTTTTTCTAGAGATGTTAAATTTTTTGAAGATGTGTTCCCTTTTAAATCTAATAGTATAACCAATCATGATACTTTAACTGATAGCTTAAATCAGTTAAATTTTTTTGATAGTGCTGAAATTATAACAACTAATCCTATACATCCCAATGATGAAGAGGGGAACAGTGGATCTCATGGGGTTTTTGATGATGATCAGCAACCTTTCCCCTTTACATCTACCACTCCAAGTAGTGTTGAACACCAACATTCTATTGGAGTTGAAAGTAGTAGTAGTGAAGGGACTGGTAGGGCAGAGGACATTAGAACTTCACATGATGAGATCAACCCATCTGAGGGAACAAATGTATCTCTTAGGAGATCTAGTAGGAAAAGTGTTTTACCAAAGAAACTTGAGAATTTTGTGTTAAATAGTAAAGTTAAGTATAGTTTGGATAAAGTTGTTAACTATGCTTGTTTGTCTACTGAGAATTTGTGCTTTGTTACTGCTCTTAATAAAACTGTTGAACCTTCTTCATATGAGGAAGCAGCTAAAGATCCTAGATGGGTTGAAGCTATGAACAAAGAAATGGAGGCTTTGTTCAGGAATAACACTTGGATCTTAGCTGATCTTCCTCAAGGTCGAAAGGCCATTGGTTGTAAATGGGTATATAGGGTTAAGTATAAGTCAAATGGAGAGATTGAAAGGTTTAAAGCTCGGCTGGTAGCTAAGGGCTTTAACCAAAGAGAAGGTCTTGATTTTGGAGAGACCTTCTCACCTGTGGTTAAAATGGTAACAGTTAGAACTGTTATAGCCTTAGCTGTTTCTTATAATTGGCCTTTGTATCAGCTTGATGTTGATAATGCTTTCTTGCATGGAACTATTAGTGAGGATGTGTACATGAAATTGCCTCAAGGTTATTACTCTAAAAATGAATTGAAAGTTTGTAAACTTGTTAAGTCTTTATATGGCCTTAAGCAGGCTCCTAGAAAGTGGAATGAAAGACTAACTGATGTTTTATTAAATTCTGGTTATGTTCAAAGTAAGTGTGATCATTCTTTATTTGTCATGTTGAAAGAAAGTGTTACTGTCTTCTTGTTGGTTTATGTTGATGATGTAGTTGTTACAGGAAACTCAGAATATGAAATTAAAAAGATTAAAACCATATTGCATGAAACTTTCAAGATAAAAGATTTAGGCATTTTAAAATATTTTTTAGGTATTGAAGTTTTATATGATAAGGATATTATTTGTCTAAATCAGAGAAAGTATTGTCTTGAACTTTTAAATGAATATGGTTTTTTAGGTTGTAAACCTGTTTCTACTCCCATTGAACTGAGTTCTCTTGTTACTTCTAAAATTGAGAAAAATCAACAATTGCTTAATAATGTTACTGGATTTCAAAAACTGATTGGAAAGTTAATATATTTGTCCTTGACAAGGCCAGATATTAGCTATACAGTTCAGTTTTTAAGTCAGTTCATGCATAGTCCTAAAGAAGTTCATCTGAGTTTAGCACTTAGATTGTTAAGGTATTTAAAACAGAGTCCAGGAAAAGGCTTATCTTTTAAAAAAAGTTCTAAACTTGAATTGTATGGTTTTGCTGATTCTGACTGGGCAAAGTGTTTGCAAACTCGTAAATCTGTTACTGGATTTTGTATATTTTTAGGCTCTTGTCTTGTTTATTGGAAAAGCAAAAAACAATCTACAGTTGCTCGTTCAACTGCAGAAGCAGAATATAGAGCTATGTGTTCTGCAACGTGTGAACTTTTGTGGTTAAGAAACTTGTTGTCTGAGCTAAATGTTACTTGTGATCTACCTATGTCTTTAAACTGTGATAGTCAAGCTGCTATTTCAATAGCAGCGAATCCTGTGTTTCATGAACGTACGAAACATTTTGAGTTGGATCTACATTTCTTGAGAGAAAAATTGGCTGATGGTGTTATAAGAACTGTCAAGGTTGATACAGAAAGTCAGCTTGCTGACATTCTTACCAAAGGTCTTACTAGTGATCAGCATGAATTGTTTTGTAATCAACTTGGGTTGATTGACATGTTTAAACCAATCGAATGAAGGGGGGATGTTAAAATATGTGTTATGTGTTTCTATTGTTACATAATGATATTGGGCTTATTTTCATTCGTTGGTTTATATTGTTAGTTGGGTTGTTACTAGTTTGTTATTGGGCTTATGAAGGTTGTTATTGGACTTATGTGTTGTTTAAGCCTGTTTGTTGTTACAGAAATATCTAAGGGTCTGATTGTAAATTGGAGGGCTGATCGTGTAAGCTGTTGATAGTTCTGGACTTGTTTGGAAGATTGGAGTATAAATACCTTGTCTCTCTCTTCAATCATTTAGTTCATCAGTTTCAATTCTCTCTCTCTTGTTGTTGTTACCTTCTAGGGTTTGTACGAACAATCTCAGTAGTTTGAGAGATTGTTCTTCTGGATTTGTTGTATTTCTGTTCTGATGATCATCAGTGGATGATCATCTATGTACTTCTGTATTTGTTTTGATTAGATCTTACAGTTGTAAGATCATTGGGCACTTGGGGGGCAAATATTTTGGGTTGGTTTAATAAGAGTTTTGTCACCTGGTTTTGTCGCTATTTCTTGTGTTGATCAGTTGTTTGTGATTACTTGTTATTTCATAAAATTTCACAGTTTATCTATTTTTTAAGCAATACCCTAAGAACCAACAAGATTAGGTAAATAGCAGTTTGCATTAGGCAGGTAACCTACAAGAAGTTATGGTAGGAAACCAGATGAAGCAACTTGCGTTAGGGCCGTTCAAATCGCTCGCCGTTCGCTCGACGCTCGTTCGGAAATTGCTCGGAAAAAGATCGTTCGATTTGACGCTCGGTTGTAAACGAGCCGCTCCGCTCGGTTCGGTTTGTAAACGAGCCAAGCATGAGCAAAGGTCCGCTCGGCTCGGCTCGGTTCGGCTCGAATTATTATTTTTAATTAGTATATATATACATATACGTATACACATACATATATAAACATGTATATACATACATATATATACGCAAATATAAATTATACATATATATATACACACACACCTATATATACACACACACACACATTACACATACATATATACTTAGATATAAATTAAATTTATAGTTTTATATATACCATTATATTAGATTTTGATCCACTATATACAAATTTACAACTATATCTATACGTACTAGCCCAACCACGCTAATAAAAAATTATTATTAAATCTAAAAGTTAAACCCTAAACCGATAAACAACAGGCTGCTCATCGCCTTAATGTTTCATGTCGTCACCCTAAGTCGATCGTCTCCTGCTCTCAACATAATTGTTTGTGCAATATGATCATCGCCTCGTTGGCCACAACATTGTTATTCATAAGAAAAAATTATACCATGAAATGTGCATGTTTTTAATGACATAAAAACTTGAGACCAAAAATTGTCACTGTCTCTTTCAGCAAATTTAAATCGGGCGACACGATTGTTCAAATTGCTCGAACTTCGCTCGACGCTCGCTCGGAATATTTACTGTCAGAAAAACGCTCGCTTGATTTGAGGCTCGATTTTAAATGAGCCGCTCTGCTCGGTTCGGTTTGTAAATGAGCCGCTCTGCTCGGTTCGGTTTGTAAACGAGCCAAGCACGAGCAAAGGTCCGCTCGGTTCGGTTCGGCTCTTGAACAGCCCTACTGCGTGGTGTTCGAGCGATATGAATTTGGGTTGCTTGGTCGAGACAGAACCCCGGGGGGGGGGGGGGAATAGATGCATAGTATGTTTTTTTATAAAGAATAAGAGAAAAGTTTGTAAAAAAATATATAAAAAGTGGATTGAATTGGGGGTTTAAATAGGTGAAAAAGTAAATAATAAAATTGAAAACTATTTTTTTTTATAACCGTTGTCCAACGATACAAGTTTTCGAAACCCACAAACTTCACGGCTTTTTCACCGAAACGCCCAACCAAAAAATGACTCAAAAACGCCCTAGGGGACGGTGGCCACAACGTGTTCCAACATTATGATGAGCCAAATATCGCACCAGCACATAGTACATGCCTTTTTATTAACAGTACTTATTGCCAATTAACAAAAAAAGAAAAAAATAATTACAAAAATTGTAGGGACTTAACATGTAGTTTTGAAAAAGTCAAGGGACAATT
This sequence comes from Helianthus annuus, assembly GCF_002127325.2. NCBI lineage: Eukaryota > Viridiplantae > Streptophyta > Magnoliopsida > Asterales > Asteraceae > Helianthus > Helianthus annuus. Next base: position 9,613,434 of record NC_035443.2, read on the forward strand.
GTTGCAACTGACTTTCAAAAACCCTAGAAACCTAAAACCCTGTTTATCTCTCATCTCGCCAGTTGCAGAAAATTACAGTGAAAACGAAGCTACAAGACAAACAAAAATGGCGTGAGAGTGATAAGGCAATGTTTGTTAGCTAGCCACTATGCAGCAGATGTTTTTACGCCGTGCAGGAGGCCCCATCTTCTCTACTAATCCATCCCCCATTTTAACCCCTCGTCGTATTGTCCTTATCGCTTCAGGGTTTAACCAAATCCCCACAATTCATCCTCTAGGGTTAGGGTTTAGCCACAACACTCCACTTCCAATGCCATACGCCGCCACCACCACCGCTGGTATCTCCACCGCTATAGGTTCTAGAAACCTTTTTAGCAGCAGCCGTAACACATGCTCGAATTCCACTCGTGTAGGTTCTAATTTAACCTACACGTGTCGTAAATGTAGATGTTCTGTTGAGAGTGTTAATACGGTTCCTTCTAGGGCTTGGAGTTTGTTAAAGGAGAATCGAAGTGGTTCTCGTGTTGCTTGGTTTCAAACCTCTGTTGTTTCGGATAATTTGGTTTCGGTTAGTTCTGAAGAAGATAACGGTGAGGATAGTGGTGGTGGTGATGATGGTGAGAAGACTGTGAGATTGAATAGGAGACATCATAGGAGTGGTGGTGGTGGTGGTGGTGGTGCTGTGCCGTTGCTCGCTGGAAACCCGGATTTGCTGACGATTCCGGGTGTCGGTCCGAGGAATTTGAGGAAGCTGGTTGAGAATGGGATAGGGGGAGTTGCTGAACTTAAGCAAATCTACAAGGATAAGGTAGCCTTAATTTGACCTAAATTTTTTTAAATAATGTAACATATGGATGTATTGTACTTCTTTTTTAAAAGATATGCCTGCAGGGTGATGAATATTCTATGGATTGCTTTTAGGGGGGGTGTTTGATTGTGTTGGTAACTTTGTACAAACTGTTGTGTGTTTAAGAGTATTTATTATTCAAGGGTATATAGGTAATTTTACAGTTGTCATGTGCTTCAAAATCATGTTACATTACATATGTGGTCATTGACTTGTTTATCATCATATGTCTTTTGTGAGCAAGTATCTTTTCAAGATTATTAGTTCTCAACTTCTCATTGTTCAAATTTTGTGGATGTCGTGGCGTTTTTTGTTTTGAATTGTGGGTTTATGTTAGGGCTGCAAACTAACTGAACGAACACGAATAAGGTCTTGTTCGTGTTTGTTTGTTAAGGAAATATACGTGTGTTCATGAACACTTACCGAATGAGATGTTTTGTTCGTGTTCGTTCATTAAGGAAATGAACGTGTTCGTGTCCGTTTGTGTTTGTTTGTTAATTTTAGGTACCGAACGTTCATGAACACAGACTGATGTTCATGAATACAAATGAACATAAACAAGCGTTCATGAACAACACTGATGCTTATTAAATATTTTATTTGTCGGAATAGTGAAGTATTTAAATAAAGTAATTTCATTCCAATCATCAGGGCAAATTACATAAGGAACTATTAAACACAAACGAACACGTTAGCGAACGTTCACAAACGTAAATGAACGAACGCGGCTTCTATTCATGTTCGTTCATTTAACTAAATGAACGAAATTTTTTGTTCGTGTTCCTTCATTTATTAAACGAACGAACACACACGAACTTCCCGTTGAACGGTTCACGAACTGTTCGCTAAAAGTTCGGTTCGTTTGCAGCCCTAATTAATTTTTATATTTATGGTTTGTAGTTCTTTGGGAAGTCGAATCAGAAGATGGTGGAGTTTTTAAGAAGCTCTGTTGGGATTAAACACAGAAACCATGCTGAAAGTATAACCACATTCATCAAAGAGAGTGTGGATGAAGAGCTTAAAGACGATCATGTGAACACCATTCCACAAAAGAAACGGCTTACTTTCTGTGTCGAAGGGAATATAAGCGTGGGAAAGACGACTTTCTTGCAGAGAATTGCTAATGAAACTCTTGAGCTTCAGGATCTTGTTGAGATTGTTCCTGAACCGATTGACAAGTGGCAGGATATCGGGCCCGATCACTTTAACATATTAGATGCTTTTTATGCTGAGCCAGAGAGGTATGCTTACACGTTCCAAAACTATGTGTTTGTTACGCGAGTTATGCAGGAGAAAGAGTCGTCTAGCGGAATTAAGCCCCTCAGATTGATGGAGAGAAGCGTTTTCAGCGATCGGATGGTATGTATTATGTTTTAAGCTTTTAAAATTATCGCTTTCGAGCTATACCTCCATGTTTGACATTTATTTTCTTTTCTATTTCCAAAGGTTTTTGTGAGAGCTGTTCATGAGGCTAACTGGATGAACGAGATGGAAATCAGCATCTACGATTCATGGTTTGACCCGGTTGTTTCTTCTCTTCCGGGCCTTATTCCAGATGCTTTTATATATCTTCGGGCTAGCCCAGATACTTGCCACAAACGAATGATGCTACGTAAGAGATCAGAGGAAGGTGGGGTCAGCCTAGAATATCTTCGTGATCTGCATGAAAAACATGAAAGTTGGCTTTTTCCATCCGAAAGTGGGAATCATGGAACGTTATCTTTTAGCAACCCTCCTGTTCATGATTGCTCTATGCATCCTGATATTAAAGATCGGGTATTTTATTTGGAAGGAAATCGTATGCACCCGAGCATACAGAAGGTAAAACTTACTTTTCCAATGCGACCTTTTTAATGGTTGTTCTATAGTTTCTTATCGACTACATGCTACAAACAGGTACCTGCATTGATTCTTGACTGTGAGCCCACGATTGATTTTAGCAAGGATATCGAAGCGAAACAACAGTACGATTTCTTTACTTTTACATGCTTACCGTATTTGTTGCTGTGTTCTTTCTTGAAAATGTACTCATGTTTGCGTGATTCGTCTGCCCATTTAGTTATGACGGGTTTGTTATGGTTGTGTTTTATATCAAATGGTTGAATAAAAATTCTTCCTAAAAAGTAGGGGCGCAAACGGGCTGATCCCGGGCTCGAGCTCGGCTCGATTTGAGCTTTGTTTCTAACGCTCAAGCTTGGCTCGATTCGAGCTTTGTTTCTAAAGCTCGAGCTCGGCTCGTAGGTAATTTTTCAAGCTCGAGCTTGGCTAGGGCTCAACTCGTTTATTATTACTAGTTAATTTATATTAGTTATAATTATTATTTCATATATAATTTAGTTATTCTTTTCAGAATTTTATAAATTAAATTATTATTGTTATTATTTAAATATATATTTAATATATTAATAAAAAAGTTATATAAGCGTTAGGCTCGTTTAGGCTCTCGAGCCGACTCGTTTGAGTTTTTTTTTTTTTCGAGAGTAGCTTGGTCCGTTTGCACCCCCGACTAAAAAGGGAACAAATCCAAACGAGTTGAAACAAACCTAAAGTCTGTTTGTATCCAAAAACGACTTGAAGGGTCATATTAGGTTATATACTAGTGATACAATTTTTAGTATTAAAATGTCTTTTATCTTTGGATTGATTATTGGTTCATATATGAAGGTATGCTCGACAAGTCGCAGAGTTTTTCGAGTATGTGAAGAAAGTAAAGGAAGTTCCCACTGAAGGCATTGAAGCGACCAGCAGGGGTGGTCAATCACAGGTATTGCTGCCCAATGGAAAATTATGGATCCCACCGAAGGGCGGAAGTTTCCCCACGTCCCTTAAGTCACTGGATTTCATGTCCTTCATGCCTGGATCAGGCTCCGCGTAGTGCAGATATGTGTTTTGCTTGTACAAAGAAAATGTAACCTCCCAATCACACCTTTTGCTTGTAGGATGATTGTAGTTTTCCACTTTTTTTCTCGAGTTTTAGTGAAGGGGTTGCTTGTTTAACGGGTCGGTGGGTCTGAATTGTGCCGGTGACGGGTCAAAAGAGCTTGACAAGCTTGTACCCTACATCCAATTTTGGTCAGGTGTAGTTTGTTGTTTCAACTATGCCTTTGAACTCTTATCGCAATTTAGACCGGTTTGTTCTATTTTGTCATGGAAAAAAAGTATGATAATTTAGTAATTTGTATACCCATGTCTACCCATATACACTGTTTGGTACTCAACAGCAATGTCGTAAAAGTTTCGTTTATATAAAACGAGAACATACAGAGGAACAACAGCTTGTTTTTTAATCTATAGTTGCTTATTCATATACCCGTTTTCTCTTCAGCACTGTTGGTAATATGGAGATGGATCCAATGAGGAAAAGTACAGTTAACGTCTTCAAATCGTATAGATCTTTAATCGAGTTAAGTTCTCCAAGAGCAAGCCCAGCCTGTAACCAAAAATCTAAATCAAATCGGTTTAAAACATTTCTAACGAAACAATTGAAAGAAACGACTTACTCTCACAGTTATATAAGAGGCCGGAATGAGGCCAACGACAGTAGCCAAAAAGAACACATGAAATGGTATGTCCACAATTGGAGATGCCAAATTAATGAAAAGATTTGGTAGTGTTGGAGTTATCCTCAAAAAGAGCATATAATTCAGCAGTTTGTCACCGCGCTTTGCTATCTAAAAAAACACATCAAACGTGAACAGACAAGACGCTAAAAGTGAAACGGATATCGTCAGATTTAAGTTTTAACAATGCATACCTCTGCTTGAAATAGTTTCAACTTTTCTGGCCACAGCCACAAAACAATGGGCCTTCCGATCAACTTTGACAGAAAAAAGCAACATGATGCACCGGCTGTGGCATTGAAGACGACCAAGAAGATACCTTTTACACCGAAAAGAGCTCCAGCGAGCAACGACATGAAAATGGTTCCGGGAATCATAAATGTTTGCATGAATATGTAAGTTGAGCAGTAACCAAGAATGAACTTTGTTGGGTAGATGCTTGCATATGTTCCGAGATCGTCTCTGACAAAACCAATACCAGATTTAAACATATCAGAAATGTTAGTAGTGAATTTCCTCCCATAATAATGTATCATGTATATTAAAAGTTTATAAAAATGTGTTGACAAAATAAGAACTTAAAGAACAATTTCAAGCCCTTTGGTTGTAATTTGTAAACCCTAACTAACATATAATAATACTACAAGTATCAATACTCATCAACACATAAAAATCAATAAAATATAAAAACTATACATGAACAGATCATGCTTTTAGCTAGGCCTATAAATGAACCGAACAAACACGTGTTCGTTCATTTAACTTTAACCGAACCCGAACACGAACATATAATCGAACACATTTTTTTGTTTGTGTCCATTTATTAAGAAAATGGGTATGTTCGTGTTCGTTTGTTTAAAACCTAAACGAACAATTCACAAACGTAACGAACACAAACAAATAAACTTAAACGAACATAACTTAACAAACGTAAATAACATAAATGAACAAACATAAATGAGCACAAATGAACATAATTGACTCAACATAAATGAACCTAAAGTAATTTTTTTTATAAATTAGTGATTATTATGATAGTCCTTCCATCTGCAGCGCAGTGGTTGTGACATCCGGGTGAAGGCTCGGCTCGGGATTCAACCCGGGTTCGAGTCCAACGGGGGGCGAGGGTTTACTCATTCCACGGGGTTCCCGCGCATCAGGGGTGTGCTACGCTTTCTAGCAGTGGTCGAGTAGTCGGCCTTTGGACATAGCTCCGAAAGGGTGGGTTTACACGTGGAAAGCAGTTAGCCGTTGAAAAAAAAGTGATTATTATGATAAATTCCATTGAAAACCCCATTTTTAGTACTACAAAGCCCAATTACCAATTAGTTATATTTATATAAGTAGTTTGGAAGTCTTATATAAATATTACTCAGGTATGTAAATTAAAATGTACATAAATGAAAAAACATAAACGAATAAACATAAACAAATGTAAATGGACGTTCACGAACACAAATGAACGAACAAGATGTGTGTTCATGTTCGTTCGTTTAATTATATGAACAAAATATTGTGTTCGTGTCCGTTCTTTCATTAAATAAACGAACAATTTGCCGAACAAGTTCACGAACAGTTAATGAACGTTCGGTTCGTTTACAGGCCTACTTTTAGCGATCAAATTACATCAAAACAATAACAATGCAGGATGAGATACCTACTTAAGCAATCTCAAATCCGAAATCGACCGAGGCACCTTAAGCTTTCCATACTCAGCTGCAGGCATAGTAAGATAAATGCAAAACAATCCAACAGTAAAAACCAAAAACACACTCAAAGCAACCGTAAACTCCCATCCTGTTAGCGGATACCTCCCGTCCAGTTTAGCACCTGCAGGCTTCTTACTGGTAGGTGAATCTTCAGCAGCAGCAGTCTCTTCATCCTTCATCAACCTTCCAGTATCCACCACCAAACTCCTCGGAGCCGCCATTGATAACAATTAAAAACAAACAATTAACAAATTAACAGTTAGTGATACATTGATTGGATGAAGCTAGGGTTTGTGGTGGTGAGATTTTGAGGTTAGATATGGAATTATAGATGATGAATGTGTAGATGATTGAAATTGGGAGTGTTGATGAACCCTAGAATGAAGTGAATTGGATTTAGGGGTCAATGGTGGTGGGGTGGGGGGTGTAAAAGTGATACGCGTTTGAAGGATTTGAATGACTGGAAAGTTGGTAGTAAGTGGGATCACTGGCGGCTGGAAACCTGGAAATGCATTTTTGTAGATTTTTATAATTATTATTTTTATATAAAATATCTGTTTCAACTTTTGAAATTAAATGTTTGCTAGTTTTAAAATAAAATTAACTCGAGTCAACCAATTAAAACAATATACTACTATAAGTTTGCTAAAAAACAAAAATACTGGCAAGACTGTAATTTTGAACTCGGAGAAAATCGTAATTTTGACTGGATTTGAAGGATACGCGTTTAAAGGATTTGAATGACTACAAAGTTGGTAGTAAGTGGGATCATTGGCGGCTGGAAACCAGGAAATGCATTTTTGTAGATTTTTATAATTATTATTTTTATATAAAATATCTGTTTCAACTTTTGAAATTAAATGTTTGCTAGTTTTAAAATAAAATTAACTCGAGACAACCAATTAAAACAATATACTACTATAAGTTTGCTAAAAAACAAAAATACTGGCAAGACTGTAATTTTGAACTCGGGGAAAATCGTAATTTTGACTGGGGTAACATCATAATTTGTCAAAAGCTAAAATGATGGCAAGACTATAACTTTGAACTGGGTGCAAAATCATCATTTAGACAAAGGGTAAAATCGAAATTGTCAAAAAATCGTAATTCTTAACTGGGGGTAAAATCATAATTTGCTCGAATCAATGGGGAATACAATACCGACAACAAAAGCAACGTTACTCAATATATCACACAAATAGCTATTATAGAGTCAAGGATGATGAAATATAAGCAAAACGGATCTCTATCCATATCCATGAAGGTTTCGTAGTATCACTGATTGAATCTTAGGGTTAGAGAGGGTACTAAAGTGTGTTTGTTTTCGCTATTAAAAAAAATATGTAAATTTGTTAAATAGCATAGTATATCAGTTTATCATTTATCAATGACTTAAGGCTAATTGTTACGACCATTTAAGAACACAAATGTCACACCCTCAAATTTCACAAGCGGAGTATCATCGCAGGAGGCGTGACTGACCAGGATCAAGCCACCAATCATATTGAACAAAATAGTAAAGTAAATAAAAGTCCAACCACGCAATATAATTGGTGTTCAAAAACAGTTTAACAAGTCTAAGTGATCAGCGGAAGCAAATAGTTCAAAACCCAAATCATAAGTTAAAAGTGTTTAAGTTTATCATGACACTCAATGTCCATGCTCCACAACGACACCTCCCATGCAAGCTCCTGCTAAGTACCTATCGACCTGCAAGGCATGTCACAACGAGTCAATAACAAAGTTGAGCGAGTTCACAGTTGGTTGTCCAGTTTAAAGTTGTTTCAAAAACCATATGTTTATTCGAAAACCAATAGTTAATCAATTCCTTGTTTCCCAAACCATAACCAGTGGGGCTACCCCATGTTGTAAACCACTAGACCGTTACCATATCGACAACTGACTGAGGAAGTTGTGCTCTACGTCAATGCCTATCATCATTGACTAAGTGCCCAGATCCATTAGTACACGCCCGTCCTACCGGCACGGTGTGAGGCTTGTCAACCCTAATAGCGCTATTAACTAATGACCCGCTCGCCATTGGCCCGGCGATTAAGTCGATATAAAAAGGAGGGACTTCATGATAGAGTTTTGTCTAGTAAGTTATATGTTGTCGTCCTTCCCAACCGAGGACGGAGGTACGTACTCTACCCAACCGAGAATATGCAGGTTAAATGTAGTCGTCCTTCCCAACCGAGGACGGAAGTACATATTCTGTTAGAGGTGAATATGTAGGTTTCGTTTTAGCTTCTTAACCCATTCCCAACCCATCAGGAATCCCATGTCTTATAAAAGTGTGAACTCACCTTGGTTTGCTCGGTAAGATCAGTTACTTGTTTAACAGTTGATTAAACGCGTCCTATCATGGTTTACCAGTAACAATCAGTTTAGTACTCACGTCTAACCACGTATTTCGTCACAAGTTACATTCACGAGATACATACACATAATATCATGCGGCAAGTAATAGTTGATCATGTAACACACTTAACCATAGCTACATCATAATCATTATGTGTACTAGACACTTGGATCACATATACGCACGTAGTATACATTCATCACAGACAAGATACATCATTTAAAATATGTTCACATACTAGATGCTACACATATAGAGTTAAACTTCACATTCCACGTTTCAAATAACGTCTCATTCCGATCCTACAAAAATGTATGAGTTCATGTACCACTCGTGGCCCGCAGACCCGACGTGCGAGACCCAGGCCCAACCCGTCCAGGCCCACAACCCAAGTGTTTACTGGTTCAGCTCCTGGCCCACACAAACCGGCCCAACAGATTTAAATTTAATTATGGAAGTGGGTGTGGTTGTGGTCCGGTGTCAAAGTGTGGCCCAAAGAACCAATTGATTGGTTTCTCTTGTGAAATGGCCCAACCAGATTCATGCACATTCTATTAAACTAGAGTGGTCCAACATGCCTAGCCCAAGTTACTCATTCATATGGTATATAGATTATTAGGTATAATCGTCACTTCGTCAGTAACATCAAAAGCCCCTAAACTAGCTACCACCACAAATATTCAAACATGCTTTCTCTTAAAGTCAATTAACAACCATACCATATATTCGAACGAACCATAACAACAATTACTGTTATGACCTTAATATTACATAATCTAGATCAATAATTCATACATACTCATGAAACATCCTAGTCGTCACTTAACGGCACACATACTAATAAATCTCAACAGTTTACCTATTGTTACGCACATTAACCATGCCTCGGACGTACACGAAATAGTCGAACAACATCAGGTTTACTACCATTATTATTTACTCAATACATGCACATAAGATTATGATTTATAGGATTTCACATTAAGGTTTCACATACACAAGAACACAACATCATCATACGTCCACATACATATGTAATTTGTTACATCAGCCCGCACACGAACAAGATTGTCAAATAGGGATCAATAACCGCTAAATTTGGTAAGTTGCCCGCTTATCTCGGTCCACTTCGAGGATAAGTTATCATTTTCACGATAAAACTCCCTTTCCATTTCTTCGTGGAATGCTTTACTGACCGCGTCCCACAAACGGTTTCTATGTTGAGAACTTCCTATTTTAATAAAAACAATATTTAATATATTACAAAAATATAAATATTAAAATAAGGGCTACAAAATTTTTTAAAATACCTAAAATCGGATGTAGAGATTTCTGAACACAAGCCCTCGCCAATGCAACTTCTTCTTTAAGGACCCATTTTTGTTGTTTTCGTTTGGCGCTTTCAATTGCTTTCTCGGCCTCGGTTTTTTTCTTGTGACTTCTCTTCTTGATGGGTTTGGATGCGGAAGAACCATCGATGGGGGTTTGAGTTTCGGGGACGGTTTCGGTTTGGGAAAGGTTGATGGGCGTTTGTGGAATCGGGCTAGGTATAGAATCGTCGGTGTGAGGGAAGTTAGTATACAAACGATTCGAGATAAACGATGCGTAACCAGCCATATCCGGCATAGTGGAGTGTATTAAAAAGGGAGCAATTGGACGATTGGATGGTGGGCTAGGTGTTTCTTGGTATGCCCACGGATTGTTCGGGTCAAAACCACGATTATGAGAATTCATTTTTCATATTGTGGTTGGATGAGAATTTTTTTAAAATAAGATAGAGATGATTATAGAAGAGGTGGAGTAGTTGTGGTAAAAAAATGAATAGAAGTGTGAGTATTTATAGTGAAAAAATATTTTTTTTAAACACATAACCGTTGGCCAACGGCTAGCCCAAACGGCTACTTGTCTTGGCCAAGGAGATCCCGCCATGTCATCTTGATAGCCCCGCCCAACGCCCGGGCTGAAACACCCTACCAAAGGGTCACGCCGAAACCCAAGCCCACCCAGGGTGGTGACTTGGACGTTTGTACCCAACCCACGCCACAACCCCGCCCCCATACCCCGCCCCATACCCCATATTCTTAAACCTTGCCATGAGGATCATGCATTTGACTTTTTCTAACCCAATACATGCTTGCTAAGTGTCATGAACATTAGTTGATAACTCTCAGTCTTAAGGATATGTATGTATTTCTTTTAGAACAAGGGTGATAAAGACATACATTATGAACATGATGTATTTATTTGGTGTTAACTATGACATACATCATGAACGTGTTTTACTGGTAATTTCATCGTCGTGTTTATAGGCGGGTGGATTATCGGGTTTTACCTGGAATTGATGGTGGACTCGGGTTACTCTCGGAGTACTCCGTTTGATCCAGTGGATATCCCGAGAGTACTCGGGATTGAATCTGTTGGCCATTCAAAAAAAAAAAAAAAAACTATGACTTGCTAGTAGGGGCGGAACCAATGTAGACTTAGCCCTAGCACGGGTTATGGCTCAACCCTGTATTCGCATTCGCAATGTATTTTTTTTCGGTTTTATACATAAGATACCCCCAAACATATACGAGGATACCCCTAAGTCCTAAGAGAAGATTATGAGATATTATTCATTAAGCCCAAAACCTTTAGTAACTAAGCCCAAATAATTAGTTTTATGATAATTAAGCCCAAATTGTAATAACTAATAAAGCTCAAATAATAAAATAATCCATTTGAACAATGTAATGGTTTGTGCAGTTGAAAATGTTTTTTTTTTTTTTTCATAAGGTAAAAGACGACGATGTGATGGAGCGATTTCAAGCTATGAAAAAAAGAAGAGGACAAATCTATTAGGTATTTGTTTTACTTTATTTATTTACTGTCTTTTTTCTAATATTGTATGATTGCACAGTAAAAAAAAATTGGGATACCCCTAATTTAATGGGCTAGTTCCGCCACTGTTTGCTAGTTGCTACATCTTCCCAATGAAACATTCCAACCATATGTCCATATCCTATGATAGGGATCATCCCATTCAAGCAAACACTAAAAATAACTACTCACTAAGCATTGCATTCAACAAAATAGAATGCACAAGATTAAATCATGTTCATCAACACACAAATGCATGTTACAAACTATAAAGCTTGCAATTCCTTGTAAATTCTCCTACATCCCTTTAAGCTCTTCCAATCAGATGAGGTAATCCTTTGGATGAAACTCTAAGCGATGTTTATATAAAGATCGGGTTAAGGCAAAATCTATTATTTATGATTATGGTGTAGAGTGCTCTAAGGTCACAAGGTATAGGAATCAAGAACATTTATTATATATTCCAAAGTTGACATATCCTATAAAAAAGCACATAATGAATATCTTATTAGCCAGATACCAATACACAAACATTACACACAAAGAATACACAAATATCATCTAACATTTATGTAGGTATCAAGAACCGAAAACTACTAATTACAACGACATGATTATAAAACCCACTTGAGAATTAAATTTGTCCAATCATATAACAAATGTAAAGTAACACATGATACAACGAAGACAAGAAAATCGAGTCTTTTGGTATCTACGTAGTTTTAGTAAATCTACTAACTCACCTCAAAAAGCTTCTAAATATGATGAAAACGCTTGCCCACTTCTTGTCCTTGATCACATATATACTCAATGGTCGGTTTGTACAATTGAAACCACTTGTTGACCAATAAATGAATTGTACGTTATAATATACTTTTAAACTATTAAAGAGCGAAAAAAATCTGTCGAAACAAGCTCACAACCATTATATTTTATCATCATCATCACCATCATCATACTCAGTAAATCACACCAATAGCAAAACAAAGGTAGGTTATAATGAGGGTAAGATGTAGACAGCCTTACCTCTACCCGTAGGAATAAAGAGGCTGAAACAAGCTCATTTAACCATACTATCACTTTCCAAACATTTTTTATGGGTAATTCATGGTTTTAGGTCAAAATAATCCCAAATCCTACAGAAGTCATTTAAATCCAAACTAGTTAAAAACTCTTGTAGTCTTGCATCAAATCTAAAAAGACCAAACAAATTTTACCTAAGGGATTCACCATATTAAACTCCCCAACAACTTGCAATACACATTCCACAAAGAACCAAAACCAAACTTTAGGGTAGTCGGTGTGATTTACCGAATGCATGCGGGAAGTGCTTTTCACCGAACGGTGAATTGATGCCGTCAGTGGCGAAGTTTGAAAAAAAAGTTCGGGGGGTCGGAAAGTAACGGACCTAAAAAAATTTTTCTATCGCGTGGTTTCGAGGTGTATGTTCGGGTCGGACGTCGGTGATTCGATTCGGGTCGGGTCGGGTCAAACACTAATATCAAATAAAAAACGTTCTCAAACATTAAAAAAGAAGTTATCATTTTATTCTTCCACATAGCATAATCTAATAACTAAACAAGTTAACAAATCACCTTAAATTTCAAACTCTAGTTTCTATCTAAATCAAATCACAATAAGATTAAACAAATAAAATTAGACATAGTTACAGAAAGATTCAACAAGTTTAAGACAAAAATTCGGACCAATTTCACCCCTAATTTCAACATAAATCACATAAATTGCGGCCCTAAATTAAACCTAAAGAGAAAAAACACAAACCTTTAACCTTATGAAGATTGGATAGGGTGGGCTTTTAAGTTGGGCTATATAATGATTTGATTTGGTTTATATAATATACATTCTAGTATTCTACCAAACCAAATAATATGATTTGGGCTATAATATTTGGGCTATATAAATAAAAAAATTAAAACCGGGGGGTCGAAAATGTATATACCTACAAAATCCTATAACACTACTGACCGAAAAGTTCGGGGGGGCGGGCGCCCCTCCCCGCCCCTTAAATCCTTCGCCCTTGGATGCCGCCCCATTTTCGATGATCGGGTAGTGGGCAAATCGGTGTATACTCACCGATGAGGGAAGAGCAGGGAAGGAAGAGAGAGAAGGGTTTAATGGTGGGTCCCAACTCCTTTCAACCAATCAAAAATTTTCTTTTTTTTAATTGAGTGGGTGTTTGAATCACTCCTAGTGTTTGAGTAGAAAATGGAGAATGATGGGGGGAGCTTTACATGGCATGATATCATTGAGTAGAGAATGACTCAAACACCCTAAGGTGTTTGAATCATACCTCCACCCTTAAGAAATTAAATTGGTTGCCAATGATCTCTAGATCAAGTGGTGGAGAGCTTGCATTTCTCTTGAGAGATGCAGGTTCGACTCCCACTTGGTGCAGAGTGAGACATTGGTGGGCAATGATAGGAGACCCAGGGAAACCTGGGTTGGATTATTGAGCCAAACGGGTTTTACCGGTAATTTCACCGTCGTGCCTACGGGCGGGTGGGTTACCGGGTTTTCCCCGGAATTGGTGGTGGACTCAGGTTACTCTCGGAGTACTCCGTTTGTCCAGTGGGTGCCCCGAGAATACTCGGGATTGAGTTTGTTGGCCGTTAAAAAAAAAAGAAATTAAATTGGTTACCTTCTAAAGCTTTAATGACAAAATTCAAAATTGTGAAGAATAACACTATTTATTATTTAAAATGTGGTATGATTTTCTTCAAAGATGTCCTTTTTTGTCATAAATCTACAAGATTCTTGTCTGGGAGATGTTCATTTTTTTTATTTTTTTTAACCACAGTTCAAGTTTGTCTCCTCTCATATAATTGGTTCTCATGGTACTTGTTCATTAAAACACTCCTAAAACTTGAAGATAAGAGGTTACTAACATTATGCCAAAATGATTACCACATTTATCGCGTCAAGCTAATCAATAAGCTATCTTTTTTTAATAGCGGGAGAATGTATTATAAAACAGGCTAAAACTAGCAAGAGGCTAGAAAATGGCAAAAACAGTTATACATGTTTGAGGCAAGAATTAATATTAAACATACACCAATGTAACAACTCCAAGTTCACCATCTCTGATCTGTTTTTGACCCATAAAAAACTAGTCGTCTTAATATCTTCGACAAGCTTGAAAAATATGTAGCTTCTTGCTATTGAAGACTGACTCGTTTCTGGCCCACCATAAAACCCATATAGCCGATAAAATCATACACATATGTCATAGGGCAAATCATGCGATAAATCGATAGGCTATCAAATTAATTATCTTTAATCAACTAATATTTCTAGCCGTTAAAAAAAACTAATATTTCTAAATGGACAAACTAGAGTCAAAATGACCATATTCACCTCCCAACCATCTCCTTTATTAACCCATCAACTATATTTTGTTGTACTTGAGGTTTACACCCACCCATGATACTTATAATGCTTTTAGATTACGTTTAAAATTCAATAACTTATTATGTCCCTTAATTAAGGTTACTATCAAAGCTAAACGAAGTTTCAAATGTTACGCCTCGTGTATAAATAGACTATAAGGTCCTTTACCCAAAAAAAAAAAAAAAAAGACTATGAGGTTGTTAAAAACAAGTATCCATACATAGAGCAATACACAAGATATGGCATATGGTGCAAAAGAAGGTTTTATGAGTTCATAAAAAGCTTTCAAAACTACATACATGCACCATGAGATTGAGAATAGGACAAAAAAAGTTACGCGATTGTAGTTTTGTTAGAGAAACTAGATCATAGAAGTGTTCACGAAAGCTTAAATGGACGGGTTATCTAGTACTAGTAAGTCTAATTCGAACACTAGGGCATGGCCTCATAGATTTAGTCCACAAATATTATTGCAAAAACTTTATGTGAGTTACATACATAGTTGAATAATAATCTGGCATGTGGTATAGATACGAAACGTTATGTAATATCGAGTCCAAATCTCAACAACATAATAATCAGACATTCAAATTAACATACATTGGCGCAATATAATCCCATAACTTTTTTATGGGATGGGATGTCGACGATAATAACATTTAGACCATGTGTAGTGGTTAAACAAAATAATGCCCCCACCATGGGGCATTATTCGACACGTGGCAGTCCAGTCAGCATGGGGCGTTATTGCAAAAGTGACGTAGTGGGAATAATGCCTAATAATGCCCCTTCCAATCATTAAACAAAAAAAAAGCAAACAGTTACTCATTGACTAGTCAAACCTTGGACCACTCCCATTGGCCACATTCAAATTCCATTTGACCCACTTCAGCGTTTTATTTAAAACGCCTACATGCAATTTTTTCAAAAATAATGCCAAATAACGCCTGCCGTAATGGGGAGAGGCGTTTTGGGGCTTTTTTTTTATTTTTATTTTTTTTAAAATACCGCCCCACTACGGGTGGTCTTATAATCACATCACAGAACCAGTAAACTAAAGAAAAACAAACCATTATATTATTTTTATCCCGTACACATAACATTATCATTAACAACTTGCATATTATATTCACATGCAATACATGCCACTAAACAACATAACTTATTAAAATCTAAATACATCAATATATCTTACACAATGAACCTAACATAATTAACCTAATTAAGATATTTTGAATGATAATTCTAGTGATTTATTATTATTATTGTATAATTATATATCAAGTTGGGGAAACAAACAAACCTAGAAACCTCCTCTTAGCTCTCTCACTGGTCCCACCTACTGTCTTTCTGCTACTGGCGGTTCAACACCCACAGGATAATTCATTCTCATCATCAATCTTTTCATTGATCTTCACTTCAATTTGACCCAAATTCATCACCACTTCATCTTCATATTTCATCATACCAAAAAGCCCCAATTTTTATGATGCTTGACTAGTGTAATTTGAGGATGGAAGCTGATGTTTCCATCCCACTTTAAACCCTAGTTTTTCAACAACCAAAATTGGATCTTTAAAGGGTCTTTAGGTTTTGTTGTGGGTTTGAAAAAAGATGTTGAATTTCTGGATCTTTTGCTGCTTTCTTTGTTTGGTGAGTTCAGGGGTGATTGGTAAAGTTGTTTTGATGGGGAATAATGTCACTTTATCTTTTGATGACATTGAAGCTAGTTTTGGTAAGGTTTTTTTTTTTTTTTTTTTTTTTTTTTTTTTTTTTTTTTTTTTCTGTTGTGTTTGATTGTGTGAATATGTGATTGTTACAGATAGATAGTGTGTTTGATCATTCTGATGTTATGAAATTTTTTTTTTATTATTAGTTGTTGAAGATTCTTGAATGTGAAATTACTTAATTATCCCTAGGTTTAAGCATTAGGTGTTTGAATTTGATTCTTTATACTCAATCAAGAATGCTTATGGTAGACTGATGCATGTTCTTCTTGATTGAAGGTCAAGATTATTTATAGGAAAAATTACATGTCCTTTATCTTTATACCACTTTTCAGGCGGTGTCCTTTTTAACGAATGTTGACAGGCGGTGTCCTTTACTAGGTATTTTGTTGCAAGTTTAGTCCTTTACACCCAACCCAGTTAAAAAACCCTGTTAATTGTTGACAGGCGGTGTCCTTTACTAGGTATTTTGTTGCAAGTTTAGTCCTTTAACTAGGTATTTTGTTGCAAGTTTAGTCCTTTACACCCAACAATTAACAGTGTTTTTTAACTGGGTTGGGTGTAAAGGACTAAACTTGCAACAAAATACCTAGTAAAGGACACCGCCTGTCAACATTCGTTAAAAAGGACACCGCCTGAAAAGTGGTATAAAGATAAATGACAAAACTTGTAATTTTTCCTTATTTATATTCTTTATTGGGTTGATTAAAAATTGCAACTTTATGCAGATAGATGATGTGTTTGATCATTCTGATGATATGATTCTTTTGATCATTGAGTAAATTACAAAAATCGTCCTTCATGTATGTCACTTAATGCAAATTGTGTCCTTTGTCTTCAATAATTACAGAAAACGTACTCAATGTTTGTAAACCCTTGCAATTTATGTCCTTTAGCCCTAACTCAGTTAATTTTTTGTGGTTAAATCTGAACGAATGGACCCCACATGAGGGTATTTTGGTCATTTTACTCTCATGTGGGGTCCATTTGGTTATATTTAACCACAAAAATTCCCTCATGTGGGGCTCATTTGGTCAGATTTAACCACGAAAATTAACTGAGTTAGGACTAAAGGACATAACTTGCAAGGATTTGCAAACATCGAGTACGTTTTCTGCAATTATTGAAGAAAAAGGACACAGTTTGCAATAAGTGACATACATAAAGGACGATTTTTGTAATTTACTCTTGATCATTAGTTGTTGAAGAATCTTGAACTTGAAATTACATAACTACCCCTAGGTTTAAGCATTGGGTATTTGAATTTGATTGTTTACACTAAATCAAGAATGCTTATGGTAGATTGATGCATTTTGTTTTGTGTTGTAATTTGTTGATGTTTTTTGCAGCTCCGCGTGTGAAAGGGACGGGCGAATGCGGAACGTTGTATCAAGCTGAGCCATTGGATGCGTGTGCGCCTTTGGCTAACGGGTCGATTGAAGAAAGCGTAAACCAGCCCTTTGTGTTGATTATTAGAGGAGGATGTAGTTTCGACGAAAAAGTTCGAAGAGCACAAGCTGCAGGATTCAAGGCAGCCATTATCTATAACGATGATGATAGTGATCTTGTTGCAAGTATGATCCTTTTTGCATTTGCTTTTACATTATTATGACCAGTGGCGAAGCTTGAGATTTCTGACCGGGGGGTCGAAAACGTATATACCAAAAATTTCTGTAAAACCGGGGGGTCAAAAACGTATATACCCAAAAAAATTTATACGAAAACTACATAATCTCCACTACTGAGCGAAAAGTTCGGGGGGGGGGGGGGGCGGCCGCCCCCTCCCGCCTCCACAAAGCTACGCCCTTGATTATGACGTATATCGCTTTATACTTTCGATGTGTATTTAGAAATTTATATTCAAATGGGGTAATAATCTAGGATTTCTAAATTTGCAGTGGCAGGGACTGCAACGGGTATAGTGATACATGCGGTATTTGTTTCAAAATCATCGGGCCTGAAGTTGAGTAAGTTTGCCGGTATAACTTCAATGCAATTATGGATTATCCCGGGCTATGAGAACTCAGCATGGTCAATCATGGCCATATCATTTATATCGTTGCTGGCTATGTCGGCTGTTTTGGCAACTTGTTTCTTTGTGCGTAGGCATAGGATAAGACGAGAACACCCCCAATCTTCTCGTGTTCGGGAATTCCATGGGATGAGTAGTCGGTTAGTCAAAGCCATGCCAAGCCTTGTATTTACCGCTGTTTTAGAAGATAATTGCACTTCGGCTACTTGTGCTATCTGCCTTGAGGATTATAACGTTGGCGATAAACTTAGAATTCTGCCATGCCGACACAGTAAGTCTTTTTCTTCATTTATTTAAGAGTAAAATGCCATTTTCGTCCCTGAGGTTTAGCCAGTTTTGCGACTTTCATCCCTGAGGTTTAGCCAGTTTTGCGACTTTCGTCCAAAGGTTTGTTTTTTTGCATCTGGATCCAAAAGGTTTGAAATCTTGCCGTTTTCATCTGGCTCGTTACCTCCACCCATTTTTCTCCATTAAGTCAGAGGGATATTTTCGTCTTTTTTGTTAACTTAAAGGGCAATTCGGTCTTTTTCACTTTATGTAAAAAGACTGAATACCCCTGAAAAAGACTGAATTGCCCTTTAACTTAACAAAAAAGACGAAAATATCCCCTGGAGAAAAATGGATGGAGTTAATGAGCCAGATAAAAATGGCAAGATTTCAAACATTTTGGATCTAGATGCGGAAAAATAAACCTTAGGACGAAAGTCGCAAAACTGGCCAAACCTCATGGACGAAAATGGCATTTTACTCTTTATTTAATTTAGATTATTATTAGAGTAAATTACGTTTTTGGCCCCTATGGTTATATCACTTTTACTATATTAGCCCAAAATAAGAATTTTTAACATATCTGCCCCCATGGTTTATATAACTAACCATTTTGGCCCCTAAGTCTAGAGATCATGGGGGCCAAAATGGTTAGTTATAGAGACCATGGGGGCTAAAATGGTTAGACTTATGGGCCAAAATAGTTAGTTATAGAGACCATGGGGGCAGATATGTTAAAAATTCTTATTTTGGGCTAATATAGTAAAAGTGATATAACCACAAGGGCCAAAAACGTAAGTTACTCTTATTATTATTAAGACATAAAAGTCTTGCGAGGTCAACACGACTCGTACTTTTGTGCCTTTATAAATGGTTAATAATGCACGAGAATTTGGCATTTCATGTCACTAACGTTAGAAATCGACAGAATTTCACGCAATGTGTGTGGACGCGTGGCTGACTTCGTGGAGAACGTTTTGCCCGGTTTGTAAACGTGATGCAAGGACCGCTAACGGTGAGCCACCAGCCTCAGAACGCACACCGTTGCTTTCATCCAACCCAGCATCCATGGCTTCATCAACCATATTATCTTCCACATATTCATCATCATACGCCCCGTCATCTCCCGCAATACAAATAGGTCAAACGTCGCGTACACATTCTAACGTTCACTCCGTTTCGAGTACTCCTTACACCCTTCAAAGCCATCACCAATCCCCTTACATCACTCCATCGAGAAGCTCGTTAGACATTAGAAACATTGCATCTTCTTCATACCGATCGTCGTTCATCACTCCGTCAAGAAGCTCGTTAGACGTTAGAAACATGGCGTCTTCTTCACACGGATTGCGGGCATCGCATTTGGTTTCGTCGAACTCTTTGGGCTACCCTTCTGTATCACCGTTAAATTCCCGACACCTGTCTTCGTATTACCCGAGTCCCGGAAATGGTTCGTCGAGTTATATGTGGTCGTCTAGTCAGCAGCAGCCGCACCCGTTGCGCTATAATGATTCTGCTGCTAGCTTTTCTCCCTATGCTTCTGCTCATTCACTTCCAGAATGCTGATTATGAAAGCCTATTGTACATTTGAATATTGTGGTGTTTGCTTGCTACTAATGATGGTTTCAATTGTGTTTTTGTGATTGGTGAGTTGTAGTTATACGTTTAAAATCTTGTTATATCAAAGTGAATAGTGTATACTGTATACTTTGTTATTATTTTTTAAAGAGCGAATTAACTGTCATTTCCGTCCCGTCCCTGTAATTTGTCCAATTATGTCAGTTCAGACCAAATTTCAAATTTGTACCATTTACGTCCCTGGCATTCTTGAAACATGCTCAGGGGCGGATTTAGAGGTAAAGACCGGGTTCCCAGGAACCCAGTCTTTTCGGAAAAAAATGATTTTTTTGTAGTGTAAATCTTGTATGATTTGGAAAAAAACGTTTTTTTGTAGTGTAAACCTTGTATGATTTGGAAAAAGGAACCCAGTGATTTCTCCGGCTGGATCCGCCACTGAACATGCTGGTTTCGTCGAAAAAAACATGAGTTAACTGTCATTTTCGTCTCTGTAGTTTGTCAAATTATTCGATTCAACCTTAGTTTTTTGGATGGAACCGGCATGTTTTAAGAATGTTAGGGATGAAAATGGTATAAATTTGAAATTTGGCCTAACTGGCATAATTGGACAAACCACGGGGACAAACCCTAGAGACTTGCAAATTTACCCCGAAACACATATTTGGTTATGTGAAAGTGAATAGTGCATACTTTGTTATTTTATTTGAAAACTAGGGTTTCCTCATCGTTTTGCAAGCCGGGAATCTGCGTACTAACCAAACGGTAAGGACCATCGTGAAGCTATGAAGCTGCAAAATATCAATGTGTAAAACAACCAAAAAACGAAATAAAATGCAACAAAAAGAAGGCAAAATGATGACGTGGTGTTGCGACTCGACACGCCAGAGATTACCAACCCGCAACAACCGCCACTTGCGGTTGTGTCCGACAGGGTTCGCATACTAGGAAGTTGTGTTTTATTATTATTTATCATAGTGGCGAGAGCGACTCGACTTTTAACAAATTTTAAGTGAAAATGTATTTAGTTTTTGTTAAAAAAAGTTAAATAAATTTTTTCAGTGGGTACAGGGTCTGTCTATTTTCAAAAAAAAAAAAAAAAAAAAAAAAATACCGGGTATCTAATTTTTTGTAAAAAAAAAAAAAAAAAAACTAACAGAAGTTTTAACAGGAAAATAAAACTAGTGGGGTTAAAAGCGTTAATTTGAAACTTCAAAAAAAAATATATATATATTTAGCAGTGTAGCGGCTACAGTGAATTTGTGATGTATTTAACTATCACTTATATAAAAAAAAACTAAACAAAGAGGAAAATAAAACTATTGTGTTAGCGTATATTATTTATAAGGTAAGAGGTTAATTTAAAACTTTAAAAAGCTAAAAAAAAGCACCGTAGCGGCTACAATGAATTTGTGATGTATTACCTGGCAGGGGAGGGGGGGGGGGGGATAGTGCACGGTCCTCCCAACCGCCGGAGTGATCTCACCCCGGTAGCGGCTACAGTGTATTACCTGGCATATATACCCAGAAACACATCTTGTATGGTCTTCTGAGTACGGTTTTCACAGTTCTCTACTTAAATTAGTATATTAGCAACGCTTACGTCATGCGAGTAGATTCAATCCTAGCCATTGTTTTACATCAATTTTCGCGTCTCGGCAAAAACAAAGTACAAATATCACTATATCAGTCGCCAATATATCACATTTTTATAAGAAAAGAATATAAAAGAATAGCAAAGTTGTATGTACAAAATACCCTATTAATAATAGTGCAGGTCCAAAAGAAATGGCTAACAATGCCTCCTTAACATTGCCTATTGTATAACACAATTAATCACTAATCTCTCATAGCAAAATTCACATATACCATCGGGTCAAAACCGTCCGATAAACTGGTAATACAGTTGCTGCTACGCGTTACACTAATCATGCCAATCTTACCTGCTCATAGGCTTTCAAAGCGTCACGCGTGAAAACCTCTAAAGCTTTAAAAATTGGAATTACACCGCCTTGTAAACTACTTAATTCGCCGTCCTGAACCAACTTCATAGCTTCTTTATAATCCACACTCGCTCGTTCTTCAGACGGAACCATTGACCCATGCGTTTCATCAGGCCGAAGACTTTGACTTTTTCCCACAAAATCCTTCGCAAGATGCTCCTTTTTGACCATAAGTCGTTGTATGTCGTCTTGTCTCTCCACCAATTTCCTCAACTTGAAAGCGAAACTATGCATCGCTTTCAACACTTTTTCTTGAGAAACGCCGTTAATTTCCCTCTGCCAGTCGTTGCATATTATGAAAATCGGTGGAGCTCCTAAACGACCCGGAGAATACGGAACCTCGCCGTCAACGGTGACTTCCGGTTCGTGATCAATGCATTGTTTTAACCATCCGTTTAACGAATTGGCGTATGATTTCTGAGCGTTAATCCAGTTGTTAAAATGTTGGGCCCACTTTAAAAGCCCTGTTTCGAGCTCGAGAGTGGTTCTCAAGCTTGAATCTCTTTCGAGACTTGTGTTTGCCCTTAACGTACGACTTCTGCTCTCCATGATGGCTTCGAACTGCCTTCGGTGACATTTTACAATCAATCGCCACATTCTTATAAGTCTGTAGAAAACACAATAAACCAAATCATGAGGGTTCTATAGTATAAAAAATGAACTTGTTAAAAGATTTCCGTACCCGTAGATCAAATCATGAGGGTTCTATAGTATAAAAAATGAAGAGTAAACTACCATTTTGGTCCCTGTGGTTTGGTCACTTTTGCCACTTTAGTCCAAAACCGAAACCTTTTGCATCTGGGTCCCTGTGGTTTCAGGTTTATTGCCATTTTGGTCCAAAAATGAAATCAGGTCATATTTGTCTTATAAAATCCTGCTATTTTGTCCTTTTCCGCAGAAGCAAAATAGTCATTTCTTTTTTATAAATAAATACTAGATTTTATAAGACAAATATGACCTGATTTGCCCCTGAGGAAAAGGACAAAATTGCAGGATTTTATAAGACAAATATGACCTGATTTCATTTTTGGACCAAAATGGCAATAAAACTGAAACCACAGGGACCCAGATGCAAAAGGTTTGAGTTTTGAACTAAAGTGGCAAAAGTGACCAAAACTCAGGGACCAAAATGGCAGTTTACTCAAAAATGAACTTGTTAAAAGATTTCCGTACCCGTAGATCAACTGGCTGACTTGCGGCTGCAGTTCTCTGTCCCTCACTTTGTCTATCTCACAAGATATGACATCAATAGCTTTGATCGACACGTTAAGTTTAGTAGTTAATCTTTTTATAGAAGCTTGTGCAGCGTCGATCTTACTAGATTCTGCGCCTTTTGCATCCAACTCATTCAACCTCTTGCACGTTTTCTCGTAAATCACCCGTAGCCTCTCTTCACCCTAAACCAGACCAACCACCTGATGTATCAACTTCACATTACTCAACTCAAATTTGAAACCGAGTGGCTTAACGGTTAACAGAGAATCATTATCACTATTAAGGTACATAGGGCTGCAAACAAACCAAACGTTCGGCGAACAGTTCGTGAACCGTTCGGCGGGAAGTTCGTTTGTGTTCCGTTTGTTTATTAAACAAACAAACGCGAAGAAGAAATTTTATTCGTTTAGTTTAAATGCACGAACATGAATAGAGGCCACGGTCGTTCATTATGTTCGTGAACGTTCGGTGAAGTGTTCGTTTGTGTTCGATAGTTCATTAGTGTTTTTAGTTTTTATATTTTACTTGAATACTTCAAAATTCCGACAAATAAAATATTTGATAAGTGCCAATGTATTATATATTCTGTTCATGACCGCTTGTTTGTGTTCGTTTGTTTCTATTCGTGTTCACGTTCGTTTTTGTTCGTTGCCTAAAATAACAAACACAAACGAACACAAAAAAGTTCATTTCCTTATCAAACGAACACGAACATAAAATCTCGTTAAGTAAGTGTTCATGAATAGTTCGTAAACAAATATATTTCGTAACAAACGAACACGAACAAGGTCTTGTTCGTGTTCGTTCGGTTCGTTTGCAGCCCTTACATACAGAGTCAATTGTTAAGTACACATATGTAACATTAATAACGAACTATTAAGACGATGATGATGGCTTTACCTTTACTTCCTTGTATAATTTCTTCTCCCATACGTATAGCTTCTCCAAAGTCGAAGAAAGGTTAACGGGCCTAACATCCAGAACCGCATCATCATAGGATCCTGCTAACTTTGTTACTCGAGAACTTGATCTTGCAGATTGTATTGGACGGTCTGGAGATACCAATGAAGGTGCAAACTTTGATAAAATTACTGCAAAGTGACATACATAAGCATAAATAATAAAAGGAAAACATTGTATGACTATATTATGGATTTACGGTGACAAAAATCAAATTTTCGTTACCCTTAAGAACGGCAAACTTCGATCGATAAGGCAACTTCCCTGCCTCGAGCATCAAAGCGACCTCCTTCCCATGACTAAACGCACTCTCGAATTCGCCTTTGATTTCATTAACTACCTCATGAAGATCCCGAGAACCATGAGGAGATAACGTTGTCAAACTACTCATAATCGAGGATTCTATTTCTAACTCCTGCGTAGACCCTTCATCGATATCAACACTTACTCCCTTGTTACCCTCCTCTGTGCTTTGTGAAACGATCGTTTCAGAGCTATGCTGCTTCTCTACTTCGGTGCCAACCGAATGTTCTCGTTTAACTTCCAATGGTACGGAATTTGAACTCGATTCGGCTTGTGCTGCGTTTGCAGTGTCGTCACTTTTCTCCGGTGGTGTTTTGATTCTTCGAGAACTACCCTCCGTACTACTTGAAACTCCCTTCAATGTACTATCTTCACCGTCTTCTTTTCCTTCGACTAGATTTCTCTTTCTACTAAACGTATTCGTTTTTACGTCTTCGTAGTGAGAATCGGTTTCTGTTTCTTCTTCCAAATCGGGAATCCCCTCCCTCGCTCTCACTTCACTCGCATCCGGACTACTATCCATTGTTTCGTTATACCCATATCCATACCCATGATACTCATTATCATACGCGTTAAAAAAGTTAAAATAATCAGATTCCATCGGCGGAGGAGGCGGCGGCGGCGGACTTTTGGGCTTCTCGGGTTCCTGGGGAGGTGGCGGTTCCCCACCGTAAGAAAACCCATACCCGTATCCGTATCCACTTACATATGGATCATAACCCGGTGGATGATCAACCCGTTGACGTGTTTCTCGAAAACCCCTCGCTTCCTCTTGTTGAATCACAGTGTGGCTAGCCGGAGCCGATTTTTTCATAAAAAAGGCATACCGATTCGGATTTGGATTCGAATTCAAATTCGAGTTCCCACCATATCCATCGAAAGTATCGAAATTCGCTTGATACGCCCCCCAAGGAGGCGGATATTGCGATGCAGATGGGTTCATCACATAAGGAGGTTGATAAGGCTCACCCGCGCCCCAACTAGTTTCGTTCGGTCCCCAAGGAGGTTGGTACGGATACGGAAACGGAAACGCAGACGAATTCTCCACATAAGGCTCACCCCATTGAGGTTGATAAGGCTGCTGTCCTCTATCAACTCCATAAGGTTCATTCATATTCATTTCATTATAGTCACCGGGCCGATTAAAGTTAGACGACTGCGGCGGTTTATTTTCAAAACCGCCACTATCATCATCATGATCATCATCATTTTCATCATCATGTATATGAATATGACCATCTAAAGACACACTCAACTCAGACTCAGACTCAGACTCAGACTCTTTATCTTGATTCCTACGATCAACCGAACGAACACGCGAAACCGAATCCGACGGCAATGTAAGAACAGGTGAAGCAATGACAAGCTGTTCATCAACAAATTTAGACAACACAAAACCAACTTCTTTCAAGCTATGAAAGTAATCCAAATGTGCACAAGACAGTTCATACCGGTAATCCACAGCACACTTGATCAACCTCTTTCTCTCTCTACACTTAATCACCAACGGCAAGTCATCAACTTTCGAAACCCTACACCCCATTTCTCAAACCCTAACCCTAACCCTAATTCTTGCATCCTCATCTTTTCTTCACTAAATTCATCTCAAATCAATCCAAGTTTACAACTTTATAACTGAAATTGAAACCCTAACCCTACCCCTAATTCTCGAATCGTAATTTCCAGCATAAAATCCATCAATTTTATAACTTTATAACTGAAATTGAAACCCTAACCCTAACCCTAATTCTCGAATCATAACTTCTCGTATCAAAACCATCTCAAAACAATCAAATTGCGTTAAAACAAGAAACAGAGTGAGAAACTGAAATTGAAGAAATTGAGGGGTGAATTTAGGGAATTGTGGGTTTCAAAGCAATGGGGCAATGAATGTGTGATGAGTATTGAAATGTGTGATGATGCCATGTGTTTTGAAACTGAAATTGAAGAAGCAGAGGATGATGAGGTGGAATTTGTGTCTGAAATTGAAAAAAAATGGGTTGAAAATTGGGGTTTTTTTGGAATTTAGGGTGCTGACAAGATTGGAATTGGGAAAATTGTCAGAGAAAAGGTGAGATCTGACATTGATGAGGTGGGGGTGGGGTGTTGCAGAAACAGAGATGGAATTATTGAAGGTGTAATAATGGTGATGCATGGCTTCTTCTGGGTTTTGGGGGCTAATTTTCAAATGTGAACATGAATGTGTTGTTCTTCTTTTATTATAGCCAACAAGTTTGATTTTTTTTTTTTGCATAAATTAATATTTTATTTATATCTATTGTTTTTTTAAGTTATAGATTTTTCCAAGCTTGTTATCAGGACTATAAACGAATTTTCAGCGAACAGTTCGTGAACTGACGGAAAATTCGTTTACGTTTTGTTAAGTTAAATGAACGAACACGAACAAATGTCTCGTTCGTTCAGTTACGTTCGTGAACGTTTGAGAACGTGTTCGTGAACATTCGTTCATTTTCTTTTGTTTATGTTGTTTATTAATTTTTTTAGCATTTATTTAATTTATCTAAACTTTTTATATTCTTATATATCTCATTACCCAAACAAATAGAATAGGGCACCCTAATCTCCGCCTTGTTTATGCATCGCTTCATTTTCCTTCTCATTATTCACATCGAAAAATACTATCAATATTCATTCAACGATTAGGGCTTCATGGTCTGGCAGTGGCGGACCCAGGAATTTTTCCATGGGGGTGCGGAACATTTTTAAAAATTTTAGGCCCCTAGGTATATAATTAAAAAAATCGGTTCGTATCGAGTCGGGTCGGGTCGGTCATGTAAAACAAACAAACATCAAACTAAATTTATATAATCATCAAAAACATGTCAAACCTTGTTACAAACACAATTAAAACGTCGACGCTTTACGGGTTTTCATTTTTTGAAATCTATTCAAAATATCATCTAAAACTAATTTCTTAAGCAATTCTTTCTCTATATAACATAAGTTCATCGCTCCATAACTGTCACGGCCCCCGACCCGGTTTGACCCGTTTCAGGAGCCGCGGGACAGAAATCCTGCGGTATTTAAATTTTAGGCGACAACGGAAGTCTTTTTAAAACAGAATCTTTTAATAATTCAAACTGCCCGTTTTATAAATGGGGGATAAAATCCCATAATTTACAATAATGTGATTTCTCCGGGAAATCTTTATTTTCAAAATATGTTTCTTTTATTTATTTACAATGAGCCACTTTTCTAAGCTGGTAGTGCTTCCTGACACTTTTCTTTGCTCACAACAGATCACCTGAAACATGTTTGAAAAATGTTTTGTCAGCGGGGAAATACTGAGTGAGTTCATTCAGTTTTTAGGAAATGACCCATAGTTATAAATTACAGCATAAGAGCGATTACAATGGTTCCTATCCTATCTTTATCTGGCCTTCTGTCACAATGGTGACAAGTCACAATGGTGACGATGGTCATACCACTATTAGGTCCATGAACTCTAATAGTGACGTTCCTCCCTAGTAGGTCAATGAACCTAACTGGGAGAAATAGTAATGTGCACAATACCCCACTAACCAATAAATCAAGATATCCACGACTTAGTCCCTGTAATTATAACACTTTGAAAATAATTTGAGGTATTGTAAAACAGTTGATAAAAAGAGAATGACTCACATTGCAGATTTAACGAGCAGAGTATAAGCCTTACTGATTTGCCTGTGATTAACCTAATTTAAATAATAATGCACACACACAACCGGGTTAGTGATCAATACAACATTTACGATAACTCACGAGATCAAATTCTCACAACGAACGACAAAGTGCGATACTTAAACATCCATCGATTTAACGACGAACGACAAAGTATAACCCTATGTGGGCGGCACTTAAACATCCATTGGATATATTGATCAGTCGGAAAATGAATCGTAATAGCGATTGAGTTATTACCCTGATTGCGGCAGCACTTCGTGAATCGTGTGTGTTTGTGAACGATTTCTATGATATCTCAGAGCATAATTCGAATTTTAAGGTCGTTTCAGTGTCAGAATTCAAGTCCCAAGGCCCTCTATTTATACCCAAAATTTGCATCTTCCGCGTGTCGCGGAAGAATTCGTGGCACCTCCCGCGTATCGCCTGAGGTGTCATTTTTAGGGTAGGGTAGGTACGTGTCCAACTAGCTCAGGTGAGTCGACAGTTTCGATAAATTCAATTTAGACAACAATTTTTGATGATAATTATCAATTAGGGTTTACCCCCCTAAGTTTTAGGGGCCCTAATCCTGTTTCCGATTGTTCTAAAAATTTTAAGGTTTATGCGAAATTACTTGGGTTCCTCAATTAGGGTTTCCTTAATAGATAATTAACACACTAGGTATTAATTTTAGTGAGAGTTGTTACATTCTCCCCACCTTAAGAAAAATCTCGTCCTCGAGATTTACTGAAATAGATGAGGGTATTTTCGCTTCATCTCTGATTCCAGTTCCCAAGTGTACTCTGGTCCTCTTCTGGATTCCCATTTAACTTTCACTAGCACTAGTTGTTTGTGTTTTGAAAAACTTAATCTTCCGGTCTTCTATTTGTAAGGGTTTCTCTATGAATTTCAGTTTTTCATTTATCTCTATATCTTGAAGAGGTACTACCAAGGATTCGTCTGTGAGACATTTCTTGTGATTGGATACATGAAACACATCATGTACTCCTGCTAACTCTTCTGGTAGTTGTAAATGATAAGCTACTGGTCCTATTCGTTGGATTACTGGAAATGGTCCTACGTATCTTGGACTTAGCTTCTTAAATTCCTTTCCAAGGAAATACTTTCAATAGCATTTTGTCTCCAACTCGAACTCCTACGGCTCTTGTTTATTATTTGTATACTCTTCTAACCGTCTTCAGCCTTTCCTTCGTGATACTAAATATCACAGTCGTAGTCACCGAGGATTTCCTTTTCCTCATGTTTAATTCTTGTTGCTCAAATATGTATCTTAAATTCTTATGACCCGTATGGATAGTAAACTTACTTCTTAAGGGCAAAATTATGGCTACTAATTCTAAGTCATGAGTGGTATAGCTTTCTTCGTGCTTTTTCAATTGCCTTGATGCATACACAATTACCTTTTTGCGTTGCATTACCACACATCTAAATCTTAGCTTTGATGTATTACCATATACTTTAAAATCTTCTGTTCCTTCTAGTATAACTAGGATTGGAATATTTGTTAATTTATGCTAGAGGCTTCTTTTTGTTTAGGTTCTTATTTAGAATTAACTGTTTTAGCTTAGTTAAGGATATATCTATCTAAAAGAATCCTTAATAAACTGCCTATAGTATCTGGCTAAATTTACAAAATTCCTAATTTCCATTTAGGGATTTGCGAAATCTTCCATTTTAGTAATTTGCTGCTATCTTAGCAGGATCTAAGTGAATACCTTCATGATTCATCATGTGACCTTACGTGGTTTATTTCCAGTTTCGATTGTAAAGATTTGCCTAAGTTCGATTAATGATAAGTTAAGAGTTTGACAGAATGAAGTATTTATAAAACTTTGGTTTGTACCAGAGTCAGATAATACTTTTTGTGTAAACGTTGTAACCTAGGACGTACCGGCTACTACATCTGGAATGAGCTCTGCTTCCTGAGCAGTCAATTGAAAGGCTCTTGCATTCCTTTTTGCTTCTTCTACAGGTTTGGCTTTAGTGTCAGATGGTTTGTTTAGTTTTGGACAATTTGGCCTAAGATGTCCAGTTTCTCCCCAGTTGTAACAAACTGAAAATTTCTTCCTCCTGCAGTCTTCTTCCTGATGCCCGGGAATTTTGCAAAAATTGCAGTATCCTTTGCATCTTCCAAAATGCTTTCTTTTGCAAAAATTGCAAAATGAACTAGTGGAAGATTGCCCATTCCCTCATTTCTTGAAATCGTTATGGTTATCCGAACGGATTACCTGGGTAATCTTTTGGGCTACTTCCTTCCTTCTATTTTCTTCTCTTGTCCGTATTAGTTCGTCAGTCAGAGTATTGGCTAAATCCACCGCATCATCAATCGTGCGAGGTTTCGCAGCCTTGACGATGTTACGGATTTCAGAAATCAATCCCCAAATATATCGAGAAATAAGTACCGGCTCTGGCGAAGCCAGGGTTGGTACTACTCGAGCATACTCGAAGAATGTCGTAGTATACTTTCGACAATCTACATCCACCATCCGGTGGGTTAAAAACTTGTTTGTCATTTGTTCCTTTTCATATTCGGGACAGAATTTTCTTTCTATCAAGCTCTTAAATTCTTCCCAGTTCATAGCATACGCCATCCCTCTTCCTTTTGATTGTAACACCGTATTCCACCATTCTAGCGCCCCTTCTTTGAAAAGATTTGACGCGTACATGACCTGATCATCCTGAGCACATTTACTTATGGCAATTACTGCCTCAGTTTTCTCTAACCAACGTAGTGCCGCAGTCGCTCCTTCATTGCCTGCAAACTCAGTTGGTTTACAAGCAAGAAATTCCTTGTAAGTGCAACCAGGTGTTGCAACCTTCATTTTCTTAGGGAGTGGCGCTTGTTGTGGTTCATTGTCATGATTAACATGATCATTGCCTCTGTTTACGCTATTACTGAAGTTATTTTCAGAAATACGTTTGCTAGGAACGAGTTGTTGTGGTTCTATTGGATTTTTAACAGCAGCAACGATTGCTGGAATAGCGTTGGCTATCCCTTGAGCTATCATTGTTGGAATAGTGTTGGCTATCCCTTGAGCAACGATATTTTCTATATCCTGCCTAGTCATATGTTGATCCCCCGGTTGTTGCTCAGAATCATTAACTGGTTCATTATTAGCGTTTTCCATTTGATAACTAATTTATAGATAAATAATTAGTATACAAGAAATAATCCAATATCACACTTAATTGCACATAATCACGTATACGAACAAAACTTGTAAATTTTCTAAAATTTCATGCTTCTATATACAACCGTTTTATTATTTATCTTACACATACTGATTTTACTATTACTTGTCACACCCCGAATTTCCACGTTTCACCGGTGGGCCCGGTGGGGGTAACGTGACGTAGTTGATAACATCATAGTCAAACAACACAATATATAAATGCACAGCGGAAGCAGAAATAGATTCATTTCAACTTTACATAAACGTAATATTTAATATTACAAGTAGTTGAAACGGATCCACAGGCGGATCAAATAAAATAAGATAATAGTTCAACAGACTTTAGACGCCTAGAACTTGCAAGATTCCTTACTAACGCCCTGAGCAGCTTCCAGCCTATTACGTACTTGTACCTGTCACTTAGACTTTGGAAAATACGTCAGTTTTCACTGGTAAATACACTCAACTGACTCGTTTGAAAAGAGTTTATGAAAATTGGTTTAGGCGCACAAGGCACAAAACTATTTTGACACTTGATTAAGATGCACAAGGCAATATTAATCTTTTATACTTGGGACAAACTATATCTCATGTTATCAGTTTTACATAACTTGCTCTACATACGGGGCCCGGTCCTATGCCGGTTCAAGATTAACCGACACACCACTATTCCCTTATTGGGAATCCCATATTGGGTATAATCAAATAATAAGCATGAAGCATCTGTCAGGTGTATGCCTACACCCCGTGCTTAGGTCGTGGCCATTGCAATTTAATGAGTCAAGGATATCCAGGACACGGTCGCATTAACCCCCAATGTTTCAGTCAAGCAATACGAATTAAAACAGGTTATTTGAATTTCCCGACACATTGGTCTTCGAATCCCATACCTGACCATGCGGTATTTATATTACCGTATCCCAAGCCCGTAATAGGGAAAATAAGTTAAGAGTATTTACCTGAGCTAGCTCCTGTCTTAAATAGCAAGAATTATAATAACTCAGCCGTATTCACTTAAGTAAGCGTAGGTACAATTTACCGGAAGGCTCTAGTCTGGAACGATGGTATAAATAACCAATTAGAATACTAACGGGTCTTTAATTTAAGCCTAAGCTTAGACCGGTTAGTTTTAAGGAAATATACGGTTCAAGCGCATGATTAAGCGAAGACCGGATAGAACGTGATTTAGACCCGACAAGTTTGAATACTTGTATAATATGGGTATACTAAATACACTCTGGATTTTGAGACAAAAATGATATTGTTTGACCCGTTTCGGTCAATTTACGCAAACTAGTTACGTAAACCGAACCGAACGCGAAAAGGGCGATACGGGTAGACCAATGATTCAAATGCAAGTTCCCTGATATAATATGCTTTAATTATGATATAACATCAGTAAGTTATGTTCTATATTGCCCGGAATAATTTTAAACTCAATTTATGCCTTAGAAGGGCATTTTGGTCATTTAAAAGATAATAAAAGAGTAAAATTAGAAATCTGAGTTTAGGGTCTGGTTCATACAGTAAATATACTTAATATAACATATTATATCAGTAGGGTATGACCCATATGCCAAATTTATCATTTAAAACCAAACTATGCACCGTAGGGGTATTTTAGTAATTTCACAAGGGCTAAAAATGCCAAAAACTGGAAATCTGAGATCATATACTTATACTTACTGTTATTATATGAAAATAGGCTAATTACATCAGTAGGTATAAGTCTTACATGTTTAAAGCAAGTATAACGCTTACTATGCGCTTAAAACGCTAAATATGCGATCTAAGAGCGTTTTCGGGTTTTCAAATTAAATCTGAGATTTTTATATTTCCAGAATACTTAAAATAATTTATTCATCATATAAAATCAGTAGAAAAAGGTTTCGGGTCAAAAGGAGGTGTAAAACTCATTTTATGGCTAAAACGGTCAAAACCGACATAAGCCGAATTGACTAGGCGATCTAGGATCCGTTCAGCCAAAAATTAATTAAAAATCATCAAAATTCCCAGAATATTATATTACTTCTGTTGGTAAGGAGTTTCGTATCAAAACGTGGCCTGAAACGGGTTCTACGCGAAAATGACCGTTTATGTAAATTTATAATATAGTTTTACGCTAATGGCCATAACTCACAATCTGGACCACCAACTGATCCAAAATTTTCGGTGCAAGTTTATATATTAGAAACAAAGATTTCTACTCTTTCACTTTTCCAAAAATCACGTTTTATATCAAAAAGGGCAAAATAGTCAACTTTATGCATAAATCGGAAACATGCATTCGAATCGGCTAAGCATAGACTCAATCAAAGAAAATTCCAGAAAGTTTAACTAAAATAAAAATAGTCAAAAATACTTTCCAATACAGATCTCGAACATGCATGTACGAATCCGAATCGATAGTCTACGAAATAATCGTTTTACAAGACTTTCGGTTCCGATTCGTGTCTATACTATAGATTGTCGAGTTGATGATGATTAAAACACATTCTTATATGTGTTACAAGTTATTTATAATGATCAATCAGATTGCATGTCTAATATCTTAACATTCAAGCTTATTCTTGCGAAAATCAATTCTGTTGACTTTTTAGAAACATGTTTGACTCGACCATTAGCATGCATATAGTGGGATTCAGATAGTGCCCTTTAGAGGGTTTGTTTCCCACATAAATACCAACCTATAACAAGTTTCAATTCGAGAAATGACTGAAAGAAATCCGTTTAATCAGAAAGTCAAAGCTTATGAACAACCAGTTTGACTTTTAGCAATAATCACTACAAGAACGGATTAAAGATTGAATTGAAAGCTTACAAAGGTCCTATAGGTGTTTAGTGAACACTAGAAGTCGGCCTTGATGATCTGATTATCTCCAGAAAGTCTTGAGAACCTTTGCAAGTCTTGAGAGCTCTTGTTCACAATGAAAATGTCCAAGAAATGAGATGATAATCTGATTTAAAGGAGGATCCAGAGCATTTGAAGTAGGTTACTGTTGTAGTAGCCATGCATGGCACTTGATTGGAGCATTTGGAGGCAAGACCAGTTGTTTACAACCCAAAATCGGACCCAAATCAGCCTATTTTGCGAATTCTGTCGCTGGCAGACCCACGCGGCCCGCTTGGGCTTTACCAGGCGGGTCGCCTGACCCCTGGTTCAGCCAAACAAGTTTCAGTTTTGGCAGAAATGGTCCCTGAGCTTGTACGCGATGTTTCGGCTACTTTTCTCGACCCGTAAACCCCCAAACTTGGTTTCTAAGAACCTTAGGACTTTTACCAACATGGTAATGTCCTCGGATAACTTTGCGCTCAACCGAAAAGCCATGAAATTCGACGTTGACGCTTTTAGTCCCTTAAGTACGGTTTTGGCCATAACTTTCTCATACGTTGACGAAACTTCATGAAATTTTTACCACATATTCTAGTGAGTATATTTTAGCTATACAAAGCTTCGGGTCTGCCAAAAGTTCACTCAGAGGTATAAATTAAACATGTTGACACTTTTGGCCCCTATAGTTTGAAATACTTCACTTTTGTGCAATTTCCGCGTCGTATGATCCATGAACCATCCGTTAAAGGTTATGAACATTATGTGGGGTTATCATAGAGCCTATTTATCCATTGTTGACACTTTGGACCCTTACGTTCCATAGTTTTCACTGTTTGTCACTTTTAGTCCCTCTAAAGTATGTTTTCACATAACGGAACCTTATGACACGTGTCAAGACATTATTGGACGAAATTTTTCGAGGTGTTACATCCTCACCCCCTTAAAAGAAATCTCGACCCCGAGATTTATTGAAACACATGGGGATATTTCTCTTTCATCGTGGATTCCATTTCCCACGTATATTCGGGACCTCTACGGGCATCCCACTTGACCTTAACGATAGGCACATGCTTCCTTCGAAGCTTCTTCACCTGTCGATCCTCAATCGACAAAGGTTTTTTTTTCCATGAACTTCAATCTTTCATCTATGTATATCTGTGTGCGGTATAACCAGTGATTCGTCAGCGAAACACTTCTTCAAATTACAGATGTGGAACGCATTATGAATAGCGTTAAATTCTTCAGGCAAGTTTAACTTATAAGCAACTGCCCCGACACGTTCGATGATCTCGAAGGGTCTTATGTCCCTCGGGCTTAGCTTTGCCTTTCTTACCAAATCGCATCACCCCCTCCCAGGGTGATACCTTAAGTAACACTTTATCACTTACATCGAAGTGAATAGTCTTTGCGCTTAGGATCCGCATAACTTTTCTGCCTATCCCTGGCAGCTTTCAAACGATCGCGAACCTGAACGATCTTGTCTGTCGTCTCAAAGACGATATCTGGTCCAGACAACTGGACATCTCCAACTTCTGCCCAACAAATGGGCGATCTACACTTCCTACCGTATAGGGCCTCAAAAGGCGCGGCCCTAATACTAGTATGGTAGCTATTTTTATAGGAGAATTCTATCAAGGGTAGGCGGTTATCCCAACTGCCACCTAAATTAATCACACATGCTCGAAGCATGTCTTCCAATGTTTGGATGGTACGCTCACTCTGTCCGTCCGTCTGCCAACCGTTACGTGATAGTGTTCCTTGACTTATTGGCGGAACATATCCTTAAATCCTTAGGGTGCCATACTTCGCGAGCTCCACCCAGCTCCTTAAATAGGTTTTAGCTCATAAGTTATTTGATCTTGATATATTCGATTACCTCGAATGATTTCATATATTCAGAGCTTACTAGCCTGACAATTAACAGATTGGCACACCTTTCCAGGGTGATATCTTTTGTTGAACCTTATCTCTTAACAAGAACTTGGGAGGTTTGCTAATTCCATGAATCCTTGATTCTCTGCCGAATACTGGCAACTTATAGATGGTTATGGATTTGATCGATCTTATTCGTTGTTTCCAAGGCAACTTTTAGATCCTGATAATTGGACTTACCAATTTTCTGTCTAGCAATAGATGTTTAACATCTATCTATACAAGGTCTCCCAAAGGAGCAACGTTGATACTTATATAACGACTATTACCGAAAAGCTTATCTTAAGGCGATATGGTTATTCCAACCACTGCTTGACTAATCTCAAAGAATAGTTGTTCCTTACAGCTAGTCGAATAAATCGACGATCCTGGCAGCAATTGGGGATTCCTAGTTATTGCCTGAATAGGGTTGCGGTAATCAATGCATAAGCAAGATGAACCGTCTTTCTTATTTAAAAATCGGAGTTCTTAGAACCTTGAATTTTGGCTTTACGAAACCTTATCCAAAACTTATTTATTTGGCTCTTAGTTCTTCCTATTTCGTTGGTAATAACAGATATAAGATTCTTACAATAACTGCAGCCCTAAGCGGGATGTTTGTCCTAACATCCTCTTGCCTCTCAGAAGGTAACCATGGTAATTCTTATAAGGAAGCTAATTATGACACATAGAGGTGTCAGAGATTTCCGCATTCTCAGGCTTTGGCTCATCTATCGCTGTCGGTGTCAGATAAATGACACATTCCTCTTACCATTGCAAGGATGCCCTAAGTAGAGACACTTATAAGGACAATTTTTATATTGGATATCTTCTTTGAATACTACTAGTCGACTTTAGTACAATATGATCATTGGGATATCTTCGGGGATCCCATGCATTAAACCTCCATACTGATCAGGCATGGAAGCAATCTATGGGACACACTAGGATACGCAAATCCTCATATGGTACTCTTATCAAACATAGTTTGGCATTCACAGACGATAGAAAACAATGAGAAAAAAAAATAAAAAAAAATAAAATAATTAATATATATTGTCGTACTCTTTCTGGGGAAGAGTACTCCAGATTCTTATGAAAGGATTATCTCCGAGGATGGGATAGAGGTCATTAAAGATTCCATTGGTAACTTATACCTCATATTTAATATATGGAGTCCTTATGAATGTAATCCAGAGTTTGCTAAGCTTATGGTTTGCTAAAGATTTATTATCCCTTGCATCAATGCAAAAATACTTGGCAGTCATTATCAATGCTAAATGGTATAGGACGTACCTATTGCTATTATCGATGTGCACTGTCTCAGGTATTCAACCGGTAGTCTAGGCGGTTCCTTTCTTATCCTTTTCAGACCTAGCTGCTCCTTTCTTGGCAGCCTTAGGGCAATTAGTACTGATGTGCCCCTTTTCACCACAGCTGAAACAGTTTGCATCCTTCATGTCCCTACATTCGTGGGACTGGTGGCCAGTTCTTTTACAGATGCCACATTGCTTTATCTTTTGGCTTAATCGACACTGCCCCCAATGTCTTCTTTTACAGGTTTTGCATGTAGGCTTTTTGTTGGAATCCTGTTGGTTATTGTTGAGCTTGGATTTGCTCTTCTTAGGATTCTGAGAGTTATCCTCCTCCCTTTGCCTTTTGTCATTAGTTTCATTCATGAACGACTTTTGTCTCACTACATCTAGAGTGAGAGACAAGGATAGATCTACAGCTGATCTGTAGTTGGTTGGCCTTGAAGCCTTAACATCCCCTTTTATTTCTGGTGCCAAACCACCGATGAAACGCGCAATGCGTTTTGGTTCCGGGGTAATTAAGTAGGGTACCAGTCTAGATAGGGAGTTGAAGTCGGTAACATATTGCTGACAATTTAGGTTTTTCATTGTGAGATTCAGAAAATCTGTCTCCACCTTTTCCACTTCGTGCTGTGGACAGTAGTTCTCTTTGATAAGGTCCGCAAACTTGGACCATCCTATAAGGTATAGGGGAATTTTCCCCGTGGACTGCATCATGGCCTTCCACCATACAAGAGCCTCTCCTCTAAAAGATTGTGAAACAAATTTTATTACGTCCTTATCAGCACAATCGCTGATGTCCACAACCGTTTCCATTTCCTCAAGCCATTCCATAGCATCAATTGCTCCTTTTTCGCCATTGAAATCTCTGGGTTTGCATGAGACGAAATATTTGTAGGTGCACCCGCCCTCAGTTGAACGGGGCTTATCATAGAGTACTAACTCCTGAGGTTCGCTCTTTTCATCTGAAGAGTGAACGAAGCTCTCCTTTCGAGCTGATGTATGCGTTTCCGTATGGATCTTTGAGTGAGTGACACTCGGTTCCTTTTTGTTCTCAAGCACCTTATCCACAACTTCACTAATTGCTGCGCTAATCAAGGCCTGAAGAGTAGTGCCATTAACATTTATATTTATACTTGCATTCTTGTTTTTAGCCACCGTATTGCTGTGTGCTTCGTCGGAAACCTCCATTCGAGAGCTTTGGTACTAGCACCAAAAATAACGTATGCTTAGATGCAAGTTATTATGAGATCATCGTAATGGATGATTTATAAAGTCATGGTATTACTAAACCATAATGGCTGTTTGGTTTATAACTTCCTTATAGTATGCTACTAGAAAGTATGTCAATTATATTTAGCCTAGGTCAAAAAGGACCATCAGTTGTGTTTATGGTCTGGACCGAGTCCATTACCTATTGACTGGGGATCACAATGTCACAACTGTCCTTGTCATAACGACAATCTTTAGATAGTTGGAAGGCTTGCCATGAAGGGCATTAATAATCATAGGCCCGAAGGCCTTGTCACAAAGGACATATAAAATATGGCACTTAAGGCATCAATATATAAGCTGCAATCCTATTGGATCAGAGATCTTAAGGTTCGAACATAGTTCTTCACCTTTGGACAGAGAGTCAAAGACTACAACCGTCATCTTGTGGAAGATAATTTATTTGCCACAAAGGCTAGTCAATGTACATCATTCTGACTAACTAGATGATTGTGAGCCCCAGAGGAGTCAGCCATGGTGAAGCCTTGAAGGCCAACTAACCATGAAGTAATAGCTTACTAAATTATAGGGAATTGTCGAACTTGATAATTTAAATAGCCATGGTGCAAACAAACCATATAGGCTAATAGATAGTATTTAGTTTATTTGATCATGTTTTGCCTAGATTTTTAAATAAACCATCTTTGGCGTTTAAATGGAATAAATCCTTTATACTTACTAGACAGGGGACATAAGTCACGACTGTCAATGTCATAGCGACATCTTATATAGCACAACGGCTTGTCCCATAGGACTTTTCGATGGCACAGAAGCCTTGTCACTAGGGAAATTTTTAATACATAATCAATGATTCCTCTGGATCGGAAAATTTCATAATTCATTGTCTTGACAAGAAGTTATGAAATAATACTATCGTTTTCATGTATGCATCTTTGCCCGTAGGTATACATCCCAGTGGATGTTTAGATGTGTATATCATGTTCGACGTTTATTAGCCATGATTCCTATCGATCATATAGGCTAATTAAGGGGTTTGGAAGTTCCTAATATAAAGGTGACAATCGCGATTTTATCGCACCACTGTTGTCGGGAGTGTTAACACGTTTTCAAGTGTTAATCGGGATCTGAATCTCTTCTAAACAGGTTTTACCATCTTAGCAAGGTCTTCAATGACATTCAAGCTAGGTCAAACCTTTTAAGATTCTCCTTTAATACATACACTTAACAGAAAAGGAATAAAGTTTATTTTATTCAGGATTTTTATCATGAATCCTAATTTATAAGTGAGTAATGGCACAAATGGCCTAGTCGAGAAGACAAGTTTAATTTATAAGCCATGATCGTCTGGGATCGAGGCATTTAGTAATAGCACAAAAGGCTTAGTCACGTGGACAAGTTTAATTTATAAGCCATGATCGTCTGGGATCAAGGCATTTAGTAATAGCACAAAGGCTTAGTCACGAGGACATTTATAAATTATAAGCTAGGATTTCAGAGAATCGAAGCCTTGAGGTTTGAACCTAGTTCATTACCTTTTTCTTGACAGGGAGTCATAGACCACCACTGCCTTTTGTCTTATATGACAATTAGTATGGCCCGTAGGCGCTACATCTCTATTGGATGTTTAATAAGTTTGGCCCGTAGGCACTACATCACTAATGGATGGCTATTTTACTTGCAGGGAATTTTAAATAAATCCCAATTTTCAAATTTATTACCCGTAGGCATCAAGTCATTATCAGACTTGTATACAGATATAATCTGTAGATAATTTATAAAAAGAGTGGCTTGTGTGATTTTACGGTCACGCTTAGCCAGGAGTGTTAACATGTTTACATATGTTAACAGAGATTTGAATCTTTTCAACCAGGTTTTACCATATTGGCCAGACCTTTTATTAAGACATTCAAGCTAGGTTTTGCCTTACTAAGATTCTTGTTAAATGGCAAATCAAATAAAAATTGATATTTTCCATTTATTTAATATTTCATATCTAGAATGAAAGTCCAAACGTAATCATTTCATTATATAATAGTAAAAGCATAAAGTTGCCCTAAGCGGGACTTGAAAGGAATAATGTTGTCCTCGCAGGGACTGAAAGATAATTATGTCCTTATAAGGACTAATAAGGAACGATCTTCAGTAAAAGGAGCTTATTCTTCATTTTATTTCTGAATGCTTTCTCCTTGGATGTTCATTTCACTTTAGCCGTGGTACGAAGCTCAGCATCTCGGGACTCCGGGTGTGGAGAACTCCTATTACGGCTCCTTCGCTTGGCGACGTATCCAATATATAAAATAATTGGAAGCAGTAAATTCCAGATTAGAATCGGGAGCATTCCTATGTTAAGTCTAGACTCAAGTATGTGCAATTGTGTCACTGAGATTAAACACATTGGGATAGTGTTTAATTCACTCAGTGTTGGCTCTGATACCAACCTGTCACACCCCGAATTTCCACGTTTCACCGGTGGGCCCGGTGGGGGTAACGTGACGTAGTTGATAACATCATAGTCAAACAACACAATATATAAATGCACAGCGGAAGCAGAAATAGATTCATTTCAACTTTACATAAACGTAATATTTAATATTACAAGTAGTTGAAACGGATCCACAGGCGGATCAAATAAAATAAGATAATAGTTCAACAGACTTTAGACGCCTAGAACTTGCAAGATTCCTTACTAACGCCCTGAGCAGCTTCCAGCCTATTACGTACTTGTACCTGTCACTTAGACTTTGGAAAATACGTCAGTTTTCACTGGTAAATACACTCAACTGACTCGTTTGAAAAGAGTTTATGAAAATTGGTTTAGGCGCACAAGGCACAAAACTATTTTGACACTTGATTAAGATGCACAAGGCAATATTAATCTTTTATACTTGGGACAAACTATATCTCATGTTATCAGTTTTACATAACTTGCTCTACATACGGGGCCCGGTCCTATGCCGGTTCAAGATTAACCGACACACCACTATTCCCTTATTGGGAATCCCATATTGGGTATAATCAAATAATAAGCATGAAGCATCTGTCAGGTGTATGCCTACACCCCGTGCTTAGGTCGTGGCCATTGCAATTTAATGAGTCAAGGATATCCAGGACACGGTCGCATTAACCCCCAATGTTTCAGTCAAGCAATACGAATTAAAACAGGTTATTTGAATTTCCCGACACATTGGTCTTCGAATCCCATACCTGACCATGCGGTATTTATATTACCGTATCCCAAGCCCGTAATAGGGAAAATAAGTTAAGAGTATTTACCTGAGCTAGCTCCTGTCTTAAATAGCAAGAATTATAATAACTCAGCCGTATTCACTTAAGTAAGCGTAGGTACAATTTACCGGAAGGCTCTAGTCTGGAACGATGGTATAAATAACCAATTAGAATACTAACGGGTCTTTAATTTAAGCCTAAGCTTAGACCGGTTAGTTTTAAGGAAATATACGGTTCAAGCGCATGATTAAGCGAAGACCGGATAGAACGTGATTTAGACCCGACAAGTTTGAATACTTGTATAATATGGGTATACTAAATACACTCTGGATTTTGAGACAAAAATGATATTGTTTGACCCGTTTCGGTCAATTTACGCAAACTAGTTACGTAAACCGAACCGAACGCGAAAAGGGCGATACGGGTAGACCAATGATTCAAATGCAAGTTCCCTGATATAATATGCTTTAATTATGATATAACATCAGTAAGTTATGTTCTATATTGCCCGGAATAATTTTAAACTCAATTTATGCCTTAGAAGGGCATTTTGGTCATTTAAAAGATAATAAAAGAGTAAAATTAGAAATCTGAGTTTAGGGTCTGGTTCATACAGTAAATATACTTAATATAACATATTATATCAGTAGGGTATGACCCATATGCCAAATTTATCATTTAAAACCAAACTATGCACCGTAGGGGTATTTTAGTAATTTCACAAGGGCTAAAAATGCCAAAAACTGGAAATCTGAGATCATATACTTATACTTACTGTTATTATATGAAAATAGGCTAATTACATCAGTAGGTATAAGTCTTACATGTTTAAAGCAAGTATAACGCTTACTATGCGCTTAAAACGCTAAATATGCGATCTAAGAGCGTTTTCGGGTTTTCAAATTAAATCTGAGATTTTTATATTTCCAGAATACTTAAAATAATTTATTCATCATATAAAATCAGTAGAAAAAGGTTTCGGGTCAAAAGGAGGTGTAAAACTCATTTTATGGCTAAAACGGTCAAAAC
Source organism: Helianthus annuus (assembly GCF_002127325.2). Classification (NCBI taxonomy): domain Eukaryota; kingdom Viridiplantae; phylum Streptophyta; class Magnoliopsida; order Asterales; family Asteraceae; genus Helianthus; species Helianthus annuus. The sequence continues at coordinate 9,656,662 of NC_035443.2, forward strand.
CGACATAAGCCGAATTGACTAGGCGATCTAGGACCCGTTCAGCCAAAAATTAATTAAAAATCATCAAAATTCCCAGAATATTATATTACTTCTGTTGGTAAGGAGTTTCGTATCAAAACGTGGCCTGAAACGGGTTCTACGCGAAAAGGACCGTTTATGTAAATTTATAATATAGTTTTACGCTAATGGCCATAACTCACAATCTGGACCACCAACTGATCCGAAATTTTCGGTGCAAGTTTATATATTAGAAACAAAGATTTCTACTCTTTCACTTTTACAAAAATCACGTTTTATATCAAAAAGGGCAAAATAGTCAACTTTATGCATAAATCGGAAACATGCATTCGAATCGGCTAAGCATAGACTCAATCAAAGAAAATTCCAGAAAGTTTAACTAAAATAAAAATAGTCAAAAATACTTTCCAATACAGATCTCGAACATGCATGTACGAATCCGAATCGATAGTCTACGAAATAATCGTTTTACAAGACTTTCGGTTCCGATTCGTGTCTATACTATAGATTGTCGAGTTGATGATGATTAAAACACATTCTTATATGTGTTACAAGTTATTTATAATGATCAATCATATTGCATGTCTAATATCTTAACATTCAAGCTTATTCTTGCGAAAATCAATTCTGTTGACTTTTTAGAAACATGTTTGACTCGACCATTAGCATGCATATAGTGGGATTCAGATAGTGCCCTTTAGAGGGTTTGTTTCCCACATAAATACCAACCTATAACAAGTTTCAATTCGAGAAATGACTGAAAGAAATCCGTTTAATCAGAAAGTCAAAGCTTATGAACAACCAGTTTGACTTTTAGCAATAATCACTACAAGAACGGATTAAAGATTGAATTGAAAGCTTACAAAGGTCCTATAGGTGTTTAGTGAACACTAGAAGTCGGCCTTGATGATCTGATTATCTCCAGAAAGTCTTGAGAACCTTTGCAAGTCTTGAGAGCTCTTGTTCACAATGAAAATGTCCAAGAAATGAGATGATAATCTGATTTAAAGGAGGATCCAGAGCATTTGAAGTAGGTTACTGTTGTAGTAGCCATGCATGGCACTTGATTGGAGCATTTGGAGGCAAGACCAGCTGTTTACAACCCAAAATCGGACCCAAATCAGCCTATTTTGCGAATTCTGTCGCTGGCAGACCCACGCGGCCCGCTTGGGCTTTACCAGGCGGGTCGCCTGACCCCTGGTTCAGCCAAACAAGTTTCAGTTTTGGCAGAAATGGTCCCTGAGCTTGTACGCGATGTTTCGGCTACTTTTCTCGACCCGTAAACCCCCAAACTTGGTTTCTAAGAACCTTAGGACTTTTACCAACATGGTAATGTCCTCGGATAACTTTGCGCTCAACCGAAAAGCCATGAAATTCGACGTTGACGCTTTTAGTCCCTTAAGTACGGTTTTGGCCATAACTTTCTCATACGTTGACGAAACTTCATGAAATTTTTACCACATATTCTAGTGAGTATATTTTAGCTATACAAAGCTTCGGGTCTGCCAAAAGTTCACTCAGAGGTATAAATTAAACATGTTGACACTTTTGGCCCCTATAGTTTGAAATACTTCACTTTTGTGCAATTTCCGCGTCGTATGATCCATGAACCATCCGTTAAAGGTTATGAACATTATGTGGGGTTATCATAGAGCCTATTTATCCATTGTTGACACTTTGGACCCTTACGTTCCATAGTTTTCACTGTTTGTCACTTTTAGTCCCTCTAAAGTATGTTTTCACATAACGGAACCTTATGACACGTGTCAAGACATTATTGGACGAAATTTTTCGAGGTGTTACATTACTATTACACAACAACAGTTTCATAAATCCCCTATCCTTTGTCAGATGATATTTTAGTAACGGCGTTCCCTCTCATCGTAGTTCCAGGAGATCTGTCCCCCAATCTCTTGGATCCTATTCCCAGTATCCATTAGTTCTTCACCAAAGCGAAGTTCAGCCGTATTCTTGTTACTCATTGGTGGATTTGGTAAAGGTTCTAGATTGAACTGAGGAAAAAGCTTATAGGGATTGTTTTGTAACTGTATTTCGTTAATCAACCATTCGTCTATTTACGAGTGGATTGAAGGGTTTGGAATAGCTGGTTCTAAGTTCATTGGTAGTTGTGTTTCAAGAGAGCGATTAAAAATATTTTCATTAACAGGCTTAATAGTATTATAGCTTGCCATTATAAAATCTAACTCTTCCTGAGATGGTAACTTTTCAATTTGCCTAGAACTTTCCCCAATTTCTATTTCCTCGGGCTTGGGTTTCTCAAGAGGTAAAGCATCGAATTCTATAGGTTCCTCTATGTCTGATATATATCTATTAAAATCTCTGGAAACTTCTACTCTTACTGGATAGAGATTTAAATTCTGAAGGGCCTCAGACAAGTTACTCATGCTGTTTAGCAAAATAGACATAGTCAGAATTCATAAAATTTATAAAAAAACTTTTTAAATATTAGTTCCTACTGGGTACTATTAAAATAACTGAAATTTACATCACACGAGGTTTTATTTGTAAATTTTATGATTTTCTTGATAAGACTTCTAGACCGTAGATAATAAAGGTACTAATACTTGAGTCAAATTATTTAAGAATTTGCATTACTTACTACATTGACTAGCATATAAAGATCTGCTCATACTGTACACAATTAGTCAGATAAATAAACAAATAATCACAAAATAGCAATTAATGGAAATTAAGTATTTTCTAAATACTTAATTGGCTTAAATCAGTGGCTTGAGAAGTGGCTCTGATACCACCTTTTTCTGTCACGGCCCCCGACCCGGTTTGACCCGTTTCAGGAGCCGCGGGACAGAAATCCTGCGGTATTTAAATTTTAGGCGACAGCGGAAGTCTTTTTAAAACAGGATCTTTTAATAATTCAAACTGTCCGTTTTATAAATGGGGGATAAAATCCCATAATTTACAATAATGTGATTTCTCCGGGAAATCTTTATTTTCAAAATATGTTTCTTTTATTTATTTACAATGAGCCACTTTTCTAAGCTGGTAGTGCTTCCTGACACTTTTCTTTGCTCACAACAGATCACCTGAAACATGTTTGAAAAAGGTTTTGTCAGCGGGGAAATACTGAGTGAGTTCATTCAGTTTTTAGGAAATGACCCATAGTTATAAATTACAGCATAAGAGCGATTACAATGGTTCCTATCCTATCTTTATCTGGCCTTCTGTCACAATGGTGACAAGTCACAATGGTGACGATGGTCATACCACTATTAGGTCAATGAACTCTAATAGTGACGTTCCTCCCTAGTAGGTCAATGAACCTAACTGGGAGAAATAGTAATGTGCACAATACCCCACTAACCAATAAATCAAGATATCCACGACTTAGTCCCTGTAATTATAACACTTTGAAAATAATTTGAGGTATTGTAAAACAGTTGATAAAAAGAGAATGACTCACATTGCAGATTTAACGAGCAGAGTATAAGCCTTACTGATTTGCCTGTGATTAACCTAATTTAAATAATAATGCACACACACAACCGGGTTAGTGATCAATACAACATTTACGATAACTCACGAGATCAAATTCTCACAACGAACGACAAAGTGCGATACTTAAACATCCATCGATTTAACGACGAACGACAAAGTATAACCCTATGTGGGCGGCACTTAAACATCCATTGGATATATTGATCAGTCGGAAAATGAATCGTAATAGCGATTGAGTTATTACCCTGATTGCGGCAGCACTTCATGAATCGTGTGTGTTTGTGAACGATTTCTATGATATCTCAGAGCATAATTCGAATTTTAACGTCGTTTCAGTGTCAGAATTCAAGTCCCAAGGCCCTCTATTTATACCCAAAATTTGCATCTTCCGCGTGTCGCGGAAGAATTCGTGGCACCTCCCGCGTATCGCCTGGGGTGTCATTTTTAGGGTAGGGTAGGTACGTGTCCAACTAGCTCAGGTGAGTCGACAGTTTCGATAAATTCAATTTAGACAGCGATTTTTGATGATAATTATCAATTAGGGTTTACCCCCCTGAGTTTTAGGGGCCCTAATCCTGTTTCCGATTGTTCTAAAAATTTTAAGGTTTATGCGGAATTACTTGGGTTCCTCAATTAGGGTTTCCTTAATAGATAATTAACACACTAGGTATTAATTTTAGTGAGAGTTGTTACAATAACATAATGTATCAATTTCAATTTTAATTTTCAACTATGATTACCCTAAAAATCATCTAAACAACCATAAACAACGTCAAAACACACAAAATTTCAAACCTATTTAACAACTTTATTACCCTTTTTTCTTCTATAATATCAATCAAAATCATCAAAATAACAAAGAAAGTTACCCGTGTTCGGATTCCGGTTAGATTTGGTGTCAAACGACGGTGGTATGGTGGCTGATTACGGTGGTCGCCGGCTGCTAGACTGTTGTCGCTGGGTGATGTTGTTCGTTGGCAGTGCAGGGACGCAAGAGAGAGAGAGAGAGAGAGAGAGAGAGAATTTCTAAAGGTTTTGGGCTTTAATTATTTTAGAGTTAATAGCCAAAATGGTCCCTGAGGTTTGCTCACTTTTGCCACTTTAGTCCAAAATCCAAATTTTTTAAATCTGGGTCCCTGAGGTTTGCATTTTGTTGCCATTTTAGTCCAAATTTCAAAAAAGTCTAATTTTGTCAGGATTTCTTACAGAATTTTGTCTTCTTCCTCATTTCTCATAAGGGCAAAATTGTCATTATAGATTATTATAAACTAATTTATATTAAAAAAAATAAAAAAAAGCCTCAAAGAACTTTAAATAACCCTAATTGATCAAAACCTCTCACCTTCCCCCATCATCTTCTTCCTCAAACCTGCATCAACAATGGTGATATGTAGGGTTGTAAACGAACCGAACGAACACGAACAAGGCTATGTTCGTGTTCGTTCGTTAAGGAAATTAACATGTTCGCGAACTGTTCACGAACGCATACCGAACATAAGTTTATGTTCGTGTTCGTTCGTTAAGGAAATTCAGTTGTTCACGAACAGTTCGTGAACACTGGTCTCGAACGCAAACAAATGCAAACGAACATTTAACTTGAAAATAAAAAAAAATAAAAACATCGTTATCCTTAAACATTGGATATAAGCAGTTATATACAACCATCAAATGATAAATCAAAATACAAGAAGTCTACTAGACCACCAAACGATGAATCAAGTTTAACTAATTTAAACATAATTATCCCAAAAAATGTCTTAGAATGTCCAAATTTTAGCTAACTTAGAAAAAATAGGATTTCAAGTTTTCAATATGTTTAGATAAAATGTTTATTATTTATTATAATTTTGATATAATTAAACAAACACGAACGAATGTAAACGAACGTATTACCGAACGTTCACGAACGTAGTCGAACGAACGAGACCTGTGTTCGTGTTCGTTCGCTAAGCTAACCGAACGAATTTTTTTGTTCGTGTTCGTTCGTTAAGCTAATTGAACGAACGTAAACAAACTTCCCGCCGAACGGTTCATGAACTGTTCGCTGAACGTTCATTTCGTTTACAGCCCTACTGGTATGCACATGTCCATGATGTGCGAAGCTGCGTCGGAGCTCCACATGTGCATACCACCATTGTTGATGCAGGTCTGAGGAAGATGATGATGGGGGGAGGCGAGAGTTTTTGATTGATTAGGGTTATTTAAAGTTCTTTGAGGCTTTTTTTATTTTTTTAATATAAATTAGTTTATAATAATCTATAATGACAATTTTGCTCTTATGAGAAATGAGGAAGAAGACAATTCAGTAAGAAATCCTAACAAAATTAGACTTTTTGAAATTTGGACTAAAATGGCAACAAAATGCTAACCTCAGGGACCCAGATTTCAAAATTTTGGATTTTGGACTAAAGTGGCAAAAGTGAGCAAACGTCAGGGACCATTTTGGCTATTAACTCATTATTTTATTATAGTTTGAAATTGGTTAATGGGCTAAGACTTAGTGGGCTAGCTAGTTAGGAATTATAAGTGGGTAAAGGTATGGGTATTTGGGTTTAGTTAGTTAGGTATTAAAAGTTATATAATTTAGGTAGTATTTTTTTAAAAATAAGAGTTTACTAAAAAAATTTAAAATATAATTTGATAACACTTTTTACCTAAGGGGTGCAGACGAAAAATTTCAAGGGGTGCGGAAGCAAAATTTCAAGGGGTGCGGACGCAAAATTCCAAGGGGTGCGGACAGGATTTTCGACGGAACTTAGCACTACTTTTTTTTCCCCGGGGGTGCGCCCGCCCACCTTGGGCTGGGCTTGGGTCCGCCCTTGTGGTCTGGCGCCACTCCCTCTCACCATACACCTCTAGCCACCATCTTTGTCTTCGTTGATATGTGTTCCAGAACATGTTTCTTTCCTTAATGAGCGAACACAAACATAAAATCTCGTTCGGTAAATGTTCATGAACCATTCATGAACACATTATATCCTTAACGAATAAACACGAATAAGGCCTTGTTTGTGTCCGTTCGATTCGTTTACATCCCTCCTTGTTATCTTAACTATCAACTACTACTTGTATTATTTTCCTGTTGTTCATAAGTGAAGACACTTCTTTTAATGACGATAACGACTCATCTTCTCTCAGCTCTGACAATGTATTTTCAGTTTCTTGTTTATATCCCTGTTTTACGATAGTTAGCTAGTGGAATTTATATCTTTATAATGTTATTGTCTTTTATGATTTTTTTTTACATGTAAACATCAACAAAATATAGAACTAATTGTTTAATATTTAGGTTTGAACATTACGTGTTTGTGTGTTTGCCTATAAGAAAAGGAACATAAATGGTTGTATCATTGTGGTTGTGTTTTTTTTTTTTTTTTTTTTTTTTTTTTTTTTTTTATCATAGTATATGTGGAGCTTACTGGTTTATTTTGTGAACGCTAAATATATACGTTATTGTGATTGGTTTGATACACAATCATAAACATATGCATTAAAGCTTATTACAGAAACACACCATTGTAAGACTTACTATTATATGCAAAACTATCAAAACGTAAATGAATCAAGTATATGAAGTTAGATGAACCATTAGAATTCGTTTAAACAATAAAACTGTTTAAACTTGTAATCATGTCGTATTGTGGCAAGCAATTTATAATAATATGGTCAGCCGGTTTATAAATTTTAAAATTGGAATAGTCGACTTGGTCTGTGCTTTAAACAAAAACCGACCTTGAAAAAATTCTTTATTTATATATATTTTTGGTCATAATATTTAATTCCGTTTTCTTAATAAATTTGTTAGAATAGGTCTCTAGTACTTTCTAGACATACGAATTAATATATTTCTTCATTATGTGTGGACACTTTAAATTCTGTATTACGACTTTAGGGTACACAGTTTTTTGTATTACATGTACTTTCAAATTATACTTTTTGCGTATATTAAAATTTGTACTTTTACATGGTTTGAAATATGTATTTATTTTGTGTATACAAAAATTATGCTTTTAGTTTATTTTTAAAATGAATATCTTTTCTACAATTTAATTTTTTTCATGGATTTTAAATGTATTCTTTCTATAAGTCTAACAGTGAAAGCAAACATTATTGTGAAGACTTCTACCCATCATTATATAAACATGTGCACATATATTAATCAAACATAGCAGATAGAATGTACCGTTAGAATGAGTTAGTTGCACTGTCGTATACAATAAATATGCCATGTGTTTTACTTGCTCACTAACGGGTGACTAGTTGTTATCAAGATATGCAAATCTTGAAGCACCTTTTGTTATAAGTTTGACGTACCAATATAGAACTTGTATATCAAAATACATTACATTACCACAATGCATCACACGTGCAATGGTTTTGATGTACAATTGCAAATTAGTGCATTGCAAATCATTTAGGTTTCGAAACGCTACTCCTTGACCCATTTTTTAACGCTCTATATCATGTTAAAAGTCATTTTTTAAATAATATAATAATACTTGTATCAAATTAAAAAGGTTAAAAATAATCGACTTTATGCTTATAATGTATATAAAAAAGGAGATATGTTAAAGACATTTGAGTTTATGTCAAAAAATATTTTTTATTTATATTTAAATTAAATGCCTGAAGGCTTATATTTGATTTTCTAGTTCTTCTTGATTATTATATATTTTTTCTGCATTTGTAGCAGAAATCATGTTTTCAACAAGGGTCGCTATGGGTGGTCTTATCGTCGAAAATGTCATATACGCGTCTATAATTTAGAACCATACCTTAAAATTTCATAAGCTTGAATAGTCTAGAAAATGACTTGCGGCTTTGATTTTTATTAATTTTTGACATAGACCTTATTTTTAAGTTTATTGATTTTTATTAATTTTTGACATAGACCTTATTTGTAAATTTATTGTATAATAATTTATAAACAATTAATTACAACACTTGTGTTTGGGGATAGGCTAAGATAATAAGGATATGCATGAAAGTTTTTAATTGGTCAAACGAATTATTTTTTTTAGATGTTATCTATTACGTAATGCGTATAGATTAAGTTTTACTATTTAGGGTCGACATAACATAACAAAAAACCATATATATTTAACTAAAGTATGATATTTACAAAATTTTAACTAAAGTATGATAAAGACAAATTAGTTTTTAAATAACTTATTATAAGGTTTAAATCTAGAATATTTTATTAAATTGATAGTGCTCATTCATATTTAGTGTTATTGGTCAATCATCCAAGTATATCTCCATGTTTACTGATAAAGGGCGAAGGTAGTACAAGAAAGGTAGGACCTCTTAAGTCTTAACTTTGTTTCGTAGTGTAAAAATACTTTCTGTCTATGTAATGTAAATTTCTTTTTTATACAAACGATACCATGATCCAAGAAAAAGTTGAATACCGCTGAATTTTTGGGCTAAATCTGGTACTGTTAGGGATAGGCTTGATAATAACACATTATTTATGTCCAACTAAGTTAATAAAAAGGGATCTATGCACAAATGGATGATATATCATCTTTTGTATTTGGTAACGTATCTGGACTTTTATTAATTGGTGTTTATCACATTTTAGTATTTAAATATATACTGAAATGTTTTGGGGTCGGCAGCCGACAAAACTGATCCTTACTACAAAAATAATAATAGACATGTTATGGTAAAAAAAAAGAGTACATAAAATTGCTTGTTGGCAGTCGACATAAGTAATCCTTAAAACGGTCCAAATGTGCCAGCACCACCTATGACCATTGTTTGTCGCCAGCACCTACTTGGCTTCACCGACACCGCCATTGCCACCTCTTATCTCCTCCTCCTCCACCATCACCCCCGCTCTTGCCTCAACCGCCACCACCACAATTGACACCACCTCATCATTGCCTGCCCCGCCACCTCCACATGTCATCACCAGCCGCTAAAAAAATATACTAGGGGATGAATCCACTTTAATACTTTTTTTTTCTTCTATAAAATGACTTATTTCAGCTCAAACTCATTTTGCTCAGAACGCGTTACCCAACACCGGCCACTTTTGTCATCCTTTAAAAATACAGACTGTTATTTGAACTTCAGATACGTATATAACGAAAAAAATCGCTATCTTAATAGTGGTGTTCAATCTTTTAGGAGACATGCGAGTCGCAAGTGGTGTGCTACACAATCAAAAGGTTGAGAGTTTAAATCCAGACAACACAAATTATGCTTCAAACATAAATATGCATATAGTTCAAGGTCTAACATCCCAAATTCTATAAGCCACATGGTTTTTAAAAAAAAAACATAAATCGCGCCAAAATGTCTTGCCAGTCGGCCTGATTCTATACCAAATAAATAATCCTAACTGCCTCTTATCAAAATGAACAGATCTTGGGCTTTAAATAAATCCAAACGGAAACATAACGATTAACGAACCCTTATTACAATAGCAACATAAACCAGATTATGATACAAAACCGTTGTTCCTTTCAAGTGGATGCCTCGCGACTGTAGAATGCATCCAGTGTTTTTGCTGGAATACGGTGAAGAAGCTCACGTGGGAATATCCGAAGAAGTGTCCACGCTAAATCAAGTGACTGGAAGATGTTTCGGGTGTCATATGCCCCTTGGGCCACAAATTTCCTTTCAAACTTGTCCAAAAACTCCAAATATAGCTGTAACATTTATACAATAAAAATTTAATATTTTAATTAATCTTGTGTGTGTGTGAGAGAGAGACAGAGAGACAGAGAGAGAGAGAGAGAGACCAGATCCTCAGAAGAGAGAGCCTCTTCTCCAACCACTGCTTTCATGGCCTGAACATCTTTTCCAATGGCGTAATTTGCATATAGCTGAAAATATAAAAGTAAAAAAATTTGGTAATCTGTTTCCAACTTAAAGCGTATATATTGATCCATATCGATATCATACAATGCACGCATCAGGAGCGCATAATGCGTGATGCGTTGATGAGATCGCATCAGGTGATGCAATGCGCTGCGATTACATGATGTGCTCAAAATCACATAATGTGCTCCTGATGCGCTCGCGTGATGCACCCTAAGGCGCGCGTTATTTTAAAATCAAGAGTTAATTACTGTTTTCGTCCCCGTGGTTTGTCAAAAATCACTATTTCAGCCAATTAGTTTAAAAATTGCGATTTCAGTCCCTGTGGTTTCACTTTCGTAACCATTTCAGTCCACCTCGTAACCATTTCAGTCCCTGTACTTAACAGAATAATGGATTGAAATGGTTACGAAAGTGAAACCACGGGGACTGCAATGGTTACGAAAGTGAAACCACAGGGACTGAAATAGTGAAATCACAATTTTTAAACTAATGGACTGAAATAGTGATTTTTGACAGACCACTGGGACAAAAACAGTAATTAACTCTAAAATCAAACACTGTAGGGTAAAATTGTACGATGTGCTTAATAAACTTGTACAATGAGCCGATGAAGTTGTTAAGTGGGTTCCTACATAGATTACTTGCACCTTTTGCATAGACTACTTGTACACATAAGAATTCAAGGCTTATTTTGGTTATATTGAACTTCTTTGATGGTACTAGAGCTATTTTTTGTATTTATTTATTTTAATCTCTATTTTTTTTTGTGTGTTTAAAGTCAAGAAGTTAAAAAATAGAGTTAATTGCCCGGATGGTCCCTGTGGTTTCACGTTTTTTCACGTTTAGTCCCCACCTTTTGAAAATAACATGTATGCTCCCTATGGTTTGTCATTTTGTTACTCGGATGGTCCCCAAACATTTACTCTGGGGACTATCCGAGTAACAAAATAACAAACCATAGGGAGCATACCTGCTATTTCCAAACTGACATCTACTCAGGGACTATCCGAGTAACAAAATGACAAACCATAGGGAGCATACCTGCTATTTTAAAAAGGTGGGGACTAAACGTGAAAAAACATGAAACCACAGGGACCATCCGAGCAATTAACTCTAAAAAATATTATCTACAAATAATTTTTTTTTAAAAACGCCTCGCATACGTGATGCGCGCGCATCGTGCATCAGCTTTTGGGATCAAAATGCATCGAAGCGCATCGCACATTTTAAAACCAAGGTGTGATGACATGTTCGGGCAATTAGTAATATTATCTTACCTGGTTGGAGACGTCAGAATGATCTCTTCGAGTCATCCCCTCACCAATAGCACTCTACAATTATAAACATTCTTGATTAAAAACCTAATACCATATGTAAACTTCAAGCAGAGTTTTAGGCTTACCTTCATCAATCGTGATAGGGACGGAAGCACATTGATTGGTGGGTAAATCTGTAAATTTCCATAATATTATTAAACTAGCTGAAATTGAGATGTAAAGGGTTAGCATTGGGATTATGATATCTCAATCTTACCTGTCTGTTATGGAGCTGTCGGTCAATGTATATCTGTCCCTCGGTGATGTAACCCGTGAGATCCGGAGTGGGATGCGTAATATCTGTGATGATCGAAAAAGTTTAGCGAAACTGATAAACGTGAAACGGAAGACAACACTAAGAAAGGTATGAGAATGGTGGGGACCATCATTAGGCATAGTGAGAATTGGGATCTGGGTGATGGAGCCTTTTCGGCCCTCGATTCGTCCTGCACGCTCATATATTGTTGCCAGATCTGTATACATGTACCCAGGATATCCACGCCTACCGGGAACTTCCTCTCTAGCAGCAGAGACCTGAAATTTGTGCAGTATGAGTACGGGTCAAAATGGACGTGTCGGGTAACGGGTCAGACACAAGCAAAAGAGAACTTTTTTCGTGGTGGTTTTTTAGTATCAACTTATTATAAATGATTAATTGTCAAACATGGTTACATAACTTATACTATGATTTAGGAGGCTTTATGCATTAAAAAAGCATTTGAGTTTAATGGCACTGAGGTTTGGCCAGTTTTGCGACTTTCGTCCAAAGGTTTGTTTTTTCGCATCTATATCTAAACGGTTTTAAATCTTGCCATTTTCATCTGGCTCGTTAACTCCATCCATTTTTCTCCGTTAAGTCGGGTATTTTCGTCTTTTTTGTTAACTTAAAGAGCAATTCGGTCTTTTTCACTTTATATACATCTATTCAACTAACTCTATTCAAAATACCCTTACTAAATAAAAGGACGAAAATACCCCTGACTTAACGAAGAAAAATGGATGGAGTTACGGGCTGGATGAAAATGGCAAGATTTCAAACCTTTTGGATCCGGATGTGGAAAAACAAACCTTTGGACGAAAGTCGCAAAACTGGCCAAACCTCAGGGACGAAAATGGCTTTTACTCGATGCATTTTGACGCATTCAACCCATTTACCCGCCTGTTTCCTTTTAAGCAAAGTTGTTTTGTTTTACCTCTCTAAGGGCATCAGCATAGGAACTCATATCAGTTAAGATAACGAGAACATGTTTCCCACATTCATACGCCAAATATTCTGCTGTGGTCAGAGCAATACGAGGAGTGATGATACGTTCAATTGTAGGATCATTGGCCTATAAAAACAAGTAGTAAATATCTAATAACAATAAACCAACAATTAACAAATAAAAACAAGAGTTAAATGCCATTTTAGTCCCCGTGGTTTAGGTTAGTTTGCCAGTTTAGTCCAAAGGTTTCATTTTTAACCTGTGGGTCCAAAAATGTTTCACAGTTGCCATTTTAGTCCACCGGGTTAACTTCATCCATTTTTTCTGTTAACGAGAAGGCCAATTCGGTCATTTTATATGGCTGAATTGTCCTTTTAGTTAACAGAATTACATACAAAATGACCAAATTGGCCTTCTCGTTAACAGAAAAAATGGATGAAGTTAACCAAGTGGACTAAAATGGCAACTGTGAAACTTTTTTGGACCCACAGGTTAAAAATGAAACCTTTGGACTAAACTGGCAAAATGGCCCAAACCACAGGGACTAAAATGGCATTTAACTCTAAAAACAAACACGGAAGACTTACAAGGTTCAGAAATAGAGTAACCCTCTCCATTGATCCATTTTCCTCAAAATCGCGTTTGAAAAATTGAGCGGTTTCCATATTCACTCCCATAGCTGCAAAGACAATGGCAAAATTGTCCTCTTCACCGCCACCCTGGAAAAATAAGTAATCAAGAATGTTTAAATCATTAAATATAAAGAATGTTTAAATCGCGTATAATATTGTCCATCAACTACCTCAAGTAAGTTTTCGGTTTTCTCCAGCCGTTTTACCAAACCAGCTTGGCGACAGATCTGTGCAGCAATTTCATTGTGGGGAAGACCAGCAGCAGAAAACAGAGGAATCTTTTGTCCTCTAGCAATTGAATTCATGACATCAATTGTTGAGATACCGGTCTGTATCATTTCTTCAGGATATGTTCTTTCACTAGGGTTAATAGAACTTCCTGAAACAATAATAGACTAGTGAATATACGTACGTATATACAGTATACCATGTATAGGCATATCTTTTAGATGAAATGGGAACAAATAATTATAGTTCACATTCAATGTTATAAAAAGCTACCGGAAATATCCAGGTAAGCCTCTGGCAAAATAGGAGGACCATTATCAATTGGCTTCCCGGAGCCGTTAAATATGCGTCCAAGCATATCCATAGAAACAGGAGTTTTTAGAACCTGAAAATGTAACAATGACATTATTAAAAAACATAATTAGCATCCAGATAAATTATGAAGTGCAAAAGATATCTGGAAAGAAATGGGATAGACGGAAAATTATGCACCTCCCCTGTGAACTGAACAGTGGTGAACTTATTGTCAATTCCCGATGTTCCTTCGAAAACCTGGTCAAGAGAACAATGACGTTTACGTTAGGTCAAAACAGTGCAAAATATTATATAACTATTGCAGATTATTTTCTTGCTATGTAGATTCCTTTATTTCATATCTAGGGTTTGAATCCCCAATGTAATAGTTACTTTCTTTTATTGATTATGTAATGAGCATGTAAACAAATACGATAAATTAAGACAGCAGATACATCCTAACTTAGAAAAACAAAATATTGCAGATATTGATGATAAAAATATATATTCGTGACTAGGTTTTTGCATGAAAATTGGTGTTATTTGATTTGTTGCATAAATATACTAGCTTATAATAATCAACTAATATAATTGACAGTTTGACGCCTTGTTGGTGGCCGGATTGTAGCTTAAGGTGGTTATATAACTACTTGTACACTATGTAAGAGTATATTTGAGAAGTTACGATTTTGAAATTAGCTCGTGCAACAGTCTGCAAAATAATTAGTAACTAACTTACTACTTTCATGTAGACTTCATTTACACATTTTACTCAAGAAAAAACTTTGAATAACTATGTGCACTACAGAAAAAGCCTGACGTTGGTACAGTAATAGATGGTTGAAATGATAGAGCTAAGGTGCAGCCTCTAACAGTGGCGAAGCTTGACCCGAATGACGGGGGGTCGAAAACGTATTATACCAAAAAAATTCTATAGAACCGAGGGGTCGAAAACGTATATACCCAAAAATTTCTATACGAAAACTACATATATAACACTACTGAGCGAAAAGTTCGGGGGTCTGGCGCCCCTCCCCGCCACTGGCCTCTAACATTATCTACCCACGTGCTTATATTTATGTAAACAACATTATTAGGCACTTTGGCTTATGGCTAACTAGCTATGCAACTGTGTATTTAGTATAAGCTTTTTCCCGAGAGGTAGTTATATCATTGTTATCATGCTGCAAGGTGTATATACCATCATAAATTTCATTTGTCATGCCCCCTTACAAAATTTACAAGACAGTTTGCAGTATCTGAATATATACGCTTTGATTGTCAGAAGAATATATTCAATCTTTTGTCTATGAAATGCCAAGCGGCGATTACCTGAACAACAGCTTTCTCTCCATCAACCTCCAGAACTTGACCACGTCTAGTTGTTCCATCACCTAAACGGATGTTCACAATTTCTTGATACTTTGGTCCCTATCATGATAGAAAGAGGGATGAACCGGTTACTTGATGTTGTGTCTCATCTACGTAAGCATGCTAATAAATTGGAAAGTTCAAAGGCACACACGTTTAACAACCATAACCGTAATCACAATAATAATAGTAATAATGATCCAGATAACAATAGTAATAGCACTGAAGAAAAAAGAAAAGAAAAGAAAAAATAGGAACTAACCTTCACTTTATCAAGGATGACCAGTGGTCCAGCAACTCCAGAGACAGTTCTATACTCTGTGAACACATCAAGCGATAGAAAAATTCAGACATCAACCAATTGAGACATAATATTTCACATTCGACTTTCTAATACTTTCTTTAAACAACAATAGTGGACTCATAGTTGTTAATGGCGAATAGCGATAAGGTACCTATATGCTACATAGCGAATAGCGATAAATAGCAGGCGGCTATTTTATACATAGTGATACACTAGAAAAAAAAATAAATTTTTTTTTATACCTATGTTATATCAAAATACCACAAAAAACTAAAATCAAACTATTTTATAGCTATATTTTAATAGCTATTTATATTAAAAAAAAAAACAAAAATAAATTGTCGCTATTATCGCTATCTATCGCTACAACCCTAATAGCGAGAGGCTAGACCTATACGCTACATAGTGCGCTATAGCGATCGCTACGCTCGCTATTGACAACTATGAGTAAACTCAATTTGAAACCCCCCCCCCCACACACACACACAAACACATTTAACATCACTATTTGACGGTAATTAAGGCGAAATTCATACGCATTGACATAATAACGCAAACTTACCCATTCCAATCTCAAGTGTCCCCTCCTCCATGCCGATATTGTTTTGTGCAACTCCCATATTCAACCTATAAATGAGATTAATCTGAAGAAAAACCTAACATTTGACACTTTAAACATTCATATAAACATGATCAACTACAATAAACACAAAATGAAGCAATAATCAATTGAAAACACAAAGGCTCATAACTTAAAAATCAAAACAATGATCAATTAAAACAAAACCAAAACAGAAGTGCGATCTACATATATACTTGAATAATAACTTGTAACAACGGATTTGAAACAAAAACTGAACCCTAATTTGACGTTTCACATTCACAGATTGATCTAAATTATAAAACACCACCACAGTGATGAATTAAATTAAATTAAAAACAGAATAATAGATCAACATGATCAAGTGATCCGATTATATATGCAGAAACAAAATTGAAACAGAAATTGAGGATGAGTATGAAACGACATCGTATGAGTGGAGTCACCTGTTGGTAGATCCGATGGGGGAAGAAGTTGAAGAAGAAGATGGTCACGAATCACAATACATACATACATACAGATGGATGATACATATAATTATGTTTCAGTTAACGAAACACGTGATAAATCAATTATTTTTTTGTTTCTTTTAAATGGAAAAAAGGTAAATACTTATTTTTGTTGGTTTCTTGACACGTAATATGATTTCGTGAAGGTGATTTTAAGAGTTATAAAATGTACCTACTTTTTTAAAAAGTATAATTTGTTGTATTAGTTTACCAGAAATTGAAGTATCAATGTATCATCATATGTATGTTAGGAGTTTCTATCATCCACCCATCTATCATCAAACTCAGTAAATCCCACCAACAGTAAAGGAGGTAAAATTGGTTTTGAGAAGAGTAAGATGTATACAGTTTTACATCTGCCCTGTAGGAATAGAAAGATTGCTTCCAGTAAGACCCCAGCTTGATAGTAGTTTTGTATCAAGCCTTGGACATAAGGCATATAACACTTAGCAATTAGGATAAAAGCCGATTAATGCATGTGCCTCCTTGTTTTTCGGCTATCAACAAAATTGATAAAATTGTGTCACCACATATGCATGATTAATCGTCACTCGCTTCATATATATTTAGCTTGTGCGTAAGTTTATTTTGGAAAATAAAAGGCAACAAGTGTATATGTTTATTGTTTGGCCTTTTGCCCGTTTGGGTCGAAGGTTGTTTTAATGAAGTTTAATTTTCAAAAAAAAAAGTTTATGTTTATTGTTGTACGTGTGACTTGGATTCTTGCAACTTTTATGTTTGTAAGACTTGACATAAATTTTAGGAGAAGAGTAAAAGGGTGGGCAAACACAAGTTACAAATTTTAAGAGAAGTGTTATTGTGTGGGCTAATTACGTAATTTATTGTTTTTATTTACCTCTCTTTTTTTTTTTTTTTTTTGTTCTTTCTCATACAATGAAAATATTTCCATTCTTGCCCTGAATTTTTACTTCATTGTCTAATTTGTGTAGGGTAAAAGTAAGAGATGTGCTTTGGATTTATAGTAAGCTCCTCGAACAATATTATAAAGTTATGATTTATGAAGGGTAGATGAGCTTTTACTTCATTGTCTAATTTGTGTAGGGTAAAAGTAAGAGATGTGCTTTGGATTTATAATAAGCTCCTCGAACAATATTATAAAGTTATGATTTATGAAGGGTAGATGAGCTTTGGATTACACATGGTGGTTGTTTTTTTCTTTTTAGTGCTGGCTCAATGGAAGTGAGATAATACAAGCGTTTTGGGCCTTCATTTTTTTAAGGCCGTAAATTCTAAAAAAAAACATATTATATACAATACAGGTGATTTTAGGTTTAAAATTGTTGAGGTTTATGATATATATAATTAATTATATATACACAAAGATGATATATGAATCATAGGATCCAAAACATTTTTTTTTTCTTTTATTCTTTTGCGAAAAAAAGAGTCAATTTTGTTATATGTTTCGAGCCTACAATATTTTGAGTCGGCCCTAGTATTAAAGTTATAGTAGTTTTCATGTATTGCATTATGTGGAAATCTTCATACTGTTAACGTAGTATAAACTTTTACTTTTTTTTCTCATTAATTATTTTCATACTGTTAACGTCGTATAAATTCTTACGTTTCTTTTCTTGATGATCATTGTGATTGTTTGAGTAGTGAGTAATATTTTGTGGTTTCTTGTCTAAGTTATGATCCGGTATAAACCATGTTAATTGTACAAACGTTGAAATAAATTTGGGCCATATAATTTTTTACTCAGTGGATGATATTGATTACACATAAGCCCTTAGGGTGCACGAGGGCGCCCCAGGTTTCAGGACCGTGATGAGTGTGATGGTCATGAAACAATGCCGCATGCGACGTTTTCACGATGATGATGAGTTTCTTTGTGATGACTATCTTAGGTGTGGAAAAGGATTCAATAGTGATATGATTGTTGCAACTTAAAAAAAAAAATCATTCTCACTTTATAAATATTCAACCCTTTTCCATCACTCACTTCACAAATTTTCTCTCTAACTCTATAAAAAAACTTCTATTTAGTTTTCTCATAAATTTTTTGAGCAGCTCAATTCATTTCGAGCTTTATATCTAAATTTTAATTTTTACTCGTTTTATTATTATTATTATTATTATTATTATTATTATTATTATACTAAAATCCCAAGAGGATGAATAGTACAAATAAAATAGATTATTATATATTATGTTTTTTAAGTTTGAATATCATCGTTTATACTTTAAATCATCATCATCATACTCAGTAAATCCCATCAATAGCAAAGCTAAGGTAGGGTCTGAGGAGGGTAAGATGTAGACAGCCTTACCTCTACTCCGTAGGAATAGAGAGGCTGCTTTCAGTGAGACTCCCGGCTCGGTAGTAGTTTTGCATCAAGCCTTGGACATAAGGCACATAACACTCAGCAATTGAGACAACTGCCGATTAGTGCATGTACCCCCTTGTCTTTCGGCTATCAGCGCCACCACATGATGCATGATTAATCATCCCCCTCTTTTAACGTTATTTTCACGAAAGTAGTAAAATAACATTAAAATAAGTGCACTTTCACTTTTGCCCCCCAAGCGCCCACACATATATATACATTATATACGCATACCGCAAGCGGTCGTATCGCTTATACTTTAAATCATATACCTATTTACCTTTTACTTTTCATTTAATTTAACTTTTACATGATAACTAGAGTTCAAACTTCTTAAAAAAAAGTTAAATGCGCATCTGTTAAATTTTTATTCTACACCTTTCGGTATAATTTTTGTTGACACCTAGTTTTATTCAAAGTAGACTATTATTTCCTTTATTGTAAAATATAATGATTGTCGATACCCTGACGAACTAAACCGATACTAATATCGGGTGTTATCGAAACCGGACATGAGTTGATATCAGAGACAATATTTTTTAGTTTTAGTTCTCTGTTCTAGTTATCATACCAAGTGACCATATCTGTATCGTAATAAACCAAATCATACTAATACTGTTCGAAACGAAATTCCCGCACGCGAGGAAATGCCACTAGTTTATATTAATTATTAATTTCTATTATTATTATTATTATATTATATGCATACATAAACTATTTGTCAACAAGATAAGAAATAGTGTGGTCAAAACACACTCTCCATAGGAAGCAAACAAAGTCAACGTCTACTCTCTAGTCATCACAAACTCATTGTCTATAAACTTCCATCAAACTTTATGAACTGAAAATTAAGTGATCACTCAACAGTCAAAATGCATTCAAGATTCATCTTCATCTTACCCCTCTTTTTCTTGTTAACCGGATGTTATTCTTCTGCAACTTCCGGCCACCAATCATTGTCCTCCATCGTCTTTCTAGTCACCGGAAATGTTTATCCTACTGGGTATGTATCTATCTATCTTTTCTTTTCTTGATGTTCATCATGTGAATTTATTTATTTGTGTTTGATTAATAAATATAACTTTAGGACCTTTTTGCCCTTTTTATTAATGTGTGCTTTTTTCTTGGTTTGCCTTTTTTGCACATCCACTAGATTATATGTTACTGTTTTCAGCAGTGTTGTAAGAATCGCTAGGCGCTAGTCGGTCAGTAGGGTACTGACAGCGATTAATCGGGATTAATATGGATTATAATCGGATTGGGATTTTTATATGTAATTTTTAGTTATATATGTACACAAACATTTTTATATGTAGACATGTTTTTAACCCCTCATTGACCCATCTTTTTAAGTAATTGGCGGAAATTTATAATGTTTGGTCGAAATTTGGCCAGAATTGGACCGCCATTGACTGCCTAGCGATTAATCAGCCATAATAATCGATGAACATCCGATTAGTGATTAATCGGCCACTAATCGGAGACTAGTCGGGATTTTAGAGCATGACACCTAGGCATAATGGGCATTTGTCAAGCTTTCGTCCCGTAACAAATACATTTAGGTAGAAACTAGAAAGTGGTTGATTGCAACACATTAGGCGAATCACACATCGTTCTGTCTTGTCCTTGAGAGTCGAGAGATGTTGGGCCATAACAATGCGTTTTGGACTTTTGGGCACACTGATTGTGGATGAGAGGAGAACTCCACAATTAAGCACGCTTGAGTGAGCCCAACCCGCTTGGGAATTTTTCACCGGGTAACCAAAAACAACTATATGAGCTCTTAGTTAGCAAAACAAACAATATTGGTTGGTATACGGGGCCAGATGTTATACTAATACTCCTCACAAACCTGTAGTAGTGATCCTAGTTGGGTTAATTCCGTAACTAAACTTTTCAGGAGCAACAAATAATAGTGAAACGTGCCATTTAAATTAGCGGCAGAGTCTTGTAAATTGTATGGAATTTTGTAGATTGTTCGTGTTTAATATTGGTGATTAAGGGGAAGAGGTCCACTTGTATATGCTGCAGGTACTATTATGTGACAGTGAACATAGGGAATCCACCGAAACCTTATTGGTTGGACCTCGACACTGGCAGTGATCTCACTTGGCTTCAGTGTGATGCACCTTGCACCAAATGCTTCCCGGTAACTCTTCTAGTTTCTGAAATTTTAATCTTGTTTATTTTAATAGCATTACATTGTTTCTTTTGTTTTGTATTGTAAATATATATAATCAAATTAACGTATTCATTACTTTAGGTCAGTGGCGTCTCTGAGAATTCACGTATCCTGTTCGAGCTTGAAAAATGTGCCTATATGCTTTAACGATTTTTTTTTATTTTTATTTTTTAAAATCATATTAGTATTGGGTTGGGCCCAATAAACCTAATGTTAAGTTGGGTAAATTAGAAAGCATAAAAATGTATTTGATAATGGGCCTCTATATTGATTTGTATGTGTTTACAATTTTTTTTTAAATAACATATATATCGATTTTTTTTTTAAATCCTGTGCCCCTCGAAATCACGGGCCTTGTGCGGAAGTCCTCCCCGCACACCATAAGAGCCGCCCATGCTTTAGGTAAATAAATTCAAGAGTAAACTGCCATTTTGGTCCCTGTGGTTTGGGCAGTTTTGCCATTTTAATCCAAATCTCAAACTTTTTAAATCTGGGTCCATGTGGTTTCACTTTTATTGTCATTTTAGTCCAAAATTCAAAAACTCTCATTTTTACTGTTGCAACCTACCTATTTTGTCTTTTTATGCAGGGGTATTTTTGTCCAAGTGCTTTTCATTTAACATTTTCTTAATTAAAAAACTAAATTAAATACATTATTAATTGAAGATGATGTAAACGGGGATATGAATACTAATAAGGGTATTTAAATGAATTAATAATTTATTTACTTTAGTTTTTTAATTAAGAAAATGTTAAATGAAAAGCAGTTGGACAAAAATACCCCTGCACAAAAAGACAAAATAGATAGGTTGCAACAGTAAAAATTGAGAGTTTTTGAATTTTGGACTAAAATGGCAATAAAAGTGAAACCACAGGGACCCAGATTTAAAAAGTTTGAGATTTGGACTAAAATGGCAAAACTGCCCAAACCACAGGGACCAAAATGGCAGTTTACTCTAAATTCAACCTACATACACATAATAACCTTTTAAATCATGACTAAGAAAAAGTACGTTGCGTTTATATCTTTAAAAACCGTAAGCATTATTATTATTCAAAGTATTTGGATGTGTATATATTTAACATTTAAAGCAACAATCAAGCAATTGTTTTCGTAATCTTTGTAGGCTCCTCACAAGCCTTATAAGCCTAACAAAAACCTTGTGACATGCATGGACCCACTGTGTGCATCTGTGCACTGGCCAGAAACACTCAACTGCGAGTCTCCGAATGATCAGTGTGACTACGAAGTTCAGTATGCCGATCACGGGTCGTCTCTCGGTCTTTTGGTCAATGACAGGTTTCGGTTAAAATACACCAATGGAACTGTAGTCGAACCTCGTCTTGCATTCGGGTCACCCTCTTTTTCTTCTATTTTTTTGTTTCCTATTATTTAATAATAATGCATGACTCATATCATCGTAGTTTCGTACGTTTAGATGTGGTTACGATCAAGAAGTTGAAGCCTCAATGAACCCACCTTACACAGATGGAGTCCTTGGTCTAGGGTTAGGCAAAGCAAGCATCTTACGCCAATTAAACGAACTCGGTGTGACAAAAAATGTGGTGGCTCATTGTCTTAGCGCGCAAGGAGACGGACATTTGTTTTTCGGAGATGAATTTGTCCCTTCTTCAGGGGTCACCTGGATACCCATGTCAACAACCAAAATAGAGTAAAAATTAATTAATTAATTTATTTATTATTATTATTATTATTATTATTATTATTATTTTTTTTTTTTTGCGGATTATAAATTGTCATAACTTATCAAATTTTATCAGAAAACACTACTACTTAGGAGCCGCTGAGCTACTTGTTGGCGGAAAAACAAGTGGAATAAAAGGTCTACCGATAGTGTTTGATAGCGGAAGTACCTACACATACTTTAGTGCAAAAGCGTATAACGCTCTCGTATCGTTGGTGAGTTTAAGAATTCTTGACGTTTTGCGGATTTCAGATACTGTGTTTTCATAACGATAAACAAAGTTTAGTGAAATGGTTAAATTTTAAATTTGAAGTTAATATTATTATGTGTAAATATATTAAAAAATATATATATATTATTATATTTTTATCGGGTAAATATATTGTGCTGCAGCTTATGAATGACCTTAGAGGAAAGCAGATTTACGATGCAAATGAAGATAAAACTCTCCCAGTATGTTGGAAAGGATCAAAACCGTTCAAGTCGATTCAAGACGTCAAAAACTTATTCAACCCAATAACTTTGAGCTTTGCAAAATCAAAGAATGTTCGGTTTCAGATGGACCCCGAAGCATACCTCATCGTTAGTGTAAGGAGTCATGAGAAAACTAAAACAGTTCTTTTATTCACAATGTTGTTTAACATTTGCATATGTTGGTACAGAAATACGGTAACGCCTGCCTTGGGATCTTGAATGGTTCAGAAGTCGGCCTTGAAAGTGTTAATCTAATTGGAGGTAATAAGCTTAAGATAAAAATCAGTCAAACAAACTTATCATTCGTCGGTGTATACACGCATAATAAAGCTGCTTTTTTACTTGGTATTTGACTGTTTGCAGACATATCGTTCCATGACAAACTCATCATTTACGACAACGATAAGCAACGGATAGGATGGGCTCCTGCAAACTGCAGCAAACTCCCAAAGTCCCGACTCTATCTTTTATAATTTCTTAACGAGTAAACTGCCATTTTGGTCCCTGTGGTTTGGTCAGTTTTGCCACTTTAGTCCAAAACTCAAACTTTTTGCATCTGGTCCCTGTGGTTTCAGTTTTATTGCCATTTTGGTCCAAAAATGAAATCAGATCATATTTGTCTTATAAAATCCTGCTTTTTTGTCCTTTTCCGCAGAGGCAAAATGATCATTTCTTTTTTATAAATAAATACCATATTTTATAAGACGAATATGACCTGATTTGCCCCTGAGGAAAATGACAAAATTACAGGATTTTATAAGACAAATATGACCTGCTTTCATTTTTGGACCACAGGGACCTAGATGCAAAAGGTTTGAGTTTTGGACTAAAGTGGCAAAAGTGACCAAACCTCAGGGACCAAAATGGCAGTTTACTCTTTCTTAACTAATAAAACATAGCGGTTTTCATAACAGCGATGACTTTTTTGTTGTTTATTAACAGCATAAACAATGGAGCTCCAGAACGTCGAGGACGTTGCAAGCCCGATGAATCCAACGTGGACATTTTACAAGCCTATTGTGCTGCATAGTAACTTGAGAAAAGGTTGATAAATAAAAAGGTTCCAGACTCGGATGAAATAATTGTTATATTGTGCGAGTAAATACATAATAATCAGTCGTTACAAGATGTAACTTTTAGTAGTCACAATGTACATTCTGAGTACATGGAAATTTTGAAGAAATAAATACATCTATTACAAAAAGATTTCCGCAGCTAGCTAAACAAATATCGCCTCGTGACGTTTTTTAGCTTTTTATACGCAAATGCTTGCACGTAGTTGATTGGACATCTCGACATAGCATCCTCACCTGTATGATGCCTGTGTAATCAACAACCAACATCAGCAAGATGTTAGTAAAGAATACATACACACATATACACACAGGAGATATTAGGGGAAGGATCAAATACGAAACAATCTTAACCTAGAAAGTGGAGGAAACCGGGTCAAACGAACTCGGATTGACCTCATTCCAGCAGCGTTGGAACCGTCTCGTCGAATCTTATTTAGATATTTAGGGTTTAGCTTTTAGGGTTTAGAGTTTAAGTTTTAGGGTTTAGCTTTAGATTTTAGCTTTAGGGTTTAGCTTTTAGTATTTAGGGTTTAGCCTTAGGGTTTAACTTTTAGGGTTTATAGTTTAGCTTTAAGGTCTAGAATTAGGGTTTAAAGTTAAGGGGTTAGGGTTTCTGGTTAGGTTTCGACGAGTGGGTTCCAACGCCGCTAAAATGAGCTCAATCGGAGTTTGTTTGACCTGGTTTCCTACACTTCCTAGGTTAAGGACATTTTGTTCCGGATCTTTACCCCTATAATACCAATCTCTACATTACCTTTGCATGACATATCTTGGTTATCGCCTCAACATTAAGGTTTTGGAGCTCCTCCAGTGAATTAATGTCCAGATCAGCAATATCATCACCCTGACACGATGAAAATCGAGTTGTACATTTTAACACTTTCCGCATAATCAAAATGTGCGATAGTGAATGAAAACGAGTACCTTCAATCTTGAAACATAACGCTCGAGTTCCCGACACATTTCTTTTTCTTTATCATACATACGTCTTATATCGTTAAGCGACTGAGTCTCGGCATCTTCCTGGAAAATTACATTGCATCGTACAGTTGACGATTGATCAGCCAAGATATTTTCCGAACTAGCAGGGTTCTTCAGCTTTGCAACAAGGGCCCACATGTTTGCCAGCTCAGCTTCCAAATCCTCCTCGTGTCGTTTCGCAGCATCTAGTCTTTTTCGTAGCTCGCTTTCCAACTTATCTCTCTCCGAAAGCGCACCAACCAACGACGCTTCTCTCTGGTGTCTTGCATTGAGCTCTTTCCGCAACTCTTCTACAAGCAAACCGTCTTCCGGTTTTTTCACACATGCGTCTTGACGAGAACCGATATCATTATTCTTCTTACATAAGTTTTCGTAGGCTTCTTTGGTAACCGCCAGCTCAGCGTTGAGTTTGGCGTTTTGATAGGAAAGTTTTGTTACTTCCGCAGCTAAGTTTCTAAGCTCGACCGCTGCAGCGGCAGCAAGCTCCTTCGCGTATGAACCTTCGTCAGCGAGTTTCTGGCTGCATATCATAAGCCCGTCTTTTTCTTCAGCGATCTGCGCCTTCTCTTTCTTCAACGTCTCTATCTCAGTCGCCTGTATCAACTCAATTTTCAACTTAATGTAAATAAAATAGCAAAAAGAGTAAAATGCCATTTCGTCCCTGAGGTTTGGCCAGTTTTGCAACTTTTGTCCAAAGGTTTGTTTTCCGCACCTAGATCCAAAAGGTTTGAAATTTTGTCATTTTCATCGGTCTCGTTAACTCCATCCATTTTTCTCCGTTAAGTCAGGTATTTCTATCTTTTTTGTTAACTTAAAGGGCAATTCGGTCTTTTTCACTTTATGTAAAAAGACAAAAAACCCCTGAAAAAAAAACTGAATTGCCGTTTAAGTTAACAAGAAAGACGGAAATACCCGAGACCAAGGGCGTAGCTTTCAAGGGGCCGGGAGGGGCGCCCGACCCCCCGAACTTTTCGCTCAGTAGTGTTATGTATGTACGTTTCGTGTGAAAATTTTTAGGTATATACGTTTTCGACCCCCCGGTTTTATAGAAAAAAATTACTTATATAGAATTTTTAGATTCGGTGACTTCCAACCCCCTGTGGAAATTTTCAAGCTTCGCCACTGCCCGAGACTTGATGGAGAAAAATGGATGGAGACATGGAGTTAAAGAGTTGGATGAAAACCGCAAGATTTCAAACCTTTTGGATCCAGGTGCGAAAAAACAAACCTTTGGACGAAAGTCGCAAAACTGGCCAAACCACATGGACGAAAATGGCATTTCACTCTTAGAAAACATAACAAACAACAAAAAATAAGAGTGAAAAAGGGTTTTAAATAACCTGCATTAGAAGCTGAGAATTAAGAAATGTATCACCACTTCCATGTATGGAGTCCTCTTGTGAGAATACTTTGTTCAAACTCATAACACTAGTTGGTGTACTTTCGTTAGCGTATTTTTCTTCGTTAATATACTTTTTTCGTCGAGGGCTCGATTCGTTGTCCGCCATAAACGACTCCAACTGTTGCCTCAATAAAAGAATAGTCTGTTGCATTTCAGCGTTCTCGGATACCTTCACTTGTAACTGGTCCTGTAGAATCCTGTTATCTGCTGTTTTTATCTTTACCAGATATTCAACAAGCGAGCTATTACGTTAGCGTGATTATCCACTTGATAACGCGATATCGTCAAGAAGCTTATAATGCGTATAGAATAGATTCATAGAACCTACCTCAAGTTCAAATGTTTTCTCATTTAGTTGAGTAACAAGCTTGGAGGGAACCTATAATGCATGCACACGGTAACTCGGTAAGGCTATGAATCATTATGGTAACGCAACGGAACTAATCTTTATGTAAAATTAGGGGTGTGAATTTCTGACACGACCCGAACCTAACACGAAATTCGCAGGTTTGGTTTAGTCTAAACGCGTTCGGATCAGTTTCAGGTTGAACCCACGAACCCGTTTAGCTAAATGGATCGGGTTCGAGTCAACCCCGTCGGGTTGGCAGGTTGACCAGTTTAACCCATTTATATTATATTATATTATATTTCTTTACAATACATTTTATGTCATAAATTAAATTGCGTGTGAATTTTATGCCATAATTATAACTTAAAAAGAGAAATTGGCATAAGGTTTTATAATTTATATGTAAGTGTATTATATATTTGTGTTTTTTGTAGTAAATTTTTTATATTAATATATTAATTTGCAGGAAAAATAAAAAAAGCAAAAAAAAATTGGGTTGAACGGGTCGTGCTCAGGTCAACCCGCGAATATTCGGGTCATGTTTGGGTTCATATGTATGACACGATTTTCGGTTTCGGGTCATGTTCGGGTCGGGTTAAACCCGCCAACCCGCGAAACACAACCTGTTTAGCACCCCTATGTAAATTGTAAAATCACATGTTACCTGAGATGTCTCAAGGCCTTTTAAGTTATGAGGATTCATTTCAACGGAACTGATCATTCGTTGCTCCAGTAGACGTATCTGAGATTTCTTTCCTTTAATCTCGTTTTTTAGCTTCTGCATTTGTTCCTAACAAAAAGACAGCCATTGAAGCAGCATTATAGAGGTCAACCTAACAGGCTAACATTTGACTGAAACTTTCAACTTAAGGAGAAAAACATGCGTTTAAAATAGGTAACCTGAAGTTGCAAGTCTTCGGGCCTATTAACCGCTTGTTCCGAAAGTCTCTTCAAGGAACTAGTGCAAAGTGCCAGGTCACCAGACAACATTTTCACTTGTTCGTGAATAAGGTCCATTTGGTCGGTAATAGTCGTTCCTGTCTGAGCACGCACATTTTTTTTAGATATAATTTTATGTAACTAATAATTATATTCTACAACAATACCGACGTGACGAGTTGTATTACAGAAGAAAAGTTTCTCACCGGAGGTAAGCGGCGACCGCTAGCAGCTGCACTAAACAAGTCGCCTGCTTGTGTTCTTTGCAGAAGTAAATCACCAACCGCCACGTCATCCGCTTTTCTTCCAACCGAACTACGAACTCCATCTCTCGTATCACTAAACACAGCTTTACTTTTTGATGATCTGGAAGACGTAGGTGAATCACTTGTCGAGCTTTCATGATCAGTATGTGGTGATAAACCGGATACATGGTCAGGCTTCTGCAAACAAAACTCTAGAATTCAGAAAACTACTTTATTATACATAGGGGAAGGTTAACGTACAATATTCCTTAACGTGCGATGGCACGATATGAAATTATGCATGTTATAAAACTCAAAACTCAAAACCCTAATCACGCATGAACAAAAATCATATGCGTGATTATGGTTTTCGAGTTTTATAACATGCGTAATTTCATATCGTACCATCGCACGTTAAGGAATATTGTATTTTACACTTTCACGTTATACGTTATACGTAATACGTTAAAGTTTATTACTAAAAAACATACCTTTAGTTTGAACCACCCGAGCATGCCTTTTCTTCTGTTCTTCCTGAAATCTTTAACCAGCTCGTCAAGATTCGCCACATCAGACTTCCCGTTTTCCAACACCTCGGAATCGATGCTTCCGGCATCATCGTCAATAAAGATCCCCCGTTTTTTCTCCGGCAAGTATACTAGCTGTTGAAAAAGCGAAAACCGTAATAAAGGTTTTTAATAAGAAATGTTCAAATTTATCTAAGCAGTTAATGCGGTAAAAAATCAGATATCGGTCAAGGACCCATATTTAAGATATGGCAGAACTAAGAAGAAAGGTACTAGTATTGGGAAAATCAGTGATATATCGGTCAATATCGCCGATAATATCGGTATCGATATTCTAACCGATATTTTGCACCGATATCTCACCAGGGGACCGATAATCGATATATCACTACATATCGGCGATATTAACTGCATAGAAATTTATACAACTGAATGTACTAAATAACACATACTTCATCTTCACCAAATGAATGTCTCCTTCGATGATCTGGATTTTCGGGTATATTTGACGCCATCGTGTTCTTCGTTGAGACCAAAATTAGTTTCGTTAATCTTTGAATCCTTCCCATCAAAGCTGCTTTAGCTTGTTCTTCTTCCTCTAATCTTGACTGTAATTTGACTTGTCCAGCTTCCAACTGCCACATATTAAAGGTAACGTAAAGCCGTTAACCATACACGTGCGTAACTCCACAGCTACAACTACTTTTATCGGGAAAAACTTGTAACAAACCTGAAGTTTCATGTTAACGAGATCCTCTTGGTTCGGTGCCATCATGTACGAATTCTCCTTCATACCGCGCTTTAACTGCTGAAGCTCTTGTTTTAAGCTGGAAATTTCCTTCTGGTACTTCTTGATGAGTGATTTCTCATCGATAATCTAGAATACAAACAACAAATACGTAAGACAGAATACTAGAACCAACGGATTCTCTTCGAAAGGCGTGTCCGGTATCACCTTATTCTGAGAAGCCTTTATTTCCACATGCTTACTACGATGTGCGAACTTCAACGTATTGTGTGTTTCCTCTGTGTTGCTTGATGCAGGAGTCACGGTGCATATGAGCTACGTAAAAGTTCAAAAGACGTTATTAAAGGGTTACCGAAAACAACAAAGAAAATCTTTGAACTTACGGAAACTCGTCCGTGACCACTTAGGGAAGATTGCAGCAATCGTGTGAGCTTTGAATCCCGATAAGGAATGTGTGCAGACTTACTATCGGTTAATTTAGATATCACCTGAAATTTTGCAAGTAAACAACCAATGAAGAAACAAAGTATTTACCTCATTGTACGATAAGTCGAAAAGGCAACAAGCAAGGTTTAAAAAAACGGAAACGAGTTTCGAGGCGTTTTCACTTTGCCTCACGAGGCGTAAGCCTCGAGGCGAACCGAGGCGTAAGCCCGAGGAGGAATTAAAAAATAAATATAAATATTATAAATCTTATAAAAATAGTAATACTAACTAAATTCATCATCAAATTCATCAAAATAATAAAAAACACACATAAAACAGACCGAAATTGCTTGAAATTGACACAAAAACATCAAAAACAGATATTTAAAACCCCTGAGGCGCACCTGAGGCGCAGCCTTTTTAGCGCCTCAGCCCCTCTGAGGCGCACAAACAGTAGAAACCCCCTGAGGCGCGCCTCAGAATCGTTTTTTGGCCGTTTCGCCTTGAGGCGCACGCCTCAGCCGTTTTTTAAAACCATGGCAACAAGTAGTCATACCGTGCCAAGAGTAAGCAAGCTTTTATTTATGTATGAACCCTCTTTTCTCCTCATTCCAGTTGTTTCAGTTTTAGAGCTTTCAGATCCCGCAAGGTCAATTAAGTGCTACAAGAGAAAGAGTGACAATGAACCGATATGAACATAATTTGATATAAATAATTAAATACGAAGCGCGTAATTTAAATACCAGCTGTGACAAGGTTACTTCCTCTTCCATATTCTCTCCACACGGACTGCTTTCAATCATCTGGTAAACGAATAGACAAAAAACTCATTATTATTTAAAATGACATGTAAACATATGTCTGTGTTTGGCTAGAAAGATTATGATAATATAATTACGAGTTAAATGCCATTTTAGTCCCTGTGGTTTGGGCCACTTTGCCAGTTTAGTCCAAAGGTTTCATTTTTAACCTGTGGGTCCAAAAAGGTTTCACAGTTGCCATTTTAGTCCACTGGGTTAACTTCATCCATTTTTTCTGTTAACGAGAAGGCCAATTCGGTCATTTTATATGACTGAATTGCCCTTTTAGTTAACAGAATTACATACAAAATGACAGAATTGACCTTCTCGTTAACAGAAAAAATGGATGAAGTTAACCAAGTGGACTAAAATGGCAATTGTGAAACCTTTTTGGACCCACAGGTTAAAAATGAAACCTTTGGACTAAACTGGCAAAATGGCCCAAACCACAGGGACTAAAATGGCATTTAACTCTATAATTACCAGGGTAAATATAGTATGGCTACGACTGCTGAGTAAGTTGAAGTTATTTGACCCAACGTGCCTATGTGCTGCAGCCACAGAAAGAACAAACATAAGAAACAGAATTAAATTTCGCATGTTTTGATTGCTTCAAAATAATATATTTAAAAAAAATATATCTTTAATAAAAAAATAAGTAGAAATTAGCATACCTTCCCCGGATGCGATTAGTGAAAGAGCGTGAGCAGGCGACAGAACAACTTCCTCCTTGATTCCCTCAACATAAGTCCCCTGTCAGAAGCCATACGAGACCGACAAAGGATTCATAAACGTCAAACATTAAATGAACGATGAGCAGCATGATTTTGACATTATAAACCTGGCTATCTTCTCGAATTCTTAAGTTCTGCCCGGTTGGATTAAGCAAGTCATTTATGACCTAGAGACAAGAAACACGTCAGATTCATTCAGCGTAATGACACGATCAACAACATAATCAGGAATACAAAGGTGCAAACCTCATTATAGATTTCCAGATAAGATACACGTAGCAGAAACTCCCGCCCAGGCGTCTGATGCAATACAGTGTTTTTATAGTGTGTCAGTTAAACAAGCATGTCCCGATTTTACAATCAGAGTATCTACTAAAAACAGAAATGATCAAGTGGAGCGTTAGCATATACCTCTTGTATAATTCCAAACACGTCCTTCACGGCCAAAGGAATGATACCAGGCGACTTTTGCTCACCCTAAACACGCAATAGATTTTTATTAGTGAATAGTGACTACAGTTACATCTAAATGTCAACCTTGGTTTTAAATTGCGTGATGCGCTCCGATGCGTTTAGTCCAAAAATCTGATGCGTGATGCGCGATGCGAGCGCATCACGTATGTGATGCGTTCTTTATAAAAAAAATAGTTAAATTATTTATACATAAAAAACTTATAAAAACATACTTAAAGTAAAACAACTGACGTAATTAGAAGGTAAGAGTTGTGTTTTTTGGTTCAAATCAAGCATACTAAGATGTTAATTATGGAAAAAACCAAACACAGTTCATAAAATCTGGAAAAAAGCATAAGAAACAATATTGCGTGCATCAGAGCGCATTATGCGAAATGCGCGTAATATTCTCGCATCACGTAAACGCCTCGCATCAGCTGTTGCGATGCGCTCTTATTAGCGCATCGGGCGCATCACGCATTATGCGCGCATTTTAAAACCAAGATGTCAACTAAAGATGACAAGTGCACAATAGGTTGTTAAAAG
This sequence comes from Helianthus annuus, assembly GCF_002127325.2. Taxonomy (NCBI): domain Eukaryota; kingdom Viridiplantae; phylum Streptophyta; class Magnoliopsida; order Asterales; family Asteraceae; genus Helianthus; species Helianthus annuus. Next base: position 9,689,390 of record NC_035443.2, read on the forward strand.
ATGTATTTTGTATTTTAAAAATGGCGTAATCACGTTATTGTTTTCGTGTTTTTTCACTCATATAAGAAGGGCACAGATAAAGACAGATTATATAAAAGCATTGTTGTGACGTACATGCATTGTATGAGTCTTTCCACTGCTAGTCACACCATATGCAAACACCGTGCCTGCATAATAATAAGACGCGTTGTAAACAAGTACACCGAACTCTGTAATCTGTAATTGTATGCAAGTATTCTAAATAAACATTTGCTACTCGGTACCACGATCAATAGATTGCTATAACCCAAGCACAAATAATACGCACTTAACCCTTATAATAAGAGACAACAAAGACATGCTTGCCAATAATTTGAAAACGAAAAGAAAATAAACTATAACTCGATCTAGAACACCATGATGAAATCGTGTTTTACAGACAGCAAACTTTGGTTATTATAGGCTCATAAGCCATGCAGTTAATGCGGTAAAATAACGGATATCGGTCAAGGACCAATATTTGAGATATAGGTTATCTCGGTGAGATATCGGTAATTTTAATATCATGCATAATTTATATATATAGCAATTTAACACTAATAATTCAGTGATGTATTAGTCAATATCGCCGATAATATCCGTACCGATATTCTGACCGATATTTGACACCAATATTTTACTAGGGGACCAAGATAACCAATATATCACTGATATCAGTGGCGAAGCTTGAGATTTCCGACCGGGGGGTCGAAAACGTATATACCCAAAAATTTCTATATGAAAACTATATACTCTCCACTACTGAGCGAAAAGTTCGGGGGGTCGGCCGCCCCCTCCCGCCCCCACAAAGCTACGCCCTTGACCGATATTAACTGCATAACTCATAAGAACACAAATGCCACCCTCTTTGTGAAAACCTATAACGAAAACGTTTCCTAAAAGAAAAGAAACAATCACCATTAACTCCTTCCATTGCGCCATTCACAACATGATGAGCCGCAACATCATAAACTTGCCTGGTAGTCGTTGCAGGCCCAAACACTCTATCTGCACTTAAAAACCATCCAAAATCAAGAAACCGAAAAGCTCCCAACTTTCTAACAAAAACCACCACAATTAGCTAACAAACAATATTAAAATAAAAAAAAAATAAAAAAAATAAAAAAACCTACAAAACAGTAGTACAACTATAAATTAAACTAACCGAATCCATAAGCAAAAGCGGGATTAAACTCATTCTGAATGGAGTAATCTCCATCAGCAAACCATGCCACCTCATCCCCTTTCCCAATCTCCCTTGAACTGTCACAGATGATCTCACACTTTTACTTTTAATTTTAAGCATAAAAAAAACAAAACAAACCCATCTAATTCAAGTACTGAAAGATACTGAAACAACAAACTTACTTGAGGGGACGAAGCCTGACGGTGACAGTGACATTTTCTTTAACTTTGTGTGAAGAAGAAGAAGAAGAAAGTGGAGGAGGTTGTGAGGGTTTAGTTGCCGGGGGTTTGGTGGTCCGGCGAGTGGTGTCAGGTGGTGGGTCCGATGACTTTCGGGAGCGGAAGGGGGAGGTGGAGGATCTTGAAGAAGATCTGGTGGTGGTGAATGACATTGGTGGAGATTCACGGTGGTCTGCTGCCGTCGTTCTTGGTATTGTCCCTCCAAAATCTTTGAAATTTTCAAAGATGGAAGTAGAACCAAACACTGCTTAAAACCATTCCCTTTTTCTGCCAAAAAAAAAAAAAAAGAAAAAAACTTTATTACTTTGATATTTTGTTACGACTTGATGGGTTGACGGGTTGTAATGTTTAATCCGAACACTGTGTATTATTATTCGGGTCAAAGTTTTCAACCTTAACCCGTACACATGTAAACTCAGGTCAACCTGAACCCGACCGGCCGACCTCTTTAACCCGTATGAGTCATACAAGTTGACGATTTATAGGCGAGTTGTTAAGTTTTAAACGGGTTATCGGTAACATGTTTAATGCTGAGTATGAGTGTGACAAGTAAAAAATATAATGGGTTAAAAGTAACGCTATTATTACTATCATGTAAAATAGAAACGGAAAAAAACAAAAAGCAAAATATAATTTTTTTTTCTAAATGATTAAACGGGTTAACGGGTCAACCCGAACCCGATCTGTTTTTAATACGAAAAAAAACAGGTCGTGTTAGTCGACCCAACCTTTTTTTCTTCGTATCGGGTTTGAATCAGGTTGACGGGTCGTGTCAATAATTGACGGCCCTGCTTTTATCCACTAAATCTAATTCTAAATATTAGAACGATGTATGTTAGATAATTAGAACCCGCACCACTTAGGCTATGGGGTGTGGGATAAAGCCTCTAGGGTTTTTATCACGACACATCAGCCAGGGGGCTTTATCACGTTTTCTCTTAACTTGCAGGGTGTGAGATAAAGTCCACCTTCAAACTATAGCGCCCCCACTTGCAACCAATCACCCCTCGATCCTGCCAAATCTTCTTCGTTGCCATGTTAGCGAAACCACCATGGTGCCCCCCTCTTAAATCAGTGGGTATGGACGGTGGCGTCCCACCGGCGCTATCGTCGGTGAGATGACAGAGGTGACGCCCTCCACTCTCCAGCCTTAGGATACAACACCTTACAATAGTTCTGGAGCTTTTGGTTATTTTTTTTGTTAATGCCTACTATTTAATCATGTATACTTTTCTATCATTTAATATACCATAATTTCTTTTTATTATTGCACTACGTAACGTATCATTTACAATATGTTTGATACTTAAAAAAAAAAGTCCCTTTTTCGTTTCAAATATTATTTATCGATTTATTTAGTAGTTCAGTTTTTGTTTTTATTTATTCTGGTCTTCAAATATTTACATTTACATTTACAATACATACAAACATAAGTTTAAGAATAGTTGTGTTTGTTGGTTGGTCAAAAGTGGTGGCCAACTTTTGTTTCTATTTTTTTTTTTCATAAAATAGTTATTTATAGGTGAGTAAATTACGTTTTTGGCCCCTGTGGTTATATCACTTTTACTCTATTAGCCCAAAATAAGAATTTTTAACATATCTGCCCCCATGGTCTCTATAACTAACCATTTTGGCCCCCCAAGTCTAGAGATCATGGGGGCCAAAATGATTAGTTATAGAGACCATGGGAGCTAAAATGGTTAGACTTAGGGGCAAAATGGTTAGTTATAGAGACCATGGGGGCAGATATGTTAAAAATTCTTATTTTGAGCTAATATAGTAAAAGTGATATAACCACAGGGGCCAAAAACGTAATTTACTCTTTATAGGTCCTGTCAAATTACGATTTTATCCCCTGTTTAAAATAACGATCTTGCCCCCTGCCAAATAACGATTTTATCCCCTGTTTAAAATTACGATCTTGCCCCCAGTTATAAATTAAATTTATGCTTTGCCCTCAGCTTAAATTTACGATTTTGTCTTGGTTAAAAAAAATTATACTTTTGCCCACCGCTACAATCCTGCCAAATTACAATTTGCTTCCCAGTTTAAAATTACAATTTCGCCACCAGTTTAAAATAAAATTTTTGTTTTGCCCCCAGCTAAAAATTACGATTCTACCCTCAATAAAAATATTACCATTTTGCCCCCAATTCAAAATAAAAAAATGGTTTTGCCCTTAGTTCAAAATATTATTTTATCTTTATTGTAAAATTACAATTTTACCCAAGATAAAAGTTGCAATGTTGCCAAAGTTTTTTCGGGCAAAACGATGGTTGTATTTTATTTTATTTGGTTTACTCAATTTAGTTTTTATTCGTGCCAAACAGCTGCCTAGCACTCGCTAATTGGTCTTGACAAATTATTGTTTTGCCCCCAACTCTAAATTACACGCTTGCCATCGTTTTAGTTATTTTTTTTATCATAACTATCATAGTGTTTTTCTTTATTTGGTTAACTCGATACATCTTTCTTTATATTGTGTTATAAGTAGCATGTATAACTAACCAAAATAAATGCGTGCATGTTATTAAACTAAGAAATATTTGGTTTAGCGCCCCGAAACACGGGCGGCGCATAACTCTAGATAGTAATATTATGATTATGAATATGAATTATGAATATAATATAAAAAAATAGTTTCATATTATACATACGTAACTATATAAATTCATAGGAAAAAATGTTTCATATTATACATATATATCTTTTTAACTTTTTTTAAAGTATATGTATATGGGTAAAGGATCCTGTAAAAAAGACTTAATTTGTGAGAAAGGTGAGAAAAAATCTCAGCCATTAGATCATTCTATATTAATTTTATTAGATCAAGGTTATATTAGTAATTATACAAACAAACCTAATTAAGGATCAAATCTTTGTAACCGATTTTTCTGAGTTTTTTAAGGGAATTCGATTTTTGGATTTTTTATCAGATCATCTAAATCTTTAAATCATCTCGATCTCTTAATCATTATAAATTCGCTTTTCAATTTCTTATTTTTGATCACGCATACAGACTGAATTACGCATACAATCGTTAATCTGATTCATACTTTCTTTCTTCATGGAGAACGACGATCAAGGTATTTATGTATCTTTTATTCGTAGCTTATTTATGTAATTGTAATCAATATTCAATTACAATCATCTGTTTAATTGTAATTGTCAATTTTTCAATCATCTGTTTTTTTTTTATTGGAATTCTCATGAACACCAGTTATAACTCTGTATGGTGTGTTTTTTATACGTGCATGGTGTTTTTATGTATGTTAACGAAGTTGAAGCTGGTATGTGTTCTTTATTTAGGTTGATGATGAGTCATGGTGTTTTTTTCCTTTGGATGTTCCTTACAGGGTTTTTATAAGTATATGGTGTGTTTTCATATAAATAGAGGCTGGTTTGTTATAACAGTTGTTTGTGGTGTTATTTTAAACATATTATGTTGTATTGTGTTTTTTACTGTAGAATCATTCAGTTGATGATAAGTCATGGTGTTTTGATATAAGCAGAGGGTGTTTTTTTATACGTACATGGTGTTGTTTCGTATAAGTAGAGGGTGTTTTTTTTATATGTACATGGTGTTTTTTCGTATAAGTAGAGGGTGTTTTTTCATAACAGTGTTTTTGTGGTGTTATTTCATACGTATTATGTTGTATTGTTTTTTTACTGTAGAATTATTTTCGCAGGATTTCAAACCTATCAGCCGGTTGGGAAACTACAACTGTCTCCAAACTCCGGTAAGAAGACTTATTTACCGGAGGTCGATGAATCGCTTAAGCCGAGGGATAAGATGACCTTTGACAAAGTGAACAACGCATTCCTCTTTTATCAGAAGTATGCAATGGCTTCAGGCTTCACTGCCAGGAAGTCTACTCAATACACACATCATGGTGTTATAAAATCTAAATGGTTTGTTTGCTCAAAGGAGGGGACTAAACCTTTTAATGCGATCGATACATCTAAAAAGATCGACACCTCAAATAATGGGTCAAAGAGGAAATCTGTTCGACGTGTTCCTTCTATAAGGACTGGGTGCAAAGCACGTATGTGTATAAAGTTAATGCCTTAGAATCTATACGAGGTATCTTCTTTCAATGAGGCACATAATCATTTTTTTGTTGCTGAGGAAGATAGGCATATACTCCCCTCTAACCGAGGTATGAACTATATGCAAGAGCAAGCCGTTAACGCGTTGAATGCCTTGAACATTGGCCCTGTGAAAGCGTTTAATATCATGAGGACATTGTATGGTGGGTTTGACAAGGTTGGGGCAACCAAAAACGATTTTAAAAATTTCAAGCGAGACCTGAACAGGTATATATCGGAGTTTGATGCTGATATGATGATTAAACGGCTTTTGAGGAAGAAAGAGTACATGCCTAACTTTTCAATGGAGTATATAACAGACGAGAATGGAGTTTTAAGTGGTTTGTTTTGGGCAGATGAAGATGCCAAAAGGAATTTTTTTGTGTTTGGTGATGTTGTTTCATTTGATGCCACATATCGTCGTAACAAGTAAGTTTGTTAATTATTATATTTATTTTGGGTTTTACAGCTTATTTTTCTTAAGTATGTGTAATTCATTTTTATGGTGTTTTTATTACATATTTGTTTTATAGGTACAACATGATGTTTGTTCCATTTACCGGCATCGACAATCACAATCGCAACGTTACTCTTGGTGCCGCTATAATAGGAAACGAAACTGCTGAAACTTACAGTTGGTTGCTAAATGTGTTTCGTCAAGCATTTGGCCGTGCCCCTCCGGTGATTGTCACCGACCAAGACCCAGCCATGAAGAAGGCTATCGAAGATACATGGCCCGAGAGTAGACATAGGCTATGCATGTGGCACATCATGGACAAGCTTTCTGCTAAGGTGTTTAGTTGTTCGTCCTTTTAACCTTTCTTACTACTTTTTAAATACTTTTTGGTGATTATGGTGTTATATGTTATTCAATGGTGTTTTAGGTTGGTGCTTCAATCTGCAATAATACCGATTTCAAAAAGAGGCTGTGTGCCATTGTGTGGACCGATTCAATTATACGAGTTAAGTTTGAAAGTGAGTGGGCTACCATAATGAATGATTTTAACTTGGTTGATCATGAGTGGCTGCAGTCACTTTACCAAATCAGGGATACTTGGATACCAGCTTATTATCGTGAGGAGGTCATGTCCGGGCTTATGCGTACCTCTTCTCGTTCAGAGAGCGAGAACCATTTCTTTGGACAGTTCTGTAACCCGGGTTGCACACTTGTCGAATTTCTCGGGCATTTTGATTCTGCTATTGAAGCTCAGAGACATGAGCACAGGAAGAATGACCATGACACCATAAATACAAACGCTGAAATATGGGCCGAAGACTTTGTTTTGGAGGATCAAGCGTCCAGGATATACACACGCACTATATTTTTTGACCAGCAGTTGGAGATACAAAACGGTATACACAGATGTGCTATCGGAAAGTGGGAAAACATGGGTGACTTCGTTAACTTTTTTGTGAAGGACTGGGAACAACCATGCACTACTTTCTTCGAGGTATACACATGATGTTTTGTAGTGTTATTCTTGAAATTTGTATAGATCTTGGTGATTTCCAGTTGCATATGGTGTTTTATAGTGTCATTTACGACAACTTTTATAATTTCTAATGGTGTTTTATAGGTTATGATGCGGGAGGACGACATGACTGTGTATTGTACATGCAAAAGATTTGAACAGTTTGGGTTGTTGTGCTCACACATCTTTTGTGTGCTAAGGATGCTTGACATTAGGGAGTTTCCACAACGCTATATATTACGACGTTGGACTCGGGAGGCTGTTCCAAATAGTGCCCCTGGTGCTATTCTAGGTATCAATGAGACTGAGGATCGTTATAATGAAGTTAACCGTGTTGTACGTGAGATCACATATTCTACAGAGTCGGTTATTAATCAGCTTGTCACCAACTTTGATGCGCTATGCTCGTTCAGGGACCATGTTGTTAATTATTTCAAAACTGCGGATGAGTCTGTCGTCAATGCTCCACCTAAGAGCCGTCGTGAAAGGTTTGCAGAAATTACTGGTAACACAAAACCATCAGAAGCAACCGTTCGTGTTCCCATTGGAACAAGATTCAAAGGTATGGGTAAGCCTAAACGGATGAAGTCCAAACGTGAAATTGCATTAAGTCAGTTGGGTAAAAAAAGCCGTCAATGTCAAAACTGTTTTAGATACGGTCATAACAGACGTACTTGCAAAAACCCTACCCGGACTAAAGAACAAGCTATGGCCGAGGATGACGGTGAAGAAGCTGATGAAGTTGACGAGGAGGAAGATGAATGGGAGGAAGTTGAAGAAGATATGGATGAACAAGATGAGGATGCATTAGACGAGGAGGATGGGGAAGAGGAGTAGTAAGTTATTTAGAGATGTCTAAAAATTTCGTTATTTTCAACGTACTTCCTTCTTGTTTCGTACATTGCTAGGTTTTTTTTATCGTTTTTCGGATTCGCATACACTCATGGATTTATTTTGTTTGCTGTTGTTCGAATTTTAATATTACCAGTGACAATGGTTTATATATTGTTTCTGTTAAATATGTTTGTTTTTTGTTAACCAATGCTGCTATTTTTTGTTCAGTGTGTTTTATTATGTATGTTGCAATTTGAATAGTGTTATTTGTCCTCCCTCAGATATTTTATTGTAAACCAGTGGTTTTATGTGTTTTTCATGGAGTTATTTTTTTGTTAATGGTGTTATTTGTTAATTCAAGTTGAGTAGTGTTATTTGTCCTATCTGAGATATTTCATTGCTAACCAGTAGTGTTATTTGTAGTTCAGGGTGTTATTTATTGTTAATGGTGTTATTTGTCTGTATAGAAATTATTTTTCTTTTTAATTTGTTAAACTGTGGTGTTATTAGTTGTTCAGGGTGTTATTATTGGTGTTCATATGTTCAGGTTGCTTATTTATGTATGTGTAGCGTTATTGTGATATTTTACTTGACTATAGTGTCTTAATTGTGCAGGTTGCAAAGGACTTGGTATATTTTTTTACATAATCAGCATGATCATCATTTACTTTGTAAAAAACTATCTGGCCAATACGCGTTCTTTTTTTGTGCCGGAAATCGCAATATTAATTCATTAAAACACCAGAATAAAAAGGTGTGTAAAACACAAACAGCTTACGTTTGTAATCATACTTTACATAGTCAAACTACACCATAATCACAACTTTGCCAAAACGCTAACACATCATATAATCTATATTTCCCAAAATGTTTGTCTTTTAACAAAAAGTTTAACTTGTTCTGCTGTCCACTTACACTTCAGCTCCCAACCTTTCAGCAATCCGATTGATTGCATTCTCTTCCATTCTCAACCTATCATCCTCGTCCAAAAGTGCATATTCTTGTACTTCTTGTTCCACTTGTCCCCGTTCCGTGTTCACGTCGCTTAGGAGCATTTTTTAGAGATACTTCTTACGCAGATCCTCGATTTCGCGTGCTTGATCAGGCAAAACCAAGCCAGTAACGTCCCTCTTATTAGATAAACCACACATCCAATGTCCAACGTGTGTTCCTATTCAATACCAAACCATCAGAATTGTTCATATTTCGTGTACATTTATTTTAATTATTTTTTTAATAAACAGAAATATAAACACGATTACCATTGTAAGTTTCCATATGCCGCATAAGGAAAATACCGCAGTCGATGCCATTGTAAAGTGTTTGCCATGGCAACTCTAGTCGAACTGGTTGTGTATTCCTTAGCTGTGCAGCGATTTTTGGATGCATCGGTCTTAGATACCGACAAAATGTACTTATCTGCAGTTACAAATTATTGATGTTAACAAATTATTTTTTTTTGTTACGGCAACAGCTGTATAAATTTAAACATTCACAAACATACCATCTTCTCCACATTTCCTTGGTATCTTTCTAAGCCTGCAGCACCTTCTATGTTGTCAATAATAAAGACATCTCTTGTTCTCAAGTTGAAAAACAGCAGATAGTAATGTTGCCCGGTCAACATAGGTATAAACACCATCTCAAAGTTGCCTTTAAATACTTTTGGTTCTGTTGAATCAAGCACAACATTCATGTTGTTCGTAAATTCTGCTAATCGTCCATCTTCAGACAACGCGAAATCTTTTTCCAGCTGTGGTGTTTTTCAGGTAAACAAAAAAGGAAATTATGGTGTTAAGTTAAGAATTCTCAATCACATAATGTGTTATTTAAGTAATACACAAATAAACAATTGTGTTATTTACATAAACATGGTGTTAAGTTAATACATGGTGCTATTAACTATTATCGCATGATACGGTCTGTGTTCACTTAATAATCTGCAGAAATTAAACTTACCAGCATTCCTGCGTTGCAGAATAATCTTGGGGCTGTCCCCATCCTCCTCTTTTTTTCTTCATGGTTCAACAATGCGGCCCAGGCACTGATGACATTCACGTGCAGAGTTACACCAGGCATCATCGATTCAAAAGGCCCCCTCATAACCGACACGTTACCGTTGTCGCTGAACAAAATATCCCTACAAACCGAAACACCATCGACACGAATGTATAATTCAATATATGTTCAAAACTTATAACATATAAGACACCACATAAATACGTTTTTTAAGGTCCAATTTGGATTCTTACCATACGTTTCCTACTGCAGAAAATATACATCGAGCAAGTGTTTCTTCAGCATTATCACGAACGGTTCTCAACATAACAGGTCGTTGCACGTACGGTGACCGCAGTGCCGCCGGAAGCTTGATTGTTCGTTTCGGCCTTGGCGATCTCTGACGCTGAGCAGGCTCCGTTACTTCTTTACGTTTTTCATCCGTTGATGCATCGGCCAGTCTTGTTGACAAGTTCACCATTTCAATTCCTGAAACGTTGAACTTTGTCTCTGGTGTTTTTTCACTTTGAACCCTTTCAACAACTTTGTCCAGTTCTGCGACAAACGAAGCCGTCATTGGTGAAAAGGGAGAAGTGTGTGGTGTTATATGATCTTTTTTTTCTCGTTCGTAGGAGTGTTATATCCGTCTAATGATACACTACCTTTTTGCGGATCAACTGGTTCAACTGCCTCAGCAACATCATCATTTTCTGCCTCAATGTTTTGATCTCCCTTTTCCACTTCATCTCCATCCTTTTTTTCCTCATCGTCAACGACAAGCAGCACTTTCATTAACTCCTTCCACTCCAATCCTTTCTGTTTCAGCAGATCACTATCCGGGAACATCAGACACGATTCTGTTATGGTGTTATTGATCTTGTGAACGCATATCTCAAATTCACTAAACAAGTTATCCAACAAATTGGCTCGAACCTGTACGAAACCCTGGTTTATTGTGTTATCATTAGAAATAACATATACTTTCAAGTCTAGTACAAATCATAAGATGTTTACCAGCTCAAAATCGTCCTGAACTGATGTTCCTGATGCTGATGGAGTGTCACCATACTGAGAGACCATCGGAATGCGGACTTCGCCATCCGGACCTACAAATAATGCACATGTTTGGGTGTCAGTTTGTGACAGGAGGTAATCAGCACAGTGTCTGTATATACCCAAGTGTGCATCATCATCTTCGATCTCGATTCCCTTTTTCTGGCCTTGTTTTTGCTTCTTGAATTTTTTTCTAGCACACTCAACCCCTTCTGCTCGTTTGTGTTTTTTATCTTCCTTTGTCTTTGTCTTCTTATTTTGTTCAGTATGCATCCTTTCTATATCACATTCGAGATTGTCCAGAAGATCATCATCTACAAGTTCAATAATATTTGAACTGTGTGATGAAGGTATCTTCTTTAACACAATTCCGTAAGCAATCTGCGACAATATTTTGCAATAAGTTTTATTCCCAGATTAAGTTTCAAAATAATTGTAAACCAGATAACAATATATGATGTTATTCAGTTATATAGTGTTATTAAGTAAAATAGGGTGTTATGCAGGTATATAGTGTTTTTAAACCATATGTGTTGTTATTTAGAAATATAAAGTGTTATTAAGTAAAATAAGGTGTTATACAATTTTATAGTGTTATTAAACCATAAGTGGTGTTATTTAGAAATATAAAGTTTTATTAAGTAAAATGTGGTGGTATTTAGAAATATAAAGTGTTATAAACTAACGATGTTTCACAATAATTTTTTAATACTAAAAGTTAATTACTTACCGCAAGTAATAACATAGGCCCTCGAAAAGCATCATCGCCACCATGACACGCTGTTTTCGTTCTTTTGAGACACGAGATCATGTACGCACACCAATTGAAGCTTTTGATATCCACGTCCGGCTGAATATTTGAAATGAATCGCACATTGACGGAGTTGTTCGTCGTGGTTTCTCCTAGGAGTGAGAAGTAAAGAATCAAGAAGTTCAGTACAAACAGTCTTCCGTTATCAGACTGCCAATCCAATATGTAATTCATCAGCTGAACTGGCGACAAGCGGGTGATATCCATATGCTTAAACTGATCTCTGAACGCTTGGACAACAACATCCTTTCTTTTGCTCGCTTTCTTTTTTTAGCAAGATCCGTTGGACCCATAGGCAGTCCGAAAACACTCCTAACAAGCTCCGACGATATGTTTACAGTGCGCCCGCCGTCCACGTTTAAAATACCATTGTCTGGGTCGTAATTTGTAACCAACCAGTTTGCCAAAGTAGTAGGCACACCTGTCACCTTATAACCAAATATCGACCCAAACCCAATTTCATCCACTTTCTGACGTTGTTCCTCATTTAGGCCGGATGCTAGTGTTATCAGATTGTCGATACCTACTTTTGGCCTGATCCGTGCACCCGTGAATGGCTTATATGGCTGTCTCACTTGTTGATGCATTCCACGAGACGTTCCTCTTTTGGCAGCCGATTTCCGTCATTTACCCGGTGGTGGGGTGTCGACAAAATCGTCATCCGGGTCTCGCAGCCGATCTACAACAATTTTTAATATTTGTTTTAGTAAACAACTCCTTCAAAATATTAACACTTCAACATAATACCTTTTTCTGATGTTATATTGACGGATGGGTGTACGACAAGTTGACTATCATTAACATCCTGGTCTGCAAACAAATATCAATTTTTAATCCTTTCTTATAAGCAAACAACTTACAATTAAAACATCATTTTTTTCAAAACGTACATTGTGTGTTTTTTATCGACGGCGGAACATCTTCTCTTGTTTTCGCATTTCCTACATCATTCATCCCATCATCACCATCTGTTTAATTCAAAGCGAACATCGTCAAAAACATCACTCAACAACTAACATAAACACATATGGCTACTGGGTAATCATACTTTATTGTTTTTGATTTCTTTATAATTTAAACTACATTTGGATTACCTTTGTCGTCCTTATTTGACGTTTCTGAGTCACTACATACCAATGGTCTGTCAATCGTGTTTTTGAAACGTGATTTGTACATTTTGCCCCTAAGCCGATGGCTTGACCTGACTATAGAAATAATTAAAAACTATATTTAAAAAACTGCATCACCTAATTCATATACATAATACCATTGTTGCAATGACCATAATAACACTCTTCTTATAGATCAGCATGATAAATAACAACCTTCATATGTAATCGTAGAGAAATAACACACTAAAGCTAAATCAACATGTAAATTAACAGATCCTAGATAAATAGCACCCTACATAACACCATGGTAGCACTGACACTCTATTAAATAACACCCTTCATATAAATCGGCAAGATAAATAACACCCCATATGAAATTGCAGTATAAATAACACCATACTTATTTATAACACCATTCAAAAAAACACCAGATAAAAACTCCATAAAACACCAAATATAACTACACAACATGTTTATAACACCATTTAAGATTTATAACACCATTTAAGACAAACACCCTGACCAAATACCAAAAGTAAGCAAACTAAACACCCTAAACCTATATAACACCAAATAAAACTAAACATGAACTACATATAACACCATTTGAAAAAAAAACCCATCTTGGTGTTATAACACCATTACAGTGTTATAACACCATTATAACACCATCATTCAAATGAACACTAGTTTTAACACCATGATAAAAACACCATGAACAAATACCAAAATCAAACCCAAACTAAAAACCTTAACTGATATAACACCAAGGTAACACCAAAATCAAAATAAAGATGAACTACATAACACCATGGAACTACACCCTTATTCAATGAAACCCTAGTTTTAACACCATTCGACAATGAATCAGTATCTATTTTGGTCTTGATTAACATAAACTACCTTACATTATAAAAAACACCATTAATATTCAAAAGTATCAAAGAATACAGACGAACCTTTTTTAAAATCAGAGGTTGATTTCTTAATTTTTGGTCGATTTGTAGTGTCTTCTACAGTTGAATGATCCATCTTCTTCTTCGTCCTTCGTTCCATTGTATCAGACGACGTCCTTCGCTTCTTTCGATTGTATACGATTTCGATTTTAGGGCTCATTGTATCTGCTTAATCTTATAATCTTTGGTGGGAAGAATCACCCTGTTTCTTCGAGCGTAAAAATCGTAATGGAGGGAGAAATCAGGTATAATAGATACGGTTATTGATTTGAAAGTATATGAAAGCCCTATTTTACCCCTATGAAATCAAATCAGTATTTAAAAAACACTATTTTAATTACAATATTGCCACTCTAATCTTAACCATTAGATCAATGATCTAATGGTTTATATTCTTTCCTATCTTTCTTACAAAAACTACCTTTTTTACAATAACCTTACCCTATGTATATGATCATCTAGTGAATTTGTAAGAACTCTGATTCAGCGAGAAAATATATATATATATATATATATATATATATATTCTTTTCAAGTAAAAAGGTTACATTAAATGATAAAAGCAAATATGGATCGTAAATATTAGAAGAACAATAATTAACTTTTTGTTAGGCGAGAAGCTTTCTGCCAACCCTATGTTTTCATAGTTTACAATCATAAATTCCTGTATACAAACTAATTTCGAGTAGAAAAGTGTAAAAACCGTATAAAAACATTACTTTTTTGTTTTAGTTTTGACACATAAAATGGTTATGCAACAACTTACCCACTCGCTTTTTCTCTCCCGACTCCTGTTATACTTGGTCAACATAACACACAAATGCATTATATGGTTCTCTACTTAAAGTTGATTTTGTATTAAAAACACCTTATGCAATTTATACACGTGTATAAACAAGTATCAACTACTCTAATGATGATGTATAATTGGAAAACAAGCATACTTAATCACTATCTTAGAATTTATAACAATATTAAACAACCTCTCATTAACAAAATTCGAAAATAATTGAACTCGGTCGAATCTTCAAAACACTAATCGAGGGATAGGGACAAGTAACCTCTCGCCGAGGACCATAAGGTAAGTTGGCTTGTTGCAATACAATCATGAAAGCAAGGAGGGACTTGCTGGTGTATAACAAGATTTGTACCGACTGATTGTATACATTCTTGGACAGATAACATGAATAAATAAAAATCATCATCATGATCATCATCATACTCAGTAAATCCCACCATTATCAAAGCTAAGGTAGGGTCTGAGGAGGGTAAGATATAAACAACCTTACCTCTACCCCGTAGGAATAAAGAAGCTGCTTCCAGTGAGACCCCAATGTATTTAGTATTTTATCTCCAAAATTTGAACTGTTACAATAAAAAAAATGTATACAAACTTACAATTTAAGAAGAAAAAAAAAAGATTTAAATGCATAAAAAATACAACCTTCCCTATGACCAACTCATCTTAGTTCAACCTTCATCTGCCTTTGCACCTCACCTCAAACATTCCACTGCATCAACATCTATCCATCAAATTGTGGATTTAAAAATGAAAACTGAAATTTGCTTTTAATAAAAAGAAGAAGAAGAAGAAGATATAATCTACCTGATATGTGAGAGAACGTTTTTTTTTTTTTTTTTTGAAGGGCGATATGTGAGAGAACGTGATATGTGATTCTATAGCAATGGTTGGTCTTGATGGTAAGGTTGTCAATCAGTTGTGCCTGGTCGGGTGTTGTTTTCATAGTAAGATGTAATATAAACTAGATAAGACGGGTGTTGTTTTCATAGTAAGATGTAATATAAACTAGATAAGAGGCCCGCCGCGTTGCGGCGGGGGCATACAAATTGAGCCCATCATAAACGATGTCTTGACAATCCTTTTCAGATCAACCAAGTTTAAACTCTAAACATTGGAGGTTTCAATGTTATACCTCCTTGTTTGACCAAAGCTTAGCATGTGTACCCGCTCTAACCAGTTTCGCAAAGCTAAAGCAAACTAATATTCTTCTATTATGCCCACATTAACGATACAAAACTTGCTATCACATTTATACACATGAATGAAACTACCTGCTCTAGTTCATTAAGCTAACCGAACTTAAAGATTCATCATCGTCACAAATCTTGAACATGTGTAGTCAAACCCGACAAATCTTGACCTTCATATCCCACCCATACCTACACCAAGAACTTCTTCCCTTTTGTACCATATTCAACACCTACTTGTACATGTACCATTTTTTTCTTTCCAATAATTACATTCAATTTTGAAACCAAAAAGTATTCTTTGACTTCAAAGGTCAAAGACATACTTTCTTTTCTTTTTTTAATGAAAGGAACAGCTGAAAGAGAGAATGCCGTCAATTCTTTGAAGAAGTTTCTTCACTTTGTGTTTGCAACCATCACCGTGTAGATGAACTCTAAGAATACAAGTCTGAATCGGGCAAAAAAGAAACAGAAATATATTAATAAAAAAAGTGACACTGTCATTAACACAAAGTTCCCTACAGTGGCCAGAAAAAGAGGTTAAGGTTAACTTGTGTGTACCTCATTGCCAAGTACTTCATCGGGAGTTTTTTTTAAAAAGGAGCAAGTCGGAGGCAGTACCACTGGTGGCGTTTATCCGTCTTTAATGATGCAATGCAAGTGAACTTCATGTTCTGCATATAGGAAAAAAAGATTTAAAAAAAGGAAAGGATGAGAGAGAGAATACTGGAAAATGAAAGTAATAGGGGGGGGGGGGGGGGGGAGGACAAATATAGTTTCAGCCAAAGAAAATAGTAAAAATGGTTTATTTCTTTTTTAACCTACCGCCTGATGCATGGCCAACATAACAATGAGTCATTCATAGTCTAAAAAAACTCCCAACTTGTCACTTTATATAATTACTTAATTAGCAACTGCCCAATACAAATCAACAGAAATCCCCCAGCCTCTCAGTTAGGTATATAAATCAGATTTAGCCCCCAAATCAAAAAGTCTATTAAACTGAAGTCAAATGAACAGCAAATGAAAAAGTTAAAACTTAAAATTGACATCAGATAAACCGCATTACCTTCAAATCTAAATAGAAAAACATATACATAAGAAATCGAAAATTTGCAACAAACCATTTGTATGCCAAAAAAAAAAAGAAAAGAAACAATCATATTCATAATCTAAAACTCTTACCATCAAATGTTCGACTGCAGTAGGTCGTCTCCGCCACCGGCAGTCGCTTTACATGCTGCGAAACACCACCAGAGCCACGACAATGACAACTTTATTACAAAACAACCGTACAACCTAAATCTCAAAAGACGATCATCTTCATTTCCGTTTACCCCTATCGTCACCGTCGTCATTGATACCACCGGCCGCCGGAGTGTGGTCGGATTCTCTTTCTCTCGATCTCTCCCTCTACCCAGAATTTGTGAGAAAGATGGTTTAGGTTTCTCATACGATGAGGATTAATGACGCGTGTCCCCTTGAGCTGATGTATTTTCCACTGCCAAACTATCTAGACAAAAATACTAACAAAACTGGTACAATAGCACAATGTACAACTCTCGTTGCATACAAATGTTGCAAATTATAATATATATAAATATAAATGTACCTAATGAACCCGAAAAGCAAATCGAACGCCTTGTAGCAACAAATCCCCGTATCGTGAAGCTTCATTGCACTCCAATTCTATAGCGATCCTTCGCATACCCTCTCGTGCCAAATCCCCGTCTCGTGAAGCTTCATTGCACTCTAATTCTTTAGCGATCCTCTGCATACACTCTTGTGCCAGATTCAGGGAACTTAGTTTTATCTGTAATTGTCGACTTAATTAATTAATAAAATAAATAGCTTAAGTTACAATCAAGATTTGTAGTTAACTTTATAAAGCATAATATATTGTAACTCAAGTTTATTATCACAAAAAGCCTTTGCTTGGTGATAAAGGGAAGTCTGCACCTACCTTTACAACGACTCCTGTATCCATCAGCCACTACCATGGAATCTGTATCTCTTACTTGTACCCTCTCTACTTCTTTCCACTCCACTAATGCTTGACTCTAATCTATTTATACTTCTTTGGTCGTGTCTAACATTACTCACAAGTTGAGCTCTGTATTCTTCATCTTTGCAACCAAATCAGAACTATTTTGACTTTGATCAACAAATTTCAACCCAAGACAACAACAACTTGACCTAATTCCCAAACATTTATAATCAACATAACTAAACGTATGACTACATATGCACATAGAAAAATAAAGAAGAGATGCAGGTCGAGTTTCGTTCACCGGAGCTTGGTCGGAACTTGACCGGATTCTTGTCGGAATTATTTATCACCGAGAATAGTCTCAAACGACACATCAAGAACCGATGTAACTGAAACTGTAACATGCAACAGAATAGAAGACTTACCGGATCTTCGCCGGAGACTCGTCATACTTCACCGAAATACACTCCTCGTCGATGATTCTTTGAGTGTCAGTCGTGTAGCGTCATAAGTGAAAAGCGCCGTCGTGCGCCGCCTAGTAACCACCGTAAACGTTGGTCCTTCCACCGTTTCTCTCTCTCAAACGAATCTGCATCTCTATCTCTCATGTCTCTCTCTTCTCTTTGTATGAAATATAAAGCTTCCAAAAGAAGCTTTAGTGTACAATCAACATATTAAGAACCATGAATATAGCCCAAACTCGAATTCAATACACAATTTTTTAATTCTCTTTATCCTTCAAAATAATGATATACAATCATGAAAATCATCGAAATAAACCGGTTATCACTCTCACTACCTATCTAGCTTCCTATCGTTTGAGAGGGTTTTCACCCGACTTACTGTGTTGACCGAGTCAACTTGGTTGACTGAGTTAACCAAGTCTTTGACTCCCATCAACAACCAACATAGCTATCATCAATAGCTTTTGATCTTGTTTCCACAGTCCCCTCATGCAATCCAATCTCCACGTTCTATTCTATCCTCTTAGAGCTGCTAACACACGGTATTTAATCTTTTTCATCTCAGAAGTCAAACCTAGTCTCATAAAAATTACCTTCCAAGGTAAAACTATTTTTACAACCTAATAAGAATACAACTCCAATCTACTTTTTTTTGTATGTGTATTAGTGTATATGCTTACAAAGTACTAACAAATAAAAAACAAACAAACCAGCATACTCTTTTGATCGGCTATTCAAGCCACCCATTTTGCCACCTCTTTTAACAAAAATTTACAATCTTCGTTGGTCTTTCTCTCAACAACTTTTCAACAGCAACTTCATGAAGTAAAACATGATAGTTAACCAGTATTTGAAAGGCCCCTTTCACTTAACAAAAAGGCTAAAACCTTAACCTTATCCTAAATAATTTATCTTTTGCTAAATTCCGTTTCTAAATGGAGGCTGAAGCTGGACCTATCCTTCATTAGTAAACTATTTAGTAGAATGCCAGAAGATGCTTCTCGTTGAGGAGCAAGAAAATAACACTTATCACAAGTTTCACCAAATCATATTCGTTAGGAGCCGATCTAAACAAAAATAAAACATGCAAGCGAAAGGAAGCTTACCGCAAAACTCGTAGGAATTAACTGAAGCCTTGCCGGAATCCTAAACCTTCAAAATGCCGCGGTCACTGTTATTGCAATCAGGGTCCGTTGTGGTCGTCACAGTTGTCAACTGAACCACCGCCTCTTACCTAACACCACCACCATCATCCTTTGTCAAACCCTAGCACCACCACTGTTGTTTATTTGTCCAACCCGACACCACCTAGACCACCGCTGTTGTAGCTCCGTCTAAAGGCATCATGGCTCTGCCATCACCGGCGGCCGGAACCCATCGGAGCCCTTTTTCTTTGTTGCTCTCTCTCTCTACTTTCTCTCTCTAAAGTCTTCATCTTTTATGGAAAAGTTGAGGTCATGTACCAATTATTACAAGCAGGGGTCAATGTATCTATGGAAAAGTTGAGGTCATGTACCAACAAAACTGGTACATGACTTTAAGCGGTATGCACAACCTTTACTGCATAAACAAAACTTAAAGCAATGGGTACAACCATTGATGCAGCCAAATGTTACAAATTAGAGTTATATATATAATAAATAACAGTTTTGGATGATCTATCAAACAACAGAAACCAATTGATAAATCAATATTATAGCAATCTGATGATTTATACCTCCTCGGCAACACCTCAGACAATTTCGCAAAGATTGTTTTCAGTGAATGAATAACTGATCCAGAAAGTCATGTCTTTATAAAAAAGAGGACACTGCACATAATATTATTTCTCAGAATATAATATAATATAATAATAATAATAATCATAATAATAATATGCAAAATAATGCATGTGTCAGTGGAAATCACACATATGTCAACTCATACCTTGGAAAATGGCTTGATTTTATCTTGAGTTGACCTTTAGGGTCAAATTAGGTTCTTCAAAGTATACTTCGACCCATTTGCTAATATGGGTTATATTTTGTCTCTAACGGGTCAACGCATGTCAAACCATAGAATTAGTTTAAAAGACAACTGGTCGAAATATGTCCAGAGTAGATGGTATGGTTCGGGTCTGAAAACCAAACCATTTGGATCTCAAACCAGACGACTTGTTTCGGTTTGGACGGTTCATTTGTCTTAGTTGTATATGAACATCTCGCTGCAGTTATGGACCTCAAGGTCACCAATAATCGCCACAAGAGCATTTCCCTTCCTTAAAATGATGAAACCGCGAATTATCTCTCACAATGATTTCCCTTTTCTCTATCGCAGATATAAACTTTGTGGCCTCATGGCAATCCCCACACACCCTTAAGTTCTTGAAAACCCTAATCGGAACCCCTCGTGGCATTTTAATCAAACCATATGCAATCGCCAGTTTCTCACTATGCCATAACAACAACTTCTCCTTTTGGTGATCACCGACATCATGTAACGCAAATTCAAGAACAGGAATATACCCAGCCACTTTCATCTTCGTCTCCAATTCGTTCAGTTTTTCATGAATCAACGCCAGTTCAGGGTGGATTCTATCACCTGATCGAAACTCATGCACACGATTCATTGTTTCAATCCAACTATACCCCGGATATTTAACGACTTTATTCTCTTTCATTGATCTTCTAACTTTAGATACACCGTCCCATTTCCTCATGGCTGCGTAGACGTTAGCGAGTTGAACGTAACCAGCCGCACTTGACGGGTCACACTCAAGCAAATTTCTAGCTGCGTATTCAGCTAGCTCTAAATTCTTGTGGACCCTACAAGCACCTAAAAGGGTCCCGAATATAGCCGGGTGGGGCTTAAAAGGCATAGCTTTTATTAAATTTAAAGCCTCGACAAGCTTACCGGCTCGACCAAGAAGGTCAACCATACAAGTGTAGTGATCGGGTTTGGGTTCGATTTTGTAGTCGCTCTGCATCAAATCAAAGTATTGAATCCCGCGATCGACCAATCCAGCGTGGTTGCAAGCTGATAAAACTCCTATGAAAGTGATCCAGTCGGGTTTAACTCTCTCTTTTTTCATAGTATCGAATAACAAAAGAGCTTTTTCGCCTTCACCATGTTGAGCAAATCCTGAAATCATAGCGTTCCATGTGACGATATCTTTATGTAAAGTTTCACGAAACAACTTCCATGCGGTCTCCAAGTCACCGCACTTGCTGTACATACTGATTAAAGACGTATTCACCATGGTGTGTAAAGAAAGTGGAGATTTATTTATGAATTGGTGCACTTGCTTACCTAGTTTTAGCGAAGAAAGATTACTACAACCCAGTAAAACACTGCTTATGGTCGATGAATTGGGCTTAACCCCGGTTTCAACCATTGTTCTAAAAAGTTTCAAACCATCATCCGCTCGTCCATTTTCCACATAACCCGACACCATCGTATTCCACGTCACAAGATTTCTCTCAGGCATTTCGTCAAACATCTTCTCCGCCAAATCAACCTTTCTAGACTTCATGTAACCCGTAACCATAGCAGTCCACGCAACCACACATTTAACAGGAGCATTCCTAAACAACTTTTCAGCAACCACTAAATCACCCGTAGCAGCATACCCCGAAATCATAACATTCCACGACACATTATTTCTCTCAGGCATTTCATCAAACAGTTGACGTGCATCATCCATCATCCCATTTTGACATAAACCCGATAGCATCGTGTTCCAAGACGCCGTATCTCTAACCAACATTTGGTCAAAAAAAGCCTGGGCAGCCTTGATCCCGCAGTTACGCATGTAACAATTCAACATTGTGTTATAAGACACAATATCTGGTTCAGGAATTTTATCAAACAGTTGGCGGGCATCTTGAACTCTTCCTGCTGCTTTGGTATATCCTGTTAACAGTGAATTGTACGTAATAGTAGTCCTAATTGACATGTTTTTAAACACATTATATGCTGAATTAAGATCGCCTTGACGGATGTATTCGGTGATCATCCTGTTGGATGACTTTACCCCATCCAAATTATTTCCATAACAATGAATTGGGTTATGGTTTGAATTTTCATATGGGTTTTTCCACTTTGTAGTAGGGCAGAAACTAGGTTTATGATACGATGACAGTTGCAGTAGAGCATTGAGAATGGAAAATCCATAGTGGGTTGTTCTGAATTGACGACACTGAATCATGCTAAAGAGAAAGAAATAGTTATGAAGAATGGGAGTAACTGGGTGAAAATAAAATATATACTAACCAAGCCGAGCTCTTTCAAACCAAGTCGAACCAGCCCAGCACTGTCTCAAACAAAGTCATGTCGAACGAGCTTTCTGGACAGCTCTAGTGTGAGGTGGAGTTTGTAGAGGTTTGTACCTTGTAGGAAAAGTTGGGGGGTTTAACTTTGTGTTAAAGTTACTTGTTAGACCGTCCGTCCGTAATGGGGCGTTTTTTTTTTTTAAATTTGAAAAATAACGCCGTATAACGTCCCGGTTGCCGTTACACCCGGCGTTATCGGGCGTTATTTTCGAAAAAAAAATCACTCCGGCGTTTTAGTTAAAACGCTTAAAATGTATTGGGGATCGAGATTTTGTACCGTTGACAAACGGTCATATTCATTAATTTTTTTTTAATTTAAAATATTACCCACTATATATATATATATATATCAACCCACTTTCTCACATTTTTTATAAAAAAAACCCACTTTCTCTCCTACTTTCTCTCCCACTTTCTTCTATTTTTTATAAAAAAAAAACTCACTTTCTCCTATTTTTTATACAATCATGCATCCATACCGACCCCCTTTTGGTGTCCCCGCAAGACCCACGAACCCAAACCCAACCCAACCGTAAAACCCGTATAACCTTCAAGACATGGACCCGAGCTTTTTAACGTACGCGGCTTACTTGAGTGGCGCCACTCCATTTGTGCCTCCCCCTTTCGGCTATGGTCAAGCCGGCGGGTCGCAACCGTCACAACAACAAGCCGAATCCGAACCCGATGTCGATGTCGTGCCGGAGACGCAACCCGAACCGGTGCAAGATAAATCGAAATGCGGCAAAAGGTCGCATAAGAAGAAGGAAAAAGACGAACCTCGGCGTACAAAAAATATCATTAAATGGACGAAGGAAGAGGAATTCACGTTGACTCGGACGTGGCTCGACATTTCGGAGGACGAAGAAACCAGTAGCTATTTTATATATATATTATTTTACTTATTTTGTTACTTTAATTTTTAACATACAACTTATAATTTTTTTTTTAATTTGTAGAAAACTTTCAAACAGGCCCCGTTATTTGGGATAGAGTTCGTGCACTCTTTTTTAGCACGTGGGGTCAAGGCGAACATCGGGACAAAGATTCCATTTCTAGCAAATGGACCGACATCAACAACAAGTCTCACGCGTTCCAAGAAGTTTACCAACGTAACTACGATACTCGCCCGAGCGGTGAAAGTGACGTCGGGGTTTTAACGAGGACTTTGGAGGAATTCGAGAGGACGAAATGTCCTTTCACGTACTATAAGTGTTGGGAGCTACTACGAAAAAGTCCAAAGTGGGCGCTAGTTAATCCAATGACGTCTAGTAGTAGACGTCAAGCTAAAAGGTCAAAAACATCATCCTCCGTTGACCCGTCAACTCTGACATCGGATGCCCGCAATGTTGATTTAAATGAGGCGGTGGACGTTGACGAGGGAATTCAAGAAGAGTTGATCCGACCCACCGGTAGAAGAAAGGGAACCGGGAAAAAAACGGTCGAGTCGTCTTCCGATCTCGAGTTAAAGGAAAATTTCGAGGAGATGAACCGTCGTCTCCAAGACATTCGCGACCTCGGCCACCAACGTTATGAGATTATGAAAGAACGAGTGGCCGAAACCAAAAAGTTTAACGAGATGCAAGAGGCGAGGCAAATGGAAAAGGACATGAGTTTTTGTCCAAACCTATCGACCACCTACAAGGCGATGCGTTGATCCTTGCGCAAATGCATCGCCAAAAAATTAGAGAAAAATATGGACTCTAGATCATGTTCTTTTTTTTAACTTTATTTTATTTTTTCGGGTTTTTTCTGTTTTTTTTTTTCAGTTTTTTTTTTTAATTTCAAGTAGTGTATTTTTTTTTTTAAATTAATGAAATTTTTTATGTTTTAAATTAAATAAAATAATTGTGAAATGATTGAATGGGGGTTATTGGCATAATGCCCCACTACGCCACTTTTGCTATAATGCCCAACGATGACTAGGATGCCACGTGTCGGATAATGCCCCATGATGGGGGCATTATGTTTGTTCACCACTACACATGGTCTTAAAGTGTCATCTTAGCGCCACATAATGAGGAAGCCTTTAATTAAACCACACTTTCACACGTGTGTAGTGGTTTTAACCAAACTTCAATCATTAATCCATTTTTCTATATCTAAAAGAAATTGTTTATCTGGTTGGAAAAAGCACCGGACCCACTCACGCATTAGTGGGCTAACCAGACTTGCTTTGGCACCCCTTTCATTGAAGTGTAATGGTGTTTGGGGCGTTAAAGGGGTGATGTGGCTTCCCCTTCTTGTTTCACTACACATAGTCTAATGTCCACTTTATGACGCCACTTTAACGGGGATAAACGCCAAGAGACCATCAGCACCATGCTAACATATAAATATGTAGACTTTGTTATCTGAGCATGGGTACTAAATGTCATAGTGAAGTTTCACAACAATGGTCAAAGTACATGAAATGTGTGGAGAAGCCATTTAATAAGTAAATACATGTTGAGATTTGAGGTTATAGTCTTAAGAGTTGACAATATGCAAGAATAAAGTTAAGAACATATCATAACAATAAATCTCAGTTGCAAATCATCTTTAACGACTCGACGAAGTCAATAATAATGTTTTCGATCCAACATCCAAATTGTGGAATGCGACTAAAGCCCGAGAAAGAGGTTAATATAAAGGAAAACCCACCCTAGAGGATTGGAGATCCATTGTTCTAGGTTCAATAGGACAACCACTTGTAAAAACTAAGGTTATTGTGGGGCATAACCGAAACTAAAAAATGAGTTTCTATATCGATTTCTTTAGTGTATACTAAAGCAGTTTAATTGCATATTAACAGTCGTTAATTACAATTAAATAGGTTGCGCATTTTCGGTTGATGACAACTACAAAATAAACTTGGGGCTTGTTTTCAATAACCGCGAGAGATGAACCATATACTAGACTCCAAATTTAGACAACAATGACTCGAATTTTGTTTAGTAAAACCAAACCATGTAGTTGGCATTCTCATTGCTTTAGTTGTATACGAGTTTATAATCAATGTACATTCAAAATGAACATATACAATAAATGAATTTGAGTATGTTAATTAGCATGTAATTTATATCGCTTGTTGTGCGTTTATTACTTCCTATTTTGTGTGCAAACGAAGCAAACTACTTATTCACATCGTGCATCCACTAAAAGTGTTTTAGGTGTGCCTGGACATGGGTCTTCACCAAAAGATTTTGGCGTGTGAGAAACCGAACATTGCCTTCTTCCCAAACAAGCCTGAAATATCAAAGGTGTTGAATGCAAGTCAACTTTAAACATATGGTTGCAAAAGTTACGAGTTATTTACTTTGTACTTTGTAGAATGACTACAACAACAGGTGTTATAGTCATTCTACAAAGGTGTTGTAGTCATATATGACTGTAACAACATATGGTTGCAAAAGTTATGAGTACGACTCCCTAAACAAAAGGTGTTGTAGTCATAGACCATAACAACAAGTGTTATAGTCATTCTACAATGGTGTTGTAGTCGTATAATGACTAAAACACCCCAAACAAAGGGAGTTGTATTCGTTCTACAATGTAAATGATCAGCGTGTTGGATTTAATTCAAAATAAGCTAGCTCACCTTTTCAACGACTTGTTGAGAATTAGACGAATGACATTTCCCAATGGAGTAGTTTTCGCAGTCGCCTGAAGGGTTACCATGACTTGCAAATACAATCTTCGAGATAATTTGTTTTTTAGGACACCGCAGGTGAACTCTAGGCATTGGTCTCCATCGGTAGTGACCGGATACTTCCCTTGAATTTACCCTAGGAGGATGTGAATCCGATACACGCCCACAAACTTTGTCGATGGAAACAGTATCTAGGGAAATGTTTAATGGGTTTGCATATTCTTCCTCGAACAAAACTAGTAGATTTCCTGACGGTTTAAGGAAAGATCTAGGTACATTGTACCTGTCAAACATAAGCCAAAACATTTGTTTGTCACATATGCTTAAACAATGTATTATAGTAATACAAGCATTAGCAAATATTGCATGCAAGTTTCAAACCATGTTTGTGAAGGTAATCCTGAAGGGGTCTTAAAGGAGACCCAATATCTTCCAATACTTTGCCCATTGACCCAAACTTCTCCTTTCCCCATGGAACCAAGGTTCAACGCAATCGGTTCGGTGCCCTCTGGTGCATCAAATGTTGTCTGTTAACACAAACATGTTGGAAGTATATGTTAATAATAATAATAATAATAATAATAATAATAATAATAATAATAATAATAATAATAATAATAATAATAATAATAATAATAATAATAATGAACTTGAGGCAAGAAAGGCGTCTAAGGCTCACCTTATACCAAGTTATAGTGCTAGGATTTTGATATTGGCTCCATGAGACCTTACTCGACCCCTCGTCTGTGTAAATCGCTAGCGTCTCCCCTAGCAATCCGACCTTTATCGTTCAACAAAGCCCCCGCATATCACAAGGACATGTGTGTGATATTAACAAGTATACTCGTTCAAAACGAAAAAGTTATTAACAAGTATTTTGCAAGCTGTCATTGCTTACTTGATATCCCCAAGGGGAGTTAGTGAAGTTGAGTTCTTGAATCAACACCTCACGTAACCCTGCGCTTCGACGCTCCATAAACGCACCTGAATCCTTCACAACTCGATCATTCGATCCAAAAATCAGTAACATATATAGTTTGTTCCCTTTATATTTTAGGTACTAATTACTAAACTTGACTAAAGGTTTGTGAAACCTACTGGCAATCCAACCATTATACTCAGGAAAGAAATGTTGTTGATTCCGGTTGATAGAGAAACGGTGTTTTCGAACGTGAAATTTGTAACTTTTCGAGTTCCATGCGCATAACCTAACATAAATAAAAGATACGAATACGATTATCAGTTACAGTATGTTATCAATGCATATATGATCACAATCAACTCAAGATTCATACCGACAAGAGCTCCATTAACGTATGCGCGTAAAACGTGTCCAAGAGAGTTCACATGAAGCATATATTGAGCTTCTGATGAGTTTAGCTCCATCCTATATGTTCACAAACATTAAATTTATGTTGGTTTATGGAAGTTAATCGAAATGAACATTACTTAACCTTACCTCATTGTGTACCAAAGATAATCTGTCGTATCTTTCGTAGTATTCATTTGTTCTAGCAATGTATCCGACCTCAACGAGGTCTGGTCAAACTGAGGCACGGCTTCACTAAAGGCCTGCCATTGTTGAGCCGAGTCGAACCTTATGACTGGTTGCATTGATCGCGTACTAGCTTGTGTGTTTACCTGTTGCATTCAAACAACATACGTTAATCTCATATTCTCATCACATAGATTCCCAAACAAACCTGTTAAATACAAAAAAAAAAAAAAAAAAAAAAAAAAAAAAAAACGTACCATGCCAGTATTGAAGACTACATTTTTGCAGTCGGGTAAGATGCTAACCGACTTTGCTGGCAAAGTGTACGAAGTATTACGAAACACCATTTCAACACCTTCTTTACTACTGTTGTTAACAAGAAATGCAACACATTCGCCTGCGTTTCCAGTGTAGACATACGCCTATACAATTAAATTTATAACCGCAATTGTTATAACTTAAATAGGTACAACAAACATATTCATAAAATGTGTCAAGATTTTATAGAACATAAAACATATGCGCGTACATCTTGATTGTCGCCCAAATGTTCAATCGCGAGGTTCCCATAGAGTAGTGTCTGCAAACATAGCTTAAATGCCGCGTGCATATCCTTAAGATGACCGTATTTCGGTTGTCTGAGTATACCATATTCATCAAGGGGAGCTTGATCATAATAGCCTGTAATAATAAACGCTGCCGAAGTTCGGCCAAAATTTGTTCCTCCATGGAACTGTCATAAAACAAAAGGTACATGAGATTCATGCATATTTACAAAAGAGTAAAATGCACGGATAGTCCCTGTGGTTTGGTGAAATTTCACCTTTAGTCCCCAACTTTTTAAAATTACACTCTTAGTCCCTGTGGTTTGACAAGTTGTTACTCGGATAGTCCCCAAAGCGGATGGAGGTTAGTTTTTCTGGTTAAGTGGGTGTGAAATGACAAGGACTATCCGAGTAACAACTTGTCAAACCACAGGGAGTCAGGGACTATCCGAGTAACAACTTGTCAAACCACAGGGACTATCCGAGTAACCTTCATCCGCTTTAGGGACTATCCGAGTAACAACTTGTCAAACTACGGAGACTAAGAGTGTAATTTTGAAAAGTTGGGGACTAAAGGTGAAATTTCACCAAACCACAGGGACTATCCGTGCATTTTACTCTTTACAAAATTAATCAATATATAAATGTATATTGGCGCAGTAGAGGAATCAGAACTTTTTAGATCTGAGTGGGTCCAACTCATGTTTTTCTATTAAAAATAGACTTAGATTTTATATATAAAAATCTAAGTTTATAATCGAAAGTTGAGAAACATGACGACAGGTGTAATAAAAGTTCATGGTTCCGCTACTGAACATGTATATAAATTGTATATTTGTTGATATTAGTACCATATAGTAATTTACAAAGGTTCCATTCATCTTTATGATGAACATTGTTGTATGAAAGGCCAGATCTTGGGCTGATCTCATGTATGGTTCTTCTCCAAATCCTTGTAAGCTTCACAAACCGGATAAGTAAATTAGTAATGTTCGGGTTTTGAGTTTCGTTTCGTTTCGTACAACCTTTTTTAAAAACTATGGTATATTTATAACTAATGTGTTTTTTTCGCTTTTAAAAACCGGATTTATAACCCCGGGTTCTCATCTTCGCAGCCACCAAAATCGAATAAAGCTGTTTTTCTTTATAAATTATACAGTTTAATGAAAGTCTAAATGTACAGTTTTGTTTATGTTTTATACATTTCGATGTAAATTTTAATGAAAACAAAGTTATATTTAATATAAATTATATTTTTAGATGTTATGAGACCAAAAATACTTTATATTATATACAACTCAGTTTAAAAAAATGTATATAAATGAAGAGAAAACCAAACAAAAATGTATATATATTTAGGAAATATTACATGAGAAAAAGTGAATTATGTTTTAGCCACCAAGATGAGACCTTGGGTCCAGTTTTCATATACATATTTTTCTAAAAAAGACATTAGTTTTTTTTTTTTAAGAAATTTAAATGTACATTAGTTTAGTTTTTTTTTTTTTTTTTTTTTTTTTTTTTTTTTTTTTTTTTTTTTTGAGAATATGTTGGTAAGAAAGCAAGTATTTACAAAGAAGGCCAATTTTCAGTCCAAATGGAAGGCTTATTTGGCGAGTTTGGTCCTTTCCATGTTTCATCACATTTCATCCCATTGCAAGTGTTGATCTGCAAGTTACAAATGTTTGACCTCTAAAGTCAAATGGCAATTAAAGATTTTTTTTTATTTTTTAAAAGTATGATTAAGAGACTAATTACCACAGGATCCGGAGCATCATCTTGCTTGCACATCATCCACGGTTCACCCGTGTTTTGGTCCACCGCCATTTGCGCGGTCCAGTTCACGTATCGTGATCCGTCGTCATGAAAGGATCCTTCGACGTTTTGGTACTCATTCTCTATCTATAATTTTCAAACCCGAGTTTGGGCATAAAAGATAACTTGTTTAGTGTATGTCAATATAGGTCGGTTCGGGTTGGTCCATACTTGCAAATGGATGGGATCATGTCATGGGACTTACATCTAAAAGATAAAGTTTTCACTCGTTTATAATTAGGAATAATGGATTTAAATAATTTCTAATTGGTCGTCAGCGGTCACAACTACAAAATCACCACTCATAGTCTCAACTATTAACATATTGTCGTCCAATGGACCCTGACTAACGGAACCTTAACGTCGTTAGCCTTCGGTCGCCGGAAAAAGGTTCCTAAAGATCTGATCTAAGGTTACTAAGAGGTTTGGGATGGAAATGTTGAGTTTTCCGGCCAAAAAAGGAGTTTTCCAGCAACCACAATAATTGAGGGTTTTGCTAGAAAAAGGTTCCTAAAGATCCGATCTAAGGTTACAAAAATGTTTAAGATGAAAAAAGTTGAGTTTTCTGACCAAAAAAGAGTGTTCCGGCCAAAAAAAATGTTTTTTCCGTGACTTTAATAATTTTGGCTTTTACTAGAAAAAAGTTCCTAAAGGTCCAATCTAAGGTGAAGTTTGGGACGGAAATGTTGAGTTTTCCGGCCAAAAACGTTTTTCCGGCAACCGATGACTAACAACGTTAGGATTCAGTTAATAAGGGTCCATAATAATTGGGACTGCCAACGATGATTTTTGTAGTTGGGACCGATAACGATCAATGAATAATAGTTAGGATTATTTAACTCCATTATTCCTTATAGCTAAATCTTATAACTAAATGGGGCGAATTTACATATAAAAAGCAATAAACTTGTTGCAAACCTGTGATAGAATAATTGGGCCACCTTGTGAAGCAAACAGGTTCTCTGCCTTCATCATGTCCACAATTTTGGTTGTGAAGTTTTGCATGTAAAACTACAAAACACCAACACAACACAACATTTTCAAACTTGTTGACTTTTTGTTATGCCAAACAAACAACTTTTAAAATTAGGATTTAATTTGAGCTTTTTTAACATTCAATTATTTAAATTAACTTTAATGTGTACATAGTTACATAATAAATAATATTGGACAAAACAATACTTTAAAATACTAAAATGGTCCTTGAGTTTAGGTTACTTTTGTCATTTCAGTCCAAAAATGAAACTTTTTGTATCTGGATCCCCGAGCTTTCATTTTATTGTCATTTTCATCCAATTCGCAAACTGGGTTAGAATTTTCTGCTAACTTCTCCCTTTTTTAGTCGTTTTCCTCAATTAACTAAAATATATTATGACATAAAATGACGATTATACCCTTCATTTAAATGAGGTGACAAAAAAAGGGAAAAGTTAACAGAAAATTCTAACCCAATTTGACAATTGTATGAAAATGACAACAAAAATGAAATCTCATGGACCCAGATACAAAAAGTTTCATTTTTGGATTGAAATGGCAAAAGTGGCCTAAATCTAGGGACTATTTTGGCATTTTACTCTATTATATGACAAAACAATAATATGAATATCAAATTTGGAAATGGAATTACTATTGTTTTGACTTTGACTTTGACTTTCAGGGTCAAAGTTAGTGTGGTTACCTTGAATGGTTCATTGTTGGTTCGGAAGACAATGCCAGGAACATCATGCAACCAAAATGGTAAACCTCTGAAAGACAGATTCATACCAAATGATTTTCAACTCGAAAAGGATATACGTTTTCTAGTAATAAATACATACCCGTAACTCCATTCGGCCTCGATGAATGGTCCTATTCGAAGACTTACATAAAGACCTTGTTGTTGGACTTGCTTAATGAAACTTACTATGTCATTTCTTCCAGTAAAATCATACTACAAGTTAATCCAAAAAAAAAAAAAAAAACACATTAGTGTTGTATATATGAAATTATGTCTATGAGTTGGTAACACGTGAGTAGCACGTGGGTGTGAGTTTGAGAGAGACCTGGCCAGGTTGTGGCTCATGGAGGTTCCAAAACACATAGGTTTGTATGACATCTAGACCACCTTGCTTGGCTTTATCTATCAAAGATGGCCACATCTGCCAATAGTTTAACCATGGTTAAGTCACTATACTTTATTTAGTGTTTATACTTTATAGAACTCCCTATACTTCATATAAAATGTGGGAAGTCACTCTCACTACAAATCTATAGACTTTCACCGACAGCAATAGCAACACAATACTCTTGGATCATCGGTGACCGTATCACTGACGGACCAGCGACATAATATTCACTCATAGAATCGCCGAAAATATAAAAAAAAAAAATTCGTTTTTTTATGTTTTTGTTTATTAAAGAAAGTGAATTTTTGTTTGGACGTGTGATGGAGATCCAATGGTGATTGTCGAGACACATGACAAATGACTGAAAAATATATGAAACTCATTTTTATTGTTGGATAAGGTGTTTGCTTCGACAGTAATCCGTTAAAAATACCGAGGTTTTGTTTGATTCGTTGGTGATTTTTCATCGCTAAAAGTTTGTTTTCTAATAGTGTATACTTGGTGTTGATATATGAAGTATACAAAAAGAGTATACTTGGTGTTAATATATATAGAAGTATATAAAAAAATAAGTGGTTGAACCCTTCTACATTTAGTATATGCTTGAGCAAGACACATAATTAGATTATGGGTAATGGTTAATGCTTCTTAAGAGGTATTTTTTGCCACATCATCATCATAATGCTTCATGTAATAGTTAAGGCTTCTTAATGACCTTTCATTTATTAGTTTGCTTGTTTTTCCTCCTTATTGGGCATCATTCTAGAAATGTCGCTCCCTCTTCATGCCCCTATAATGCCCATAGGGGATGGTGTAAGGGCATTATCAAAACCTTTCACGCCCCTATAAAGCTCCATTACGTATGGCATAATTGATAAATGATTTAAATAAGGTATACACTTCAGGTGCATTCGATGTAAAAGTATCAGACCATAGGTAATGGTTAATGCCCACTAAGGGGCATTTTTCACCACATCATCATCATAATGCCCTTTTAAAAAATGTGTAATGGTTAATGCTCATTTCATTTATTACTTTCCATTATTTTTCTTCTCTTTGGGCATTATTATAGAAATGCCCCACCCTATTCATGCCCTTATAATGTCCAAGAGGAATGGTGTTGAAGGCATTATCAAACCTTTTCATGCCCTTATAATGCCCATTACACATGGTCTCAAGGTTATATTATTAACATTAAAAACATAGAGATTTAATAGTATTTAATGTTGAAGTATGTAAACTTTTTTCCAAAAATATAAACAAAAGAAAACAAGTTCAAGTATGTAATTTTTTTTCCAAAAAATATAAACAAAAGAAAACAAAAAAGAAGACATGGAAAAGATCGTCTTAATGTACAAGGGACAGTTGGCAACCTTGTGATTTGTTGCCACAACATATGGACAGAAAACGTTGTTGCTCAACTCTTCTGTAAATATTTTCCCGCTATTTATTCTTTAAAATGTTTTAAATTTAATATAAATAAATAAATCATGTGACCTTAGACTTTAAAAATATCTTGTGAGTATATTAAATTAAAATTGAACTCTTTAAATTGAAGGGAGTAAAAGTGGTTGTGCACTAGTAAAAAATGTATATAATTTTCCTTTTATAAAAGATACAAGATTAAACATTATGATTTATGATTTTCCAAACAGAATCTTGTCTACTATATGAGACTTTACCAAAATTAATCAATTTATAACCTCTACCTTAATACTAACTAGGACATTATTAATAGTTTAATACACAACTATTTTTAAATAAAGAACTACGAGAACTGCATAAAACAAATGTGCCTTTTGATTTAATTGTTATACGTATAACAATTACGTAACCAATTATCCCACTCTGGTATTGAGAACTACATACAGATACATCATATGATTTTCGCGGTTGTTAACCTAAAATTGGTTATGCATTGAAAATTTCGTTTGCAAATTATTGATGATAATGATTTAATAGTACAAGTGTTCTAAAATGTTTTTGTTATTAACACTTTTGATATTTAATCGTTAATATAAATTAATTTATTTTTTTAACTGCTGAAACAGATATCATAACAGGTCCGACAAGGAGTCAGGCTCAAATAAAAGAAAGGGTATAAGTATACGTACATCAGGAGTGCTTCGAGGATAATGAATTGAACCCGAAAACAAAATCTTGCGTTGGCCATCGATGTGAAGCGACCTCCCGTCGTAACTCACATTCACTCCCTTCACCATCATGTTTCGGCCGCCAGTGACCACCGCTAGTAGAATTAGGCACAACCCGAACCACACCATATCTTTCTCTCTCTAAAACAAAGTGAGAGAGAGGAAATTGAGATGTAATATGCATTTGGAAATAGAATGGTGTTGTAATGTGAGATGGAAAGAGATGGCGGAGTTGTTAAAGAAGACAAACAACATATTTGTTGCATTGCACGGCAAACATGGTTTTTATAGGTTGGTGGGTTATGCTCATTATGTAAGTGTGAACATTATTTTGTGTAAATATATTATAAGTTATTTTATTTCATTTCAATACTAAAAAGATGCCATTTTTTAGTTATTTATACATGTTTTTTTTTTCCGGTTTTAGTTGTGAAATACAAAATAGTTTTTACTAGTATGTGTGCCTTTTGAAATAAAAAAAAATGATAATTTGTGGTTGAAATAGTTGATTAATTAGTAGTTGGATAAAAAAAAGTAATAGTTTGATTTTAAACAATACTAGTGGGAATACCCGCGCTCCTAGCGGCAGTGGCGGAGCTTGACCAAAAGTTTCGAGGGGGCGTAAAGTGATGGGACCCAATTTTTTTTCCTATCTTTATGTTTCGGGTCGGGTCGGCTATCTATTCGGGTCAAGTCAAATAATAATAGTTCCAAATAAAACTAAAAAAATGCATTCATTCAAAGTGGTAACAAACTTTACTTTAATTTATATATTGTATAAATATTTAGGAAAAATAATTGGCGGGAGGCGATCCTATATATTTTTTCCTAAATATTATAAAATATATAAATTAAAGTAAAGTTTGTTACCTAGGGGGAGGCGATCCTATATAATTTTTAAAATTTCTGGACGAAAAATCGAAACCTATAGACTTCTAACCGAAATATTGGGGTGGGCGGGTGCACCCCCGGGCACCAACAAACCTTCGCCCCTGCCTAGCGGGTTGGCGGGAATTTGGTCGGTATAATTTCGGTTGATTACGGTAGCGGCACTCGCTATAACAATTTAAAGAGGAAACCCAAATACATAAAGTCGTAATATGCAAAAAGGAATATCGACACATTGGTTTTGACAATACCAAAACTCGGACAAATGTTCGGTTGGAATCCATGCGGTTTATCAGAGTATCGACACAGTATCGAAACTCGAGAAAAATAATGTATTTTTTTTTAATACAACTCCATTGTTAACTAAATTTATACTAACTATTAACAAAATTTATACCAAACCAAACACAACCAAATATTTTCTTTAATTAAGATACCAATTGTTAACAAAATTTATACCAAACCAAACACAACCAAATATATTTTTTTTTAATTAACATACCAATTGTTAACAAAATTTATACCAAACTAAACACAACCAAATATTTTTTTTAATTAACGAATGCAAGTTTGGAAAGAAAATCAAACTAAATAGATTAAAAGCGTATATAATTTGTAGATTAAAGTGTTTGAAAATTGAAGGGCAAATAAAATAATTAGTAATAATAATCGTTAAAATAGTAACAACATGAAAGAACCTTTTGTGTATAAGTAATTCCATCAAAATATGGATGAAGTTATCTATATACCAGTATTAGAAAAAAAAATATTTTTTTTTGTTCTTTGTGGGAGGGGGTATATGAGATCTTTTATACTATGTTTGATTCATTATTTTTATGTGGTAGCTTTGAGTGATCAATTTTTGAAATATCATTCTTATAAATGCTTGAAAGATCGATTATCGATTATAAGCGAAATCTTGAACTTGCTTTGTTATTATAATAATGTTGTTCTGTAATCGTAATATAAGGAATTTATCATACAAATGGTTCATGTAGCCAAACTATGATTTTGGTCCAACTTCAAAAAGGTTGCGAAAGAACACATCATCATTTTGCTAAAACTTTTAACCTTTTAAATTAACAAGACATTCAGAGAAAATCAATGAATGTGACGCAAACAAAGATATCTAAATAATGTGTATGGCTATGTACAATTTATGTGTTTTAACTTTTAAGGGTGTATTATTTGTCACCAAATGCAAGAACGACAAGAATATCTTCATCGGAGTGCATGCTAAAATTTCATCAAATTCAGTTATATCAATGGCTTCACAATTATTGAAGTTGTTGCTCCCTTAATTGCCCCGGTATATTGTTTTATGTTTTTGGATCAATAAAAATTCCTTTCACCTTTCAAAAAATTAAAAATTCCTTTTCCATCATGAGCATTTGATATGTTTAATACCATGGGAAGAGAAGACTGAGTAATAATTTGATTTTTTTAAACATATTTTGGTTGTTATTTAGCTTACATGATTGTTACTTGACATTGTCATTATATCACTAATATACCCGTCCACCGGATGGGTATTAAACTAGTTTTAGTGGTAAATAGACAATTATCATAAGTTTAATACTATAATAAAATAATAATTAAAAAATAAATTGTTGAAGGGGCCAACGAAAAACCATTAGAAAACTGCTTCCCTGAACCACACGCAACACCCTGGTTGTTTAGAGCTATCGGCACATTATGTGATGTGTTAACTGTATGAAAACGCTCCGATTTAACTTAGTGTAACCTATATAAACATTGCGGTTACATAAGAAACAGAATCGAACCCAGGTTGGTTCATTTAGTGAGGGGTTCCACGTAACCACTACATTACCCTAACTTTTGTATCAAGACGTAGCAACGTACAGTAACTCGAATTTATATAATCGAATGAAAACTTATTGTATATGACCGACTCGTTTCCGAACACAGATTACATTAAAACGTAGACCAACACGTAAAAATAGCCATGAAAACATATTATATTTTACCAGGCCCATTTCCGAAAAAAATTAATGTCAAACGTGTTTATATCGTTTACGTTAAAATGTGAATTTATAGTGACATGTACGTCAAAACGTAAACCAGCTAAAAACATACGTAAAAATAAGCATGAAAGCGCATTATATTTGACCCAACTCGTTTCCGAAAAATTAACGTTAAAACGCGAATTTATACCGACATGTACATAGAAATAACCATGTGAGAAACTAAACATTTGTTTTTTTAAGCTAAAGAATGAAAAATACATAGGGTAAATTTAAAAAGTTAAAACTAAAGTAGTAAAAATGATATTTTATAAAAGGTAACTAGTATTAAGCCCCTGCGTTGCAACGGTTGTTATAAAAACTGTGTTAAGTAGTAGCAATATTATACCATAGTCAGCGACCACCAACACCTAAAAATCTCGTAAAAACAAAATAAATAAAAACGGGAAAAAAATAACGCCGAACGAAAAGCAGACGTAAAATCTTTGAATCACGCACGCTCGTTGCTGAGAAATTTAATCGAAACCTAAAACATAGAAAAAAATAACTAAGTCCATCCAGGAACCGCGTGTTAGACAAACTTGTCAAACGTAGAAAAATAGATGTGACTCGACGGTCCAGTCAAACGGGAAAAAAAATATACGAAAAAATGTTGAACCCCACACGCACGTTGCGGTGCGTTAACTCACAAAATTTAGAACGAAACGAAAAACTTGGGAAAGATAAAAAGTATGGTGGACCAAAATTGAAAATAAGAAAGATTTGAGATTAAATTGCAAAAGATGAAAAACTTTAGGTTAAAAGTAAAAAAACAAAGGGTCTAAATTGCAAAATTGAAGTTATTTATTAATTTTAGATAAAGATAAAGATAATAATAAGTGATATATATAGGTTATTAATTAATATTAATATTAAAAGAAATTTATTAAATAAATATAAATAAAATTTATGAGATTGAAGGAGAGCATGTCATGTGGCATTATTTGTAATCTTTTATGTTATTGTAAGTTAGATTAGAAGGTGTAGAACGTGTCAATGTTAGTTTTGAAAGTCTAGGGTCGTTTTTATCGGTGGCCAAGAGTTAAGGGTTGTTTTGACTTTTGGTCGGTAGTATAGACCACCGATCTTTCATTTATATGCCACCGAGATATAGTAAATTTGTTCCAGAAAGTATATCATAAACTAGAATTAAAATACATTGCATTTTTCTAGCCGAGTTAATTACAGTTTTCGTCCCTGTGGTTTGTCAAAAATTACTATTTCAGTCCATTAGTTTAAAAATTGCGATTTTAGTCCCCGTGGTTTCACTTTCGTAACCATTTCAGTCCCTGTGGTTTCACTTTCGTAACCATTTCAATCCATTTTTCTGTTAAGTACAGGGACTGAAATGGTTACGATGTGGACTGAAATGGTTACGAAAGTGAATCCACAGGGACTGAAATCGCAATTTTTAAACTAATAGACTGAAATAGTGATTTTTAACAAACCACAGGGACGAAAACAGTAATTAACTCTTTCTAGCCAGACAACAAACGTAGGATCACGTGAGGTTAAGAACATTACCTACACACGACATGTACCCACGAGAAAGCAAAGCATGTCACAAAAATTGTAGAAGAGATAAAATTTAGAAATGTAAAGAGTAAAATGCCAAAATAGTCCTTATGTTTAGGTTACTTTTGCTAGTTCAGCTCAAAAATAATTTTTTTTTGTATCTGAGTCTCTAAGGTTTCATTTTTGTTGTCATTTTCATCCAATTGGCAAACTGAGTTAAAATTTTTTGTTAAATAAAAGGTATAATCGTCGTTTTATGCCATAATATATATTAATTAAATTAAATGGGGAAAACGACAAAAATGAGGAGAAGTTAACAGAAAATTCTAACCCAATTTGCCAATTGGATTAAAATGACAATAGAAATAGAACCTCGGAGACAAATACAAAAAGTTTTATTTTTGAACTGAAGTGATAAAAGTAACTTAAACTCAGGGATCATTCTGGTATTTTGTGTGGAACTTGCGTTAGAAGTTCCTTGTACTTCATTTGAGAGATAGAGCAACATCAATGACCTCGTCACAAGGGTTAGACCTTGCATCATACTCGCAAAGAGAGGTCATTCTCACCATTTAATGTGTTTATTGTAGTCATGTCGTATATCTTGTTTGGCCTAGTTTGTAAAATAGTTGTTTTGGACCATTGTCTCTCGTGTGTATACAACCCAAGCTAGGCTTAAAAAAAAGCTTGAAATAAGCCGAGCTTAAAGGAGCTTAAGCCCGAACCTAAAAACAAGTATGTTCAGCAAGCGAGCTTCGCTTATCGGGTTTAAGCCGGCTCGCGAGCCTAAAGGAGCCCACTATTTATCTAAATTTTAATTAATATAATAAATATACTTAAATAATATTAATTACTAGTTATATATTGATTAATAAATAGTGAACGATCCGAGCTCAAGCTTTAGAAGCAAATCTCGAATCAGTCGAGCTCGAGCTTTCATAAGTTAAATGAGCTCGAGCTCGACTCAACTCATTTGCACCCCTACTCCCGCCAACGGCGGATCCAGGCGTACGGACATGTTAACGCCTTTAGAGTAGTGATCATGTATTATCTTTTGGAGTAGCGAGCTCCGGGTAGAAAGTGTTCCTTTACATATCCTTATGTTATCCTTTAGGGCCAGTCTGTATTTTATAAAGGTTTTGTGCTACTAGGCTACTAGTTAAATAGACCTTTGAAATAAGAACTTGTATATAAAGAAGATTCATTGGTACGACGATAGATTATTCACGAGCCAAGCCAAGGCTAGCTCAGGCTTGACACAAATTTTAGCTTGAGCTTAAATTTTGAGCTTGGGCTCATATCGTTTATAAATCGAGCCAACTTAGCTCAGCCCTCTTTATATTGGGTTCAACTATTCAAGCACTAGGTAAACTTTTTTATTCTTTTTTATTTAGGCTCAAGGAGTACTTGAATGAGAGATCAAATTCTCAATTTATAAAGATGAGCTCTCTTACCTTTGTTGTCTCGTTTGGGCAATGTGAAATGTGTAAATCACAAACGAAACAAAGAGTAATGAGAAGTGAGCGGAAAGAAAAAAAGCAGAGTTGTCAAGTCTCGAGTCTGTGACATTGCAAGTGGCGTGAAGAGGGTCTTACTAGCTCTTGTGTTTAAAACTCGGATAGAATAATGATGTATAGGGCTGTTCAAATTGCTCGGCGCTCGACGCTCGTTCGATGCTCGTTCGAAAAATGCTCGGAATTTGCTCGTTCGATTCGGCTCGATTAAAAAAATGCTCGGTTCGGATCGGTTTGTAAACGAACCAAGCACGAGCAAAGGTCCGCTCAGTTCGGTTCAGTTGGCTCGATTTATTTTTTAATATATATATATGTGTGTGTGTGTGTGTCTGTGTGTATCATTTTTAATGAAATGACTAGAGACCAACATTAACAATGTTTGGTCCAAGATCCAAATAGAGCTCGTTTAAGTAACTAGAACTGAAATCCAATACCAATAGTCCATTATCCAATACTTAAATGTCCATTTGAGTAATTGAGTCAAAATTTCAAATACTAAAATGTGAAGTGTCGATCAATACTCAAGTCTCAACCCGCCATTTGATTCAGAAGTGCAAGGTCCTAATCAAAACCCCCCATTGGCCACCGTAATTCGATTTCTCCATCTCCACTCGCCAAGACGCCAACTCGTCAAGGTTTTGCTTCAATCGATTCATTCAATTTCAAGCTTCCGATAGAACAAGGGTATGTTTCAATTGGTCGACGATTTATTTTCCTGCTTAGTTAATCTCGGTAGAACCTAGTTGAGTGTTTTTGTATTCCTTGTTATTTTTTAAATTTTTACTTGTGTTCTATTGGACGAAACACCAGGGACGAAAACTACACTTTATTCTAATAACTAGCACTCCCATCGTCACTTTCCTTATTTATTCTGCGACGCTCGATACTCGCTCGATGTTCGTTCGAAAAATGCTCGGCTCGAAAGACGCTCGCTCGACTTTGGATCGGTTGAA
Organism: Helianthus annuus; assembly: GCF_002127325.2. Classification (NCBI taxonomy): domain Eukaryota; kingdom Viridiplantae; phylum Streptophyta; class Magnoliopsida; order Asterales; family Asteraceae; genus Helianthus; species Helianthus annuus. Next base: position 9,730,546 of record NC_035443.2, read on the forward strand.
AAAACGCTCGGTTCGGTTCGGATCGGTTTGTAAACGAACCGAGCACGGGCAAATGTCAGATCGGTTCGGTTCGGCTCGTGAACAACCCTAATGATGTATAACAAGAAAAGCAAAATATTGGGCCCTAAAAAATTATGGGTCTTGTGAGACAGCCCGCCCGGCTAGTGATGCACAAAAACCTGTACCTGAAAAAAAAAACCCGGTTTTTTCATAGCCATAACTGAACCCGACCATACCCGTAAGGTATGGTTTTTATACATATTAAGCTCAACACCAGTGCTAGGAATCTTACCCGATTATACCCAAAACCGATTATAATGTCCCTATACACGAATCCGATTATACATGATACCGTTATTTTAATACATGATGGGATACTCGAATCTTAAAAGTATATTTTTATGTTTACTTCACAACTTTTATATTTAAATTCTTAAAAAATGCATATTATAAAGTAAATAATTCGTATTATATTTTTTGTACTTGAGTAAAAAATACAATTATATTTAAATAATTTGTACATGAGTATATTTTTGTTATCGTAATATAATTTAAGTATTTTAAAAAAATAAGTGTTTATATCCAAACTTGATCATACCCAATCATACCCAAATCCGGTTCCACACCCGAAACCAGATGCTAGAAAAATACTCGATTTGTGCACCTCGACACCCGGCACACCCCCTTTGCTCTATTTGTTCCTCATAAATTCAGACCTACAAAGGCTAGGTGATGGTTACCTCATCATGTTCCCCTACCCTGATCCAACATGATAAGTAGCTTTGTGGACATCTTGGTGGTAACATCATATATGGTTTATTGATTGATTAATGTTATATTTAAGAGACATGTATATTAACAAAGTAATTATAGACATGTATATTAACAAACTAATTGAATCCGTCGACAGATTGTTGACTAACCGCTATCGACCTTCACTAACAAACTTGACTAATTAACATGTGACTATTCCAACATTCACTAGAAAGCTAAACTTTTTCTTTTAACAGCAAATTTGGATCACTAACGGACCACTGGAATCATAGATACGCAAACTGAGGGGACGCTAACCCGTTAAGCTGGTTCGTAATAGAAACGTATCACACCTTGTGAATCTGAATAGTGTATAGATTGATTTCAAGATGATTTGCGCATTGATAAAAATATTGGATTGACGGCTAAATAAGTAGCTACAATATTGTAGCGCCACAAAGTGAGAGGAGCACAAACAAATAAACATAACTCATGCATAACATACATAATTGATAATCCAACGAACCCCTGCGTCGACATGTGCAAGGGCATGGTATTCAACTCTAGTACTAGATCGAGCAATGATGTTGTTTCTTGAAACTCCAACTGACGTGATGAGATTGGGGCAAAGATTAACACCTTAACCACTGACCGAGCATGTTTAAGAAATATTGTGATTTGAAGTGATCCATTTACTTATGGATGAGTTATATTTTATCTATAACGGGTCAAATAGATAACATAGAGAAGATAAAAATCTACAAGGGAACATGTCAAATGGGCTGCTCCTCAAATCATTTTATTTAATAAATAATAAGTAGCTTATTATATACAAGAATAAAAAAAAATAAAGTGTTGGACCAAAGTTGTTTCAGGTCGGGCCTACACCAACACATTTAGCCCGTTTTGAAGCACTGCCCAAACAACTTGACCCGCCCATTTTGCCACATCTAGCTATGATGAATAGGTTTGAAACTAACCTAAACGATTGAATGTTTACGCAGATGGGCCTGCCATAACGCCATTCCCTGTTTCAATCCAATCATTGTCCATAGCAGCCCCTCGTTACGCCAAACTGCACTGACGTATATAATTAGCATTAACATTACAGACCCAAAGCATATTTGTTAAAGTAACTTCCTTCGCTTTCCAAAACGAAATGAAAAGAATGTTGGTCATAAGACGTAATTACTGTTATCTGCTTAAATAAAAAGATCTTGGTTTTAAAAAGCGATAGGCGCACAAAAGCGACGAGATCTAAAATTGAGGCGCGAAGCACAAAGCGCAAAAGCGGTGGGCTTTTCGTACCCGGGGCGCAAGGTGTTTATATAATTTTTTTATATATCCCATAGGTTTTTAGCTTCCTTTAACCAAAATATAGCTATAAATAAGGCTTTTATACCATTTTACTTGCATGTACAAGTCAAAAAACCTAACGTACAACTTTTTTCTGCAGAAAAACGCCTCAGATACATGAGGCGCGCGCCTCAGGCCAAAAAGCCCCCAAAAAAACCCAAAAATCTGCACCTTTTTGGTGCTTCTTGTAATTACACAAGGCGATGAGCGAAAAAGCCCCAGAAGCTGTGCCTTAGTGCGCCTCACGCCTCAGGCGCGCTTTTTAAAACCAAGAAAAAGACAGTAAAATGACTAACAAGTGCGCTTGTATCATTATCATCACAATCATTTAAGATTGTTTGTTCTGGCATACTTTACTTTGTGTTGGTATATATATTCAGATTTTACAAATGCCATTATGAATCATCTATCTCGTGTTGGTATATATATTCACATTTACAAATGCCATTATGAATCATCTATCTCAATAAAAAAAGGAATATTGGATTTTAATAATCCTAACTATTCGCCATTGGCCGCCAACAGTCTCAACTTCAAAAATAACCACTGGCAGTCCCAACTATTGACATATTGGCCACCAATGGACCCTGGCTAACAGAATCCTAACGCCGTTAGTCTACGGAAAACCATTTTTGGCCAGTAAAAGGTTTCCAAAGGTCCGATCTAAGGTTACAAAGAGGTTTGGGACGAAAATGTTGAGTTTTCCGACCAAAAAGTTGAGTTTTCCAGCCAAAAAGAAGTTTTCCGGCAAAAAAAAGAGTTTTCCGACGACTTCAATAATTGGGGCTTTCACTAGAAAAAGGTTACTAAAGGTCCGTAATAAGGTTAGAAAGATTGTTGAGTTTTCCGGCCAAAAATGAGTTTTCCGGCAAAAAACGTTTTTCTGGCGACCGGAGACTAACGGTGTTAGGGTTCTGTTAGTCAGGGTCCATTGGAGGCCAATATGTTAATAGTGGGGACTGCCAGTGGTTATTTTTTAAGTTGAGACTGTTGGCGGCCAACGGCGAACAGTTGGGATTATTAAAATCCAATATTCCTAAAAAAAAACACTGTCCTCAAATCAAAGGTCATAGGGAAGTTCACCTGTTTCTAGCGAAAGAGATGCAACCATGATGATTTTAATGAGAATTCTTTCCTTTTGGCGGAAAGGGATGCTCAAGTGATATAAGCCAACAACTGTTTCAGGTTGAAACACTTTAACAAACAACATACAGCAATCAGACAACTTCATGTGCTTCAATATCACAGTTATCGCCCACAGAAAACCGGGGCGCTGCACATAACCGGTTTCACTCTCATTACTTGCTTGTATCTAATCTTGATTCCGTCTTCAATTCTTCCACAAATCTCACTATCTAACAAATCCGTTCTCCCTACAGATTTTAGCCCTTCATGAACTATTTTATAAGTATATTCTCTAGGTATCGACCCTCTATCTACCAATTCAACAAGCATATTCCAAGCCTCTACCGCCTTTCCCGCTTCACAAAACGCATGAATAATAGGAGTATACGAACTTGTAGTAGGTAACCCGTGATCCAACTCTTGCATCCTATGCAACATTTCTATAGCCTTATCAATCTCATTAGTAGCACAATAATACCTTATGAAAGAATTATACGTTACCCGATTCGGAACACAACCTCGTTTGCCCATATCATCAAACAACTCTAAAGCCCTATCAATCCTATAAGTTTTACAACAACCATCGATCAAACAATTATACGTCACGACATCCGGTTTAAACCCCTTGAACAACATCAGCCGAAACAAATGGTTAGCCTCCCACATCCTCCTCCTAACCGCCTTCTTACACCCCGTCTGCAAACTATGCTTACAATACGAACTAATCAAGATCGTATACGTAAACGTATCCGGCGGGCACCTAAACCCCGGCAACTCCATTTGCTCAAACAAAAACTTAGCCCTCTTATAATCCCCAACTCTACACAACGCGTTAATCACCGTATTATACGCGCAAACATCCGGTCGACAACGAAACTGCTTCATTCGATAAAACGCCGACAACGCTTCGTTCACAAGCCCTTGTTCTCCTAGGCATTTTATCAAACAGGTCATGGTCATTGTTGTAACAAGCCCACCACTACTTCTTCTAGACATATCTTTCAAAAAGTTATATAATTCCTTCAATCTATTCCCTTTGATTAATATAATACCCATTTCTCTACAAGTAATTTCAGTATGATTAAACCCTAATTGGGACTCAACCCAGTGATAAAACTCTAGGGCTTTATCCAACCCTAATTTTACCTTTTGTGGGTCTCTGTAAGCAGCTGGACCAAAAAAGGTGATGCCTTTATGGATGTTAATGGATTCTTGATGGAGGTTTCGTTGTTTGAGAGGTGTTCGGTGTCTGGATCCGGGTTGACGACCCATGGATCTTGGGGATTGGAAGAAGTATCTGGGTATGGAGCGGAGGGTGTCTGTGATGAGTTGGGTTGCGCGTTGTGGGTTTGAAAAATGGTGGGTAATAAAGGGGGATTTTGCAAGGTGTGTGTCGAATGATCGGTTTTGGATTATTGCAGTTATGATTTGGTTTGTAATGTGAGTATGAGAACCCTTTGAAGACATTGTTGGGGTTCTGAATGTTGTGTTTTAGGGCATTAACATGCAGCAAATTAACATTGTTGAACCTGAAAACACAACTCAAGTCGAGCAAGAAGGGTTCATTTGATGGAGTTGAGAAATTCTTCTTTAACTAGGCCCAACCTAATGAGTTTGGGCTAAGAAACTTACATAAAGCCCACATGCTAACATGGAGTTGGAGGTGCAAAAAGGAATATCCGGGTTGTCTTCTCTGACACGACCGTTAGTGTTTGTAGAGAATCAGGACATTGGCGCACGGTGATTGATGCCACATGGCCTGACAGTTGTCCTTGTTGTCGAGCCTGTCACCAGCTTTGAATGGAGATCATGGAGCAGTGAACAACGCAACTTGATTGGTTACACGTCACTGTCCTTTTGTACTTCTTGTCTCCTGCACGATTGATCATCGTAGGAGTTGTCTGGGCAGAGCCTGGCACACGCTGATTAGCTGCAACCCTTGTCATCTGTACTATTTGTACTTGTCTTAGTTGTCATTGCATTGCATGCTCTAGTGATAACTAAGTATAGTTTTGTTAAGTCTGGGTATGGTTCTTTGCGCGTATGTCTTGTAATGCCTTGTGCGGGATTTAGGACCATACCCCTTCAAGTTTGTAACCAGTACACTAGTAATAGCTTTAGGTTAGAAAAATAACAGTAGGTTAGGAACCGATTTGATATTTCAGAAGAAGAACCAGTTCGTAACCTAATCGATTATAATAGGTTATAGTTTTTCACCATACAAAACCGGTAATCAACCTAACCAGTTATTTTTATAACTTGTTAATTTTTTAACAAAAAAAAAAGGTTTGGTTATTTTTTAACCGAATTATGCACCTCTTCCATCCTTTGTGGTAATTGTAAAAGCATACAATGATAGTAAGTGATAAGTCCATTGTAATGTACCTTGGGTTGCATAATCATGGATTGGGGTACTTGTAAAGGATACCCCTACCGTGTCTATCCTACGGATTTGCAACTACACAAGTGATTCATAAATGTCTTAAAGGCTAAAGCCCATCTACAACCCCCCCAAACCCAATGTATAAGAAGGGTTTAACCCCATTATGAGGGACTCTCATGGAACCACTCATACCAAGAGATTAACTCCACACCTATTCTATCTCATCTTTTCTATTTATTCTAATATATTCTATGTATGTACATGGAGATCGAAACTAACTTGACCGTCAGAGGGTGGTCTAGAGACCCCTCAATCTTTGACCCCGTCTAACAGGTACTCATTGTTGTGTGCAGATCAACAATAGACAAGTGAAAATGAAGTGTCACTAATCCATCTCCTCAACGGTTCTAATGATCCGAATAGCCTTTCCATGGATCCTTGCAGCAACATTGGTAGTTTATCCTTATGTGTCTAATATATAGACAACACGCCTATATCATACATTAATTTTATTTACCAATTATACTCTTGTATTCATATGAACTAGCATCATTTTAATAAAACATTCAATCGGGAGAATCAAGTGGGCTAATAACACTTTCACATGTGGTCCCATGAAAAATACTATGCAAGGACAAAACTATAAGCTTGACTCCAAACCGAAATTCATTAACTACATAACCCAAAGAATAAACCATGGAATATATTTGGGTCGCATTCATGTGGTCTCGATTCAGGTCATAATCAAGCGGTCCCAGTTCGGGTCTTTGGTTCATAAGTCCAAATCAGAACCCAATCACCCCTGAATGCTTGCTTATACATGTGCAAGTTGCTGGATAACAAGTAGGAACTCATACTAATTTTGACTCAAGTTTCATAAAATAATGTAAAGACATAGATTAGGTGCAAATTTAGAAGAAAAAAAATAGGCAATCGGTCAATCCCAATTGATCCTAGGTCCGAGAGTTTAAGTGTCATAGTTAACAAAAGGTGTAGATTTAAGAGTAGGATTAGTGAGTGCGTAAGTCTAGTCGTTCTAAAAAAGCATAGTCATGTGCTTTCTTGACAATCGAAATTTAGGTTTTGAGCAGAAAAACGCATGACTATATAGTCGCTGCATATTTACTTAACCTTTAAAAAGTTACCATTTAATTGCATATACATATAGACATTGTTAGCAAGTGCAAACAAGTCATACGCATCTTCATGATTCAAAAAATGCAGTTTGGCATATCAAACACTTTTGGCCCAACAGCATAGTTAAACGAAACGAACAGGTCTAAATTTCTACCTCTTAACATCCCGGATAAACATACATATCAAACCGTTTTGGCCCAACAGCGTAACCACACGTCTAAGTTACTTTTGCCTGGTCAATTCAATTCTAGTCCCAACGTGCATGATTATGTTAAAACATTAGACAGCGCATGACAATCATAACACCATACATGTTACAACCAGACACAAAAATATCCGGGGCTCATAGTTAATATGACGAAGAAACACACTACATGTCGTTGGAATATACTTCAGGCATGTTTGAATACGCTTTGATCATAGAGCTGCAAGCAGCCAACAGTTGCAAATACTCATCCGCTCCATCAACAAGACACTGCATAAAAAAAGAATCAAAGTAAGACGGCTTTGTGCATCATCGCATATTCATATATTGTTTAGCATGTGCAAACAAAATTACATGTGTCTTTGACTTTTAAAGTCAAATCCAATATTCGGCTCGATGAATATTTCAATCCAACTCTACCTATTTACCGATTTGTATTATGACATTGACTTTCATTCACATGTTCTCGCATTATTGTCCTGTTAATGTATATTTAAGGTTTCGATCATTAGTCAAAAAGACACTAATCTGCTGTCAAATGCCGCCGCCTTTTTAACAGGAGTAAGTTACTTTGCACCAACCCTTTTCTTTTACTTTTAAGTGTTATTATTTCTCCAAAATTAATATAAGATTTAAATATATAGTTGGCCCGTTTCATGTTGAAAGTCTGACCCTACCACTAGGCTCGGAATGGTCTGAATCATTGGTAATTATCAACTTTCATGCCCCATTAGAGATTAACTTGTAAATGTGTTCTAAGTGGGATCCATAATGACAAGCCATTATAGTTGACCCGTTTCATGTTGTAAATTATTATCTACCGTGAGTTGTGGTTCTTTGAGAGAAGCCATTATAACAATTTTGAAAAGAAATTTACAAAAAAGAATGTTTCGAAAGGAAGTCGTCATCATCATCATACTCGGTATATCCCACCAATAGCAAAGCTAAGATAGGGTCTGAGGAGGGTAAGATGTAGACAGCCTTACCTCTACCCCGTAGGAATAGAGAGGCTGCTTCCAGTGAGACCCCCGGCTCGGTAGTAGTTTTGCATCAAGCCTTGGACATAAGGCACATAACACTCAGCAATTAGGACAAAAGCCGATTAGTGCATGCAGTGGCGGACCCAGGATTTTTTTCCAATGGGGTCCATTTTTTTGGTGTTCAAAATTTTAATAACAAAACGTTAAAATTTTCGGATCGGTCCTCATTCGGGTCAGGTTAGAGCGAAGTTTGAACTAGATTTAAAAAAAACAGAAAAAACAGGCTATACAAGAATTGAACCCATGGCCTCTTGTTGTAAAAGAGGGAGGTTTACCACTACACCAACTTTCCTTTTCTTTCTATGGTGTCCAGCTAATTGTATTTATGGGGTCCTTATAAAATTTAAAATATCGGATCTACTAATTTTTAAAAAAACATTGGGGTCCGGGGACCCCGACCCGTTCGATGTGGGTCCACCCCTGAGTGCATGTACCCCCTTGTCTTTCGGCTATCAACGCCACACATGATGCATGATTAACCGTCCCTCACTTTTTAACGTTATTTTCACAAAATTCGTAAAATAACATTAAAATTAGTGCACTTACACTTTTGCCCCCAAGGGCCCACACATATATACATTATATGCGCATACCGCAAGCGGGGCGTAACATTATATGTCGAAAGGAAGTACTATACAGAAAAATAAAAAGGCACTAAAAATACCTTATCTGTTTCACCAAATTTTTTGCATATTCTTGCTTTTTGTTCATCAGAAGTATCTTCAGATTCAACCACCATGTCAAACAACTGCAATGACATCATACAAATATTTGAGACACAATCGACATGATAAGATTATGGATCAAGATAACAATATATACCTGAGAAAGCATCTGACTGACGGGATACCCCTCTGCAATAACATTATTGACTTCTTTGTTTGCATTATCAAATGATCCGCTTTTACAAGCTGCAAGAAGAGCTTGAACAACTTCATGCGGGATGACCTGATGAGATCAAAATCTCAGTATTTGACAATATGATTAGAAAATTGATTACTATCTAAAAGATATTTTAAAGGTGAATTATATTGGAAGTAACTTAGACTGTAAAGAATAGTTATTGATGGCGAATAGTAAACGACAGCAACAAGCTACCTATACGCTACGTAGTGATAGCGATGAAATAGCGGGCTATTAAATGTTTAGCGACACACTAGGAGAAAATTTTAGAAATATTTTATATGTATATTATATCCAAATAAGCTGTTTTATATATGTATACTTAAAAAAACCTAAAACCCTGCTATTTATATTAAAGCAGAAAAAAAACAAAAAAACCTATAATCCCACTGTTTGCTCGCTATGGAGGCGTGCTACACTACGCTACACTATTCACTATAGCACTAGCTATGAGCGGTATTAATAACTATGGTGTAAAGCAGCATAAAACACTAGTCGTGACTCACGTCACATTACTCTCTGATTTGGCAAACCAATCAATAACTAAAAAGAAACGAAATCTAGTTACCCCAGAAACGCTAATCAAATCCTTGGAAGAAATTGAAGATCCAAACAGGCGAGCAGCTCCCTGTGAGAAATCAAAACGCAAGACTGATGTCACAATATAATTGGATAAATTACATGAAATACATGCAAGTCCTTGTTTTGTCGTAAGGTGGTACGAAAAGTGATAAAGTTTATTACCTGCAGGAAAGTTATAGCGCGACGAAGATCTCCTTGAGATATGGAACTTAAGGTTGAGAGAGCCTATAAGAAATTACATATATTAACTCAAAAAGGCCAATTTACCAACAATAAAAAAGTGTTGAAGATGCAGAGTCAAACGAGATCAGCACCTCTGAGTCCAAGTTAAGGCCCTCTTCTGTACAAATATGCAGTATACGAGTGCTCATGATATCTTCTGAGAGTGGCTTGAACCTGAATTTTGCACATCTAGAAGCAAGAGGTTCTATAATCCTGCACCAGGTATGTAACAAGAATCAAGATGCATATCACAAAAAAGCAAGAATCAAGATGCATGAACAAGAAACCAAAAGAAAGTGCATAGAAAAGAAGAGTGTCCATTAATTTGATATGATGTTTTCGATTATGTTTCTAGTTAAGTAACATCTCCAGTTGCATTTCTTGTGAGGTTTTATTTTAAAGATACTATTTACGCAGAATTTAAGGAGATTCAATGTATCTTTGTCTGTCTACCAGAGGTGCGAGATGAAGTAAGAAACAAGCTCAACAAAAAATTAAGAAGTATACTACCTTTCCAGAGATGTATCACTAAACACAAAAGCAAGTATTATCATAGAAAACTTTTAGCACTGACCTGCTGATGTAATTGCATATAAAGAAGAATCGTGTTACTTTTGAGTAGGTTTCCATAGTACGACGTAAAGCATTCTGCAATACAAAAAAAAAAAAAACATGTTACTTACAAATCTGTCTAAATGTGAACAACCTTGGACTGCATAATATTAACAAAAACACCATTCCCTTTTTTAAAATATGCATGGACGTTGTATTTCTAATGAGACGTTGATGCTCCAAGGAAAATGACTAAACAACTTAATTATCTTAAAAACAATCATGTAATGTAACATATGTGAAGTTCAACCCCATGTATTAGTCAACATAAAACTCGTTGCACTAATAAAGATAAAAGGAGACATGTAGCATTTCAGATAGCAAAGGTGACTACGAAATGAATAAAAAATAAGTGGAGAGCTTGCCTGTGCATCTTCAGTCATTGAATCTGCCTCATCGAGGATTATAATTTTAAAAGGCGGGCAAGGATAACCCCTACATCACGGAGAGAGAAAACAACATATAACTAAAACTCAAAGCGTACTCAGAAAAACTGGCTGTTGGGTCTGTTTTTTTCATTTTTTATGTTCATTCTTATAATTCTTTACGAAAAAAGAGTAAATTTATATACCCTTGATGAGCAGAACCAACGGCAACTGCAGCAAAATTCTTTATCTTAGTTCGAACTACATTGATTCCACGATCATCACTAGCGTTGAGCTCAAGAACCCTTGACTTGTAGAGTTCAGGACTGTAAAGAGAAAGAGACAGTGGTGGTAGCAAATTGATTAGTGAACAAGTTAGCACTTTCATGCAAAAGTAGTTCGATCACACAAGTATGCACGACATGTTGAAGATTAAAGACCTATAATTCCCCAAGGATGACAAACTTAGATTAATAACACTTGCTTGTATGAGTATATTAAAGCAGAAACCACAACAGTTTTAGCCATCTTAATTAAACAAAGCGAAGAGTGCATCCCTGAACTTTCTGCTTCTGTATCTAGCTATACGGCTAAAATTTGCGAATGGTATTGGATTTTGAACAATGCAATGACATAAATTATGGTCAATTTTTGTCCTTAACATGATGCATCAGTACTTCAGAAAGCATGCCTAACTGTGCTAACAAATCATATCAAAAAGGGTTTTCACATTAGATTTGTTACCGCTTTATTCTACTCGTGTTTTGTTCTACACCTATAAACAAGACCCTAAAGTTCAACTACCTTAGAACTTTGCCAACAGTGAGCATAAGTGCATGATGTATTAAGTTATTAACATCTAAAGCAATCAAATCCACACCACCCTCAGAAGTCAGAACAAACTGTTGTGTTTTGATTCAACCTTTTTACTATCAAAGTCAACTATACGTCAACATAAACCATTAGAACACGTAAGAAATCACTCATAAAGTCATAGACTAAAACGAACAAGAAAACATAAAAAGAAGAGTTAACAAGACATTATTATATACAGTCAATGTTACCCGTAAAGCTGATGAGCAATGGCAAGTGCAGTGGTAGTTTTTCCGGTTCCAGGTGGACCATAAAACAGCATGTGCGGACACTGCACCAAAAAACCAATTCACTTCAGAAACACAGAACAAAACAATGTAGCGATTTACCTTACAAATGCCTCATTCATATCACCAATTATAGTGTTCCATCAATTTAAAAAATGCCTCATTTGGATTTCAGTTTCCAATAGGGCTGTAAACGAACCAAACATTCAGCAAACAATTCGTGGACTATTCGGCGGGAAGTTCGTTTGTGTCCGTTCGTTTATAAAACAAACGAACACGAACAACAGATTTCATTCGTTTAAATAAATGAACGAACATGGACAGAGGCCGCGTCCGTTCATTTATATCCGTGAACGTTCTGTAACGTGTTCGTTTATGTAAGATAGTTCATCATTGTTTTCAGTGTTCATATTTTATTTAAATACTTCAAAATTCCAACAGATAAAATATTTAATAAATGTCAGTGTATTTGTTCGTGTTCGTTTGTTTCCATGTGTGTTCATGAACATTAGTTTGTGCTCATTTGTGTTCATCAACATTCGTTACCTAAAATTAACAAACAAACACAAACGAACACTAACACGTTCGTTTCCTTAACAAACGAACACGAACATAAAATCTCGTTCGGTAAGTGTACATAAACAGTTCCTGAACACCCTACCTATCAATTTATACAACCATAATAACAAACAACAATGATAATAACAACTATAATAACAATAAAACGTTCGAAAACAATGGAACAAATAAGCATACTAACCCCGCGCGGGTTAGTTGCTGTCCAACAAGAACCACACAGTAGGGAAGCGCACGGCTACCTACAGTGGTACACAAGGTACAAGTGGCAGTAAAAGGAGCCAATGAGCGTCCAGCAGGCTCTGGTCAATCGTGCGCCACGATCGCCTGACGAGAAGTACACAAGGACGTCTACGTGGCACCAATCAGAGGACGGAGACAACTGTCCCACGATCTCCACTTGTCTGCTGATGACAGAAGGACAACAAAGCCGACAACAATGACACGTGGCTCCAATCAAGGTGCGCCAGCACCGAGGAACATCTAGAAGCCACTAAGCGGTCGATGCCAGTGAGACAAAGAGCATATCCGTTTTGTTGTCCGTTTCCGGCCCAAGGCCCATCAGCCCATAACCCCTTACACCTCTCCGGCTATAAATAGAGACCTCATTCCACAGGTTAAACATTCTATTCCCTCTACTCTCACTCTTAGCACTTAATTATTCCCAAAGCAGTCGCTTATTCTCACGCCGGAGCCTGGTTAAGAGGGAAACCCCCACATTCCCCTCTTAACGAGTAACGGTGTTCTGTTTTGCAGGATCGAACCATCAAGTCGGAGCTCAAATATCCAAAAGAAGATTAACCACTATAATAGAAACATAAACCAATCTTAATTAAGTCCCTAATTAGATCAGTGTTTCTTCAGAATCCAAAACAAACAAACATACGATTGCAAGAAAACAGAAACCCTAGAAAATGGTGTGCAATAACAACACGAGCATATTTAAAAGAATTGAGGTTACATTAGTGGTCTCGAGCGTGTTGGTAAGGACTCGAACAACCTCATCTTGATGCGCAACTTCATTCACTCGCCTCGGTCGGCTGAAATTTCAATGATTTTATAAACATTTAAGCTAAAATTGTATGTAATAAAACACAGATTGAATTCAGGAAGAATGATAAAACGGAGGAGAAGGATGATTACTATTTCTCGACCCAAGGTTGAGAGCTCTGCAGCAATGGCGCCATTCTGTTCTTGCTCTGTGCGTTTTCCCGCTCTTCTGTTTGAGGAACAAAAGTGAGTAATAATAGGTCTACTAATAATACAGGCTAAAAGAATGAGGGTGATTGGATTTTGTTACACTAAGCCCGGCATCGGGCGGGTTTGGATAATGGGTTAAAATGAGTTCAGATTAAAACACGTTAGAGTAAAATGAGTCCGTCTCTAAACGGACGGTTTCAAAAATTATATAAATTTAGTTCGGGTTAAAACGTGTTGTTGCCAAAGTGAAGTCAGGTTAAAATGACTCATTTCGGAAAAATATCTGTATCTATATCTATATCTATATCTATATCTATATCTATATCTATATCTATAATCTGTAAATTATAATAAATCAAAATCAACTTTGGTCACATGTCCTTCTCTTAGGCTATTAAGTGTCACGTGACAATTATACACTTCATCATTTTTTGGTTTGAGCGGCAAAATCAAATACTGAATACACGGTTTCTTCTTCATTGTTATTTATAGTATAAGTATACAATATTTATTTTCCACTCATATAGCTTTCTCTCACAATATTGTTTCCAAAATACGAAACTCTTACAATATTGTTTCCAAAATATGAAATTCTTTCCTTTCTACATCATTAATATGTAGAAAATTACTTGCATAAGATATTAGGGATGTGTCTTCTTTTTTCAATATATGCATTTTCCTTTGTTATCTTTTGGAACCGTATTTTCTTCATTAAAGATTACTTTTGTAACAGTGTTTTCTTCATTAAAAAGGTACTTGCAGAAGCTTGCATATGGTTAGTTATTTTACACCGATTTTTAACTAAGTATTATTCATCCGTTAAATTTTTCAATATTTAACTACTTAACATCTCAAATGAAAACTTCGATGCTATTTTAAAGATTCAAATATATCCTTTGACTATGTCCTTTCATTTATTGACATCTAATAATATTCTTTCAATTCAGCATAGAATTCTTAATAGTTTATTCAAGATTGTATATATATTTTTTAAACTAGCTTTAGATCCCGTGTATTACACGGGTTGTATAAAGAAAATACTTATAAATCTACTGATTTGATAAATTACACATAAATATAGATGCTACTATACTCGCAATTGGTTCCCGTATTAAGATTATTAACAGATTTTAATACCCCATACTCTTTAACACGAAGTTGCTTCTCATTAACAAATAATTAAGAAAAAATTACAGATCATTTTATATAATTTATATATATATTTTTTACTTTATACAACTTGATTTCTTTGCCAAAATTTATCAGATCAATAACATCAAATACGGATGAAGCACAGACCAATCATATCATAATTTCTTCCTCATGAACACACATACAAATTGACAGTCGATTAAAAAAGTCCGAGAATGTAATTGCAAGAAAGCCAACTCAGATTCGGAAGCTCATAGCCACACGTCCAGCATTGAGGCATTTTCAGTTAAAATACAGAACTAATTTGCTGAAATTTAATATTCAAAGATAAAAATCAGCAATTAAATTCCTATAACCTGTCAAGTCCTCAATCTCATAAGCTACAATGGGAAATAGGTGTTCTTCTAGATCCTAATTCATCCGTTTCATTTGCTAACAAATTTGTTTAATCGGTGATAATTAAAACTTACCATTTAAATATTATCAACACCACCAAGAATTGCAGTAGCTAACTTTGTTTTGAAAAGATTTCATACTCTCCACTCGACCTTTGTTCCATGTTCATTCTAAATACAATACAAATTCATAACTCATGAAAACAATATCATTCAACTTTTGAAGCTAAAAGTTAATTTGGAGTTAGCTTTGACTTGTACTGTAACACCTCGAATTTTTGTGTCCAATAATGTGTTAACACGTGTCATTTGTTTACACGTGGCATTGATATTGAATAAAGGACCAATTTTGACAAACCTTGAAAGTATATAAATTCGAGGGTTATAAATGTCAACAAGGGTAAATATACTGTATAGTAACCCTAAATAATGCTTGAACCTTCAAACGAATAAATTATAGATCTTGCGGAAGCGAAACGCGGAAGAAAGTGAGAGATTACGAGCTACAGGGGTTAACTGTGTCAACATGTTTAATAGTACCTCTGAGTGACCCTTTAACGTTCCCAAGGCTTCGTAACAGTATTATACGCTCACTAGAATATACTGTATAAATTCCGCGAAGTTCCGTTTTAAAACGAAAGAGTTATACTCGCATTCGTATAAGAAGGGTTAAAAGCGTCAATAATGAAAGTTATGGCTTTCTGTATAATTAATAAATAAACCGGGGACTTAATAATGCGGGTAAATAACACGAGGCCCCTATCGGTAAATAACCGAGGGCCAAACCGCAAAGTTACCCCTTCAAAACCGAAAGGTCAGGTAAATCATTAGGAAAGATTTCGTTATTAATTACCAGGATTTCGCAATCATGACAAAAGATTTAAAATTTCTGAAATCTTAACCTCACGCGACCCGCATTGCATATTGGGTTAAGTTGAGGCGGGCCGCGAGCCTCCTCAATTACGCGTCTGGTATTTAGATCCCAGGCGGCCCGCATTATAAACGCATGGAACTTCCATGCGGGCCGCATTAGACGCCCAGATGCAGAATTGTTGTAGTTACTTGCCTTTTGGAGCCTTTGAACGATCAAACCTCAATCAATGAGGCATGGGCACCCTACACTTGACCCATAGCTCTCAGGGACACCTACCCATCATCTCTGGACTATTGTGAGTGTTTGCAATGATCATAGTTGCTTGGCATTTGCTATAAATAGCCACCTTATGCACATAACATTCACAACATCAAAAACACACATCTCTGATCATTGCAAGAGCTCTCAAGTCCTTTTCTCTGCTCTATAAGCAAGAACACAACTTCTGTAAGTGATCTAACCCTTTGTAGTTTCACATTTCCTTAGTAAATGGCTAAGAACCAAACCGTCGTAAATACGGTTTGACTTTAAAATAACTCAGTGATGGTTCAGTCTTATGACGAATCAAAAGTGGTTATGAGTTGGTATTTATGTGGGTAATAAACCCCTAAAAAGGTTCCCCCTGATCACCACTCTAACTATGTCAAAAAATCGAGTCAAACGTGCGGTTAAAAAGTCAACAGAAAGCTATTTTAGCGATTTATGCATAATCTGTAATGTATATGTTATGAAACCTGTTTTGACACTAATAAAACATGATATTAAGTATATAAACCTGTTTGCGCTCGTTTGAATCGATCATTTGCTATATTGACCCGGTTCGGAGCCGAATGTCGCAAAAGTTTGACTTTTGCTTTGACTTCAGTTCTGACCCGTTTTAGTGAGGTATGAATATACCTTAGGACTCTCTTAGGACCAGGTCACATGTTGGTATAAACCTCTGTGGTCGGTTCATGAGTTATCCGAGTCTTTTGCGCATTTCCGTCATTCGCCTAAAAGTTGACCGTAACGGCCTTTTAAAATTAAAACGAGTATTACGGACACGTGAACGGACCAAAACCTTGCTTATTAAATTATAAGCATGTCCTTAAAGTTTCACGTCAATCCGAGGTCTAGAATGAGAGTTATGCTAAAAAGCGCAATTAAAGTAAACTTTAGTAATTAACGGCGCAATTAGCATAACGCCTATCTAAACCAAGATTTCGTCACCAAATCTTTTACCCACTGTTATAAATTAATATTTTGGGAATTTTAAAGATTTTTAATAATTTTTACCTTGCTCATAACCTGCGGTTATGGCTACGGTTCGGTTAATACCGAATATGCCCTTTTCGGCCAAAACATGAGTTCTACAAGGTCTTTTGACCCGATTCCAGTTGCTACTGGTTTTAAATAATAAATAAAGTATTTTAAGCTTTATAAGCTGTTCGGGAAACTCAGATTTCCTGTAGAACTCGAAAAGCCCTTTTAAAGTCTTTAAAATGACCGAAAAGTCCCTACGGGGCATAATATAAACTTAAACTCGTTACGGGCGTCACGGAAGGTATCCTACTGATACCACAACCCATTTAAGGCATATTGACTTAGGAAATAAGCGTACGACTCTCATGGTTAACCGTTTCGCCTATTGCGCGCGCGGTTCGGCTTATGAAACTAGTTTTCATAATTTAGCCGATACGGGTCAAATAATATCATTTGAACCCCAAATTCCAGAGTGTGAACCATTAACCCATATAAAACAAGTCTCTGAACTTGTTGGGTCAGAATCACACTCCATTCTCGGTTTTCGCCTTTTCGCGCGATTAAACCATATCTATATATATCGGAACCAACCGGTCTAGGCTACGGCCATTATAACGACCCGTTAGGATTCTAAGAGGTTAATTAAAACCTTCGTTCCAGATTAGGAGCCCCAGTAAAAGCTATCGGTGATTTAATCCAAAATAAGGAAATATACTTGCAAAGGTAAATACTTTAACTTATTTCCCCTATATGGGCTTGGGTTACGGTATATTAATACCGCTTGATTGAGCATTATATAATTCCATCGCTTAGGTGGTTAATTGATTAAGTATGATCGGCTCATTTAAACAGTTTTGTTGCTTATAAGCCTTTGGGGGGTTTAATGACCGTTGTCCCGGATATCCTTGGCATCATTTTACGAAATGGCCACGACCATCGACATCCCGGTGTAGGCGTACACCCGGTATAAAGTGTCGACATTAAAATTAAAAGACGTAGCCGTTGGTTTTTATACTACGGTTTTACGCAAACGTGGTGTGTCTATAAATCTTTAACCCGGCACGACCCGGGCTACTGAACGCATAAAAGAACATGTAAAACGTTCACAAGATTTTATTATAATTTTCCCAAGTTATAAAAGAGTTTGTGCCTTGTGCATTCAAATCAATTTTAATAAACATTTTCAAATGTGTTAGTTGAATGTATTTACCAGTGTAAACTGACGTATTTTCCCCAAAAAGATTAAGTGCAGGTACCTAAACGAAAATTGGCTGGTAGTAGCTCCCTAGCGTCGTGATGAGTCTCGCAAGCTTGATTGCAGTATCTGATGGAACAATACTTTATGTTTATTTACGATCCGCTGTGGATACATTCAACTTCTGTAATACATTTGATATTACAAACAGAGGTTGAAATATATTTAATTATCTTTAAGCTTCCGCTGTGCATTATATAATTGTGTGGTTTGACTATATTGTTGCCAACATCGTCACGGTAATCCCCCACCGGGCCCACCGGTGAGACACGTGGAAATCGGGGTGTGACAGGTTGGTATCAGAGCCAACATTGAGTGAATTAAACACTATCCTATTGTGTTTAATCTCAATGACACAATTGCACATACTTGAGTCTAGACAAGAACTTAGGACAAATTCGGATTTATACTCCTTTTTGTCTTTATTTCCCATTTCGATTTTTAATAAGTTTTGGAGCAGGAAAATGCCACCTGTTATATTCCGAGGAAGAGGAAGGGGAAGAAGAGGCAGAGGAGAAGTCGTGACACATCACGATAACGAAGCTGGACCATCTGGTACAAGACATCCTTCGATGACACGGAGCGAAGAACCACAACGACGAAGAGATCTTTATGAACCCGCGAGGCATTCCACTTCGCACAGCTCAACGCCATCCTACCGGCACTCCTTTGGGCCAAATTCAGAGAATGATCCCAACAACCCACAACCTTCCTTCATACCTCTACAACGTTCAGTATCGACCCGGAATTATGACGACCCTACTCCATACTACATAGGTCAGTTTAACCCAGCTGACTACATACAGGAACCTTCAGGATTTGTTCCGCTTGGTCCACAAGACCACTTTTCTGAAGATCCCATTAGTTATGGGTTGGTTAGATAGTTTAAATGGGTTTGGTCAATTATGGTATTAGTGTGCGGGTTGGGCTTGGCCCAGTTGTATTAGGTTGCCCCTATGTTGTTATAAATAGGGTGCACCTAGGTCCTGATATAAGTATGTGGTCTTACATTATTTTGACATCACTTAGTTTGAAGCCCAACAAGGTGTGCGGCCCAACAAGGAAGTGTGCGGCCCAATAATTAAGGGGTGTGCGGTCCAAGTTAATAGTGTGCAACTTAAAGAACAGTGTGGGACCTCATTGTTGAATTGTTTAACAAAAATGCCCTTGGCAGCTTTAACAGATATGGATGGAGTTAAGTCAGTTGGACCAAAATGGCAACGATGAAACCTTTTTGGATCCAGATGTTAAAAATGAAACATTTGGACTAAACTGACAAAATGGCCCAAACCACAAGGACTAAAATAGCAATTAACTCTTTTTACTTTTACCCAAACCTTTTCAACTTTTGCAAGCTATCCCCTAATATTTTTTTTAGTAAGCTGCCATTTTGGTCCCTGTGGTTTGGGCACTTTTGCCATTTTAGTCCAAATCTCAATTTTTTTAAATCTGGGTCCCTGTGATTTCACTTTTATTGCCATTTTAGTCTAAAATTCAAAAACCCTCATTTTTTACTGTTGTAACATGTCTATTTTATCCTTTTATTCAAGGGCATTTTGGTCATTTGTAATTATTATAACATACCCCTCTGTCTCTCTCTCTCATATCATCTTCTTCTCTCTCTCTCCCTCTCTCAGATCTTCACAGAACCCTGAATGTCTTCATAAACCCAGAATGTCTTCACAAAACCCTCTTCATCCTCATCACAGAATCCGACCTTTTGTTCATGAACCACACAAATCAGCTACAACAACCGCTCATTCATCAATCAAAAGCTAAAAATTCAGATTCACAATCTCATAAAACCAAAAATTAATGCTGAAACAAGCAGATCAAGTAACAAAAATCAACCGTAATGAAACAACAAAGAGGATAAAGTACCAAACGATGTGATCACCAGTTAATCGGTGCGGAGAAAGTGATTGGCGGCGAATCGAAAAGGAATCGGAGATAGTGACTGTGAAGGAGCACGGCGGCGGTGTGGCGGAGTCTAGATGTGCTCAACGGATCGAGACAAATCAGACAATCCAACACATCCGGATCCGTCAACACCACCTTCAACTCTCCATTCACATCATTAACCACCGGTGAACCACTCCGATTCGCCACCACACCACTCGCCACTCCCCGGAGCAACACCGCCGCCGATGATGACGTCATCTGCTGCTGCTGATCACATCCTTCCGGCACCAAAACCTCAACCTCTTCCTCATCTTCATCCGTTTCCACTTCATCATCATCTTCAATCTCAATATTCTCATGTTGTTCATCGATCTTCACAAACGTGGGGTTTCCTAATTGGATCTGTTGAAGATCTGTTGAATGATTTGTGAGGTGAAGATCTGTTGTGAAGATGAATCTCAATATTCTAAATGTTGTTGTGAAGTTCTTGTGAAGATCTGTTCAATCTCAATATTCTCCGGTTCATCATCATCATTTAGAATTTTGTTTTTCCACATCTGGGTTTTGTGAAGATCTGAGAGAGAGAAGAAGAATATGATCTGAGAGAAAGAGAGAAGAGAGAGACAGAGAGGTATGTTATAATAATTACAAATGACCAAAATGCCCCTGAACAAAAGGATAAAATAGACATGTTGCAACAGTCAAAAAAGGGATTTTTGAATTTTGGACTAAAATGGTAATAAAAGTGAAACCACAGCGACCCAGATTTAAAAAGTTTGAGATTTAGACTAAAATGGCAAAAGTGCCCAAACCACAAGGACCAAAATGGCAGTTTACTCTATTTTTTTTGTTTTCAAATTTGATCCCCATACTTTTCATCTTTTGCAAATTTTTTGTTTTACATTTCGTTTTAAATTTTGCGAGTAAATACGCCGCAATGTGCGTATGGGTTCAATGTTTTTTCGTCTATTTTTTTTTCCACTTGACGTGCTCGTCACAATGCGTCTTTATTTCCCTATTTGACAAATTCATCGCACCGAGCGGGGTTATAGATCGACTTAGTTATTCTTTTCTATAGGAAGATGAGGATCCTACTGAACCAGCTCGTGGTACGCCCACGCATCCGATAGAAGTTTCTGATGGGTCATCCTTCCATGGAACGCCCTATCAGGGACCAGACAGTTTCCAAGCGATGTTTGACCGACATGAGTGGTACTACACGCCACCTCAACAGACATCTCAACAACCGAGACATCCACAGGATCCCTCTGAGGATTCACGCTTTGAGGCAGTTACGCCACCACCTCCGCCACCGGCACAACCAGTAATACCTGATCCGCCGAGGCGTAGGAGGACAAATGCTCGTATGTCTACACGAGGAGGAGGGGGTATCCACTTCAGCACTCCTCGACATTCTAGTAGTAGCCACTACCCGCCGCTACAAGAAGAAGGACCTTCAAGTCCTATACAGGAGGCGAACTCCGCACCAGCTGCTCGAAATTCGCTACCATTTGGGTATGACCAACCCATACCTGCTTATACGGGTCCAACGGCTTACAACCCGTTCGAACCGTCACAAGCACAATACAACTATGGCTATGAGCGCGACCCATATGTGGTGTCGGCAAGATATAATGCGCGCTACCCTGACGGAGCACATGGAAACATGGGACCACCGGACTACTCAGCTCATGGGTATCCAATACCTCCCAGACCTCTAGTTCCGCATCAAGCGCCACAACCA
The DNA here is from genome assembly GCF_002127325.2 of Helianthus annuus. Classification (NCBI taxonomy): domain Eukaryota; kingdom Viridiplantae; phylum Streptophyta; class Magnoliopsida; order Asterales; family Asteraceae; genus Helianthus; species Helianthus annuus. The sequence continues at coordinate 9,752,669 of NC_035443.2, forward strand.
CGTTTCTCTCCTCCTGAACAGGAAGAAATACTCCATCGACTAGATCGTGTGGAGAGAGAGTTCGAGGAAGAGAAGAAAAGCCACCGAGGATTTCTCAAATGCTTGGCGAATCTACTAAAGGGCAAAAAGAAGAAACGTGACCACTAGCCCTTAATAGTTGTACGAATGTAATTTCTACTTTAAAATAAGTCCCTGTGTGGACAACTTATCGTATTTCAGTCCCTACGTGGACTTATCTTTAGTCCTTGCATGGACATCTATCTTGTATTAGTCCCTGCGTGGACTTGTCACTTATTTTTAAAAACCTCTATGGAGGTATGTACTATTTGAAAGACCCGTTTAGGGCAATATGTAATTGTATTTGAGATTTTGGAATGTATGTTATGAATTTTGTTTTAACATGTATAAAATAAATCAAAACCATTCCTTTTATATTGATCTGCCTAAATAAAGAATCTTGAAAGGTGAAACCTAGCTTGGTGTCTTTTAAGATCCAGTCAAGATGGTATGACCTAAATGAAAAGATTCTGATTCCCTGTTAACCTCTGTACGCATGTTAACAATCATGGCAGATGTGATTCGTTAAGATCACGCACGTCATTCTTATACAATAATCCTTTAAGGATTTTAAAACCCAACTAAATGATTTATGAATCGTGGGTTAAATCACCAATGAAGGTGACCAATATTATAAAAACATCCATTAGTGATGTAGTGCCTACGGGCCAATATTATTAAAACATCCATTAGAGATGTAGTGCCTATGGGCCAGTATTATAAAAACATCCATTAGTGATGTAGTGCCTACGGGCCAATATTATTAAAACATCCATTAGAGATGTAGTGCCTACGGGCCAGTATTATAAAAACATCCATTTGTGATGTAGTGCCTACGGGCCAATATTATTAAAACATCCGTTAGAGATGTAGTGCCTACGGGCCAACTATATTAAAACATCCATTAGAGGTGTAGTGCCTATGGGCCATAATAATTGTCTTATAAAGACAAAAGACAGTGGTAGTCTATGACTCTCTGTCAGAAAGAGATAAAAGGACTACGGTTCAAATCTCTATGCCTTTGATTCTCTGAAATCTCGGCTAATATTATAAAACATCATCATGATTAGGCTTTATGCCGCCAATACTATTTATATAGCTAAAATAGGATATATTCAAATCCTAGCATGTAATGGAATAAAAAGTTAACCAAATATGGTCTCTGTACCATGGTTGACAAATTGTCATAAAAGACAATTATATAATAATCTCCTAAATAAAATTTTGTTATCTTCTGTAACAGATTCAAGTTACAATGGCGGATCCCAATGGAGAGAACAGCCACACAAATGAAGATGACTACGACAATGCGTCAGTGCATTTGACAGGCGCACAACTGAAGGCTCTGATTGACAATGCTGTTCAGGCAGCTATCGATCGTCAATATACTGAGTCCCAAGGCAGAACCGTGTCAAAACCACCCTCTAAACCAAAGACACACTCCAAACCACCCTCTGAACCCAAGAAAGATGACGACAAACACTCGTCCACTGAGCACAGCGTTCATCGCGATAGAGAATATACTGATGCATCCAGTGCTAAGGGTTGCACCTACAAATACTTTGTATCATGTAAGCCCCGGGAATTTACAGGGGAGAAAGGTGCGGTTGACTGTATCACCTGGCTAGACGAGATGGACACTATTGTGGACATCAACGGGTGTGCAGCGAGGGATGTGGTGAAGTATGTGTCGCAGTCATTCAAGGGCGAGGCCCTGGCATGGTGGAGGGCGTTGGTGCAGGCATCTGGTAAGTCTGCTTTGTACAAGATGACATGGGAGGAATTTATTGCTCTCATTAAAGAAAACTACTGCCCTCAGCACGAGGTGGAGAAGATTGAGGCGGATTTTGTCTCACTAGTGATGACAAACCTGGATTGTCAAGCATATCTGACAAGCTTTAACACCATGTCACGCCTGGTGCCATATCTTGTGACACCAGAACCTCGAAGGATTGCCCGTTTCATTGGGGGCTTAGAGCCGGCGATCAAGGCCAGTGTGAAGGCCTCTAGGCCGACGACCTTCAGGTCAGTTACTGACCTCTCCTTGTCTCTTACACTTGATGCTGTCCGTCTGAGGACACTAAGGAACAAGGAGGCTGAAAAGCGAAAACGTGAGGATGATACCTCACGAAAGTCTGGGAAAAAGCACCGTGGAAACGGTGAGGGCAAGAGAGGGTCGGAGGCAAAGAAGGAGGGGCAAGCTGATGGAAGACCTCACTGCAAGGTCTGCAAGAAACCTCACTCCGGGAAGTGTAGGTTTGCGTCTGGTTCACAGTCGCAACAAAAGACTACATCCTGTGGGCTATGCAAGTCCAAGGATCATAAGACCGTGGAGTGCAAAAAGATAAAGGATGCAACCTGCTATGGTTGTAATGAAAAGGGGCATATCAAGAGTAATTGCCCAAAGTATGCCAAGAAGGCGGAAGAGACGAAGAAGTCGAATGCGAGAGTTTTTCGCATGGATGCAAAGGAAGCGGTTAAGGACGACAATGTGCTTACAGGTACTTTTCTCGTAAATAATATATTTGCAAGAGTACTATTCGATTCTGGCGCCGATAAATCCTTTGTAGACCAGAAATTTTGCCAACTACTAAATATGCCTATCAAAACCCTTGATATGAAATACGAAGTAGAGTTAGCAGACGGCACGATAGAAACCGTCTCTACTGTTCTAGAAGGATGTGAAATGTCCATTAGGAACCATTCTTTTCCTTTATCTCTACTTCCTTTCAAACTTGCGGGTTTTGACATTGTGCTAGGCATGGACTGGTTATCTCGTAATCAGGCCCAAATCATTTGCGGCAAGAGGCAGATAGTTTTAAAGACTCCGAGTGGTGAGTCTCTTACCATTCGAGGGGATACGCACTACGGATTGCCCGAAGACGTATCTATGCTGAAAGCTTCAAGGTGTTTGAACAGAGGCTGTGTAATTTACATGGCTCAGGTGATAATAGAAGAACCTAAGCCGAAGATCGAGGATCTTCCTGTCATTTCTGAATATCCCGAGATTTTTCCCGAAGAACTACCTGGTTTGCCACCAGATAGACAAGTGGAGTTCAGGATAGACATCATTCCTGGAGCAGCTCCGATAGCAAGAGCACCTTACAGGCTAGCTCCAACGGAAATGAAAGAACTGAGGACCCAGTTGGATGAACTGCTGGCGAAAGGTTTTATCAGACCTAGTTCATCTCCCTGGGGAGCTCCTGTACTGTTTGTAAAGAAGAAGGACGGATCGATGCGGTTGTGCATCGACTATAGAGAACTAAATAAAGTTACCATAAAGAATAGATATCCTTTACCAAGGATCGATGATCTATTCGATCAGCTGCAAGGAGCAAGCTACTTCTCCAAGATCGACTTAAGGTCGGGTTATCATCAACTAAGGGTCAGAGATGAAGATGTACATAAGACAGCATTTAGGACTCGCTATGGTCATTACGAGTTCCTAGTGATGCCTTTTGGGCTCACAAATGCACCGGCTGCGTTCATGGATCTCATGAATCGCGTTTGCAAGCCGTACTTGGACAAATTCGTCATAGTCTTCATCGACGATATCCTTATCTATTCCAAGAATCAAGCTGACCACGAGAAGCACCTCCGTTGCATTCTCGAATTACTACAGCGTGAGAAACTCTACGCCAAATTCTCGAAATGTGAATTCTGGCTACGAGAGGTTCAATTTTTAGGTCACGTTGTGAGCGAGCGTGGTATCCAGGTGGATCCCGCTAAGGTAGAGGCGGTCATGAACTGGCAAGAGCCAAAGACGCCTACCGAAATCCGTAGTTTCCTGGGGTTAGCAGGATACTACAGGAGGTTTATTGAAAATTTTTCGAGGATTGCTGCGCCCTTGACTTCCTTGACCAAGAAGAAAGAAAAGTACATTTGGGGCCCAAAGCAGCAAGAGTCCTTCGAAATACTGAAGCAAAAGCTAAGCAACGCACCTGTGCTGACACTACCGGAAGGTACAGCTGAATTCGTAGTTTACTGCGATGCATCACACACAGGCATGGGGTGTGTTCTTATGCAGAAGGGTAAGGTGATTGCCTATGCTTCAAGGCAATTAAAGGTGCATGAAAAGAATTACACCACCCATGATTTGGAGTTGGGTGCCGTTGTATTTGCACTGAAATTATGGAGACATTACCTTTATGGTATTAAATTTGTGATTTATTCTGATCACAAAAGCCTCCAGCACCTGTTCAACCAGAAGGAGTTGAACATGAGGCAGCGCCGTTGGATGGAGACCCTGAATGACTACGATTGCGAGATCAGGTACCATCCCGGCAAGGCGAATGTAGTCGCCGATGCCTTGAGCAGAAAGGAAAGGGTAAAACCTATTCGAATCAATGCCAAGAGCATTGAGGTCAAGAACAATTTAATAGAAAGGATTTTGGCTGCACAGCGAGAGGCTGTGTTGGAAGCTAACTATCCAAATGAAAAGCTGGGAGTAACTGAGGAGCAGTTGACTCTTAGCAAGGATGGAATCTTGAGGCTGAACGGACGTATATGGGTTCCGATTTATGGAGGACTACGAGATGTTGTTCTCCAGGAAGCCCATAGTTCCAAATACTCAGTTCATCCTGGTGCTGATAAGATGTACCAAGACTTAAAGGCAAATTATTGGTGGATAGGCTTGAAAAAGTCTGTAGCCGCCCACGTAGCAAAGTGCTTGACTTGTGCTCAAGTCAAAGCCGAGCACCAAAAGCCGTCTGGCTTGCTACAACAGCCTGAACTTCCCGAGTGGAAGTGGGAATGCGTAACTATGGACTTCATAACCAAGTTACCCAAAACCAGGAAAGGAAATGATACAATATGGGTCATAGTCGATAGGCTGACTAAATCAGCTCATTTTCTACCCATCAAGGAGACGTATAGCTCCGATATGTTAGCCCAACTTTATGTTGATAAGATTGTAGCCTTACACGGCATACCTGTGTCTATTATCTCCGACATGGATACTAGATACACATCTCACTTCTGGAAAAGTTTCCAGCAATCTTTGGGCACGCGTTTAAACTTTAGTACGGCTTACCATCCACAGACGGACGGTCAAAGTGAGCGTACTATCCAAACGCTAGAAGACATGCTTCGTGCATGTGCAATCGATTTAGGCGGTAACTGGGATAAGAATTTACCCCTGATCGAATTCTCCTACAATAATAGCTACCACACCAGCATAAAGGCTGCGCCTTTTGAGGCATTATATGGTAGGAAATGCAGATCGCCTGTTTGTTGGGCGGAAGTAGGGGAGGTCCAACTGTCAGGACCAGAGATTGTTTTCCAGACAACGGACAAGATTGTCCAGATCCGGGAACGTCTCAAGGCTGCCCGCGATAGGCAGAAGAGCTACGCTGATCCAAAGCGTAAGGATTTTCACTTCGAAGTAGGTGAAAAAGTATTACTTAAGGTATCACCCTGGAAGGGGGTGATGCGTTTCAGCAAGAAAGGCAAACTAAGTCCGAGATACATAGGACCTTTTGAGGTCATCGAACGTGTCGGATCAGTCGCCTATAAGTTGAACTTGCCTGAAGAGCTTAATGGAATTCACAATGTGTTCCACATCTGCAATCTCAAAAAGTGCTTCGCCGATGAATCATTGGTGATTCCACACACAGATGTGCATATAGATGAGAGCTTAAAATTTATAGAAAAACCTTTGTCGATTGAAGATCGACAGGTGAAGAAGCTTCGCAGAAAGCACGTACCGATTGTAAAAGTCAAATGGGATGCTCGTAGAGGTCCTGAATATACGTGGGAAGTCGAAGCAACAATGAAAGAAAAATACCCTTATTTATTTGAGTAAATCTCGGGTCGAGATTTATTTTAAGGGGGTGAGGATGTAACACCTCGAATTTTTGTGTCCAATAATGTGTTAACACGTGTCATTTGTTTACACGTGGCATTGATATTGAATAAAGGACCAATTTTGACAAACCTTGAAAGTATATAAATTCGAGGGTTATAAATGTCAACAAGGGTAAATATACTGTATAGTAACCCTAAATAATGCTTGAACCTTCAAACGAATAAATTATAGATCTTGCGGAAGCGAAACGCGGAAGAAAGTGAGAGATTACGAGCTACAGGGGTTAACTGTGTCAACATGTTTAATATTACCTCTGAATGACCCTTTAACGTTCCCAAGGCTTCGTAACAGTATTATACGCTCACTAGAATATACTGTATAAATTCCGCGAAGTTCCGTTTTAAAACGAAAGAGTTATACTCGCATTCGTATAAGAAGGGTTAAAAGCGTCAATAATGAAAGTTATGGCTTTCTGTATAATTAATAAATAAACCGGGGACTTAATAATGCGGGTAAATAACACGAGGCCCCTATCGGTAAATAACCGAGGGCCAAACCGCAAAGTTACCCCTTCAAAACCGAAAGGTCAGGTAAATCATTACGAAAGATTTCGTTATTAATTACCAGGATTTCGCAATCATGACAAAAGATTTAAAATTTCTGAAATCTTAACCTCACGCGACCCGCATTGCATATTGGGTTAAGTTGAGGCGGGCCGCGAGCCTCCTCAATTACGCGTCTGGTATTTAGATCCCAGGCGGCCCGCATTATAAACGCATGGAACTTCCATGCGGGCCGCATTAGACGCCCAGATGCAGAATTGTTGTAGTTACTTGCCTTTTGGAGCCTTTGAACGATCAAACCTCAATCAATGAGGCATGGGCACCCTACACTTGACCCATAGCTCTCAGGGACACCTACCCATCATCTCTGGACTATTGTGAGTGTTTGCAATGATCATAGTTGCTTGGCATTTGCTATAAATAGCCACCTTATGCACATAACACTCACAACATCAAAAACACACATCTCTGATCATTGCAAGAGCTCTCAAGTCCTTTTCTCTGCTCTATAAGCAAGAACACAACTTCTGTAAGTGATCTAACCCTTTGTAGTTTCACATTTCCTTAGTAAATGGCTAAGAACCAAACCGTCGTAAATACGGTTTGACTTTAAAATAACTCAGTGATGGTTCAGTCTTATGACGAATCAAAAGTGGTTATGAGTTGGTATTTATGTGGGTAATAAACCCCTAAAAAGGTTCCCCCTGATCACCACTCTAACTATGTCAAAAATCGAGTCAAACGTGCGGTTAAAAAGTCAACAGAAAGCTATTTTAGCGATTTATGCATAATCTGTAATGTATATGTTATGAAACCTGTTTTGACACTAATAAAACATGATATTAAGTATATAAACCTGTTTGCGCTCGTTTGAATCGATCATTTGCTATATTGACCCGGTTCGGAGCCGAATGTCGCAAAAGTTTGACTTTTGCTTTGACTTCAGTTCTGACCCGTTTTAGTGAGGTATGAATATACCTTAGGACTCTCTTAGGACCAGGTCACATGTTGGTATAAACCTCTGTGGTCGGTTCATGAGTTATCCGAGTCTTTTGCGCATTTCCGTCATTCGCCTAAAAGTTGACCGTAACGGCCTTTTAAAATTAAAACGAGTATTACGGACACGTGAACGGACCAAAACCTTGCTTATTAAATTATAAGCATGTCCTTAAAGTTTCACGTCAATCCGAGGTCTAGAATGAGAGTTATGCTAAAAAGCGCAATTAAAGTAAACTTTAGTAATTAACGGCGCAATTAGCATAACGCCTATCTAAACCAAGATTTCGTCACCAAATCTTTTACCCACTGTTATAAATTAATATTTTGGGAATTTTAAAGATTTTTAATAATTTTTACCTTGCTCATAACCTGCGGTTATGGCTACGGTTCGGTTAATACCGAATATGCCCTTTTCGGCCAAAACATGAGTTCTACAAGGTCTTTTGACCCGATTCCAGTTGCTACTGGTTTTAAATAATAAATAAAGTATTTTAAGCTTTATAAGCTGTTCGGGAAACTCAGATTTCCTGTAGAACTCGAAAAGCCCTTTTAAAGTCTTTAAAATGACCGAAAAGTCCCTACGGGGCATAATATAAACTTAAACTCGTTACGGGCGTCACGGAAGGTATCCTACTGATACCACAACCCATTTAAGGCATATTGACTTAGGAAATAAGCGTACGACTCTCATGGTTAACCGTTTCGCCTATTGCGCGCGCGGTTCGGCTTATGAAACTAGTTTTCATAATTTAGCCGATACGGGTCAAATAATATCATTTGAACCCCAAATTCCAGAGTGTGAACCATTAACCCATATAAAACAAGTCTCTGAACTTGTTGGGTCAGAATCACACTCCATTCTCGGTTTTCGCCTTTTCGCGCGATTAAACCATATCTATATATATCGGAACCAACCGGTCTAGGCTACGGCCATTATAACGACCCGTTAGGATTCTAAGAGGTTAATTAAAACCTTCGTTCCAGATTAGGAGCCCCAGTAAAAGCTATCGGTGATTTAATCCAAAATAAGGAAATATACTTGCAAAGGTAAATACTTTAACTTATTTCCCCTATATGGGCTTGGGTTACGGTATATTAATACCGCTTGATTGAGCATTATATAATTCCATCACTTAGGTGGTTAATTGATTAAGTATGATCGGCTCATTTAAACAGTTTTGTTGCTTATAAGCCTTTGGGGGGTTTAATGACCGTTGTCCCGGATATCCTTGGCATCATTTTACGAAATGGCCACGACCATCGACATCCCGGTGTAGGCGTACACCCGGTATAAAGTGTCGACATTAAAATTAAAAGACGTAGCCGTTGGTTTTTATACTACGGTTTTACGCAAACGTGGTGTGTCTATAAATCTTTAACCCGGCACGACCCGGGCTACTGAACGCATAAAAGAACATGTAAAACGTTCACAAGATTTTATTATAATTTTCCCAAGTTATAAAAGAGTTTGTGCCTTGTGCATTCAAATCAATTTTAATAAACATTTTCAAATGTGTCAGTTGAATGTATTTACCAGTGTAAACTGACGTATTTTCCCCAAAAAGATTAAGTGCAGGTACCTAAACGAAAATTGGCTGGTAGTAGCTCCCTAGCGTCGTGATGAGTCTCGCGAGCTTGATTGCAGTATCTGATGGAACAATACTTTATGTTTATTTACGATCCGCTGTGGATACATTCAACTTCTGTAATACATTTGATATTACAAACAGAGGTTGAAATATATTTAATTATCTTTAAGCTTCCGCTGTGCATTATATAATTGTGTGGTTTGACTATATTGTTGCCAACATCGTCACGGTAATCCCCCACCGGGCCCACCGGTGAGACACGTGGAAATCGGGGTGTGACATGTACCTGCACAGAGATCAGATCTTCTTCTGGTTATACACAGCCTCTCCATGGCCCATGTTCTTGGTGCAAAGAGCATCTTCCTGCCTTTAGCAATAAATACACAATTGTGTCTGTGTGGTTCGACTATTAAGTCTCTAACCTACATCCTTTCATTCCGCTGCGAGTCTGCCATGTATTATTTCAAAAACAAAAATAAAATTGGGGTTAAAAATATTAGGGTTACGATTTAGCTATTGGTGCTCCAAATCATCAACCCTTATGCTGTTACAGTACTAAACAGTTTGTCTTCATAGTTATTATCAACCTCATATTCGATGTCGTTCTTGGTTTCACCACCGTCGTTGTGTGGCCACCTACCATCGGTTGAACGGCCACCTACCTCCTTCGCCACAGATTAGGGTTTGAGAAGCCGAGGTACATGGATTTGTATAAAGCGTTAGATGACGATTGGCATGGTGCAGTGGAGAACAATGGTGGCTCTCTTCTCCCTTTCTCTCTCTACGATGATGGTCTCAAAATGGACACGAACCTTTGGCCACATACCTCTTTTGGGTACATGTCAGATCTCCTCTTCAATTGAAATCTCATGAACAAATGGAAACAAACCTACTGCAAAAAAAAAAAAGAAAAAAAAAACAAACAAACACTAAAATAAAACATGTTGTGACATTACCCCAAATTCTGTAATTATACAAATCAATTAGGTTCCTCCTTCTATTAGTACACAAATCCTTTGAAAGAAATAAAGTACAATTACTAATGAAATTAGTAAACCACGATGAAAATTTGATTTTTTTCCGTAATTTTAAATGTGGGATTATATATTATGCAAAGAGCCCCTCTATTCAATCGTTAATCTTCAATCAAGAAGAAATAGATACCATACGACTTGCCTATTGTACTGGATCTACTATTTGTTATAAAATTAACAATATGACTAATGAGTTGTTGAATAATATAATTTTTTATATAAGATACAACACAAAAGATAAACTAACCAGTGCATTAAACTCAGTGCTAAGCATTTCCTTGCTCTTTCCACATATTTTGCCATGGAAAGAAAATAACCGACAAATATCCAAGAAAACAGTTATAAGTGGACAAATCCATATTACACGTAGTACCTTTTCCCTATGAACTAATAGAACAACCCTGAAGAATGTGCCATTGCTGAAACCATCACTTGTAGCAGCATTATTCCCTAACACTTTTAAGCCACGATCATATTCTAAACTTCATAAACTTCAACAATATATAAATAAGTACTGATTAGTCACTTTAGCTAACAAAACCTTAAGTATTCCGAATTAATCTTTCTATAAAAACAAATAAACAATATTTCTTTACTATTCAATTTGAAATTAAACTGGCATCAGGTACTTTTGGGGATCTGTAAGGGTTTAAACTCTAGACCTTCTCTAGAATCTGCAAAAAAACTCTCACGTAATTTGTGACGGTGGTGAGCGAAGTAGTGGTGGCGACGAATTTGCATCATCTTTAAATTTATAACACTTGTTTGTTTTGACCCATTGACTAATTTGAGGCACCCTATTAACTAATTTGAAATGATACAAATTGAATCGTTTACTAATTTGAGGTGACTCAGTTTGACCCATATGACCATATATAACTTATTTTTTGCCCAAATCAACCAGTTCTTAGAATGGGTCAATACTGCCACCTATAGTATCATTATATTAGAAACCTTGATTGTTTGTTACCCTAATTTGATTTATTTAGTTTCTTGGTTAATTGGTTTTGTAGTCTATAAATACAAAACTCTTGTAACCCTATTTTGAACAGTAGTCTACAAAGATTTTTATTCTATAAATACAAAACTCTTGTAACCCTATTTTAAACAGTAGTCTACAAAGATTTTTATTCTATAAATACAAAACTCTTGTTACCCTAATTTGATTTATTTAGTTTCTTGGTTAATTGGTTAATTGGTTTTGTAGTCTATAAATACAAAACTCTTGTAACCCTATTTTGAACAGTAGTCTACAAATATCCAACAAATTTTATTCTATTGCATTAGTTTCAATATGCATATCCAAGCATCACTAAATATGGATGTAGAAACTAAAACATTAATAAACTATAATGAAGTAACATTTATCTTGTTGACTTATTAACTGTAATGTAGTAAACCATAATTCTACATCAGCAAAAAACAAAGCAAGTATAGTAAAGTAAAGTGAGGAGATGGAATGATCTTAGTTACCGCAAGATCCAACCCACAAAAAGCTGCCATAGCCCCGCCCATTGAATGCCCAGTCACCATAATTTTGAAATTTTCATATTCCGCTTGTGCTCTACTAACTCACCAATTATTCCCGAAAGCATAATTGTATTATCGTAAGCACTAAAAAAATCCATGAGGCACATAAAAAATAGAACCAAAGATGAAATAATGATATCACAGGTGTAAACACAATAAGCAAAATTACGCCACGTCCACCTTGCAATCGGTGCAACCAGTATACGAAGACAAAGTTGCCTCTAGAATAGGTCTATAATCAAATTCTGTACACAGTGATGATCAGAACATAAATAATCTAATATGATTAAGATAACTAAAGTTCATCCTTGCAATTATAGGCACCTACTAACCTGTGATTAAATCAGCAACTGCAGTAGCTTCTCCCAAAGTACGTTGACTTTCTTTAAGTTGACTTTGCAGTTCGTATGCTAATTGTGTCTTGTTTGTTATTAATTGTTGCAATGCTCATATTCAAACCCTAGCCATAATCATTTGATCCCGGACCAATCATATAGCTGTGTCAATGTTCTCATTATCATTCTCTTTTCTCCAATATAATGTACTTTCCAAAAACAGCAAAGTCAACTGACTTTGATCATTCGATGGCCGCCTTTTCAAGCTTTATGATGACATTGTTATCGTTTCATATAAAGTCTAGCTCCACTAATACTTGTTTGTTTTCAAATATTAACTGAAGAATATTGATAAGATAAAATTACTTTGTTTGAATATTTAATAATCAAAATTTATTAAACTATTGAATTAACAAACTATTGAATATAGTGGGATGATTTATTTTATGTTAGAAAATATTAAAATAGGCGCTCCTTTTTTGTCACACCCTGGCTTTGCGGAAGCGTGGTTAATTTGGTGTGACTTCTTAATACCATAGCTTAATCATAACAAGCTATATGAATTAAAATATGCAAGACCATCCATTGATAATAAAAATATTAAACATTGTCTTAACGGGTTAACACCCAACAACCATAAACTTGTCTAACATTACAAATGCAAACTTAAAGTAAACATGGTTCAGGGACTGTGACTTGTCCAGGAAAGAGTCACAAGCCTCGAACCCTGGATGACCTCGGGCCTAATGCAGCGGAAAACAAGGCATACCGCGCCAGATCGTTAGTTTCCTGAAATACATGTAAGTTGAAAAATCAACAATGATGTTGAACGAGTTCATGCGATAGTGAGTAAACAAACCTTTGTATTTATCAAAAACCCTAGTATGTAGCAAATAAGGAAAAAGAGATCACCAATGGTTTGCAAGGCCATTGATATGTGTGAAGTGCAAGTAGGGATGACTCAAACCTAGCGGATTTATGCGTCGGGCACTAAGTCACCCCGAGGTCCGTTCAGCTGGACCTGGGGCTGGGCTCGCTACACCCAGATAGATCTACCGCTCCTGTCCCTCGGTCCTACTATGAGGATTAATGGCCTCAAGTTTCCGCCTACCCACTCACATGATCTAAGTAACAAACCTCCTTACGCTAATCATACCATGTATAAACATATTCATAATCATTGTAACATGTATTTCACCCCCGCAGTTTAGAAAACTGAAAATAGTTAAGAGAAAAGGGGGATATGAACTCACAGTCAGTGCGTAGCTAAATCAAGCACTCCAAATGTCCGAAAGCTGTGCAACGACCTACATGTGCTAATTCTATTAGACGGATGGCCGTGCTTTAGCTTTATAGTCTAATTTTCGGGAAACAGTTAGACAACTGTTCCTTGTACATAATTGGTAGTTAATCTCCTTCCCAAGGATGGGGGAATTAATACATGTTTATAATATTAAGTCTCACTTAATATATTTTATTTCTCATTCTAAAATATAATTATTTTTCTCAAAAATAATATATCTTCTCTTCGTATAATACTTTCCAAAATAATACGTTGACAAAATACGCATTTATGAATATTTCCGTATAAAGCGTAAGTTACGTTTTGGCGATTTAGTGGTAATAATAATTTCCGTTGTAACTTATATGTTTGTCGTGTGGGCGTTGGTATTATTTTGGGTTCGACAAAGTTTGTAAATATTATTTTTACTCTAAAAATAATATTTATATGTTTTCACAAAATAATCATAAACAGTGTGGTGAAAAATATATTTATCGAATAAATATTTATCACGTTTAGTTTTTGTGAAAATCCCACCTCCGATTATTTAATAAATAAAGTCATGGCGAAATATATTTTGAAAACATCTCAAAATAGTTTAACACTTGCAAATAATTCTAAGTGTTAGATTTTAGAAAAATTTCGCCAGAGTTTCACCTGTAACTGGAGGTGGCCACGCTTTCAAGCGTATCATTTTCTTTTACAAAATCACTTCAACAATTTCTTTAAATCAACCAATCAATTTCCGATACTTCAAACCAGTTTCAATACATTAAACTTGTAGACTAGTATGTAAAATCGCATTATTACATGAACTTGTAATTTTTCCGAAAGTCATAGTGTAGATCACCTTATATTTAGTGGATCTATGTATAAAATAGTTTAGTCTTGTAAAAACCCCGTTTTTGGAACAAATCATTCTTTACAACTTCCCGACAACTTTTGTAAAAATTGTTATTTTGTCGGATCTTTCGTTTCACAAGTGTTTATACACTTGTAGTTTGTAAAAATCATATTCATTAACATGTTATCCAACTTTTAAAAACATGATTTTCCTCGACACTTGGTTCTACAAATTTACCACTTGTACATACGTAGATCGGCTCGTTTTAAATACTATTTTACAAGTCAAAATACTTTTACACAAGTTCATGTTTCTCGTGTGGTGGAGTTTCACCTTTTAACCCTTGTACCAATAGAAACAAGCTTATGTCAAGATTCGTGATCTTAACAAAGTCGGGTTAAACGATGATAAGAGCCACCACATCGTAGATCGGGCCTCAATAATCAACATATTCGAATACTACGACTTTTACACGCGTTATTAGCTTTTAACCAACAATATTCGAGTTTTAGTAGCCTTTAAGGATTCAAAACGCATGATTCCGACTTTTAACCGTTAAAAATCATATTAACCACTTTAGATACGATCAAGAGTGAGTTTTAAATGTTATACCTCTAGCTCGGGGCTAGGGAAGAATCTAGTCGGAAATGGCGTGGATAAAAGCAAATGAACGAGGTCCTTCAACTTCCGCTTGCTTCAAGCTTCCTTATACGTGACCCGAACACCTTGTATAAGCTTGGAATGGCAAGATCAAAACTCGACAATGGTGGTGTGTGTGTGGGTAGTTTCGGCCGAGAGAGAGAGAGCAAGAGGGAGAGTAGAGATGGTGAGTTGTGTGTGAAGACTCTAATGTGTTATGTGTTGATTTTATAGACAAAAGTTGTGCCATCGTCCAACGGTTTTTCAAGCTCTCTAGATATCCACGAAATCAAATAAATTAATCAAAAACTTGTACCCTCTTGTCCCCTTGGTTGGCCGAAATCTTTAGGGGGAAAGGACATCCGGTTGGATCTCGATTGTTCAGTTAGAGCTCAGTTAAATTAAGTTGGTTACTTTTAGAGATTAACCCCGTTAGTTGCGTGACGCGTTATAAAGCGGGTGTTAGGGTAATCAGGGACCCTAACTGGCTCAGAAAAAGACTAATAATATTTTTGGCAACATTTTATGTTCCGGGTATAGTCCGGTTGTTCGGTTGGACAGTAATCCGTTAAAGTGCTTAAGTAATCTTTTAAGCGCTGTAAATAATATTTTTAGCGACACAATGTATTCTGCAAGGTGTCAGCAATATTTCCCCATGTTTTGGCACTTTATTAATTAGCTAGAAGCTAGTGTGTTGATAAAAGTGTTGTGTTTTGTGCTTAGAGTACGTTTTAGGCACATCCAATCTCTGTATCTTATTCCTAGAGACGCAGTTATACAACCCTTGTATCCCTACACACACTATGGGTGTAGTAAAATATTTCTGGCTCATTCAGGCCTTTAGAGGCAGTGTCTGCCTGATGCTGGCTATATCAGCATGTTCAATAGGTTATCCGTTCAAATGCTACTGTGCTTTTGTGCATCATGTTTGTCACTAGAGTTCAGTAAGTAAATAATGTAGTGACGGAAATCAAAGTATGATGCAGATATGTACATGTATCAACAATCAAGTAGCAGTTTATCAGAAATCTCAGTTAAGCACAGTAATTAGGCAACAATTAATAGTTAATTAAGTCGTACGGATACCTGGTTTTGTGAGGGTTGTCACATTCTCCCCCCGTTAAATAAATTTCGTCCCGAAATTTTAAATTCTGCTTGTAGAAGCAGGGTTCTCAGGAAATAAGTGGGGGTATTTCTCCATCATTCGGTCTTCACGCTCCCAGGTGAACTCAGGACCATGTCTAGCATTCCAACGAACTTTGACGAGCTTGACACTGCTCCGGCGGGTCTTGTTCACTTTCCAATCCGTGACCTCGACAGGTTCTTCAACGAAGTGGAGTGTGTCATCAATATGAATTTCGTCGGTAGGAATGGCAACGTTAACTTGAGTTGGACTTCTCTTCAGATTGGATACATGAAATGTATCGTGAACATTATTCAGTTCGGCAGGTAGATCCAACTTGTATGCTACGGCCCCAATTCTTTCCAAAACCTTGAAAGGACCAATGTAGCGCGGATTCAACTTCCCACGTTTCCCAAATCGTGCCACACCCTTCCAGGGTGATACCTTCAACAAAACCATATCCCCAACCTCAAACTCCTGAGGTTTCCTTTTCAGGTCTGCGTAGGTCTTCTGACGGTCACGAGCCGCACTAATGCGATCTCGGATTTGCGCGATCTTATCTATAGTTTCCTGAACTACATCGGGACCTACCAATTGTCTATCACCTGCGTCAGACCAACAGAGCGGTGACCTGCACTTGCGCCCATATAACGCTTCGAATGGCGCGGCACCAATACTGGTGTGGTAGCTGTTGTTGTATGAAAATTCAACCAGGGGTAAATGCTTATCCCAGCTACCGCCTAAATCCATCACACATGCTCTCAGCATGTCCTCCAACGTCTGAATCGTCCGCTCGCTTTGACCGTCGGTCTGCGGGTGAAAAGCTGTGCTCATATTCAGCTTTGAGCCAAAAGCTTCCTGGAAGGATTGCCATATCCTCGATACGAACCTCCCGTCTCTATCAGAAATAATCGAGAGAGGTACTCCATGGCGTGTAACAATCTCTCTCATGTAGATTTCAGCCAATTTGCTTGTATGATCCTTCTCGCGGATAGGCAAGAAGTGTGCTGACTTTGTTAAGCGATCCACTATCACCCAGATAGTGTCATGGCCTTTTGGCGTTCTTGGCAACTTCGTAATAAAATCCATGGAGATTTCTTCCCACTTCCACTGGGGAATTTTTGGTTGCTGCAGAAGTCCCGAAGGCTTCTGGTATTCCGCCTTAACTTTGGCGCAAGTTAAACATTTGTTCACGTAAATAGCAACATCGCCCTTCATCCTAGGCCACCAGTAATAATCTTTAAGATCCTGGTACATCTTATCCGCTCCAGGGTGGATAGAGTACCGCGACTTGTGAGCTTCATCAAAGATAACCTCTCTTAAACCACCAAACAGAGGAACCCAAATCCTTTTCTCAAAACACAACGTTCCTTCCCTGTTTGGCACCAAAATCTTCTCCATCCCACGGAGATATTCTTCCTCAAGGTTTCCCTCCTTGAGAGCTTCCTTCTGTGCTGCACGAACGCGCGAGGAAAGGTCGGTTTGAATTATCATTTCCATAGCCCTAACCCTTATGGGCTTGATTCTCTCTTTACGACTTAGGGCATCAGCGACCACATTCGCCTTCCCTGGATGATACTTGATCTCGCAGTCGTAATCGTTCAACAACTCGACCCATCGCCTTTGCCTCATATTCAACTCCTTCTGATTGAATATATGCTGGAGGCTCTTGTGATCTGTTAAAATCGTGCACTTTGTACCGTAAAGGTAGTGTCTCCAGATCTTTAAGGCAAAAACCACTGCGCCTAGCTCCAAATCATACGTGGTATAGTTCTTTTCGTGCACTTTCAGTTGGCGTGATGCGTAGGCGATAACCTTCTGACGTTGCATCAACACACAACCCAATCCTTGACGCGATGCGTCGCAGTATACCACGAAATCGTCAGTGCCTTCTGGTAGAGCTAAGATTGGCGCGTTGCAAAGCTTATCTTTCAATATCTGAAATGCTTCGTCCTGTTTGATTCCCCAATCAAACTTCTTATCTTTCTGCGTGAGGAGTGTCAACGGTTGAGCGATCTTTGAAAAGTTCTCGATGAACCTTCGATAATAGCCAGCCAAACCCAAGAATTGCCGAATCTCAGTTGGCGTCTTTGGCGTTTCCCAATCTTTGATCGCCTCGATCTTGGTTGGGTCCACATGAATTCCATCTCCATTCACCACGTGTCCAAGGAATTGCACTTCTCTTAGCCAAAACTCACACTTAGAGAATTTGGCGTACAACTGTTCCTTCTTTAGCAGCTCCAGAATGGCTCTAAGATGCTGCTCGTGCTCAGCCTTTGTCTTCGAATAAATCAAGATGTCATCGATGAATACAATCACGAACTTATCCAGGTATGGCTTACAAACTCGGTTCATCAAATCCATGAACACTGCAGGTGCGTTTGTCAACCCAAACGACATAACGAGGAACTCGTAGTGTCCATATCGAGTTCTGAAGGCTGTCTTCGGGATACTCTCCTCCTGTATCCGTAGCTGATGGTACCCAGATCGAAGATCGATCTTTGAATAGAAGCTTGAACCTTGAAGTTGGTCAAACAGATCATCGATCCTTGGCAAGGGATACCTATTCTTGATCGTCAGCTTGTTCAACTCTCTGTAGTCGATACACATACGGAAACTACCGTCCTTCTTCTTTACAAACAAGACTGGAGCTCCCCAAGGCGAGAAGCTTGGTCGGATAAAACCCTTGTCTAACAACTCTTGAAGTTGTGTCGACAGTTCTTGCATCTCAGACGGAGCAAGTCTGTAAGGTGCCTTAGCCACAGGCGCGGCGCCTGGAACTAAGTCAATGTGGAACTCTACTTGTCTCTGAGGCGGCAATCCAGGCAAGTCTTCTGGAAAGACTTCTGGGTATTCCCTCACGACAGGGATGTCTTCGATCTTCGGCTCAGCAGCCTTTTTATCCACAATGTGTGCTAGAAAAGCAACACATCCTGTCTGCAAACACTTTCTCGCTTTCAGGCAGCTAATCATCCTTAACGGCGTCTCACGCTTCTCCCCATGAACAACAATGGTCTCACCATCATCGGTCGGGATGCGAATAATCTTCTCGTGACAAACTACCTCTGCCTTGTTACTCGATAACCAATCCATCCCTACTACCACGTCGAAGCTTCCTAACTGGACTGGTAGTAGATCGAGAGCAAACTCACGCTCTCCCAGCTCGATTACGCAACCTCGAATCACCTCGTTTGCTTCTACTGACTTCCCATTCGCTAATTCGATCGAGTATGGAATATCTAACTTACTAGCGGCTAAACCAAGCATGTTTCTAAATTCTAGCGATACGAAGCTATAATCGGCACCAGTATCAAACAAAACGGATGCATAGCGATGGTTTACAGGGAACGTACCAGTGACAACATTGGGATCCTGGCGCGCTTCCCTGGCTTCCATGTTAAAAACTCTTCCGCGTGCCTGGTTTAATTCTGGGCAATTCCTCTTGTAATGCCCTTGATCTCCACAATTGAAACATCCGGGCCTCTGCCCGTTTCCACCATTGTTTCCAGCTTGATGGTTTCCCTGGTTCCGATTCATGGCGCCTGCTTGGTTAGCATTGTTGACACGGTTCCCATCACCTCCCAGGTTTCCTTGTGGGCGGTTCCCATTACCACCACGGTTATTCCTATTCCCAGATCCTCCCTGGCCTCCCCGGCCAGCACTAGCCCAACAAAAATCCTTCGTATGACCAACCTTCCCACATGATTCACAAACTCTTAGGCTGCAACGACCAGAGTGATGTCGTTGGCATGAGTTGCACTTGGGTTGTGCACCCATGTATCCCTTCCCTTTCTTTTTACTACCAGCTGTATCTTGAGCTGGCGCATTCGATTCCCCTTTCTTAACCACCATCCCGGTGCCCTGCTTGTAATTCAAAAACTTTCGCTTGTTTCCACCTGAAGACTCCACATGAGTCTCTTTCTTCTTCGGCTCGACTTCATCGAACTTGTTCAACCGAATTGCCTCTTCGGTGAGAGCCACACTCAAATCAATGGCTTCAGTGATTGTTGCTGGTTTGGAAGAAGTCACCATGCTGATTATTTGAGGAGCCAATCCCCAAATGAAGCGTTCAATTCTCTTGAACTCCGGTGTAACCATGTATGGTACCACGTGCGACAAATCGTGGAACCTCTGAACATACTCAGCTATCTTGGGACCTTCCATCTTCAGGTGCCAGAATTCGGTCTCTAACCTCTGGATTTCAGCGCGAGAACAGTACTTCTTGCGCATAAGTTCTTTCAACTCAGTCCACGTCAGTGCGTAAGCTGCAGCTTCGCCAAGGGTCTGGACCTGTAGATTCCACCAGGATAGGGCTCCATCCACAAATAGCCCTGAGATGTAAGTGACTTGTTGATCTAGCGCGCATTTGCTCATGCGAAGTACGGACTCGGTTTTCTCAGCCCAGCGGACGAAAGCAACAGCACCACCTGTGCCATCGAAGTTTATGGGCTTGCAGTCCAAGAATTGTTTGTAGGTACACCCATGCGGTGGATTGTTGTTGTTGCCCGTGTTGCCAGAGTTGCTTCCACTCATTCCTCCCTGAGAGGCAGCATATTGAGCAATAGCAGCAGCAATGACTTGCTGTAGTTCGTCCTGAGTAGTAGGCATTGGCTGAGGTTGTCGTCTTGGCGCCATCTTCTAAAGATGTGTACGTTGGTCAGGCCATAATAAAGCGTACGTATATAGTAATAATAATAGCACATAACGTCTCATGTTATCAATATATCACACACGACATCCCATGTTACCATCATTATACACAACATCCCATGTCCCAACATCCCATGTCACAAGTATCATATACACAACATCCCATGTCCCAACATCCCATGTCACAAAAATATAAATAAGAAATCAAGTGCATCAGATATGGTGAGAATACCGCGATTGCTACATATATCGAGACCATAAAGTGTAGTAAGTGTGTCATACAACCATCAACCAAATAGGGGCTACATCACCCCTGTACAAAACTATATCATGTCAGTATCACATACATCAGGTACATCAAATAGGTATCAACAAAAGTCAGAAATCATCAGATGGTCTCCAAAAGGCTGTGCAGTCACAATCGCTGTCGTCTCACCATCGTCTACCACTATGGCACCGATGAGCTCTATGCGGATGGGGGTGGAGGAGGGGGAAAGTGAGTGTAAAGTAAGCGGCGTAGATGAAGCCAATCCTCCTCCATCGCCTGCTGAGTGCGAATAACAGAAGCGATCTGCTGCTCCAAAGTCGAAAGTCGGGCAGCAAAGTCCGGGGGTAATGATCGAAAAGGCTGAAAAGATGAAGATGTCTGACCATGATATGGACCTAGTGATAGCTGAGCCCTCTCGAGCTCCTGGAGTCGCTGTGTATGGGACTCATGCTGATGGACAAAGGACATCAAGACGTCCTCTATGGTATGTCCCATATGGAATGGATGATATGGATCAGTGGGTGGCATCGGAGAGGAAGATGACCAAAGCAGTGGCGTGCTGGTGGGATCGAATGGTGCTACATGAACAGAAGATGGAACAGGTGTCATCTGGGGCATGAAAGGCATAGGCATCGGTATGTGCCCAAAAGGGTGGGCTGAAGAGCCCTCTCCAGGCCCCGCTGGAGGTACAAACGGTGGGATCTGAAATGAAAAATCAGTATGATGTGCATCAGTGTGATGTGGGGGAAACGGTGGAACATCCTCGTCAGCAGGTATCCAACCGTGCTGAGCCTCCTCGTCGGGTGGATCCATATGCTCTGCAAACAGAGCGTGCTCAGGCTCGAGGGGTACAGGATCAAACGGAGCAATGACAGGATCAATGGGTGCGACATGCTCAACTGGGTGGTCAACAGGGATATCAGCAATCAAAGGGGGATCAACAAAAGGTGGATCAACAACAGGATCATCAGCTATCAAAGGAACATCACCAACAGGTGGGTCAGCCAAAACGGGCTCAACAGGAACGTCAGCATGTACCAAGTCATGCTCATGCACAGGGTCGAGAGCAGCTGCCTGCTCTGGGGCCAAGGCAGGCTCTGGGTCACCAAAAGCCATGTCAAAATCAAACTCTGGATCAAAGGGATCAACAGGATCAACGGGATCAACAGGGTCCTCCATATGCTGGTCCATAGGAATATACTCAATATCGCGGTCAGGATCAAATCCTGGAGGAAAAACGGGATCAGAATCCTCAATGTCGTCGTGCTCGAACACAAAGCTCGGGATGGGTGCGGCAGAAGATGCCTGATCGGGGTCCGAGTCATGTATAAAATGCTGCGTACTCACCTCGTGAGACGGTACAGATGCCACAGACTCAAAGGAGTCTGGGACTGGCGAATGGGCGGGCGAGTCCTCAACTGGAGCACCAGCAATCATCAAAAGATCGCCAGCGGGAAGAGGGGCTGCATCAGGAATCTCATCCTCGTAAGGCTCGTCCTCAAATAGATCAATGTCGCCGTCTGCCTCGGCGTCGGGTAGCAAGTCGTATGCTGGATAAGAAGCAAGGGGTATGGGAGCTGGAATCGCTACCAAGGGAAGATACTCAGCAGGATCGCCATCAATAGGCTCATAAGCACCCTCGGGTAGAGCGAAGGGCAAGGAGTCATCGTCATCGGTGCTGGTGAAGTCGGAGGTATGCACCTCGTGCTCTGAAGACACAATGTCGTCCGATACTATGGGTAAAGGTCCGGTGGTATCTGAATCACCCGTGGCTGGTGAGTCCATGGGTATGTAACATAAACACAAGCATACACAAAAATCAGCAAATCAGGTAATCACACAAGTTACCAAGTAATAATCACATAATCCTCCTAGTCCCACTAGCCTCCCAGCCTCCCAGACTGTCCTTCCTAGTCCCACTAGCCAACTTTCCCAGCCTCCCAGATTGACTCCCTAGTCCCACTAGCAAACTCTCCCAGCCTCCCAGACTGACTCCCTAGTCCCACTAGCAAATTCTCCCAGCCTCCCAGACTGACTCCCTAGTCCCACTAGCAAATTCTCCCAGCCTCCCAGACTGACTCCCTAGTCCCACTAGACAACTACCTCGATCCATTAGATCGAGCCTCGGCCTCCCAGACCGAGCCTCAGTCTCCCAGACCGAGCCTCAGCCTCCCAGACTGAGCCTAAAAATAATAAATAAAATATGCTCAACATTTGTTTATAAAAAGGTTTTGGATCTGGACTTAAGTGGTATGCAGTAAAAATGTTTTCGTGAGAGCCCTAGTGATCATAGTCTAGACTCGAGAAGGAATCCTAGTTCGCTATGATCAGAGCTCTGATACCAAGCTGTCACACCCTGGCTTTGCGGAAGCGTGGTTAATTTGGTGTGACTTCTTAATACCATAGCTTAATCATAACAAGCTATATGAATTAAAATATGCAAGACCATCCATTGATAATAAAAATATTAAACATTGTCTTAACGGGTTAACACCCAACAACCATAAACTTGTCTAACATTACAAATGCAAACTTAAAGTAAACATGGTTCAGGGACTGTGACTTGTCCAGGAAAGAGTCACAAGCCTCGAACCCTGGATGACCTCGGGCCTAATGCAGCGGAAAACAAGCCATACCGCGCCAGATCGTTAGTTTCCTGAAATACATGTAAGTTGAAAAATCAACAATGATGTTGAGCGAGTTCATGCGATAGTGAGTAAACAAACCTTTGTATTTATCAAAAACCCTGGTATGTAGCAAATAAGGAAAAAGAGATCACCAATGGTTTGCAAGGCCATTGATATGTGTGAAGTGCAAGTAGGGATGACTCAAACCTAGCGGATTTATGCGTCGGGCACTAAGTCACCCCGAGGTCCGTTCAGCTGGACCTGGGGCTGGGCTCGCTACACCCAGATAGATCTACCGCTCCTGTCCCTCGGTCCTACTATGAGGATTAATGGCCTCAAGTTTCCGCCTACCCACTCACATGATCTAAGTAACAAACCTCCTTACGCTAATCATACCATGTATAAACATATTCATAATCATTGTAACATGTATTTCACCCCCGCAGTTTAGAAAACTGAAAATAGTTAAGAGAAAAGGGGGATATGAACTCACAGTCAGTGCGTAGCTAAATCAAGCACTCCAAATGTCTGAAAGCTGTGCAACGACCTACATGTGCTAATTCTATTAGACGGATGGCCGTGCTTTAGCTTTATAGTCTAATTTTCGGGAAACAGTTAGACAACTGTTCCTTGTACATAATTGGTAGTTAATCTCCTTCCCAAGGATGGGGGAATTAATACATGTTTATAATATTAAGTCTCACTTAATATATTTTATTTCTCATTCTAAAATATAATTATTTTTCTCAAAAATAATATATCTTCTCTTCGTATAATACTTTCCAAAATAATACGTTGACAAAATACGCATTTATGAATATTTCCGTATAAAGCGTAAGTTACGTTTTGGCGATTTAGTGGTAATAATAATTTCCGTTGTAACTTATATGTTTGTCGTGTGGGCGTTGGTATTATTTTGGGTTCGACAAAGTTTGTAAATATTATTTTTACTCTAAAAATAATATTTATATGTTTTCACAAAATAATCATAAACAGTGTGGCGAAAAATATATTTATCGAATAAATATTTATCACGTTTAGTTTTTGTGAAAATCCCACCTCCGATTATATAATAAATAAAGTCATGGCGAAATATATTTTGAAAACATCTCAAAATAGTTTAACACTTGCAAATAATTCTAAGTGTTAGATTTTAGAAAAATTTCGCCAGAGTTTCCCCTGTAACTGGAGGTGGCCACGCTTTCAAGCGTATCATTTTCTTTTACAAAATCACTTCAACAATTTCTTTAAATCAACCAATCAATTTCCGATACTTCAAACCAGTTTCAATACATTAAACTTGTAGACTAGTATGTAAAATCGCATTATTACATGAACTTGTAATTTTTCCGAAAGTCATAGTGTAGATCACCTTATATTTAGTGGATCTATGTATAAAATAGTTTAGTCTTGTAAAAACCCCGTTTTTGGAACAAATCATTCTTTACAACTTCCCGACAACTTTTGTAAAAATTGTTATTTTGTCGGATCTTTCGTTTCACAAGTGTTTATACACTTGTAGTTTGTAAAAATCATATTTTTTAACATGTTATCCAACTTTTAAAAACATGATTTTCCTCGACACTTGGTTCTACAAATTTACCACTTGTACATACGTAGATCGGCTCGTTTTAAATACTATTTTACAAGTCAAAATACTTTTACACAAGTTCATGTTTCTCGTGTGGTGGAGTTTCACCTTTTAACCCTTGTACCAATAGAAACAAGCTTATGTCAAGATTCGTGATCTTAACAAAGTCGGGTTAAACGATGATAAGAGCCACCACATCGTAGATCGGGCCTCAATAATCAACATATTCGAATACTACGACTTTTACACGCGTTATTAGCTTTTAACCAACAATATTCGAGTTTTAGTAGCCTTTAAGGATTCAAAACGCATGATTCCGACTTTTAACCGTTAAAAATCATATTAACCACTTTAGATACGATCAAGAGTGAGTTTTAAATGTTATACCTCTAGCTCGGGGCTAGGGAAGAATCTAGTCGGAAATGGCGTGGATAAAAGCAAATGAACGAGGTCCTTCAACTTCCGCTTGCTTCAAGCTTCCTTATACGTGACCCGAACACCTTGTATAAGCTTGGAATGGCAAGATCAAAACTCGACAATGGTGGTGTGTGTGTGGGTAGTTTCGGCCGAGAGAGAGAGAGAGCAAGAGGGAGAGTAGAGATGGTGAGTTGTGTGTGAAGACTCTAATGTGTTATGTGTTGATTTTATAGACAAAAGTTGTGCCATCGTCCAACGGTTTTTCAAGCTCTCTAGATATCCACGAAATCAAATAAAATAATCAAAAACTTGTACCCTCTTGTCCCCTTGGTTGGCCGAAATCTTTAGGGGGAAAGGACATCCGGTTGGATCTCGATTGTTCAGTTAGAGCTCAGTTAAATTAAGTTGGTTACTTTTAGAGATTAACCCCGTTAGTTGCGTGACGCGTTATAAAGCGGGTGTTAGGGTAATCAGGGACCCTAACTGGCTCAGAAAAAGACTAATAATATTTTTGGCAACATTTTATGTTCCGGGTATAGTCCGGTTGTTCGGTTGGACAGTAATCCGTTAAAGTGCTTAAGTAATCTTTTAAGCGCTGTAAATAATATTTTTAGCGACACAATTTATTCTGCAAGGTGTCAGGAATATTTCCCCATGTTTTGGCACTTTATTAATTAGCTAGAAGCTAGTGTGTTGATAAAAGTGCTGTGTTTTGTGCTTAGAGTACGTTTTAGGCACATCCAATCTCTGTATCTTATTCCTAGAGACGCAGTTATACAACCCTTGTATCCCTACACACACTATGGGTGTAGTAAAATATTTCTGGCTCATTCAGGCCTTTAGAGGCAGTGTCTGCCTGATGCTGGCTATATCAGCATGTTCAATAGGTTATCCGTTCAAATGCTACTGTGCTTTTGTGCATCATGTTTGTCACTAGAGTTCAGTAAGTAAATAATGTAGTGACGGAAATCAAAGTATGATGCAGATATGTACATGTATCAACAATCAAGTAGCAGTTTATCAGAAATCTCAGTTAAGCACAGTAATTAGGCAACAATTAATAGTTAATTAAGTCGTACGGATACCTGGTTTTGTGAGGGTTGTCACATTTTTAATATATTAAGTATTTTATGAAGTTAAAGATCTTATTTAGTTTTGTCCTTTGATTTTAAAAAAAGGTTTAACCGTAGACGTTTGGACCATTTTTCACTTAAAAACAGATAATCAAAGAAAGAAAGTGAAGAGCCTCTAGATATCCCACCTCTTTTAGCCCGCCCCATTGCACTCCAACCCCAATGACCTAAGCCCCAATCATCAATAAAATATATGTATACAACATTCCAAATTTTGGGCCCCTTTCAATTTTGGGCCTTGGCATTCGCCTGGGCTGCCCAACCCAATAACCGGGCCTGATCTGAATGTTTACCACATTGGTTTGGAAACATTATTCCAATATAATTACCTCATCAACTCCAATATTAGGGTCAAAAACGTGGAAATGAAAGTCAAAGTGTCAAACCTTGACCCATTAGGTGCATGTGTTGTCATCATTATCACCCTTCCTGGAGCCTCTTTAATCTTATCAAACTGTGACTTGAAATCTGCAACATCTTCTGTTGATGGAAGCACCAATGCACGATGCATGAACACTCGTACCCGACAACATATCCTAAATCTTTAACATTCATGTGTTTCAATATTTTCAAGAAATACAAATTGTATAAGTTAAAAACAAACCTTAACAACGTCAATGTCCGAGAATCCGAGAAGGGATTAGAGTGTGAGAAATTGATCAATTTAGGGTTCAAAGCAGAGTCGTGCTTCACGAATCTAATCGGTAATCTCCCTGTCAATTGATTTTCAGAATCTCCCCTTCAAGTGTTATAGGTGTCCAAAAAGCTGAACTCAAATGGCATCAGAACTCAATCAAATTGATGTTATTACTCAGTATTAAAACAACAAATAATACCAAATTCGTATCTACAGTTGAATCAGAGGAGTATCATTAAGTGAAACAACAATTGATGATGAGATATTATCTTTAAACGACGGGACTGATAAAATTTGTATGACTTGGTTTACATGATTACAAAAAGAAAGTTTCTTTATAATGGTTTTACTTTTAGTACACAAAATTTTTATGATGCAACTCAAAAAATAAAGTCGTCGAAAGCCATAAATACAAATACAGAGAACACCGATACTGTTACCGATGTTATTGGTCGGTACTGACTCGGTTTGTCATCATATCACTATTTCAAACACAACTTTGTTTTCAACAAAACTTACATCTGAATGTCGAGAAAAAAATTAACCGCAACCGTGTATTTAGTAGGTGAAACCCACACGTTGCAGCCGGGATGTTAAAATTTTGTAAGGATCGGTATCGACGACTATAAGAAAAAAGTTTATTTACAGTGATTTTATCACACAAAACTTTTACAATGTAACCACAAAAATAAAGTCGTGTTTTACATCGATCGAAAACCTTAAAAACATATATTCCGATAACATTGATACTGGTACCGATGTTGTTTGGTCGGTAGCGGCTAGGTTCGTCACCATACCGTTATTTTGAATACAACTCCGTTTTCAATAGAATTTATACCAGAATGTCAAGAAAAAAAATAAACGTAACCTCGTATTTATTTTATTTTATTTTTTGTAAAAAAAAAAAACACTAACGAACCAAAAGTATAAGAGAAAAACAAAACTATCGGGTTAAAGGCGTATATTATTAATTGCATCAAAACTTTAAAAACTTACCTTTGAGTCATTCTCATCAAAAAGTTCACCAACAATTTCCTCAACAACATCTTCAAGGGTTACAATCTGCTCATTGAAAACAAAAGCAAAAGTCAAAATCAAAATCAACCTTTGTTTTAAACTTGCTGAAAATATACAAAATAGAGCATAAAGGGCATAAACATACACCGACGGTTCCTCTGTATTCATTAAGAACAACAACCATGTGAACTTTCCTAATACGGAATTCCCTTAGAAGATTCCAAATTAACATTGAATCTGAAAAAAATTATAATTAATTTAAGAGTCATGTTAATGACTTACAGTTACTTCTATCGAAGTCAAAGTCAACTATTACCAGGAACGAAATATGCAGGCTTGTGAGCCATATCTCCCACAACTGCAGTTTCAAGCATATCTCCCTTCAAATTTTCAAAATAAATAAAAATCTTTACTACAAAAACCAATATATGATAATTAAAAATAACCAGAATCGTACTTTCTTAATAAGTTCTAACATATCCATTGAGTAAGCTACACCCACGATGTTATCAACTCGCTGCTCAAACATTGGCACCCTGTGAGTGCAAATCAAATTATTATTTTTTAATTAAATCCATAATCAGAACTATTTTCTTTAAAATATTTTTTTTTTCAATAATTACCTAGAATATTGATGAGTTACCCATAAGTGGTGGAAATCAACTAACGTTGCAGTCGAATCAACTGCAACTACATCCACAAGTGGCGTCATAACCTCCTTCACATGGGTGTCTTTTATTTCCAACACATTCTCAATCATATCCTGCATAAATATGTAACGCGTTATGCATATACTCTATAAAACACATAAACCCTTGAACCCAAAATAATAATAATAATAATGATGATGATGATGATGATGATGATAATAATAATAAAAAAAAACCCAACATAAACCCTTAACCTTACTTAATTCAATTCAGTTCTATTCAATCCAAACACTATTCAAAACTATTCTCATGAACCCTAACCTTAGTTAACTCAACTTAATTCAATTCAATTCAATCCAAACAGTTTTCAAGACCATTTCTGTTATAAAACACATAACCATCTGCTTATTACCAGATTTGAGATTTAGGATTTTCTGAAAATCACCATTGATCAGAAAGGATTGAAATCCCATGGCTTTGACTATCTAACATTCTCATCAACAAAACCTCTTCACAATAAAAACCCTAAAAAAATTGAATCAGTAGATTTACAAAACGAATATATCAGAATAGGGATTTTCGTAAAACAAATTAGATAAATCGTAGAACACATATAGAAATCACATATAAGACATACCAAAAACAACTCATTAAAAAATTCCATGGATAGAAGACACAAGATTACCGATTATTAAGAAACAATCGACAAAATTACCTTACATAGTGTTGATCAAAAGAAGAATCGCCAAATCGTTGAAACAAAAAGCCAAAGACGAATGGATTGAAAGCAAAAACCCTAAATATGAATAATAAAGTGATTAAACATACATTAAAGCTTAAAGAGTAGAAGAAAACATACCTTTTGCTGGTTGCTTTAGACTGAGATCTAGGTTGTAATGGAACAGAGAGAGATATAGCGATGGAACAGGCAGAGATATGTATGAAATTGAAATTAGGGTTTAAGGATTGATTGAAGAGAGAGGACGTATTATGAGAGCGTGTTTGAGAAGCCGCGTGAATCAAGAAAAATAAGAGAAAAGAGATTGGCGCCCAAGAGGAATTCTCTGGGTTAAGAGGGTGTCCACCTCATCAAAATGATTGGCTAAGAATAGCCCATGTGGCCTAAGAGAATTCATTTAGTATAATAGATAGATATTAAATTAAATAATTAAAAATACTTTTGATTATTTTGATATATCATTGCCTTTTTAGTTAGATTCCTTTTAAAGATTAATTAAATCTTTTTTTATATTTATGAGATTTTTTTACTTTAATTTCGAGATGGTGTTCTCCTTTATTTAAAGTTGTTTCTATAACTAAATTGTAAATGTAATTTCGTTAATAAATTATAATAAATTAAAACCAACTTTATCAACATGTCCTTCTCTTAGGTTATTAAGTATCACGTGTCAGTTATATACTCCATCCTTTTTGGTTTGAGCGGCAAAATCAAATACTGAAGACACGGTTTCTTCTTCATCTCTATATATGATATAAGTATGCAATATTTATTTTCATCTCACACAGGTTTCTCTCGCAATATTGTTTCCAAAGTATGAAAACCATTCCTTTCTACATCATTAATATGTAGAAAATTACTTGCAGGAAATATTAGGGATGTGTTATGAATGTATCCATTATGTGGTGACTATCCACATCTATAACTCCTATCCCTTTAGTGCATCCATTATGTAGTGACTATCCACCTCTATAACTCATGTCTCTTTAGTTATTATTGTACTAATGTAAGGGCCTATATATAATGGCATTTGTATATGATGTTGAAATCAATCAATAAGAAATCCATCTCCCATTCTCCCATTCTTCTCTATACATTGCTAGTAGGTTGTTGTTTTACAACACGTTATCAGCACGAGCGCAAACACGAACACGAACACCAAACCCTAATCCTCTTTGATGGTTTCTTTTGATTTCTCAACGTGTGAGGATGCACAAACCCGTTAAATACCAGTGATTATTCGACAATTTCCAGAATTGATTTTGACATCGCTATATCAAAGTCTGGAAAACTGGAAGTTGCTGGATCTTGATTTATTTGGCTATTTTGGTACGTACAAATACAAAGGTAATTATCATGCATCTTGCATCTCTTTTTCTTGAATTAATTTTGTGCCATAGAAATCATAATAATTATACATATTAATTGAAACTTATGATGAATAGTAAATCAAATTTTTAAGTATTTATTTGTTATTTTAGTAATAAATAGTAACCAATAAGATTTAAGTATTTTTTATTAGTAATATTTTATTGATTATTTAATTTGAATTTTTTGTGTTCACTTTTTATAAAATCGGCATCTATGTTTATTTATTTTATTAACATTTCAAGTTATTTGCTCGCGCGTTGTGATGGTACGTTACCACATGCATTAGATCGGTATCAGTCTGGTTCGTTACAATACTGGTACGATATATGCACTTGGTATAGAAATCAACACATGTTTTATATGATCGAAAACGATAGAAACGAACACCGGTACCAGCATCAACGTTGTTCGTACGGCACCGACCGGTTCAAAGTGTCAAAATACTGGTAACATCATTCATTTTCATCATAGATAGAGTTGTATGAATGAAAATTTTTTAAAACCGAAAACCATAAAAATGATAGCAGGTACCGGTACTGATGTTCGGTATGGTATGGTAGCACTAAGATGTCAGTTTATTTTAAGAAAAAAACAATATAAACAAACTCCTGTACCGAAAACGATGTTGTTCGGTACGGTGTGGTAGCGATCGGTGTCAATGTATCAAAATACGGTATGGTAGCGATCGGTGTCAATTTATCGAAAGGAAAAAAATAAAAAAATAATACTGGTACCGATACAGATGTTGTTAGTCGGTTTCGGTTCAGTGTGGTAGTGGTATGATAGTGCGCGACACAATATTCGTTATCAATAAAATTTATATCGCAATGTTGAAAAAAAATTAAACATAGAATGCAAACCAACTGAACAACGTCAGTATTGGTATCCATATTCATTTTTATTGTTTTCGATCGATATAAAAGTTTTCTCTTTTGATGATTATAGGCTATTGTGAGTACCAATACTGTAACGAAACAAACATATACCGACAGAATTCCCGTCGCGAAGCACGAGGGAATCTCACTAGTATATATATGATTTAAACAAGATATAAATTGGGAATATTCAAGTGATGACTCAGAAGATTATATTATTTAGTATATATTTTGATATGTTGCTTGTAGAGTTGTACACTTATCACATTATAATAATTATTGTTATGGATCTTACAAAGAAAATTTAAAATAGGTTCATAAAAAAATTCTTTTGAAACACAATTGAACGAGAAAGTTTGAATAAATGTCAAATATTGTTTTTAAACAAAATCTTAGTTGAAACTTATTTTATAATTTTTGTTTTTTCATTTGCCTTTGATGGTTATGAAAATTGATAATCAGTATTTATTTAGTGTTTAATATATCATGATATCTTTTAGTGTTACAATGTTGATTGTAATTTGTGTGTTAAATACAAATACTGGTAGAGTAATATATGATAATGCTATTATTTGTTTGAAATCATCTCTGGATTCTTGTAGAGTAATATATGATAATTATTTGTTTGAAATCATTATTGGATTTTAATGTTTAAAAGCTTTCAAAATATTTTTCTCCGTTAACATCATAACATGGTTTAAGAAGATAAATGAAGACCTATTTTGGATGACTTTTATTGCATTATTTGAATTCTCTCTTCTTATCAAAAGAAGTAATGTTATGTTTTTATATGTTATAAATTATTTGATTAAACTAGTGGTAATCATATCATTCTCAATTAATCTTTTGGGTTTATAAAATGTGAATTCAAATTACTCTATTATCACATTATCATCCTTTATCATCTATTATATGATATTTGTGGATGTTATTGTTATATTTTAACATAATTAAAAGTTTACGCATCGTATAAGATTTGAATATATGATATGATGTGGGAAAGGATATTTTTACAAATTAAGAAGATACTTCTCGATATGTTTTTTTATGTAGAACATAGTAATAATTAATTTATTATAAAGAAAGACTTGTTTGAAAGTAATAATGATCATATGTTGGGAACATAGATTGAGATATGTGTTTCGTTTGTATCCATCTTATCTTTCAGGGTAGAGTGATATGCATCTGATTGGTTATAGATTAATATATAAATTATATATATTTGCTTATAATTGATAAAAAAAATATCATTGCCTAAAGTTTTTATTATAACTTGTTTTATATGTGAAATGTTATAATGTTATATATTGCATAATTTTACGTTATGCCTTCTTGGTATGAATTCATTTATCTATATAGATAATATACAATAATTAAATCAACGTTATGGTTTGTTATAACTCTCACGAAAGAGTATATATATTCTTAGACAAGACACTTGAAGTGTCATACTCACACATTGCATTATATAGTCTAATCTTATTGATTCGGTTATGTAACTTCTTCTCAATTGATATTATGTGATGAGAAGGTTATTTATACATTGTTATATTAAACATTTGTTTTTACTATCAAAACTCAAATATGCTCTTGAAGTAGCAAGGTTATTAAAGAATATATAAGTTTTGAAATGACCATCATGAAAGTTGTGTGGTTATAATACTTTCCCTAAAGTGAATGTGAAGCCATGTAGTTCTAATCCATTCACTAAAGTAAAGGCGACAATGATCAGTGTAAAGGTCACGATCATGATTAAGAAAATTGTAGTGATGCCCCATGAATGTTGTATAGGTATAATCTATTTCTTGAATAAAATGTGATGATATAATAATTGGTGTAAAGTTCTTGATGATGGTAATTGAGGAAATTGTTATGATGCTCATGTAATGAGATCAACCATATTATAATGTGATGACTATACAATGATCGTTATGAAGGTCGTAAGATATAAGATTGATAAATAGTTGTCACACCCCGATTTCCACGTGTATCACCGGTGGGCCCGGTGGGGGATTACCGTGACGTAGTTGGCAACAAGATAGTCAAACCACAATATATAAATGCACAGCGAAAGCATAAAGATAAATATAATTCAACCATTTACTGCAATATCCAAATGTATCACAAGTAGTTGAATAGTATCCACAGGATGGATCAAAATAAATAAAGATGTAGTTCAACAGATAAGACATCAAGCTTGCGAGGCTTCTCAACGATGCTATGGAGCTAATGCCAGCCAATTACGTGTAGTACCTGCACTTAATCTTTTTGGGAAAATACGTCAGTTTACACTGGTAAATACGATCAACTGACTCATTTTGTAAAATGATAAAAATTTAGTTTAGATGCACGTGGCATAAACATGTTTGTTAACTTGGGAGAATTATTTTAAATTATAATCTTGTGAACGAATTACATGTTCCTTCTTTGCGTTCAGTAGCCCGGATCGTGTCGGGTTAAAGATCAATAGACACACCACATTTGCGTAAAACCGAGGCGGGTAAACCATCGGCTACGTCTTTTAATAGTATAGACATCATACCGGGTGTACGCCTACACCCGAGAGTCAAGGTCGTGGCCATTTCTTCGAATGATGCCAAGGATATCCGGGACATGGTCATTAACCCCCCAAAGGCTTTTAAGTAACAAGACTGTTTAAATGAGCCGATCAAACTATTCAATTAACCACCTAAACGATGGAATTATTTGATGCTCAATCAAGCGGTATTTTATATACCGTAACCCAAGCCCGTATAAGGGAAAATAAGTTAAAAGTATTTACCTTTGCAATGTATATTCCTTAATCAATTAAGTCACTGATATCTTTTACTGGGGCTCCTTATTCTGGAACGAAAGTTTAAATTAACCTATTAGAATCCTAACGGGTCTTTATATTAGCCGTAGCCTAGACCGGTTAGTTTCGAGGGATAGATACGGTTTAATCGCGTGAAAGGCGAAAACAGAGAATGGAATGTGATTCTGACCCAACAAGTTCGGAGACTTGTTTTATATGGGTTTAATATTCACACTCTGGATTTTGGGGTCAAAATGATATGGTTTGACCCGTATCGGCTAATTTATGTAAACTAGTTACATAAGCCGAACCGTGCGCGCGGTAGGCGCAACGGGTAACCGTAAGAGTCTTACACTGTTTTCCTAAGTCAATATACTTTAAAGAGGTTGTGGTATCAGTAGGATACCTTCCATAATGCCCGTAACGAGTTTTAGTTCATTATACGCCCCGTAGGGGTTTTCCGGTCATTTTAAAGACTTTTAAAAGGGATTTCTGAGTTCTATAGGAAACCTGAGTTTCCCGATCAGTTTAATAAGTTTAAAATATCTTATTTATTATTTAAAATCAATAGCAACTGGAATCGGGTCAAAAGACCTTGTAGAACTCAAGTTTTGGCCGAAAAGGGCATATTCGGTATTTACCGAACCGTAGCCATAACCGCAGGTTATGAGCAGGTTAAAATTAATTAAAAATCTTTAAAAATCCCAAAATATTATTTTAATACAGTGGGTAAAAGTTTTGATGACGGAATCTTGGTTTAGGTAGGCGTTATGCTAATTGCGCCGTTTATTACAAAAGTTTCTTATAAATGCGCTATTTAGCATAACTCCCATTCTAGACCTCGGATTGGCGTGAAACTTTCGGGACATGCTTAGAATTTAGTAAGCAAGGTTACGGTCCCTTCACGTGTCCGAAATACTCGTTTTTATTTTTAAAAAGGCGTTACGGTCAACTTTTAAGTAATTAACGGAAATGCGTAAAAGACTCGGATAAACAACGAACCGGTCACAGAGGGTGATACCATCATGTGACCTGGTCCTAAGAGAGTCCTAAGGCATATCTACATTGTACTAAAACGGGTCAGAACTGAAGTCAAAGCAAAAGTCAAACTTTTGCGACATTCGGCTCCGAACCGGGTTAATATAGCAAATGGCCGAATCAAACGAGTCTCGACAAGTTTATATACTCAATATCATGTTTTATAAGTGTCAAAACAGGTTTCATATCATCTACATTACAAATTATACAAGAATCGCTAAAATAGCTTCCTGTTGACTTTTTAAGCATTCGTTTGACTCGAAATTTGAACTAGTTAGAGTGGTGATCATGGGGAACCCTTTCAGGGGTTTATTACCCACATAAACACCAACACATAACTACCTTTGATTCGACATGAGACTGAGCCATTAAGGATTTATCTTGAAGTCAAACCGTAGTTACGACGGTTTGATTTCTAGCTATATTACTAAGTAAAACTAAACCACAAAGGATCTAGATGACTTACAGAAGCTTGAACACGAAATAGGATGCTAGAATAAAGCTTGGAAGCTCCAGAGATGATCAAGAGAAGTGTTTGTGGTGTGGTGAAACTTATGTACACAACATGCCTATTTATAGTGCAAGACAAGCTCCTAGATCATCACACATTGGTCTACAAGTGATCATGGATGATGGGCAGGTGTCCTAAGGTGTTATGGGTCGAGTAGGGGGCACCCATACTTCACTTATTGCCCATTTGATCCTTCACAAGTTCAAAAGGCATGCAAGTCCAAGGTTTCTGCATCTGGGCGTCTCACGCGGCCCGCATGGACGAACCATGCTCTTTGTACGCGGGCCGCCTGAGTTTAAATATCAGACGCGTATCAATAGGTGGCTCGCGGCCCGCCTTCACTTAACCCAAACTGTAACGCGGCCCGCGAGAGGGTTGTTTTTCAAAGATTTTAAATCTTTTGTAATGATTACGAAATCCTGGTAATTAATAACGAAATCTTTGGTATTTATTAACCTGACCTTTCGGGTTTGAAGGGGTAACTTTGCGATTTGGCCCTTGATTATTTACAACTAAGGGCCTCGTGTTATTTACCCGCATTGTTAAGTCCCCGGTTATCTTATTAATTATTTGGAAAGCCTTAACTTTCGGTGTTGACGCTTTTAACCCTTCTCGTACGAATTTGATCATAACTTTCTCGTTTTAAAACGGAACTTCGCGGAATTTATACAGTATATTCTAGTAAGCGTATTTTACTGTTACAAAGCCTCGGGTACGTCAAAGGGTCACTCAGAGGTATAATTAAACATGTTGACACAGTTAACCCCCGCAGCTTGTAATCTCCCACTTTCTTCCGCGTTTCGCTTCTGTACGATCCATGATTTATTCGTTTGAAGGTACGAGCACCATTTAGGGTTACTATACAGTATACTTACCCTTGTTTGACATTTATAACTCTCGAATTTATATACTTTCAAGGTTTGTCAACATTAGCCCTTTATTAAATATAATACGCCACGTGTAACTTAAGACACGTGTCAATACATTATTGGACACAAAATTTCGAGGTGTTACATCCTCACCCCCTTAAAATAAATCTCGACCCGAGATTTACTCAAACAAATAGGGATATTTCTCTTTCATCGTGGATTCAACTTCCCACGTGAATTCGGGACCTCTACGGGCATCCCATTTAACTTTAACTATCGGCACATGTTTTCTTCGGAGCTTTTTCACCTGTCGGTCTTCAATCGACAGAGGCTTCTCCACAAACTTCAAGCTCTCATCTATATGCACATCCGTGTGTGGGATCACCAATGATTCATCGGCGAAGCACTTCTTTAGATTGCAGATGTGGAACACATTATGAATTCCATTGAGCTCTTCAGGTAAGTTTAATTTATAGGCAACTGACCCGACCCGTTCGATAACCTCAAAAGGTCCTATGTATCTCGGGCTCAGTTTACCCTTTTTACCGAAACGCATCACCCCCTTCCAGGGTGATACCTTTAGTAACACTTTTTCACCTAGCTCAAAGTGAAAATCCTTACGCTTCGGATCAGCGTAACTTTTCTGCCTATCACGGGCAGCTTTGAGACGTTCCCGAATCTGGACAATCTTGTCCATTGTCTCGAAAACTATCTCTGGTCCTGATAATTGGACCTCTCCCACTTCCGCCCAACAAACAGGCGATCTACACTTCCTACCGTATAATGCCTCGAAAGGCGCAGCCTTTATGCTGGTATGGTAGCTATTGTTGTAGGAGAATTCGATTAGGGGTAGGTTCTTATCCCAACTACCACCTAAATCGATAGCACATGCCCGCAGCATGTCTTCTAACGTTTGAATAGTACGCTCACTCTGACCGTCTGTCTGAGGATGGTAAGCCGTACTGAAGTTCAAACGTGTGCCCAAAGATTGTTGGAAACTCTTCCAGAAATGTGACGTGTACCTAGTATCCCTATCAGAGATAATAGATACAGGTATGCCATGTAAGGCGACAATCTTATCAACATAAAGTTGGGCCAATGTATCGGAGCTATAAGTCTCCTTGATGGGTAAGAAATGAGCTGACTTAGTCAGTCGATCGACTATAACCCATATTGTGTCGTTTTCTTTGCTCGTTTTTGGTAACTTGGTGATAAAGTCCATAGTTACACACTCCCATTTCCATTCAGGAAGTTCAGGCTGTTGTAGCAAGCCAGATGGCTTTTGATGCTCAGCCTTGACTTGCGCACAAGTCAAGCATTTGGCTACATAGGCGGCTACAGACTTTTTCAAGCCTATCCACTAATAATTTGCCTTTAAATCCTGATACATTTTGTCTGCTCTGGGATGGACAGAATATTTGGAACTATTGGCTTCCTGGAGGATAACATCTCGTAGTCCTCCATAAATAGGAACCCATATCCGCCCATTCAATCTCAAAAGTCCATCCTTGTGAAGAGTTAACTGCTCCTCAGTTACTCCCAACTTTTCCTTAGGATAATTAGCTTCCAACACAGCCTCTCGCTGTGCAGCTAATATCCTTTCAATCAAGTTATTCTTTACTTCCATCCTCCTCGCATTAATTCGGATGGGTTTCATCCTTTCTTTCCGGCTCAGGGCATCAGCGACTACATTCGCTTTGCCGGGATGGTACCTGATCTCACAATCATAGTCATTCAAGGTCTCCATCCAACGGCGTTGCCTCATATTTAGCTCCTTCTGATTGAACAAATGTTGAAAGCTTTTGTGATCTGAATAGATCACAAACTTGATTCCATATAAATAATGCCTCCACAGTTTCAGTGCGAATACAACGGCACCCAGCTCCAAGTCATGGGTGGTGTAATTCTTTTCGTGCACCTTCAACTGTCTTGAAGCATAGGCAATCACCTTGCCTTTCTGCATGAGCACACACCCCATGCCAGTGTGTGACGCGTCGCAGTAGACTACAAACTCTTCGGTGCCTTCTGGTAGCGTCAACACCGGAGCGTTGCTCAGTCTTTGTTTCAAAACATCAAAAGATTCTTGCTGTTTAGGGCCCCAAATAAACTTTTCCTTCTTCTTGGTTAGAGAAGTTAAGGGCGCAGCAATCCTTGAGAAGTTCTCAATGAATCTCCAGTAGTATCCTGCCAATCCCAGGAAACTACGAATCTCTGTGGGCGTCTTTGGCTCTTGCCAATTCATGACCGCCTCTACCTTAGCGGGATCCACCTGGATACCACGCTCGCTTACGACGTGTCCAAGAAATTGGACTTCTCTTAGCCAGAATTCGCACTTGGAGAATTTGGCATAGAGTTTCTCGCGATGTAGCAATTTGAGAATACATCGTAGGTGTTTCTCATGGTCGGCTTTATTCCTTGAATAGATGAGAATGTCGTCGATGAATACGATGACGAATTTGTCTAAATACGGCTTACAGACGCGATTCATGAGATCCATGAACGCAGCCGGTGCATTTGTGAGCCCAAAAGGCATCACTAGGAACTCGTAGTGACCGTAGCGAGTCCTAAATGCTGTTTTATGCACGTCTTCATCTCTGACCTTCAGCTGATGGTAGCCCGACCTCAAGTCGATCTTCGAGAAATAGCTAGCCCCTTGCAATTGATCAAACAAATCGTCGATTCTTGGCAATGGGTATCTATTCTTGATCGTGACTTTATTAAGTTCACGATAATCGATGCACAGACGCATCGATCCGTCCTTTTTCTTCACAAACAGGACAGGTGCTCCCCAGGGAGACGAACTAGGCTTGATGAAACCTTTTGCTAACAGTTCATCTAGTTGGGTTCTCAATTCCTTCATTTCAGTCGGTGCTAGCCTGTAGGGTGCTCTAGCAATGGGAGCCGCTCCAGGAATGATATCTATTCTGAATTCCACCTGCCTATCTGGTGGCAACCCAGGTAGATCTTCGGGAAAAACCTCTGGATACTCCGAAATGACAGGAATGTCTTCTATCCTTGCTTTGGGTTCTTCAATAACCACTTGTGCCATGTAGATGACACAACCTCTTTTTAAGCATCTTGAAGCTTTGAGCATAGTTACATTTTCGGGCAATCCGCACTGCGTATCCCCTCGAATGGTGAGCGATTCACCAGTCGGAGTTCTTAGCTCAATTTGTTTTCTATTGCAGACGATCTGGGCCTGGTTGTGCGCTAACCAGTCCATGCCCAGAACGATGTCAAAACCAGCTAGATTAAAGGGAAGTAGAGATAGGGGAAAAGAATGGTTCTTAATGGATATCATACATCCCTCTAATATAGTGGAGACGGTTTCTACAGTGCCGTCTGCTAGCTCTACTTCGTACTTTACATTTAGGGTTTTAATAGGCATATCCAACAGTTTGCAAAATTTTTGGTCTATGAAGGATTTATCAGCACCTGAATCGAACAGTACTCTTGCAAATATATTATTCACGAGAAAAGTACCTGTTATTACTTTGTCGTCTTGCAGGGCTTCCTTCACATCCATTTTGAAGACTCTAGCGTTATTCTTTTTGGGTTCTTCAGTCTTCTTGGCGAATTTGGGGCAGTTGCTCCTGATGTGCCCCTTCTCACTACAGTTGTAGCAGGTTGCGTCCTTGATCTTCTTACAGTCCACAGTTTTGTGGTCTTTGGACTTGCACAGTGCACAAGCATACGTCTTTGACTGTGACTGTGAGTTCGACCCAAGCCTGCACTTCCCGAAGTGGAATTTCTGGCAGTTCTTGCATTTGGGCTTCTATCCCGATTGTTGCCCATCTTTTCTCGACTCGCCCCCTCTCTTGCCATCACCGTTTCCACGGTGTTTCTTTCCTGACCTCCGCGAGGTATCATCCTCACGCTTCCTCTTTTCAGCCTCCTTGTTCCTCTGCGATCTCAGTCGGACCGCGTCCATCGTGAGGGACAAAGAGAGGTCAGTCACGGACCTGAAGGTCGTTGGCCGAGAGGCCTTCACACTAGCCTTTATCGCGGGTTCTAACCCCCCGATAAAACGAGCAATCCTCCTTGGTTCTGGGGTGACTAGATAAGGAACCAAGCGAGACATCGTATTGAAGCTCGTCAAGTAGGCCTGGCAGTCCGGATTTGTCATCACCAATGACACAAAATCGGACTCTATTTTCTCCACCTCATGCTGAGGGCAGTAATTTTCCCTGATGAGAGAAACAAATTCCTCCCACGTCATGCTGTAAAGCACAGCTTTTCCTGAGGCCTGAACCAGCGCCCTCCACCAAGCTAGGGCCTCGCCCTTAAATGACTGTGACACAAACTTCACTACATCCTTTTCAGCGCAGCCACTGATGTCCACTACTGTGTCCATCTCGTCCAACCATGTCATACATTCAACAGCACCCTTCTCCCCCGTAAAGTCTCGGGGTTTACAAGATACGAAGTACTTGTATGTGCAGCCCCTGGCGCGGGAAGCATCAGTATACTCCCGTTCGCGACGAACACTATTTTCATTCGACGAGTGATTGTCGTCGTCTTTCTTGGGCTTGGACGAGTGTTTATCGTCGTCCTTCTTTGGTTTGGATAGTGGTTTGTTGTGGGATTTTGATTGTGTCTTGGGCTTTGATGGTGGTTTGGAAACTGTTCTGCTTCGGGACTCTGTATATTGTCGATCCAGAGCTGCTTGCACAGCGTTGTCGACAAGAGCCTTGAGTTGAGCGCCCGTTAGATTTATTTGGGCATTATCATAATCATCTTCCTTTGTATGACTACTTCCTTCATTAGGATTCGCCATAGTAGCTTGTATCTGCTGCAGAAGATAACGAAAATTCTATTTAGGAGTTTATCATTGCATTGTCTTTTATGGCAATTCATTAACCATGGTATTGAAAACCATATCTGGTTAATTTGTTACTCACTTTATATTTAGGATTTGAACATACTTATCCTAATCATAATTAATATTGCTAGTGGCATAAAAGCCTAGTCACGAGGACGTTATTATAATGTTAGCCGAGATTACAGAGAATCGAGGTATGAAGGTTTGAACCGTAGTCCTTTTACTCCTTTTGACAGGGAGTCCTAAACCACCACTGTCTTTTGTCTTATTATGACAACAATTTTGGCCCATAGGCACTACATCACTAACGGATGTTTGATGATTCGGCCCTTAGGCACTACATCTCTAATGGATGTTTAACAAATGATCATCTTTATTGATGATTTAACCCATGATTTATTATATCATTTATTTGGGCCTTGGAATCCTTTTAAGGATTCTTGTATAAGAATGGCGTGTGTAATTTTAACGAATCACATCTGCCATGATTGTTAACATGCTTACAGAGGTTAACCGGGAATCAGAATCTTTTAATTAGGTCTTACCATCTTGGCCGGATCTTAAAAGACACCTGGCTAGGTTTCACTCTAAGATTCTTTATTTAGGCAGATCAAATTTAAAAGGAATGGTTTTGATTTATTTCATATATAGTGATAACAAAATGAAATTCATAATATAACATTCCAAAATTTTAATACGATTACACACCGCCCTAAACGGGACTTTTTAAATAGTGCATACCTTCATAGAGGTTTAAAACAGGAGACAAGTCCACGCAGGGACTAGTATAAGATAAGTGTCCATGCAAGGACTAAAAGATAAGTCCACGTAGGGACTGAAATACGATAAATGTCCACGCAGGGACTTCTTTTAAAATAACATTACATTAGAACATACATAAGGACTAATGGTCACGTTTCTTCTTCTTGCCCTTCAGTAGGTTTGCTAAGCCCTTGAGGAATCCTCGGTGGCTCTTACGTTCTTCCTCGAAGTCTCTTTCCACACGGCTCAAACGGTGGAGTATTTCTTCTTGTTCAGGAGGAGAGAAACGTGGTTGTGGCGCCTGTTGCGGAACTGGGGGTCTGGGAGGTGCTGGATACCCATGAGCTGAGTAGTCCGGTGCTCCCATGTTCCCATGAGCTCTGTCAGGATAGCGTGCATTATACCTAGCCGACACCACATATGGGTCGCGCTCGTAATTGTAGTTGTAATGTGCTTGTGATGACGGTTCGAACGGGTTGTAAGCCGTTGGACCCGTGTAAGCAGGTATGGGTTGGTCATACCCAAATGGTGGCGAATTTGGTGCAGCTGGTGCGGAGTTCGCCTCCTGTACAGGACTTGAAGGTCCTTCTTCTTGTAGTGGCGGATAGTGGCTACTACTGGAGTGTCGAGGGGTGCTGAAGTGGAAATCCCCTCCTCCTCATGTGGACATACGAGCATTTGTCCTCCTACGCCTTGGCGGATCAGGCATTACTGGTTGTGCCGGTGGCGGAGGTGGTGGCGTAACTGCCACGAAGCGTGAATCCTCGGAAGGATCTTGCGGTTGTTGTGATGACTGCTGAGGTGGTGTGTAGTACCACTCATGTCGGTCGAACAACGCTTGGAAGCTATCTGGTCCCTGATAGGGTGTGCCATGGAAGGATGACCCATCAGAGACTTCTATTGGATGCGTGGGCGTACCACGAGCAGGTTCTGTCGGATCAGTATCCTCGTCCATATGATCTTCGGAGAAATGATCTTGTGGCCCTAACGGAACAAAGCCTAAAGGTTCCTGGATGTAGTCAGCCGGATTAAACTGACCTCTGAAGTATGGAGTAGGGTCGT
Source organism: Helianthus annuus (assembly GCF_002127325.2). Taxonomy (NCBI): domain Eukaryota; kingdom Viridiplantae; phylum Streptophyta; class Magnoliopsida; order Asterales; family Asteraceae; genus Helianthus; species Helianthus annuus. The sequence goes on from NC_035443.2 coordinate 9,796,303, forward strand.
CAAAATTTCGGTGTGATACCGAACGCTGTAGAGGTATGAAGGAGGGTTGCGGGTTGTTGGGGTCATTCTCGGAATTTGGCCCGAATGAGTGCCGGTATGATGGCGTCGAGCTGTGCGAGGTGGAATGCCTCGCAGGTTCATAAAGGTCTCTTCGCCTCTGCGGTTCTTCACTCCTTGTAGTTGAAGGAGCTCGCGTATTTGAAGGCCCGGCTTCGTGATCGTGGTGAGTAACGATCTCTCCTCTGCCTCTTCTTCCCCTTCCTCTTCCTCGGAAAATCACTGGCGGCATATTTCCTGCTTTCAAAATCTTTAAGTAAAAATAATAAAAGAAAAGACAAATTGGGAATAACAATTCGAATTTGTCCTATGTTCTTGTCTAGACTCAAGTATGTGCAATTGTGTCACTGAGATTAAACACGTTAGGATAGTGTTTAATTCACTCAATGTTGGCTCTGATACCAACCTGTCACACCCCGATTTCCACGTGTATCACCGGTGGGCCCGGTGGGGGATTACCGTGACGTAGTTGGCAACAAGATAGTCAAACCACAATATATAAATGCACAGCGGAAGCATAAAGATAAATATAATTCAACCATTTACTGCAATATCCAAATGTATCACAAGTAGTTGAATAGTATCCACAGGATGGATCAAAATAAACAAAGATGTAGTTCAACAGATAAGACATCAAGCTTGCGAGGCTTCTTAACGATGCTATGGAGCTAATGCCAGCCAATTACGTGTAGTACCTTCACTTAATCTTTTTGGGAAAATACGTCAGTTTACACTGGTAAATACGATCAATTGACTCATTTTGTAAAATGATAAAAATTTAGTTTGGATGCACGTGGCATAAACATGTTTGTTAACTTGGGAGAAATATTTTAAATTATAATCTTGTGAACGAATTACATGTTCCTTCTTTGCGTTCAGTAGCCCGGATCGTGCCGGGTTAAAGATCAATAGACACACCACATTTGCGTAAAACCGAGGCGGGTAAACCATCGGCTACGTCTTTTAATAGTATAGACATCATACCGGGTGTACGCCTACACCCGAGAGTCAAGGTCGTGGCCATTTCTTCGAATGATGCCAAGGATATCCGGGACATAGTCATTAACCCCCAAAGGCTTTTAAGTAACAAGACTGTTTAAATGAGCCGATCAAACTATTCAATTAACCACCTAAACGGTGGAATTATTTGATGCTCAATCAAGCGGTATTTTATATACCGTAACCCAAGCCCGTATAAGGGAAAATAAGTTAAAAGTATTTACCTTTGCAATATATATTCCTTAATCAATTAAGTCACTGATATCTTTTACTGGGGCTCCTTATTCTGGAACGAAAGTTTAAATTAACCTATTAGAATCCTAACGGGTCTTTATATTAGCCGTAGCCTAGACCGGTTAGTTTCGAGGGATAGATACGGTTTAATCGCGTGAAAGGCGAAAACAGAGAATGGAATGTGATTCTGACCCAACAAGTTCGGAGACTTGTTTTATATGGGTTTAATATTCACACTCTGGATTTTGGGGTCAAAATGATATGGTTTGACCCGTATCGGCTAATTTATGTAAACTAGTTACATAAGCCGAACCGTGCGCGCGGTAGGCGCAACGGGTAACCGTAAGAGTCTTACACTGTTTTCCTAAGTCAATATACTTTAAAGAGGTTGTGGTATCAGTAGGATACCTTCCATAATGCCCGTAACGAGTTTTAGTTCATTATACGCCCCGTAGGGGTTTTCCGGTCATTTTAAAGACTTTTAAAAGGGATTTCTGAGTTCTATAGGAAACCTGAGTTTCCCGATCAGTTTAATAAGTTTAAAATATCTTATTTATTATTTAAAATCAATAGCAACTGGAATCGGGTCAAAAGACCTTGTAGAACTCAAGTTTTGGCCGAAAAGGGCATATTCGGTATTTACCGAACCGTAGCCATAACCGCAGGTTATGAGCAGGTTAAAATTAATTAAAAATCTTTAAAAATCCCAAAATATTATTTTAATACAGTGGGTAAAAGTTTTGATGACGGAATCTTGGTTTAGGTAGGCGTTATGCTAATTGCGCCGTTTATTACAAAAGTTTCTTATAAATGCGCTATTTAGCATAACTCCCATTCTAGACCTCGGATTGGCGTGAAACTTTCGGGACATGCTTAGAATTTAGTAAGCAAGGTTACGGTCCCTTCACGTGTCCGAAATACTCGTTTTTATTTTTAAAAAGGCGTTACGGTCAACTTTTAAGTAATTAACGGAAATGCGTAAAAGACTCGGATAAACAACGAACCGGTCACAGAGGGTGATACCATCATGTGACCTGGTCCTAAGAGAGTCCTAAGGCATATCTACATTGTACTAAAACGGGTCAGAACTGAAGTCAAAGCAAAAGTCAAACTTTTGCGACATTCGGCTCCGAACCGGGTTAATATAGCAAATGGCCGAATCAAACGAGTCTCGACAAGTTTATATACTCAATATCATGTTTTATAAGTGTCAAAACAGGTTTCATATCATCTACATTACAAATTATACAAGAATCGCTAAAATAGCTTCCTGTTGACTTTTTAAGCATTCGTTTGACTCGAAATTTGAACTAGTTAGAGTGGTGATCATGGGGAACCCTTTCAGGGGTTTATTACCCACATAAACACCAACACATAACTACCTTTGATTCGACATGAGACTGAGCCATTAAGGATTTATCTTGAAGTCAAACCGTAGTTACGACGGTTTGATTTCTAGCTATATTACTAAGTAAAACTAAACCACAAAGGATCTAGATGACTTACAGAAGCTTGAACACGAAATAGGATGCTAGAATAAAGCTTGGAAGCTCCAGAGATGATCAAGAGAAGTGTTTGTGGTGTGGTGAAACTTATGTACACAACATGCCTATTTATAGTGCAAGACAAGCTCCTAGATCATCACACATTGGTCTACAAGTGATCATGGATGATGGGCAGGTGTCCTAAGGTGTTATGGGTCGAGTAGGGGGCACCCATACTTCACTTATTGCCCATTTGATCCTTCACAAGTTCAAAAGGCATGCAAGTCCAAGGTTTCTGCATCTGGGCGTCTCACGCGGCCCGCATGGACGAACCATGCTCTTTGTACGCGGGCCGCCTGAGTTTAAATATCAGACGCGTATCAATAGGTGGCTCGCGGCCCGCCTTCACTTAACCCAAACTGTAACGCGGCCCGCGAGAGGGTTGTTTTTCAAAGATTTTAAATCTTTTGTAATGATTACGAAATCCTGGTAATTAATAACGAAATCTTTGGTATTTATTAACCTGACCTTTCGGGTTTGAAGGGGTAACTTTGCGATTTGGCCCTTGATTATTTACAACTAAGGGCCTCGTGTTATTTACCCGCATTGTTAAGTCCCCGGTTATCTTATTAATTATTTGGAAAGCCTTAACTTTCGGTGTTGACGCTTTTAACCCTTCTCGTACGAATTTGATCATAACTTTCTCGTTTTAAAACGGAACTTCGCGGAATTTATACAGTATATTCTAGTAAGCGTATTTTACTGTTACAAAGCCTCGGGTACGTCAAAGGGTCACTCAGAGGTATAATTAAACATGTTGACACAGTTAACCCCCGCAGCTTGTAATCTCCCACTTTCTTCCGCGTTTCGCTTCTGTACGATCCATGATTTATTCGTTTGAAGGTACGAGCACCATTTAGGGTTACTATACAGTATACTTACCCTTGTTTGACATTTATAACTCTCGAATTTATATACTTTCAAGGTTTGTCAACATTAGCCCTTTATTAAATATAATACGCCACGTGTAACTTAAGACACGTGTCAATACATTATTGGACACAAAATTTCGAGGTGTTACAATCTTATACGACTCAACAACTTCTCAATTGATGGTAAGCAAAGAGAACATTATTTACAAGGAAAAATCGATTAAATTCTTTTCATTTGTCACACTTGAGACATATGCTCCTAAAGTAGCAATAACATTATAAGAGTTATGGAAAAATGAAAATGATTTTGTACTCATGTGACCGAGTAAATAATGAAAAACTATGAAGCTTGTTTTGTTTCTACTCCATTCCCAAAAGTGAATGTGATTATATATTAATCATTGTAGATGTAATAATGGACCTAATTGAGACGTTTGTAATGATGAGATTGACTTTAAGAATTGTAATGGTGGCCATTTTAATAATGAGATGGACCATCAAAAGTGGCAAACTAAGGAGGGATTGCATAACGAGATGGTTTTAACTTTGAAGTTATAATATATTCTCTCGTATCATACGTTTTGTATTACATACGAGCAAGTAATACACATACGATCATAAACCAGGAGTTTATGGATCATAATTATTTAATTAGTTGGCATGACCGATTAGACCACACCGAGTCAATGATGATGTGAAACATAATGAAGAACTAGAAGATTCTTCAAGATAATAATTAGCATGTAATGTTTGCTCTCAAGGAAAATTATATATTTGCAAAATAAACGAGGGTGTGTATACCTGAATATTCTGGAAGCGATTAAAGGATATGCATATCCCAACATGATACCATTTAGGTTTTTTTTAAATCGATGCATCGTCTAAATGGTTATCAAATCCACAACCTGAAACTTGTGTGATTGTTGCTTAGCTAATGTGATAGCAAGCATATTATCCAGATTAGTATATTTATTTGATAATAGTGAATTTGATTCCCAAGTTATTAACGATCATTAGAATAAGTGTTATTGTTGAGATGATCACTAAATGTCTACTATTGGTTACAAATCCAATGATCATGAGAGGAGCAAAAGTTCATTTAGGTACATGTAATTTTATATATAGTACTATCACTTCACATCAAGCCAATAAGTTATAGTTCTCCCCATATAGTTGGTTTTTGGTCAGGAACCAAATATGTCTCATCAACAATTTTGGTTGTGCGACATATATTGAAACTCATCCACCACACCGCACAAATATGGGACTTCTAAAAAGTTTGAGAATATGTTGGGTATAAATAATCGTCCATGATTAAATACTTAAAGCCATTAGTGAGAATTTCGTTTATGGCTCATCGGTTTTCACTTTAGTGAATGAATATTCCCAACATTAGGGGGAGATAACAAGCAGTTGGAAAGTGAAAAGTGAAATGAATTATCATGTCATCTTAATCCTCAGACTATAAACTATGAACTAGAAGTTTAAAGTATAATTCATTTACCAATATTAAAGAACAAATTACCAGACAAGTTCACTGACATAAATAGAGTGACTAAGTAAGTCACATAATCAACTGCTTATGCTCCAGTTATCTTTGTGTCCCAAGAGGACAACCACATATTTTTGTAATGAGTCTATTGCACGCCTATAGCGTGGTAGACTAGTTGATTCCAACAATAAAATTCCTCAAAAATTGGAGCAAGTAATTAAGATGGTCAAGTCGATGTTATAGTAATAAGATCCCCTGAAGGGACAATAGACATGATGGTTCAATAAGAACCTCAGGTACATGAAAATAAAGAGATCTCGCCAAGTTGTATCATGTCTAAGATATGTATGGAATCGAAATAAAAATCGACGTCGTTATACTTTTGTATATAATGTAGCGCTTAAAATGATTAAATGATAAGGATCAAGATTTAAGATCTGCCTATGAATGAATATTAAGAAATGATTGGCAAAAATAGAAAGACGCAAATAAGGCAGAGTTTAGTTCTCTAATGAAATTGAAAGTTTCTGGACCAACAGTCCATATAACTAAAGTTGTAAAATTAAGTGTCTTTTTTGCGAATCATGTGAAAATCAAATTAAGTGTTATAAGTCAAAATTGGTGGCACAAGAATTTTTACAAAGACCTATGATTGATTATGAGAAAACGTATTCTCCAGTGGTAGATGCATTGATTTTCCAATATCTTATTAGTCTGGTAATATATAAAAGAGAATTGACACGCGTCTTATGAAAGTTATGTATCACTTGATACTAAGTCATATAAAATAAGTTCTCGAGAATATTATGATTATTATATAAATTCAGATCTGAATACATATACATGTTGTATATGTTATTGAATTGAATATAATTGGAACTCCCCATGAGTATCCTAAAGCATTTGAGTGCTTAAGAGGTTAATTGAAACACCTTATGGATGTAATTATAGTGAACCAATACTACAATAAACATACATAGAAAATGTGTACCTGGTTATTATGGCATCTCAATGTACACTGTATACAAACATGGTACAATATGAATTTTGGAGATAAAAGCAAGTGTTCTTGATATTTTTGCATATGATATAGATATCTATGTGTTAAAAGGGCAAGTTTATATAACAAAACTTCTAAGAGTAAAAGCACATGCATATTTGGATAAGATGGAAAAAATTCCCTCATGGATTAATAATGCTAGAAGCATTAATGATGTCAAAACCTCAAGAACGTACTATATCAAGTTCATAGAATATGTATGGACTAAAATAGTTAGATCGAGTGTTATACAACTCGAGATATTTGCATAAAGAGGGATATAAGTTTGATTAAATTAGCAATGTTTTATCGACGTTCTACTTTTAAAAGTTCACTATAATCGCAGTTTACAGTGATGATGTCTAGGCATTATCGAGAGAAATTGTCGAGCTTTTAGAGGGAGAATTCTTGAATGACCTTGGCACGGTCTAATTATTAGTCGAACTACAGTTCGCATATTATTTGTAATTATATTTTACCAATCCCCCAAGTACATCTAGAAGATGATGTTTGGATATTTAGTATGGACATAGTTGAACCTTAAAGTATGTTAAAGGTTGTTAAGTCATTTGTTATAAGAAATGCCTATTATCATCTCCTATCAAAGTAGAGATTCTCATTCTAGAAGTACCATCGTTAAATACATAAGTGCATTAATATGTTTTGCTAGCTATGTATGGTTATAATATATTTCACTTGAGCTTATTGTCATGATATAACCTGTGTCAAGCGAAGAGACATTGGAATGAGTTCAAAGAAACATTTCAAGTATAAACGATATTTGATTATATTTTACTAACCCATCAAGACAAGTTTGGTTAGTCTTGTAGATGCAGGAATGTAACGAAACACAGTCATAGACATATGATAATTTTTGGAAAGAGGCACCTAAAGTCTCGTTAGAAGACTATACAACATTGCCCAACATAAAGGATTGCACATTAAGGGATCAAGCAACAAATCATTCGCTATAAAGGCTTTATTCGACTTTCAAGGAAGATGGACACACGTCACTTAAAGGATACATGTTAAAATGAGGGGGAGACTTATTCAAGTTGCACTCTTTTTCCCTTGACTAAGTTTTGTCCCATTGGGTTTTCTTAGTAAAGGTTTTTAATAAGGTAACATATCTGATCCAAAAGTATCAGGGGGAGATAATGCGCGCTGCACTCTTTTTCCCTTAGCTGAGGTTTTGTCCCACTGGGTTTTCCTAGCAAGGTTTTTAACGAGGCAGCATCATCAAGCGTATTAAAGAATAGTATATCATGTGGATAGTCAAGGGGGAGTGTTATGAATGTATCCATTATGTGGTGACTATCCACATCTATAACTCATATCCCTTTAGTGCATCCATTATGTAGTGACTATCCACCTCTATAACTCCTATCTCTTTAGTTACTATTGTACTAATGTAAGGGCCTATATATAATGGCATTTGTATATGATGTTAAAATCAACAATAAGAAATCCATCTCCCATTCTCCCATTCTTCTCTATACATTGCTAGTAGGTGGTTGTTTTACAACAGGATGCGTCTTCTTTTTTAAATATATGATTTTTCTTTGTTATCTTTTGGAACGATATTTTCTTCATTAAAGTTTACTTTTGTAACAGTATTTGCTTCATTGAAAATTACTTGCAGAAGGTTATAATTAGTTATTTTACACCGACTTTTAACTAGATATTGTTGATTCGTTAAATTTTTCAATATTTAATTAGTTAACATTTCAAATGAAAACTTCGATGCTATTTTAAAGGTTCAAATATATCCTTTGATTATACCATTTGATTTGTTGACATTTAATAATATTCTTTCCATTCAGCATGGAATTGTCAATAGTTTATTCATGATTTCATATGTATTTTTTTAAATATTAAATTAAATAATTTAAAATGTTTTTGATTGTTTTGGTGTATCATTGCTTTTTTAGTTACATTCCTTTTTAAGATAAATCAAATCTTTTTTTATATTTATGAGATTTTTTACTTTAATTTCGAGATGGTGTTCTTCTTTATATAAAGTTGTTTTTGTGACTAAATTATAAATGTAATTTCGTTATGAATGTATTAATTTTTAGTTTTCTTTTTTAAATCGCCATTCCTAAATCGCTTTATAAATGCAATGACCTTTTAAAATATAAATTATACTTGTAACTGATATACATTATAGAGTGAATTTCAAGGATTGTCCTTTATCTTTATACTCATTTTTAGGCACTGTCCTTTATGTTCAAAATTGACGAGTTTTGTACTTTATGTTTTCAAATCATACACGTTTTATCCTTTAAGCCAAACTTAGTTAATTTTTTTCTGATAAATCTGATCATGTACTTTGCACATAATGGTATTTTTGTCAATTCATATTTATAGATACTAATTGTGTAGATAATATAAATAACCAACCTTTTTAAAAAATAAAAAAATACTTTAAGACGACAAATGTAATGTACAAAGAAATATTTAGAAATTTATAGATTGCTTGTATGTTTGTTACTTATATAATGTAATTACCAATGAGATCGGTGACCCATTGGCAAAGGCAAAAGCATTTAGATACACTTAGATTTGAAGGTCTTAGGTTCAAGACTTCAAGTCCCACGTACAACAGAAGTAAAGAAAAAAAAACTTGTATATTGTAATTTAATCTTTTTCCTATTTGATGCATCATTTCGTATTATTATAAAATGAATTATATTATATATTATATAAAGTAAAATATATTATATAAAATGTCCTGTGGTTTTTTTTTCATATTTATTTGTTAATGAGAAACCGCTTTGTGTTAAAGACTATCAGGTGTTAAAATATGTTAATAATCATAACACGGGAACCAATTGTGAGTATATTAGCATCTACACCTATGTATAATTTATTAAATCAATAGGTTTATAAAAAAGTATTTTCTTTATGCAGTCCATGTAACACATAAGATCTTAAACTAGTATATATATATAGGATAGGAGTTGGCCAGAAAGTCCAAATTTCCTAAAAAGTGTAAAAAGTCATAAAACACTATAATGTCAACCATAAAACACACCAAAAACCCACAAATAATATGATGAAGATTACTAAAACATCATGTATGTGGGTTTTGTGTTGTGTTTTAGATGTTAAAGCTCTGATTGTGGAATGACAAATATTATTGTGTTTTATGTTGTTTAGCATTGTGTGTTTTATATTCATAGTTCTACGATGGTATGTTTGAAGTTTTTATGGACTATTAGAGTTTGAATATGGTGTTTTAGTAATATTCATTCTATTATTTGTGAGTTTTGGGTGTGTTTTATGCCTGAAATTATTGTGTTTTATGACTTTTTACACTTTTTAGGAAAAACACACTTTCCGTAGGATCCCCACTCTATATATATATATATAGGGTGGGGTTCTAGAGTGAACACTAGTGTATTTGCGAACTGAGTGAACAAATCCTGGCCATTGATCTACACACGTGTATGGTTAGGATCTCATCATCAAATCATAAAATACACTAGTGTATTTCAACATCAAATCCTGGCCATTGATCTACACACGTATATGGCCAGGATTAGTTCACTCAGTTCGCAAGCTACACTAGTGTTCACTCTTGAACCTAATCCTATATATATATATATATATATATATATATATATATATATATATAGGGGAAGGTTCATTTGAGAAGAAATTTATTTTGAGAAGAAAAAGAAGAAATGACATAATGGTAAAACATTAAATAGTTTATAACTCCTCCCATTAATTATTTTATTTCTCATTAATAAAGCAAAAAACATTTTATCCTATACATTTCAAAATTTATCCTACATATATCTTACACTTACCGAAATTTACCCTACGCATATCTAAATTTATCCTACACATACTAAAATTTATCCTACACATATCGAAAATTGTCCTTCACCCTAAATTATTTTATATTGAACGAGTATATTTAAAAGTGAGTTGCAAGTTTTTAATTAGTTAGGCAATTAATTACAATTAGAAGTTTATCTAGATGCCCTTATTAATAACATTAAATACACATATTAAAAGAACTAAAATGGAGCATTTCTATTGGTTTAAAACTTATTCTTACAAGAATTTTCTTCTCATTTGAACCTTCCACTATATATATATATATATATATTCACATGCAACATAACTCATGTATGATAAATATACTCGTGCACCAATTACACATTTATTTAAGGTTTTGTTGCATCACATTCTACATATTGCTCATATAGGGTGTGCATCGGTCGGTCCCCCACAACCGAACGGTTAGACTAGAGGGTATGGAGAGCCCCATCCTCATGAGGATGGGCCGCCACGTAGGCGCCACATCACTATCCCATGGAGGATGGGCCTCCTTGCATTTTGAGGGCGGTGGAGGATGGGGCTACCCCACATTATTTTTATTGTTTAATTTATTTTATTTGTTTAACTTTTATTGTTTAATTTTTATTGTTTAACTTTTTTTTATTTGTTTAACTTTATAAAAACAATTCAAAATTTAAATAAAAATAAGACATAAAAGAAAATAATAAAATCCATTACATAACATAAATAAAAATTACATAACCTAAAAAAATACACTAACTAAAATTTATAAAAAAGACTAGATTTAAAAATTTATAACAATTACACTACTCGCTATCATCTTCGTCTTCGTCATCGTCCCCGCCGTTTGCGTTGTTCCATATATGTTCTACCAAATCCTGTTGAAGGGTTGCATGCGTGAAGTCGTTGGTTAGCGAGAACGAGTTTAAATCCTGTTGTGCCGGATCTACCGGGACAGTATTCCTGATAGATGCATTATCATCATACTCACAAATCGCCTGACCTTCGTCTTCAATAATCATGTTATGGAGCAAAATGCAAGCGTACATACAAAGGCGCAACCTCTTCGGTGTGAACGCACGTGCCGGTTGTTCAATGATGGCCTATTTTTTTGTAGAACACCCAAACAACGTTCGATGCCTTTTCTTGCAGCTTCTTGACGCTTGGCGAATTTTTTCCTTTTTTCGTCCTCGGGATATGGAATAGTCTTGACAATTGTAGAGTAAGACGGATATATTCAGTCAACAAGATAATACCCGCGTCTATACTCAACCCCAGAAACTGTAAAACTGGTGTCCGGACCGGTTCCATTAATGACATTGCTAAAGATCGCCGAATGGTATAGCACGTTGAGGTCGTTAAGTGAACCAGGGAGACCAAAGAAAGAATGGCAGATCCACAAATCTTGTGACGCCACGACCACAAGTATTAAGGTTGGATGACCCTGATCACCTCGCGTATATTGGCCTCGCCACGCATTCGGGCAGTTCTGCCACGCCCAATGTATACAGTCAATGCTACCGAGCATTCCCGGAAACCCGTGCCGTGCTTCATGAGCTTGGTACAACTGTTGAACATCATACGCGTTTGGTTTCCGCAAATATTTTTTGCTATCCAGTTTCACCACATTATGGCAAAACCGATACAAACATTCCCGCGTAATTCTTGCCGACATCTGTAAGTACTCGTCCAAAGCGTCGCCCACTGTCCCGTACGCCAGTTGGCGAATGGCCGCATTACACTTTTGTAAAGTGGTGAACCCTTCATAACCACAAGCATTGGGTCGTTGCGTGAAAAATGGGTCTACCCCGCCAAATCATCAGCAATCCGTGTGAATAACCGGCGACTCACTCGGAACCTACGTCTGAAAATCTCGGCATTGTAGAGGGGTGCATCTGAAAAATAATCATTCACCAATTTCTCGTGCGCTCCTGTCGTAAAAAATATATAAATACGAGGAAATAAGGAATAAGGATAATAAAATTTATTAATGATAAACCTTGGCGGTCTCTGTTAATCCGTATTCGTCTGGTAATAACGCTTTCAGACGAGACGTCTTCCTCTTCCTCCTCCATAAGGATCTGCGCCGCCCTTAGCACAGCGTTTGCGTAAAACATCTCCTCTTCCTCCTCTGAATACGAGGACCACCAAGAACTAGATGGCATTGTGGATGAAAAGATATATTTTTTTATAAAAGAATGGTATAAAAATGAGAGTGTGTTGGGTTGAAAATGGGGAGAAAACGATGAAAAATGGTATAAAATGAGTGTGTTTTAAAGAAAAGGGGGAATTTTTTTATTTAATAAAGTAGCCGTTGTAACGGCCATATTTTTGAAATGAGCCCCGTCGAGTCCGGCTTGTGGGAGACAGATGGGACGAGCCGATCCTATGGGGGGCGGTGTGGGGGACCGGCGCCGGGCCAGGCCGGGCCTAAGCTGGCCCCCATACTCTTTAGTCTTATGGGGAACTTAATTGGTTTGGTTAAAATATTACAGGCTAGGGTGTAAGGGGAGTAGTCCCCTCTTTATGGGACAGCCCTATTGTAACACCTCGTGTTTCGGAAGTCAAAGTCAAAGTCAAAGTCAAGATTGAAGTCAAAGGAAGAAAAGATTGCTTGTACATGTTTATTTATGTTATGTGTGGTAATCAATCGAATCGCAATCGAACTCAATCGCAAAACGAATACGAAATAAGGATGATTGTATGTTGATATAGTATGATAACTAGTGGAGAAGAGATAGCGCGAGATATGAGTAGTTGGGATTAAAAGTAATTTGACTAGGAAACTCCATCGCATCGCAACGCTCGCAATCGAAATCGAAACAACAAAACTCGTCGCACCAAACACTCGAACCAGGCGACCGATCGATCAGGCAACCAGCCAATCGACCTGCCGTCCGCTCGGACTGCCGTCCGATCGGACAGGCTATCCGATCGAGTTGCCTGGCCGATCGACCACCCCTTTCCTCTTTTGGAACTCTATAAATACCTCCTGTCTCTTTCATTCTTTCCACTTTTGGAAACTCTCTGACCGAACAGCTCGTGCTCCTTACTTTTTCTCCGATTTCTCTCAAATCCGGTAAGATCTCGTCCTAAATCTTGTACTTTCTTGATCTACACGCACTCCTACACCTTTCTATCTTTTGAATCTTAACTTTTAACCGAGAAATCATCAAGATTCAAGGTGTTCTAGGATGACATCATCATGTGTTCTTGAAGAACTTCATGTTTTGGCCTCAATCCACCAAGAACAACTTAGATCTAACCGATTTCCACACAAACAAACAAAGATCTTGCATAGATCTAAACACATTCATGGTGAAAAAGGATTGGAAGATGGTTTCTAACTTTCTTTCAACTCTTTTACACTCAATGCACTTAAAACCGATAGAACCGGACCTTGTTCCAGTCTTCTACTCATTCTTAGTGTTGTGCTAGTTCAAGATCTGGATTCTACTCACGAGACCACCGATTTCGGGTTAACCAGAAACGGTTGTCTTGAACCGGTTGACTGGTCGAACTAGGGTGATTCCTGTTTGATCAGATCGCTTGGGTCAAGACAGGGTTCTGTTGGTTAACACGTTGTCACACCGTCTCGATAAAACGACAAACAATCAAAACAACCAAGTGTAAGACGAACAGGTTGACCAGGACGGAGTGTCGTCCGATCGGACTGCCGTCCGATCGAACAGCCAACCCAGTCGACTGGCCAGACCGAATGACTTGCACTTTGGGTCCCACACTTAAGCTATTCACCAACAATTGAAGTCTGATAGTTGAAACGAGTTGTTGTCCGATCGAACTACCATCCGATCAGGTTAACCGCCGAACGTGTGACCATTAGACTTCAACACTTAAACAATTTTCAACATGTCCAACGCACTAGGAATGCCACCCGATCGAACTGCTGTCCAATCGAGTGACATCCAGTTGTGAACTTGTTTTCACTAAAGTGCCCAACCGAACGGGTTGCCGGCCGATCGAACGACCGTCCGATCGACCGACCTGAAGGGTAGAGATACTTCTATGTTTTATAATGCTACAACAAAAACTTTAAAAGTCAAACCATCATACACAAACACATCCTTCCCAAAGGAAGAAACAATCCACTCGAACGGCCATCCGACCGGACAGCCGTCCGAACGGACTGTCACTCGCACGACCAGCTGTCCGATCGGACTACCATCCAATCGACCAGCTGTTCGACCCACCAACACTTGTTTCCATTTTATGCGTCACTTATCGTTATGCTATCGAACTATTCAGGCTAACCTTACTCTCAAGCGCTCCCTTCAATCCATCAACCGCTGTGAGTATACTCGATCCCTTTTTGCTTTACGCACTTTTGGGTGTTATATACGTTACTTATACGAAATCACATCGAACACACTACGCAATGCTTTTAACGCTAACCGATACCGCATGTTATACGTGACTTAATGAATGCTTGTTTGTTATGTTTACACATGGAATGCTGTCTACCTGCCTTAGCAACGATAGTACTATAGTTTGGACTCAGCACCCGTTCACACGGGGGTTGTTAAGGACAATTATTTGCATGGATTACAGTGGTGATCATGTATTACGAACTGCCTTAGGCAGTCAACCCGCAGTCATTGGTATCAATAGGTTCATGTCGATAACTAACGTGCTTCGTTTTACTCAGTGTACGTGCTGGTTATGCGTAAACCATTTCGAACTCTATATGCTATATCAAACTTGTATATTCGCCTTTACACTATGTGTATTGACTTTTATTTTAACGTATGTGACAGGTGCTTAAGGTGTCTATTTGCTTGGAAATCAAGGCTAGGAAAGAGTCTTAGTTACCAACAAATAGTTGTCTGTATTAATGAAACCTGAGTTGTCGAAACAGAACAATTTGCTTATATTTGTCTGTAATAATTTGTTTGCCTTTTAAGACATGGTTGGTATGTGACATGTTACTTTAAATTAATTGGTAATGATAATTGTTATGGAAACTTCTGGACAATCTGTTTCGCTCAGTGTCACGCCTCGATGTTTCCGCCATCGGTTGGGGTGTGACAGCTATTAATCATACTTGTCATATTAACTTCTCTCTTCACTCCTCATTTTATATTAAACTTAAGGGGTGCTCCCCTCTCCACTTCCCATTTCAAAAATACTCCCCAACGCTAAAAAAAAAGTGAAGGATTGCATGCGGTGAGTAGTCTCCTCTCACATATGTTTACCGCCCCACCGTGAATGGAGATGACGGTGACGGCGGTAATCGGTGAAGAGTCACCGCCCAACATCCCCACACACTCTTATGACCGTGTGACAACTTTTTTATTAATTTTCTAGCCGAACAATCATTTGTTTAGGCTTGTTATTTTATTTATTTATTTATTTACTTATTTATTTATTTGTGTGTTAACTTTTTAGTCTAGAGTTAGGCCAAACCTTTTGTAATAAGCAATGTTTTAGGCTAAAACATTAAGTATAGCTAAATGTCGCTTTTAGGTTATAGCTTGTGATTTATAATCTTAAGTTCATTAACACAAATTTACCTATCTTTGTTGTTGTGGAAGATGATGATTATACTAAGATAGGTGTTGCTTACAATGATCGATCATATAGTGAGATGATAATTAAGCATTGTTTTTTTTTTCTTTTATATTCCAAAGAGTTTAGTCACCATGGCATCAAATTGTGTAAGTGTAGGTAACAGATGACAACAATATGAATAAATGGTAAGAGTAGAGTAGGGGTTAATACTTCTCTTCTATGACATACATTTGAGTTCTTCAATATTTATAATTACTACAAATGATAAAATGTTACATGTCTATTTTGCCGAAGAAACATACAATTCAAATAAGATATCTTGTGTCTCGTCATAGCTCGAACCATGTCCGTAAACATGTTATCGTGTCATTCAACAACACAAGCCGATGTCTATTAGACAACACCATTTTGTTGTGACGTGTATGCTACGTTACAAAGTTCTACAAATGGCAAAAGAGGTAAAAAATAGAAGACTTTACATTTATTTAAGTAATGTTTTCTTGAATTCGTTAATCGCAACATCTTGGGTGCGTTCTCCTACTATCGCGCTGATTCAGCTGTCACAAAACAAAGTTACACTAAAACTCGACTCATGCCTTGATTCGCCTTAGGGCAAGGTACGCCAATAATCTATAACCGAAGAACATAATGAGCAAAACTCCTATGCATGAAGCAGTCGATATTTGACCTTCAATATCGTCTTCGATGAACTTACAGCTCGCGTGTCTATCACGATATTGAAAACAACCCAACAAATACCATATGTCTCGCCCTTGTCCATATTGGACACGGATTAGTAACTTGTAAGTGTAAAATGTTGTAGAGATGTATTTCATCCAAGCAATGAAAATGGGCACTTTATGCACATAATACCCCCCGGTTAGAACGAATGCGAGCATTGTCACGGTTACTACCGTAGATGCTTGCTTAGCATCCATTATAATAGCACCAACTGCGAACCCGAGCCCTTGGGAAACTAGAACATATGCTAACAAGATCAACAAGGTCAAGATGAAGGCACCAAGTTCAGGTTTTAGCCCACACATCCAATAGGTTATGGAGAGGAACATGGTTGGTAAAATGAGTTCCATGGGTGCGTCTCCGACTATTCTTGCCATGAAATACGAGGATAACGAGTACATCCCGGAAGCTTGTTCTTTTGTGAAGACTGCTCGGTCTTGAGGGAACGCGAACACTGCATTGAACGATGGAAACACGCCCCAAAAGATGGTAAAGAAAAATAGGAGACCGAGTCGATCTTGGATATCCCTAAAGTCTGAATGCCACCACATGAGACCAGCTAACAACGAGGCCGCGATTACTTGGAAGACACGAAGAGGGTTGAAGGTCTCGTGTTTTCGCTCCTTTAGGCTTCGTTGGATGAGAATGGTGAACTGATTGAACCACGTGTTGACTCCGTTCTCGCATTTAGTTCTGTACTCCTTCGGCGCTAGACTCTTTACAGGCGTAAGACCTTCCGAAGCTGAATCCGAGCACGCGTCCTTTACTTTTGACGCTAGCAAATCGTTGTAAGCCGATATCAAAGTCTGCTTTACGTTTGGCCTCTCTTTTTCAGTTACATTGTCTTGTTGCCACACGCCTATCAAATATTAAATCAAATTAAACAAAATCCGGTATAAACATCACTACTACACAAAACAGGCATCTGCGACCGCCTAAACGGTCGCAACCTGGTCAATATAGGCCTTTTATGACCAGTTTTTTGACGGTCGCGCTAAAGGCCTTTTGTGGTAAAGAAAAGGTGGTATAATGTTGGTGTTGTAAAGTAGAAATGCACTCGAATAGTCGCTAATGAGGCAAACGACCACCACCCACCATGAACCACTTTATTATCTCAAAAGAAATAAAGTGCTTCACTTTTAATAGTATTATTGACACTATGATCATAACATGTGATATTGCGATTGGACAAAAATAGGTTGTTTTTATGTAGCACTTATTTAGTTTCAAGGTTGAACAAAATCAATTAGACTTTACAAGTAAACAACATGTGATGTCTTTTTACTAAGAAGATTATTACATCGATAATAATAATACAAAGGGTACACGGGGCACCTTTGGTGACCCCATGCGGGGACTTCAAATGCCATGTGGGTACACCGCCACCATCCAAACTTTACCGTGCGGGGACTTCATAGCTCGGTGTGTGCTCACCGATTGAGAGAGAGGAGAGAGAGAGAGAGGGGGGGGGGGTGATTGGTTGTTAATGTGGGTCCACCCTTTTTCCACCAATCATATTTTTTCTTCTTTTTTTATAAAAAAATAATTGTGTGAGTAGAGTGATGCCAACGTTTGAGTGCTAAATGAGGACTTAAGAGGAGAGTTGACGTGGCGCGTGCTGATTGGGTGTGTGTAAGAAAGGTCACTTCCCCCTTAGAGGAGTGCCCCCCACACCCTAAGATCTAAAAAAAAGATTTTAACGTGTTTAGTATATTTAATTTAAATTTATTAGAGTTGGAATGAGCAGATTAGGCATGATTTAGTAGAGTTGTATCTTTCTGAGGACATGGTCCAAGACAGGACTTCGTGGAGGCGTAGGATTAGGGTTAAGAACTTCTAGGAGATATTGCAGTAAGGTCTTAGGTGTATTTTAAGGAGGTAGGGTTTTCTTACTCTTTAAGGGACTTTTCCAGTGATTGCCTTCTTGTGTTTATACCCAAATGATGTTGTATGCATGCTATTATACATGATTTACATTATATTGTGTCACTCGGATCAATTTCTTGATATGGGGGACTTCTTATTTCTATATTCTTTGACTTGGTGTGTTGGTTTGTTGTTCGTTTTCGAGCTGAGGGTCTCTCTGGAAGCAGCCTCTCTATCCCTGTGGATAGAGACAAGGTCTGTCTACATCCCACCCTCTCCAAACCCTATAAGTAGCTTTGTTATTTGTAGGATTTACTGGGTATGGTTGTTGTTGTAATTTAAATTTATTATTTTAATATACTAAATAAATATAACAGAAAATTATATAAACGTGGAATCTTTGAACTTTTTAAAATGGATAAAGGTACTGAAAAACATTATTCCCCACTACAAAATTATAGAAAAATAATAATTATTAATTACTTTATTAGTGACATGTCCTATTGTTATTGCTATAGTTCCTTTTGTGGAAAAGATGCCCTTTCCAAATCATGATAATGGCAAGTTAAATTGGCCTTTGTGACTGACAAGTATAGAATTTGATTTAGAGCATATTTCAATGTATGTATTTCAAACTTAACAATTAAAAACAAAAAGGTTAATGATATAATTATGTAAACGTGTATTTTGTTCGGGTTTTACGGCTACTTGTTAACCTGTTAGCCCGTTACGTACGATATTAAATCACACATGTTATAAAAGTTAAACCCTAATCACACATGAACAAAAACACATAATCACGCATGAACACAATAAGAAATCACGCATTAACATAATTACGCATGGGATAAACCTTAATCACGCATGTTATAAAAACAGTTATGTACGTTATAATTTTCTATCGTACGCATCGTACGTTAAGAAGTATTGTAATATTTTACGCTCACTATATACAGGATTATGAACCAAAATTATTGTTTAGAGCTTAGCTCAATTTCAATTTCTGTAATTTACAATATGTTGTTGGTTCGGTTTATAACTGATACTGATCTCATCTCTTAACATATTTAGACTATAAATCTTTTTTTTTTGAATGGCCAACTAATTCACTGGGTAAGCATCTTGGCATGCCTTCAATCGAGTAAATGCATCACCTCCATAACAGTTAGAGTTGGATGCATACCCGAGCAACCAGTTCTAGGGAGAACCAGCCTGCCCGAAGACCCACTGTGGTAAAACCAGGTTTAGCTTGGTTTCAAACGAACGACCTCTACAAAGGCGTAGTTCTAAACTTCATTACCATCATCAATGTATTTAGTAATAAGTTTCTTATGAATGGATAAACCTCAAACGATATTTCAGGCTGTAAATCTAAATCTTGACGACTTTGGGAACCAACAAACCGATATAAATAGATGCAAGTGAGTTTCCTTCAAGACCCATATCAACACGTGTCCCGTTATCATAATGCCACGTGGCAAGCTACGTGATCGTTCACACTAGCACCAAAAATAGAATTTTACAAACTATATAAAATTATTATAAGCAAATTTGTTGAAATATACAACTTGTAGTGCTTAAATTATTATTAAGTTCAAGTATCGACTTTTCACATTTTTAGATTATTTTATAAATAATAACGTAATATTCAATTTGAGATGGGAACATAAACTGTTTATGCAATATTTATTCACATATTTCATTATAACTATAATTATAATAATGATAAAACCATTGTATTACTTGACCACAGTATAAATAAATAAAAATATTACTATTATGATTTTTTTTTCTTAAATTAAATATATCTTAATCTTATTGGTCTAAAATTCTTAAAAATAACTAAAATGTTTTTCCACAACTAGTTCTTAACCTTATTGGTCTAAATTCTTAAAAATAACTAAAATGTTTTTCCACAACTAGTTCTTAAATTAAATATATATTAATCTTATTGGTCTAAATTCTAAAAAATAACAAAAATGTCTTTATCATATTCTTATTGGTCTAAATTCTTAAAAATAACTAAGTCTTTTCACAACTAGTTCTTAAATTAAATATATCTTAATCTTATTGGCCTAAATTGAAAAAAATAACTAAAATATCTTTCCACAACTAGTTTAGCATGTATTGTATTTTAATATCCATGGCTTGTGAATACCATAGGCTCACACTCATAAATAATAATTAAAGTGACATGTGATTTTTCAAACTTATTTTACTGGATATTTAACCAACCAAATATTATAGTTAAATGCCTCCACCACCGCCTTACCACTAATTAAATGTAAATAATTAGCAATCCATCTTTTACTGATTAAATTCGTTACAAAATATATTTTACAAAAAATAAAAATCCAACGTTAATAAACTCAACCCTTATAATAAATATTTACAAAATATCATGTGCATGTATCTACATCACAACCTTTTTTTTCATGGGCATATGGTTGGCAAGTTGATCCTCTGGACTATAGACTCATTATATTCTTCTCAATAATAAATATAAACATATAAATACAATATTTTGATATTATTTTTATTGATCGAGACATTTTAGGTATTAATTCTGACAATAATGGATCGGCCAGCTAAGTATATATAAGCATAATTACTCAAAAAATTTCAGATTTTAGATTTACAGATACTCGAATATTAATTTGATTTCTTACACAAAACGATAAAAAAAACTTAAGGAATATAAAAATACTCATAATTCTAAATGTTTTCACATGATACTTAATCCGATTTAGAATTTTTTTATTATTATTCTATAACATTAGATATGACACAATTAGACAGTCCGAATCGACTGCTTTTAACCGAAATCATGAGTTAAAACCATAACTACAATTTAAAACGACAAATTAAACCAACCGAAATCATGAGTTAAAACCATAATTACAATTTAAAAAACGACAAATTAAACCAGCCGGGTTAGATAGACCAATCAAAACGTTTTAACAACTTCAATGGATTAACCGTTTTTTATTCATTTAAAAAAAAGTTACTTTTTATTAACTTTTTAAAAATTTATAAAGGTGGTAATAATCTTATCATATACTTACATATATAATAAATGATAATATCATACACGTAAATACATATTAAGTGACCAACTTAAATGGGTTAATCCGTTTTTTATTTATTTAAAAAAAGTTACTTTTTATTAACTTTTTCAAAATTTATAAAGCTCTTAATAACATTATCATATTCTTACATATATATATATATATATATATATATATATATATATATATAAATAATAAATGATAATATCATACACGTAAATACATAATACACATTAAGTGAACGTATAGTTTACACGATCGGCTTCAAGCTCTAAACCATAAGATGAACAATTAAGCTATCAAGCTCTTAAAACCGAACTGTTAAACCAACTTATCCGACCGTATCCTAAATTACACCAGCTGGACCGACCAATTTGATTTGCTTTGGTTTTTAGTGGTCCAATCGGATATAATTATGATTAAAAAGTCATATTATTGACTTATTGAGTATACTCATCAAGTCATGAACATTAATTTTGATAGATACACTTTTGGCGTTACTAATCTAGTGGGCATTTCATTTCACTTGATAGCCACCAACGATTGTTTGAGGTTTGGACGACACAATAAATGTACTTGACTATACATACTTATTAAGTCAACAAACCTTTAATAAAAGTCAACAAAAATATAACTAGATGAAATAATAAAACGTACCATTTGCAAGATCAAGCAGGAAATCAGCAGGATTCATCGGAAAAGATGGCCGGAAATCCACCGACTCGAAATACGACATAGCTTTGGACCCTTTTCCGAAGTAAATGCACCTTCCTTCCGACAACACTAGCACTGTATCGAACGTTTGAAACACCCTGCTAGACGGTTGGTGCACTGACGTCACCACCGTCTTCCCTTTCTGGTGCGCCAACCCGCCCAGAGTGGACATCAGTTTGTGTGCCGCTGTGGAGTCCAAACCCGAAGTCGGTTCGTCTAAGATCAACAAGCTAGGGTTTACCAACATCTCGTGTCCGATGCTCACCCGCTTTCGTTCCCCGCCTGCAGTGACAGATCCAGAAATTTACTTCAGGAAATATAAATTACAACATTAAAAAGGTCAGCTAAACGTACTCTTTTTAAAATTTTACCGTACACCTCAGTAAAAATTATCAAACAAAGAGTTTTATTTTTTATTTTTCCGGTTTTCAATATAAAAAAGTTAAATATTAGTGATGTGGTAACTTTTAAAAAGTTATTTCAAGCGGTGGCTAAACGTACCCTTTTCTTAATTTTTACCGTACAAACACCCCCCCCCCCCAAACTTTCTTAACATTATTTGACAAGAAACAAGTAAAAAGAAAAAAAAAGAAAAAGGATGAGGTACGTTTAGCACAACTATAATATGACAGTCTATGTAGATCGGTCAATGCCCACCTGAAACTCCACGAATAAACGTATTCCCAATTATGGTATCCGCGCATTTACACAACCCCAACTCCGCAATAACCGAATCCGCCACCTCCATCTTCTCCCTCCTAGACAAACTCTTGGGTAACCGAAGAAGCGCGCAAAAGATCAACGTCTCCCGAACTGTAAGATGCGGGTACAAAACATCGTCTTGCGTTACAAATCCGGTTCGTTTAAGCACCGACTTGGTCATTTTCGCACCATTAGCAACCACTTTCCCACTAAAACACTGCTCCGGAAGCCGCCCAGCAAGCGCGTTAAGAAGCGTAGACTTCCCGCTTCCAGACGGGCCCAAAACCGCTAGAACCTCACCCGGGTTAACCATCCCGGTTATCCCAGTCAGGATAACCCGCTCGCGGATCGTGTTACGATCCGCATTTGAACCTCCTCCTTTGAACATGTGTTTAATAAGAAGACCATTGGTTTTGTTGTTGTCCGTTTTTACTTTGTAAGATATGTCTATGAATTGTAGGTGAATTGGGAATGAAGATTGGAGTTTTGGTGGATGATCATCAATGGGATGTTGTTGAGTCATGTTTTGTATTGTGTGGTGATAACCATAGTGGGAGAAGAAGAGTATTTATGGAGGATAATGGTGGATGTTGACAGTGGTTTCCTACGTCAAAAGATGGTGACACGTTGGGAATGAGGGTACGTGGCAGGTGTAGGTGAAGGGGGTGTTTAGGTTCAATGGTTTGTTCAGTTCTTCTTTTGGTATAAAAGTTAGCACCATTTGCCCTAAACCACCAATTATATATCTTCTCTTTTTGGGTTCTTTTTGTTTTTAGTTTTTAGGTTTTTGGTTTTAACATCTTGTTTTGATTGGTTGGTGGGTTAAAAGTTAAATTACTTGCATCCAATCTTATATTTACATTTGATATATGTTTGTATTTGTGCATTATAGTCTAGTGACATTTTAAAGGTGGATCAATAGTTAAAGATCATGAGGTCTTGAGTTTGATTTTTACAAGGAAGTTTCTTAAATTGATTGGGTTTCTTTTTAAATTGATGTACATGCATTATTGCCTAGTTGAGATGGATATGATCGGGTGATTTCACTGATGGCATGATGATACTCATGTGGTCTCTCAGTGATCCAAATTTATTGTTCAAAAAAGAAACTGTCTGTATTCATTTGTTTTGTTTTGAAGTTGGTACTACTTTTCACAAACTGGACTATGTTGGGTTATGTTTGGGGTTATGTTTGAACATATATGTGTGTATGCATATTTGTTCATGAATTTATAAACTCTCTCTCTTAATGTTATTCTCAAAGTTTTGATTCCAACCTTATGTTGTTGTCGGCTTGTTGTTCCATCGTAGTTACTTTTCTTCTATTTTGTCGGCTTTCGTCAATATGTGATGAATGTCTTCTTGTTGCCTCTTTTGTTTGTTTGATTTGTTTTGGCGGTGTAAATTTTGCCTTTGTATTTCCTTTTTCGTTGTGTATGACCCATTGGCCTTGGCCAACCTCTCCTTTGATCTATTAGGTCTTGTAATGTTGGTTTCCAAAGTGTCTTTTTTTATGTTTGGAATCAATCTAGTAAAGTTTTGGTAAACTGTTAGAACCCACACAGTATGATATGAATTTAAACAGCTATCGTTTGGTTTGAGAAATCACTCGAAATACTAGAATGACCATGCATAAAATCAACCCGTAACATCCACACGATACACACATTTAAACGCCTATCATTTGCAAGGACATTATGAGACATTATACCACTACACCACTTTTGAACTTCAAGCCCGTAATGTCCCTTGCTGATTAAGACGCCACCTGTCGGATAATGTCCGAAAATGAGTCTTAAAGTTCAAGCCCCACTACACATGGTCTAAGAGTTAAGAGTTAAGTAAGGAAAGTAGTTTAGAGTTTCAAATATCTAACAAGGAGAAATAACATGGTTTCTCAATCCAAAAACAAAATAAAAAATAAAAGTCTAAACATATTTTTACAAAATCTTTGCAAGACTGAAATCACCTAAATTTGAGGGCAGGGTAACATATAATAATACCACACCTTACCCTTTGTCTTTATTCTAACATGAGGAACACCCTTGATGGGAAACATAGCCACAGGCTTTGTGAAGCCCCTTAAAGAAGTGAAATAAATTTACAACCACTTGATGTCACAACACAAGTCCTATATGCAATGTACCTTTGAGGACATATCCTATGCACTCATCAATGGCATCACACGCTTTTAATAGCTCATATGATGGTATTTTGTCTTATTTCCCCTTCACCAAAGTTAATTTTTTTTACATGCGCCTTCATTTTAAGTCAAAATATATAAAACATTAAAATTGCAAGGGCACCACTACATCTTGGAAGCTAGTGTTAAAATCTTCCTCGAAAGTTTATATGGTCAACAATATTTTATGTGGGTGTACTGAACTATTATTGATCACTGTCATTATGGAAGTGGAAGATTTCCACATGATTCTTGTGTTGGAATTTGTGTCTCAATGAATGGATTGATAATAAGGTTATGCGGTATCGGGATGGTCCTCCCTCGGAGGATGATCCGCCACGTGGGCATCACGTATGATGGGTTTGAGGATGGGGCAAAGAGGATGGAGATATGAAAATGAGGGGATGGACCTAAAATGTATATGTATATATTGTATGTATAGGTGTGTGAGAGAGTGGATGGCTGTTTTTTGTCTTGTTGTGGACCGTCGGAGACGTCCTCCTGCGGACGGTGAGAACGCGGCTTGGGGGGGGGGGCACATGGAAGGAGGACCGGCGCCGATAGGGGACGGTCCAAAACCGATCCCCATACCGAGCAGCCTAAAATGGTATTCTTGGTAAACTTTTTGTTGTTGTATACATGCCCTAATTAATTGCCTAGTATGATGAAGTTAAATACCACCTAAGGTTAATTATATGTTCATATACTTTGTCGGTTTGTCCTAGGTTCTTAAATAAACCAAACAAGTAAAGAAGAAGTGTTTTCATTCTAGGTAAAAGATGACAGTGCTAAAATTCTGGGGTGTGGTTGTCTCTTCTCTCAAGTCCACATAGATATCGCATCACCATTCCTTCCATCTCATCAATTTCTCCAAGAGTAGAGTGTCGTTCCTCTTTTTCCCCTTCTCCCCTTCCATTTTCTTATTTTTAATTCCTAAATTCTTAAAAGTATAAAAAAAATTCATTAAGTAAAAATACAATTACAAAGCCTAGAAAAAAGCCATAATTAAAAAAAAACATATTTTTAATAAACATAACTTAAAAAAAAAAACTAAAGCACACTTCCACTTCCTCCTAGCTATTTCGTCACGATTTTGTCCTTCATTCTTGAGAGCACCGCATGGTCTCTTTCGGATACGCTTTCGATGTCAATTCTCATAAGTCGAAACTCTTCGGTTTCTTGATTTTGTAGATCAAATTCGAGTAACTTTTATTAAAGTCAACCCTCTCCCTTTCCCTCGCCGCCGCTTCTTTCTTTTCCTTCTCTTTCTTTTTGTACCTCTCCTCTTAAACTCCCATAAAATGGTTGAATTTTAGTAGAATTGTATCAAGTTTTGATACATCACTCGAGCTCGTTCCCTTTAAAGCCGAAGCCTTCTCAGCGGCTGTTTTTTAGCACAATCCCTTCCAATTGGCTACTCTAATTTAGGAATTGGAGCTTCATCTTCGACAGTACCAAGTCAGACCCATAGTACAGTATGTCCGGAGACCACAATACCAAATCAAGAATGTTGTGCATGGGGAGACATCCCCATCATGATAGAGCGGGACCACCAGGTCAGACCCATAGTACAGTCACCACTAACGATGCCACCTAGGGAACCGCAAGAATATTCCGATAGTGACATTCCACCAATAACACTTCACCATCCCGACTATAAATAGGAGGAGCATCTTAACCCAGGTATCATTTTTTTCCCCAACACTCAAGCTCGCTCTCTCTATTCTCTTAAACTCACAAAATCCGATCCTTATTCTCACCTCGGAGAATGTTCACAGGAAGTCCCTCCCTTCTAGTGACGAGGCTAAAGGCATTGTTTGTTTTGTACATCCAACAAGCTTTCAAAAACTCGAGGCAATCAGAGGGCTCTAAACCCGTGGAACCCTAATCTAAGCACTCACGCGGACTTGTGTTTCTTCAACTACTAAGTATAATGACAAGTTACAACGGGGTATCTATACCAATTCTAGAAAGAACTTGTTAGCGAATAAAGCTCTTGAACAATGGTTAAGGAGTAAATGTAAGTGGATCTCTTAACATTCACCCGAACCATTGTAAATCGTTGTGTTCAAATGGTAACATCTTTCTATCCCTAAATTATTTATTTATATACATGAGCTCTATTGAGTTGTAATAAAATCAACAAACTTTTTACAATTTTTTTTATAAAATAAAAAACCATTCACCCTCCTTTGATTCTTTCACCATTCTAGATAGCCATAATTGCTTAATTAGATGATTGGAATCAAGTAGCCATGGCTGTCATTCTCATGAGGAATAGGAAAATGTGAACAGAATTTTTTCAACTCTATTTGTCATGGGCAGACATTATTGATGTGTAATTCTGAACTAGGTGTGCACACATTTATTCGGATACACATAACCATCCAAACAAGCCAGAAAATCCTCAAGTGATGACACATAATTGGACAACACCAAGGATAATTCTTTTGAATAATTTATGTGAGATTTGGATTTATACTATACAACAAGAAAAGATGAATAACACAACATAATAATGTAGAGACAAGATCAAGTTGTTAACCTCATAAAGTGATATTCCAGATTTTATTTTAACTACATATTTCAAGTTTTTTTATGCAATATAAGTTTGAATCTGGTATAGATCCATAAAATAATGATTTAATGAACCGGTTACCTTTTGTTTTGTTCAATTCTGCCTTATGTTAAGGATGTGTATTTTTGTTTTAATGTTATACACATGTTGCATGCATGTGTATGTATAAATTAACAATCAGAAATAAGAAAGCAGATCCAAATCGTTATATGTTTTAGTTTGTTATACTATATTTCATATATTCTGATCCTTTACAATACAAAAGGAACCTTATGATGTGACATACATCTTACTTTTCGATAAAATGTTCAGCAATGATGCATTGAACTAGCTAAAAAAAGACCCGCATATTACGCAACATGCTGATGATTTTAGTGTTATCAGCATATTTCAGTGTAACCAATTAAGAATGAGGTAGGGGTGCGAACGGCGTTTTCAACCAAAATTCCAAGAGGAGTGATCGGATTTTAGCCTATAAAATACAATATTTTTAAGGGGTGTGTCCGCCCACCCGATCCGTCATTTAAGATCAAAGGAATTCAACTCAACTTGGGAGACGTGTCGTACATGTTTATAAAAATTTTGTTGGAAATTTTGTATAGGAAAATGACTTTTTCCTATTTTGGACTAGAAATAAATATAATAAAATGAGAGGGTTTTATATATTTATTTGTGGGTTTGTGTTCTACGTTGGAAGGGCTTCGCAACGAACTAAACCGCGTCCAAAACGGAGCTAAGATGAATGAGATATCGATGCTCAAAGTTTGGTGTTTGAAACTTGAATGCTGAAATATGTGGGAAAATGGCACCTTGTCCCACATCGGATGAGAGATGGAACTTAAAGGGGTATTTAAGTAGGATCTCTCCATCTTTATTGTTTCAAGAAAGCACTCACTAGTGTACTCGCGAAGGGTGCGGAGCTCCGCACCTAACCCGCACTCTCACACGCGCGTGCGTGTGGCGTGGGCGATGAGGCGCAATGTGGCGCTTTGATGGCGCCCCGCGCGTGAGGTTGCAGACCTGCGCGCGCGCCAGTGTGTCTTGCGCGCGCGCGCGCGGAAGCTTCCTGCTGCAGTTAATGCTAGTGCAGTTACATTCAGCATTTGAAACTGACGAAGTTAATGCGTTTGACTGAGAATTAAATGACGAATTAAAGTGCATTAAAGACGTTTAATGCAGTTTAATTCACCCATTTAATTCATTTTCAGTTTCTTCAAGACTTGCAACTATAAATAGGAGCATCCTATTGAAGACAAAACACACCGAAGATTACTAGCTCTTTCTTTTCTCCACTGCAGAATTCTTCATCTTCTTCAAGCTCAAGGTACACCTTCGGGTTGGAGTCAAGACCGGCAGTACAACTGCTTGCGGCTGTTGTATCCTGGAAACAAACGTGTTCTCCTGGGAGACACGAAATTTGTTTTAAGGGACCCGTGTCTAACACGATCCTCAGCCAAAGAACAGTTTTTCTGTTCGGATTTCTGTTCTTGTTTGTCTACTTTTTCCGGTTGTAACTTGTATTGTATTTTTTGCTTTCCTTCAGTTGTAATTTTCAAGTTAATAAAAGATTTTTATTTATTTTACACGAACGGATTCCTACAATCTTAAAACAAATTTTAAAACACCGTTCGTGTAGAATCACAAACTTCTCTGCTGTGAATTCATTTTTTTTCTCTCACAGCAGGTTGTGTTTTAAAAAGGTTTTTTCTCTGTTTTGATTCAAAGGAGCGACTTTATCAAAAAAGAACTCTGCTTCTACTCCTTTCTGTCGCTGAGTTCTAAAAACCTACTGTTGTAGTCTTCAAAGTTGTACTTAGAAGCTGCGCGGTGGTTTCAAAAACTCTTTACATTGGATAAATAATAAATTAGCACATTTATTGTTTTATTAACTTGGTTTTGTGGAACTTTTCAGAATGTCGACTGAAAATACCAACGTCAACGTCGTTGTCGGTACCCCTGCCAACACTGTGGGAGCGTCCACAGGGGCGAATCATGCTGAACGACCCGAGAAGTTCCCGGGTCTCCACTTCAAGAGGTGGCAACAGAAGATGTTCTTCTACTTGACCACCATGAACCTTGCGAGGTTCTTGACGGAAACCGTTCCCCAACCTGCGGAAGGGGAGACCGATGCTCAGGCTCTGAGCGCGGTAGAGGCATGGAAGCACTCGGACTTTATATGTCGAGGCTATGTTCTCAATGGTCTCGCGGATGCCTTGTATAATGTGTACTATAATAGCAAGACTTCCAAAGAATTATGGGAGTCTTTGGAGAAAAAGTACAAAACGGAGGATGCGGGAACAAAGAAATTTGTTGTTGCCCGTTTCTTGGACTTCAAAATGGTTGATAACAAGACTGTTATGAACCAAGTCCAAGAGTTACAAATTATACTTCATGACATCCATGCAGAGGGTATGGTACTCAACGAGACATTTCAAGTGGCAGCCATGATCGAGAAATTACCTCCTGCTTGGGTGGACTTTAAGAACTATCTTAAACACAAGCGAAAGGAAATATCGATTGAGGATCTTGTTGTCCATCTTCGTATAGAAGAGGACAACAGGGTGGCCCTAAAAGGCACCATTTTGCAAGCTTCGGCTAAAGCAAACATGGTGGAAGTTGGGGAGTCCTCAAAGGGTAATAAGGCAAAACGGGGTAAGAAGGACAAAAAAGGGAAAGCAAAGGTTAACAACCTTGGGCCAAAAAAGGGGGCTGTGAAAAAGAAGCCCGCGCCTTTCCAAGGTACTTGTTACAATTGTAACGAGACGGGGCACCGTGCTAACCAATGCAAGAAACCTAAGTGTGAGCGTGTGCATATGGTTGATGAGGATGGTATGCCTCTAATCGCAATGATAACCGAGGAAGCGGCTATGATTGAAGAAGTCAACGCGATGGGTGAAAACCCAAAAGGATGGTTCGTGGACACGGGTGCAACCCGCCATGTTTGTGGAGACAAGGCTCTTTTCTCTACATTCAAGGAAGCTTCGGGTGAAGAAAAGCTTTATATGGGAAATTAAGCTACCGCAAGCATCAAGGGGGAAGGCACGGTCGTCTTGAAGATGACTTCGGGCAAAGGGCTTACCTTGACCAAAGTGCTTTATGTTCCAGAGATACGGAAGAATCTCGTATCGGGATGGATGCTCAACAAGTTTGGATTTCATCTAGTGTTTGAATCGGACAATTTTGTCTTATCTAGACGTGGAACTTTTATTGGAAAGGGCTATGCCCTTAACGGAATGTTTAAAATGAATGTAATGGTTGTAAACCAAAACAAGAAAATGAATGAAAGTTCTTCTTCTACTTACATGATTGAGTCTTCTAATGTTTGGCATGGTAGACTAGGACATGTAAATTTTAATTCATTACGACGTTTAATTAAATTAAACTTAATACCAACATTCCATATCGAGTCCAATCACAAATGCGAGACATGTGTTGAATCCAAACTTACGAGATCATCGTTTAAATCGGTTGAACGAATAACCGAACCCCTTGATTTAATTCATACCGATGTGTGTGATTTAAAAGCGGTTCCCACGAATGGAGGAAATAAGTACTTCATCACATTTATTGATGATTGTACGAAATATTGCTACGTGTATTTACTTAAGAGTAAAGACGAAGCAATAGAGAAGTTTATCTTGTACAAAAACGAAGTTGA
Source organism: Helianthus annuus (assembly GCF_002127325.2). Lineage (NCBI taxonomy): Eukaryota > Viridiplantae > Streptophyta > Magnoliopsida > Asterales > Asteraceae > Helianthus > Helianthus annuus. Next base: position 9,827,394 of record NC_035443.2, read on the forward strand.
GAATCAACTAAAAAAGAAGATAAAAGCTTTGAGAAGCGATCGAGGAGGTGAATATGTTGCACCTTTTGCGGATTTATGCGCAAAAAGTGGCATTGTACATGAGTGTACACCTCCTTATTCTCCACAATCAAATGGCGTTGCGGAACGAAAGAACCGCACATTGAAAGAAATGATGAACGCCATGTTGATAAGCTCGGGAGTGAACCGAGAAATGTGGGGGGACGCCATTCTCTCAGCCAACTATCTTTTGAAAAAGATACCTTTGAAAAATAGGGACGAAACTCCATATGAGTTATGGAGAAAAAGGAAGCCTTCGTACAAATACTTGAAAGTGTGGGGGTGCCTAGCTAAGGTGATTGTACCACCTCCTAAGGTTCTTAGGATAGGACCCAAAACTGTTGATTGCATTTTCATTGGATATGCACATCAAAGTAGTGCGCATCGTTTTCTTGTACATGAGTCCAAGAATCCCGATGTACACAAACACACTATCATGGAGGCAAATCCAAACGTCGTCTCATATTTTGAAAATGTGTTTCCTATGTTAGGTCAAACACAAGCGACTTCATCAACAGCGGCTCCAAGTTCGTCTACATGGTTAGATGAACCAGGTCCAAGTTCATCTACATAGGTAGATGAGGTAGGTCCGAGTTCGTCTACGAGATTAGATTAAACTCATGAACGACCTGAGGTCGAGGAGGGTGAGCTTAGACGAAGTAAACGACAAAGGGTTGAAAAATCATTTGCTCCAGACTTCATGAGCTACATGGTTGAGGGTGAGCCCAATACCTACCGCGAGGCGGTTACCTCCGCAGAAGGACCTCAATGGCAAGAAGCAATTAAGAATGAAATTGATTCTATATTGCAAAATCATACTTGGGAGTTAGTAGATCTTCCACCTGGTTGTAAACCACTTGGATATCGTTGGATATTCAAAAGGAAGATGAAAGCTGACGGAAGTATTGATAAATACAAGGCAAGGTTAGTGATCAAAGCATTTAGACAAAAGGAGGGTCTAGACTACTTTGATACTTACTCGCCTGTAACGCGAATAACCTCTATACGATTGGTTCTTGCAATTTCGGCTCTAAGAAATTTGGAATTTCACCAAATGGATGTAAAAACCGCTTTTCTAAATGGCGATTTAGAAGAAGAAATTTACATGGAACAACCTGAGGGTTTTCCGGCCCCTGGAAACAAGGGTAAAGTATGTAAATTGGTCAAGTCTTTGTATGGCTTGAAGCAAGCTCCAAAACAATGGCACCAAAAGTTTGATCATGTCATGATTGATAATGGTTTCAAGATAAATGAGTGCGACAAGTGTGTTTATTTTAAAGACACACCAAGAGGTTATGTGATTTTATGTCTTTATGTAGATGATATGTGTTTTGGTCAAAAATTACCTAAGCAATTTAGTGATCAAATTAGTTAAGTGAGGTAGTGTGCTGGAAAGTGTTGCTAAAAATGTGCTTGTTAAGTTGTTTATAAAATCAGTGTTCAGGATACGGCTCAAGATATTGAGCTGTATTATTGATCAAACAATGAGCAAAAAGTAAAGTAAATAACACGAGATGTACGAGGAAAGCCCTTGATCAATCTAGATCGCCGGCATAAAACCTCGGGAGCTGACAATCGCAGCTGCCTTGTTCTTCTTATTGCTTCAAAAATCAGGATACAGTGCAGGATGTGGTGCGGATCGACTAAGTGTTACAATGTGATCTGAGTACAAGTGTAGTGATTGCTGTGAGCTAGAGAGCAAGAGTGTATGGAAGTGTTCGTGTAAAAAAGTGTGTGCCTTAAACTGATCCACCACATCTATTTATAGTAAAGATAATATAACAAACTATCCTAAACTCCCGGGATCCAACGAATATTCCCACTTGAACGTTGAGGACCAAGTCTTTCGGCTTCAACGGGTTCCTCATAACAAATTCGCCCGAGTCTTTAGGAGAAGAAGTCCTGATGACCGTTAGTAGCTTATAACCATTAACCTGCACGTGTTTAATTTACTCAACCTCAGGATATCGCCCGGGATGTTAGCAATATCCTCGTCCAGCATCCTGGTCATAAATAAACAATTACAAGCGGGATATTAGCCAGGATATGTATACTCAGAAAATGACCCATAACAATTGTCCCCAAAATATATCGGTTGGTATACCAATCCAACGGATATATTTTAAAGCTTATCTCGTGAATCGAGGTAATTAATACGATTGGACATGCGAAGTGACAATGTGCAACTTCCCACGTGTTTTTTACTCGATGGCTATCCATTTAGCCCCTATATCTTCTCTCTTTTCATTTGATAAACCATCATCTCCACCGGAATCTTCAGGTAAATTCCTTTCTCTCCTTCTTCTTCGTTTCTTTCTTCTCCACGGAAATCCCTTATGGCTAGCGGAACTAGATCCCATACGGGCGACTCGATTCCAACCTTCGAAGCCCAAAACCTTCTAAAAGAACCCGAGAAAGAGGTCTCCTCCTTCGACAACGCTGACATTGCTGCCTTGCAAGCTTCCGGTGCTTTCCCTGTTGGTACAGTCATCCGTCCCTTCGACAGAGAAGTCCGATCGGATTTTTCTTCCAACGAATGGGTGTGCTTCTTGGCCTACCCTTTCTCCATCGGACTCCGGTAACCCTTCCCGGCTTTTATCTCCCGTTTCTTTGAACTAACTGGTCTCAGTTATGCCCAAACCATGCCCATGGTTTGGCGCGTACTGGTGACTCTGGACCAGATCAGATCTCGATTTATCCCCAACCTTTGTATTGAAGACCTCCCGATGGCTTACCGTCTTCGTTCTCATGGCAACAGTCGTTTTATTCTTTTCTCAACCTCCAAAAACCCTCTTGTTCTTAGAGCCACAAAGAATGAGGAAAAATGGCAACGAAAGTTCTTTTTTGTAAAAAGGGATTCCATCACTGGAGGTTTTGATCTTCCAGTGAAGTGGTTAACTTCTGGTAGGATTTAGGGTTTTAGGAATATCCCCAACCGTATCTTAAAGCTATATCCTGAACTGACATCTCTATTTCTTGTGCAGCAAAATTCAAAGATTTAGCACCTCCAAGCGCTGAATCAGATTCAAGAATCAAAAGCATTTATCAACTTCCAGAAAGCGAGAGAACTTTTTCTCTGTCATTTGCAAGTTCAAGCCAAAGATCCAGCTCCGACATGTCTGGTAAACACATTAGTACATAACAAACAAATAGCTTATGAATATTCAAGAGTTAAACGTTTTCCCCTTTTATGCAGCCCCAGTCAAAGCTCCAGAGGTCTTCGACCTTGACGAATTGGATAGCTACTCTGCTCCCATCCCGGTAAAGAAAGAGCCAAGCCCTAAGGCTCCCACGTCTTCCAAACCCAGCAGCTCAAAAGCCGTCACCACTCCCAAGCCTCCTCCAACCACCAGGACCCGTGCTTCCAGTGCTCGGAAGAGGAAAGAAACAGATTCCCTGGCTGTCTCTGAGGCCTTTCCATATGAAAACTATGGATTCAATGAAGCCAGCGGGTTTATGACTTCATTCCTCAATCAGGTAAAAATCCTCATCTGGTATCCTGCACATGTATGTTAATTATTATCCTGGATATTTTACACATATGTTGATACCTGTACTTTTGGTTGTAGGGTCTGGAACGTCTCATGTTCCTTTACGAGGATGCGTGCGGGCTTAACAAAATTTTGGAGATCAAGCTCAAGAAAGCTGAAGAAACCATCGCCGATCAAGGGATGATTGCCGCTGCCAAGTCTAAGCATTATGAAGAAAAATTCAAGGCAATGGCCCAGGAGCACCAAGCCGCTATACGCAAGGCCAATGAGGACGCCCAAGCCAAGCTGGATGCTGCTCATCTTCAATACCAGCAGGATATGACCTCTTACCGGGACGGCCTTAAAGGATCCGTTGTTGTTTCCCTTCTCCAAGCCAGGTTAAGGATGGCCTATGAAGCCGAGGCCTTGGGCTTTGAATGCCCTTCCTGGAATGTCAAGGCTTGGGAAACGAAACTAGCGGACCTCAAGGGCACCCCTGTTGAACGTCCTGCAAAGCATGCTGGTGGGGATCCTCCCAAGGCGACGGATGCGGCGGCCGAGGCTGGTGGTGATGCTGAGAAGAATCCCGAGGGTGATGCAGGTGCAGGTGCTGACGAAGCGATGGTTAAAGAGGGTGCTGCCCCTTGAAAGCAGCGAAGTGGGCGATGATGAATGTTTATGCCTAGGCCGGAGCCCACTTTTTTTTAATTTGATGGTTGTGGTTGCCTGAACAATTTACTTTTCCTGCTTTTGAACAATTTACATTTCCTGCACTTAGACAATATGATGACCAAAGGTGGAGGGATCCTGAGTTTCAGGACGAAGCCCTTGGTTATCAGTTAGTATAGTTTATTTTGAACAATATAACAGTTGAAGGTGGATGGGTCCCGGTTTGAGACGAAACCTTCAATCTGTTAAGTAAATCTAGTTAAGAACTTATCGTGCTTTTGGTGGATGGGCCTCGGTTTGAGGTGAAACCAAAAGCACAACTTTTGACCTGTTAATAACTTAACTATCTTTTGACTTGTTTTCTGTTACTTTGCATTACTTGGTGTAACCCTTAGCTTTGCAAAGAATTTCATACTGTTATCTCACAAAATATCCTGATTAGTATCCTCAGCAATATACTGTAAACTTTTTATTAGATAGAACTTACAAACACCACTTCAGCTTCGTAGAAAGTTTTTTGATGAATAACCACTTTTAAATGATCAAAATCCCAAACTATTACTAGTTTCAAACATCCTAATCAATTATTCTGAAAAAGACTTTGAGAATATATCAGGATATTTGTCCTTTTTATAAAACATAATGTCATTAAAGTCCGCAAAGGAAAGATCATACCAGAAATAGGATATAAACCTATTACCAAACTTCAATCCCTTTGCAATTCTTCCCATAAAGATGTCCCCTGTGCAAGGTACTTAGTGCATTAGTTCCAAATCCTATCTCTTTAGCTTTTGCACCACCACCTTAATGGGAATGTCCACTGCGTACAATGCCTTCAAATACTTTAGAAATCTTCTGAATGTTAGTTTTCATCGTTTAGGCAATTTTTCATGTTCCAGGGGCAAAATCCAAAGGTGTACTGGAGATAAAATCCTTATATCCTGGGGAAAATCCCAAATTTTCATGCGCTACAGGCGGGAGTGTATAAACTCCAAGACTTAGAAAGGTGAAAACCTTTAAACCTTAGAGAGTATGAAAATACCCTTTCATGAGAGAGGGTGATCAATCCTCATATACCTTTAGGATTCAGGATATAGCCAATCGTGACGAAATTGTCAGCCACTTTTACATGGACTGGTCCCGCCACCTTGAACTATCCCCGAATAACTTGCGCTCCAGGCGGGGTGTTTAAACCCAATTCGGAAGAAAGGTGAATACCTTTAAACCTGTGAAGGGATCAGTATCCCTTAAACGTGAGAGAGGGGGCCAATCCTCTAGTCTTTCGAATTATCCTGAGCACATAACCTGGAGCTACATCCTGAAACATATCTTGCAAAACAATTGTAAACTAAGGTGGGTGTTAGCTTGGCTAACACCCCTCCGATGCTTAAGTCAGTATTGGGTTTCAAAGAATAAATTAAACCAAACATATTTAAAAAAGGTAGAGTTCATACCATCCTGAGTTAGAAATTAAATTCTAAACTCACTTGAAATAGAGCTTGAGGTGTATAGCATTCCAGGACCTTGGTAGCATATCCCCCCCCATATTCTTGAGTCTGTATGCTCCTTTCCCTGCTTCTGATTCAACCTCGTATGGTCCTTCCCATTTTGGGGCTAGCTTGCCATCGGCAGGATAGGTAGTATTCTGAAAAGCCTTTCTTAGTACCCAATCTCCAACCTTAAACCTTCTGGTCCTAATGTTCTTGTTATATGCCCTGGATATTCTCTGTTGATATGCTGCCATCCTTAGCCTTGCCGCATCTCTTTTCTCATCTATAGTGTCTAACTCTTGACACAAGGCTTCAGGATTCTGCTCAGGATCACTTAGGGTTGATCTTACAGTGGGTATTGTCATTTCTGTCGGGATTACTGCCTCTGCTCCAAATACTAAGGAAAATGGAGTTTGCCCAGTAGCATTCTTCACAGTTGTCCTGCCAGCCCATAGGACAAATGGTAGTTCTTCTGCCCATCTTCCCTTCTTAGCCCCAAGTCTCTTTTTCAGATTGTTGACAATTATCTTGTTTGATGATTCTGCCTGCCCATTCGCTTGAGGATGTACTGGAGTAGATGTTATCATTTTGATCCCCCAACTCTTGCAGAAATCAGTGGTCCTCTTGCTTATAAACTGGGACCCATTATCACAAGTGATTTCAGCTGATACCCCGAACCTGGTCAGGATATTCCTTTTTATGAAGGACACTACTTCTTGGTCTCTAACTTGGACAAAGGCTTCAGCTTCAACCCATTTAGAGAAATAATCCGTCATTGCTAGCATAAAGACTTTTCCTCCCAGGGCCTTTGGTAATTTTCCTACTATATCCATCCCCCACTTCATAAATGGCCAAGGGGAAACAATAGGATATAACGGTTCAGCAGGCTGATGCAATATGTTACTATGTCTTTGGCATGCATCACATCTTCGAGCATACTCTGTGGCATCTTTTCTCATTGTTGGCCAATAATATCCTGTCCTTAATACTTTCGAAAATAATGACCTGCCCCCAGTGTGGTTACCACAATCCCCTTCATGTATATCCCGAAGTACTTCTTTGGCTTCAGTATCCTCCAAGCATCTCAAGTATGGTCCTGCAAGAGATTTCTTATATAAAATATTATTTATAATAGTGAATCGTGATACCTTCATCCTAAATGCTTTAGGATTTTCATCTTTGGGGATATGTCCTTCCTTTAGATATCTCATAATTGGAGCTGTCCAGGACTTAGGATCCCTTTCAGGATACATCATTCCAGGATCTTGAATACTAGCTACTCCCTTATGCTGAGGATCCGTCGCAGGATACAGGATATGTAATATCGGTATCGGGGTCCCTTCTGGTATCCTGATTGATGATCCCAAGTTTGCCAATGCGTCTGCTTCGGCGTTATCCTCTTTTGGTACCTGTTCAAGTGTAAAAATATCGAAATATCCTGCTAATTTTTTAAGAATACCGAGGTATTCAATTAGTTTCTCACCCTTGATTGCATAAGATCCATTAAAATGATTAGTAATTAACAAGGAATCAACATATACTTGCAAATTCTTGATATTCATATTCTTAGCCAATTCTAATCCTGCGATTAAAGCTTCATATTCTGCCTCATTGTTAGTAGCAGGGAATTCACATCTAACAGCCTGGGGTATTATGTCCCCCTGTGGCGATTTTAGTAGTATACCTAAACCTACACCCCTTACATTAGATGCACCATCAGTATATAATATCCAGGATTCTAAGTTCTCTCCTAGTTGTTGCACTTCTAGGTCTACTTCATTTTGAATATCACTACTGAAATCAGCCACAAAGTCTGCTAGAGCCTAAGACTTTATTGCATTTCTAGGTTCATATACTAAATCATAGGCACTTAATTTTACCGACCACTTAGCCATTCTACCCGACATCTCCGGTTTCCTAAGCACATTCTTAATAGGATAATTAGTTTTAACATGAATCCTATGTGTTTCAAAATAATGTCTAAGCTTTGTTGATGCCATTACTAGAGCCAATATTAGTTTTTCTATGTGAGAATATCTAGTTTCAGCATTTAACAAACTTTTGCTAACATAATAAACAGGATACTGCTGACCTTCATGATCCTTTACGAGTACCGCACTTACTGCATTCCCTGATACTGCAAGATACAGGGATAATGGTTCACCATCTTCAGGCTTCATCAGTAGAGGCGCGGTTGAGAGATACTGCTTCAAATCCCGTAGGGCTGCTTCATGCTTCTCGCCCCATTCAAATTTCTTATTCTTTTTCAGGATATCATAGAATTCTTTACACTTTTCCGAGGATCTTGAAATGAACCTATTCAGGGCTGCCACACGTCCTGTTAACCGCTGAACATCCTTCATGTTCGAGGGTGATTTTATATTCAAGATAGCTTTAATCTGCTCCGGGCTCGCCTCTATCCCTCTTTTTGTCACCATGTATCCAAGAAACTTTCCTGCCCCCACTCCGAAATGGCATTTAGCAGGATTCAGCTTCATGTTGTATTGATCCAGGATATCAAATGCTCCCTTGATATCCTGGAGGTGATCCTCAGCCTTTTTAGATTTCACCACCATATCATCGATATACACTTCCATGGTGTCCCCCAGTTTGTCTTTGAACATCATGTTCACCAATCTCTGGTACGTCGCACCTGCATTTTTTAAACCAAAAGGCATAGCAGTATAACAGTAAATACCTGTTGGTGTCATGAAAGCAGTATCCTCCTGGTCTGAAGGTTCCATTTGAATCTGTTGGAATCCTGAGGATGCATCCATGAAGGTTAACATTTCGTGGCCGGCAGTGGCGTCCACCATCGAGTCTATATGAGGTAGAGGGAATGGGTCTTTTGGACAAGCTTTGTTCAGGTCTGTGTAGTCTACATAAACTCTCCACTTCCCATTCTTCTTTTGAACCACTACCACATTTGCTAGCCATCTAGGGAATTTGACTTCTCTAATCATTCTAGACTTCAATAATCTTTCAACTTCCTCTTGGATAATTGCATTCCGTTCAGGGGCGAATTTCCTTCTCTTTTGTTGTATAGGCTTGTATGACCTGTCAATTCCAAGCTTGTGAGTAATAATGTCTTTTGATATACCTGTCATATCCTCATGCTTCTATGCGAATGTAGACATCCTGCATTTCAGAAAGTTAGTTAATTGTTCTTCAATATCCTGAGGGATATTGGTTCCTACGAGCACCGAGATATCAGGATTATCCTGGTCCAGGATTACTCTTTTCACATCTTGCTCCGAAGTCTCCACGATATCCTGGGCCCGCATCTTTAATTGCTATGCTGGACTTGGTTTGGCCGAGGATTTCATTGAGGATGAGTAACATTCTTTTGCTTCTTGCTGATCACTATCGATTTTGACAACTCCCCAAGGGGTAGGGATCTTAATGCATTGGTGATATGTTGATGGAACGGCCTTCATATCGTGAATCCACGGTCTTCCGAGGATGATGTTATAGCAGGATAGAGAATCCATCACACAGAAACGTTGCATCTTGTTGACTCCTTCGACATACACGGGCAACTTTATCTCTCCCACTGTGTTCCTAGCTTCTCCACTGAAACCAACGAGCACAGTAGACTTCGAAGTGATATCCATCGGAGATACATTCATTCTCTTCAGAGTCTCCAGTTGGATTATGTTGACGGAACTGCCGTTATCAACCAGTATCCTGCGTACAAAATGGTTAGCCACATATAACGTTATTACCAGAGCATCATGGTGAGGATCCTGGACAATATCCCTGTCATCAGCGTCAAATGTGACCATTTTGTCAGTTGTGAGGGTAGTCATCTTGATAGGTTTGTCTCCCCTCTCAGCCTTAGCTTCTTTTGCATGTCTCTTTGCCGCTGAATACGAAGTCCCACAAATATCGGATCCTCCCGAAATAAAGTTGATTATCTTGGCATCCGGGGGAGGTGAGGCCGCTCGCTCAGGATCCTTTTCAGTATCCTGTCCTTTGTTCTTTTTTCTGCCCAAGAGATCTTTTAGATATCCCTTGCTTAGAAGATAGCTTATTTCCTTCCTCAAAGCAATGCAATCCTCCGTAACATGTCCAAAATCCTCATGGAAGGCACACCATTTGGATCTATCCTTCCAATCAGCTTTTTGTTGATTCTTCCGAGGCCACCTGGCTTTATCTCCCAGACCCTGCATAGCATACATTAGTTCAGGTATATTAACAGAAAAACAATATTCAGATAATTCAGGATATTCTTCAGGATCCTCGTCTTCAACAGCATTCACTCTCTTGTTATCATTTCTGCCATATGGCTTATATGAGGACTCTGATTTCCTGTTAGTCGATTCGTACGATGAGGATGCATTCATCCTCTCTTGCATTTTCTTGTCATCCTCCAATCTAATATATCTCAGAGCCTTGTTACGAGCCTCATCAAGATTCCTGCAGGGATTCATTACAAGATCCTGATAAAACTGAGAGTCCTTTTGCAACCCCATCTTAAAGGCTTGCACAGCTGTTGCAACATCAAGATGTGGGATATCCAAGGATTCTCGACTGAATTTGTTCACATAATCCCTCAAGGATTCCTGAGGTCCTTGAGTTACCCTGTAAAGATCACTGGTTAGTTTTTCAAAACTCCGACTGCAAGAGAATTGACTATTAAATAAATTGACTAAGTGGGCAAATGATGTAATCGAATGCGGAGGAACATTTAACAGCCATTTCAAGGCTGATCCTGTCAAAGTAGAACCGAAACCCTTGCACAGGCAAGCTTCCTTGAGATCCGGAGGGATAGGGTTGATCTCCATCCTTTCCCTATACTGGGCAATATGCTCTTCAGGATCCGTGGTTCCGTCGTAAAGCTTCATATTCGGAGTCTGAAATCTTTTCGGGATTTCAGCATCACATATAGGATGCACGAACCGAGATATCCTGTGGCTATCTTGGGATACTTCAGGAATTGGCTGCACCACTCCAGGTACACTGGATATCATATCCTTTAATTTCTGAAGCTCCCTGGATAATTCTGACGTTACAGTTGTATCCTGCAAAGATCCAACACTGTTAGTGGTAATAGTATTATTATTATTAGATACGTTACCAGTCGGAGGATTCTGCCCATATCCCGAAACATATCCTGAGCTCCTCACGGTAGACATCCTAACCGAGGAGGGTATTTCAGGAGTAGGATTCTGAGGGAGGCTGGGCACAATATTCCCCCTATTATCCTCAGTAAACACGGCTGAACTAAAGTTCAAAGCTCTGCGCTGTAATGGAGTGACGATATCCTCAGCAGGTCTGCTCGAGCCGGACTTCAGGAGTTGTATCTCCCTTAACAGCATCTGGTTTGTTTCTTGTTGCTGCCTCATTTGTTCCTGCACACTCCCAAATAAGGTTAGGATTTCATCATTAGAAGCCAAAATCGGAGCAGATCCCTGAACAGTCCGGGTAGGGATCACGTCCTGAGGTTGCGAAGAAGATTGCATCCTTGGAGGAGGTGGTGGAAGCACTGGACCAGTAGTAGCAGAAGCCATAGCAGACACAGTAGAGGAACTCATGTTTGATCTTGAGGCCATTATGGACAATGTGGTAAAAAGTTATGAAAACAGAAAACTGATTAGCGATTTGATAAAGATTTTTAGTAAAGAGAGCACCACTTGCCCCACGGTGGGCGCCAAATTGTTTTGGTCAAAAATTACCTAAGCAATTTAGTGATCAAATTAGTTAAGTGAGGTAGTGTGCTGGAAAGTGTTGCTAAAAATGTGCTTGTTAAGTTGTTTATAAAATCAGTGTTCAGGATACGGCTCAAGATATTGAGCTGTATTATTGATCAAACAATGAGCAAAAAGTAAAGTAAATAACACGAGATGTACGAGGAAAGCCCTTGATCAATCTAGATCGCCGGCATAAAACCTCGGGAGCTGACAATCGCAGCTGCCTTGTTCTTCTTATTGCTTCAAAAATCAGGATACAGTGCAGGATGTGGTGCGGATCGACTAAGTGTTACAATGTGATCTGAGTACAAGTGTAGTGATTGCTATGAGCTAGAGAGCAAGAGTGTATGGAAGTGTTCGTGTAAATAAGTGTGTGCCTTAAACTGATCCACCACATCTATTTATAGTAAAGATAATATAACAAACTATCCTAAACTCCCGGGATCCAACGAATATTCCCACTTGAACGTTGAGGACCAAGTCTTTCGGCTTCAACGGCTTCCTCATAACAAATTCGCCCGAGTCTTTAGGAGAAGAAGTCCTGATGACCGTTAGTAGCTTATAACCATTAACCTGCACGTGTTTAATTTACTCAACCTCAGGATATCGCCCGGGATGTTAGCAATATCCTCGTCCAGCATCCTGGTCATAAATAAACAATTACAAGCGGGATATTAGTCAGGATATGTATACTCAGAAAATGACCCATAACAATATGCTTATCATTGGGAGTGATGATAACATGATCAAATCAACAAAAGACATGTTGAAAGCGAGGTTTGACATGAAAGACATGGGTCTCGCGGATGTGATTCTTAGAGTAAAAATCACTAGAACCCAAAATGGTCTTGTGTTGAGTCAATCTCACTACGTGGACAAGATCCTTGGGAAATTCAATTCGGATGATACGAGTATAGCTCGAAGTCCAATTGATAATACCCAACGCCTAAGGAAGAATAGTGGTGAGAGTGTTTCTAAGTTAGAGTACTCAAGGATCATTGGTAGTCTAATGTATCTAATGACATGTACTAGACCCGACTTAGCGTATGCTGTGAGCAGGCTAAGTAGATACACCAGTAATCCGAGCGAGGATCATTGGAAAGCTATCACGAGGGTGCTTAGATACATAAGATACACGAGAGACTATGGATTGCATTATACCCGTGATCCAGCAGTGATCGAAGGATACACTGACGCGAACTGGATATCGGATATAAAAGATCATAGATCGACAAGTGGATATGTGTTTACACTTGCTGGCGCAGCTATAGCTTGGAAGTCCTCCAAGCAAACGGTTATAGCTAGATCTACGATGGAATCCGAGTTCGTCACTTTAGATAAAAGCGGGGAAGAGGCGGAGTGGCTACGTCAATTTGTGGAAGATATTCCAAGATGGCCAAAGCCGTTGACGGCAATCTGCATACATTGTGACAATCAGTATGCTCTTGCTAGAGCACAAAGCATGATGTACAATGGCAGATCAAGGCATATTCGACGTAGACACAACACGGTACGACAACTTATCTCAACGGGTGTTATCTCAGTTGACTATGTGAGGTCAAATGAGAACATTGCGGACCCGTTAACAAAAGGCTTAAGCACAGATAAGGTGTATAGGTTGTTAAGAGGAATGGGACTAAAGCCCATTGATGAAGGGAATATGAGGGAAACCTAACCTAATTGACTGGAGATCCCAAGATCTAAGTTCAATAGGCAAACTTAATCATAAACCCAAAGGGAGTCACTGTGGGGGGTGCCCCAAAAATCAATAAAGGGAGTTGTATACTTCCTAGTCCATTCCAATCAGTGACATGAAGGAAAGGTTAAGCATGTTGAGGTTAAGGATTTTGAGGAAATCCAAATTAACCATGATGCTTTTAATGATTCAGAGGAATCACCTATGTTAGAGAGAAGTGGGGTCGCTTCGAATGGATTTGTGGGGAGGCGCAAATCCTAGAGCTCTCGCAGAACCAGGAACGTGTTCCATGACCATGAACGGACACAACCATGAGGCCTTGACTCGACTAGGGAGAGTATTGTGTGAATGTATATTGTCGCCTACATAAATGGGGGATTGTTCAAGGACATCGCGTCTACAAGACCCTAGGAGGCTAAGTATGCTTCACAAAAGAAGGTTCAAAGGTTACACCTACCTATCTTGCAATGCTCAACTGTTGAACGTGTATCGTTGAAACTTGATAGATCGATTTCTATTCATGTGGGGGACTGTTGGAAATTTTGTATAGGAAAATGACTTTTTCCTATTTTGAGCTAGAAATAAATATAATAAAATGAGAGGGTTTTATATATTTATTTATGGGTTTGTGTTCTACGTTGGAAGGGCTTCGCAACGAACTAAACCGCGTCCAAAACGGAGCTAAGATGAATGAGATATCGATGCTCAAAGTTTGGTGTTTGAAACTTGAATGCTGAAATATGTGGGAAAATGGCACCTTGTCCCACATCGGATGAGAGATGGAACTTAAAGGGGTATTTAAGTAGGATCTCTCCATCCTTATTGTTTCATGGAAGCACTCACTAGTGTACTCGCGAAGGGTGCGGAGCACCCTAACTCGTACTCGCACACGCACTCACACACGCGCGCGCGCGTGGCGTGGGCGATGAGGCGCAATGTGGCGCTTTGATGGCGCACTTTGCACTTCGCATCGCCGCGAGCCGCTTGAGAGCCGCCTTTGTATTTTTGACCGCGCGCGCGTGGTGAAGCACAAGGGTTGCAAGGACCAAGTGGTTGGTGATGAGGGATGCTGCGCATGACCCTGGTGGGTCCGCGCGCAGTGGCGTGCGGTTGCGCGCATGGTGCATGGGCCTGATGTGACGTGCGCGGCGCACCAAAGTGAGCCAAAACGGCGCGACTGTGTGGCGTGCTCGTAGAGGCTCACAGGTGACCTGGCACACGCGCGCAGGCGCGCATGGATCTGAGTGAGTATGGCGCACGCGCGCATGGCAGTGAGCCAAGTGGACGCACCGCGCGTGAGGTTGCAGACCTGCGCGCGCGCCAGTGTGTCTTGCGCGCGCGCGCGGAAGCTTCGTGCTGCAGTTAATGCTAGTGCAGTTACATTCAGCATTTGAAACTGACGAAGTTAATGCGTTTGACTGAGAATTAAATGACGAATTAAAGTGCATTAAAGACGTTTAATGCAGTTTAATTCACCCATTTAATTCATTTTCAGTTTCTTCAAGACTTGCAACTATAAATAGGAGCATCCTATTGAAGACAAAACACACCGAAGATTACTAGCTCTTTCTTTTCTCCACTGCAGAATTCTTCATCTTCTTCAAGCTCAAGGTACACCTTCGGGTTGGAGTCAAGACCGGCAGTACAACTGCTTGCGGCTGTTGTATCCTGGAAACAAAGGTGTTCTCCTGGGAGACACGAAATTTGTTTTAAGGGACCCGTGTCTAACACGATCCTCAGCCAAAGAACAGTTTTTCTGTTCGGATTTCTGTTCTTGTTTGTCTACTTTTTCCGGTTGTAACTTGTATTGTATTTTTTGCTTTCCTTCAGTTGTAATTTTCAAGTTAATAAAATATTTTTATTTATTTTACACGAACAGATTCCTACAAACTTAACTGACTTCCTCATCTCAGGACAACTTATTTTACAATCTATTTTTTGGTTTATATTTGAATTATTGTCATACATTTAAGTAGTTGTTTCTTATACTCTCACAAAGTTGATTTTGTGTAAAGCAAAGACAATATCATCATCATACTCATACTCAGTAAATCTCACAAATAACAAAACTAAGGTAGGTTCTGAAGAGGGTAAGATGTAGACAATCTTACCTCTATCCCATAGAAATAGAGAGGCTGCTTCCAGTGAGACCCCCAGCTCAATAGTAGTTTTGTATCAAGCCTTGGACATAAGACACATAACACTCAACAATTGGGACAAAAGCCGATTAGTGCATGTACCCCCTTGTCATTCGGTTATCAACGCCACCACATGATGCATGATTAACCGCCCCTCACTTTTTAACGATATACAATACACGATATAGGAAAACGTATCAAAACTCTTATATCATTGTTGCCCTTAAAGCACCTCCATGGGTGTGTCATCCGGATAGCGCCAGGTAAATACCATTGTCGGCTTCTTTCTCATCTCTCCCCCTCACATTTTCATATTCTCATGTTCGAAAACCTAGATGCATCACTGGACAAACACCATCTGGAAGACTCCTCCAATCAGGGTCGGCCCTGGGGGTGGGCGGGGAGGACCATCGGCCAGGGCCCGATATTTCGGAAGGCACGCTATTTTTTGAAAAACAACCAGATATGTATACGTAAAAATTTCCTTTTTAATAGGATATACCTATACAAGCACCAACATAGGCCCACTTACAAAACTATTCTTATGCTTTAGATTAGTTATTAGCCCATTGGCATTAGGTTTAGACCTTTATTGAGCCCAATACCCAATTTCGTTAAGGCCTAATGGCACGTTTTTTGGAGCTCTAACAAGGTACACGAATTCTCACGGTCGGCCCTGGTTCCATTGCTCTCGTCAGGATTTGGACGCCAAACGTCATCCACATGATTGTTCGCATTTACCCATTGGAGGTTCTCTCACCTAAGAAAACTGCCCAATACAATGAGGAATTAATTACTATAAGGGGCTATTTGGCAACTTCTAAAAGGGTAAGTGTTAAACTATTAAGTGATCTAAACCATTAAGAGCCAGTATAATACTTAACCATTCAGAGGCAAATGTCTGACCAACTTAGATAAGAGATCTTAACCATTCAGACTCAATACAATGCTTAACCATTCACAGGCAAATGTTTGAACCATTCAGATATCTGCTCGTGAAACAAAAAGTCTGAATCATTAAATGCTGAACCAGCAAAAGGTCTAAACCATTAAGAGCTGAAACAACCAGCCCCTAATTCTATCATAAGCACTTAGAGAGATGGGGGCGCTACGTGATGGAACGTGGTGGTTGGGTGACCACGCGTGAAGATGATGAAAGTTACCGTTGAGGAGGGAAATTGTTGGGTGTGATTGAGTGTGGTGAGTGATGGGCACCCCCACTAAAATCCATCACTAGTGATGGAACCAAGTTCGATAACGTGGCGAAACATGATTGAGTGTGGCGAGTGACGGAAAGTGAAGCACCCCCCCCCTAATAACACTAATGTTCATGGGTGCAAGGGCGTAGCTTTCAAGGGGCCGGGAGGGGCGCCCGACCTCCCGAACTTTTCGGTCAGTAGTGTTATGTATGTACGTTTCGTATAGAATTTTTTAGATACATACGTTTTCGACCCCCCGGTTTTATAAAAATAAAATTTACTTATATAGAATTTTTGGGTCCAATGACTTCCGATCCCTTGGTGGAATTTTTCAAGCTTCGCCACTGCATGGTGGAACTAGACTATGTTCCATCAACCCTTAAACAAGGAAACTTTCTGTCAATAAGGCATCCTAAGGTACGTTGTTGTATTCTTGTAATTTGACATCTTGTCATTTGTAAAGTAATAATAGAAAATGAAGATAACTCTATTATAATCCAAGTTGAAAAGGTGCCTATGTCGTCGTAGATAACAAGTGGATTTGGTAACTCTCGATAGCAATTCCTGGAGCAAGGATAATATAGTGATATTGTGTATTTACGTATATATATGAGTGTTGTGTACGTGTGTAACGTAACATATATAAAGACAAAATAAGAGATCACCACTTGTAAGCAACAACAATGTATATTTTTTTCTCCAACATGCATGATGAACGTAGCATGAAAAGGTTAGACAATTTCTTTCCGTATGAGAAAGAGACAATATCGTCAATTTTATCACGAACTTTTATGGATTCTAGACCAAATCTAAAGTTCATATAAAACTAGATTGTTTCCTCGCGCGTTGCGGCGGTACGTTATCGCGGACATTTGGTCAGTGTCGTTTAGGTTCGTTATAGTATTGGTACGATACATGCACTCAGTATATAAATCAATACATGTTTTACATCGACCAAAAACGAAAAAACGAACACTGGTACCGACAACGATGTTGCCCGCACGGTATCAATCACTTCAGATCGTCACGCTATTGGTAATGATATCCATTTATAATCTCGCAAACAGAGTTGTATAAATAAAAATATCAGAACCGGGAACCATAAAAATGAATACAGGTACATGTACCAATCTTGTTCGGTAGGATACGTCAGTTTATCGAAAGAAAAAGCAATAAAAATAAGTATCGGTACCGATACCGATGTTGTTTGGTCGGTTTAGATTTGGTTAACTACAGTAGCGGCATAAAACTCATTACCAAACAGAAACCATACAAATGAGTACATGTACAGGTACCGATGTTGTTAGGTACGATGTGGTAACGATACGATGTCAATTTATCAAAAGCAAAAACAATATAAATAAATATTGGTTTATCGGAAGCAAACACAATATAAATAAATATTAGTACCAATACATATAGGGGCACAATATCCGTTTCAATAAAATTTATACTGCAAAAATCAATCAGTTTTGGTTCGATTTAGTACGATAGTGGCATATTATCTGTTTTCAATAGATTTATACTGCAATGTTAAAAAATGAACATAGAACGCAAGTTGTTAGAAAAGTAATAAAATTATATGATAAATAAAATATTATTAAGAAAATTAAAACAATTGCTTAAAAATTAAAAAATCACTATTCATGGCAAGTTTATTTTAATATGTATAATATGTATAATATGTATAATGAATAATAATATATCAAAATAAGTCAAATCCTATTTTAATATGTATAATGAATAACTAGTTTAGAACCTCGTGTATTACACGCGTTGAATAAATGTAATTTTATATATACTAAATAAAAAAATATTATATTTTTAAAAAACCTCATTTATTACATGTGTTGAATAAATATAATTTTATATATTAAATAATAAAAAAATTATATCTTTAAGAACCTCGTTTATTGTGCGGGTTTAATAAATGAAATTTTATATACTAAACAATAAAAAAGTTATATTTAAAAAAAAACCCTGTGTATTCACGGGTGAAGAAATATAATTTTATATACTAAATAATAAAGAAATTATATTTTAAAAAAACTCCGTGTATTGTACGGGTTGAATAAAGCTAATTTTATATAGCAAATAATAAAAAATGTTATATATTTAAAAACCCTGTGTATTACACGGGTCTATCTATTGTTAAAAAAATCTTTAAAATTATATCTTTAAGAAACTCGTTTGTTGTGCGGGTTGAATAAAAATGAATTTTTTTATTATTTTTTAAATTAGGTTAATACTATTTTAAATTTTTGGTTTGATCAATAAGTTGTTTAATATAATTTCTCATAGTTAACAATAATAAGATTAACAATAAATAATATGGATACAATGTTTTTTTGTTTAGATAAGACTTTACGATTTGAAGTTAAGTTTATGCCAATAATTTAGGGTTAAAAGATTTATATTAATTTGATTTAAATTAAATAATAATTATCTATAATTAAGGATGGTCTAGAATAATGACAAGTGTCCCAAAATTGGTTTCTTTTATTATAGTAGACATATAAGTATAGATCTAGACATAGATGTTAAATATTTAGCTAAAACTCAATTTAACGTGTCTTATATAAAAATGTTAAATATTTTTATGAAAAGATGAAAAAAAAAATGAAATTATTATGTTAAATTTAAACATGGTGTTAAGATCGTGATCCTTGATCGGATTGTTTTTATCTTCGCAAGATACTGATTATAACCTCAAATTAGAATATATTTAATATTTTTTTAATATTATAAAAAAAATCTTGTTTTAGTGTTCATCCATGATAAGATTTATATTAATTTGATTTAAATTAAATAATAATTATCTACAATTAAGGATGGTCTAGAATAATGGCAAGTGTTCTAAAGTTGGTTTCT
Organism: Helianthus annuus; assembly: GCF_002127325.2. Taxonomy (NCBI): domain Eukaryota; kingdom Viridiplantae; phylum Streptophyta; class Magnoliopsida; order Asterales; family Asteraceae; genus Helianthus; species Helianthus annuus. The sequence continues at coordinate 9,846,677 of NC_035443.2, forward strand.
TTTATTATATAGTATAGATTTTGTGTATAAAATTAATATGTAATATTATTATTAAAAGGGATGAGGCATCAGAGAGTGACACGTGTACAAAAAGATTTTCATTTATTAGTATAGAAAGATAGGAAGATATATCAAAATAAGTCAAATCCTGACCGATTCTTTTTTTGAACAACAAATTTCTTTTTACTCCATGTTATCTCTGGGACTCAACCCTAATATCTCTCTCTTAAGATGTTTAAATGTTTTGCCTTTACCAATAGACTACCATCCCAACCAATTCTAATTGGGACATTGGTCTTATGGGTATAGGAAGTAGAAATCACTCACCATTTGAGAGAAAAAAAAATGTAAAAAGGCTCATTTCGTGTGTCACTAACCTATTTTTTAAGGTAATGTTCAACTAATATTACATTTTCACTTTAACTTAATACATTATAAATAAAAAGTCAAAAGGTTTTATTATATATATAAAAAAATTAATTGATTATTGAGTTCCATAAATTGTTTCATGTATTTATTTAAACTATCCACATTCATCCTAGCGTAATATGTTAAAAATGATGCAAGTCCGTCCGTCCATCAATCCTTTTACTAGACCTTCTATATGTTATAATTAAGTTTTATATGTCAATCGTGCTGGAAGATTCCTACTAAATGAGTTAAATGAGTCATAAATGGACTTACGGATCATCATGTTTAACTAAAAGAATTGACAGGTCGACTTGTTTACCTAAATAACTTAACATATCAATCTATTTAATTAAACATTTCAACTTAGAAAAATCAACATAAATCGGTGTTATAAAAATGGTTATTTGATTTTAATAATCCTAAGTTTCACCTGTTGGCCGATATTATTCTCAATTTAAAAGTTTCCTTCCAACGATCCCAACTTGTAAGAATTTGGCCCCCATTGATTTTTGTCTAATTGCAGTGCACTTGTATCTATTAAGGAGGCTACAGGTGCATTTGAATATATTGAGGAGATCAATTCTTATATGTTAAATGATCAATGAAGTCCAAATTCTTACAAGTTGGGATCGTTAGATGAAATTATTAAAGTTAAGATTATATTGGCCAACAGGTAAAACTTAGGATTATTAAAATCCAATAATCCTAAAAAATATCTGCTCGCTGGAGAAAGCTCCACTTGAGACCACTACCGATGTAACCCAAAAAGCTATTCCATTCAATGTTCATAAAATTGATAGGTCCTAATTTTAAAAAGAACAAAAAACGCATCATTTGATGGCTCAAGAAACTCTGATCAAGTATTAAGTAGTAAATTTATATGTTTTATTTAGTATACAACTTATTATTATTTTTGCTCTATAAGTTACATATTAGGATGTAGGGAGTGGTTAAACACTTAAAAGTGGTAAACTTCAAAATCAATCAGTGAGAGTGTGTCATGTCATTCAATGAAAAGTGTTTAAACTATAATTAAAAGTGTTGCCAATAGTTAGACACTTCATGAATTTGTAAATTATTTTAAAAAAAAGGTGTGATTGGGTAAAGATGGCATGGACCCCTCCCTCTCCCCAATCGGCAACCTGTTACCGCACCTCCACCTTCACTGCGACAAACATGGTTGGCGATGGTGTTCCCGAGCGGCAAACTCCTTTTGCTGAACCAGTTTGCCGCCCACACCGTATCTCCTTTTGACTTTATTGTTATACATTTTTTTATAAAGACATTTCCAATAAAAGTTGTAAATAACAAAAATATTACAAGCATACACACCCCACCAATGTTTTAAATACCGGTTCGAACCGCCCGGTAATACCTGTTGAGCCGCTGCCGTTTATTTTCCTGGTACGATTGAACCGCCAGTATATCCGGTAATACCGGTTCATACCAGCCTACCGGAGTACCAGTTTAATCGCATGTTAAAAATTTGAGTTTAACTATTGATAATAGTGAATATCGTCTTTTACGTGATCGTATTCAACACTCCAATGCCGTGAACCTATTGTAGACTTTTATTTAATAAGACTTTGTTGAAAAAAATGGTTTTTGATTATGGAATGATATAGTTTTGGATTATTTTTTGTGGACAAATTTTATTTTTATGAAATTATAGAGTTAACTAGTTAACCTGGTTGAATCGTCTGATACAACCTGATAAAACCGGTTAAACACTTCTAAGCCTAAGCCGATACAAATAAAAACCGGTTTTAAAACATCACACCCCACCCTCTAAACATAGAAAGAGCAAGTAAACAAGAAATGAACTAGACAAAGCAATGTAACCATCACACAAGACAATGCAACTATCATCTAAACATGTATCTAAATGTTTGGTGTATTTTAAAACGGAAACATATATTTAGTCCAAATAAAACTATCTTTTTGTTAAAGTTTGAGAAAAGTTAAAGGAGGTAATAAGAAAGAATTGGACTTGAATTTGATTTCTTGGTGGAGGCCACATGTGAAAAAAAAAAAGTAACAATTAATAGACTTATCCTTTAAAATTATGGATTTAAATAAATAAATGAATGACACGTCACATCGAGACGTTTACTTTGATAAAAAGAAAACAATAAATAATGATATGATCATGTTTTAGATTATAAACGCAATGATGTATCAATAGGTGATTTGATGATACAAGTACCGCCTTGAAATCAACTATAGTTTAATTTAATACGCTTGAGTCAACTAACATTACTCTTCATTTGTTGGATTCATTCATTTCAACTAGTTTTAAAAGTATAATAAATTTTTGGGGTGTAAACGAGACGAGTCGAGGCCGAACGTAACTAGGTTTAGCTCATCATGCTTTTATGAAGCTTGAGCTTGAGCCTGACTCGGTTCAAGCCTACTATTTTGAGATCAAGCTCGACTCGAAAATAAAAACCAAGAACTCGAATTTGGCTCGGCTTTAGGTAATTTGTGAACAATTTTAATCGAGTTAAAATCTTGGCTCGAGCTCGCTTCGATAGCTTAAACGAGCCAAAGCTCGGCTAGAGCTCGACTCGCCAATGTTAAACAGTGAGTATATTATATATAAAAAATAATATAAATTTTGTTTGGGCTCGTTTAAGCTCTCGATAACTAAACGAGTCATATTTCATGCTTGAGCTCGTTAAAGCTTGGCTTATTCTAGCTTTTTACCGATCTGATCCCGAATAACTCTTGAGTTGCTTCGCCTCGTTTACACACTCCTGTATACTTTAATTCTTTATTTGGTGTTAAAAACTTTCATGTAAAGTGATATTATGTTTCAATCAACAAATAAAAAGAGTACAAAAACGTGAGAGCTTTGAAATATAACCACAAGATAAAAAAGATTGAATTAAGTGGTAAAACAAAAGAAGTGCCATTTTTTTTTTTTTTTTGTAATTTATAACATGCACAAAATATGTCCTTTATTTGTACGTTTAAACATATATTTTATGAGCCGTCTTTAATTAGAAAAATTATTAAATAAAGGACTAGAAAAATATTAAATAAAGGACGTTTATAATAATTACACTATACACATCTAACTTAGGGGCAATCTTGCGGATAGCCAGTCCGGGTTCGAAGCCGGACGGGAACATCGTCGTCACCCCCACAAGTAGGGCGTGCAGGTTCCGTCAACAAGTACATCAAGCCGCGAGATAAAAGTCCAAAAACTTAGCCGCTCCAGATTGTAATGGTCCGTTGAATTCAATTTTTTTTTAAATTTAATTATTTGTTTAAACATTATAAATAACCATCCCCATTCATCATTTTACACAAATCTTTTAGCATTTTCACTCAAATCTTCACCATTCTCACTCAAGCCATAACCTTTTCAATCACACTTCTCAATTGCTAATTTCTCGAACGATGACTTGCGTATATATTTACCGCCCGAAAATTTCGAAAACAACTTTTTGTCAAGCGATAGTAGTTTAATTTTTTATAAGAAATGTTTCAGCAAGCCTAAGCGAAAGACACAACAATATCGTTGGGCATTCCTAAAAAAATCGTCAAAAGTGATCATGTACAAGGTAACTTAATTGTTGAATTTATTTAAACTAAAAAAAGTTCTAGAGTACTTAGGGTAGGACGCGCCAGTGTTGTGCAAAGCTACTTTGTAATGCATTTGACATAAATGCACTTGATTGGTCAAGAGAACAGTACTTACTGGCAATGTTGCAGAAATCGGCCTAGGCGGTCAAAAAAATTGGTCAAAGTCAAAATCGGTCAAAGTCTGTAAAAGTCGGACAAAATCGTTAAAAGTCGGACAAAATCAGTCGAAATCGGACTAATCGGGCCCATGTTTTTTGACCCAATAAACTCAATTTTTGAAACCTGGCCCATGGTTTAAAGACCAAATTTTAGTTATAAACCTATTTTAACATTTAAGTTTAGGTATTTTAACATTTAACCCCCTCTATCTTTCACTAGTTTACATATTGTTCCTAAACTTTTAAATTTATTAATAAAAAGTATAAAGTTATCTCTTAAACTTGTAAATTTATTAATAAAAAGTACAAAGTTATCTATATATATATAAATTTGTAAAATTATACTTAAAAAGTCCAATCCGATTAATCTCTAGGCGGTACCTCATCGTCCAATTAACGCCTAGCGCCTTCTACAACATTGCTTACTGCCCATGGGTGGCCCTTCCCCCCAAAGTTACAAAAATACCATGTATCGTTAGATCTTTTACCAATAGTTTAAACTCTATTATTGATTTTCCAACTTGAAGCAATCCACACACATGACACAAGTTTGCACATTGTAACACGCCTTAATAGCATAACCTAAAGTCTTAATGGAGGTGCCTTAACAATAATGACACATTTTAAAAGCATCATATAGAGATTATATAAGTAAAAGCAACATTTAAAAGCATCATATATAAGTAAACAACGTTTAAAAAGAAAAACGAAAAGGAGAAAGGGATATGTATGTATTTATAGCCAAAATATGAAAAGCGGTCAAATCCATATACAAGACCTTATCTTGAAAGCATACTTTTCGGAAACAAAATCATTAATTATAAAATGAAAGAAAACTCTTAGATAGGTCTATTTTTTTTTTTTTGAGTTAAATGCTATTTTAGTCCCTGTGGTTTGGGTCATTTTGTCAGTTTAGTCCAAAGGTTTCATTTTTAACCTGTGGATCCAAAAAGGTTTCACAGTTGCCATTTTAGTCCACTGGGTTAACTTCATCTATTTTTTCTGTTAACGATAAGGCCAATTTGGTCATTTTGTATGTAATTCTGTTAACTAAAAGGCCAATTCAGCCATATAAAATGACCGAATTGGCCTTCTCGTTAACAGAAAAATGGATAAAGTTAACCCAGTGGACTAAAATGGCAATTGTGAAACCTTTTTGGACCCATAGGTTAAAAATAAAACCTTTGGACTAAACTGGCAAAATAGCCCAAACCACAAGGACTAAAATGGCATTTAACTCTTTTTTTTTTTTTGAACGGTGGCTAGTAGATTAATTGGGTGAGTTTTTGCATCAACTTTAGTGTACACGTTGAAAATCAGGAGACCCTCTAATTTGGGCGAGGTACATTCGGGCCCTTAATCCATCCGTGGATAGAACACCACTAAGAATGAATATCATAGGCATTTAATTCTCACTGCAGTTCGCTCCAACAGGAAACCACACAATCATGAATTGTGTAATTATCTATCTTGGAAGTTCAAACTCGAGTTTGCTTAAGTTACACTTGTTTATTATATATTTGTTTTAATTATCTATCTTGGAATTGTTTGTATATTGTTGTATAGTTATAATTATAATTTTTATATATCTGACATAAAATACATTATTTGTATCAAGATTTTGTGTATATATTATCTATTATGTAAATACATAATGCATCATACATTTTTTATATTTAAAAAAAAAAAGTTATATGCATAATAGGCTTATGTATACTGAGCCTAGTTAAGATCGATATGTGAAATTTGAGCTTGTTTTTTAAAGAGCGTTGATATGAATTTAAGCTCGAGCTCATTTAAGCTTGGCTTGATTCAACAATTTCATCAAGCCTATTTCGAATGTCTGATGAGCGATACCACTCAGTTACCCCATAATAAGAAAAAAAAACGCTTGTTATTACCATGCTTTAAATGCAACAAACTACAATTAGATATACCAAGTATATAAATTTGATGTACCAGGTATAATTTCATTGGTGTTAAAGATGACATGAGAAGTTAACATGTCTATTAAATCACTTCATTCCTATGTTAGGGGGTGTTAAAACCTCCATTAGTTAAAATGTTAACTTAGGCAAAAAAAATAGTGATATTTATTATCATTGTTTATTTTAGCTAAGAAGTTAATGAAATGGTATTATTATTATTTATTTTGTATTTAATTTAAATATCTATCTATCTATACTTTCTATAAAAGGAGAAATCTCAATGACATAAGAAAAGCTGATGTGTCAGCAGGAGAGCATGTCCAACAAGGCTTTTCTTATCTCATTATTACATCATAAAGCCTAATATTAAAAGACTTTAAAATTCAAAGTTGGCCCACATTTAGATTCCAAATGTCTGCCCATTCAAAATCTCATACGAACCACTGTCCATTCAAGCCACTGTAATCAAAACCATTGCCCATTCAAAGGTCTGCCCATTCAAACGAATGTACTGAAACCACTGTAACCAAACTACTGATGATTAAAAATTCAAACTTCTAAACCTCTGACGATTCAATATTATGGCTCCAAATTCAAAATTCAAAATTACGGTGGCTACAGATATATAACGTATCATCTTCTTCAATTAATTACTCTCTCTAATCAACATATTCTCCAATTCAAATTTTGGATCCACATTCAAAATTCAAAATTCAAACCATTCTTTAAATAAGACATAATTATCTGGCTGCACATTCAAATCTCTCTCGCTGATATCTGCAAGCGTGTCTCTCTCTCTATCTCTCTCAAATGCATCTTTCTCGACTCTCGTGATTTAGCAGCTATTCTCCCATTACACAATTTTGTTCGAATGTTTGATGATTCTTTTTACATGTTAGCGTTCCGGTATCATTGTTCCAACATCGTCGTATCAATGATGTTGGCCATCACACATCAACCTTTCAATGTCGATGTTGCAATATAATTGTTGCAACATCATGAAAAGTTGCATGTGTTACATTCTTTGATGGGAGAGTTGCAACTTCAACCGACGATATGTATCTTCTATCGTGAAAAAGTGAGTTATGCTACACCAGTTGAGAAGAGACCTTTGCATTTTAGGTTTGTTTCTTATTTTTTATTAACTGTTAAGATGCATGTTTATATTATTAAAATGAACTACTACAGAGAAAAATATTGAATTTAATGAAATATTTATAAAGTATTACACGCTAGGGTTAACACTTGCTAAGATTTCGTAGACTCTAGCCTTTCTCCATGTGATTTCATGCTCTCTTTTTAATTTGAAGTCTGTTAGCATGTTGCAGATTTTCTGATCCTGTTCTAGAAGTTGTGTAAGAAACTCTTCTGCATTCTTCTGGAAGTCTGATGGAGGAGAGTGGAGGACTTCATCGAGCAATGCTATGTTGTTCCAGGTTTTGTTGTTATTAGTGTTGTTGATTATGTCGACTTTCCTGTTTACTTCTTGGTTTGTTCTTTGTTCTTTGAGTGACCACATCGAGAATTGTGTTTTAAGATCGCTGGTGTCTGACCAGTGGTAGAAACTGAACTTTGCCATGTAGATTTTTTGTAGGTTTTCTAATTTGGAACTATTTTTGACAGAAAGTGATTTGTAGGACGAGTTGTTGATGTTTTGAATCAAAACTAATCATCGGTTTTTTTATAGAGTTTAAAAAACGCGTTTACATGGAAAATGAATCGTTTAATTGTAACTTTTATAATCTGCTTTTGTTCTTTGAATTTTGATATTTTATCCCTTGGGTTTCTTGGTATTTAATTTTACGGTTTTCCCATAAAAGTTGGGGTTTTGAAAAGGTTTTTGCATTAAAAGACTGTTGTTTTGAATTTTACATTAATATGTTTATATATATATATATATATATATATATATATATATATATATATATATATATATATATATAATCTACACGTTTTCATAATTATAAAGTTCAGTATATAAACTCATAGTTACTTCACATGTTTTTTTATCACGTTTTCCTAAGAAGATATCTTACTTTCAAGAAAGTCGAGTTATATAGTTTATTCAAATGGCCTCATTCACAGATGCAAAATCGGATGATTTCAAGCAGCGTTTTGTCAGGCAAATCGAGGAACAGGTGTATGAAGACAGGGCTACTCTTCAAGAGTTGAAGAGATGTTTTGATGGATTGCAGGTTCGCCTGTTCACTAGAGAGCAGGTTTCCAGAGATTTTATGCGCATGCCTTCAACTTCCGTTCGTGAGCTTTGTGTTGTTAGTAAGATAGAGTGCGGTGATAAAGACGTCGAGTTCATGGCGATGCTGAAGGACATACATCGAGAGGTTCAACAATCGATTGAGTTGAAGCTAAAGTTTCTTCATTCTTGCTGTTATTCTTAGATTTGAACTTTAATGTTGTTCAGTATGTGATGTAATTATTGGAGTTTTAATGTCATGAATAAATGAATAAATTTTAAACTTATGAATCTATGTTGCCTTTTAGTTTTTCTTATTTAGTTTTTTAGTTTGATTTAGTTTAATTATTGGTAAGTCAACCGAAGTTTAATAATATGAATTGTTGGTTTGATGGAGAAGAAATAGTGTTGATGTTGTATTGTGTCTGAACATCTGTTTGGTAAGTCAACAGATGTTTAATAGTATCAACGGTTGGTTTGATAGTTAACAGATTATGTTGATGTTGAATTCTGTCTGAACATCTGCTTGGTAAGTCAACAGAGATTTAATAGCATCAGGGGTTGGTTTGATGGTGAACAGATGAGTGCAAAGATAAAACAAATGTTCAGAATTTGATCATTGATAGTAGTTTTTTGAAAAATTTGCTGATGATAAAACAACTGTGTATGCTAACGACTGTTTGATTTACCACTGTTGACTAAATGACATAAATTTAAATGGTATTAATCTTTGTTGTCGCATCTTCATTTTAATTATTTCAGTCATTCCTAACAGTGGTTGTGCTAATAGCAGATGTTAGACTTACCATTGTTGAGTTACACTGATTTAAAACAACTGTTTTTGAAACTTATGCTTGCCTAAAAACACATCCTCTGCTAAATGATACCGTCTGTTATCATAATTTCTGTTTTTCCTAATGACTATTCATTTACTATAGTGCTGATTGCTGACTGTCATGCATTATGATAACAGGGGTTCTGACGTGGACAGATGTTAGCTAAAAATAAAACAACTGCTGAAAGTTATCATCTGTTGTCATAACTTCTGTTTATCTAACAACTGTTTGACTTACACTGTTTCTAACGACCAACAGAGGTTTCCAAACACATTTTGTTAGACATCTTTTATTAAGTTTGTAAATGTAAATAACAAATTCAATAAGGGGTCTATGTGTAAATGTTTTTCATTTCTTGAAAATATGGGAAAACGAAAACACAATTGTCGTTATTTCTTTAGCATTATTACACATCAAACATCTATCATCTGACTTGTTTCAAAAATCTTTTCTTCCCAGTCATTTTCTAGGGTTTCAACTTTCTTATTCTCCGTCTTCTACACTTGAATCACTGGAGGTTTTGTTGTTTTTTCTTCAACAACTGGTATGTAAATTTATATTATAATACTTTATATTCTTTAACCGATTTTAGTTAAAAAAAATCAAATCCTATCTTGCTACAAATACGATTTTAAGTTTATTGCTATACATTCAAGAAGGGTTTAGTTAGGTGTTCGAAACATTTGTTTATAACATATTAAAATAGTTATTATTTGCAGAAAATTTTTAACTCATACTCTGTTTCTATGATTAATTTCAGTAGATACTCTGTTAATACAAAAAGTTAATGTTCATCTTCGAAGACAACTTTTTAATTTCAATGTTTTAACATCTTTACTGATTCAGGTTTTGTCATGTATACTGTCACACCCCGACCACGTAGAACATACAAAACGTGGCGGAAACGTCGGGGAGTGTTGTAACAGAATCAATTGTTTCAAATCCATGGCAATTGAAGTTTCGTTTTATTGATCAAATATGAAAGTATACATTGTTTAAACAAGAACCAAAGAGTACATAACATGAATTAACTAGTTCTTGTCTCGTTTTAAGTCACTAAGGCACAGGTCCGCCTAAGTATGTCTTGATAAGTCCTATGCATCATCTCCTGAAAACACATGTGAAAGTAGGTACGTCAGCATAAAAATGCCTGTGAGATACATTGGTTTTGTGAAAACGGGATTCATGACTTATGTTTGAGAAAATGTTTAGTCATGAACCTTGTAATTTGCTTTGTCTTGTAAATCATTTGAAAAACGATAAGATCAGATGATATGTACAAATAAGAGAACACTGTATGGTTAAACGGATAACCATGTAAAATGAGTTTGTAAAACAATGTCTCATGAAAAGTGTGTTATTTGTATAAAATGTCATATGTCAAATTGAAATGATTCAAATAACGCTACGATATGTAATACCATACAAACACTTATATATAGGAAGTACCAGCGGCGTATCCACCATGCTTGTATCATATTACACACGCCTCGTTACTTAATCACTTACTCAAACCAAACCATCAAGATGAAATGTTTAACAACGGAAGAAATGTTTATGTATAGTCAAATGTCTATTGTCAAATGTAAATCATGTCAACGGATACAACTGGTTCACATGGTTCAATGGTTCAATGGTTACAAATGGTTCATATAATCAAACGGGTTTAGACGGTTCACATAGTCAAATGGTCACAACGGTTCAAAATGTAGCATAATGTGTTCATATGTTGGATGAGCATATGCAACAGAAATGCAATGTAAAACAATGTACTAAGTACGCACACAATGGGCATACATAGCATGTAATGTAAAGCAATGTACTAAGTACGCACACAATGGGCATACATAGTATGTAATGTAAGACGATGTACTAAGTACGCACACAATGGGCATACATAGCATGAAATGTAAAGCGATGTACTAAGTACGCACACAATGGGCATACATAGCATAAAATGTAAAGCGATGTACTAAGTACGCACACAATGGGCATACATAGCATGAAATGTAATGTAAAGTGTTGTGCTAAGTATGCACACGATGGACATACATAGCATAAACACAATGAAATCATGTACTATATATGTACTATCGAACATAGCAAGTATATGATGTGAAAACAGGAAAGCATGAAAGTAATAGATAGGCACATGTGTTTCACCCCAAAACAGTTTGGAAAACAGTAAAAGAGGGGTTCAATGTACTCACATTGACTCCTCGAAAACATGTAAAAGATGGGGTCCAATGTACTCACATGAGATTGCTTTGTAGTTCTTGTATAATGACCAAATAATGCTAGAGATCACGGAATATCTAACGGCACCTAATAGGTAGCTATATTAATATACCGGACCAAAATCGGAAGGATCGGATAGTATGCGGGTTCGTAAACCAAACGAGTATGGAGACTCGTGTAATATGGTTTAACAAAGCCTACATACTAAAATGAAACCTATCCTAAGTGCTTGCGACCCATCACGACCCGTTTAGGTAGCTTATGCTACCTTAACGCGTTGTTCGCGTAGAACGCGTTTGGAACGCCTAACATCGTGACCACAAGGCATAACCTCGGAAGGTTATAGCTATGGTCACCTAATGTGTTTGGTCGGATCCTAATGATTGACCAAATGGGTCGGGTTCGAAAGTATAAGCGATGGTTTAGATCGCTTACCTTACGACCCTATATAAGCACTAAACTAAAAGTGACGAGCTAAGCATGTTAGAACATGCTTAACTAAGTTTAGAAAACAGGTTTGGCATCAAAACAAACGGCTTTGATGCTCACGAGTAGTTTGGTTACAAAATATGCAAGAATGCACATTTTGGCCGAAACTACGACTCGTCACTGAGCCTAGATAACGTGGTAATCAGTAGGTATAGTCACTACGGACTATAACCATCGTGATCACACTCACGTTATGAAGTTCCATGAACTTCGGGTTGACCATAGGCTGGTCAATGTAGAAAGTCAACAAAACATTGACTTTCGGACTTGAAAAGCGAATAAAAGAACGAAAGAAGACTTATGGAGGGTCCCCGAATGCTAATCTAGATCAAGGAGCTCAGGTATGAAGCAATGGCATCAACTTAGAGCATTTTGATCAGATTTGTGTGGGTTTTTCATCAAAGGGGGGGGGTATTTATAGGAAAAGTAAAGCCGTTAGGATCGTTTCTCGAATATCGTGCCACGATCCAAGCCTTACACTTGTCACAAAGTTGTGGTTACTGAAAAATGGCCCTAATCCTTCAATTTGTGAAAGGGCATTGCCCCTTTTGGGTGTTTGAAAGGCCAAGGCAAGTGGATTAAACATTGAATCTGGTCTGTATGTCTGACGCGCCCCGCGTAAGGATTTGGGCAATCCTTACGCGCCCCGCCTGAGGGTCACAGATCAGAATTTTCAGTTTTAGTCCCTGCACTTCAGAAACATGCAATTTGGCCCATTTTTGGCACGTTTAAGCCCCGTTAACCTCATTTCAAGGCTCTAAGATGAAGTTAAAGTGTAGGGGACTTGAAATATGCTCAAAAATATTCCGGATCTCGGTTCGTTTGGTCGTACGATCGCGATGTTCGCTTAATTACGACGGAATGCGCATAAGCGCGAAAGACGATCCAAATGATGCGACGAATGGATTTTTCTTATGCCAAATACTAAGGCATAATATAAGGATGCTTACATAAATTTTTGGATGTCCGGATGTATTCAGAACGTAAGTTATGCGCGAAAGTGCAAACTTGTGCACTTTTTGACACTTTTAGTCCCTGAATGACCCAAAAGTTTATTTTAGCATACCAAACCCCTCAAAGCCTATTTCTAAGCTATGTAAAGGATATTTATGGTATGTTTAACTTATGGACATGTTCCGGAATGTTTGTTACAGTTCAAATTGGCATACTTTCGCAGTTTGTCAAGTTTAGTCTCTGTAAGCGAATTAACTTGTTTTTGCCATACCAAAGCCTTCAAAACTTATTTCTAAGTTATGTAAAGGTTATTTAAGGTATGTTAACTATATGTTGATGTTCCAGAGTATTTGTCGCATTAAACTGAGTACGTTTACGCACCAGTTTGCGTATAATTCTCTAGAAAGCGTTGTAGAGTTTGAAATTGAACAAGGATTGATATGTGCAAAAGATACACATATTTATACAAGATCCCAAGTATGAAATACAATATTTCATCAGCTTGGTATTTGTTTGATGGTCGCGGTGACACAGGTGTCACAGTCTCCCCTACTTTAGGAAATTTCGTCCCGAAATTTATTCGTAGGAGTCTATTTGTGATTCTGCCAAATAACCATCAGCGATATGCAAGGTAATATCCCGTCATTTCCTTAACGGTCATTCTTCAGAAATGGGAATGACGGAATATGCAAACGAATGTTCATTTCCTCCACGGACAAATATTCAGAAACGAAAATGAACGGACGGAGTCATTTTCAATGGTTGCTTCATCAGAAATGGAAATGAAGGATTACACAACGGATATTCATTTCCCCAACGGATAAATCGTCAGAAACGAAAATGAACTAACGGAGTCATTTTCAACGGTTGCTTCATCAGAGTTGGAAATGATGGATTACACAACGGATATTCATTTCCCCAACGGATAAATCGTCAGAAACGAAAATGAACTAACGGAGTCATCTTCAACGGTTGCTTCCTCAGAGTTGGAAATGAAGGATTTCACAACGGATGTTCATTTCCTCAACGGATAAATCTTCAGAAACGAAAATGAACTAACGGAGTCATCTTCAACGGTTGCTTCCTCAGAGTTGGAAATGAAGGATTACACAACGGATATTCATTTCCCCAACGGATAAATCGTCAGAAACGAAATGAACTAACGGAGTCATTTTCAACGGTTGCTTCATCAGAGTTGGAAATGAAGGATTGCACAACGGATATTCATTTCCCCAATGGATAAATCGTCAGAAACGAAAATGAACTAACGGAGTCATTTTCAACGGTTGCTTCATCAGAGTTGGAAATGAAGGATTATACAACGGATATTCATTTCCCCAACGGATAAATCGTCAGAAACGAAAATGAACTAACGGAGTCATTTTCAACGGTTGCTTCCTCAGAGTTGGAAATGAATAGGGTTAACTCTAGACACATGACAGAACTTGTTGTGATTCCTGTGCACTAAATTCCATAATTATGTATGCATCCATAATTACGTAATCCCTTGCACAGTCCGCACGGTTTGTTTTGTAATGTTTTGGGGAAGGATATCAAGCTTGTGATGAGGGTGACTAGACTTCCATCGGGTCCTTTTAATTAGATCCACAGGGGATCTTCTTAGTTAGGCCACCAAGGAGTCCTTTCAGCTATATTGTCACATGATATCCCTAACCAGATTTTTGGATGAACCTGTTTAACTAGACCACTCGAGGGGTCTAATTATGAAGTACTACTTTATAATCCAAGGGACTTAACTGTAACGTAGAAGTCCATTAAGGATTTTAAGTAATACCTTTTGGTATCCTACGATGAATCTCTTGTACAAGGATATGTAAGATTCTACGAAGATTTGGATAACATAATTTGGATCACACAACAACACATAAGGGAACACATAAGCACAAGGTCGCATAATTGTTTAACTTGATTATAATTTGTTATTAACTTGTTATTGATTGAATGCGGATATGGAAACCAATCGACGGGTCTCAATGTTCACTGGAATCTATCTGAGAAGATAGAAAGATCTCCCAAAATTTGATTTTTGTTTACAAGGAATCACCATATTCGAATTAAGGCATACACAATTAAGGACTTACGGGAAATCCTTAGGTACCCTATTAAGGATTTATAGTGGTACCTTGGGTATTCGTCATGTGTTGTAACTTGCGCTTTGTACTTCGTTTCCTTAGAATAAACGGGTTCTTAGGAATTTTGTGGAAGACGCAAGAGATCATAGAATGGGAGAATTTTGGGGGTAGTTTGTTCTTCAAGGAATACGGTTTCTTGATTGTCGGTATTGTAAGGGATATGTCGTTTATACATGCAACTACAGAAATACATTGCAATGTAAATAAAAGATTTATTTATAAACAACGATAACAACTGTTTCTTGGACCTTGACAACAAAAGAAAATACTACATAAGACGCGATTATTTCTAAACGATGTTGTCTTCTAGTCAGTCAGATGCTCATCCCTGTGCTGGGTTTGCATTAGCAAGCTTTGGGCAATTTCTTCGGAAATGACCCATCTCGCCACAGTTGAAACAAGAGCCTGGTAGAAAACGACCTTGAGCAGGATTGTTGCCAGCTTGGTTTGGTGCAGCTGTAGCTGGGCAGACTCTTGCTGTGTGGCCTATAAGTCCACAAGTTTGGCATTTGCGGCTCTGTACATTGGCGTTATGATGGAGGCTACATTGGTTGCACAAGGGTGCAGTTCCATTGTATGGTTTTCTAGCAGGGGGTTGAGCTGGTTGGTTGGGGACGGCTTGACCATTGTGAGCGACCACGGCGAAGTTCTGAGAAGCCTTCCGCTTTTTTGACTTCTTAGGGGATTCAGTCTGTTCATCCATGGTCTTTGATTCCTCGATTGGGTTCGATTCCCCGACCGGTTTCTTGTCACCTTTTCGGAAAAGTTTACCTTTCCTGATCTTTGATTCAGTCAAGGTTGCAGATAGCTCAATGGCCTGTCTAACTGTAGTAGGGTTGCTACCAGTCACAATGTCTTGTATTGAGTCAGGGAGGCCATCAATGTACTTTTCGATTGCCTTATCCAAAGGTGTAACCATATCCGGGCATAACAAACTTAACTCCTCATAACGGTCCGTGTAGGCTCGATGCTCACAGCTAACTTGCTTAAGATCGTCGAACTCCGTTTCCAAGGTCCTGATCTCGTGACGAGGACAAAATTCCTTCATCATCAGAGCTCGAAGCTCTTGCCATGTTTGAGCCAGTGCCACATCGGCACCTCTATCTCTCATCACACCATTCCACCATGTCAAAGCTCGTTTCTCAAAGACGCTAGATGCGAATTCTACCTTTCGCTCGTTTGGACAATGAACATGTCTGAAGGTGTTCTCTAAACTCTCGAACCATTGTAGAAGTGCAGTCGCTCCTTGAGACCCAGAAAACTTTGATGGCTTAGCTGAGTTGAACGTCTTGAAGTTGCAGGGGGCATTATGGTTGCTGTTGGCTTGGTTCCATTGAGCAAAGAGGTTTGGGAATTGAGCAGCCATTTGCTGTGAAATGATCTCTGCCAGTTCGGCAGTCGCTATCTGGTTTTTGCGTCGAGGAGGAATTCTAAAAGAGAAACAAGAAAGAAAGCAAATGAAATGGCATTGGGTAAGAATAGGATATTACAATTACCGGCCATAATTATGGTTGATGGTCATTTGTTTGAATCCACGAAGCAAAACAAACAACACCAAGGCTGAATCAAAGCAAATAGATCCTCATAGTGTATCGCAAAGACATGCTCACCTATAAGTGGACACTCACCCCAAGAGTTCCCAGGTAAGAGTGACTGATCCGATTATGTGGATTTGTACGAACACTCTAACCTTAGACAGAAAACCCAGGGTACAGGGATTCACTCTTCCAGTTTGCACGTGTTCACACTATTTAGGACCCAAAACTTTGACGAGAGTTTTGAAAATTCAAAGGGGTTCAAAACCTTACAATAGAGGGTTCAAAACCTAGTAATCAATCATCCTAGAACAGATGATTAGTTTTCAAAGTGGTTTTAAAATTTATGTTCTTGTTGTGGTCCTCGCCTAAGGATAGGTGACGGTATTGTTTTATGACTAAACGCAAGTGAACTCGCGTTAGGGTCCTAGGAAGGTTATAGACTAGGTCAAAGTATTACTAATAACCTAATTCCCTATAACCATTGGCTCTGATACCAACTTTTCTGTCACACCCCGACCACGTAGAACATACAAAACGTGGCGGAAACGTCGGGGAGTGTTGTAACAGAATCAATTGTTTCAAATCCATGGCAATTGAAGTTTCGTTTTATTGATCAAATATGAAAGTATACATTGTTTAAACAAGAACCAAAGAGTACATAACATGAATTAACTAGTTCTTGTCTCGTTTTAAGTCACTAAGGCACAGGTCCGCCTAAGTATGTCTTGATAAGTCCTATGCATCATCTCCTGAAAACACATGTGAAAATAGGTACGTCAGCATAAAAATGCCTGTGAGATACATTGGTTTTGTGAAAACGTGATTCATGACTTATGTTTGAGAAAATGTTTAGTCATGAACCTTGTAATTTGCTTTGTCTTGTAAATCATTTGAAAAACGATAAGATCAGATGATATGTATAAATAAGAGAACACTGTATGGTTAAACGGATAACCATGTAAAATGAGTTTGTAAAACAATGTCTCATGAAAAGTGTGTTATTTGTATAAAATGTCATATGTCTCAAATTGAAATGATTCAAATAACGCTACGATATGTAATACCATACAAACACTTATATATAGGAAGTACCAGCGGCGTATCCACCATGCTTGTATCATATTACACACGCCTCGTTACTTAATCACTTACTCAAACCAAACCATCAAGATGAAATGTTTAACAACGGTAGAAATGTTTATGTATAGTCAAATGTCTATTGTCAAATGTAAATCATGTCAACGGATACAACTGGTTCACACGGTTCAATGGTTACAAACGGTTCATATAATCAAACGGGTTTAGACGGTTCACATAGTCAAATGGTCACAACGGTTCAAAATGTAGCATAATGTGTTCATATGCTGGATGAGCATATGCAACAGAAATGCAATGTAAAACAATGTACTAAGTACGCACACAATGGGCATACATAGCATGTAATGTAAAGCAATGTACTAAGTACGCACACAATGGGCATACATAGCATGTAATGTAAGACGATGTACTAAGTACGCACACAATGGGCATACATAGCATGACATGTAAAGCGATGTACTAAGTACGCACACAATGGGCATACATAGCATAAAATGTAAAGCGATGTACTAAGTACGCACACAATGGGCATACATAGCATGAAATGTAATGTAAAGTGTTGTGCTAAGTATGCACACGATGGACATACATAGCATAAACACAATGAAATCATGTACTATATATGTACTATCGAACATAGCAAGTATATGATGTGAAAACAGGAAAGCATGAAAGTAATAGATAGGCACATGTGTTTCACCCCAAAACAGTTTGGAAAACAGTAAAAGAGGGGTTCAATGTACTCACATTGACTCCTCGAAAACATGTAAAAGATGGGGTTCAATGTACTCACCTGAGATTGCTTTGTAGTTCTTGTATAATGACCAAATAATGCTAGAGATCACGGAATACCTAACGGCACCTAATAGGTAGCTATATTAATATACCGGACCAAAATCGGAAGGATCGGATAGTATGCGGGTTCGTAAACCAAACGAGTATGGAGACTCGTGTAATATGGTTTAACAAAGCCTACATACTAAAATGAAACCTATCCTAAGTGCTTGCGACCCATCACGACCCGTTTAGGTAGCTTATGCTACCTTAACGCGTCGTTCGCGTAGAACGCGTTTGGAACGCCTAACATCGTGACCACAAGGCATAACCTCGAAAGGTTATAGCTATGGTCACCTAATGTGTTTGGTCGGATCCTAATGATTGATCAAATGGGTCGGGTTCGAAAGTATAAGCGATGGTTTAGATCGCTTACCTTACGACCCTATATAAGCACTAAACTAAAAGTGACGAGCTAAGCATGTTAGAACATGCTTAACTAAGTTTAGAAAACAGGTTTGGCATCAAAACAAACGGCTTTGATGCTCACGAGTAGTTTGGTTACAAAATATGCAAGAATGCACATTTTGGCCGAAACTACGACTCGTCACTGAGCCTAGATAACGTGGTAATCAGTAGGTATAGTCACTACGGACTATAACCATCGTGATCACACTCACGTTATGAAGTTCCATGAACTTCGGGTTAACCATAGGCTGGTCAATGCAGAAAGTCAACAAAACGTTGACTTTCGGACTCGAAAAGCGAATAAAAGAACGAAAGAAGACTTACGGAGGGTCCCCGAATGCTAATCTAGATCAAAGAGCTCAGGTATGAAGCAATGGCATCAACTTAGAGCATTTTGATCAGATTTGTGTGGGTTTTACATCAAAGGGGGGGGTATTTATAGGAAAAGTAAAGCCGTTAGGATCGTTTCTCGAATATCGTGCCACGATCCAAGCCTTACACTTGTCACAAAGTTGTGGTTACTGAAAAATGGCCCTAATCCTTCAATTTGTGAAAGGGCATTGCCCCTTTTGGGTGTTTGAAAGGCCAAGGCAAGTGGATTAAACATTGAATCTGGTCTGTATGTCTGACGCGCCCCGCGTAAGGATTTGGGCAATCCTTACGCGCCCCGCCTGAGGGTCACAGATCAGAATTTTCAGTTTTAGTCCCTGCACTTCAGAAACATGCAATTTGGCCCATTTTTGGCACGTTTAAGCCCCGTTAACCTCATTTCAAGGATCTAAGATGAAGTTAAAGTGTAGGGGACTTGAAATATGCTCAAAAATATTCCGGATCTCGGTTCGTTTGGTCGTACGATCGCGATGTTCGCTTAATTACAACGGAATGCGCATAAGCGCGAAAGACGATCCAAATGATGCGACGAATGGATTTTTCTTATGCCAAATACTAAGGCATAATATAAGGATGCTTACATAAATTTTTGGATGTCCGGATGTATTCAGAACGAAAGTTATGCGCGAAAGTGCAAACTTGTGCACTTTTTGACACTTTTAGTCCCTGAATGACCCAAAAGTTTATTTTAGCATACCAAACCCCTCAAAGCCTATTTCTAAGCTATGTAAAGGATATTTATGGTATGTTTAACTTATGGACATGTTCCGGAATGTTTGTTACAGTTCAAATTGGCATACTTTCGCAGTTTGTCAAGTTTAGTCTCTGTAAGCGAATTAACTTGTTTTTGCCATACCAAAGCCTTCAAAACTTATTTCTAAGTTATGTAAAGGTTATTTAAGGTATGTTAAGTATATGTTGATGTTCCGGAGTATTTGTCGCATTAAACTGAGTACGTTTACGCACCAGTTTGCGTATAATTCTCTAGAAAACGTTGTAGAGTTTGAAATTGAACAAGGATTGATATGTGCAAAAGATACACATATTTATACAAGATCCCAAGTATGAAATACAATATTTCATCAGCTTGGTATTTGTTTGATGGTCGCGGTGACACAGGTGTCACATATACTACATTTGTTAAGTTTCTTCATAACCCAGAATCTTTGAAACTGGTATGACATGTTTTTATATACATAATTTATTTTTATTGAGATATATATTTAACAGTTGTTATGGTTTATATTTTCTTACACTACTTAAAAATTATATACAGGATGTACCTATAGCCTTTGCTAATCAAAAGTGGGGAGATTGTTGGCAAAAAAATAAGTTGCGAATCTATCATGAGTCTGGTAAAAAATGGGTTATGAGGGTCAGAACAGAAAATTCAACACCAATAATAACTGACGGTTGGGACAATGTTGTTAAAGATCTCAATCTGCCGAGGAACTTTGTTGGTTTTCAAAGCGTTAGGTGATTTTGGGTTTGAACTTTCATGTTTTGTTGATGGGATGTGCGGTGAATCTTATTTCACGTTTAATCGTTATGCAATATTTGGTTTTACGGTATGACTATTGATCTTAACTTCAATCCTTTTGCATCTTAAACGTGTCAACACTTATTCTCATAAGTTACATATTTCACATATAGTATTCATTATTTTTAGTTTTATGCAGGTAATCGAAGACTGCTTCATTAAACAATTTTATGTAAACAGCCCACCAAGTGGCAAATTTCAAATCTGTTATAAGGGTTCCTATTGGAATGTTGAGGTGTCTAAGGTTGATACAAACTTTGTATTTGCTAGAGGATGGCCTGAAATGTGCAAGGATGTTGGGATACTTGAGGATGATTTGCTTGTGTTTAGCAGAATTGATGATGTTGTTTTTGAGGTAGTAGTTTATAGAGATGAGACTGAGATTTGCTTTTCGAAGAAAGCTGAATCTGACGATGATAGTGTACTTGAGATATCGAAGGTTGATTATGTTGAGAATGCATTCAAGGTACGTATGTATTTAGCATTAGCAGTAAAAGTTTTAATTATTTTAGCATTATATTAATTATTTCATTAATGTTGACCAGGACATCTATGAGGATGAAGAAGTTGTGTCTGTAGGTGAAGGAAGAACCGTTACTCAGGTACTTACTAAATTATTAAAATTATTTATTTTTAATTTAACACATATAAGAATTTAATGTTTTTACAACTATTAGCAATGCTGTTTACTGATGTTACATTTATCCAATAATGTATTATTTAGAAGAAGTTACGAACGAATGCCGAATGCACGTCGAAGAGACGCATGTCTTCACGATTGAATAAAACACAAGATGTAAGTTTACCATGTTAAAGATTGTTATATTACTATGGTTATTAAAGTCACTCTATGACAACAGGTTAAGAAGAAAGGTAAAGTTACTTCTGAGATAAAGGAGACGGTCAAGAATATGACTAAGGGAAATGCTGCCTTACCTGTCGACACAAGTGATCATATTGGATGTTCTTCATCTGCTCACAAAGTTAAGGTATTTATACTCGCCACTTAATCAGTATATTTTATATAAACTGTTTTTTTGTTCATATATTCAACATTCCTTTAATTCACATGTATATGTTCACTTTTTCATCAAGGGGAAGAGAGCCGGCAACGTTCAGAAAAAGCTTATCTGTAGAAATAAGATTACGAAGACTGCAAAAAAACATTCTAGACATCTTCTCGACCCTGTGTTCTTTCATTTTGATCGCAAAGGAGACTATAGGCTGGTATACCGTTTTTTATAACAAACTAATGATTTATGTTTATTTGTCTGACTATTATTTTTTTCCACACAATACATGTAGCGTCTTCCTGTTGAAGTTGCCAGACGAGCAGGTCTTTCTGTTGATCTTCATCCTTTGAAAGTTCAAAATATGGTTGGAGTTGTGGAGGTTTATGATGTTAAGTTCGAGTTAAATGATTTGAATCCACGTTATGCGTTGGACGGTTGGCGAAAGTTTATGACTGAGAATAAGTTGAGATTTGGTGATATGTTGCACTTCACATACGTGTCTTCGGAACAGAAGATCATATTAAATCAAGTTACCTCAGTTTAATAACGACATTTAAGTATGTTCTGATATCAGATATTATAATTATGAATTTTTTGATGGTGAAATTGTATATTATTAACTTGATGTTTTGCTGCTATGTATAGCTAACATGATAAAACACTGTTATTAGCACTTTATGTTTTATATATAGATGATATTATGCTTCTTTTTGCTAATTGTAACTGCAATTAGTAGAAACTTGGTTTATTAATCGCAAATGTGACATTCTTCTGCATTTATGGTTTATTAATTCAGAATAATGGATGGATGTATATGACTGTATTTGGCATGATGATGTTGTGTTTCATGTTGTCAAAACCAGGGTTTGAACATCTGTTTGACTTTTGGTCAATAGTTAATGGAAATACAATAACAAACAGTGGTTTGAACATCTGTTTAACTTTTGGTCAATAGTTAATGGAAACCCATGTTAGGTTCAACAGTGTTTTGAAGAGGAAAACAGTGTGAGAAGACAGTAGATCTAATTAAGTTAAACATGAAACATCTATTCAGATCTAAACAGATGTTTGGCCTTAAATAGATGTTTGGCCTTTAACAGATGTTTGGCCTTTTATATCAGAGGTTTGAACTTAAACAGATGTTTATGCTTAAACAGATGTTTGGTCATAAACAGATGTTTCACCTTAAACAGATGTTTTGCCTTAAACAGATGTTTGGCCTTCTATATCATATATTTCGACTTAAACAGATGTTTGGCCATAAACAGATCTGTGGCGTTAAACCAAACATCTGTTTAAGGTCAACATCTGTTTGACTATTGGTCAACATCTGATTGACTTTTGTTCAACATCTGTTTTAATTTTGGTCAACATCTCATTTAGTATTCAACAGAAGTTTGAATAACTCAATATCTGTTTAATTTGTTGTTTCGTTTTCTTGATTTCTATGTAATTTTGTAAAGTAGTACAAAAACAAACATTTTTAAAAAATCCCAAGTCACCCTATCATTAAAGTAATGTTGTAAAGTAGTTTGCTCTCAACATAATGGAATTGCTGTTGAATAAAGCTATTAATCATTAATTTATATCAATTTGTAAGTCTGCAGTAATTATTTTTTTACTCTCTGTCAATATATGTTATGCATGGTTTTCTAAGAAACGACCCGTGTTTGCACACGAGTCTTACCGCTAGTCTATAATAAAAGAAACCTCTTGGGGGACACATGTCACTTCCTCAGGCACTCTCTAATTATATTTTTTCCTCTTAAATCAATCTACTAATTTGATGAGTTTGTTAGTGGAGATAATGATAAAAAAAGATAAAGAGAAAAATGGAGATTATAAAATTTAAATTTCGAAGATAATAATGAGTATAGTTCCACGCATGTAACTGCCATGAAAATAAAAATACGCCTTATTTATTTTTTCATTTATTTATTTTTTTGGAAAATTGAATAGTTTTGTAACAAAAATTTATAATATTTTCAATTAAACCACTTAAACTTTTTTCTTTCCAATTTAGTCATTCAACTTATAGGTAAAATATCAATCCTATATATTTTACTGAAACTATTTATAAAGTTGGTTATATATGGTGTTGAATTGTTATACTAAGTCTCTCAATGGATATGTACATAATTTTGTTGAAACACGTGTGTTTCTTAATTTATTTTAATGTTTCATCATTATAACCATGACTGTGTGCAGAAGCTTATGTACTAGGTCGTAAATGTTAAAAAATAAACTTAACAAAATTTAAAATTATCACGCGAATGTTTATTTTCTTAAATACATATCTTGACAATTCTATACTTAACAAATTACATTATACTTTATTCAATTATTATTCAACCCTTCAATACATATATTTTTTAAAACATTATTTTTTTTATTATGAATCATATAACATTACATTTATATTTTATGTTTGGTTACATTTATGTTTGGTATATAAATGTCTTCACCTTTGTTTTACAATTAGAGGAAATATTTATTATATAGTTTAAATTATTTAACCCGTGTAACACACGGGGAACTAATCTAGTTTAATAATAAAATAATTAAAAAATGATGGCTAAGATATAGTTAACAAGGTTAAACCATTTTCTTAGGAAGATATGAAGTAAAAAGGGAAAAATCGGGTGATGCAACGCTTATATAATTATATGGAGTTAAGAATAATTAAGGTATACCTCATGCCTCATGATTTGATTTTATTTTTATACTTCTTTTTTATTTTGGATAACTTTTTTTATATTTTAGATAGCTTTAGAAGTAAAGCTATTTTTATTATATTAATAATAAAAGTAACTAAATTTATTTTGGTATCATTATACTTTTTATGAAAAACATATGGAAATGGAAAAAAGTGAAAACATCTCTTTATTTTCTTGTGATTTGTTGGAGCGAACACTCCATATTCATGTTGTCACATGCCAAACAGATTAGTGTTAATTGCTTTGCCATTATTCAACAAAGTAATTTTTATTAAAGTAAAAAATATAACCTTGTTATAAATAAACTATATTATGGTGACTATCCACATTCTAACTCCCATCTTTTCGTGTTATTTATATTAATGCAAGAACACGATATATAGAGATTCTTTGTATTGCATGATTACATCTCAATGAATACGAATTCCATACTCCATATTTCTCTCTACAATACAGATAATCCTTGTTCTGTATGTTAGTTGCTTGTAGGTTGTTGTTTCACAACACGTTATCAGCACGATAATGCTCTTTCCAAAACCCTAATTTATGTAGCCGCCACCAATAGCACTTGTACCTAAGTCATCTTCTAATCGTTTTGCTTTACCAAACAGATGACTTGATGATACAGGAGTTCTACAAATTTCGATCGGTTCTTCCTTCTTTAATCAGGTACATTACTTATTTTATTGTACGTATTTTGAAATTATATATTCGATCAATAGGAATGAGTAATGCGGTTTCAAAGAATTTTAAAACATTGAAACTTCTCCGTGTGAGTCGGTCGGCCCTTAATCTGTCCCGATCGTTTTTTACGTCAGTTTACTTCACAAAAAGGTCGGTGCAATTTCTTGTTTTATTGTTGTAGGTATTATCTCCAACCAAACAGATTAACTTTTTTTTATATATAAAATAATTTCTGATTAATATAAATAAAGTATGTGTTTTGGTTACATGTCTATAAAGTTTCTGTTTATAGATTGATTCTACGAAAGTTGATAGTTTGTGCCCCAATACCAATAAGTTTATATTTTATTTAGTTAATTATATAAAATTTTACAACTTTAAACATCATGTTTTTTTGATGTAGAGAACTCTAATGATATGAGTGAATCTAATCATTCTTTTTACTATTTTCTATTTGCATCGTTGTTGAACTATCTTAATTCATTAGTTAAAGTAACTTCTCATATTGAAATTTTATAAAGTTGTTTTTGTATTTTATGAGAGTTTGTTTTCATGTAAGACAATGTTGGATTCAGGTTTAAAATCAAATACACCATAAAACAATATATAACTAATGATTATTCCTGTTACTAAGAACTTACAAATTTATATGGATATATTTATCTTTAACTTAATTGATTTTATCATCGTTATTTTCATAACTATGATAGTTATGGATGATATTATATATGTGTTTATATTTGAACTTTATTGAAAACGAAAATATATGAATTGTATAACATTCAAATATACGAATGTTTGTGTGGTAAAGGATATATTGTAACTTTACATTGACATTATCTGTTCTTATAAAATTTATTATTATATTGACATTATCTGTCCTTATAAAATTTATTATTACATAAAAGGATAATTTGTTATTGAAACGTAATAGGAATTTAATGGCATTCGATTATTAAAGTAATCATATTCTAATAATTTTGTTGAGTTGCTCATAATTCTTATAAAGCGTTTTTTTTACCTGTTTACTAAACCATTTTATTGTGTGACCTGTGAAGTGATATTAATTTCTTTTCAATTGAGTTGCTATAGAAAATTGTTTAATATACACATGTATATAATTTTTTTTCCTGACGTCACTAAATTAGTTTGTACTTTACATTTTAATCAATAGTTTTTGTGTATTTGTTTATATCGAACTTCATTACAAATATATGGTCGTATAAAATTTGAATGTATGAATACGTGTGACAAAGACAATTTTGCTGATTTACTAGAAACTTCTCAATATCATTTATATGTGGACAACATAATATCTATTGTTAGGGGACTAGGGGTGGTTCACTAGTGATGGATTCTATCACTCCCACTCTCCAATCAAATCATGACATGTCATCAACCAAATTTCTATCACTAGTGATAGAAATGTAGGAGGGGTGGAATCACTAGTGATGGAATTCTATCACTCCCAATTTTTTTAATTTTCATTTTAAAATTAGAAATTAAAAATAAAACACTAAATTATAAATTTCATTAAACTTTAAAAATAAATTACATAACCAAATAAAAAAAACAACTAAACCGGTGGCATCTCCCAACCCCACTTTGCGCAAATCGCGCGCTTTTGTTCAATGACAACTGACTTGAACGGTTCATCAAGATGGGCGTGGTTTTCACACAAGATTTTTAAATCATTTTGTCTTTCAATCGTTTTCAAGTGTTCCTTGTACGCCTGCTCCCGTTCAACTTTTAGGGACATCATTGTTTCTTTTCTTTGTTCGGCCTTCTTGAATTGGGTCATTTTCTCCTCTTCGATTCTAAAGATCGACTCCGCCACCGCCTCCTTCCCTTTGCTTGACGATTCACCACCTCGTCTGCGTCGTGGCCTTGTGGGTGTATCTTCCTCAACGGGCTCGTCAAGGGGTTGATCGGGTTCGTCAAGAGGGTCGTCGTTTAAGTTCATTTGGGGCAAGTTATCCGACGCGGAAGTCGTGTAGTTCCCCGAATCGGATGTCTTTGATCTTTTCGAACCGCCTCGTTTTTTTGGAGCCGTAGGACCATGCGTGTCAACCAACTCAACGGGGACCCACTTCGGGTGATGTCTCGCAACTTCCCATGACGCCACGTGTGGAAAAGTTCTCTTTTTGTACGTTTTGCAATACTCGGCGGTGGCTTGTTGCATGATCGTCGCCTCGCTCGCTCCACTTTGTGGGTTTCGGCTCTACAAAAAAAAATGTTATAAAACTATTTTTTTTATAAACTGTTTTTTTATATAAACTGTTTTTTTTAAAAACTGTTTTTTTATAAACTGTTTTTTATATAAAACTGTTTTTTTTTTATAAACTGTTTTTTTTATTAACTGTTTTTTTATATAAAAATGGTTTTTTTATAAACTGTTTTTTTATAAACTGTTTTTTTTTATAAACTGTTTTTTTTATAAACTGTTTTTTATATAAATCTGTTTTTTTTATAAACTGTTTTTTGTTGTGGTTCACGTGGTTCATGCCACGCTTTTGCAAAATGATGAATGAGGGTGTTGTCTTCTAGTAGTGGGTCGAGTGTGTGAGGTTGGGTTTGATACGTTTGCGATTGAAATTGGTGAGGTTGAAACGGTGGAACGAACGGTTGGTTATGGTACGTTTGCGATTGAAACGGTGGATATTGTTGGGTTTGAAAGGGTGGATATGTTGGTTTGGAAAGGTTGGGACTTGGTCGGGTTCGTCTTGCAACCTAAAGCGCGCCGGCTCACCAAGATTCGCTCGAACCCTTGGCCTTACGGGATTTTTCTTCGTACTCGAACCTCTTTTTTTCGATCCGCCACCTCTCTTGCTTGAACCTTCCATATTTCTTGTAAAATTATTTAGAATGAGTTGGAGAGTGTTTTAATTTTTTGTATTGAGTGTGAGAATAGTGGAGAGGTTTTTGAGTTTGTTTATTGATATATGTGGGATTTATATAAAAAATTTAATCAATTAAACGGTCAAAAAATTTACAACGGTCAAAAAAAAACGGTCCATTTTCAAAAGTTCAACGCGTTGTGTGGTTAACGCGTTAGAAATATAACGCGTGGTCACTATACCGGCGGAGGTGTGCCGTTCCATGATAACGCGTGACCGGCTCTCATCACGCTCCCGGCCCGAGTGGCCTTATAAAGAAAGGTTTAGTTATAGTAATAAATGATTATGTATTTAATATATTATATGATATATTGATAGAGTTATTTGTTTATGTTTAAAAGAAGAGGAGCAAATACTTGTGATTGGTTATACCATGTCAGGTTATATCAATCTGCTCATAACTGTGATAAAAACGAGCATCTTGTTTCATAAATTTCTTTATTATAACTTGTTTTATAAGGTGACCTGCTATTAAATTGTATATTATATATTGATTCAATGGTATTACTTGTGTTCTATACGCCAACATTAATTTTTATAGTAAGACGTATTAAAGGTAATAGCTAAAAAAAACTTGTGGCTTATAATCACTCGTGTGAAAAGAGTATAAATATGCCTAGACATGGCATTCAAAATGTCATACTCCCAAAATCTCATTATGAGCTTGTAGAATATCATTATATTTTACACTAAATATTTTAATATGACCGGGATATGTTATTTCTCAAATGATGTTATAAGAAAAGCAAGTTATATATGCTCATGAAGTAACAGTATTATAAAAGAGATGAAATGAATAATGATCTCATATCATTATGTCCGAGGAAGTAATGAAAAATCATGAAACTTGCTTGGTTTTACTTCATTCACTAAGGTGAATATGACTATGTATTGATCGTTGTGATCATGAGTATAACTAAAAAAAAATATAATGATAGTCATATTAATAATGAGATTGACTATCAGAAATGGCAAATTAAAGGAGTGATTATATGAAAATAGAATGTAGAAAGGGCAAAAGTGATATACCATGATAGTATGGAATGATGAGATTCTTTTGTATATTTTTTCATATAAACTTAAGTGTGACCAAAAGGTTATGAATCATGATTATTTAATTAGTTGGCAAGATCGGTTAGACCACACCGAGTCAATGATGATATGAAATATATTGAAGAAATTCTTCATGAGGATTAAACATGCAAGGTTTGCTCACAAGGGAGTCAACTACTTACTAACTAAAGTTGGGTGTAAATCCCTAAGTATTCTGGAAATAACGCAAATGATATAAATATCTAGCTTGATACCATTTAGTGTTTTAAAATCGATGCATCGTCTAAATGGTTATCATATCCACAACCTGAAGTTTGTGTGATTGTGGCTTATCTAATATGATAGCAAGCATATTATTCCAGATTGATATATTTATTTTGGTTATGATGATGAATTTGATTCCCATATATTAATCATTGAAATATGTGTTATTGTTTAGACGATCACTAAACATCTACTATTGATTGCAAAACCATTGACCATGAGAGCAAAATGTTCATGTTCATATCAAGCCAACAAGTTATAACACTTCTTCTCCATTACACTTGGTTTTGGTCAGGAACAAAAATATTTCTCATCTAATGTTTTTGTTTATGCAATATGCATTGTTAATGATGCACCACAACGTACATAAATGGGACCTTAAAAGAGATAAGGAAATACATGTTGGGTATGAAAAACTATCTATAGTTAAATATTTTGAGTCATTAAAGATGGATTTATTTACGCCTCAGTTAATTGATATCCATTTTAATGGATCAAGATTCTCAACGTGAGGGGGAGATTAAAGGTAGTTGAAAATAGAAATGAGTTAGAATGAATTATCATTGAACCATAAATCAAATTTTTGCTATCATTTTCGGCAGGGCTTCTGATTATGTGAACAGTTTGTATCAAATATGCAATTTCTTCCCCATCATATACAACATAATTAGAACCGTAGACTACCCAAGAAAAATAATCACTGTTAAGTTTTTGTTAAAAGTTTGCATATCTTGAATAAAGTCAGTAAAACACATTTAATTATTTAAATAAAATATTACTTTCAACGAATTGGTGTAACGCGAGTGATATATATACGTATGAACCCGAACAAGACCTGAATATTCACGGGTTAAACCGAACATGACCCATTCAACCCGAATTGTTTTATCTTTTTATTGTTCTTCCGCAAAATAATATATTAAAATTTAAAATTTACTAATAAAACACAAATGTATTTAATAAAATTACAATTAAATTGTAAAATCTTATGTCAGTTTCTTGTTTTAAGTACAATCATGGCATAAAATACACACCAATTTAATTTATGACACAAAACATATTGTAAAAAAGCATATATAATATAAATGGGTCAACCCGCCAATCCAACCGGGTTGCCCCGAACCCGACATGTTTAGCTAAACGGGTTCGTGGATTCAACCTGAAACTGACCAGACCTGTTTAGACTAAACCCAAACCCACAAATTCTATGTTAGATTCGGGTCATGACAGAAATTCACACCCCTACTTTTCAATATATGTCACTTGGAGTTGGGGTGAAACACTTTTGAATATAGAAGGATATATTTGATGTATTTTTTTTATTGAACATCTCTTTCATTTTTAAATAATACTAGTTTTTTACCCGCGTCGCGCGTTGCGGCGGCGACATCAAGTCACACGCGTGACGATGATGACATTGATGTGTGGCGCGCCACGCGTGACGTGTGAATTCACCTTTGAAAGAAATAAATCAAAAAATACCTTGAAGTGACACCTACGATCCCATCCTAGCTTTGCAAGCTGATTCAATACACAATAATACAAACTAAAGTTAATTTGAAAAGCCCAAAAAAATAACAAACAAAGGAATAAAAACAACTAATTGACTACTAATTTCAAATTATGTTGGCATGATTTAGCAACTAATAACCAAGTCAGTAATAGATTGGTATAATCAGTTTACATCTATCAATCCTACGAATCTGAAACATAATTAAATAACTTACATTTGGTGGAGTTTTGTGGTTCCTTTAGAGCATTTCACCTAGAGGAAAACAAACCCAAAACAGATTACAAACCTACTGGTTGCCATGTGATATTAGGCGACCATCTCCTAGCATCATAGCATGAGTATATTGCCCAATCACTTTGTCAAAGCAAAGTAAATCACACGAAGAGGCATTCAATGTAACATAAAAAATGTGGATATCATATTTCTCACTAAAATGTAACATAAAAATTTTAATCAAAGTGTCAAAGATCACAGGGCACAAATATTTCAAGAATCAAATGCATTCGCTAAAGGATCCAGCATTAGAACAAAAAAAATGTCTAAAATTGGGATTACATTTTTATTTATCTTTTGAATGTCTACCAAAGCACTTTATTGTAAACCAAAAAGACATACTACACCTCTATCGGCAAGAAGCTAAAAGGAGGAACACAGTACAACAAAAACTACCAGTGAAACATATTACAAATAAAAAAGGAATACCAGTAAATGAACACCCCTTTTGTAAAGTGATTCCCTTGAAGCCTTGACCACTTCGTCACCCACCAAAACGTTATTTCTTTTATGTCCTCCACTACCTTGAAGACCGATATTTTTGTTCTGTTGATGACTTTTTCGTTCCGATGAATCCATAACCTTCATACCGTCTTGAGGATTTTGAGAGTCCGGCCCCCACCGCGTTTTCTTTCATGCTCCGCTACTGATCGTCATCACGTACAACTAACTGTAATTAATACTGTTGTGGTTGCTCGAGAGCCGAGGACAAATCATGAAGCCTACAAAATGCAAGATGATACCTTATAAACTTCCATTATATAAAAACACCAAAGAGATCCAAAAACACCAAGAACAACATAAATGTAAACCTCTAGTAGCATGAATATATTGGCTGCAGACTGAGGTCCAGCTGGTTAGTCCTCTTGAGTGTTTGACCGAGTCAACCAAAACCCAAAAATTCAGAGCTTGACCCAAACATCTCTGGATCCGACCCGAACCCACTGACTTTGATCCAAAGCTGACATCCAAGGCTTGACCAGATCTGACCCGAACAAACCCATGGGTGACCCGAAACTCCTGAACCGCGGCTGACCTTGATCCTTAACCTGACCCGAGCTCGAAACAACCACACAAATCAACGCACCATCAGTCCCTTTCAACCTCTCATCTTCAAAATAATACCACTATCATCATCATCGGACAACAAAACCGACAGGAAGCGAAAAGATATAAAAAAAGGAAACGGGGTTTATCGTGAAGCTGTCAGGAGAAACAAAACCGCCGCCACCATCATCTTCTCTGGCGGGTCGCCAGAAAATCATTCCGAACCGCCGCCGGCCACCGACGTGTACGGCGGTGCTGCCGCCGCCCTTCTTTCTCTCTCGTCCATATGCCTCTCTCTCTTCTCAGCCTTGTCGCCTCTC
Source organism: Helianthus annuus (assembly GCF_002127325.2). NCBI lineage: Eukaryota > Viridiplantae > Streptophyta > Magnoliopsida > Asterales > Asteraceae > Helianthus > Helianthus annuus. Next base: position 9,879,218 of record NC_035443.2, read on the forward strand.
GAACAACGTCGGCTCTCCTCTCTCTCTCTAATCTCTCTCACTTCTGGGTCCAAACGTCACTCACCACCACCCGATGGTGGTGGTCGGCTCTGCAACTGACAGGGGGGTGGTGTTCGGCTGGTGGGTGTCGTCGGGAATCCAAGAGCCGGAGATGTGGGAGTGAGGGAGTGGAGCGGCTGTGTTGGCAGGAGATCAGGTAGGGTTTGTTTGAGATGTAGTGAAAGGGGTAACATTGTACTTTGTTTGAAAGGGGTAAGATTGTACTTTCACCTGTGCACCGACATTGTTCTTCCATATTATACTAGTAATTAGGCCTGCGCGCGTTGCGGCGCGGGTACATTTTAAACATCGAATGGATTAATCCAAACGTTGTGTGACGCACATTTTGACGTATTCAAGTTAACTTAATAGCATCCTGATATTGGATCAAGATTATCTAAAGCAATCAAAATTTTAATGTACAATTATAACGTATCTATATGTGACCGATTCATACATAGGAAATGTATCGAAAAAAGCATTAAACATATATAAATAGAAAACTGACGCGTGTAATTAAAAGACATAATCACATCAAGAATTGAAATTTTACTTGTAGCACGTTGAAACATCGAGTGGATTAGTCCAACATTATGCGATGCGTTACCCATATGAAAAACGCGTGTGTTTACGCATTAAAATCTAACTTAGTGTAATCTATATAAGCATTGCGGTTGGATAAAAAAGTAAAGTAAATCAAATTTAAACCGTACAAAAGAAACGGAATCGACCTCGGGTTGGTTTGTTTAGTGGGGTTTCACCCAATCACTACACCACCCTTGCCTTTTCATAAATACTTAGTGGCACCAAACGTACAGTAACTTAAATTTATACCGTGAAATGAAAGCGTATTATACTTGATCTGACTCGTTGCCGAATAAAATTTACGTCAAAACAAAGGCGATGTACTTTCTATTTAGCTTTAAATTCAACGGTGACTAATATATTTAAAACCTGTTAATAAATTATGAGTCGTTGGGAGGTGTCTTAATATAATAGTTGAAATGATTTATGAAATGATATAAATGCATTGGCGTCCAGTTACTCGGTTAGTAATTGTTCACCAACAAAAGACAAATAGGGGAAAATTTCAAGCAATCCACTTGCATTAGCAATCCACTAAAGTCTTTATGGGCCTTTGTCGTTTTTTAACCTTTGTTTGGGATTGTATGGTCGGTGGCCGATGCCACCGACTTTGTCTTTTAAGTATAAGCTAGTAATAAGACCCGCGCGCGTTGCGACGTGGATACATTGCAAACGTCGAACGGATTAGTCCAAGCGTTATGTAATGCGTTAACGTTATGAAAACACGTGTTTGGACGTATCCGGTTTAACTCAGTGTAACATATAATTGCACTGTGATTGGATCAAAACATAACGCAAATCGAATTTATACCGTACAATCATAACGTATTATATGCGACCCGACTAACTTGAATTTATACCATCAACTTAAAACTCTCAAGGGGTGAAAGTGACATTTTACAAAGTTCAATAAAAAGTTATGGGGTTAAAAATTAGATTTCCTAAACTTAAGGACTAAGAGAAGTTAATAATAACATTTGATAAAGTTGTGGGTAAAAAGAAACCTATGATAAAGTTGGGGGTATGAAGTATACTACCAGAAACTTAGATGGTAAAAAGCAATACTTGATGTTATATTTGGAAAAAAATGGGGCAAGCTAAAGTCAACAATGGCTGCTGGCTTTTGAGTAAGAAGCTCAAAAATGGAGAAGTTGGCGGGACATGCGTATAATACAAAAACAGAGGAATTGTCGGTCGCGTTGTAATTTAAGATATAGTATAATATAATATAATATAATATAATATAATAAATCTATCATGTCTTGAGGGGCTCGATTTCATAATTCATATTACGTTACGTTGGTTGGCGTATATTTATTGGGCCCAAGAGAAATTATCATAAGTCAAAACTAATAAAGATTCATTGGGCCCAAATCATGGCCCATATCAATAACAATATAGTGTGAAGTGTGAACCTTGTGACCTTGTGTTGTTGTGTGTGTCCATTTAGAATTTTATGTGAACCAGGAATTTCATTATAACAAATTATTTAATCTACAAGTCATTTCTGCAGAAAATTAGAAGGTCAACTAATATATAGTATGTAAAAAAATAAAAATATATTTGTTGAGTTTATATGTAATTTAGTAACAATATATTTGTTACTATGTATTGTGGCTGAAGCCACAACCCGGATTTATCATCTAATATTGCGATACATGGTGCTGATTAAATGCCTACTCATCACCTTGCCTCCCCCTCCAAGTTGGCACTCCACCTGGCTAGCGCCCCTGATAACCTGACCACAACACACGGTATTACATAAAAATGATTTATAAGAGTGTAATTGTGTAACCACGTTTGGATTTGAAACAATAAGCATCTGGATACTAGAAAAATACCAACACCAAAACATAATATATTGGGGGTAGTAATTTATGTGGAATTTGAGTCTAAAATCAACATCGTCTATCCTCAAACATGACGTGTTTAATTAATATTATAGAAAAACTCAACCCTATTCGGACTTGCTTAACCCAAATAACCCATTGATCTTAATGTGTCAAATGAGATGGCAAGTTGTAAACGAGTTGGTCATTGTGTTTGATTCAAGTATTGTGTAGATATTAACCTTGTCTAAATTGTTCTGATACATGAACAAATGTGATTGTCCCATCAACAAATTGTCATCGTTGTTGTTTTGTTAATATTCGTCCTCTAATGTTCTCACTAGAACAAATTGTCATCTTTCTCACCCGCCATATCTTTCGTGTGACTAGGTGGCATGTGTCTTCTATGTTGTCTTTCTGAAGGTGCCACCTTACTTATTGTTGATTTTGTACTGATTGTTGGAGAGCCCAAGTTCTCTACTAAATTGATTAAACAACATATTTGATTGTAGAGATATAAAATATAGAGTAAAATGCCATTTTCGTCCCTATTTGATTGTAGAGATATAAAATATAGAGTAAAATGCCATTTTCGTCCCTAAGGTTTGACCACTTTTGAGACTTTCGTCCTTGAGGTGCTATTTTCATTCAAAAAGTTTGAAATCTTGCCATTTGGGCCAGATTTCAAGGGACGAAAGTTGCAATAATTTGCCAAACTCAATGATGACAATAGTAATAAAATGCAAACCTGAAGGACTCAAACGCACAAAAAAGTTACTTTAGATGAAACAAGCAAAAATGACTAAACCTCAGGGACGATTTTGGCATTTTACTCTAGAATATATCTTAACTTGTTTTTTGATTGTTGGTGTAGTACTAAGCCTTGTAATTGTCGCTATGCAATTCTGTGTAAACATAAGTGTTAGCATGGTTAGTGTGGTTAAACACGCTAATGTGTTAGCATAGTTAGCATGGTTAAGCACGCTAATGTATTAGCGTACTTAACATATTAGTGTGGTTAGTAATATTAGTGTACCTGTGGAATTAGTGTACTTATCCATAAGGGGATGAATGTTTGAAGAAAAAGATGGTGATAGTATTTTTTTGATAATATGTTTGGGTCGGGTTTTATTGATTGATCAATGGATCGCAAGAATATTGGATCAGATGTTATAGTTCATATTTGGGCCTTATGTTAAAACTCTACTTGGGATGGAATTATTAGTTTATTTGTGGGTCGTTTTCAAGAGTAGAGCTTATAGTTTGAAAGAGAAAACGAGGAGATTTGTTGATTTTAATAGTTTTTGCAAAGAAAAAGGGGAGTAAAAGTTTCTAAAATTGATTGCTTCTTTGCAAAAAAAAAAAAAAAAAAAAAAAAAAAAAAAAAAAAAAACTAAATGCTCGTTGAACTTTAGTTCAAGATCATGTTATAGTATTGGGTTTGATTGCTCGTGTCGGGTCTAGGTGATGACTAATTATGCTGATCATTTAATATGGAATTCTCACATCATATGAACTAATCTAGGTTCTCGCTGTGAGCGATGATAAAATTAGACGGGTCAATCTTTCTAGTTACTGTGGGTTACATGATGAATACTATCGAGCTAGTGTGGTTGATTTTTGTCAAGTGTGTTCGTGGTTTGGTTGAGTGTGTGTTGTGATGAAGATGATTATTTGTTGAGCATTAGTTAAAGAATGAACCTTTATTATATGCCAATTATAGTATAGATGATTAGCATAGTTGGTCCTCTTCCCATGTTGGTTGCTATGTGGATTCTCGAATTAATCAGGAGGTGCTTACCTTTAGGTGTAGATTGGATATGAAAGGCATCGGGTATTTGGTTGAATCATGAAGATGCAATACGAAATCATACACATCTGGTTAAGACAAAGATCAAGTTTTGGTAGTTGTACACAATATCGGAGTTCAGCTTGTTATTAATTTATCAAACCGAATTTCTTGTCTTTGTGGAAACTTATTTATTTGAGGTTGAGCATTGGAAGTTCGACTTCTCTATCATATGTCGGTTAAGTTTGAATATCAGAGGATTAGGCGTTATTATCTTGAGTGGTTGGTTCGCGTTAGGTTAATTTGGAGGTGGTTACTATTGAAGGGGAGATCTATGGTGTTTGATATTAGATTCGTCCGGTTTCACAAAGCGCCAGTACAACATTGATTAACAACAATTCGTTAACTAGAAAGGCTAAATAAAGATAGTTATGCAGTGCCAGAAGATCAAATCTTTTCATAAAAGAGAGAAACATGGTATCATCGGTCAAGGGGGAGTCTGTTGATGTAGTATCAAGCCTTGTAATCGTCGTTATACAATTCTATGTAAACACAAGTGTTGGCATGGTTAGTGTGATTAAACACGCTAATGTGTTAGCGTGTTTAACATATTAGCGTGGTTAGTATGGTTAAACATGCTAATGTATTAGCGTATAGTGTGGTTAATAATATGAGTGTGGTTAGTGATGCTGCTATAAAAAGGAGTGTTTGTGTAAACATTTCATTTGATGCATTTGAGAGAGATGAAAATGTGTGTGTATGTGTAAATTGTGTGTTTAGGACTTGGTGTCCAGATCGTTTAGAGTGAGAAGTATGATTTGTACTCTTTCGGTATGTAATTTGTGTCGATTATATTGGATAATGAGTATTCTCCTTCTTCTATATCTTTCATTTTATGCTTTCATCTCAATCAAGAGTGATGTTTGATATGTGTTATAGATCTTGGGGAGGTCCCGGGGACTTTCATTAATGTCGATTAGTCATTTATTTCTGTCTGAAATAAAAATATATACAAACACTGAAACACGTAAAACAAACTTTTAGGCATTGTTACAAAAGATAATGTTTAACATATTAGCGTGGTTAGTATGGTTAAACATGCTAATGTATTAGCGTATAGTGTGGTTAATAATATGAGTGTGGTTAGTGATGCTGCTATAAAAAGGAGTGTTTGTGTAAACATTTCATTTGATGCATTTGAGAGAGATGAAAATGTGTGTGTATGTGTAAATTGTGTGTTTAGGACTTGGTGTCCAGATCGTTTAGAGTGAGAAGTATGATTTGTACTCTTTCGGTATGTAATTTGTGTCGATTATATTGGATAATGAGTATTCTCCTTCTTCTATATCTTTCATTTTATGCTTTCATCTCAATCAAGAGTGATGTTTGATATGTGTTATAGATCTTGGGGAGGTCCCGGGGACTTTCATTAATGTCGATTAGTCATTTATTTCTGTCTGAAATAAAAATATATACAAACACCGAAACACGTAAAACAAACTTTTAGGCATTGTTACAAAAGATAGACAAATCAGTTAAGATCTAGTTCGCATTGATACTCTTGATTTGGTTTAATAACAAATGACTCTTGTTGAACATGTTCGCATTGATACTCTTGATTGGTAAGAAACTCATGATAACCAAAGATATAAGGCTACATAATGTCATTTTAACATAGAAGGGTATCTAAAAGCGAACAAAAAGATAATTTTTTTAGCACAAAGTTTGTAGTTACGTTGAAAATTACAAACAATCAAATCCAGATAATCTTACAAATAACAAAGCTATTAGTAAGGTATGGGAAAAGTAATATACAGACAAACCGTACCTTTATCCGTAGGGATAAAAAACTGCTTGCAGAAAGACCCTAAAAAACACACTAAGTAAAAAAAAAAAAAAAAAAAAAAAAAAAAAAAACTAGAGATATATGTTTAAAAGAGTAAGATGATTACCCAATATTCCATGCTTAAAAAAATATGATGTATGTAATTTAAAGTATAAAAAGCATTAGAAAACTTACTCTAATGTACGAGTTTATCAACATTCTTTTACTTACATATGATGTTTAAAAAGTGGTAGCGGCATAATTTGTTGTCCGTTTATCAACTATCTTGATGTAAATTCATAACACGATAAGGATTAATTTTAATATTGGTTATCAATGTAAAAGCTAATTTTTATACACTTTTATAAACTTTTAACTTCTTTTAAAGAAATCTTCAAAAATGTGTTTTTTTCTATATGATTTTATCTATAAACAATATCTGTATTTTAGGAAACCTGTTCACATACTACAATTTCTATAAATAATACTAGGTTATAACCCGTGTACTACACGTGTCGAGTAAATAAATTTTATATACTAAATAATAAAACAATATATCTTTAAAAACCCCCTTTATTGCACGGGTTGAATAAATATAATTTTATATATTAAATAATAAATATTTATACCTATAAGACCGCCCGTAGTGGGGCGTGATTTGTAAAAAAATTTCAAAAAAAACGCTGTAAAACGCCCCGGCCACCATTACATGGGGCGTGACCGGGCCTTTTTTTCAAAAAAATCAAAATGGCGTTTTAATTAAAACGCTGAAATTTTGAAGGGATCGAAAAAATGGACCGTTGGCAAACGGTCAAAATTGTTTATTTTTTTTAATTTAATAATTTACCCCACTATATATATCCACCCACTTTATCATATTTTTTATACAAAAACAATCACTTTCTCCTACTTTCTTCTATTTTTTATAAAAAAAACACCCACTTTCTCCTACTTTTTTATACAATCATGCATCCATACCGACCCCCTTTTGGTGTCCCCGCAAGACCCACGAACCCGAACACAACCCAACCACAAAACCCGTATAACCTTCAAGACATGGACCCAAGATTTTTAACGTACGCGGCTTACTTGAGTGGCGCCACTCCGTTTGTGCCTCCCCCTTTCGGCTATGGTCAAGCCGGCGGGTCTCAACCGTCACAACCCGAATCCGAACCCGATGTCGATGTCGTGCCGGAGACGCAACCCGAACCGGAGCCGGTGCAAGATAAATCGAAACGCGGCAAAAGGTCGCATAAGAAGAAGTAAAAAAGACCCACCTCGGCGTACAAAAAATATCATTAAATGGACGAAGGAAGAGGAATTCACGTTGACTCGGGCGTGGCTCGACATTTCGGAGGACGAAGAAACCGGTAACTATTTTATATATATATATATATATATATATATATATATATATATATATATATATTATCTTACTTATTTTGTTACTTTAATTTTTAACATACAACTTATAATTTTTTTTTAATTTGTAGCAAACTTTCAAACGGGCCCCGTTTTTTGAGATAGGGTTCGTGCACTCTTTTTTAGCACGTGGGGTCAAGACGAACATCGGGACAAAGATTCCATTTCTAGCAAATGGACGGACATCAACAACAAGTGTCATGTGTCACACCCCCAAAATCTACACGCGGAGTATCACCGCTTGGAGGCGTGACATGACCAGGATCAAGCCACCAATCATATTGAACAACGTAAGTAGTAAATAAAGTTCAACCAACCAATATGAAAGGTGATCAAAACCAAAGCATAGTTAAGTGGTCAGCGGAAGCATAATTGTAAAACCCATAGCCAGTATTAAGTACGAAATAAAAGAATGTATTTAGCATGGCATACACTACCATGTTCCACAACGACCACGCCTCCCTGTGCAAGCTCCAAGAGTACCTAATGTCCTGCAAGGCATGTAGCAACGAATCAACAACAAAGTTGAGCGAGTTCACAGTGGGTTGTTTAGTTGTAGTATTCATTTCATAAATCGTATGTTCGTTCGTAACCCATGTATCATATTAATTACCATCGCGGCCTTCCAGGCATCTGTGCGAAGATTAGTGGGGGTTTCCCATGTATTACCAGACCACGCGTATCGACTGCTACGAAAAATAAAGGTGCCCTAAGTCAATGTCTATCAGCATTGACCCTTTGCCCATAGTCCACTAGTACACGCCCGTCCGCCCGGCACGGTGTGAGGTTTGTTAAACCCTAATAGCGCTATCTACTAATGACCCGCTCGCCCTAGGTCTCAGCGATTAAGTCGATAATTGAGGGACTTCAATTTTATAAAGGCGATGGTCTTATAGTCGTGTACGCAGGTTTTACGTACGTGTCCTTCAAACTGAGGACAGTAGTAAGTAATTTAATAGTATTGATAGTTCGAGTAATTATTCAATCCCATTCCCACCCCCTGGGAATCCCATGCCTTGGCTGTGTGAACTCACCTTGGTTTGCTCGGCAGATACACGAAAGGTCAATCAAGCTATATTGGTGGTCAACCACGTCCTACCATGGTTACCATACAAGTCAGGTTCATATTCAAGTAATGCACGTATGCTCTACACATATTGTACACAAGTAGTGATCATAGCATACACGTATAATTATGGCAGTTCAACAATTCATATGTTATATGTTCAACAGTAAGAAATCACGTAACAAACAAAAGCCCAAACATACAGCCCAAATACTTAAGCCCGTAACAGTGTGTAAGCCCAACCGTGTGCACGTGTTCGTGGTCTCGAGTAGGGCTGTAAACGAGCCGAGTCGAGCCGAGCTAGACCCAGCTCGAGCTCGGCTCGAACTCGATTCGAGCTCGAATTTCAAATCGAGCTGAGGTTTGAGGCTCGAGCTCGGCTCGATTAGAATTCGAGCTAGCTCGGCTCGATCTAGCTCGAACTAACATAGAACTGCAAAATTTATTAATTAAAAAGCCCTTAAAAATGAATTTCTTCATAGCCTAAGGGCCATAATTGCCATTTAATTTAACCATATGGCTAAATATGCAAGTATAAATAGTTAATTCAGTTTCTCCATTGTCTTTACCTTCTTTTATAGGGGAGATACTCCCTTAGTTTTTGTTTTCTAAGCGATGTGGGACAAAAAAATGAAGTATGTAAACCTTATCGAGCCAGCTACGAGCTCACGAGCCGAGCCAGGCCAAGCTCGAGCTCGGCTCGTTTACAAACCGAGCCGAGCCGAGCTGGCTTGTTTACAACCGAGCCAATTTCGAGCCGAGCTTTCTTCGAGCTTTTTTCGAGCGAGCTGCAAGCCACGAGTTTTTTGAACACCCCTAGTCTCGAGTCGAGACCAGAGATCTCGAGTCGAGACTAGGCGGTCTCGAGTTGTTGGCCTTGGGTTCTCGAGTTGTTGGCCTTGGGTTCTCGAGTCGCAACCAAGAAGGTCTCGAGTCATCATGTACTAGTCGAGACTACACGGTCTCGAGTCGCAACCAGACCCGCAACCGTGGTCTCGAGTTATGCAGATTGTGCTGATGATGTGCGTTCTCGAGTCGAGACTGTGGGTTCTCGACTCGCAATCCTTGTCGAGATCAGAGGTGTAACAGATTTCCTTAATTCAAGCTCATCAATTCCGTAACATTTGCTAACAGTTTTGGCAGTTTCGATTTAGATCAAATCAACAATTATTCAGAAATCATGAACATTCAAATCACCCTAATCATCACCAAAACAAGAACAGTTAACCATGACATACGGACAAGCAATTGGAACTTCTGACTAACGAATTTTAAAGACTACATGCAACCCTAATCACTCCAACTTGATTAATTTAGTAATGATCATACTCATACATGCAGCCGATTATACATATCCATTCGGTTCTAGATCATGCAATCCGATTTATAAAAACATCATCACATATCTCTTAGTTCTAAACCAAATACATATCTCATAATCATCATGCGGGTTCGGATAAATCATTCAGAGACAACAAACATGCATCATCTAATCGTATATTCACAGTTTAACACAACGTCAAAGATAAATCATCATGCATACATTGAGCATCATGTAGCAGACAACTAACTATGATGAAACAGACCAACTAACTATGATGAAACACTAACCGAGGTGTTCGAAGGGGTTGGATTGAACCGAGAGAAGGTCTCCGTGTGAGGGCTGCCGTCGAGTTCCAATAGAGAAAGAGAAAGAGGTTTAGGGTTTGTGTGTGTTTCCTTGTTTTGCAACTAATGAGAAGTAAACACCTACCAAGTATATGTGTATGCGTAGAGAGATAGTGGGTCGAACCCTTTACACGGGTTGCCTTTTGGTCTCGAGTCCATCGAGTGGTTGTGAGTGGGGTTGGGCCGAGAGAAAGGTGTGCAGCAAAACAAAGTGTGTGGCCCAAATTTGATAACACGTAACATAATAAAAACTCATAACATTCAATGCAATCATACACATCAACTAGTCACGTAACGTTCATACAAGTTACACCAAAGCACACAAAGAGAGGTTTGAAATACGAGTTGTCACATTATCCCCAACTTGAAAGAAATTTCGTCCCGAAATTTAGCATGCGGTCACTGAGGAAGCTAGGTAAGTTGTATCGTTTACTGGTTTTCCTGGGGTGTCACATCCTCCCTCCGTTGATCTGGAATTTCGTCCCGAAATTCCGTGGTAGCTTCAGCCTCAGTTGTGGTTGCATTGTTCTCGAACAACTGGGGATATTTTTGTTTCATCTGATCTTCGCGTTTGCAGGTGAACTCTGGGCCACGACGGGAGTTCCAACGAACTCGAACAAGAGGTATTCTAGTGTTCTTGAGGACCTTAACATCCCGGTCCGTGATTCCAACTGGTTCCTCGACGAATCGCAACTGTTCGTCGATAGTGAGCTCCTTCAAAGGAACAATGGGGGTCTCATCTGACAGACACTTCTTCAGATTCGACACGTGGGAAAACGTTGTGAACTGCACCGAGTTCTGCTGGTAGGTTTAGTCTGTAGGCTACTTTGCCTATTCTTTCTATGATTTCGAACGGTCCGACATACCGCGGATTGAGTTTACCCCGTTTGCCAAAACGAACCACACCCTTCCAGGGTGAGACTTTGAGTAGCACTCGATCCCCAACTTGGAACTCGAGTGGTTTCCTGCGCTTATCAGCGTAACTTTTCTGACGGTCGCGAGCTGCCACCATGCGTTGTCGTATCTGAGCAAATCTTTCCGTAGTATCAACTACAAGTTCTGGACCTGTGATCTGACTATCCTCCTCCTCTGCCCAACAGAGAGGTGACCGGCATTTACGTCCGTACAATGCCTCGAATGGAGCGGCTTGGATGCTGGGATGGTAACTGTTATTGTACGAAAACTCCACTAACGGGAGATGCTTTTCCCAGCTGTTGCCGAAATCAATAACACACGCCCGAAGCATATCTTCTAGAGTCTAGATAGTGCGCTCAGACTGTCCATCCGTCTGAGGGTGATAGGCTGTGCTCATGTCTAATCGAGAGCCAAAAGATTTGTGCATCGCTTGCCACAGTTCTGAAGTGAATCGTGCATCACGATCCGAAATGATAGAGGTGGGCACCCCGTGCCTCGAGACCACTTCCTTCAAGTAGATGTCTGCTAATGTGGAGAACTTGTCCGTTTCTTTGATTGCCAAGAAATGAGCAGACTTTGTGAGTCGATCCACGATCACCCAAATAGTATCGTTCCCACGCTGGGATCTAGGTAAGCCTGTAACAAAATCCATGGAAATTTCCTCCCATTTCCATTGTGGTATTTTGGGTTGTTGAAGTAGGTCTGATGGTTTCTGGTATTCCGTCTTGACTCTCGCACAAGTCATACACTTGCCAACGTAAGTTGCTATGTGGGCCTTCATGCTAGGCCACCAATACGTAGTCCTGAGATTGTGGTATATCTTATCCGAACCTGGATGTACCGAGTAGCGAGACTTATGTGCTTCATCCTTTACTAGCTCGCGTAAGTTGCCATATAGTGGGACCCAAATACGCCCCGTTACATAGTAGGCGCTGTCTTCCTTTTGTTCTAATCGTTGCCTTGAGCCGCGTGAGGCTTCAGCCCTGACGTTTTCTGGTTTCAATGCTTCTACCTGAGCATCTCGTATCTGTGCCGGAAGACTAGACTGAATGGTAAGTTGTAATGCTCGTACGCGTCTAGGCGTAGTGTCCTTTCGTCTTAGGGCGTCAACCACATCATTGGCTTTGCCTGGATGGTACTTGATGGCGCATTCATAATCGCTTAAGAGTTCGAACCATCGTCGCTGACGCATGTTCGATTCCTTCTGCTTAAAGATATGCTCAAGACTCCTGTGATCGGTGTAAATAGTGCACTTGGTACCGTACAGGTAGTGTCGCCATATCTTAAGTGCAAAAACAACAGCTCCCAGCTCTAAATCGTGCGTCGTGTAGTCCCGTTCATGAACCTTGAGTTTGCGCGAAGCGTAAGCAATAACTTCATCCCGTTGCATCAATACACAACTAAGCCCATGTATCGATGTGCCACAATAGACCACAAAATCGTCCATGCCCTCTGGCAATGAGAGGATAGGTGCACTGCCAAGTCTATCCTTTAAGTGCTGAAAAGCCGTTTCCTGTGTACTACCCCAACGATAAGTAACACCTTTCTGTGTCAGTAGTGTAAGCGGCTGTGCAATCTTTGAGAAATCTTTAATGAATCGTCTGTAATAACCCGCCAAACCCAAGAATTGGCGTATTTCCGTTGGTGTACGTGGTGCACGCTAGTTCCTGATCGAATCTACTTTGGATGGATCAACATGGATCCCATCCTTGTTTACCACATGGCCTAGAAAATGGACTTCACGAAGCCAGAAGTCGCATTTTGAAAACTTGGCGTACAGCTGTTCTGATCGAAGAAGTTCCAAAATAAGTCGCAAGTGCTGCTCGTGCTCCTTCTGACTCTTGGAATAGATCAGGATATCGTCGATGAAGACAATGACAAACTTGTCTAGGTAGGGTTTGCACACCCTGTTCATAAGATCCATAAAGACTGCAGGTGCGTTCGTTAGCCCGAAAGGCATGACTAGAAACTCGTAATGGCCGTAGCGAGTTCCGAATGCTGTTTTAGAGACGTCCTCATCCCGGACTTTCAGCTGATGATAACCTGACCTCAAGTCTATCTTGGAGTAGTAGCTCGACCCTTGCAACTGGTCGAATAAGTTATCAATTCGTGGAAGAGGATAGCGGTTCTTCACTGTCACCTTGTTCAGTTCACGGTAATCAATGCACATGCGGAAGGTACCGTCCTTCTTTTTCACGAATAATACTGGAGCTCCCCAAGGCGAAGAGCTAGGTCGGATAAATCCCTTATCCAAGAGTTCTTGTAGCTGTGCAGAGAGTTCTTCCAACTCTGATGGAGCTAAGCGATACGGTGCACGAGCTATAGGTGTTGCTCCTGGTGCTAGCTCGATTTGAAACTCGACCTGGCGATGAGGCGATAGACCAGGTAAGTCTTCAAGAAACACCTGAGGAAAGTTGCGTACAACTGGAATATCTTCCAATTTCTTTTCTTTTGCTGATGCATCGGTAACAAGTGCCAGAATGGCAGTGTGACCCTTTCGCAAACACTTCTGAGCCTTTAGAAAGGAGATGATGCCTACCACAGCACCACTCTTGTCGCCTTGAATCACGAGGGGTTCTTTACCAGAACGAGGAATACGAACTATCTTTTCCTTGCATAAGATCTCTGCATGCTGTTGGGATAACCAATCCATCCCATTGACGATGTCGAAACTACCCAGAACTATGGGAATGAGATCGATAGAGAAAGTCTGACCAACGAGGATAAGATTACAACCCTGAACTATGTGTGTGGCCTCTAGACTTTTACCATTAGCTAACTCTACGACATGTTTGGTGTTTAAGGGAGTTGGTGCACGTTTTAACATTTGGCTAACTTTTAGTGACATATAACTTGTATCCGCACCCGAATCAAACAATACAGTAACATAAAAGTCGTCGAGAAGAAACTTACCCATAACTACATTAGGATCATCTGTTGCATCACCCTGACCCATCCCGATCACGCGGTCCTGGGCGTCCTTGTTTCCGTTGTTTCCCCCGTTGCTATCCCCATCGTTATTCCTGCTTCCTTGGTCGTGGTTCTGATTCTGGTTCCAGTCCAACTGTGGACAGTGTCTCTGGTAGTGATCTTTAGCACCACACTGAAAACATCCTCCAAAACTTTGTTGCTGCTGCTGATTCGGTGAAGCTTGAGGCTGCTGTTGCTGTTCCTGGCTCACGGGACGTGAGCTTCGGCAATCCTTTGCTTCATGACCTATCTTGAGATACCGTTGGCAACGACCCTTGTTGCACTTCCCACTATGGTGCCTGTTGCATCTATTGCACTTTGGGTGGATTCCTCGATATCCACCTTGCCTAAGACTACCGGAAGACTGCTGATTGGGGCTCTGGTAGTCATCTGTCTTTCGTTGCTGGGACTGAGACTGAACCGAAGTGGAACCCTTGCCCAGGTTTCCATCCCACTTGCGCTTGTTGTCACTAGGAGCACAAATGGTAGCAGCATTAACACGTGTTGGTAGTTTGTTTTGTTCCACCGCTTGGTCTGTGAGATGATGAGCAAGCCGAGTGACTTGCTGGATAGTGTCAAGATTTTCCGCGGTCACATGACTCTGAATTTCTGGCACCAGACCTTTGAGATACAGCTCGATGCGTTTGGAGGGAGGGTCTACCATTGTGGGACACAATGTGGCTAATTCATTCGATCTCCTTGTATATGCCTCAATTTCCGACCCCGTCATCTGTAAATTGAGAAACTCCACCTCTAGTTGGTGGATGTCATCCTGACTGCAAAACTCCTCCTTAATTAGCTCCTTGAAGTCATTCCAGGGGGTGGCATTAGCAGCTGCCAGCCCTAACATTTGAACCTGTGCTTTCCACCAGGTTAACGCGGCACCTTCGAGTGTTCCAGCAGCAAACTTTACCCTACGAACCTCAGGGCATTCATACATCTCGAAGTCAGTTTCGAGCCTCTCGAACCAATGGAGGAGGCCTACAATTCCCTCAGTACCACTGAAGGTACTAGGTCGGCAGTCCGTGAAGGTTTTGAACGTGTCTACGGGTGACTAAGTGTTCTGACCTATTGCGCGAAAAGATAAGACAAGGTTAAGCACGGGAGTTGGGTTACTAGAGTAGGATCTAACATCCTAGGATAGGTTTGGAATAGCAGGTTATACCTCCCGCCTGAGCTGCTGCAAGTGCCGCAACAACTCGTTCATTGATAAGAGCCGTCAACTGGGCTTGGGTCAAGTTAATACGTCCAGCCATGATCTTCATAGCAAGTGTAACATAAGTGAGAGAGGTTCGTGAATAGTGCGGTGATAGAAAAACAGTAAGCACACAAGTGTTCTCAAGCAATAACGAATAATAAGCAATGTAATCTAAGCATACCGCGAGCAAAGTTCTATGAAATCTAGCAAGTAGAAAATATAAACAATAACCATATTACCTAGGATGTTGAGTCTTGCACGTGGAGCGAAGCGTCGTTGTGGATCGTTGAGCATTGTTCTGGTTATAGTCTGGCCTTAATAAAAAAAAACGTTTTCCCTTTATTAAAACCAAGTTCTCTATAACCAATGGCTCTGATACCAATCTGTCACACCCCCAAAATCCACACGCGGAGTATCACCGCTTGGAGGCGTGACATGACCAGGATGAAGCCACCAATCATATTGAACAACGTAAGTAGTAAATAAAGTTCAACCAACCAATATGAAAGGTGATCAAAACCAAAGCATAGTTAAGTGTTCAGCGGAAGCATAATTGTAAAACCCATAGCCAGTACTAAGTATGAAATAAAATAATGCATTTAGCATGGCATACACTACCATGTTCCACAACGACCACGCCTCCCTGTGCAAGCTCCAAGAGTACCTAATGTCCTGCAAGGCATGTAGCAACGAATCAACAACAAAGTTGAGCGAGTTCACAGTGGGTTGTTTAGTTGTAGTATTCATTTCATAAATCGTATGTTCGTTCGTAACCCATGTATCATATTAATTACCATCGCGGCCTTCCAGGAATCTGTGCGAAGATTAGTGGGGGCTTCCCATGTATTACCAGACCACGCGTATCGACTGCTACGAAAAATAAAGGTGCCCTAAGTCAATGTCTATCAGCATTGACCCTTTGCCCATAGTCCATTAGTACACGCCCGTCCGCCCGGCACGGTGTGAGGTTTGTTAAACCCTAATAGCGCTATCTACTAATGACCCGCTCGCCCTAGGCCTCGGCGATTAAGTCGATAATTGAGGGACTTCAATTTGATAGAGGTGATGGTCTTATAGTCGTGTACGTAGGTTTTACGTACGTGTCCTTCAAACTGAGGACAGTAGTAAGTAATTTAATAGTATTGATAGTTCGAGTAGTTATTCAATCCCATTCCCAACCCCTGGGAATCCCATGCCTTGGCTGTGTGAACTCACCTTGGTTTGCTCGGCAGATACACGAAAGGTCAATCAAGCTATATTGGTGGTCAACCACGTCCTACCATGGTTACCATACAAGTCAGGTTCATATTCAAGTAATGCACGTATGCTCTACACGTATTGTACACAAGTAGTGTCATAGCATACATGTATAATTATGGCAGTTCAACAATTCATACGTTATATGTTCAACAGTAAGAAATCACGTAACAAACAAAAGCCCAAACATACAGCCCAAATACTTAAGCCCGTAACAGTGTGTAAGCCCAACCGTGTGCACGTGTTCGTGGTCTCGAGTCGAGACCAGAGATCTCGAGTCGAGACTAGGCGGTCTCGAGTTGTTGGCCTTGGTGTTCTCGAGTCGCAACCAAGAAGGTCTCGAGTCATCATGTACTAGTCGAGACTACACGGCCTCGAGTCGCAACCGGACCCTCAACCGTGGTCTCGAGTTGTGCTGATTGTGCTGATGATGTGCGGTCACGAGTCGAGACTGTGGGTTCTCGACTCGCAACCCTTGTCGAGATCAGAGGTGTAACAGATTTCCTTAATTCAAGCTCATCAATTCCGTAACATTTGCTAACAGTTTTGGCAGTTTCGATTTAGATCAAATCAACAATTATTCAGAAATCATGAACATTCAAATCACCCTAATCATCACCAAAACAAGAACAGTTAACCATGACATACGGACAAGCAATTGGAACTTCTGACTAACGAATTTTAAAGACTACATGCAACCCTAATCACTCCAACTTGATTAATTTAGTAATGATCATACTCATACATGCAGCCGATTATACATATCCATTCGGTTCTAGATCATGCAATCCGATTTATAAAAACATCATCACATATCTCTTAGTTCTAAACCAAATACATATCTCATAATCATCATGCGGGTTCGGATAAATCATTCAGAGACAACAAACATGCATCATCTAATCGTATATTCACAGTTTAACACAACGTCAAAGATAAATCATCATGCATACATTGAGCATCATGTAGCAGACTACTAACTATGATGAAACAGAACAACTAACTATGATGAAACACTAACCGAGGTGTTCGAAGGGGTTGGATTGAACCGAGAGAAGGTCTCCGTGTGAGGGCTGCCGTCGAGTTCCAAGAGAGAGAGAAAGAGGTTTAGGGTTTGTGTGTGTTTCCTTGTTTTGCAACTAATGAGAAGTAAACACCTACCAAGTATATGTGTATGCGTAGAGAGAGAGTGGGTCGAACCCTTTACACGGGTTGCCTTTTGGTCTCGAGTCCATCGAGTGGTTGTGAGTGGGGTTGGGCCGAGAGAAAGGTGTGCGGCAAAACAAAGTGTGTGGCCCAAATTTGATAACACGT
The DNA here is from genome assembly GCF_002127325.2 of Helianthus annuus. Classification (NCBI taxonomy): domain Eukaryota; kingdom Viridiplantae; phylum Streptophyta; class Magnoliopsida; order Asterales; family Asteraceae; genus Helianthus; species Helianthus annuus. The sequence continues at coordinate 9,897,095 of NC_035443.2, forward strand.
AACATAATAAAAACTCATAACATTCAATGCAATCATACACATCAACTAGTCACGTAACGTTCATACAAGTTACACCAAAGGTGTGCCGCCATGCGTTGCCGTATCTGAGTAATCCGTTCAGTAGCATCAACTACCATTTCTGGACCTGTGATTTGACTATCCCCCCACCTCTGCCCAACAGAGAGGTGACAGGCATTTACGTCCGTACAATGCCTCGAATGGAGCGGCTTGGATGCTGGTGTGGTAACTGTTATTGTACGAAAACTCCACTAAAGGGAGATCTTTTTCCCAGCTGTTGCCGAAATCGATAACACATGCCCGAAGCATGTCTTCTAGGGTTTGAATCGTGCGCTCAGACTGCCCATCCGTCTGAGGGTGATATGCTGTGCTCATGTCTAGCTGTGAGCCAAAAGCTTTGTGCATTGCTTGCCATAGTTCTGAAGTGAATCGTGCGTCCCGATCCGAAATAATAGAGGTTGGCACTCCGTGCCTCGAAACAACTTCTTTCAAGTAGACGTCTGCTAAGGTAGAGAACTTATCCGTTTCCTTAATTGCCAGGAAGTGTGCAGACTTTGTGAGTCGATCCACGATCACCCAAATAGTATCATTCCCGCGTTGAGATCTAGGCAGGCCAGTAACAAAATCCATGGAAATTTCTTCCCATTTCCATTGTGGTATCTTGGGTTGCTGAAGTAGGCCTGATGGTTTCTGATATTCCGCCTTGACTCTCGCACAGGTCAGGCATTTGCCGACATAAGTCGCTATGTGGGCCTTCATACTAGGCCACCAATACGTAGTCCTGATATCATGGTACATCTTATCCGAACCTGGATGTACCGAGTAGCGAGACTTATGAGCTTCGTCCATTACCAGCTCGCGTAAACCGCCATAAAGTGGGACCCAAATACGCCCCGTTACATAATAAGCACCGTCTTCCTTCTGCTCTAATCGTTGCCTTGAGCCGTGTAAGGCTTCTGCTCTTACGTTTTCTGATTTCAATGCTTCCACCTGAGCATCTCGTAACTGTGCAGGAAGACTAGACTGAATAGTAAGCTGTAGTGCTCGCACGCGTCTAGGTAAAGTGTCTTTTCGACTGAGAGCGTCAGCCACAACGTTGGCTTTGCCTGGATGGTACTTGATGACGCATTCGTAATCGTTAAGTAGTTCAACCCATCGACGTTGATGCATGTTCAATTCCTTCTGCTTGAAGATATGCTCGAGACTCCTGTGATCGGTGTAGATAGTGCACTTGGTACCGTACAGGTAGTGTCGCCATACCTTGAGCGCGAAAACAACAGCTCCCAGCTCTAAATCGTGCATCGTGTAGTTCCGTTCGTGAACCTTGAGTTGGCGCGAAGCATAAGCAATAACTTTGTCGCGTTGCATTAACACACATCCAAGACCCTGAATGGATGCATCACAATAAACCACGAAATCGTTCGTGCCCTCAGGCAATGAGAGGATTGGTGCACTGCAAAGTCTATCCTTTAAGTGCCGAAAAGCGGTTTCCTGAGTATTACCCCAACGGTAGGTGACACCCTTCTGTGTCAGTAGTGTAAGCGGCTGTGCAATCTTTGAGAAATCTTTAATGAATCGTCTGTAGTAACCCGCCAAACCCAAGAATTGGCGTATTTCCGTTGGTGTACGCGGTGCAGGCCAGTTCCTGATCGAGTCTACCTTGGATGGATCAACATGGATCCCATCCTTGTTTACCACGTGGCCTAGAAAGTGGACTTCATGAAGCCAGAAGTTGCATTTTGAAAACTTGGCGTACAGTTGTTCCTTTCGAAGAAGTTCTAAGATAAGCCGTAAGTGCTGCTCGTGTTCCTCCTGACTCTTGGAGTAGATCAGGATGTCGTCGATGAAAACAATCACAAACTTGTCTAAATAAGGCTTGCACACCCTGTTCATAAGGTCCATAAAGACTGCCGGTGCGTTTGTCAGCCCGAATGGCATGACAAGAAACTCGTAGTGGCCGTAGCGAGTTCTGAATGCTGTTTTAGAGACGTCCTCATCCCGGACTCTCAGCTGATGGTAACCTGACCTCAGGTCTATCTTGGAGTAGTAGCTCGACCCTTGCAACTGGTCGAATAAGTCATCAATACGTGGAAGAGGATAACGGTTCTTCACCGTCACCTTGTTCAGTTCACGGTAGTCAATGCACATCCTGAAAGTACCGTCTTTCTTCTTCACAAACAGTACTGGAGCTCCCCAAGGCGAAGAGCTAGGTCGGATAAATCCCTTATCCAAGAGTTCTTGTAGCTGTGTAGAGAGTTCTTCCAACTCTGATGGAGCTAAGCGGTACGGTGCACGTGCTATCGGTGCTGCTCCTGGTGCTAGCTCGATTTGAAACTCGACCTGGCGATGAGGCGGTAGACCAGGTAAATCTTCAGGGAACACCTAAGGAAAGTCGCGTACAGCCGGAATATCTTCTAATTTCTTTTCTTTTGCTGATGCATCGGTAACAAGTGCCAAAATGGCAGTGTGGCCCTTTCGCAAACACTTCTGAGCCTTTAGAAAGGAGATGATGCCAACCACGGCACCACTCTTGTCGCCTTGAACTTTGAGAGGTTCCCGACCAGAACAAGGGATACGAACAATCTTCTCTTTACATAAGATCTCTGCGTGATGTTGAGATAACCAGTCCATACCAATGACGATGTCGAAACTACCCAAAACTATGGGAATAAGATCGATGGAGAAATTCTGACCAGCGAGGATAAGATTACAACCCTGAACTATGTGCGCTCTAGACTCTTACCATTAGCTAACTCTACGACATGCTTGGTGTTTAAGGGAGTTGGTGCACGTTTTAACATTTGGCTAACTTTTAGAGACATATAACTTGTATCCGCACCCGAATCAAATAAGACAGTAACATAAAAGTCGTCGAGAAGAAACTTACCCATAACTACGTTGGGATCATTCCTGGCATCACCCTGCCCCAGCACAAAAGCACGTCCCCTAGCTTCGTTGCCGTTGTTGTTCCCACCGTTGTTGTTTCCGTTGCCTTGGTTATTATTGTTGTTGTTGTTCTGGTGTCGGTTTAACTGAGGGCAGTGCCTTTTGAAGTGACCTTCCGCGCCACAATGAAAGCATCCCTTGTTGCCCTGTTGCGGATTCTGTTGTGCTTGCTGTTGCTGCTGATTCTGAGATACAGGTCGTGGGCTTCTACAATCCTTGGCCTCATGACCCAACTTGAGACACCTCTGGCAACGACCCTTGTTGCACTGGCCACTGTGGTGTCTGTTGCAATTGTTGCACCTGGGGTGATCTCCGCGATAAACTCTCTGCCCGCGACTACCAGAAGACTGCTGACTGGGACTCTGGTAGTGGTCAGTCTTTTGCTGCTGAACCTGAGACTGAACTGTAGCTGAACCCTTGCTGGAATCCCCCTCCCATTTTCTCTTGTTGTCACTGGGAGTAGCAGGTGTAGCAGAAGTGGTAGTGATAGCAGTAACGCTGATACGTTTAGGCAGCCTGTCTTGTTCCACTGCCTGATCCGTGAGGCGATGAGCAAGTCGCTGAATATCCTGGATATTATCGAGGTTAGCCGATGTCACGTGGCTCTGGATTTCTGGCGCTAGACCCTTGAGATACAGCTCAATGCGCTTGATTGGAGGGTCCACCATGGTTGGACACAAGATGGCCAGTTCGTTTGACCGTTTAGTATAGGCCTCGATTTCCGATCCTGTCATCTTCAGATGATAAAGCTCCACTTCCAACTTATGGATGTCATCACGCGTGCAGTATTCTCGCTTGATCAGTTCCATAAAATCGTTCCAAGGGGTGGCGTTAGCAGCTGCCAGCCCTAGAATCTGAACTTGCGCGTTCCACCAAGTCAACGCAATTCCTTCCATAGTACCAGTGGCGTACTTTACCCTGCGAGCCTCAGGGCATTCACACATCTCAAATACTGACTCGAGCTTCTCAAACCAATGGAGGAGTCCGACTGCTCCTTCAATGCAACTAAACGTGCTTGGACGACAGTCCATAAAGTTCTTGAAAGTGCAAACTGGTTGCGGTGCGTTTTGACCTCCTGCCTGTGCGACTGTAAGTGCCGCAACAACTTGTTCGTTAATGAGAGCCGTCAACTGGGCTTGAGTCATGTTAACGCGTCCAGACATGATCTTCATAGTAAAGGTAGCATAGTGAGAGAGGTTCGCGAAAAGTGCGATGACAGAAGAGAGTAAGCATACAACTGTTCTCAAGCAATAGTGTCATGTGTATCTAAGCATACTACGAGCAAAGTTCTATGTAATCTAGCAAGTAGGCAATATAACATTACCATATTACCTAGAATGTTGAGTCTTGCACGTGGAGCAAGGCGTCGTTGTGGATCGTTGAGCACTGTTCTGGTTATAGTCTGGTTTTAATAAAACGTTTTTTTCCTTATTTAAACCAAGTTCTCTATAACCAATGGCTCCGATACCAATCTGTCACACCCCCAAAATCCACCCGCGGAGTACCACCGTTTGGAGGCGTGACATGACCAGGATCAAGCCACCAATCATATTGAACAAAGGTGTAAATAGTAAATGTCATTCATCAATACGAAAAGTGTTTTCAAAACCAAACATAATCAATTGTGTAGCGGAAGCATTAATGTAAAAACCCAACATAAGTATCATGTTCTCATAAGTAAATGTTTAAGATGGAACTCAACAGTCCATGTGCCCACAACGATCGCGCCTCCCGTGCAAGCTCCAAGTACCTATGGTCCTGCAAGGCATGTAACAGAGAGTCAACAACTAGTTGAGCGAGTTCACAGTAAGTAATTTCGTAATAGTAAGTTCATGTCGTAACAGGTGGCTCTACTGGGCCGGTAGTATGTTCTATTGGTGGGGGCTTCCCACATTTGTATATAGTATGGTCTATTGGTGGGGGCTTCCCACATTTGTATATAGTATGTTCTATTGGTGGGGGCTTCCCACATTTGTATATACACTAGACTATTGGTAACCATAGTGTTCTTCTTAACCCGAGAACAGTAGTACGTACGAGGTTTACGTAGGTTTTACGTAAGTGTCCTTCTTATCCCGAAGACAGTGGTACGCGGGGGTTTACGTAGGTTTTACGTAAGTGTCCTTCATAACCCTAGGACAGTAGTAGGTATGAGTTTACGTAGGTTTTACGTAAGTGCCCCTCGAACCCTGAGGACAGTGGTAAGCACAAGTATTACGTAGGTTTTACGTAAGGGTCCTTCGCAACCGAGGACGATGGTAGATAGTCTAGTAACAGTGTAAATCCATACATTCGTCAATCCTTTTCCTTCAATCCCATTCCCTACCCACCGGGAATCCCATGCCTTGGTAAGGGTGTGAACTCACCTTGGTTTGCTCGGCAGATACACAGAAAAGTAAATCAAGCTATTTGGTGGTCAACCACGTCCTACCACGGTTACCATACAAGTTAGGTTCTTATTCAAATAGTGCACGTATGTTCTACACGTATTGTACACAAGTAACAATCATAGCATACACGTTTGATCATGGCAGGTCAACAACAGAACAGTCACGTAAACAAAGTCCAAGTATGCAGCCCAAATGGTTGAGCTCGTAACAGTGGTGCAAAGTCCAAAACAGTGTGCATGTGTTCATGGTCTCGAGTCGAGACTAGAGATCTCGAGTCGAGACAGTGCGGTCTCGAGTTGTGCTGGCCTCAAGGTCTCGAGTCGCAATCAAAGAGGTCTCGAGTCATCATGTACTAGTCGAGACTACAGGGTCTCGAGTCGCAACCGGACCCGTAACCGTGGTCTCGAGTTGTGTTGTTTGTGTCGGTGTTGTGGTCTCGAGTCGAGACAGTGCGTTCTCGACTCGCAACCTGTGTCGAGACTAGGTGTGTAACAGATTTCCTTAATTGCAGCTCATGATTTCCGTAACAATTGCTAACAGTTTTGGCAGTTTCACAATCAGATCAAATCACAATTATTCAACATTCAAACACGTTCATATCACCGCAATCATCATCAATCCAAGAACAGTAAATCAATATCATAAGGGACATACAATCGGATCATATGATTAATGAGTTTAAAGCCTATCATGCAACCCTAAGTCATATGTACAACAACCAATCAATACCACAAACCATATGTTCAAGATTTATTAATCCAGTACAAGAAATCGGTTCTAAATCATCATGCAACACCCGAATCAAAGTTGCTTGTATATCATCTAAGCACATGTTCTGAATACATAATACCATCAATAAACATCACTAGCATGAAACCCTAGTTGCCATATGGTATCAAAACATCAAAGATCATATAACTAAGCAATAGCGATATACTAACCGAAAGTGTGAAGTGATTAACTAGGTCAAGATGAAAGCCGTGATCCGTAGGCTTCGATGGTGAAAGAGTTACGGTCGGGTTCCAAGGGAAAACGAGAGAGAGAAAGAGAGCTCCTAGGGTTTGTGTGTGTGTGTTCTTGATTGTGAATTGTGAGAAGTAAGGGCCCCAATAATGTGTGTATGCGTGAACATATATCCAGGCTAGAGGGGTGGGCCGAGTCCAAGCATAGTGAGCTGAGAGAAAGGTGTACGGCCCAAAGGTTTGTATGGTTAGACTAGTGTTGTGCGACTAAACTTATGATATTCACATGCAATCACGTAACACATAGCATAACAAAACATAATATTCCATTACCAACAAACATGTCAATTAGTCACGTATAATCCAAACAAGTTACATCGAAGCACATAAATAGAGGTTTGAAATACGAGTTGTCACATTATCCCCAACTTGAAAGAAATTTCGTCCCGAAATTTGGTACGTACTCACTGAGGAAGCTAGGTAAGTTGTATCATTTACTGGTTTTCCTGGGGTGTCACACCGTTGACCCGTCAACTCCGACATCGGATGCCCGCAATGTTGATTTAAATGAGGCGGTGGACGTTGACGAGGAAATTCAAGAAGAGTTGGTCCGACCCACCGGTAGAAGAAAGGGAACCGGGAAAAAAACGGTCGAGTCGTCTTCCGATCTCGAGTTAAAGGAAGATTTCGAGGAGATGAACCGTCGTCTCTAAGACATTCGCGACCTCGGCCACCAACGTTATGAGATTATGAAAGAATGAGTGGCCGAAACCAAAAAGTTTAACGAGATGCAAGAGGCGAGGCAAATGGAAAAGGACATTGAGTTTTTCTCCAAACCTATCGACCACCTACAAGGCGATGCGTTGATCCTTGCGCAAATGCGTCACCAAAAAATTAGAGAAAAATATGGACTCTAGATGATGTTCTTTTTTTAACTTTCTTTTATTTTTTCGGTTTTTTTTTATGTTTTTTTATTTTCGTTTTTTTTTTTCAGTTATTTTTTTAATTTCAAGTAGTGTAATTTTTTTTAAATTAATGAAGTTTTTTATGTTTTAAATTAAAAAAAATAATTGTGAAATGATTGAATGGAGGTTATTGGCATAATGCCCCCACTACGCCACTTTTGCTATAATGCCCAAGTGTGACTAGGATGCCACGTGTCGGATAATGCCCTATGGTGGGGGCATTATAAATTGTTACCACTACACATGGTCTAAGAACCATATTGTACGGGTTGAATAAATATAATTTTATATACCAAATAAAAAAATTATATCTTTAAAATCACGTGTATTACACGGGTTGAATAAATGTAATATTGTTTACCAAATAATAAAATAATACATTTTAAAAAAACCTCATTTATTACACGGGTTGAATAAATGTAATTTTATATACCAAATAATAAAAAAGTTACACATTTAAAAATATGTGTATTACACGGGTTGAATAAATGTAATTTTCTATACTAAATAATAAAAAAATATATCATTAAAAAACCTCCATGTATTGTACGAATTGAATAAATCTAATTTTATCTATCAAACAATAAAAAGTTATATCTTAAAGAACCTCATGTATTACACGGGTCGAATAAATGTAATTTTGTATAGTAAATAATAAAAAAATATATCTTTAAAAAAACCACGTCTACTACACGAGTTTAATAAATCTAATTTTATATACCAATAATAAAAAAGTCATATATTTCAATATACTAATGGATAATGCTCGATACCCGATGGATATGGAAATGTTACGAAGTCTCAATAAATTTAACCCTTTATTTAAAACTTATAAATGTAGAAATGATAAATAATATTAGTTAATTTTATTTTAAGTTTTGTAAAATCTATTTGATACCAAACTAAACAAAACGTTCAAATATATAGTTAATATCAAGAGTAAATTACGATTTTGGCCCATGTGGTTATATCACTTTTACCCTTTTAGCCAAAAATGAATCTTTTAACATCTTAGCCCCCAGCGTCTTTTTTTTCTAACCCTTTTGGCCGCTAACACTAACCCCATCCATTTACTTTTAGGGGCCAAAATGGTTAGAAAAAAACGTTGGGGGTCCAAAAAGGTTAAAAAAAAAGACGTTGAGTGCTCAAATGTTAAAAAATTCCTTTTTGGCTAAAAGGGTAAAAGTGATATAACCACATGGACCAAAATCATAATTTACTCTAATATCAAATTAGACAACTAAGTTTGAATTTGAAGTAAATAGATAAATATAAAAGTAATAATTAAACTAAATAATATTTAGTAAGAGGATTATCTATAACTAATTATAAAAGATTAAGCTAAAATATCCATAAGACATGGTCTAATATAATGACAAGTGTCCTCAAAATGGTTTCTTTTATTATATAGTATAGATAAAGATTTGTATTTTAGGAAACCTGTTCACATACTACAATTTATCATTAGGCCTTGGGATATACTTTAACTCTTTTTAACACCACCTAGGTGCCACATTACTTACTTTTCTCCATTTCACTTTACCTCACATCAAGGAAATGGTTTAATCCCCTTAACTTTATTGTTTTAATGGTTTGAATGTAAAAACTTTTAATAGTTTGGGTGTAAAAAAGGAAAACAAATTAAGACAATCTCTTAACATTATGTTCACATGTTAACATATAATCCCTTTTAACACCCCTTAACACAAGAAAGGAGTGGTTTGCAATACCGTTTAACATGTCATGTCATCATTAACACCCTAGATGTTAAGGTACACCTCATGACCTTAGTGCATTTCACGTTTAACAACAAAATATTATTTTCAACTTGCACCAATCATCCCAAATTACACCCTTTGCCCACGAACTTATCAATTTCGTCTTTAGTTTCATCTTTTATCAAATTTGTACTTCACTTAATAAAACTTCTTGTAACTTCATTAATCTTACTGGGTTAATTAATTGTACAAACGAGTCTTAGCATGCAAAATACCCTTAACGCGAGAAGTGAAGAAGGATTTTTTTTTGAATTTTTTCCCTATCAAACAAGTATTTTAGTCACAGAATTCAAAAAAAAAAAAAAAAAAAATTCTTGATTTTACACTAATAGAGTAATTATATTGTAAAATAATTATAATTACCCTACAATAATTACTCTACTACTTTGTAGTAGGGTACTTGTATTTGATCTTTACACTAATCTTCTAAGATTACCTGTTGTGGTTTAAGCCGTAACCCGGATTCATTCTCTAATATTGCGACACGTGGTGTTGACTAGACGCCTACTCATCACCTTGCCCGCTCGCCTCCCCTCACTTGAGGCTGCTATGGTTAACCTCCACTGGCCTAAGCTACCACACCCCAAAACACCCGCTCACCCAGACTACCACGCTCACACGTGACCGCTCGCGGCACCCCGTGGCGATGCTCGCGAGCCACCTGACCGCCGACGTTGCTCACCCGGCGCTAACAGGTGCCACAACGCCCTCTAATCATAATCACCTTGCATTTAGGGGGGTAGGGGCGCCCATCACTCACAACATTTAATCAATTTCCGCCATGTCATCGAGCTTTGTTTCATCACTAGTGATGGATTTTAGTGGAAATGCCCATCACTCACCACACACTCATCTCCATTGAAAAACAACTCACCACACAAACACAAACAACGCGTGCTCATCATCACGCTTATCTTTCACCACACATGATAACATCCACCGACGGTAGTGTTCCACGCCAATCAACGCGTGATGGTTGGCCGACAACGGGGCACCCCGTCCCCTATAGACTATAGTGTAGAACATGACTTCAATTTGACCTACATTTAACCTTTTCATCCAAACCACCACAAAATCCCCAAATTTCATCTTTGTGCAACCTTTACGCTGTGTTCCCGAGTTAAGTTGAGGGGAGAAAAGAAATGATTCTTTCATTTTCTTTTCTCTTCTCTCTGTTTCTTTCCAAATTGGAAAGATTAAATTTAGGAAAAAAAAACTATCATTTTCTCTTCTCTTCTCTACTTTAATGAAACTCTGAACACAACTAAAACTTATTTTCTTCCAAATCTTTTATTTTCTCTCATTTAATGAAACTCGGGAACACAGTGTTAGTCAATCTCAAGTTCCAACAACTCTCTAACACACCTTCACCATATGAACACTAATCAAATCACATCCAAACAGTCACCATCACCATCCACCACCCCTTGATCTCTCTCTGTGTGTAGGACCATCAAACAATGCAGAAATGGCTCTGCACAGGCAACCAGGAGCCAGCTTCTTCGACAAACTTCCAACCGATCATGTCTCCCTCGGTGTTCGTCCCCCTCACTTCAAGCAATCGCGCCCTAATCGCCGTTTCAGAACCCGTAGGGTTTCTGTTCGTGCGTTCGTGATTGTTGTTCTCACACTCATATGTTTTGTTTCTGCTTCTGCTTTCTTCTTTTTGGCCAAAGATGATAAAGGTAGTAGTTTGTGTTTTTATGATTTATGATTTATCTCTGTTTCTAGGGTTTGTGTGGATTTTGAATCTCAGTTGTTTGAGTTTGTTAGTTAATTAGAGTTAGATTTGTGTTATTAGTTGGGAGTGTTGAGGGGGCATTGTTTGTTGGAAATAAATCTAACTTAGATTCTTGTTGTTGGTGGGAAAATGCTGAAAAGGTTGGATTAGTAGAGAAAGCATAATTGCCCAGCATTCGGTGCAATGCACTTAAAAGGCGGTGCAATGCGCGTAAAAGGCGAGGGCTTTTTTAGGGGAGACACATAGTATAAAAGTACAGTTTTTAGGGGTTTCTTTAGGGGAGACACATAGTATAAAAATACAGTTTTTAGGTGTTTTAGACATGTTCTAGGCTTCTTTAGGGCTAGTTTAGGTTGTTTTAGGCATAGTTGTCGAAGGCGCAAAGGGTGAGTGTTCGGTGCAATGCGCTTAAAAGGCGAGGGCTTTTTTAGGGGAGGCACATAGTATAAAAATACAGTTTTTAGGGGTTTTAGACATGTTTTAGGCTTCTTTAGGGCTAGTTTAGGCTGTTTTAGGCATAGTTGTGGAAGGCGAAGGCGCAAAGGGTGAGCGTCCGGTGCAATGCGCTTAAAAGGTGAGGGCTTTTTTTAGGGGAGGCACATAGTATAAAAATACAGTTTTTAAGGGTTTTAGACATGTTTTAGGCTTCTTTAGGGCTAGTTTAGGCTGTTTTAGGCATAGTTGTCGAAGGCACAATGCGCAAAGGGTTAATCTTGGGCCTCAGTGCAAGGTGCTTGAAAAGCAAGGGTTTTTTAGGGCCAAGCACATAGTATAAAGATACAATTTTTAGGGGTTTTAGACATATTTTAGGCCTTTTTTAGGGCTACTTTAGGTTGTTTTGGGTTGATTCCAGGCTTGTTTAGGGTTGGTATAACTGTAAAATTGTTTGAGACCTGTTCAAATGATTTTTGGCCAGAATTTCGTTGGAACTTGGTCTGAAAAAATGTGCCTGAGTTAATGAAAGCGGGGCTTTTGAAGCGAAGCGAGAAGGATGCGCTGGGTCTGAAAAGCGAGCCTAGGCAGGCGCGTGTCGGCGTGTGTGGGTGAGTGTTGACAACAGAGAGAGAAAGCTTATGTTTTATCAGATTTATGGTGCTTAACAGATTGAAGAAGGTGTTTGTTTTGTTTTTTTGGAGGAGACAAGGGGGAGGGGGTTCAAATCTTATACTTTTAAGGTACCACCAATCGAGATGCTTGATGGTGGATTAAAGATGTTACTATAGGGCCAGCCAAAGGGCTTGTTCTGTACTTAATGGTGCTTCTCTCCAAGTGATTGATGGTTCTAATTTCATAGTGGAAAAGGTGTAGATTTAGGAGTAGGATTAGAGGGTGTGTGAGTGATGCGGGCCCAAGTGTGGAAGAGCGGGCCATCTTGTATTTGGAGGCCCAAGATCGCGTAACAAAAGGGGCTTCACTAAAATGGCTCTAACTTGGGCTACAGGGGTCCGTTTTGGGCGCGTGACCAGGCGAAACGAACGGGAGAACGAGCTCTATCTTGCTGCAAACGCCTACGGCGGTTTGGGTCATTGTCCAGGCCGAAAAAACGCTTATTTCTATTAGTTTTTTCCATTTTTATGTTTTTTCAAGTATTTTGGGCATTTTGTTTTTGGGCTTGTGTTTGGCCCGTTGTCTTTTTTAGGCCCATTTCGAAGTTATGTTCCTATTTATATGTTGCCCTAGTGAAATGAAAGATCAGACTTGAATTTTGAGAAAACTGATTTTCACTTCAAATTCTGTGCCCTTTGGGTTGAATTTTGGGGTTGGGGAAGAACTACACGGGTATTCGCAGAATCAACGTGTTTGATCTTCATTATCGTACCACGCACTACATCAGTGAGTTAGTTTTATAAAGAAACTGATAGGGACATGTTTATTTGGCAGTACATCATTTGTTAAGAAAATGACAACTTTATTTAACTTATGTATTTCTTTGCAGATAAGGACGATTTCACTGTTGAAACTGACGAATTTGGGACTGATCTGGACTTCCTTGCAAACGTGACACGAACAGAAAGATCAAAGATTCTTAAGTTTGGTCATGGTTTTGTTGGCCACGGTCGTGATTCTAGGTACTGGGATAAGGATGATAGGAGAAGAGACGAAGATTATGACGAGGATTTAGCGGTCCATTCAGAAACCGGTGTTCATGATGAATCTCATGTTAATGATAGTGTACAGTCGAAAATACACGATAGACAAAAGAAGCTATCTGAAGAAAACAAAAGGAGGTTGAATCACAGGGTGACTGGTTTGTATAACGAAGCAGGGCGTAATGAGCTGAAGATGTATGAAAAGGAGTATGAGGCCTCTTTAAAGGGTGCTGCAGTATCAAAAAATGATGATGAAGATGATATGGATGATGAGTATAATGATGAGATTGATATGCATGACATTCGACTTGAAGACTATAACACTGGCCTAGGAAATGATCAACATTCGGCTGTAAAAGTATCTCAAAGTGTAGACGGTGGAGAAAATTCAGGCAAGGATGATACTGATATGTCAGTTAATGAAACTAACCGTGGTTTATCTGTGGATGTTTCGGATTCTGATAAACTCAATACTAATGCCAGTGATATCGGTGTGATTGACGAGCATTCGTCAAGACGTGCCATTTCTGAGAGGACAATTGCTTCCAAGAAGAGGCCAAAGCGAAGAAAATATTCAGGTGTGACATCTGGTCTTGCCTAAACAATAGTAGGGGGTGTATTATGCTATGTTGTCAAAAGCGCAAAAAGCGCGCGCCTAGGTGCCCGGGCGCAGCGAGGCGCACCTATAGCGCCTGGTGGCAGCCTAGGCGCAAAAATGGTTTTTTTTTTTGAAAAAAAAACGGTCTGAGGCGCAAAAAGGCGCGCAAAAACAGTCTTGCACCTAGGCTCCGGGTGAGGCCGATGCGCCTCGCCTGCGCCTTGCGTCTTTGACAAGATAGGTATGTATAGTGTATTCATGTTGCAAATTCGTATTTATTTTTTGAAGCCGAATGGCGGCTGCACCTCCATAAAGTGTAGAAGAAATATAATGGTTTTCTTTTTTTCTTGATTAATTATTAATATGAACCTGTACAATGTAGCGTTAGGTGTTATGTTTCTTTTTTTCTTGATTAATTACACTTTATTTGGGTCGTTATATCAGGTGCTTGTGAGATGAAAGTGCTGAATTCAACCATGAAGCTTGTGGAGCCTTCCGAAAATCGGAAATTTGCAAGATTTACATTGAGTTACACAGAACTAGAAGAGAACATTAACAAGTTGGAACCATGGAATCCTCGATTTGCGGGGCATCAAAATCTAGAACAAAGGGAACGCTCGTTCATCGCACATGATCAGACACTACATTGTGGGTTTGTGAAGAGCCCTAAAGGATATCCTAGTACAGGATTCGACTTAGATGATGAGGATGAAGCTTATATCAGTAGCTGCCATATTGCTGTTGTTTCATGCATATTTGGAAACTCTGATCGTCTCAGATCACCCATGGGGAAAACGGTACCGCATTCTTTAACTTTTCTCAACATCTCTCCTTTATTTTTGATACACTATTTATTAACTTTTACGATTTCCTGTTTCCAGGTTTCTCGTTATTCAAGGAAAAATGTGTGTTTCGTGATGTTCGTAGATGATGTTACTTTACGAACTCTTTCTTCTGAAGGACATATGCCAGACAGAATGGGTTATATTGGTATATGGAGGATTGTGGTCGTAAAGAATCTTCCATACACTGACATGCGAAGAGTAGGAAAAATACCAAAGCTTTTGGCACACCGTCTTTTTCAAAATGCAAGGTAATAATACTGATTCTAGCTGTACATTATACTTGATGTGATAAGATAGAAAGGTTGCATCAATAGATGGATTTAGATTAAGTACAACACATAGTGAATCAAGTAGTATAGTGATTCACGCGGTTCTCACCGGTTGAGACAAGATGCTTTATATACACCGTATTGCATTCTGTTTGTATTCTTAAGAACTTTTCTTGAATTTAACTATAGGTTAACGTGAATGAACCATAACTATGTAGCCCTATTCCTAATAGATTGACCCCAAAATAGCATATCCAAATGATAAGAAAGCCTAGAGTCGCCACAATTGCGGAATTTGCTCCTTGCAAATTTTTATTTGTTCGAGTATGCAAATAAATTGCGAATACGATCCAAGTAATTCTCATGTCGATCCGAACGAATCATCCTTTCCACGGAGGCAAATCTTTGCCTGTTAGGTAAGAGGATAGCAAGTTCAAAATTCTGTCTCGGTAGGACATGTATCTCTATTACTATGAATTTCATAAATGAAGTAGTTAATGGTAGTTAATGGTAGGGTTACCATTATCCTTTTTGTAGTGACGAATCCTGTATGTGTTCCTATAGTACAAGATTTATGCCCGTTTAATTTCATTAACCGCCAGGATATTAAAAACTATAAGTCATTAGTAACCAGTATATAGCGTTAAGTTATACGGATTCATCAAAGTCAATGATTTTTTGAGCTGGATAGTTAGCAGTTAGTTGGTTGACTTGAGCATTAGCTAATTTTTTTTGTGTACTTTGTATAACTACAGTTAGTTACTTCCTTTTGTTTTTTAATTTTTCATGTTTATTTGCGTATCATTGCTGCAAAAGTTTTAGAAGTACCTATGTATAAAGTGTTTCCATTTTGACGAGTGTTTGTTATATAACTCTTTTCTTATAATTATTATTTTTTTAGAGTAAAGTGCCATTTTTGTCACTGAGGTTTGACCACTTTTGCGACTTTGTTCAAAGGTTTGCTTTTTCGCATCTGGAGATAAAAGGTTTAAAATCTTGCCATTTTCATCCGACTCGTTAACTTCATCCATTTTTTAACGTTAAGTCAGGGCTATTTTTGTTCTTTTACCTATTTGTTAATGTTTATAAGAAAAGTCATAACTAGAAAGTCAACATAGGTGTATCTTTATTTCTTATTAGTGTTTTTTATTTTAATAAAAAAAGTCTAAAAAGACGGAAATACCCCTCATTTAACGGAGAAAAATGGATGGAGTTAACGAGCCGGATGAAAATGGCAAGATTCAAAACCTTTTGGATCCAGATGTGGAAAAACAAACCTTTGGACGAAAGTCGCAAAAGTGGCTAAACTCAGGGACGAAAATGTCATTTTACTCATTTTTTTTGAAAAAAATATCTAAATCCAGCTAATAATTGAAACAGTTGTTGTAGAATACATACTTGTAATAAACAATAAAGTCTTATTGGCATGATTTCGGTCTAACAAGTAGCTACAATGTTGTAAATATAAGCTCCTATATATGCAGTTTACAAAGATTGCTTGCTTAGAGTAACAAAGTTGCACTGTTGATGTGCTTTTAAACATCTACTGCCCTGTGTTTAACGTTAATGTATAGTTATTAAAGGCACGAGGCGCACTCAAGGCGATTTGTTGGGCCCGGGGGTATCTATAAGTCCTTTTGATATATGGCATTGCCACAACCTAGAGTATCCTTTACCCTTCGGGCATTCGAAAATATGACCGATAACTTCTCGATTTGGGGCTCTTGGAGATGACCTAAATTGACTTATCACGCTTAGTGAAAAGGCAATATCATGACGAGTAATGGTAGGATAGTTTAGGTTCCCAACAATTCTTCTATATCTTTTGGATCTTGAAGATTATCTTGTTCGGTTGCTTTCAATTTTTACATTTGATATTATCCAATGTAGTTGCTAGCCAACTCTTGGTTTCGGGAACAAAAACTGGCCAACAACTAGCCTGCACCGGTTTTGGTTTTATTAGCCATATAGCCATACAGCCATCTCCCTGCCAATTTTTTACATGAAGCACGTGAGATGAAAAACAACCAAATTTCTTTTTTTTTTAAACTTTGTTTCAACCAAAAATGAGTAAAATAAACAAATAGGTAAAAGGACAAAAATGCCCTTGATTTAATGTTAAAGAATGTATGGATTTAACCAGTTGGATGGAAATGACAAGATTTGGAAACCTCGGGGACCCAGATGTTTCCAAATCTTGTCATTTTTGTCCGTGTGGTTTGGTGACTTTTGCCAGTCTCATCGAGCATGCATCTCTAAGCATTTGTATGCATGAAATCTTTCAGGTACTCCATTTGGTTGGATAGCAAGCTCCGGCTCCAACTGGACCCGTTACTCGTCTTGGAATATTTCTTGTGGCGAAAAGGTCACGAGTATGCAATTTCCAACCACTACGACCGCCATTGTGTTTGGGAAGAAGTTGCCCAAAACAAAAAGCTCAACAAGTACAATCATACCGTAATCGATGAACAATTTGCCTTTTACCAGGCCGATGGCTTGACAAAGTTTAATCCAATGGATCCTCAAAAGCTTCTCCCAAGCAGTATGCATTTATTTCTCTCTTTTTATATTTTTATTTTTCTAAGCATTAATGGTGTTTAATATATTTTGTCGTAAATTGTAACTTTCAGATGTACCGGAAGGTTCTTTTATTGTAAGGGCCCACACGCCGATGTCAAACCTGTTCTCGTGCCTCTGGTTTAACGAGGTTGAAAGATTCACACCTCGTGATCAGTTAAGCTTTGCGTATACATACCAAAAGCTACGGAGGATGAACCCGGATAAGCCCTTTCACTTTAGAATGTTCAAGGTTAGATACACTTACTATTCCGTACACGATGGATAGATACACTTATTATCAATTTACTATTTTTTACAACGTTCGTGTAAATTTTTCATGATCTTTTCAGGACTGTGAGAGGCGAAAGATAGCAAAGTTGTTCCGGCACAGGTCAGAGGAGACACGATATACACTTGCGCAAGAGATCGAGTGAACCTGATTTTTTTTTTGTTATTATACATGAAACACTGTTTTTGGGCGCTCAAGATCGTGAAGAGAC
Source organism: Helianthus annuus (assembly GCF_002127325.2). NCBI lineage: Eukaryota > Viridiplantae > Streptophyta > Magnoliopsida > Asterales > Asteraceae > Helianthus > Helianthus annuus. The sequence goes on from NC_035443.2 coordinate 9,914,756, forward strand.
GTGTATCTGCTGGTAACGCCATCAGTCATTGTATATGTTTCATTTGAAGAAATAACAGAAGTGAACGATCAGTTACCAGTAAAGATATACGCAAATATAGAACCCGGGTGCAAAACCAGTAGGTGCTTCTGTGTTTAAGTTTGTATAAAAACATTGGCGATGGCTTTTGTAATTGTTTTTTACTTGTTTTTTTTTCGACATTTTTGTTCCGTGTTTTATAGATATTACTAGATTAGTCGGTATTTTTTATGTAAGAACATTCTGACTGTGAACCGAGATCCATTCTTTTTGGTAATGCTGTTGCTTGTGAACCGAGATCCATTCTTACATTAAAATCTCTACACACATGGATGGGTACGATAACAAAATACCTTGTATACGTATGAAACTACTACATATCGTATGTATGAAATTTCTATCGGACCATTGTCGTTACAATACAAGAGCCAATATATAAGGCGATCTCATTCTATATATGTTGCCTCAAATTTACGATTCAGGTCGTATAAGGAGAGATCAACACCGCCAAGATACAAGTCTCACCTTATATATACATAGCTAAAAAATTATGATTCCAGTTAAATTAGGGGAAATAAGCAGCATTGACATAGTGACATAATAATTACTTTTTTACATACAAACCCCTTTCGCGCATAAGCAAACTTGAATGTTACATATAGGAAGTCACTTCGCTAGATACATATCTCGCGTGTTCGTTTGTATTCACATGTTTGACTCTCTTTTAGTATCTTCACATGTTGTGTTTGCGTGTATAGTTCCGACAAAGGGGCAAGATACAAATCTCAAAGAGTATGCAATTAAGGTCTTTATTAACTCTCACAATTCACCATAGCTATTAGCTACACACATCAATGGAAACAATAACAAGATATAAGTATACTTATATATTAACTTTGCCTCAAATTTACAATGCTAAGTTATTTAAGGTGATATTAACACCTTGACATAACGGCATAATAATTACTTCCATGTGCGTTCACTGACACGTTGAACATGAAAGTTATAAATGAAAATCCTCCTTCGTTAGGTAAGCAGACTGATCGATAATTTTTTTTGAAACCATGTCAATATGTTATATACGGGCATGTTACGAATCACCTAAGTAATTTTACCTACTTTTAAGCATGAGTGGTTTGTAACGTTTGTTTCTAAGACCATGTGTAGTGGGGCGTTTTTTTTTTAAAAAAATAAAAAAAAACGCCCCTTGCCCATTACATAGGGCGTTTTTGAGCATTATTTTTGAAAAAAAATTACATCAGCGTTTTTAAAACAACGCTCAAATTGGAAGAGAACATGTTGACTGGCCAATGGGAGTGGTCCACTAGTAGTTTCTTTTTTTAACCTCCTCTCTATAAAAAAATAATTGTTTAATAATTGGAAGGGGCATTATTCCCACTACGCCACTTTTACAATAACGCCCAATAATGCCCCATGCTGACTGGACTGCCACGTGTTGCAAAACGCCCCATGGTGGGGGCATTATTGAGCTAAACCACTACACATGGTCTAAGCATATCTTGATAGCACCCGGTCTATGACATAGGCATGTCTTCGTCGTGTGACAATTTAGGAATATTCCGCTTTCTCAAGTACATATGCATCAATAAAAATGAAAACTCAAAACATATACCAACCTAAGTACCATTTTATTATCAATCTTGGGTAAGTTCACCTTACGTTACGATATGCCAACCATTTTTAAGCACACCGCAAACATGTTTTCAAGTAAATCCTTACACATTTAGATCGAGAGTAAACTTAACGACATACAATCTTAGTGCATTGACGCCCCAGAAACCCTTGCAAGTGCCCCGTCCAGAGGTGGTGATGGAAGCAGAGTGAATGCTAATATTCCACTAATCGCCGCAGCAACTGCTCCTGCAATAAACGCTGGTAAGTTTCCATTCCCAAAGATAGAATCCCATGGTCCACTTGCTACTGATACAAACATCTGCAACAAGAATGTAACGTTTAAGGCAAAAAGATTAGATATAAACGATGATCATTTTTTAAAGATACGTCTATAGTTATAAAGATAGATTGAAAACGTATGATCATCGTACCTGTGGTATAACAATTGCGAGGTTAAGAAGGCCTAAAGATAGACCTGGACAACAAAAACAATAATATATGTTCACAACTTACATTTTATATAAAGCATAACATAATTATATATACAAGTTAGTTTAATTTAATTTACCTTGTCCTACTTCAGAGTCGTTAGAGAAAATAGAAGCCAACGCACAAGGAATACTGTATGTCACCTGATTGACCATAGAATTCGAATTAATATTTTATTCTGTTATATGCGTCAATCTTAGTCATGATTTATATAAGAGCATTCATCTCTCATTCTGTATTTTGATGTGAGTGAATTTAAATATTAGGGTGTAAGGGGTGCTCACCTAATAGGTGAGTCCCCCATCTTACACGTAACCAACCAGATCAAGCCACTCCCCTAATACCCCTTTTTGATGGCGGCACTCCCCTATTAGGGGAGTTGTTTTTTTTTCTAAAATAATGCATGTTTATAAATTAAAAAAAGATTAATAAAAATAAAAATTAAATAAAAGACATTTCATTAAATAAAAAAAAAAACATTCGAACTAGAAAAAAAAATACATTCAACCTAGAAAAATATAAAAACAAACTACTCCTCGTCCAAATCAACTTCAAGGTGAGGCAAATCTAAACTTCCGTTGAGCAAGAAATAACGGAGATTGTTGCAGCACGTTGATGTCGTTTTGTGAACCCGCTGGCCCACAAAAAGCATGCCAAATCCACAAATCTTGAGACGCTACCACTTCTAACATAACCGTCGGGTATTGATGATCGCCTCTCATGTATTGTCCACGCAATTCTGTGGGGCACATTCTCCAGACGAAGTGTGTACAATCCAGACTCCCTAACATACCAGGTAGGTGATGCCTCTCCTCATGAGCCCGATACTTGGACATACGAAACCTGTGACGAAAAGTATCTTCACTAAATTTTGGATTTTCATCAAAATAATCGGCCATGAGTGTCTCGTGGCCCCCCACACGATCTCGACGGACATAATTTTTTTTACTAGACGATGCCGTGTCTAGTAGCTCCGCTTGTTGGATGAGATTTTGGAAGCAAACTAAGCTACTATCGCTTGACGATGCATCTCCATCGTCGGGAAAGTCGGGTAGGGTAGAAAGAAACGGGAACTTGGAATCCATTTTGTGTTTGAAAGATTGAGAGGAATGAGAGTTTTGGTGTGGGTTTGAGAGTTGTGAATGTGGTAAAAAAATGAATTAGATTGGTTAGTATATATTGTTTAAAAAAATTATTTTTTTTAATAAAATCGACTGTTTACCAACGGTCATATCATCGATCCACGCGAAAAGCAATCGGTAAGGCCACACCCAAAAGCCACCCCGATTCGGGACCCCGCGCGCGGGGATGGCGGCGGTGTTCCCGATCGGGGAAAGGCTTCACCGAACGACTCCCCGAATGCGCCCCGTACACCCTTATATATAATATAAAAGTGGTTGTGAGTGGATCGGAAAGAAGATGCTACTGTTTATTTATAGATTTGGGGAACATTGTTCACCTCTATTAATTTTTTTAATATTTTTTGAAAGTAGTTGTAAGTGGAGCAGAGATAATGATAAAAGTATAGAAAATATTATTTAGTTGAAAAAGATAGAGCAAATGTAGTGACTTTTAGTGTAGTTATAGAAATAAGGGTGAGACAAGGATGTAAATGCTCTAAAGATATTATGACATTTTTATAAACTTTATTTTTTTTATCCATTTCTATTTTAGCCTTCTCATATTTATATTTATATTTATGTCTTAGGATTCTGTAAAAATGACATTTTTCATGAGAAATGTGAGAATGCATAAAAATTCATATGTAGACATTATATTTTGGACTTGAGCATAATGTTTTGGGTTATTTTGATAAGAAAAACACCAAACATAACAATTTAAGACACAATGCAATGAATTCTAGGCTTAAAACTTAACACCATGGCAAGAACGTTAAGTAGTGTGTCTCAAGTGTTAAGCGGTGTGTTTTTAAATTCCACGCCCATAATACGTTGCATTGTGTTTTAAATTGTTATGTTTAATGTTTTTCTTGCCAAAATATCCTAAAACATGATGTCTAAGTTCAAAACATGATGTCTACATGTCAATTTCTATGCCTTCTCACACTTCTTACGAAACTGATCATTTTTACACGAACCTCACCCATTTATACTTATGCTTGATACTTTTTTATAATACAATAGAACAATTTATATTCTTGATATTATAGTTGAAGTATTACATATGTAGAGTTAAGTTCTTGTGAAAATAAAATTATCGTACGAAACGTACGAAGTGAAAGAAAGTCAAAAAAGTGGCGGTGGCATTTTGGTAATTGTCAGCAACTTCAAAATTACTCTAGTAGAGTAATTTTGAACTTCTGTAGGGTAATTTTGTAAAAGCTCAAGTAAAGTAATTTTGGTCGTGTAGGGTAATTATCAAAATTACACTAACCCCCCCCCCCCCCCCCAAAACCTAAAAAAACCTAACCCCCACCCCCCAAAAAACCTAAAAAAACCTACCCCCCCCCCCCCAACCCCAAACTAAAAGCTAAAAACTAAACCATAAAGCTAAACCCCATAACTAAATGCTAACAAAATTACTCTACAAGACATTTCCCAAAATTACCCTACAAAATTCAAAATTACTCTACTAGAGTAATTTGATAATTACCCTACATTTCTCAAAATTACTCTACAGATGCTCAAAATTACCCTATTGATGCTCAAAATTACCCTACAGATGCTCAAAATTACCCTACTAGAGTAATTTTGAAGTTTTTGATAATTACCAGATTGCCACCGCCACTTTTTGCTTTTCCCCAGTACAGTACTTTTGAAATTGCTGATAATTACCATATTGCCACCGCCACTTTTTGACTTTTCTTTCAATTCGTGCAGTTGGTACGTTAATTTTATTTTTATTTGATCTTTTACCTACATATGTATATATAATATGATATGATATGATATGATATGATATGATAGTATAACAAATTAGAAAATTTTGTATTTTTGCTTAATAATATATTTGAAATGTTAAAAATGTTTTTTAGGATAAGCATTTAATTAACTAATCCCTAGTTTAATTTATTGCGTTGAACACAAAAAAAAAACAAATAATAATAATAATAATAATAATAATAATAACAATAACAATAACAATAACAATAATAATAGAGTAATAATTTGAGCTCACACTCATAGAGAGAGGAATGCCGAGAACAGCAAAAACAGTGAGAGCACCGCCTTTAACACCGGAGGAAGGCGGTAGAGTAGTGGCTGCGCCTCCATCAACCGTCAAGAAACTATGCCTTGAACCCTCCGCAATCTTCGATATTACAACGGTCATCCCTAAACACACGCAAAGAAGCAAGTTCACACCGCCCCACAACTGCTTCACCCCACCACAAACCCGCGCCAACGGCTCAATTCCCAGTGACACCACCCCAGCCACCACCGAATTCAACAACAAACCCAACGCTCCGGCATGAACTCCACTCGTGTACAGCTCATTTCCCTTTGTTTCACCACCGTAAACTTCCCGTCCCATCCAATCCGTATCAAATATCAAAAAAGGAAACCACGCAATCCAATTAAAACATGTGACCAACAATAATATCCACATCGGCCGTGAAAGCGACGTTATTGCGTTGAACATTTCCTTACCAAACACCTTTCTATCATCTCCACCCCTCTCTTCAGCGTTTAAATCCGGACAATAAATGTCCTCTTCCACCGTGGCTAGGGCTAAAACCGTAATTGTCAAAAGCAAGACAATGGATATAAAAAAACATGTTTTCAAGTTAGCACAATAAACATCACATGCATGCGTTTTCGTAAAAGGAAGCAGTTTATAAAGACGAGTGTACGATCCCGCCGCGTAACCGAAAACGTTCCCAACGGCCATAAAGAAGGCATAGAGCGAATTCCCAGTTCGGACTCTGGTAGAATCCGAACTGGATAGGTCCGCTAGTAAGGCCCTACAAGGGCCTTGTAGCATGTTGTTAGCAACGTCTAGAATCCAAAACCCTAGTACGTAAATAACTATCGCACGTGGTTTTGTGGTGGCGTAAAGTTTATCACCGGTGTCCACACCGATATCGACTGCGTAGCCGATTAAAAACACGGCGATCGCAACGAGTGTGGCGCCACCAGCGATGAAAGGTCGACGACGGCCGAACCGGGAGGTGCAACGATCGCTATAGTAGCCAACAACTGGTTGAACAATCATGCCAGAGATTGGACCGCATAGCCAGATGTATGCGGACCATTTGTGCGGGATACCGAGGAGCTGGACATAGGGAGTGAGGAGGGAGAGTTGTAGTGCCCACCCGAACTGCACACCGGCAGCAATGGCTGCCACCATTACTATCTGCCATATCGGCCTTTGTGGTGGTGGCAGTGATGATTGAAAATAGAATGGTGGTGGTGGAGGGGGAAGCTTATTGTTGCTCATGCTCAAATTGCCACCACCTTCCATTGTATTTCTTGAAAGAGTTTGATTTGTTGTATGTGCAAACACAACTCACATGAGCACCTATTTATTGATAAAGAATAATCAGTGTATTCACACATGTACAAGTCACATTTAATGGAATTGGTTTTTGGCCTTTTGTAGATGAAGAGAAATTGATGAAAATAGGTAGTGGTGGATCAGTGATCGGGGAATGATATGGTGTTCCTTGTGACACAGGTTCGACTTTTACTCTCTCCATTATTTTCTGAGGCATCCAGGTGAATGGCGAATACAGGTAGCGCCGGTTCGTCTTGGATTGGAGGCGAGATTTTACCGATTATTCCACTATCGTGTCTTCGAGTGGGGGGAGGTCGGGTTTCCGCGCATCTGGGAGATCCAAGGGTCTGGCAGTAGTCTAGTAGTCGACTTTGGCTAACTCTCGGTGTCACGGTGGTTGGCATATCATTCCTTACCGTTCAAAAAAATAAGATTTATGGTAAATTTCAATAATATTCTGTAGCTTTTATTAGTTTAGTGGTTATGTTTTTTTTAGAACGTGTAACTCACACACGCACACATTAGTACTCTAAATGAACATTTTTACTACAACCGTTGATAACTTTAAACTACAAGCCTTTGGTATGTAGTGAACATTTTTAGAATTTTCAACCACTTGAAAATGAACATTTTTACTACAACCGTTGATAACTGCCTTTGGTATGTAGTGATTATGTATACTGAAAATAAACTAAGATGAATGTAAAAAGAGTTGAACAAAAGGCAATCCTTAATAGGATAAAGAACATTGTTGAATCACACTAAAACTATGCATGTTTAGCCCTAATTTGTTTTCAGACGCACACACAATTATAAATAAGTATAAACGCATACGTAATTACAGGGCCGTCTTCGTAAAGGTTAAAATTTTTATTGGCCCTGTGCGAGTTAAAATAAACAGGCCCTACCTGCCCTAGTAAAACAAGAATTTAGGGTTGTTGTTGCGTCACTCAATAATTCGATCAAATCTTTTGCAAAATCTCACGTAATTGCTATTGTTGTTGCCTCAGTGAGTCTTGTGTCGCTGGGTTTTTTGTAGCTCCCCATGATGTTTGTTTTTATTGGGATTGAATGTTTAAATATTTGGCCCTATGGGTTCGGTCTAATTGTTTAAAAATATTGGCACCCAAAATCTGAATCAAATTTGAGCCACTTAAACAGATTGGGCCGATTGGCACTCAAAAACTCAAGCAAACTTCGGCCAGTTGAAGTGCTAAATAGATTGGCGAGGGCTAAATAGATTGGCGAGGGCCTACTTTGGGTTTACTTTGGACCGAATTGATTCGGGTATCGTAATGGACTAAACCAAATTGGGTGAACTTCTAATAAAACTTATATTGAAAAGCAGAGAAACATAAGCGTGTTGTAACGCTAAATTTAGAAATTTGTAAAACATTATACATACATTAATACCATATTACAAGTACTGTAACGAACCAAAAATATTAACGTCATTTTCGAATAATTTGTAAAAAAATATTTTAGAAGTTAAAAGAAAACAAAAAAATGTTTATAATTAACATTAACAATAATATTAAAAGAACACTTAAGTGAATTTAGTTGTCTAGAAAAGAAAAAGAAAACTTGAGTGAATTTGGTTTTCTCATGCTTGAATGTTTGATATCACCAAAAGGTACAAATAGTTGCAGCATCAATATGAAAATATACCATCATACAGAGTGAAAAAAACAGTTGCATATTAATCTAAAAGTATCTCTAAAAATACTCTAAAAGAGAGGTTCGAACCCGAGACCAACGAATTAAAAGGCAAGCCGGCTGCCAATGGAATAGACTGCAATCGATGATGAGTTTGTGTATTATTTATATAAACATATATATGTGTCTAATATAACATTTAAATTTTTTTACGGGCCCTTTCACGTTTTTGGCCCTGAGCCGGCGCCCATCCGGCACATGCTCAGGGCCGGCCCTGCGTAATTATACATTTGTAAAGAAGCACAACCCGCTCAACCCTCTAGCGTTCCTCCACCATTCGTTGAATTGTTCATCCATTTGCCTACACAACTTTTAAAAGGAAAATGAATGTGCATCCACCACCCATTCCAAATGTCGTTAAATCTATGTTTTCGATATATCGTATGAACTAATACAATTGTCAAAGATCCGTAATAACTTTAAGGTATGCATAATAAGTGATTGAGTGTTACTAAATAGATTGTCAGCCATAACTAGAATATTGATCCATAAAAGAAGTTTATTGATTCATTCACTTAACTAACACATTGTTAGTTTCAACCTTTGATTCTATATGTTCGTGTAGGACATCAAACAAGTTGCGCGTTAATAAGTTTATATTAAACTAGATCCAGATTCAAAGTGATTAAACAAAAACGTTTGATAAAGGTACATAAACGGTCATTAGGATCTCGAATCTCTTAACATCGAGATCCATGTGAGCTCAAATAAGGAATAACATGATGGCGTGTGACACTACAAGAAATTCCAGCAATAGTGGCGACACCTTTAGCGACGACTCCCGAAAAGTCGCCGCTAAAGGCCCTATCCGTGTCCACTCTTTTAAATCAATTCCTGGCCATTCGATCAAAATACATCTGACGGTTGATGTTTCAAAGGTTATTAAAACCTTGGGCGGGCTATAGACTCACTCTTCCCTCCCAAATCACACCAGTGCCACCTCCTCCAATCCCTCAATTGACGCCGCACAACCTGGCCGGACCACCTCCTCTGTGCCGCCGCACCGCCTCGCAGGTCTCGCAGGTCCACCTCCTCAGCGCCGTCGCACCACAGGTAATCTTGTTTCCTTTAATTGTCTCTAATTAGTTTATATATTAACAAATTTCTTGAGTTAAGAGTAGTATAGTAGGTTATTGTCAAATTTCTACCCAAATTTCTTAAGTTCGAGTCAAGTTGTCTCTAATTTGTATTATCTACACAACTTTCTTGAGTTAAAATGTCAAATTTCTGTAATTAAATGTAGTATTGCAGGTTATTGTGTTGTTCTTGACTTAAATCAGAGGTTAATTTCTGCATTTTTTTTAATAAGTAGGTTTAGAGACGAGTTGAAGTTAGAGGTGCACAATCGGGTTAGGGTTTGAACCCGGACCGGGTTCAAACTGGTTTGGAGTGAAGCTTAAAAAAGTCAAACCGGGTTGGGTTCAACACGGGTTGGCGGTTTGTAAAACTTAACCTTACGAAACCTGTTCGGGTTAGGTTGGTGTCAAGTGTGTTAGGTTGCTGTGTATTTCAGGTTTCAATGCTGTTGTTGCAGGGTGTATCTTTTGCTCTGGAGTCGGTTTTGTGTCCATCACCTGCTTTGTCCTTCTCATCACTCATAAATACAACATCAACAGTCATTCGGAAACAAAGAAGCTCGAATTCTTGTTCTAGGGCTTGACAATGCTGGCGAAACCACTATACTTTGTATGATCACTGTTTTTTTAATGGATTTGATATTTTATGCTAGTTAAGTTTTGTAACGGTTGTTGATTTGGTGTTTAGATCGGCTTCAAATGGGCGAAGTTGTCTCCACTATTCCAAGTTGGTTCTGTTTGTTGTTTATGTTTGATTGGATTTGTTAATTGATTGTGTGGACTTATGTGGAGTTTTTCTGTGCAGTGTTCGGGTTTAATGTAGAGACGGTGCAATATAAGAATATAAGTTTCAAGTTTGGGATCTCGGTATGTTTGATCGTTTGCTAATTGTTATCGATTTGGATTTGTTATTATTTTCTGTATTTTTTGAATTGTTCTTTGAAAGAAAGAGTTAGATAGTAAGTCATAGGGTTGTAAATCATAGGGTTGAATATGGAGATTTAAGTCCTTAAAACTCAGCTTTCTACACCTGGAATGGAATGGTCGTTTTTATTATCATGATATCACTCTCTGTTTCCATTTTATTTAGCATAATAAGCCGAAATCAGTTGCTAAATCATGATCAGATGCGGAAAGTTAACTTGATCTTTCATTTTACCTTGTCATTTAATTTGGACCTTGTTTCATTTTGCAATCTAGTTTTAGAAAAAAAAAAACATGCGCAAAGTTTTGGTGATGTCAAAATGCGGCCACTCTGCTGTTTTGCACCACAAAGGTACTGAAAGGGTGCAATAATAAAAAGGAAGGTGTGTTTATTTCTTAATCTTCCTTGACCCATTTCTTGAACACCGGTCACCACTGCACATTTAGTGTCTTGAACAGCCTTGTATGACTGGTTTTCAGTCACCAGACTGACCACCATCTTCTCTACTACTATTCGCGATTGGTACTGCTGCTGCTTCAATTCTTTATCAATCTGAAAAGTCGCCGCTAATGCTTCGTTTTCCTGTAGTGTAATTCAAGGCTGGCAGCCGTTGAAGTCAGTTTGTAATAAGCCAGTCAAGTGTGTTGAGTCATGAATTTAAGTGTGAGAGTCTCGAGTCTATTTCTTGTTTTTTAGTCAAAGTTGTTATGGGTTATTTTTCATTTCTTTTCTCATGATTCTATTAATAATCGGCTATGTAATTAAGCCTTGTTTATCTAAAATAAAGATCATCTTGCTTTCTAGCATTTCTTGTTTTTTAGTCAAAGTTGTTATGCCTACATGGATTTGATGCTTTCATTTTTTTTAATTTAGTATAGTTGTTGAAACAGGTGGAAGCATATTTTGCACAACTGTTGATATGCTAACTATATAAGTCGGGTTTGAGTTTGGGTTCAGCGGTCGCCACATCGTTCACAAGGACTCTGATACGGTGAGTACGCAGTCAAAACTGGTATACAACATGTTTGTTTGCAAAGATCAGGTGCATTTCATTCTTCTATTGTTGACTAGCTTATGTTCTTGTTCGTTTTGATGAGTAATGATGGGATCATACTAAAGACTTCCTTCTGCACAAAAGGAACATGTTTTTACCATTTTGTGTTTTTGTAGGGGTATACATGTTTGTTGACGGGGATGGGACGCACATTCGGCATATTTCAATGGGTATTGTTTACCTCTTTTCTTTCCAAGGTGTCGGTTTTTCGGAAAGTTAATCTGCGACATCAGTGAGTTTTAACTTAAAGTGTTAAATCGTGACATTGGTAAGTTAATCAGAAAACTTGGGTTTGTATCTCAGTTAAAAGTGTTCAAATGGGTCAACTAATAATATATATTTTATTTTGTAGGATTATTTTAACGATTCGTTTGAAGACCCGAGATTCATGGAACGACTCTACCGAGCTGTGGATAAGAAGAAGAAGGGATAAAAAAAGCAACGAAAATGACAAGGACTAGGTAGATTAATGATGTATTTGCTTAGAATTTAAGAGTTTCAAAACTTTAACTTAACCAAACAAAATACTTTTGTTATAGTTTTATGTTTTAAATTTGGTGTCTTATGTTTACAACTCGGTGTTTTATGTTTGAAGTATTGTTTGACTGCGGAAAACGGGGCCTACTGGGTTGAGGGTAACTTTAACTTAACCAAACAAAATACTTTAGGATTGTATCCTTGCTGACTCAAACTACTGGGTTGAGGGTAACGTCGCCTTCAAAAGAGGGGCCTACTACAATAACTAAGATAATCTCTTAAACAAGTGCAAAAGTGCGAAAATAATCAAAGGTTATACTAATACACGAGTCGGATCCAAGTGATTCATCTTGTCTATCTGTTGACGCATTGTCTATGCCAACTCTAGTCGTGTCGATGACTCCATACGTAGGATGCTGACTTCACATACTTAACGTATTGAAATCTAATAAATTTAAAAGAGCCATGAGCTAAAATCTGACACAACTTTGCTCGGTTAAAAATTCAATAATAATATTACAACGGCAACAACAACAACAATAATAATAAAGAATATAAAAATACCTTTAGCTGGACTTTTAGTACATAAATTTAGTTTTTTTAATAATAATAAAACTAAAACTAAACAATGATGATAAAACTTTTCTGTAAATAATAATAATAATAATAATAATAATAATAATAATAATAATAATAAATAATAATAATAATAATAATAATAATAATAATAATAATAATAATAATAATAATAACAATAACAACAACAACAACAATAACAATAAGAACAATAACAATAACAATAACAATAATAGTTCATCATTTTTATAAAGCTGGAAAAATGAACCGAGTTAAAACATGAATAATATTTCAACATGGACCAACAATGTTAACCCCAAAACCTTTTTGTTTTAACCACATCATAATTTTTTATTTTATTTTGTATTTTCGGGTGATGGCCTTCATCATAATATTGTTTGAACTATTTTTGTAATTTTTGTTTTATTAACACATTAAAATATAGCATAAAATGAGTCAAAAACATGTACTACTTTGATAAATTGTAAATGATGGAAGCTTTTGGCTACGTCCCATAGTTTACTTAATAAAAAGGTGAAGCCAATTCATCCCATAGCAACAATAGCTTCTGAATAATGAATATAGGCATGAGTGTGTGCATGTATTAGTAAACAACAGAAGAAAACACGCATTATGTAAAAAAAAAGTTATTCGTCTTGAGTTATAATACAAATGAATTAAAAAATAAAAAGTGTAAGAAGCTACTAGAGAGTAATAAGTGTCTTAAAAGGAATCAAGTGGGAAAAGTAATTTTGTCTACAAGAGAAAAACAATATGAACATGTAAGTCACATGCTATCCTCCCCCCCCCCCCTAATCTTCAAACGTCCGTAACTTTTTTATACTTCATTTGTTTTAAAAAAATATATATACCATAAAATTGAGCGCCTTTTTATCTTTAATACGAGTAGCATATTAAAAAAAATCAAAAACCCAGTTGCGTATTACATAATGGACATGACGTAAAACACAATGGGAAGTAGATCGAAAACACAATCAATGACAACAGATAAAGACACAATGGACAACAGACTAAAACACAATAACCATAACGTATAACACAATGGTCATAACGTATAACACAATAAGTATCAAACTAAATAAAAACACAATTGATGACAACAGATAAGAGAAACAATTGGTGAGAGCAGACAAAAGACACAATGAAGAGCAGATGAAGACACAATGGACAACAAACTAAAAACACAATACACAACAAACTAAAACACAATGAACAAGAGATTAAAACACAATAGACAACATTTTTTAAAACATATGGATAACATGTTAAACACAATAACCAGAACCAATAACACAATGTATAGAAAACCTAGATATAACACCATCTTCATTATGTCATATTAATATTGTGTTATAGGTTCTTATAAAAACGCAATGGGTAGAACCCAAATTAACATTGTGTTATAGGTTTTGATAATAACATAATATATAGAAACCTTACTAAAACGTAATGACCAAAACCCAATTAAAAGACACAATGTCCAAAACCTTTTAACACGCTGCAAAAAAACCCAGTAAAAATGATTTTTTTTATTTTATATTTATATGACAGTATGATACTCATATTTAAAATAAAAAACGTTCGTTATTATGGTGATCTTTTTTAAAATGTCGTATGAGATCTTTTTTAAAATGTCGTATGAAAAAAGTTATGGACGTTTTAAATTGACAGGGGAATTGGTATGTGCCTTGCATGTGAAGATAGAAAATCCATAAATGTAGGAAATTAATTTCAACCCTCCAAATCTAAGATCAATAAACTAGAATTCTTCTTAGGGTGAGCGGGGCACTCCCCTCTTAGGGGAGTCCCCTCTCTTACACACACCCAATCAGGTTATGCCACGTCAACTCCCCTCTTAAACTCCCCTCACACTCTCAATTTGATGGCGACACTCCTCTCTTAGGGACTTGTTTTTTTATTCAAAAAGAAAAAAAGAAAATAATTTGATTGGTGGGAATGAATGGACCCCACATGCAAACTCCCTCTCTCTCTCTCCATTCTTCATCGGTGAACCCTCCCCGATCCCTCTCCCCGATTTGCCTCACCGTGGGGATGGCGGTGGTGTTCCCGCTCGGGGACTTGGGTCACCGCCCCACTCCCCGCATGGTGCCCCGTATACCCTTACCCTTTTTATTTATTTTATCCTTTGTATTTGATCCTAATCCGTAACATTAGAATAGTTTATGCAGTAAATTAATTTAATGTTATAATATTTATATTTTCTTATGAATCTTTCTTTTACCCATCGATATAAATAAATATGTTTTTATTGGCCAAAATTTAAATTTTATTTTGATAAGGATCCATTTTTTATAAAACTTATATTGAAGCGTAAATAAATGAGGTATTTTAACACACACACATAAATATATAACATATAAAAACTTATATAAAGAAAAATAAATTATATCTTAAATAAAAGTTAGTAAAATAAATATAAAAAATATATGTTGTGTGTCAAGTGTCAAATCATGTGTGCCATTTGGTGCAAGTAACAACATCATATACCCCCTTGTTACTAAGGGTGTGGGGCGCTTTGCGGGGAGTTTAAGCAGGGAGTGGTTATCGCGCGGGGAGAGGTGCCGCCATCAAGGTTCACCGTATAGAGGGGATGGATTTGCGGTGAGAAGTTACCGCATGAGAGAGAGGAGAGAAAGAGGGGGTGATTGGTTGTTAATGTGGGTCCACTCCTTTTCCACCAATCATATTTTTTTCTTCTTTTTTTATAAAAAATAATTGTGTGAGTGGAGTGGTGCCAGCGTTTGAGTGCAAAATGGGGACTTAAGAGGGGAGTTGACGTGGCGCGTGCTGATTGGGTGTGTGTAAGAGAGGTCACTCCCCTAAGAGAGGAGTGCCCCTCTCACCCTAATAATATGAGTGCTACTAAATACACCCTCTTATTATTAATTATACTCCCTTTCTATAAAAATATCATATCATTACATCACAAATCAACATTTTATTGTTTTTTTGTCTTTTTAATTATTATTACTATTTATACTATTAGTAATTATTTATCACTACTACGATTATTTTATTATTATAGTAATTATTATTTATTTGAAAAAATATTTATTTAAAAAGCATTTTTTTGAACGCACTTGGTTTTTGATAAAATTTATATCAGAATGACTACAAAATAAGTTAAATAAGATCGTGTTTTCCGATTTTAAAATTAATAAGTTATCAAAGAAAATTAAATTATAGGTGAAATTAATTGTTATAAAAAATGAAAAAACAAAATTAAAAAATCATCATACATTAGATGACAAGTGTAATCTTAAAATTCATAAAAAAAAAAATAAATAAATAACAACCCAAATATGTAGCAACACTCGGTCGAGCAAATTAAATAGATTTCTCACATGTGTAAAAAACATTCAAAAGGAAATGATCGTTATATTCCTCTGATGCTTTGACTATTTTTTTTTGTGACGATCATGTGACTTATTTGAAATATTCATTTAAAGGAAGCCATTCAAAGACATTGTTCTCAAGTTTTATGAGCTTGTGAAATCTTAGTTGAGGAACCTAATGTTAAAGAAATAACTTATGATCAGTGGTGGATCCAGAAATTTTTTTATGGGGGTGGGGAACATTTTTAAAATTTTTAGGCCCCAAGGTATATAAGTAAAAAAAATTGGTTCGTATCGGGTCGGTTCGAGTCGGGTCGGGTCGGGTCATGTAAAACAAAAGAATATCAAACTAAATTTACCTCGTTAAAACGGTTCCCAAATTCTTGATTTTAAAAATCCACATCAACGAATTCGGAAGATGTATCAACTTTCCTCTTGAGAAATCGCGCTATAACGTCTCTACTCATGGTTCCTATCGGCTATCACAAACAAATTGATCTATAAGTTCATGGCTCCATAACATATTACATAATGTATCAAGTATTCAAGCCCTAGAAATCATAATGTAAATCACACTAGAAATCATCTAAACATCATATACACCATTAAAAAAATAAAAATAAAAAACCCCAAACATCAGGTCTGATCGTATATAACCCACCACAAAAAAGACAAAATATCATCATCATCACTAACAAAATATAAATATATAACCCATCACAAAATCAAATATCATCACTAGCAACAACAAGAAGCACATGTCTCCTGCCATCAAAAAATCACTTCCGGTTGCTACCGGTTCCGTCCCACCCCACCAAAAATCATCAAAAAAATCAACCAAAAATCATCAAAAAATAACAAAAAAACTTACCCGTGTTCGATCGGCAGTGATATGATGACTGATTACGGTGGTATGCGGCTGCTGTTGTCGCTGATGTTCCGATCGCTGGCGTGCGTGCAGGGAGGATAGAGAGCGGGAGAGAATATGTAACGGTTTTGGGCTTGTTTATTTTATTTTAGTTTGAAATATTGTTGATTTGTTGGGTTTGTTTATTAGGCTAAGACTTAGTAGTGAGCTAGTTAAAGGTATTGGGTATTTGGGTTTAGTTATTTAGGTATTAAAAGGTATATAATTTAGGTAGTGTTTTTAAAAAAAAATAAGAGTTTACTAAAAGAATTTTAAAATATAAATTGATAACACTTTTTACCTAAGGGGTGCGGACGAAAAATTCCAAGGGGTGCGGACAGAAAATTCCATGGGGTGCGGACAAAAAATTTCAAGGGTTGCGGACGGGATTTTGGACAGAACTTAGCACTAAATTTTTTTTTCCCGGGGGTGCGCCCGCCCACCATGGGCCAAGCTTAAGTCCGCCCCAGCTCATGATACCATTTTATAAAGGTAGAATTGCAAGGTGAGTATCCTATTGCAAGCACAAACACCCTATAGACAATAATGAGAGAAAATGATACAGTTGGCTCGGAGAATATATTTGAATCACGTCGAAATGTGTATAATTTTTGGATAACACAACCTGCTACATATTTTGTTATAGATTAAAACTCGGTTTGTAAACTGTTAAATGATAATAATTTTGTAAGAAAATACTTATTTTTATATAGTTTTTGTTACTACTACATATATAATTTTATAAATAATAAAAACTAAAACTAATAATAAACGATAAATCATACTAATAATAACAATAATAATAATAACTAGTTGATTTTCTATCCGCGCGTTGCGGCGGGGACCCAATGACTGCAAAACGCGTGTCAGCAACGGCAAGTAGATACAGAGTATCAAAAGATAAATAAAAATTACGTGGTAAAGATAGTCATTCCGTCCTAAAAAAACGATTTTAAATAACCTAATATATACTAATAGGACCCGCACGTCCTAAACGTTGGAAATTCGGTTGTTTTCAGTTCAGTTATTACGGTGCTAACACATTATAATATGGATGAGCTCGGTACCTTTAACGGCACCGAAAGTACCGATCCGGAAAATCATCGAAATTAGGTACCGGCAACGAAAAATACTCGGTACAATATTGTATGGTATTTGATGGTAAAAATCAATAAATACAGGTATGGTGCTAGACCGGTGTCGAAACGAAAGTAACGATTCTGAAAATGCCAAAAGGTGGGTACCAAATTGGTAACGAAAATGATTTGGTGTAGTAAATTTGGTATCGATACGATACCAGTTTGATTACAAGAATTGACATGATTTGCTCATCAATAATCTAAATATCCAAGTTAATTTTACATGCTACAATTCATTCATTACAGAAAAAGACAAAAAAAGGAAAGCAAAATAAGTTGTTGTGTATATAAAACCTCATTCAAACGAATACAGTTTACTTACTGTGTGTATGAAAAGTAATCTAAATGATACAATTACTTGCATTGGTACGTTGCTACAGGATTTGATAAGCTCGGTACCAACCGGTACCGAAAATACCGTTACCGAAATCCCCAAAAGTGGGTACCGGTACCGAATATACCTGGTACGGTACGGTTCGGTACCAGTCGGTACTGGTACGACACCGCTATTTGAGGATAAAACCGGTGAATACCGGTGCCGAACCAGTACCGAAAATACACCCGGTTTGGTAAATTTGATACCGGTACCCGATACCAAAAGACAAAAAAGAAAGCAAAATAAGTTATTGTGTATATAAAACCTTATTCAAATGAATACAGTTTACTTACTGTGTTTATGAAAAAGTAATCTAAACGGTACAATTACTTGCATTGGTACGTTGCTACAGGATTTGATGAGCTCGGTACCAACCGGTACCGGAAATACCGATACCCAAATCCCCAAAAGTGGGTACCGGTACCGAATATACCTGGTACGGTACGGTTCGGTACTAGTCGGTACTGGTACGGCACCGGTATTTGAGGGTAAAAACCGGTGAATAACGGTGCCGAACCGGTACCGAGAATACACCCGGTTTGGTAAATTTGACACCGGTATCGGTACCTGATACCATTTGCTCATTATTTAGTGAGTTACTATTCATTCAATTTGATTTTTAATATATAGGTAATACACCCGGTTTGGTAAATTTGATACCGGTACCGGTACCCGATACTATTTGCTCATTATTTAGTGAGTTACTATTCATTCAATTTGATTTTTAATATATAGGTAATACACCCAGTTTGGTAAATTTGATACCGGTACCGGTACCCGATTCCATTTGCTCATTATTTAGTGAGTTACTATTCATTCAATTTGATTTTTAATATATAGGTAATAATAATAATAATAATAATAATAATAATAATAATAATAATAATAATAATAATAATAATAATAATAATACCAACAACAAAAAAATGTATACTTCATTTATTAATCAGTTACAAGGGAATAGATCAAATATGAAGTTAATTTTGGCTATGAAGGATAGGAAGCCATAGGATTATGACATGTGGCAACATTTAAAATAAAGAAAAATGGTATTTTAGTCAATCCAACTCCTTTTTCTTCCTTTTTCAAAACCCAGTAACTTCAAAACCCACCATCTTCAACCATTTCTTCACTTTCTATTTCAATAATCACTACATTATAGTGCGATTTTCATCACCAATCAATGATTCAAAACCCGATCAACGTGTTCTTCAGCTTTTTTTTAAGAAAACCCAGTTTAATTTCATTCAAAATCTCGTTTTTTCTGGTGATTTTGAAGATAATCACTCGATTTGTTCGATTCAATCGCTGATAAGTGTTTCTATCATTCAAATTTCGTCAATTGATGAAGAAACCGGCTTCGATCCATGTAAGAAATTCTTTAATTTTATTTTCATGATCTGGGTTTTTATTTAGTCGTTGCGTTTTACGATCTTGGCGGGGGTCTGGGGCGGCAGCCCCTGGCGGGGTCCAAGGGGCAGAGCCCCTGGCTGGGGTTGATACAGTAATTCGAATACAGTAATTCGTAGACAATTCAGACAGTTCACAGACAATTCACAAACAGTTCACAAACAATTTTATGTGTCCATTGCGTTTTAGAAATAAGAGAGTTTTATGTGTTTTCTGGCTATTGCGTTTTAGAAAAAAACACATTTTTAAGTATCTTTAGTCATTGCGTTTTAGGTAAAACACATTTTTGAAGTGTTTTTAGTCATTGCGTTTTAGGTAAAACATATTTTTAGGTGTTTTCAGTCCATTGCGTTTTACAGAGAACACTTTCTTTTGTTTTTTTAGGTCATTGCGTTTTAGAAAACAGACATTTTTAAGTGTTTTATGGCATTGCGTTTTACAAATTAAACATTTCTTTGTGTTTTCTGGCCATTGCGTTTTAGGTAAAACACCTTTTTATGTGTTTTTTGTGCATTGCGTTTTAGGTAAAACAATTTTTTATGTGTTTTCTGGCCATTGCGTTTTACAAATAAGACATTTCTTTGTGTTTTCTGACCATTGCGTTTTACAAATAAGTCATTTCTTTGTGTTTTTTGTGCATTGCGTTTTAGAAAAATGTCATTTTTTAGGGTTTTTTTTTCATTGCGTTTTACGTAACTGGTGGTTTTTCTATTGCGTTTTACGCAACTGGGTTTTAAATTTTTTTTTAAATATAGCAATAGTATACTCGTTTTAAAGATAAAAAAACGCTCGTTTTTTTGGTACAATTTTTATAAAAAAATAATGTCGTATGAAAGAGTTATTAACGTTTAAAAAATAGGGGGGAATTGGAGGAGAGAGAAACTATTGGCTTGGATTGACTAGAATGCCATTGAACAAACTCACGCGCCTCTTTTTTTCCTTTCGATTTCCCTGATTTAATATTAGCCCTTGATTAACTTAATGGATAGTCAAGATCACTTCCTAGCCTTCATAACCAAATAAACTTTCTATTGTATCTCCACCCTTAGTTACAATATAGTAAATAATAATTATTATTAAATAAAAGATTAAAAAAAAGTCAACTAAAAGACAAAATAGATCAAAAACAAACAAAAATTAAAAATTGATGTGATATTTTAATAGGTGGAGGGCATAAATAGTAAAGCCGGGGTGTATTTAGACTAACATTTTAGATATATATAAATATTTTTTTCACTAAATTTTATAAATTTAAAAAAAAAACATCTCAGATCTAACCTATCCATCATTTTCTACATTATAATTACACTAAAAACAACTATATTTTCTCTTCTTTTATTCAAATAATATTTTTATACTTTTATCATTATCTTTTCTTTTTTCTCCACTCACAAGCACTTTCAAAATATACTAAAAAATTATATGCGAAGAATAGTGTCCCCTTAAATATACACACATAAACAATAACATTTTATATCTCATTTAGTCACAACCATTTACAACAACTTTTTATAATATAAAAACCCTCTCACAACCCATTGTAATTCTTTCTTTTCTTCTTCAATCAACTCATGACAAATACAAACCATGAGAATCATCTTTATTAAATATAGATATTGAAATAATGAACATAGAAGAAGATACTTAAACATTAAAACTTGACCTGCTATCGGTAGCAGGCTAAGTTTATTTGATAACTTATTTTCGTTTTTATTTGATATTAAGATCGATAGTTTATCAAGTTTTATTATTTGATTTTCTCTTGTACGTTTGGTATTTCATTGTTTTAATCTATTTGAGATGGTTCTTTTTAAACGTATACTTTATTTTTAGTATGATTTTTTTAATATATAATATTTTCTATACAGAGATGTCGTATCTTTTCTCATGATCCATATATTAAAAAATAGTATTTATATCAAAGTATTCATTATGTCATTAATATACATAGTAGAATTTAATTACAATTCGTTTACCATAACCTCATAACTTATAATTATTTTTTAAAAATACTAATAATTTTATGATCATTATTCTTTTTTTTTTATTTTTTTAGTGTTACTCCTTTTTAAGACATATAATAAAATGAATGGTAGTATCTCAAAAGAGAAGTGAAAACTTAGAAAAGTATTTTGAATAGCGAAAATATGACTGTTCTTTTGTTTTACTATTTTATCTAAATAAGTCATTTCATTAATAAGGATTATATACAAGTTTACAATTTGCATTTTTCGTCATTCAACCCGTGTTATACACGGGGTTGTAAGCTAGTACATGTATAAACTAAATAAAAACATAAATGTATATTTAATAACAATAAAAACAAAAATTACATAATGCGATTTTGAATAATGGGGTGTTGAAATAACAGTATAAATGTGCATTGTCCCTTTTATTTCCTCGAACTAATCATTGTTTATTTGTGTTTATTTGTGGGTTTGCTGACTTGGGCTGCTCCTCCTGTTTCGCTGACTTGGGCCGCTCCTTCTGTTTCGCTGGCCTGCTGCTCAAGACTTGGGCTCCAGCTGTCATCCTTTGGGCTCCAGCTGGCTAGGGTTATATTCTCCTTAAAAGGAGCTTGTGCTGCTGCTGTCGACACACGAGCATCATCATCTTTCTCTCAATCATTTGTGTCTTTTTGATTCTTGTCACTCACAAGTAAAATACGTGAGATTGATTAGGACTTATTGTCTCTGTTTGTGATCTTGTTCAACATATGATTCAACCAGCCAATCTGTGATGACTGGTTGATTATTGTCGCTGTACTGATCTTGTTTTCATCTGAATAAACCTGTGCCTTCTCCTTGATTTGAGCTTTGTAACATGGTATCAGAGCCCCAAGGTTGATTCGGGCTCTGGTGATCCTTTCCGCTGCATTTCAAAGCTCCTTCTGCCTTCTCCGTGTCCGATCTAGGGTTTTCTCCGGTACGCTGTGGATTGGTCACTGTTTTCGGAGTGCTTTCTGGCTTAGTGGTTACGGCGTTGATCTTGGTGTGTGAAACCCTAATTTCTAGGGTTTGGAGCTTACGGTTGGTGACTGTGACGGTGCTACATCTGAAACCCTAATCTGTGGTTTCTCCTCTGGATAGTGAAGAAGATCCTCGTTGGTCACTTTTTAGGGCAAACCAACAGGATCTGTTTCCGGCTCTCTGATCAGTATCTGTAACCCTAAGTGAAGGTTACAGACCTGATCCCTTTAGCTTGCACCCACTGTGAGATCGTTCCTTCCCTTCTCCTTTTACTTTTGTTTGCATCATTGTGTCTGGTGTCTAGGCATTTTGATACCGGGTTTTAGGCAAGACCGGTTTGATTTTTGGGACATAGAGAGGGTTCACTCTGTTGCATTTGCGTCTGGTTTGGTCTGTTGTGTTGTGGCTCCCTGGTTATTGTCTGCGGAGGCACCTTGAGTGACGAACCTCTGATCGGACCTCTGTCCAGGCTTCGCCGGTCTCTGTTTGGCTGTCTGTTTGCTTAACTGGTTGGCATCTTATCTGCTTATCTGCTTGTTTGACTGTTCTGTTCTGTGTTTCATTATCTTGCCATTATGCCTGATAAAACTGAATCTGTTGTGACCTTGATTAGCAAGTTAGATGCTAGTGACCCACTATATCTCCATGCTAGTGACTCTAGTGGTCTCACAATTGTTAGCTTAAAATTAAAAGGAACCGAGAATTATGTGGTCTGGTCTAATGCTATGAAACTTGCTCTAATGGCTAAAAATAAATTGGGCTTCATTAATGGAACATGTACTAAGTCTAAAGACAATGATGTTTTGGCTAGCCAGTGGGATCGATGTAATTCTATGTTCTCACCTGGATTTTGAATTCTGTATCTGATGAATTATATGTGGGTCAAGTCTATTCGAAACTTGCTTCAGAGGTCTGGGATGATTTAAAGGACACCTATGATAAAGTTGATGGGTCTGTTGTGTTTAGCTTGTACCAGAAAATTAACTCTGTCAGTCAAAATGGTTCAAGTGTGGCTGAATATTATCATAAAATCAATACTATGTGGAAACAATTTGATGCTATGCTACAATTGCCCTCTTGTACTTGCAATGCCTCCACTAGATTCAATGAGTTCAATCAGTTAATCAAACTTATGCAATTCTTAATGGGCCTAGATGATATTTATCAACCCGTAAGGACCAATCTGTTAACTAGGGATCCTCTCCCAACTATCAAAACTGCCTTCTCTATCATTTCTAGAGAGGAATCTCATAGAGGATCCAATAGTGGGTCAAAAATCCCTAATGTAGGATTTGCTGCTAAGTCAAGTAATTTTAATGATAACAAGAAAAGGTTTAACAAAGGCCCTAATCCTAATCTCAAATGCACTCATTGCAATAAAGTTGGGCATACTGTTGACAAATGTTTTGAGCTGCATGGCTACCCTTCAAATTATAGACAAAAACCTAACCAAAATGGTCAATGGTCTAAGTCTAATAGTTTTTCTAATAATAATAATGGTCCATCTATGAATAACCCTGTGTGTAATAAAGGTGCTAGTTCCTTGAATACTCTGTCTGCTGATCAGTTCTCCAAGTTGCTAGGGTTGCTGAATGAAACAGATGATACTAATAAGTCCAATGTAGGGGGTAAGTGCTTTAACTCCCTCTCAAATTTCAAAAATCTTTTCTGTTTTAACTCTATAGGCTCTACAACCCAAAATCTAAATTGGATTATTGACTCTGGTGCAAACCAACATATGGTTATGACCAGTGAAAACATGTTTAACTTAGTGGATGTTACTGAATATAACATAACTATTAAGCATCCCAATGGGACAGATGCTAAAGTTACTAAGATTGGATGTCTTAAGCTATCAGATTCTGTGATTTTGAAAGATGTGTTTGTGGTGCCTGAGTACTATGTGAACCTCATTTCTGTGCATAAGCTAGCTAAAGATAACAAACTTAGAGTAATATTTGATGAAAACTCTTGCTATATTCAGGATTTATGCTCAAAGAAAACCCTGGTGACTGGTAAACAAACTGAGGGTTTATATTTCTGTGGTAATTCTCTAGGACCTAATTTCTCTTGCTTGAGTAGGACTGAAAAAATAAAGCTCTGGCACTCGAGACTGGGTCACCCTGCTGAACAAGTTTTAAAAATTCTACAAATCAATTCTGAGACTAGTAACACAAACCCTTGTGACATTTGTCACAAGGCCAAACAACACAGGGTACCTTTCCCTCTAAGTGACCACAGGTCAACCAAAGTGGGAGATCTGGTACACTTGGATGTTTGGGGTCCATACAAGGTTACTAGCATAGAAGGGTACAAATTTTTCCTCACCACAGTTGATGACTTTACCAGATCAGTATGGGTCTATTTAATGAAGTCCAAATCAGAAGTTTTTGAAAATATACAGAGTTTTTACAACCTTGTCAAAACCCAATTCGAAGTCAACATTAAGGCCTTTAGGAGTGATAATGGTACAGAATTCATTAACTCTCAAATGACTGAATTTGTTAAAACTAAAGGTATCATACATCAAACCTCATGCACATATACCCCACAACAAAATGGTGTTGTGGAGAGAAAGCATAGACACCTGCTGAACGTTGCAAGAGCTTTATTATTTCAGTCAAAAGTCCCTCTTAAATACTGGTCTGAATGTGTGCTCACTGCTTCATACTTAATTAACAGGCTTCCTTCTTCTGTGCTGCATGGTAGTTCTCCGTATGAAATGTTGTTTGGGTTCAAACCTTCTCTTGATCACTTGAAAGTGTTCGGTTGTCTTTGTTTTTTCACTGTTTTAGACAATTCTGATAAACTTGAGGAACGTGCTGAAAAATGTGTTTTCATGGGGTATTCAAACTTTAAAAAGGGATATAAGGTCTGGAGCTTAGACCAACAGAAGTTCATTTTCTCTAGAGATGTGAGCTTCTATGAAACTGTTTTTCCTTTCAAAAATAACCATCCGGTTCAAAACAATGCAAATCTTTTAAACCAACTAAATTTCTTTGACAACTTTGAAACTTCAAGTGATAGAAATCCCGATGATGAAGAGAAGGCTGTCACTGATTCGCCTGTTGCGACTCAGCAACACAGTGATGAGGTTGAATCAACTGCTGTGAACGATACACAACAGTCCTTAGAGTCTGATGGCATGTCTAATAGCCATGAGTCCACAAGTGTTGAACCTGGTCCTGTGACGGTTGAGTCAAACAGTAGCAATGATGAATCAAACCTTCCTGAGGGTACTCAACCTATTAGGAGATCGTCTAGACCTGTGACTGCTCCTAAAAAATTTAATGACTTTGTTGTCGGTCATGCTAAGTATGGTTATGATAAGTTTGTTGATTATTCCAACTTGCCTAGGGACAATATTTGCTTGGCTGCTAATGTTAATAAAATTATTGAACCATCCACCTATAAAGATACCATCAAGGATAAACGGTGGATAGATGCTATGAATGAAGAGCTTTCAGCTCTTCATCGAAATAATACGTGGGAAATCGTTGATCTCCCGAGTGGTAAAAAACCCATTGGTTGTAAATGGGTTTTTAAGGTCAAATACAAGTCTACAGGTGAGATCGATAGGTTTAAGGCTAGGCTCGTTGCAAAAGGTTTTAATCAACGAGAGGGTATAGACTTTGAAGAAACTTTCTCACCTGTGGTTAAAATGGTTACTATTAGATGTGTAATCAGCTTGTCTGTTCAACACAATTGGCCAATGTACCAACTTGATGTCAATAATGCCTTCCTTTATGGGCAGCTTAAGGAAGAAGTCTTTATGTGTCTGCCTGATGGTCTAAGTGTCCAACACCAAAACAAAGTTTGCAAATTGAACAAGTCCTTGTATGGGCTCAAACAGGCCCCACGCATGTGGAATGAAAGACTTGTTCAAACCCTTCTTAAATTTGGCTTTAATCAGTCGAAATGTGATCACTCTATGTTTATCATGTCTAAAAATGATGTCTTTATTGTCTTACTGGTCTACGTGGATGATATTGTTCCCACTGGGAACAATGAAGAAACTATAAAAGAAGTCAAAAACCTTTTAAAAACTGAGTTTCTGATTAAGGACCTTGGTTTACTTAAATTTTTTCTTGGGATAGAAGTCATAAAAACCAACGATGGCATGTGTCTTTCACAGAGAAAATACTGCATGGACCTTCTAAATGAGTATGGGATGAGTGGAAGCAAACCTGCTAATTGTCCTATTGAACAAAATCATGTTCTAACCAACTTAACAAAAAATGAAACCAATACGGTGGACGTTACACAATATCAAAAATTAATTGGTAAACTCATCTACCTATCCCATACTCGTCCTGACATTGCATATTCTGTCCACTATCTGTCTCAGTTTATGCACAAACCCACTGAAGCTCATACTAAGATAGCCTTCAAAGTTTTAAGGTATCTCAAAGTGTAACATCCCGAAATTTCAAAACTTTATACTAGAATTATAAGATGTATAATAAACAAGAATAAACTAACTAGGATAAATAACCTAGTTAGTTAAGAGCCTTGTAGTAACACTTGAATGAATAAAAGGGCCAAGAATATAAATTAAATAAGAGTGGAGGGACTAAAATTGCTAAAATGGAAACTTAAATTACTAAAGTAGTAAAAATCAACCAAACACCCCATTCAAGAGGTGCCTGGTCGATCAACAAGCAGGGGCGACAGGGGATTTCTTCACCCAAACCCTAATTTGCAAGAAAACCACAAATTGGAGCCTCAAATCAGTTAGAAATCGAAATTCAAGCACTAAATCATGATCACCTTGTCAAAGGGATCCTAAGGTATGTTGAATTAGGTCATTTTCGTTCGATTCAAAGTTCAAGTATGTGATCAAAATCGGATGTAGAGCTTGATTATGTGTAGTAAACATGAAATTGGAAGTAAAGTAAAGTTTAGGGACAAACCCTAGATGATTTCTTGTTAAAATCTTGCATGTTAGTTGTAAGAATCAAAATCACTATAGTGGGTGATTAGTAAGTTAGTAGAACTTGATAAACACTAGGACTAAGACTCTTGTTCTAGTGAAAAACTGAAATTGTGAGATAATCTTTGAAATTGTTGATGTTAAAATATGTGTATATTGTCTAATTGAAGTTGATTTGAGTGATAAATTCAAGTTATGAAATTGGTTTAGATCATGTAAAAATCTGACCCGCAAGGTGTTTGATAAAACGCCTAAATGAGGATTAAAATGTTAAAGATTGCTAAAAACGCAGATTTACATATGTAATGAATGAATGCGTTAAAGCTTATGAAAAAGAGTTCTAATCTTTTACGAATTGGACTCTTTAGGCAAGGAATCCGGAACGTCAAGTGGACACGCCGGAGGTGATACCCGCGGAAAAGGTGTACTTTGAAGGTACGTGACTTTAGTCTCGTCGAATTAAATTTAATTGCTTTGGTTTGAAATGTAGTTGATGTCGTAGTGTAAAGGATGTGTTTGATGTGTCGAAAAGTGATGAAGTGCACTCGACTATCAAACGGGTCAAAATAAGAACTCGGTATTTAGTTGGGTTAGTCAATGAAGTGATGGTATTCACTAATTGGCAAAACGGGTCAAAATGATGTTTTCAAAGGAGTCACGAGAGTTGCGACTTGAAGTCTCATACCTTGTTAAATGATAAATTGTACCATACTAATGATTTGGTAATGGCGAATCTAAGTATAAGAACCCGGGATATGGGTCGAACAATAATGCTAAAGGAAAAAGGATTGTTTGAAACGGAATGCTTGAATTCCGAATAATCATGTAATAGCAATAGAGGAATTTCAAAGCCATGGAATTGGCGTGAAAACACCAAGTATGTGAGCCCGGGTAATTGGGTAAATATGTTAAAAAGGGTTTAAGAATGAAAAGAGGTGCTATACACTCCCACTAATGGGTCGAATAATGGTAATAAGGAAATTCGTGAACCAATTCGGGGTATCACGGTTTCCGCAATATAAAATTTACATGGTTAAGTCCGAAGTTTTATTACGGACTCATAGCAATAAGAATTGGTTGAATCGGATCACGGAGTAAGGAGTTATGAGCTTCTAAAGTTGAAAAATAGCCAAATTGCAAATGTGCAGAACCCACCGTAAATTACGGTTCCACCGTAATTTACGGTGGACAACAATGTGTTACGGTGTTTTGCTACTGTCTTACGGCAGAACCATAACATTCCCAGGTTCACCGTAATTTACGGTATCAATTTACGGTGATACCGTAAATTACGGTGGAACCCAGCAAAAATTTATATTTTGTAGCCACTTGTGTTATTAAAACCTGTTTATACAATATATATTAAAGTCAAAACTAACGGTTTTTAGTGTTTGACTCTAGGTATGAATGAATCTCTCCCGGATGATGATCAAGCACTTTGTCAAGAACCGAACACGCAAATTGAAGCTTCCGCACTGAATATGATCTTGTCTAAACTTTAAACATGTCATATAGATTTTGTTAATGGTGTTTTGAATCCTTTTAACTAGTTATTAGTTGACTAGTAAGGGTTGTCTTTAAATGAATTATGCACTATCTAGAACATGTTTGGAAAAAAAAATTTA
The DNA here is from genome assembly GCF_002127325.2 of Helianthus annuus. Classification (NCBI taxonomy): domain Eukaryota; kingdom Viridiplantae; phylum Streptophyta; class Magnoliopsida; order Asterales; family Asteraceae; genus Helianthus; species Helianthus annuus. The sequence continues at coordinate 9,943,913 of NC_035443.2, forward strand.
TTAGTATGTATGGTTTAAAACACGAATGCTTTTGTAAACTCTGATTTTTATAAAATTTCATGAAATATTTAGCTTAAATTATGTTAAATTATTAAGGGTGTTACAAGTTGGTATCAGAGCTTAAGGTTGTCAACAAAAGTGTTCGGTTCAAGCTTGATCGATCGTCCGGTAAGAATTAACTTATTATGTTAACAAATTATGTCTTATATATGAATGAGAAGGAAATTAAAGTGCATGGGAAGAGTGTGTTAACACACTTAAACCCGGGAAGTGCACTAAATTTAAACGGTTAAAGCAAGTTGAGAACTTGACTAAACCAAAACAAAAGAAGCAATGTTATAAATGAAATGTTTAACGTCTAAATGTAAACATTTCAGTTTCAAAGATGACGGATAAGGGAAATGACGAAGCGGTGCCAAGAGTCACCGAACAAATGAGAGAAGTGATTGCTGAAGAGGTAGGAAAAGCAATCGAGAACAGTTTGTCGGGTTTCATCGATAAAATCCAAACCACGGTGTTATCAGTGGTGGATGAAAGGATAAAGAAATTGGAGGATAATGCAAGTTTAGCCAAGGAGAAATTGGTAGAGCGTAAGGGTTGCTCGTACAAATAATTTATGGCATGCAAACCACCACTCTACAACGGAGAAGTGGATCCGATAGTGTGTCAAAGGTGGTTAAGTGATATAGAAGGGGTATTTGAGAGAACCCACTGTGATGTAAATGACTTCGTGGCGTATGGCACGGGTCAACTGAGAGGTCAAGCAAAAGACTGGTGGGATAATAAGAAAAAGGAAATCGGTAGTGAAGAAGCGAAAGCGATGACATGGGATGAGTTTAAGGTACCCTTCCTTAAACATCACAGTCCCAAGGCGGTTATTAATCGAATCAAAGAGGAATTTATCCAGCTTAGGCAGAAGGGCGAGTCCATTGATAAAATCACAGGAACTTTTCTTGACAAATTAAGGTTTTGTGATGAATTGGTGACGACCGAAGAGCAGAAGGTGTATTATTATTATAATATGCTAAGCGCGGAGTATCGGGAGTTCATGACTCCCTCAAAATACGAAACCCTCAACGAAATCATCAACGCCGCTCGGGAAAGAGAGATAGAGTTGAAGAAACAAATTGAGAGGGGTGAAAGAAGGACGCAAGTGGTTAATCCAAGTCCCACAAAAAAGGCACGCGTGAATGACTCGTCAAAGAAGCAAGAAGGAAAAAGTAGCTCGCCAAGCTGTAAAGTGTGTGGGAAAGGGCACAAGGGTGAGTGCCGGTTTAAGGACAAGCCGTGTTCTATATGCGGGAAGACAGGGCACACGGCCGTATTGTGCCCGGGGAAAGTTTCGGTATGCTACAAATGCTATCAGCCGGGTCACAAGAAATCCGAGTGTCCGGAATTGTCCGGAAAGAAGGAAGACAAGAGTGCGCACACTGAAGCACCAAAAGCAAAAGCTAGATCTTTCCAGCTAACGGCAGTGGAGGCGAAAACGGAGCCCGATGTGGTCTCAGGTATATTTGCCATAAATTCAATTCCTGCTCATGTGCTATTTGACACGGGTGCGAATAAGTCCTTTATTTCACATGGACTTATTCGACATCCTTCCTTTGTACTAACAAAATTACCTATGCCTTTAGAGGTAGAAATAGGTGACAACAAAAGTTTCCTTGTATGTGATATATGTCGAGATTGTAAGATAAGCATAGATGATGAGGAATACCCGATAGATTTAATTCCTATGTCCATGGGAGAGTTCCAAGTAGTGGTCGGAATGGATTGGCTATCCCGACATAATGCGAAAGTCATGTGTTTCCGCAAGGAGATAAAACTAAAATCTCCAAGTGGGAAATCGATTATCATACGTGGTGAGAAGGAAGGAAAACCGGTTATGTGCTCGATGATAAAAGCTTACAAGCTCATGAAGCACGGATGTAGAGCATTCATGATATACGCAAATGAACCAAACAAAGGATCGTTAAGGATTGAAGACGTGCCGGTAGTGCGCGAATACGCCGATGTGTTCCCGGAAGACCTACCGGGAATACCGCCGGAACGGGAGATAGAGTTCGGGATCGAATTGATTCCGGGCGCGAAACCCGTGGCCAAGGCACCGTATCGGCTCGCACCCTCCGAATTGCAAGAGTTAATGTCTCAAATTCAAGATCTCCTTGACAAAGGCTTTATTCGCCCGAGTGTGTCACCGTGGGGGCGCCTGTGTTGTTTGTTAAGAAAAATGATGGGAGTATGCGTATGTGCATCGATTACCGCGAGTTGAACAAACTCACGGTGAAAAATCGATATCCACTTCCAAGGATTGACGATTTATTCGATCAATTACAAGGTGCAAAATGGTTCTCCAAAATCGACCTTAGATCGGGGTACCACCAGTTGAGAGTCAAGGAGGAAGATATACCGAAGACGGCTTTCCGTACGCGATACGGACATTACGAATTCTTGGTGATGTCCTTTGGGTTAACAAATGCGCCCGCGGCCTTCATGGACCTCATGAACCGGGTCTGCAAGTCCATGTTAGATAAGTCAGTAATAGTGTTTATCGACGACATTTTAATATACTCAAAGGACGAAGCGGAACACGCAAGACATTTGTACGAAGTCTTGGAGACGCTCAGAAGGGAAAAGTTGTATGCAAAATTTTCAAAATGCGCCTTCTGGTTGCGAGAGGTGCAATTTCTTGGACACGTCATCAACGCAAACGGGATATTAGTAGACCCATCAAAAATAGAAGCCGTGGCGAAATGGAATCCACCGAGGAATCCTTCGGAAATCAGAAGCTTTTTGGGGCTTGCGGGTTATTATCGGAGGTTCATACAAGATTTCTCCAAAATCGCCATGCCACTGACCAAACTAACCCGCAAGGAGGAGAAATTTATGTGGGGCGAGGACCAAGAAAAGGCGTTCCAAACGCTTAAGGAAAAATTGACACAAGCACCGGTATTGTCATTACCGGATGGAACGGATGATATGATAGTTTACTCGGATGCCTCGCATTCGGGACTTGGCTGCGTTCTGATGCAACGAGGCAAGGTTATAGCCTATGCCTCAAGGCAGCTGAAAACTCACGAAAAGAGATATCCTACTCATGACCTCGAGCTAGCGGCGGTGGTGTTCGCCTTGAAAATATGGAGGCATTATCTGTACGGGGTAAAGTTCACTATTTTTACCGACCACAAAAGCCTAAAGTATTTCTTCGATCAGAAGGAATTAAATATGAGGCAAAGGCGGTGGTTGGAGACGGTCAAAGATTTTGATTGTGATATACATTACCATCCCGAGAAGGCTAATGTAGTAGCGGACGCGTTAAGCCGAAAGACAGATTATGCGCCTATTCGAGTCCGATCGATGCAACTAATTGTGACATCGGGATTGCTCGACCAAATTCAAAAATCTCAAAGTGAAGCAATAAAAGAAGAGAATGTGAAAAAGGAAAGAATAGTAGGGCAGTTAAAAGACTTGGAGAATGGCAACCAAGGATTAAAAACTCGATTTGGGAGAATTTGGGTTCCCAATACATGTGGAGCCAAAGCACTTTTACTTGACGAAGCCCATAAATCTCGTTATTCGATACATCCGGGGGCGACCAAGATGTATAATGATTTAAAACAAAATTATTGGTGGCCCGGAATGAAAAGAGATATCGTGAAGTACATGGAGAAGTGTCTGACTTGCTTACAAGTCAAAGCAGAGCATCAAAAACCATACGGTAAGCTACAGCCATTAGACATTCCAGTTTGGAAGTGGGAACAAATTACGATGGACCTGCTGACTAAACTTCCAAAAACCAGCCGTGGTTTTGACGCCATATGGGTAGTTGTGGATCGATTGACAAAAAGTGCACATTTCATTCCGATTCGGGAGACTTATACATCAGAAAAGATGTCCGAAGTGTATACCAATGAGATTGTGACGCGTCATGGAGTACCGATATCCATAGTGTCTGACAGAGATACTCGGTTTACGTATGATTTTTGGCGTGGTTTCCAAGAGCAAATGGGAACCAAGCTGTTCATTAGCACTGCTTACCATCCCCAAACGGATGAATGCGTTAAAGCTTATGAAAAAGAGTTCTAATCTTTTACGAATTGGACTCTTTAGGCAAGGAATCCGGAACGTCAAGTGGACACGCCGGAGGTGATACCCGCGGAAAAGGTGTACTTTGAAGGTACGTGACTTTAGTCTCGTCGAATTAAATTTAATTGCTTTGGTTTGAAATGTAGTTGATGTCGTAGTGTAAAGGATGTGTTTGATGTGTCGAAAAGTGATGAAGTGCACTCGACTATCAAACGGGTCAAAATAAGAACTCGGTATTTAGTTGGGTTAGTCAATGAAGTGATGGTATTCACTAATTGGCAAAACGGGTCAAAATGATGTTTTCAAAGGAGTCACGAGAGTTGCGACTTGAAGTCTCATACCTTGTTAAATGATAAATTGTACCATACTAATGATTTGGTAATGGCGAATCTAAGTATAAGAACCCGGGATATGGGTCGAACAATAATGCTAAAGGAAAAAGGATTGTTTGAAACGGAATGCTTGAATTCCGAATAATCATGTAATAGCAATAGAGGAATTTCAAAGCCATGGAATTGGCGTGAAAACACCAAGTATGTGAGCCCGGGTAATTGGGTAAATATGTTAAAAAGGGTTTAAGAATGAAAAGAGGTGCTATACACTCCCACTAATGGGTCGAATAATGGTAATAAGGAAATTCGTGAACCAATTCGGGGTATCACGGTTTCCGCAATATAAAATTTACATGGTTAAGTCCGAAGTTTTATTACGGACTCATAGCAATAAGAATTGGTTGAATCGGATCACGGAGTAAGGAGTTATGAGCTTCTAAAGTTGAAAAATAGCCAAATTGCAAATGTGCAGAACCCACCGTAAATTACGGTTCCACCGTAATTTACGGTGGACAACAATGTGTTACGGTGTTTTGCTACTGTCTTACGGCAGAACCATAACATTCCCAGGTTCACCGTAATTTACGGTATCAATTTACGGTGATACCGTAAATTACGGTGGAACCCAGCAAAAATTTATATTTTGTAGCCACTTGTGTTATTAAAACCTGTTTATACAATATATATTAAAGTCAAAACTAACGGTTTTTAGTGTTTGACTCTAGGTATGAATGAATCTCTCCCGGATGATGATCAAGCACTTTGTCAAGAACCGAACACGCAAATTGAAGCTTCCGCACTGAATATGATCTTGTCTAAACTTTAAACATGTCATATAGATTTTGTTAATGGTGTTTTGAATCCTTTTAACTAGTTATTAGTTGACTAGTAAGGGTTGTCTTTAAATGAATTATGCACTATCTAGAACATGTTCGAAAAAAAAAAATTTATTAGTATGTATGGTTTAAAACACGAATGCTTTTGTAAACTCTGATTTTTATAAAATTTCATGAAATATTTAGCTTAAATTATGTTAAATTATTAAGGGTGTTACACAAAGGAGCACCGGGTACTGGCATTATGTTTAAACGAGCTGATTTTTTTTAACCTTACAGCCTTTTCCGATTCGGACTGGGCAAAATGCACTGACAGTCGCAGGTCTGTCACGGGGTTCTGTATTTATCTTGGGGGATCTTTGGTCTCTTGGAAAAGCAAGAAACAAAGTGTTGTTTCTAGATCGTCCGCCGAAGCCGAATATCGTTCTATGTGTAGTGCCACCTGTGAAGTGCTATGGCTGATCAATATCCTTCGTGAACTGAATGTTGATGTCTCCATTCCTGTCACCCTTAATTGTGATAGCTCCGCTGCTCTATCCATTGCCGCAAACCCCGTGTTTCATGACAAGACCAAACACTTCGAAGTTGACTTGTTTTTCTTACGGGAAAAAATTGCTTCCGGACAAATCAAGACTCGAGGCATCAAAACTGAACAACAACTGGCTGATCTTTTCACCAAAGGGCTCTTACCAACAGCTCATGCTCAAATGTGTAAGTCCCTCGGACTCATTAATCTGTTTGCCCATTTAAACTGAGGGGGGGTGTTGAAATAACAGTATAAATGTGCATTGTCCCTTTTATTTCCTCGAACTAATCCTTGTTTATTTGTGTTTATTTGTGGGTTTGCTGACTTGGGCTGCTCCTCCTGTTTCGCTGACTTGGGCCGCTCCTTCTGTTTCGCTGGCCTGCTGCTCAAGACTTGGGCTCCAGCTGTCATCCTTTGGGCTCCAGCTGGCTAGGGTTATATTTTCCTTAAAAGGAGCTTGTGCTGCTGCTGTCGACACACGAGCATCATCATTTTTCTCTCAATCATTTGTGTCTTTTTGATTCTTGTCACTCACAAGTAAAATACGTGAGATTGATTAGGACTTATTGTCTCTGTTTGTGATCTTGTTCAACATATGATTCAACCAGCCAATCTGTGATGACTGGTTGATTATTGTCGCTGTACTGATCTTGTTTTCATCTGAATAAACATGTGCCTTCTCCTTGATTTGAGCTTTGTAACATGGGGTCGGTTCGAAATTCATAGGTTGAATTCGATTCAAAGCCAAATTCGAAATTCGGTACAAATTAAATAATTTGTCTTTTTCTATTAAAAATACATATATATATATATATATGTATACATATACTTACTTATTGATTTATATATATTTATGAAGTTTATACAGATTTATACATACTTACTATCGATTTACTATTGCTCATTGTTTTCTTTATATATGTAAGTTTTAATTTTAATATAACATGGATAAAAAAACTAAACTCTTTCCGGCTCACAATTAAAAAAAATCTTCAAATTATTTTTCAGATTTGAAGTCACAAGACTCGGAAGTCGTTTAAGGTTATTAATATATTTTTGTAATAGAAATTTGATTAAGTCAATATTTTAATTAATAAAGTAAGACTAACCAATCATATTAGGAGTTTGTTTGGCAAAAGTAGCTGGTGTAGATATAACTTTTTAGATATATTTAACTGTTTGGCAGAGTAGCTGAAACTTTTAATAAAATATATAAAATGACCAAAATGAATATAACTAAAAAAACATAATATTAAATGTAATCATACACATATATATACTTGTAAAGTTGATTAAAACACAATTTTGCTAAACATGAGAATGCTTGTTTAGAGAATCAATATGTATTTATCCCATTCGCTTTTGATACATTTGGTTCTCTAGCTCTAGAGGCCGTTGGATTCCTAAACAGGGTCCAACAGGTTATGAATAGTAATCTCTCAACCTTTAAGGGCCGTTTCGTCTTTAGTACGATCGGTTTTGCAATTCAAAAGGGGGCTGTGGCGCAGTTTGTTGCATGTTTACCTGTCCCTTGTTTGTAATTTATTAGTTTGACATTTTTTTCAAATTTTATTTTTCTTTTTTTTTTAACGGCCAACGAATTCTCCAAACGAAATACTGGCGAAATTCACCACATCAGGATACACTCGCCTTCGAACCGGGAAAAACCCTCACCTAGGGCCGAAGCCCGTGAGCACTTGCCCGAAGACACGAATATAAAACTCGCTCAGTTCAGAGATCAAACTAGCGATCTCCACCTATTCACCTAGTTTTTTAAGATCACCAAGTGAAACAGAAAACAAGGAGGGCATGAATTGGATCCTTAAAAATCAACACCCTCCCTTACCACTCCACCGCTCATGTGTTGTGTTGTATCATACAAAAGTTGAAACAACACGCATCCTCGAAACCCAACAATACTCGATCAATGGATGTGTCGGAATTGTGGGCGATATTCGGACCAGGTGTCGCCGGCGCCGTATTCGGTGCCGGGTGGTGGTTTTGGGTGGACGCCGTCGTTTGCAGTGCTGTTAAAGTCTCCTTTCTTCACTACCTTCCGGGTTCTTCTTCTTTCTTTCTTTTTCTTGATTAATTGGTTAAAATGTTTTTGTTTCAAGTGTAAATTGTTAAATGTTTGTTTGTAGGGATATTTGCTTCTTTGGCTGCTTTGATGTTTAATTGTGTTAGAAGAGATGATATTGATTATTCTCCTTATGAAGAAGGCGAATGGAGGTTTGTATTTTTTTTTTTTTTTTTTTTGTTGATGGGTTATTTTGTTAAATTGATTTTTATTGCATATATTGCTCTTGTGGGTTTTGTTGGTAATTGCTCATGATGCTTCTTTATGTGATTTAATTGTATGATTTGATTATTAGTTTGTTTGCTAATTTTGGTAGCATTTTAGGGTTTGGGTTTGGCCCAAAGTTAGGATCTTTTTCAAGTGCACATACTTTTTGTTAGATTTTCTTTGAATGTGGAGGAGGAAGCGAACTACGGTTATGTACATTTTAAATGGAGCTTGATGTCTTGTACAATGTAATTTTGGTCGGTAGATGTTTCATAGTGATCATTCCGGCGTAGATTATTCCTAGATTCCAGAGAGTTTCCGGCCAAATTCTCTAAATTCTGGCAAGATTCCAGCCAGATTTCTACTTTTATCTAAGGAAAACTATTTTTCTACACCAATACATTAATATTTTAGAAATTTTTGTACTAAATAGATGATATTAAATGTTATATAATAGGTTTTGTTTATTTTATTTGTATAATATTGTTAATTTTCTAATACATAATATAATTTTTGTTTCTTTTCATGGTACGTTTTTTTCCTCAAGCCCTCGCTTTTTTGCGACTTGCGCCTAGGCCATAGGCGAGGTCTATGCGCCTTGAGTGCGCCTAGCGCCTTTAATAACTATGGTTTCATGTTTGTTGCATAACGAACTTCAGTCATCGTAGACATCGTAGATAGTATTTTAGTAGCGATATGTGGGCGTGTGATGATTTATATATCAAAGCAATTCTAGATTCTTTAAATGTCTACATTTTTATGAAAGAGCTCATGCATTCCTAATTACGATGATGGTGATCTATCCTTATCGATTGTTATGATGTTCGTTTTAGGAAGTGGTACTTGTAGGATTTTTTTTATCTGCTAGCGGGTATCATGCGGAGAATAAAAACCTGTATATTATAGGGCGTATATGACATAAATTGCAGCCATGGATGTAGTATGCTAATATTTATGTTTTCATATGCGTAGACAAGAATAATCTTTTATCGTATATATAGAAACAATGGATTTTCTTTTCTATATTTATTATTCGACACCACACATCAATGGCCGTATCTACATTGTACTGAATCGGTAGCATAATGGACACTTAAAATGCATATGATTGTTAATAGTATTGGGAAAAAGCTTAAAGTATAAGGTGGTGGTTAAGGGTCGAAACGTGAAACCTTAAGCGACCTATGACAATTATATTGGATCTAGTTTGTCAATTCACACCAGTGTAATTTGTATTTGTCTGCTATTGTCGAAACTCGAAACGTAACTCCCATCAACCAAACTTCGAGTTTCTCAACAGATAAGTTATGTCATGTCATTAAATGAAGAGTTTCATAACGGGCATATTATCCGAATCAACTTTGGTCGTTTCCATATAACTTCTGAATCCCGCTACAAGTTTTCTACTTTGTCTCTTTATGATACATATCTCATAGTTTAAAAAAAGGAAAAATTACAAGTTTTGTCCTTTATCTTTATACCACTTTTCAGGCGGTGTCCTTTTTAACGAATGTTGACAGGCGGTGTCCTTTACTAGGTGTTTTGTTGCAATTTTAGTCCTTTACACCCAACTCAGTTAAAAAACCCTGTTAATTGTTGATAGGCGGTGTCCTTTACTAGGTATTTTGTTGCAAGTTTAGTCCTTTACCTAGGTATTTTGTTGCAAGTTTAGTCCTTTACACCCAACAATTAACAGAGTTTTCTAACTAGGTTGGGTGTAAAGGACTAAACTTGCAACAAAATACCTAGTAAAGGACACCGCCTGTCAACATTCGTTAAAAAGGACACCGTCTGAAAAGTGGTATAAAAATAAAGGACAAAACTTGTAATTTTTCCTAAAAAAACTGAGAAAGGTAAATCTGCCTAAGGGAACGCAAATGCGTTCCTCTACCACAAACGTTTTATATTGTATATATGTTAGATATATAACACGGTTAGGTTATGTCTATTTTATGGATACTTTACCTTTATGTCTGTTAGGATTTTCGTACAATTATCTCACCTTTAGTGTGTAAAATTGCAGGTTGAAACTTTGGCTTTTTCTTGCGTATGTTGTGTCATTCGTCTCATTGGCGGCATCAGTAGGGTTGTTGATACAAGATGCACTTTTGCCCGAAGGCCCTTCAGCGTGGACTGGAACCGCCGGTGTTTTGCAGTGTGTATTTGTGTTAATTAGGTAACCCTTCACTCCCCTTGAAAAGATTTTGTTGTCTTAGTTTGCACTTGCAAGATGTTTAACTTTATAAAAAAATCGCGTATCATAGTATAATAATAATAATACCACCGATGTGGAACACTTGTCTAAATCTTTTTTGTCCATATGGCGTTTTCGTGCAGTGGGCTTGTTTATTGGACGTCTCATTCGGAGTGAAGTGCGGAGGTCAGTTGTGGTTTTTGCTTCATCGCATTTGTTAAATCATGCGTGTAAATGTGTTGATGAATCCAAGTAACGGTATGGGATAGTGATATAGACCTTTTGAGAAAGTGATTTGACTTACTGTTGTTTTATCCTGTATGTTGTTTAAATCAAACAAAAATTCCGAATTAGGGCATATGGGTTCATATACCTTCCCCACGAGTCGTTTAAATCAAACACATGGTTCGTAATGTAAGTTAGATGACTTGTATGGCCTTGCGACACAACGTGATTATCACGCAAGGCCATAGACTTTCTAGACCCTAAACAACGTTGTTGGTTTTTTTTTTTCTTTTTCTAAAACGAGCCACTTCAATCTAATCTAAGCGCGTTACAAGAATCCGTTATTATCCAAACCAAATTGTTGTATTTTTTTCCATATGGGTCAAATGGGTTTAACACATACAGGCTTAGGAATAGTAACTTCTGAGATGTGGAAGATGAAATTGATGTGTTATTCTTGTACTTGTGTTAACTGTCACTTTATCCATATAAGTAGGTAGTTTTGAGTCATTTGGCGGAGCTTGACCAACAGTTTCAGGGGGACGGGAAGTCATGTGACCCAATTTATATATTGTATAAATATTCAGGCAAAATAATTGGGAGAGGGATCCTATATAATCTTAAAATTTTCGAACGAAAATTCAAAATTTTACACTTCTAACCAAAACATTTGGAGGGGGGGGGGGGGGGGTTCCCTCGGTTCCCATTAGGCTCCGCCCCTGGTTTAAGTTGCATATACAAAGAAATCATTATTAAATCAGAATTTTTAACAAACACAATGATAGTATACGAAAAAAAATAATTCAAACACACAAATTGAATACTATAACGAGTAGGATTACCTGTGTGTTGCGGCGGATACTCGGTCGATATCGGTTCGATTCGATACAACACTGATACATACCTGCACTCGATGTAGCATCCGATACAAATGCTAATGTTATTTGGTCAAATTTGATTTGTTACGGCACCAGTAGAATGTCGAGAAAACCACAAAAATGAATACCAGTATAAATCAGTATAAATCACGATGTTGTTTAGATGGTATCAACTCAGTTCGTCACGATAAAGAACAAAATAATAAATTACATTTGACCAGTTCGCTTTTGAATAAAATTTTATCAACATGCAGAGAAAATAAACACGTCGCATTATATTATTACAATAACATAAAGGTAAATGTCGTCAGTTTATTAAAAAAAAAAACTAATCTGTGAAGCAGATTTAAAGGCATGCACGTTTGTGCTTCGATCAGTTGTATCCTATTATGCACAACTTGGTTTTAAGTAAAGTTTATATGCTTAAAGTAACAATAATAAAGCGTTGCAACCGCATAGTCGGCATATTATAAAACATCATCATAATTTGAAAGTCATTATAAAAAACAAGTTAACGCTACCCCGCGCGTTGCAGCGGGATGTTGATAGTGAAAGTGTTTAGTATGTTGATTATAAATATTGAATTATTATGTCGGAGCTTCAATGAGTTTAATACTTTGTAAAAACCGATTAATTGATTATAGTTATATACGTAACGTTCTATTTAATAAATAGTATTTAAAAATAATGTATACTTCTCCAATAAAAGTAATTCTAATGATACTAATATTTGTATTAGTTTAATTGGTTATATCGTTTTATAAAACTTTAGGGGTTATGAGCAAAGCATAGGGTCGTCGTCATCATCATCATACTCAGTAAATCTCACCAATAGCAAAACTAAGGTAGGGTCTGAGGAGGGTAGATGTAGACAGCCTTACCTCTACCCCGTAGGATTAGAGAGGCAGCTTCCGGTGAGACCCTCGGCTCGATAGTAGTTTTGCATCAAGTCTTGGACATAAGGCACATAACACTCAGCAATTGAGACAATTGTCGATTAGTGCATGTATCCCCTTGTCTTTCAGCTATCAGCGCCACCACATGATGCAAGATTAACCATCCCCCTCTTTTAATGTTATTTTCATGAAATTAGTAAAATAGCGTTAAAATTAATGTACTTTCACTTTTGCCCCCCGAGCGCCCACATATATATACATTATATGCGCCTAACGCAAGCGGCGCGTTAAACAAAGCATAGGATGTAAGCTGTAATTTCTTAGACTTTAGAAATTAATTTTGAAAATTTAAATCAAAAGCACACCAATAATGTTCGTCACTTTCGCAACTGCTACATGCGATGGCGATGTTCAATTGGTGGCGTTGTCGTGATGGCGGTTAGGGTTTAGAATTATTTTATTATTTTAAATAATAACCAAAGGTGCATGACTTTTCATTAATGAACCGACGTGGTTTTTATATGAACCAACATACCCTTATTTTTTATATTGATAATTAAATAAACACGTCGCGTAAACTGAGGCAATGGTTTGCACAACGATTACAGAATAAAATTTGCAAATAGTGTTATAGTTACATGGAAAAAAGGTTTATTAAATTTGGCCTTTCAATATTGTTTAGTTAAATAATCAAATAAAAAAAAAGCTAAAAATAGAAAGAAAACAAAATCAAAAAAACAAAAGCCATGTCTAAATTTTTATTTCACGTCATTTGAATCATCGTAAGAAAACAAAAAAAAATGAAAGGGTTCGCATCTGCTACTGCAACCGTACTTATGTGATTTTTTTTTCAATTTAATTTAATCATTGTTATATACAAAATGTGATTGATCATCACCATTCAATTTAATTTTCTTATTTATATAATATAAATTTGCAACATAATGTTGCATTACAAGTTGTACCATGTGCATAATGTTGGTTTTGTATATATAATTGGTTTGTTATGGTGGTGTTATAATATAAATTTGCAATATAATGTTGCATTACAAGTTATACCATATGCATAATGTTTGTTTTGTATATGTGATTGGTTTGTTATGGCGGTGTTGTTTTGTTCTCTCATTCCACATCTCACAACAAGCGTGCGCTTTCTCTCTAGAACAAGAAAGTAACACCAGTTAGTGTTCTCCGATGTTCTTGCATTTTCCGGCAACCGATTGAAGGTTGTTGTTCACTTCTATCTACATCATAGTTTTATTATGATGATTTTCGCTTGCCAATTTTGCTTCTTACGTTGGTGAATCTGGAAATTTTGTACGGTGCTTTGATTTTTGGCTATTAATGCACAGGCGAAGAGCATGTTTTTTTCCGGATCAAATTACTAGCAGGTTGGGCTGTGAAAGTTTAGCAGGTCGTTTTTTCGTTTGTGCAATTCAAGTTTATTGATGTTTTTAAAGTTTTGTGTTGTGATAGGCTTTACATGGTTAATGTTTGATGTTATTTAACCTTCACCGCTGTAACGCGTGGCCCTTCAATCTATCATTGTATACGTCTTAAATTGTAAGCCCCGGCCGCAACGCGACGGGGGTAAAACCTAGTTATTATTATAAACAAAATGTGAGTGATCATAACCGTTTTTTCTTTTCATTTTGAAGAGGCGCCTTATAGTAATTTGATAATCACCTTTTCCTTTAATAACTTTTCTAAGGGACACAACTTTTGAAATAAAGAGAGGTAATCTAAGTTACTAATTGTATATATACGAGTTGACGTTAACCCGCTCGTTGCCTTTGCCAACGTTGTATTAAAGCATTTTACTTCAAAAGACAAACATATAATGGTATTTATATAATTAATTTTTAATCATAAATATTTTTTTAACTCAAAATAAGAAAAAAAGAATTAACCGTGTAGTATAGACTAAAAAAAATACTATGCCAAATTTTCCCCATAAATTGTCAACACGAACTAATTTTTATTTCTTTGATTCTATGATACTTTTATTATTTTATAAGAATTTGACGTCATAAGCTAATACAGATGCCAAGTCCATTTATCTTTTTTTAATATTTAGCAAAATGTTATAACACACCCCGTTGCGTTAAACTTCGGTTGTATATATCAGTTTAACCAATTATATGTGTTCTAAAGTTGATAAAAGATTATAGAAACATATGAATAATGTTTTTTTATAATTCATCGTTTGTGTAAATACTTCTTACAAATTATGAAAGGTTTTAAAGTTTAGAAATGGTACAACAGGATAGTCTTTTGTTACTTGATGGACGTTTAGATGTAAGTATAAAGTGACTATTTAACGACTTTAACAGATCAACCCATATTGACATAAAACACCACCCATAAACCTAAAAACATTATGCAACCAAACAGTTTTCAAATAACAAATTTCAAGCCTTATAAACTACAATTTAACTTGGAAGGCTGTGGACCTACTTAGTCGAGTTCAAAGGGTCATGCATAGTAATGTTATGACCCCGTGATCTATGGACGTAGTTTTTAAAAGGCTTAGTTTTGCGATTCAAAAAGGGGTAACGGCGCAGCTTGTTGCCCGTTTACCAACTATCTCAATGTAAATTCAAAAGTAGTGTCATATAATATGATCACTTGCAAGTGAATTATTTACTTGGAAGATCCAACGGCATTGATTTTGAAGGTCAAAGATGGCTAGGTTCCTGGTTCTCGAACAAAGATGGAAGATCAAACGAAGAACAAATATGGAAGATCTTTTTTTTAATTGTAATATACCGTTTGATTGCACCAAAATCGAGAAGAACACACACCATCACCGCCTCACGCTCGTTATGTGCATAACCCACCCCACCCTCACGCCCACATTATTGCCTATGGGTGAAGTCCACGTCTTTGGGGTGTTACCCCATTATACATGGGGTAAACGGTCATAACAACGATGTGTAAACGGTCATAATCCCAATTGTGTCACAAAAAAAAAAAAAGAAAAAAATCGAACACAATACATAAGACGCCTGGCAAAAAATCATTTTACACCAACATTGTCGCAAAGATTGCATCTCTGTCACTAAACAGTCTAAGACAATTAATTCCTTGATATGGTCATTTCACATAACATCTAGCATTGTCAAAAGCCATGATTTACTACTTAAACAGTAAAGATACTTGTTTAAATCATTTCTAAAATCCAACGACTTTACATTCAAGTCGTTGGTTCCCTTTGTTTTGCAAAATCAAATTCAGAAACGAATCGGAACATAATAGATAACAGGAACTTGAATATTGATTCATAAGTCGTTGCCATCTTCAAACTGATCACAAAGGATCAACAGATTATGGCCCATAACCTTTTTTTTTTCTTGAGAACGGACCAGAAAAACAGAATTTTTATGGCGAGACTCCGGCGAACTTGAAGAAGAGAGACTTATTATAACAAATCGTCAAATAAAGGGTTTAAATCCCTATCTCTAATCACTAATCAAATACACGAATTGTTGTTTTGAAATCCGAAAAATCAAAGTGTGTTTAACCCCTGTTTCCGAACCAAAATCATTTAGTGAAAATAAAAGTCAAGTTTTCCTAAACGCCTTGATCCGAAACAACAAAAAAAAACGTTTTTATTTCAAATTGAAAGAAATTTTGAAGAATCAAGTTCATTGCATCAAAGGATTTTTTTCAGATCAAGTTTTTCGTTAAACACGATGTACCTGTAATTTCAATGTTGGACGGTTTTGAATGAACAGAGTATGAATAGAGGAATATGGGGATGGTAAGTCCGGGCGGTTGGGATGTGGGAAGAAAGAGGCTCTCGTAAGTATTACTAGGTTACAACCCCGTGTATTACACGGGTTGAATAAATGTAATTTGATATTCTAAATGATAAAACAATATATCCTTAAAAATCTCATTTATTACATGAGTTGAATAAATGTAATTTTATATATTAAATAATAAATAAATTATATCTTTAAAAACCCCGTGTATTGTATAAATTGAATAAATGTAATTTTATATACAAAATAATAAACAGTTATACTTTTAAAAACCACGTGTATTACACATGTTGAAAAAAATGTAATTTAGTATTCCAAATAATAAAAATGTTATATCCTTAAAAACCCCGTGTATTACATGGTATCAATAAATCTAATCTTATATATCAAATTATTATTTGAAAGTTATATACCATTTGATTTATATATTATGTAATAAAATCGATATAATATTTTAATAATGAAAATAAATATAAATAATACATTAATACAAAGTTATATCTTTAAAAACCTCCCTTTATTACACTGTTTGAATAATTCTAATCTTATATGTCAAATTATTATTTGCAATTAATAATGAAAAAAATAAATAGCATTTTAATACAAAGTTATATTTTTAAAAACCCCGTGTATTACACGGTTTGAATAAATCTAATTTTGTATATCAAATTATTATTTGCAAGTTATATACAATTTGAGTTATAAATTATGTAATAAAATTGATATAATTTTTTAATAATGAAAAAAATAAATTTTATATTTAAATTAAATAACAATTATCTATAATTTAGTAGGAGAGTTATCTATAAGAGATTAAACTAAATAATAAGTATCTATAATTAAGGATGAGATAAAATAACAATTATCAATAATTTAGTAGGAGATTATCATATTATCCCATATATAAATAACCAAACTTTTTGTGCATATCCACTTGTAACATGTGCTTTAAGAGTTTTTCAAAAAAAAAAAAAAAACTTCATTTTTTAACTTTAACCCAAAGGTTTTAATCTTTTGTAATTTTAGCCCTATATAATTTGTTTTTTTTACTTTAACCCAAACTTTTCATTACTTTTAACCCAAAGGTTTTTACCTTTCGTAATTTTAACCCTATATAATTTGTTTTTTAACTTTAACTCAAAACTTTTCATTATTTGCAATTTAACTTCACAACTTTTGTCACTTATACTTTTCATCTTTGGCAAATTTTCGTTTTATGTATAGTTCTTAATTTTTCGAGTTAATACGACGCAACGTACAAGTGTGGTTCAACTTTTTTATGTTTTGTTTCAAATTTTGCAAGTTAATACGACGCAACGTACATGTGTGGTTCAAAGTTTTTACCTCTATTTTTTCATGTTTTGCAGGTTTGTCGCAACACGTAGACCCTAGGTCGAGTCAGTGTTGGTGGTCGATAACGATTGTGTGACATTAGTACTATTTGACACCGTTTTACGTCCGCCGCAACGCGGCGTGTGCTTTGGGGGTTTTCTAAAGAAAAAATCGTTATGCATATGGTTGTCATAACCTTGGCTTTGGGGTTTAAAAAAATGATTTTTTTACTTTTCACCCAAAAGTATTTCATAAATTACTTTTAACCCAAAACTATTTGTTTTTTTACTTTTAACCCAAAACTTTTTATCTTTTGCAATCTATCCTCACAAATTTTTTACTTTCAACTTTGGTCCTTTACAGTTTTCATTTTCCGCAAATTTTTCGCTTTATTATTGGTTCTGAATTTTGTGACTTAACACATCGCAACGTGCGTCTTTGGTTTAACTTTTTTACGTTTCGTTCTAAATTTTGCGAGTTAACATGACGCAACGTGCGTGTGTGGGTGAACGTTTTTACAGCGTCTATTTTTCTCCGTTTGACAGGTTTAACATAACGTATGGATCCTAGATCGACTTAGTTATAACTAAAGAATCCCCGCCGCATTGCGTCTCAATTCTAGTTTAAACTAAATAACAATTATCTATAATTTAGTAGGAAAGTTATCTATAAGAGATTAAACTAAATAATAATTATCTATAATTAAAGATGAGATAAAATAACAATTATATATAATTTAGTAGGAGATTATATATAATTAAAATAAAATTACATAGCCTAATATGATGACAAGTGTCCATTTAATGGTTTCTTTTATTTATATAGATAGTATAGATATGAAAAATTAATCTGGCCACAACTATATCTAGGTAGAAAAAAAAGTTTCTAGGTAGAAAAGAAAGTTTTATAGAATAACCAAAACTTAATCCACAAGTCTATGCATATATGAAATATGATACGATTTAAAGCATTTATATCCTATTATATGTATTAACAATATTTTAGATATTAGATTTTAAACTAATGTATTATTAATTAATAATCTGGCCGCAGCCTATAATATATTAACAATATTTTAGATATTACATTTTAACCTAACATATTATTAATTAATATTAATAATATTAATAATACAAGATATATTAATTATTAATTGAAGGAGAGAATAATTATTAATTATAAAATTATAAATTAAAGTTATGAGATTGAAGGAGAGAATGCCAAGTGTCCATAAAATGGTTTCTTTTATTATAGAGTATAGATATAGATAATTTGAATAGATATAGATTGTATTGTTTTAATAGATTGTTTAATGTTACGAAGATAGGCAATATTTTTAATTAAGAAAATAAAAATAAATATAGTATAGATAAAATTTAACGTTAGTTTATCATTTATCTATACTAATATTTATCTATACTAATATAATATAGTATTAGATTAGATTTTAGATTTGATTAAATATTATTAATAATAAGAATTTGTATTAGATTAGATTAAATATTATTATTATTATTATTATTAATTTTAATCAATTTAATAAGAGAATGACAAGTGTCCCCCAAATGGTTTCTTTTATTGTATAGTATAGATATAGATTATAAATGATTTAAACGGGGTGGGTTGTGGAGACACGTCGATTATATGAAACCGTGGGAGTTGGTTTTGAATGTTTTTGAAAAGGTGGGAGTTGGTTTTTGTATAAGAGATATAATAAAAAATGGTAACCTTTTATCGATGACCTTTTCTAATGGACACGACTTTTAAACAAAACAGACGTAACCTTTCCATCAATAAAATTTTCTAATGGACGTGACTTTTAAACAAAACAGACGTAACCTTTCCATCAATAACATTTTTTAATGGACGCGACTTTTAAACAAAAAAGGTGTAACCTTTCCACCAATAACCTTTTCTAATGGACACGACTTTTAAACAAAAAAGACATAACTCAAGTTACTTTTTGTAGGGTTATTAATATGCTTAAAGTAACTATAATGATAATATAATAAAAAAACTAAAACGTTATAGTTATTATTCATTGTTCAACACCTTTTAAATGTAAATTAAACCTTCTAACAGATCCGTTCAAATGCAAGTAAGGGGCTGTTTGGTAACTTATGAATGAGTTAGTGCTGAACCATTAAGTTCTGAATCAGTAAGATGTTTGAACCATTAAAAGTCGATATAATGCTTAACTATTCAGAGGCAAATGTCTTACCAATTCAGATAAGAGGTCTTAACCATTTAGACAAAGTATAATGCTTAATCATTTATACATCTGTTCGCGAAACAAACAGTCTGAACCATTAAGTGTTGAAGCCGTAACCAATAAGATTAAGAGCTGAAACAAACAACCCCTAAGAAATGAAAAGGCCCCTAAGAAATGGAAAACAACTCGGAGGCTATTTCGAGTAGAGTTGTACAAAACCCATTTTGGTTTGTAAATCGGCCCCATTTTTTAGTTTGGGCTTAAACCAATTCTGTTTAAGAGCTGAAACAAACAGCCCCAAAGAAATGAAAAACCGCTCGAAGGCTATTTCGAGTAAAGGTGTACAAACCCATTTTTGTTTGTAAACCGGCCCAGTTTTTCTTAGTTTGGGCTCAAACTGGTTAAGTTTAACAAAACCGGTTTTAAGGTAGAGAACCCATCCCACCCAAACCAATTTGGATAAGGTCCAAAACCGGTTGTAGCGTCTAAACCATTTCTTTATTAGTTTTTAGATGGGCTCAAACCGATCCAGGTTTGGAATCGATTCTTAACACAAAAACCCCAAACCTATATTAAACCGCACGGCCGGGTTGGACCTAAACCAGTTTTTACCAGGTCCGGGCCGGGTCTCTTTCCCAATAGCCGGCCCAAACCGGGTTTTTTTACACCTCAAATTTCGAAGTTGTTTGTGGGCGGATGTACCTTATTATAATATCGATCCCTAAATCCATCACAATATACATACGTTCGAATTTATTTATGTTCCTCAAATCGCATATGCAACTGCTGGCTGTGTGTTTGAATCAGGTATTCCTTTCTATTTGTTCAGATTGTATTAGGGGTTACAAAATTTATATGTATGTCGTTTAGAGAAAGAATTTCAAATAGATTACTTATTTTTTTTCCTTTTGGTAATTTTAATATAACACAGAATTTATATATAGCAATTTAACACTAATAATTCAATGATATATCGGTTATATCGGTCAAATATCGCTGATATACGATATATCAGTCAACATCGCCGATAATATCGGTACCGATATTGTGACCGATATATCACACCGATATTTTACTAGGGGACCGATATCTCACCGATATTAACTGCATAGTTTATATTGTATGTGGGGCTGAGGTGCTAAAAAGGCCACGCCCCATGGGGTTTTTGATATTTGTTTTTGACTTATTATGAGTTTATTTTTAATCGATTTTTGACAGAAACTAGGTTTTTGCAGCATTAAATACAACACACTGAGATGACAAGTAAACGTATGTCTAAAGCTGAACGATCGTCTTTGGACATAATCAGCACACTTCCCGAACCCACATTAGAAACCATCCTGTGTCTTTTACCGACTAAAGCAGCAGCAAGAACAAGTATCCTCTCAAGGGAATGGAGATACAAGTGGACCAAAATATCTAAACTTGAGTTCTTTGTGCCGATACGAATAACTATAAAGAAGCAAGTCCTCGACAGGAGGTGTACACCTTTTAATGATCTACTCCAAGTTCTGTTATCGCACAAGGGTCTAATACACGAGTTCAGCCTTCTCATGAACCAATCGACACCACACCAAGACTTTTTTGGATTTGATCAAGTAGTACTTCATTTGTTGAAGAATCATGCAGTCAAGAAATTAAAACTTTACGGATTGAATTCTTTTAGGTGGCATAAGTTACCCGTATCTATCTTCTCGTTGCACCACTTAACAGACCTAAATCTCTCTTGTTTTGTTCTTGACCATGAACCAATATTCAATGGATTCGGTGACCTTAGAAGCTTATCGTTGCGTAACGTAGGGATCTCAACAAAAACTCTTCTACATCTTTTATCTAATTCTCCATCGCTTAAGAGCCTCACTCTGGTAAGTTCTCACTTGAGCCTCATCTTGTTGCGTAATGGACTGAAGTGGCAATTTTCGCCAAACCTAGAGATGAAAATGGAAATTTACTCTTTAGAAAATAACAGAATATTTGACCAAGTGTGTCATTTTATGCATCCAATTACAACCCCTTAGGCATTATTACAATGTAGATGGTAAGACATGAGTTAAGTTTGTCAAAATGGGTCGGGTTGGGTTAAAATATGTTCTGGAGCAGTTGAAATACATTATTTTTTTTCCTCCTGAAGGGACAAAGGCCAAATACAAAACCAATTTGCCTCCATCCGCAAGCAACGAACACAACGTATCTGCAACCTGTAGTGAGTCATCATGATAAGAAGTAAACTTCGATTAGATTAAAACGAGCACAAAGAGATAGTTGGCCCGATTTTAGATGGTCTATTCTCCAAAATACAAGTTATAAAACCCGAATTTTGATGAATAAAACATCGACAAAAGAAAGACCGCCTAATCTGCCATGTTTAACATAAAAGAAAAGGAAGGTAATTAACTGCTAGGAAACCGCATGTGAAAGTGTTCCCAACAATGTTGTAGAAGGCGCTAGGCGCTTGTTGGGCGGTGAGGAAATTTTTATATGTAATTTTTCAAATTTATATATATATACACACACAATAATATAAAAATAATACTTCAAAATTCACATAAATACTTCAAGTTTCAAATAGTATGGTTCAAACATAAGCAATTAAACTTAAACATAACAAATCAAGTACTTAGAAATTCAAAAATTAACCAACTTTTGACCGACTAGGACCGATTTTGAGCAAAAAAACCTGGTCCGGTTGGTCCGACTTGACCGACTTTTGACCGACTAGGACCGATTTATTGGCCGATTTGCTCAAATTTAGGCGATGAACAACCGATTAGCGCCTAGGCGCCGATTAATCGGCCGCCTAGACCGACTTGTGCAACACTGGTTCCCAGTATTTTTCTCTGAGTTAATTGAAACAGCAGCTAGGTCCGGTTTTTGGACCGGATTAGGTCGGGTTCTAGGCCAGTGTTGCCCTATTCAACCCCTCCACGTTCTAGGACGATCAAGGAACCCGTTACCATCTCTTGGTGCAGAACCACTATTTTCTTAATTTGGAATGTTCTCATGTTTCAACAGGCCCAAGAACAAGTCTATCGATTATACTCCACATAGCGTTATTAATTCGTTCGTTGTCCTTCATGTATTCGTTAAATTGGTGCCAATCCGTAGTGTAATTTTTATACGGGTCATGATCTTTACGATATTCCATATTTCCTTACGAGAAGTAAACACCATTGAGTGTCATTATCCCATCTCTAACAAAAAAGTTGTGAGACACATCCTGTTGAATAATTCAACGTAAACGGCCGTTCTTGTGATTATTATCTATTTTATCTTCCACATCTCGGAAGTTACTATTTCTACGCCTGTATGTGTCAATCCATATGGAAAAAGTAAAACAATTTGGTTTGGATAATCACGGATTCTTTTAAACGGGATTAGATTGAAGTAGGCAGTTTTAGTAAAATATAAAAAACGTTGTCTAGGGTCTTGAATGTCTGATGTTAACCATTCATACGGTATGACTAATGACCCATCTAGCCTATTTCATTTTAGCCATTTTCCTACCTCCGACCCATTATTAACAACTTAAACCCCAAATTTATTCATTCCCTAATAAACATGCATATATTGTCATCACAACACAAAACAGTTAAATATAGGTGACAAATCAATTGAACATTACATGTGCATATACGTGATGAATCAAATGAACATTACAGGTACATAGAACCTGAGTTATATCTTTATCATTACTATTTAGCACAGCTTTGGTTGGGATGGTCAAAGTAACTAATCACATCATAGTTAGAAACATCAATATCGCAGAGTATATACTAATGAATTGTATTTGAAACTCATTTCCAATGTTTGACTAAGTATTGACT
The DNA here is from genome assembly GCF_002127325.2 of Helianthus annuus. NCBI lineage: Eukaryota > Viridiplantae > Streptophyta > Magnoliopsida > Asterales > Asteraceae > Helianthus > Helianthus annuus. The sequence goes on from NC_035443.2 coordinate 9,967,308, forward strand.
AAAAGTTGGCATTTTCAAAGAAGACCGATGGTATTGCTTTTGGGGTTGACAATTTCTCCTAGCATACATTTGCGTTCCTATACTTCTCTCTGATTCGCTTGCCTACTACATTCAAATGGGCATCATGTAGATTTGAACACATTCTTTAATTTGAGATGGCTTATATCCTGATATACTTTCCAAAGACAGATTCTGCATAGTTGTGAATACTATCATAAGATTCAAGAAGTTTGAACATAATTATTCTGATACAAAAAAGACAAATACAATCAGTATCTTCTTACCCATGGATGTGATGATTGTCTGACTGTAAACCTTGAAAGAAAAGTAACAGCTGCAACACCCATAGATGGCACAAATTCTAGACAACGGTATTCAATCAAGCTCAATTCAGCCAAAAAATCTCCAACTGCAAGTACCATGTCTATAATTTGCAAAAAAAGAAAAAAGAGAAATTAGCACTTAAACATGAAAATCAATCATTAAGAAAAGATAATAAAAAGGAGATGAAGCATACTTTATAATCTTCTTGTGAAATGTTGGTTAAGATTCTGTTAAATTAAAAAAGCAACCAGTGAGTTAATTAGCACAAATTCATATATCATACTTTTTAGATTAGATTCGCAAATATTTTCAGTCATACCTTAAGAATGAGATAATTGTGGGATTGCGCATTTCATCTTTGATTACTATTGATACTTCGGACTGCATTTCTGTGGCTTCTTCTGCCGTGTAAGAATAAAGAGTCTTTCCACATAAATACTTGAGACCTGCAGGTTCTGTTTCATATCTTCTGTTACAAAAAAGAGCACGTTTAGAATCCAAAACCCTGATCACTAAAAAACTTATCAAATACTAAAAACTCATACTTACGCAACAATAAGCATCGGAGAAACTTTTAGAAGTTGAAATAAACCTTGTCTTCGCAGAACTCTTACGCTTAAGTATTGTCAATGTAAGAGACGGTACAGAACAAAGTTTCTGGAACAAATCGACGATCTTCAAGCAACTTCAAATAACCACTCAATAATTATAGTCCTCATTCCTTCAGTTATATATTTTTGCACTTGCTCCATGTATCCCGCCATTGTTCTTCTGTTTCCTTCGTTCTAAAATCAAAATTATTAATTAACTATTGTTCAATCTTCCATAAACATAGAACGAGCATATCAACAAATCATAGAAAACAAACAACCCAAAAACATCAACATAACCCTAAAATCGTGTATTCTATCAATAAATACAAACATAGCAAAAACATCATAAAACAAAAACCTGTAGGATCATAATATAAACGAAAATGGAACAAACCTCCATAGATTGAAGATATCTGAAAATGTTGACAGAATATGCATCTTCAAAGAAGATGGATGGAATTGCTTCTTGGGTATGCAAATTCGTCTGACATACATTCAACCTCTTGTACTTTGTACGAATATCCATGCCTACTGGTTCATCTGCATGAACACCATGTAATATCTGAACGCATTATTTAATTTGAGACACCTTATATCCTGAAATACTTTCCAAAGACAAATTCTGCATAGTTGTGAATACCAGTGTTTTCAGACCCGTACCGGACCGGCCGATCGGACTGGGAACCGGAGGTTGGGCCGGCCCGGGTGATGGTATCAGACTGGAATTATAATGAACCAAAGGTTGAACCAGTGACCCGGCGGTTGGACCGGGAAACCGGCCGGTCGAATCGGTTTTTAAAGGGGTTGGACTAGTTTTTTAATATATTTTTCATATTTTACCCTATTAATTTTTATAATGTTTACGACACATCCCGGTTCTTACGTCCGGTCCGTCCGATCGGACAATGAACCGGTAAGGAGACCGGTTTAACGTCCGGTCTGGTTCTGAAAACATTGGTGAATACTAACATAAGATTCAAGAAGTTTGAACATAATTATTCTAATACAAAAAAGACAAACATAATTAGTCTCTTCTTACCCATGGATGTGATGATTGTTTGACTCTAAATCTTGAAAGAAAAGTAACAGCTGCAGCAACCATAGATGGCAAATTCTGGACAATGGTATTCAATCAAGCTCAATTCAGCCTAAAAATTGCTCAAGAACTCTAACTGTAAATACCATGCCTATAATTTGCAAAGAAAAAACAAACAAAAAAAGAAAAAAGAGAAATTAGCACTTAAACATGAAAATCAATCATTAAGAAAGATAATAAAAAGGAGATGAAGCATACTTTATAATCTTCTTGTGAAATGTTGGTTAAGATTCTGTTAAAGTAAAAAAGTAACTAGTAAGTTAATTAGCACAAATTCATATATCATACTTTTTAGATTAGATTCGCAAACATTTCATTAATACCTTAAGAATGAGATAATTGTGTGATTACGCATTTCATCTTTGATTACTATTGATACATCGGACTGCATTTCTACAGCTTCTTCTGCTGTGTAAGTATAAAGAGTCTTTTCACAGAAATACTCAAGACTTGCAGGTTGTGTTTTATATCTTCTGTTACAAAAAGAGCACGTTTAGAATCCAAAACCCAGATCACTTAAAAACATATCAAACACTAAAAACTCATACTTACGTAGCAATAAGCATCGAAGAAACTGCTAGAAGTTGAAAGAAACCTTGTCTTGCAGAACTCTTACGCTTAAGTATTTGTCAATGTAAGTGACAGTACAGAACAAAGTTTCTTGAAAAAAACGGCGATCTTCAGCAACTTCAAATAACCACTCAATAATTATAGTCCTCATTCCTTCAGTTATATATTTTTGCACTTGCACCATGTATCCCGCCATTGTTCTTCTGTTTCCTTCGTTCTAAAATCAAAATTATCAATTAACTATTGTTCAATCTTCCATAAATATAGAACGAGCATATCAACAAATCATAGAAAACAAACAACCCACAAACATCAACATAACCCTAAAATCGTGTATTCTATCAATAAATACAAACATAGCAAAAAAAATCAGAAAACAAAAACCTGTAGGATCATAAATTAAATGAAAACGGAACAAACCTTCATAGATTGAAGATATCTAAAAATGTTGATAGAATATGCATCTTCAAAGAAGATGAATGGAATTGCGTCTTGGGTATGCAAATTTGCTCGGCATACATTCAACCTCTTGTACTCTTGTACGAATATCCATGCCTACTTGTTCATCTACGTGAACACCATGTAATATCTGAACGCATTCTTTAATTTGAGACGCCTTATATCCTTAAACACTTTCCAGAGACAAATTCTGCATAGTTGTGATTATTGACATAAGATTCAAGAATTTTTAACATCGTTATTCTTACACGAAAACGAAAAAATATAATCGACGCCTGCTTACCCATGGATGTGTTGTTTGGGTGAGAGGAATCTTGAAAGAAAAGTAATGGACGCTGTAACCATAGAAGGCAAAAACTCTAGACATTGATACTCTATCAAGCTTAATTCAGCAAAATAAGTGCTCAGGAATTCCAACTGCGAATACGCTGTCTCCAATTTGCAAAGAGGACAGAAATTAGCACTTAAACATAAAGTTAATCATTAAAAGGATAATAAATATGAGATAACACATACCTTTAAATCTTCTTGAGACTAAAATGAGAAAGTTTCTTTGGACGGGTTCTAGTTACATTAATAAAATGAACTGGGTGGCCTGGGATTGGGTTACTTGGCCCAAAAAAGAGGGGGTTGGGTATTAATAGACTCAAATACGTTAATGAGGCCCTCCTATATAAATCGGGTTGGAGATATAGGATCAAAAATCAAATTTTGTGGAGGAAAGTGGTGGAAGCGTGTCTTAGTAAAAACAATCAAAGAAGCTTTCTGCCGCTTAATGTTAACATTGCGGGTTGTTGGATAAATATTGTAAAAGTGATTTCCAAAATGAAACTAAATGGGAAAGGTTTAAATCAGATGATTTTGGGTAAGATGGGGAACGGAATCAATATTCGTTTTTGGTTAGACACCTGAGTAGGCGATTTCCTTTCTTGGAAAGATGGCCACATCTGTTTGTTTTGGAAAGGTTTAAATCATGCAGGGTTGCTGACAGATTGGAAATGGATCAAGGCAATGATGGTTTTTCTTGGAATTGGGTTAGACAGCCCGAGTCGGACATCGAGCTTAAGGAATGGCAGGAATGTCAAGATGTTATCAACATGGTGTGGCTGTCCAACGATAAGGATTCGTGGTACTGGAACATTGACAATCAGGAAGGGTTCTCGGTGAATTCTGTGAAAAAGGTGCTCATTAATGATAGATGAAATAGACTTCTCCCTAACTTCGTTTGGTGCAAATGAGTTCCTCTCAAATGTAATATAATGGCTTGGAGAGGAAACTTGGACAGGCTTGTAACAAAAGTTAACTTGAAAAGAAGGAATGTGGATATTACGTCGGTTATGTGCCCTTTCTATGACAAGTACGAGAAATCGATGGATCACTTATTCACTACATGCTCGATGGCTATACGGGTATGGGCAGTTGTTAGTGCTTGGTGTAACATTCCTCTGATCTTCGCCTTCAAAGATTTATTGGATTTCCATAATTTCTGTCAGATGGGAAAGAAAGCAAAAAAAGATTATTCTTGGGTTGGTTATAACTTCCTGTTGGTGCATCTGGAAAGGTAGGAACGAGTTGGTGTTCAATCAGATCAGGAGAAGCCCGCAAGAAATTATGTTAGAAATAAAATCGAGGGGTTATGCTTGGGTTAAACATAAATCATGTAGATACATCAGTTGGAAGGAGTGGGGTAAATATCTTATGTATATGTTGTAATTGTTTGCTCTTTGCCCGTTTGGGTCGGGGGTTTTATGTTGTTTGGCATTTTGCCCGCTTGGGTCAAAGGTGTGTTTTAATGAAGTTTAATTTTCAAAACCAAAAAAAAAAAAAAACATACATTAGACTGCATTTCCCCAAGTGTAAGAATAATGAGCCTTTTCACATAGATACTCGGGACTTAGAGCATTCTCATTCAAACCATCAAAATCTGTGTGGGGGGTTTTTAAAATATAAGAAGTATAAAAAGTGGTTGTGAGTGGAGGAGAGAGAAAATGTTACTGTTCATCTGTATATTTGGGGGGACACTGTTCACCCCCTATACTTTTTTAATATATATTGAAAGTGGTTGTGAGTGGAGGAGAGAGAAAATGTAATATATATTGAAAAGGAGAGAGAAAAAGTATTTGTTTTTAGTGGAAATATATTGATATAGGAGTTGTTTTTTAGTGGAATGTATGTATATTTTTGATGGATTGGATGTGAATGCTCTTAGGGGTTATATTCTTTCATGTTTCCTGTTTACACATGTGAAACATGTTCGGAATACAAAACCGCAATCACTAAAAGAACAAATCAGACACTGAAAAGTAAGGGTGGCAAAATGGGTGGGTTGGGTAGGTTTGGGTAATGGGTTTGGGTTAAGATGGGTTTGTTAAGAAAATGAGTTAGGATGAGTATAGGTCAAGATGAGTTTTTGTCAAGATGGATTTGAGCATGATAGGCTAAAAATATAAATAAACAAAAAAATTTTAAAAATAAAAAAATTATAAAATAAAAAAATAATTAAATTTTAAAAAAATTAAAAATTAAAAAAAGGTTCAATGCTTTTTGAGGATTGTACGTCATGATGAACTTCATTTGGTACTGGGTACCGGTACCGAACCATACCGGTAATATGTGGGTTGTATACTTGTATTACTATATTTTTACCGTATAAAACCGATTATATTACCAAGTCAACCGTATATCTAATGGTATATCTAAGTGACATACCGTATACGAACAAAGATCTAACTGTATAAAACAATCAAAAGTTACCTCCAAAACTGCGGCGGTCGATGACTCGTCGGAATTCAAACGGGAGAGCCAGAAAACGAGGGAGACGAAGATGGAAATGGGTACCAGTAGCCATACAAACGGGTAACAGTGAATGGGTCGTCAGAAAAGGAGAGAGACCGATTACAGTAGTCGTTTCCGTCGCCGGAAAACGATAGTTAAATGCAGTCGCCGTGTATGTTCTAGGTGGAGCTTCTTGGAAAATGGTAAGGAAAATGGATAGCTCCAAAGCTTCTTATGTATGTTTCATCCAGGAAGTTGCAGGAGAGTTTATAGAAGACTTACCAGAAGAAGGAAATCGCCGGTAGAAGAAACCAGTGCAGGGGAAGAAGATTAAATTTTTACAGGCGCCTTTTACGGGGACTCAAATTACAAACAGTAAAATTGTGCGGGGGTCATAATTATATAAATAATAAATGACCGTTCTACCCCCATGGTGGATTTTGAAAAGACACTTTTAGCCCCTGAAATTTTAAATTTTAACCTTATAACTGAACTGGGTTAGTGGGAGGGACTTAGGTAGCAGCGCTTCTTGTGTATGACCCTTTGTAAGTAATCCTAATGTCACGAAGTTATTTCTTGACTCTCGTGCGGCAACTTAGAATCAATCTAAGTAAAGTATTATAAGGATTCTTGTATTGCTCAAAGTAAAGTATTATAAGGTCTTTACAATTTGATTTTGGAGGTGTCTTGTGCAAATGAGAAACCCTCATATTTATACTTGCCTAAACAATGTACTAGACTATTCTAGAATCCTCTATTCTAGATTTTTTTTCCACAATTACAAGATAAATCTAGGACCTTCTATTAAGCCCTTGATTTCTCTAAGAGTCATCTCGTCTCTAGTAGAATCGGTTTTGCAATTCAAAAGTGGGTTCGGCGCAGCTTGTTGCCAATTTACCTTCCATTTGCATGTAATTTGGTGTTTTTGCATTTTAATGAGAAATATATAAATTTACATTAATTTTTTTATCTATGCAACTTTATTAAATAAACATGGTTTAGTTTTGTTTTTATTTGGTATGATATATATACAACATATAAAAATTTACATGTAATTTGGTGTTTTTGCATTTTAATGAGAAATATATAAATTTACATTAATTTTTTTATCTATGCAACTTTATTAAATAAACATGGTTTAGTTTTGTTTTTATTTGGTATGATATATATACAACATATAAAAATTTACTAAAAATTGGAGCCCCTTGATTTTTGTTGGCCCTAGGCTCGTGTCTAGATTGGTAAGTCTAACGGGTCGGCCCTGATGAAGGACAAGTGGGTGAAGATCGAGTTAAACGACATGGATTGTACGGAAGATTGGTCACGTAGTTTGCATTCGCATGTTATATTTGATACATTAATTAAAGATGAATGATGTAGTTCTTTTAAATGAGTCGTTTTAAATGTTTTCAAGTATGTTAGAATATTTATTAAGAAATAAATTTTATGGTCAGTATTTCCGCTACATCTTTTTAGTTAAAATGTGCGAGGGTCTTAAACACTTTCAACCATACCTTAAAAATGAGATAACTGTGGGATTGTGCATTTCATCTTTGAGTACCAATGATACACCAAACTGGATTTCCATACTTCTTCCACCCTGTAAGAATAATGAGTGTTTTCACAGAATTGCTAGGACTTGCGGGTTCTATCCAAAACCCAAATCACTTGTAGAATAGATCAAACACTAAAGAGTCAATACTTACACAACAATTAGCATTGAAGAAACAACAAGAAGTTGAAAAAGACCATGTCTTGGAAGAGCTTTTACGGTGGAGTATCTATCAATGTACGAGACGCCAGTAGAGGTGTGCAAATGGCGGTTTGGTTCGGTTCGGTTTTTACCTCTAACCATATCTGTAACCACTAGCTTCGGATATCAAATTTCCTTAACCGTAACCGAACATTGATTCGGTTAATCGGCTATGAGGCTCGGTAATTATTGATGCAACAAATAATAGACCAAGGCCTGTAGCGATATCTCTGGGGTAAAAGGGTTCAGGGGTTCGATTAGCGTAACGCAGGTCGTGGGGTCCCCCCACGTTTGCAAGACGTGGAGAGAGGTTCACTAGTATTGTTTTTATCTTCCTTAGATCTTGAGCTGATTAGAAATCAGCCCAGAAAGCGATCGTTGGAGAAGATGAATTATTTAGTGTGAAGAAGAGAAGCAAGCATGAAGCTAGTTCTCAAGAGGGAGAAGGAGAATCAGAGAGTTAGAGTGACATCTGCTGATCCTGGAGTGAATGGCATGGTGGAATGGCATGCATTTTATAGGGGAAGGTGTTTCTCAAAGGAGAAACCCGTGACTAGTGAATCTGTGCTTGCAGTGAGGGGTTTGCCCATTTTGGGGGTTGAAGGGTTTGGACCTGCGGACAAAAGGGTGTGCTCTCCCACATGTTCTGGTTGCGGCTGGGCAGAAGGTTTCACACGTTAAGTGTTGATGTGACCGGACACTGTGCTTGTCCTTTTTACTGTTCATGACCGTTGGACTATTTCCGAACCTTTTAACCTTTCAACCTTTTAAGCTGTTGTGTCTCTAATCAGGTTATTAAGGTTTGAGCTACCCCCGTCATCAGCCCCCCAAGTCAGAGGTATTTGGGGTGTAAGCTCAAATGCTTCTGACTTTTGTACACAATTTTTATTGCTTAAAGGCTTCAAGGCTTGAAAGGTTATCAGGCGTCAGTTTTTTTTTTTTTGGATTTGAATTTTGAAATGACAGTTAATGTGATGGATGGCAATTTTTTTGCCTTTTGCGTAATAATAATTGCCTAGACTTCACTTTATTTTTTCTTTCGATCGTCTCTCCTGGGTGCTAGCGAAGATATGTATGTGAGTTATTCTTGTCTCACAAGAGGAAGTTGAGGCTTTTTGTAAATAATGGGGGATCGATCCAAAGTTTAATCCGGTGGCTCCGGGTTTAGATAAATCGATCGATCAGTGTCCCGCTGGTTCGATTGCTCTTTATTGCTGTCATTTCGAGTTTTCCAACTTGTGTCATCCATTTTCAGTCTTTGTTCTGAATATTTTAGAGTATTATCATGTGTTGTTTGTTCAGTTACACCCTTAAGGTCTTGCTAGGGTTTTACACTTTGATGTTTTGTGTCCAGCGGTAGGGTATGACCTATCGTTGTTGTTGTTCCACCGTTTCTTTCAGTTAGCCAAGAACGACGATTGTTTTACCTTTGAAACATCTCAGGTTGATGTGTGTTTAATTTCGTCTATGGTTATTACCGTTTGTTCTTGGAAGGACCGAATTTTCTGGATTTCTGAGTCCATTGTTTTCTTCAAGCTTGTTTGGAGGCACCCTGATGCTATGTTAAACAAGCTTAAGCCATTTGAGTCTGAACTAGATTGTTTAAAAGCCATTAGGAAGTGTCCTTCAATGCTTCGTCCCTTTCCTGAACACCTTTTAGTGTTGATGGGTGTGAGCACCTTGTGGGACAGGCCGGATCGTGACCCTGTGCTCATGAGGTATAATCAGGGTATGATGATTTTGCCTTATGCTTTATCAAGAGTGATGATACCTCTGATGTTGTGTTTGGGGATGCTGAGGCCACCCCCGGTGAAGATGCTGTTGCCAGAGGTGCTGAACACAGGTTCGAGGGTTCAGGTTATGTGAACCTTCCAAATGTCAAAGGCTTTACTAGGGTCGGTGCTTCCAAGGTCTCTACTCGTCGTTCGAGCTGCTGTTTGATAAAGACTACTGACCAACCATCGGCTTCTGAGCCAGTGGAACTAAGTAATGACATAGAGGCTTCAGATGATTTAGAAGTTGGGGTTGGGGAAAATCAACAAGGACAAGGGACGACCCTTGGTGGTTTGGCGGGTAAAAAGGTTGTGAGCTTGGAGGGTTCCGGGAAGGGTGGTGAAGGTTCCACCAATGTTAATCCAGGGGAGGTTTATGTGCCGGATTGGAAGGTCATAGTTGGTGACAGCTTCAAGCCTTCATTCGTTTGTGAGGATGTTCTTACCCACTTTGATTCTCCTGTTGTTCGAGGTTCTTGCTCATCTATGGATGATGACTTGATGATTTCGAAAAATGGTAATGGGTGCTTGTAACCTTGTTGCCTTGCTTCCAGAGGGTGTATCCCGATTTCGCAAGAGGATGTAAGAATATGATGTCTTCTCGAAGAAGAGGGATGAGATGAAGGCTTCACTAGCTACTCTAAAGAAGGAGGCAGAGGGTTATGCTGGGAGGGAGAAAAGCTGATGTTGAGGATTGATGAGCTTTCTTCCCAGCACAAGACTGAGATGGTTGAGTTGGAAAAACGCTTGGAAGCTGACAGGGTTCAAGTCAGGGTTGATAGGGCTGCTTTGAAGGTTCAGAAGTAGCCTCCTTGGAGGAGAAAGAAGGGTTAAAGGCTTCACTTTCCCAGGCAACTGGTGATAATAAACGGCTCATCGAGCATGGATTCTAGCAAGTGGTTACCTATCTTCTCCATTCGTTGGAGTTCGACAAAGTTTTGGGTGATGTGTACACCAAGCTTCTTGCTCATGTGAGACACCAAGGTTTGTTTGCTGGTTACAAAGCTTTGTGAACCTGGGGAGCCTTAGGAAAAGTCTTCTCTTTTTCGACCCAAAGCCTTCAAAGTCTTCAAGGGAACAATTTTTAAGATTGAGCATATGGTTTACCCTTATGTGGGTGAAGTCTCCAAGTGTTATGGTAAATCTTTGCCTGTCTTGCAAGAGCTAAAACCCAAGGGCCTTAATGAGGCTGTTTGTAATGAAGTGTTGAAGTCCCTCTCGAAGAAACGTCCTTACTTTAGAGATAGCGAGGAAACGTGTTCTGAAGGTGGTGAGGGCTCAAAGGGTTCAAGCCTTGAAGCCTCTGAGGTAGGGGGTGCAGCAGGGAGGAAAAAGAGGAAGACTTAAAAAGACCCAAGATGATGGAGGTTCGAAGAAGGATGATGCACCAAAGTCTACCATCCCTGACGTTGCTAAGTGAAGAAGAGGCCTTAATTCATAGCTTTCTTAGCATGTCGAACCATGTTATGGGTTGTTTGTTTGAACATCTTTTTATTTTAAAGGAACCGTCTAGATCCCTTGGTGGTTAAAGCCTTGAAGGCTTGTGGACAATGTTTTATGTTTGATGGCCAGTATGGCCCTTGCTATTTTTAACTTATCTTGCTATGTTTATTGTGTTGTTCTGATTACTCCCTTGTGTTTTCATTGGTTTTGTATTTTTGTCTTTGTTTTGGGTGGTGCATCTTTTGTTATTTATACCTTAAAGGGTTCAGTGCTGCAGTCACTTAGCCTTAGGATATTTTTAACAAGAAGATACAACCTCTATCCTATGTATGACATTCACTTAGAGTCTTTTTGGTTCGTAAGCCAATGTTGAGGCTTAAGGAACATTTGGTGTAGGCTGTTCAAACCTGTCTATGAGACATGTTTTTTAATATTTCTATGAGTCTCATGGAGTTGTATTGATTTAGGAATTCACCCCTTATATAGGTCCATTCAACCCTTGAACCTATTGAGCGATGTGGCATGGGAGCTCACCCCCTTACATGGCCCTTGCCATGGAGTTTCTTGCTAGGTTCTCAACCTGATTATAGGATAGAAAGACAAATTTTGATTTATCGTTCATTCATTTGAAAGTACTTTGATTACTAGGGGAATAGAACAACTTTTGGGAACTATTTGTAATACGTTTTGGTTAAACATGGAACCTTTTAAGGTTTTTGCCATTCCAATGGCGGGGAAGCTTTTTACCTTGCGGACCTGCCAGCTTGTATGATCCCCCTTTGTGGGCTTTAAGGATAGTGTATGGCCCTTCCTACTTAGGGCCGAGCTTTCCTTGGCTTTCTTTCTTGTAGACCTCATTATTTCGAAGCACGAGGTCCCCAGGCTTGAAGTGTTCATGCTTCACCCGTGTATTGTAATGCAATTCCATGTTTTGCTTGTACCTTGCTTTTTGTATGGCTGCTTAATCACGAGCCTATTCGAGTTGTTCCAAATTCAACATCGTCTCTTTCTTATTTGGCTCGAGGTCGATGTTAAATGTTCTTTGTGTTGTAACTCCGATTTCAGCTAGGATTACAACCTCTGATCCAAACATTAGGCTATAGGGTGTTTTCTTGTGGCTCGTTTTCTTGGTTGTTCGAATTTCCAATAGCACATTGGGAAGCTATTCGAGTTAGTTGTTGTCGTATCTTTCCAATCGAGATTTAATCCTTTCAACAATGTTGTTGTTTATCCTATTAACTTGGTCATTGGATTGTGGGTGAGCTACTGAGCTGAATACTTGGGTTATTCTGAACTCCTTACACCAGGATCTAGAAGGCTTCTCAGCAAACTACTTCCCGTTATCCGTGACTAGTACCCCTGGAGCCCAAAACGACAGATTATGTTTTCGTAAACGAAATCAATGACCTGTTTCCCTGAGATTTTTGCCAATAGTTTTACTTTTGGCCACTTGGTGAAGTAGTTCACGGCTACCAATAAGAGCTTGACTCCTCATTTGGCTAGTGGGGATGGACTAACGATGTTTATTCCCTACTTGTGAAATAGCCAAGCCGAGGAGATGGGAACGGGGTCATATTTGAGGCTTTTGGGTACCGGAGCATGTAACTGACAAGCTTCATACTTTCGCAATTGTTCGGAGGTATCTCGATGCATGGAAGGCCAAAAGTGTTCGAGGTTCATCAACTTTGACACTACCGATTTTGGGCCACAATGAGCTCCACATATCCCTTCGTGAACCTCTTTGATCAGATATTGGCTTTGTTCTGGGCCAAAGCATCGAAGTAGTGGTGCAAGGTATCCTTTTTGTAAAGGATATCTCCTTGTAACACATATTGCCTTGACTTGATACAAACCCTTTTAGCCTCAGTCTGGTCATTAGGTAATTCACCATTTTGAGGAACCTTTCAATGGGAGTCATCCAGTTTGGCCCTTTTTTAGTGATCACGTCTTGAACCTCAAGTCTTTGGATGGATGAGGTTTTTAACACCTCAATTAGTACCTTCTTGGTGAGGTGGGCAAACATAGGAGATACAAGTTTGCTTAGTGCATTAGTTCTCTTGTTTTGAGATCTTGGAACTTTTTTGATGGAAAATGTTTGAAATGTTTTCATCAATTCCTTTGATTTCTCTCGGTACTAATACATGTTGGGTTCTTTTGCTATGTAGCTGTTATTGTCTTAGCTTGAGAGAGTCTGTAAGGACTTGAAGCTTTTGAACCCCCATTTCTTTGGCTATGTAGTTGTCACTTATTTGGTTTGAAACAAGCAACGAGTCTGTGAAGACTTGAAGCCTTTTGACACCCATATTTTGCAAGCTTGAGCCCAGCAATCAATGCTTCATACTCAGCTTTGTTTTTTGTAGACAGAAATTCAAGACGAAGGGCATACGTGAATTACAATTCGTTAGGATCAATTAGAACTAGCCCTGCTCCTGACCCTTCAATGCTGGAAGCTTCATCGGTAAAGAGCTTCCAGGTATCAGGGTTGGAGGGTTCAGCTGCAGTTGTATTAACTTCTGTTATGGCTTCTTTAGGGACTTACAAGATGAAGTCGGCCAAGATTTGAGCTTTGACAACTTTTCTCAGGACATAGGTGATTTTGTGTTCACCTAGTTTCACAACTCATTTGGCTAATCGTCCGGAGTTTTCTTGTTTTTTCAAGCACATTCTTAATTGGTTAGTCAATGATCACTTGTATCGGGTGTGACTGAAAGTACCTTCGAAGCCTTCTAGCCGTTTGGACTAGGGCTAGAGCAAGTTTTTTTTTTCAAAGAAGAATATTTGATTTCTGCTAATTTTGAAGTTTTGAAAAAGTAAACGGGTATCTGAACTTTGTTTCGTTCAATGATTAGAGCCGTACTTATGGTATTTTCAGCAATCGAAAGGTAGATAGAGGTCGTTCCTCCTGTTTCTGGAGCCGAAATGGCTGGGAGTGAAGCCAAGTGTTGCTTCATTTGGTTGAAGGCTTCCTTTTGAGGTAAAACGCTTCAAAGCTGTAAGCTTTCCATTGAAAGTCTTTCTTGTTAGCACGTCCTTTGAGGGTTGGCTTTTATGCTTTGTTTCCCCATGATGTGCCCTAGAAACAAGCACTTGACTGGATTAAGCTTTCATGTTTATCTTTCTTGAGGTTTGGAAGGTTTCTTGTATGTCATTGAGCATTTGGTATTCCGTTTTGCTCTTGATAATCAAATCTTCAACATAAGCTTCTATGTTCTTGCCAGTTTGTTCGGTAAACGCTTTGTCAACCAGGCGTTGATAAGTGGCACCTGCGTTTCTTAAAACAAAAGGCATTTTTTGGTAGCAAAATATACCTTTATCAGTGTGTAATGCAGTTTTTTTTTATTTGTCTTCTTCTTTCATTAGGATCTGATGGTAACCCTTTTAGGTGTCAAGAAAACACGAGAAGCCCGTGAGTGAGTTAACTTTGAGGTCTATCCAGGACAGCGAGTAGCAATCCTTTGGGCGTGCTTTGTTCAAGTCTTTAAAATCGATATACATTCTCCAAGACTTGTCGGGTTTTTAAACCATTACCGGATTGGCCACCTATGATTGATACTTGACCTCTCGAAGGGTTCCGGCTAGAACAAGCTTTTCCATCTTTTGGCATTCTGCAAGGCTTCTTTTAGGGGCTTGACTCCGTTTCTTTTGTATAATGGGCTTAACATCAGGTGGGATCCATAACTCATGTTTCAACAATGCTACGAGGGATGCTGGTCATATCTTCGGGGCATCAAGCAAATACATAGTGCAAGAGCAGCTTTTCAAGTTATGAGAGGGTTTCATTGTAAAGGTTAGTGTTTACCCTTATCCCCTGTTGAGGATATTTTGGGTTTATGTTCAACCCTTGTTCATCATCTTCGTCCTTTCTTGAGCTTTCCCCTTCAACCACAAAAGCTTCTTGGGTAGGTTGAAGGGTTGCTATCCCTTTTTCAGTGGGAAACTTCACAGTGCCTTGACCAACTAAAACTGCCATTCGAAACACACCTTGCCCTGGCCTTCCTATGATGATATCATAGTTGGAAGGGATATTGATCACCGCAGAAGTGAGTTGTTCGGTTCGTCCCCTTGTTCTCTCGTTGAACAAACATAATGGGTTATTTGGCCTAAGGCTTGATAGGTATGTCTGCGATACCTTCGATGGAGGATTCAGACTGTTGAAGCTTTGAACGTTCATCGTCGCTGAGAGGGTTAAAGCCTTTCTCAAACATGATTTTGGTGGTTGCACCGGTGTCAATGTAAGCCTTTTGTGTCTTGATCGTTCCTATGTTGGATTCCATCACCAGAGGGTTTGAAAGCAACTCTCCTTCTGATGGTGGGAAACAAACATATTGACGTTCTCATGCCTTAAAATGATGGCGTTTGTGGGAAGCTTTGTTTTCAAGGTCGACCATGTTCGCTTCCTACTTTTTATTTTTCAACCATCTTGCCCTTGACCCCTTCAACCAAGTGAGCCAGTTCGGACTTGACGGCTTCTTCGATCCTCTTTTTGGGTTGGAAGCAATCATTGGTATGGTGACCTTTCTATTCGTGAAACTCACAATACTAGCTTGATTTTTCTAATCTTTTGTTTTTTTTTTGACAAAGGTTGAGGAGGGCGGAAGCTGTGTTTTACCTCTTCGGTTGCCAAGATCTCGTGCGGAGTCTTGGTTAAGGTTGTAAAGTATATGGTTTTTTCTCGGCTTGGAGGGTTCCGGCCTTCAGGCCTTCTGGAATCCGAACCTTTGAACCGTTTGTCATAAGAGCCATACTGGAAGCTCTAGTTAAGAGGTTTTTTTATTTTTATTTTTTATTTATTTTTTTGATATATATAAAGCTTATTCTCCTCGAATGTGGGCTTTAGCCCTTTTGAGTGCTTCTTCAAGGGTTTTGGGCAGGCATTTATTGAAGTCTCTTGTGAGATATTTGGAATTTAGCATTCATGAACCATGCGACCCTAATTTTTTCATCAGCGTAAGTTAAACCTTCCTTCTTGTAACTTTTGATGAAGTCTCTGAGACTTTCATCATCACGTTGTTTGATCTGGAAGATTACCGTGGCGTCATTGACATGCCTCCGTTGTTATAGGGAACTTTTGCTAAGATCGTCAAAGGTCTGAACGCTTCGTCCAGGAAGGTCATTGAACCATATGCCAGAAGGCCCTTCAAGGGTTTGCATGAACATGAGACAACATTCGGAGTTGGGTCATTTTTCAATTCTTGCAGTCCCGGCGAAGATTTGGAGGTGGTCCTCAGTACCGTGATGGCATCTTTATCTAGGTTTGAAACTCGTAATCAACGACTTGTTGGGAGAAGCAAGACAAGTTGTTGGGCTTGTAAGGTTTTGAGAGGTATTTTATTACCCTTGAAGCTGGGTTACCGCTTGAGGTACCCTGGTGAGTGGTTGTCACTTGGTTGATGAAATTAAGGTTAAAGTCTTGAAGGCTTTCTGTGTCATCGTCCAGTTTTCACGTGCTGCAAAGGAAATGTTGTCATCAGCTAGGGCATAAGGTTAAAGCCTTAAAGGCTTTCTGATGGTACTCATAAAAGATGCCATTATCTGTGTCATAAAGTTAAAGCCTTAAAGGCTTACTGTATAAGGCATTCTCATGGATGTGCTCATGACCGCACCTCGAGCCAAAGGTCGGGTGGCCATGGCTTGTTTTCACGAAGTAGCAATGGGAGGGGGAACACTTGAAGCTGGTGACTGCCATGATTGATCAAGAGTGGTTTTATGCCCCATAGGTGCACCGGTTGTAACGGGTTGGGAGGTAAATAAGGGAAAAACGGTTGGACCTGGCCTCCCCAAAAGCTAAAGGGCTTGAATGGTTGGTCTGTCACACTAGGACCAGCTTCAATGTAAGATGTGGCTGAACGTGAGCTGCTAAAAGGAAGAGATGGAGGGCCATGTGATAATGAGGGTTTAGACTCCTCATAATTTAGTATTATTCTCACCCTTTTTTTCCCTTTCTAAGCTCACACGCTAGTTGAGAAAAGATATCAGTTGTAAGAAATTTCTAGCTACTCACTCGGGTGTTAGATCTATGTGTTCCGGTGTATGCATTACATCGATTTGAGTAGGTGCAACCCCTGATCGAGATGGGTTTGTGTTTGAAAAGAAGTGAACTCCGGGAACATATCCCGATGGAGTACTTCCGGGAGTAGAAAGAGGTGTAGATAGGACCGGTGAGATCCGACCCGAATTTGGTGTTAGATCGGTGTTGTTAGGCACCTGATTTACCTAACCGAGAGACTCGCTTTCAGACATGATGTAAAGAGAAAATGGAGCTACACAACTGGTCTTTAAGATAAAGTAAGCGGCGTAGCCCCACGGTGGGCGCCAACTTGTTGATGCAACAAATAATAGACCAAGGCCTGTAGCGATATCTCTGGGGTAAAAGGGTTCAGGGGTTCGATTAGCCTAACGCAGGTCGTGGGGTCCCCCCACGTTTGCAAGACGTGGAGAGAGGTTCACTAGTATTGTTTTTATCTTCCTTAGATCTTGAGCTGATTAGAAATCAGCCCAGAAAGCGATCGTTGGAGAAGATGAATTATTTAGTGTGAAGAAGAGAAGCAAGCATGAAGCTAGTTCTCAAGAGGGAGAAGGAGAATCAGAGAGTTAGAGTGACATCTGCTGATCCTGGAGTGAATGGCATGGTGGAATGGCATGCATTTTATAGGGGAAGGTGTTTCTCAAAGGAGAAACCCGTGACTAGTGAATTTGTGCTTGCAGTGAGGGGTTTGCCCATTTTGGGGGTTGAAGGGTTTGGACCTGCGGACAAAAGGGTGTGCTCTCCCACATGTTCTGGTTGTGGATGGGCAGAAGGTTTCACACGTTAAGTGTTGATGTGACCGGACACTGTGCTTGTCCTTTTTACTGTTCCTGACCGTTGGACTATTTCCGAATCTTTTAACCTTTCAACCTTTTAAGTTGTTGTGTCTCTAATCAGGTTATTAA
This sequence comes from Helianthus annuus, assembly GCF_002127325.2. Lineage (NCBI taxonomy): Eukaryota > Viridiplantae > Streptophyta > Magnoliopsida > Asterales > Asteraceae > Helianthus > Helianthus annuus. The sequence continues at coordinate 9,985,023 of NC_035443.2, forward strand.
GGTTTGAGCTACCCCCGTCATCAGTAATGGTTCGGTTTCGGTTAATTACAATAGTGACAAATCAGAGAGAAGAAAAAACATTAAGATCGTACAAAAAGCAAGAAACCTTGAGGAGATATTGTAATTGACCACATGATCATTCTTGGTCCTAGACGACTCAACATTTTTTAAAACTTTTTGCTTCTTGGGCGTTGGAAGTGAATCCTTAATTAACCCATTAGGTCATTTATGGTCAACCATTGATGGACAACGCGTAGAACCAGTTTGTTAGCTTTAATAAAAAAAATAGTTCAAAGCTTTAGGGCATGTTTGGTATGGAGCTTTTAGGAGCTTCTAGCTTTAAGCTTTTAAGAAAAAACTCCTACTCATTAAAAAGTCTTGTTTGGTTCAAGGAGTTTAAAGCATTTAAGTTAGGAGCTTGAAGCTTTTGGTTGAACGCTCTTATCAGTAGCGTTTAGAAGGAGCTATAAGCTTTTAGAGAAAAAATGACTATTTTAACCTCTAAAGATAATGAACTTTTTAATGCACAAACTTTTTAAATTGTTAGTTATGTCTATTTTGGTTATTTTATACATTTTATTAAAAGCTCCAGCTACTCTGTCAAAGTGTCAAACACCAAATATATCTAAAAAACTACAGCTACCAGCTCACAGCTACTTTTGCCAAACATACCCTTAATGAATGATTTAAGGAAACAAGGGGTTTGTCCGTTGGGTGAACTTTAGGAGCGAGAATATAAGACTAGCGGGTGAAATTTTAAATAGTTTAAACAACAAAAAGAATAAAAAAAAAATTCACATGGCTGGCTACGCCAAGCTAAGCCACGCCACACCCATAGTTTTTGAGTATTACCTTGTGGATCTTACACTCGCCACATGTCGAGCAATGCCTCCAACCCAAGCCTCTCCACACCTCATAGTCTAAAAGGGAATGAATTGGATAGAATGTTTAAAAGGATGGGCAAAATGGATTTCCCGTGGTAATCTGGCCCAAACTCACAACTGAGGAATACCTCTAACTCAACCCGAAACAAGTAAAAATACGGAGAGCGTACAAAGTAAAAGAAAAGGAAATTAAAATAAAAGGAGAACAATACCAAAAAACAATCAAAAGTTCAAAAGATTAAAAAAAATACGGAGAGCGTACAAAGTAAAAGAAAAGGAAATTAAAATAAAAGGAGAACAATACCAAAAAAAATCAAAAGTTCAAAAGATTAAAAAAAAAAATTCTTGAAATAATCTGAATAATAAAAAATGATATATCTATACTATATAATAAAAGAAACCACTTTTGGGACACTTGTCATCATATTAGGGCACCTCTTATAGATAATTATTATTTTAATTTAATTTTTTCTAATTAATTATAGATAACCCTACTATTAAATATTATTTAGTTTAATATCTTATGGATAATTATTATTTAGTTTAGTCTTCTTCTCATTTATAATATTATTTAGAGAAAATTATGATTTTGGCCTCTGTAGTTATATCACTTTTACGCTTTTAGCCCAAAAAAAATTTTTTAACATCTGAGCCCAGCCCCTAACGTCTTCTTTTCTAACTCTTTTGGCCCCTAACACTAACCCCATCAATTAAATGTTAGGGGCCAAAAGGGTTAAAAAAAGACGTTATGGGCAAAAAAGGTTAGAAAAAAAGACGTTAGGGGCTTAGATATTAAAAAATTCTTTTTTGGGCTAAAAGGGTAAAAGTGATATAACCAAGGGGCCAAAATCGTAATTTTATTATTTGATGTATAAAATTAGATTTATTCAATTCGTACAATACATGAGGTTTTTTAAGGATATATATTTTTTATTCTTTAGTACAGAGAATTACATTTATTCAAACCGTGTAATACACATATTTTTAAAGATGTAATTTTTTTATTATTTGGTATATAAAATTACATTTATTCAACCCGTGTAATAAATGAGTTTCTTTAAAGATGTATTATTTTATTATTTGGTAAACAATATTACATTTATTCAACTCGTGTAATACACGTGGTTTTAAAGATATAACTTTTTTATTTTGTATATAAAATTACATTTATTCAACTTGTACAATATTGTTCTTATATATAACTTTTTATTGTTTAACATGTAAAATTATATTTATTCAACTTGTGCAAATAAGAAGGTTTTTAAAGATATATTGTTTTATTATTTAGTATATAAAATTATTTATTCAACCCGTGTAATACACGGGGTTATAACCTAGTAATATACTATTCTATTAAAACGATAAAACTTTTGTCATTTGGCAAATTCTTAGGTCACTTTTACCACTTGTCACTTTGGTAGCATCCCATCCAATTCATTGCGTTTAGCGTTTATGGTTTAACGCGGATCTTAGGCGACCCAAACCCGAAATCCAAAATTGAAACGCATCTACCGATTAGTGATAAACCCTAATTCAAATTCCTTGTCGCGACAGTTGCTCTCGCCTCTCAAGTCACCGATGTTGAATTTTTCTATTAGAATTGCATGTTATTACATATGTACAACCACGTTCCTTATACAACCCTGCATACGTGTGTCACTGTATTATTACATACGTACAACCATGTTCCTTATAATAAATCAAAATTACATAACGGTAATAAAAAAAGACTTTTAAAGCGTGCAACATGCGTCAAACGGAGTGGCGAGAAGCCACCATTGTTACTTGTTTGTACAAGGATTTCAAAAACATGAGCTTACACAACAATTTTAGACTGAAAAAGTTGACATCAGTTAGCGAAAATGATGTAAATGTAACAACAAATGAACTTTAGTGATGTCCACTACCTATTGAAGCTAAAGGACACCATTTACAATTTGTATCTTTGTAATCTTTAATCAAAATCAGACTCTAATAGTTTATAAATTTATAAAACGCTCAGATATCACAAACACCGACCTAAAATCTATACCAATTACATGTTCGGCTTTTACACACCTAATCCTTCACTAAGAGTCGATGTAAAAAAGTAATATCTAAGTACAATTTACATTAGATTCAACATTCAGTGGTTTTTAGTAAGACACAAAAACTAACGGTTGCCCGAAACAAAAACCAGCGCGAAGTTGGCTACATTTTTTAATACAATAAACCTCTTTAACTATTTCATTATCTTCATAAACACATACATACATACTCATACATCCATTTCACAAACAATTGATTGGTTACTATGAAGATGTAGCAAATAGAACACTTACATCGTGTCCTGGTTCGGGTTTCCATCACTCTAGTCGATGTCCGAGTCGTAAACGGTAATCTCGCATAGATGCCCAGTCCGTTTTCATCAATAGGTCGGCGTTGAATGGTGGAGATTGGTGTACTTTACAAATTAATGCTTCTTAATCATCACTTGATTAAACTTAATCTTACTGCCATTCTTTTTACATTTTAAACTACATTTAATAACCAAATTATGATCCAATTGAAAGAATTAATGTACAAACTAAACAACAATGCCGGAGGACGCTAAAGGTTCCTCACAGCATCAGAAGATATACCTCCCAAGAGAGACACGAACAAAGAAATTGTCGTCATCGGACTTTGCATTTGCAACTGTCACAGGAAAGGCATCGAAGATTATGTTGGAATCTTATATATACAAATAATAGATATGAGGGGTGATTTGCACATCGCTAAACCGTTGGAGCCGACTAAACCGCCCAAATCGAAAAAAATGTACTGGTTCGGTTTTGGCAGAGTAACGGCCTATCAGCATATATATTATATTCATAACCATATTTATCAAGTAAAAATTTCAAACCATGCTAACGATTTTGAAGAGAAATTAACAATCCGGTTCAAAACACCAAAATCGAATACCCTAACGGTAGTTAATATCCCGATATATCAGTGATATATCGGTTATCGGTCCCCTACTGAGATATCCCCTACCGAGATATCGGAGCAAAATATCTGTCTGAATATCGGTACGATATTGGACCGATATATCACCGATTTCTCGATATCAGTACCTTTCTTCTTATTTCTACCATTCATCTTTCTTTTTATTGCTGCTATTAGTGTTTTAAGTCTTAATTGTTAGTTGTTATTGTTAAATGTTAGTGTTTTAAGTCTTAGTCAGTTCCTACTTGCTACAATTGTTAGTGTTTTGCAAGTTGCAAAAGGTTAATTTGTTAATGGTAGGATAGTATACTGAATTGTTAGTGTTAAATTGATATATACACAAAATTAGCATGATATTAAAATTACCGATATCCCACGGTGATAACCGATATCTCAAATATCGGTCCTTGACCGATATTTATCGCATTAACTACTTAACGGGCCTGTTGGCCGACCCACCAACCCGGCCCGTTTGGCATATCGTTTCCCAAAACTATAGTTATTGGTTCGGCTCAATATTTTCGTCGAAACCGGCGAACAGGACCAATATCTTTGAATCGTTTTGTTTTTTTTTTTCTAGTAAAGAAAGGGTATTGCTGGTAAATCACCCCAGATATAGATATGGATAAGAATACCTCATTCTTGTATCTTGTTTGATTACTCTTCATGAAATTGAACTTGCTGTGGACAAAGGAAGCGGCCGTCTAACAAATGGATGGTCCAAGAGTTGACTAGCAGTCGGGCGATCTGCTGGATTAACACGAAAGCACTGAGATATGAAATCCCTTGCTTCTTTTGAAAGGTTATCCGGAATCGGTGGAGGAATACCATTTCCAATTCTAAATAATGCAGCCATCTGTTTATCATAACAATAAGACGCTGTCAGTTAACTTATTACTTATATAGTTATATGACCAAATGCAATTTTTACTGTAGTAGACAATCTTGTTTAGAGGCATTAACCAATGGTGATTTTCAATACCCTTTTACCGTTGCCGATGATTTTTGTCGTAATATTATATATGAGATAAAGCACAATTTATAGAGGGACGTTTGATACACATATCAATTTATTTAACCGCCAAACCGCCCCTTTTCTCTGGCCCGCTACATCTAGTCAGCACTAAAGTACAAGTGTTTATTGCGGTTTAGTAGTTAAGATTGGTTGTGTACTGAACGTGCATACACACACACACACATATACTTCACAGAAGAAATAAAAACAATATCAAATAAGAAAGAAACAGTACGCACACATTCCATTGGAGAGTATGGAATCCTATGTGTCAACATCTCCAAGACCGTACAACCGAGGCTCCATATGTCTGCTGCAAGTCCATACCCCTTGCTTTTATTATTAACAACCTGCAAAGTTCATTGACTCATAATGAGAAATTAATGCCTTTAAACATATCTAAAATGAATGATGAAAATAAAAGATTAATTTTTTTAACACTACTGAATCTAGTAAAAAAACTATTGCATATTTCATATTTTTTTGACATAATTGAAAACAAGATACGTTTATGAAGGGCTGAATGTCAAATAAGACTGCATTAGGTGTGGTCCCAGAATCTTAAGTGACTGTTTACATTCAGAGAATAATATTGTGTTTTAACTTGTATGTTCTAGCAAATCCTAAAAGCTCAAAATATGCATAAAGTTAAACGTAAAGTATTTATCAACTAACGTATATAGCTAGCTACAAGAGTGTAAACTTACCATACTCGTGTAACGACTAACGAGAACAGAATTACTTAAACATAATAGAACTTAAAATTTGGTTCTCTACTTCTCTACTTTTGTTCTGTCATCAAATCTATTACTATCGATACATATTTAACATTGAATTCTTAATGTTCCATTACATCGAATTGGGTATTTGAACAACTATCCTGGAAAAAGAACATAATAATAATAAAAGGAGTGAATTTCAAGGGTTGTCCTTTATCTTTATACCCAATTACCTATTTTCAGGCATTGTCCTTTATGTTCAAAATTGACGAGTTTTGTCCTTTATGTTTTCATATAATACACGTTTTGTCCTTTAGGCCTAACCCAGTTAGTTTTTTCAGTTAAATTTGGTCATGTGCTTTGCACATGAGGGCATTTTTATCAATTCAAATGTTGCAGAAGCTTTGAGCTGTAAATCTGCCATTGAACTTACCTTTGAATTGACAAAAATACCCTCATGTGCAAAGCATATGACCAAATTTAACTGAAAAACTAACTGGGTTAGGCCTAAAGGACAAAACGTGTATGATATGAAAAGATAAAGAACAAAACTCGTCAATTATGAACATAAAGGACAGCGCCTGAAAATGGGTATAAAGATAAAGGACAATCCTTGAAATTCACTCATAATAAAAGCTGATATGTATATCATCTATCAATCACAATGACCAGTCCTCCACAAGGACCTAATTTGTTTATTCACAAATATGAGTACTCCTTTCTGGTAACAAGTTCTCATGAAAAAAAATACAAGTACTCCACAGTCGAGATTGTGTGTGTGTGTGTGTGTAACGAGACAAACCTCAGGAGCCATCCAGAATGCAGTTCCCTTGCAAGACTTCACATCATTGAACGTAGTGGCCTATATAAGACAAGGAAAAGTTTAATCAAGAGATACATAAATATAGCGACCAAACTTAACTAAATAAATGAAGATTAAAGGAACCTTTGCCAGCCCAAAATCTGCAAGTTTTACTGAGCCATTAGCATCAACCAATATGTTTGCACATTTTACATCCCTGAAAAACAAGCAAAATGTAAGATAAATAGATGATCAATAGGATATTTGGCAGTCGGATGTGGCAGATAGATGCAAGACATAAAAGCTCCAACAGCACAAGGTTCGGTTCACATACAGATGCAGAAAACCTTACACGGTAAAAAAGTATATACAACTTAATATAAAAATAGTAGGTTTCCAGTTGCAGTACCTGTGCACCACACGACGGTCATGCAGATACTTCAGACCGTGTAGGATCTGGCGTGTGTATGAGGAAACTTGACAATCTTGAAGATGGTATCTTTGATAGAGACTTAGAAGAGAACCTTTTGTTACAAGCTCAAGAAATATATACAGCTTTGAGTCATCCTGCAAGACACAAAGTATAAAAAAACTTCACTGGATGTGCAAGAATATCTTGGACAAAAAAGCTACTATTTTGTAGACAAATTCTGCAACAAGTATCTAAGTGGGCTTCACTCCTACCCCATACGCATCCCAGCGCTAAAAATCATCAACTGTAACTAACAACTTGTTAATCATACGAGGAATAGACAATTAGTCCCCATAAAGCTCTTAATAAAGGTTACTTATAACAGTAATTCACCACTATGGCTATAAATTTACTGTCTAATACTCTATGAACATAATGTCTCATCCTGTTTAGGCCTCAGAAGTAGAGTGGCACTGGCACACAGTCCAGTTATTTTGCCAACTAACTTTTTGTCCGCTACAACCCTAGACCCTAGTAATCTACATAAGTGGCAGTGACACAGAAACAGGATGACTTGTATAAATATTACTTCAAAAAGACTATGTAAACTGATTCCTGCAGAAAATAAAGACACATTCACATAATGTTCATTTATAGATTACAAACACATAACGATATTGTCTGGATACTATCAAATATCAAGCTAACACATGAAGAAGTATTTATTAACATCCTCCATCATTATCCCTAGTCTAGGTCTAGGAGAGAGTGGGATTGAGGCATCAAGAGGGCAGACATATCATCTAGAATGCTGTCATGACTCATGATTCATGAACAATCTAGGAAAGCAATAAAGTGAAAGCTTAAAAGAAATACCTTATCAGTCCCATAGTATCGTACTATGTTGTCATGTTCAAACTGGCTTAAAAGAGCAATTTCCTAGAAAGATAAACAGATCTCATATCATAAACTGATAAATACAAATTGAGATGCTAAAATAGTAGGTACAAGACACAAGCCTTGGCGCCTTGCTTACCTGTTCAAGTTGGGAAACGCTTTGCCTTCCCTGTTCCCCTTGATCAAGCAAAGAGACTTCCTTTACGGCAATAAAATATCCACCACTGCATAAAGAAAAATGTGTAAACATCAAAATGTGATCAGTTTGCACATGTAGTGTCCTTCACATCAGATATCAGCTTTGTTAAAATGACTACAATTTAAAAGCTGGCTCATTGCTTAAAGTCTCAAGGCACTTGGAAGTCAGCCAGTAAGCATGTAAACCAGAAACTCAAACATCATACTTACTCGCAAATGCCTTCATAGACCGATCCAAACGACCCACGCCCCAGGAGATCGCCCCTCTGCCAGTGAGTAATCGTGATATGCCTAAACCTTCCATGTGCAGATATATGACACCCAACCCCATTCGGCGACACACTTGACGGAGGTTCCGTGGTAGTACTAGACGAATCATCATCATTCGAAGTCGAAAAAGAACAAGACGCCGAAATCCTCGCCCTTTCAAGCCTCAAACCAACATCCTCAACACCAGCTTCTTCTTCATCCGACAAGCTAAACCGTTGCTCATTCACATTACCAGAACAACCTTCACGAGAAGTGAAATTTCTTAAACTATCCCATTCACATCCAGCATCATGCTGTAACAAGTGTTGCGGAATTAACGGAGGCGAAAGCACCGGAGGCCGCACACCTTTAATTCCATTCCCAGCTCTGTTACCACCACTAGCCCTAACAACATCACCAGAACAAACCCTAACTATATCCTCATCACATCGATTTTCAACAATTTCATTCAATTCTTCCTCATGCTGTTCATTTACAATCGTAGTCGAATCACAATCACTTTGTAAATTTAAACGAGAGGCAGAAACCGCATCACAACTAGACCGGATCTTACTATTATTCCATGAATCCAAAGGAATACCTAAATCTTCGGCACTTTCTAACCCTAAGCTACGATAAACTTCATCAAGTTGACCTAAATCACTTCCGTCAATCCGAAAACTCGTAGGAATATCAACTAATTGAGTACCTGAACCTCGAAGAGCCGGTGACCATACACAACAGTCTTCCGACGAAGTGGACGCGATTGGAGCCTCGTAGTCGAAATTCTTCCGTGCATTCATCCGCTCGAGCTTCGGTTTGGCTGACGGTTTCTTCTTCTTGCGTGAACCGCCATTAATGACGAGAAATTGAGACAAATGATGCATTGAGAGGTATAGAAGAATATAGATCTTGTTAACTCATCGGATTTGAGATTGTTTAAGCGATTGAGGTGTGGTGTGATTGGTAGGGTGGTTGAGTGGTGGTCCGGTGAGAAATTGGTTGACTCCGGCGGTGGTGAGAGGGGGTAAACGGTGGTTGGAGTCAAAAGAGGGGAAGAATGCGGTGGCGGTGTGTGTGTGTGGTGTGGTGGCTTCAAAATATCACAAACACTGAAGACATACGCATTTTTATTTTATTTTCTACTTTTATTTCAATGAAGTTTCCGGTTGCCCACATGGAAAAAGTTTTCCTTATTTTCTTTTTTCGTGCATCAATCAATGATCTGATTTTCTACATCTAGTATTCACTTTTTACTTTTATCATGAGTATAAAAGTATTGAGTTAGGGTGAGAGGGGCACTCCCCTCTTAGGAGAGTCCTCTCTTTTACACACACCCAATCAGGTTATGCCACGTCAACTCCTCTCTTAAGTCTTCATTTTGCACTCAAACATTGGCATCACTCCACTCGCACAATTATTTTTTTATAAGAAAAAGGAAAAAATATGATTGGTGGAGTTTGGATGGTGGCAGCACTCAAACCAATCACCCCCTCTTACACACATCTCTCTCAATCGGTGAACACACACCGATTGTTTAAGTCCCCGCGCGGTAAACATTGGATGGTGTCGGTGTACCCGCTCGGCAAAAGCATTCACCGCATGGAGTCACCGAGAGTGCCCCGGACACCCTTAGTCGTTAGTGGTAGGAGGTGTCAGGTTCTGAGCCCATCTGGGTTTCGTTCCACCGTGTGTTATATCAGAGAGTATTCAGCCCTTGTGGTGGCACAACGGCCTGTCAAGTGGTAGTCGGCGGTATGATTTCTCGAGAGAATGCCCAAGCCAAACTTTAAAGTCAGCGTGAACCCGATTAAGACAACGTAGTCCGGCCGAAATAGGGCAACGAGACTCTGCACTTTAGATAGTGCGATAGCCTAATAAAAAAAAGTTGTTGTTCTAAAAAAAGGGCCAATCAAGATTGATTTGTTAAGAATTTGAATTGAGTTGGGCTTAAACGAGCTTTAGCTCAAGCTTTTATTAAGGCTTGTTTTATAAACAAGCTTGAATCCTGACTTTACAGTTTGAGCCGACTCGCGAGTTTAACGAGTTTTCTATTTATATAAATTTTATTTTTATAAAAGATTATGATAAAAAAATATTAAATAATGTATATCATATTACATCTGAAAATTCTAATTATAGAAACTTACGTAAATAATTATAAAAATCTATATCTATATCTATATTTTATATAATACAAAAGAAATGCTTAGGGACACGTGTCAATTATTAAGGACATTGATATGTTTATTAAGTGTGTTCTTTAAATTACTCTCATTTTTTCTCTCAATCATCATTTTTACCCATGGCATTATAGTCTAGTGGTATCTTGGTGGTGGGATAAGGCTTATGATCATTAGGTCATGGGTTCGATTCCCACAAAGGGGGTTTTTCTCAGATTTATTGGGTTTCCTCTTGAATGGATGTATGGGCATTATTGCCTAGTAGAGACGGATATGATCGGGTGGTTCTGCTGGTGGCACGATGATACTCCAGTGGTCCGTCAGTGATCCAAATTTACCGTTCAAAAAAAATAATAATAATTTTATTTTATTTTAATTGTAAAACACTCTGATAAAACAAACCTTTTTTAGATTTTTGTTTGTTTCAAGAATAATAGAAAAGCTATTTATTGGTCGTTCAAATTTCATGTGAATTATTCAGTTAGTTTAACTTAATATTAGAACGAAAATATGTTTAAGAAGATCTAACAAGGCATAGTTATAAACTTATCTTTTTGAAGTTGTCTTAAGACTAATTTTATTTTAACCAACTCCTAGAATTTTAGGTCGTATAACATGAATTTTTGGTGGTTAATTATGTGATTTTTGCTTAATGGTTGCGGGTCATAAAGAAATTGATGGCTTGGAAAACAAGTAGGGGACATCATTTTTAAGTGACATAAAAGAAGTTAAGAAAACATAATTGATCCAGTGAACTCTTAATGTTTCTTAGTTTAGTTAATTGAGTGTTGACTTTTCTGTTTTTTTTTTTTTTAACGGTAAACTTGGATCACTGACGGAACACTGGAGTATGAGAGTATCATCGTGTCACCAACGGAACCACCCGATCATATCCATCTCTACTAGGCATAATGTCTATACCCCTTGTGGAAAGCGAACCCATAACCTATTGATCCTAAAGTCTTGTCTTACCTCCAAAATGCCACTAGGCTATAAAGCCATGGCGACTGTTCTGTTTCATATAACTATTTCCATAGCCTAATATCAAATTCAACAGCAGCAATAGCTACACCTAGACTTGTTGATATTTTCTACCTCATCTTAGGTAATGTTGTATACAATTAAATTTTTAGAGATTTATAATTTTATTTATAAGTTTGTTAATTAAAATTGTAATTTAGTTTTGTCCTAACTAAATGTAATACGCATTTTTATTTATAGATTATGAATTATATCATTTAAATTTCCCAACCCGTGTAGTACATAGATACCTAATCTAATTAATAACTAACACTTCAAACATTGACTGTTATTTAGTGTAATATGTAATTTATTTCTATTTTGTTTATTTATAGAATTATGACTTTTATAATTTTTATTGTTTAACCCGTGTAATACACAGGTACATAACCTAGTGTATAAATCAAATAATAAAACGAGCTGAGCCTTAGCTTAAAAAACCGCTCGTGACAAAGTTGGAACTTTAGAGATAGAGCTCTAAACGAACCGAGCTCGAGCCTTCTTAAGTTAAAACTAGGCAATCTCAAGCCTAATGAGCTTGGGTTCCGCTCGACTCATTTACGCCCATACACTTTACACAAAATAGTGAGTCGGTTTTTTTATGTTATTTGAAAGTGTGTTTTTCTTCTCCCACCTCAATTTGTAAACTTTTTTTGGATTTTTTTAGTAATTAAAGTTTTGATATGTATGTGATTTAACACTATAAATTCAGCTATTTTCGTAACTTAATGTAAATTAACACGTGAACCAGTACTTGTTTCTCATTTTAATTAGTGTCTATTCCTATATAAATCTATACATTAGATTAGCGTTAGTTCATTTAAAACTTATTTACTTGTTGGCGGATCTAGCCCAGAAATTCAAGGGCATCCTAATTTTATTTTATTTTTTTAGATCAGGAGTATCCTTTGTATAAAACCAAAAAAATAAAAATAAAAATTGTACATAACGTAAATGGTGTTGAAGGGTATTTTTAAACTACAGAGACGAGTGAGGGGTAACCCGCGCTACTCCTGCTTGTACACTACCTCCGCCCCTGCTTGTTTGACTTGTTTACATAAACTTGTTAAATGCTCATATTTATGTTATGAGGTTTTGAGTATGCCTAAATCATAATTGATAGTGTGTGTTTGCTTTGAGAGTAGTCTTGCGTTGGTTTCAAGTGAGAATAAGTTTAGTGTGTTTAAAGATAGTTTTATGCAGTTAATATATATATTCTTGTGTGTTTGAAGCTGGGTTTGGATTATCGCCAAATGATTTGGGTGCATTTATATGCTATTGATAATGACTAAATCATGTGTAACTTTATAGGGTTATCCAGGTGAGAATATAGTTACTTTGCCTTTTTCTAACTCATGTTAAACTAGAGTTTATTTAAATATGAGACAAAAAGGTTGAAAATATTAAGAAAAGACCAAAGTTGGAAAAGACATATGCTTCCTCTATATACCATCAATAGTTTAATTAAAATTTCTTATGTTATATAATATAGCTAACTATCCCTATATTATCAGAAGTGACAAAATAAACAAAACTAAAAATAGAAACGTACTTGTAAACATTCCAATTCCATCAAACTAAATTGCAAACTCCCGACTCCAGGATGTGTCTGCCTTTTAGAATTACAAAAACTAAAAAATCCTTTTCAATTCATTTTCCTAATTAACTAACAAAACAAAGTTACAATTTTGGATGAAAATTATTCTAACTCCTACAAATTCCAAATACTTTAGACATTCTGTGAACCAAACGATTCTAAGCAACTCAATCCACACAAACTTGCATACGACTTTCAACTCCGCCTCCTCGCTCTCCATTCTTTGGCGAGTTCCACCCGAGCTTTGTCTCCCTCCTGGCAACAACATCATCACCATCAGTGAGATCCAAGTTTCGACAACGACAATGTTTTTTTAACAGTTAACTCGCGAACTCTTTACAAAAAAAAATTGAAAAAAATTATAAATCAAATGTTGTGATTTTTAACGAAAATTAAAAAAAAAAATTGTGTGTTTTTAATCTTTTTAAAGTAGTTTTAGTTATGTTCACATTGGTTTTTATGGTTCTCGTAATAAAGGATGGTTTCTAACGAATCATTATCCTATATATATATATATATATATATATGTGTGTGTGTGTGTGTGTTTGTGTTAGATTAAAATTAGTTAAACTGAAATTCTATAAGTTAATTACATAATTGTTTTGTGAATATTGACAAATTATTCATTTATCACTATGTAAGTGTTGTTGCTTATATTAGTTTAATTATTGTTACATTAAATAGGACATCATGTAACCAAATTTATAGTAGTGTTATTGACACGCTACCACTATGGTTTTTTTTTAAATTTCTTTGGGGCCCACTTTACTCGTCAAAAGTATGCATACACACAAAAAAAATTGTCTAAACGATAACCATAAAGAGTTCGTTTCGAAAATGAGGATTTCAACAACCTCTTGGTCTATAGTAGTATAATCTCTTCAAAGATAAACTTCTGACTTTGACTACTTGTTTTGTGTTTGACTGTTTGAGGTGATATGTCAACAAAATCATATTTATGTATTAAAAAAATCAAATGTTTCCAACAAGCGGTGAATATTTTTGTAGCGATCAAATATAAATGAGTCTTAAAATACAAAATACCTTTAACGCAAGAAGTGAAGATCGATATATATATATATATATATTTTTTTTTGAATTTTTTTCCTTTACTACTTAAGAATGATGTTTAATTATAAAATGTAAAAAACAAAATTGTGATTCTACAGTAGTAGAGTAATTATTGTAGCGTAATTATAATTACTATACAATTTTGTAATTATACTCTATTAATGTAAAGTCATGATTTGTATTTTGAATTTTGGGACTAAAATACATGTTTGATAAGATGGGGAAATTTTTTCAAAAATTAAAAAAAAAAATCTTTCTTTCACTTTTTATGTTAAGGGTATTATATATACTAAGACCCATTTGTACAATAACTTAACCCGTGAACATTTCGCATACTTTTTTTTAATTAATTGGTCAACAACTCAACATACGAACCATACAAGTCAGTCAACTCATATCATAAAATAATCTACAAGCCTCACAAAGTCACATACTTTTTTGACCCATTAGTGAAGTATGCGAATTATGTAAATGTGTTGAGCACAATTGACTAAGGAGTTCGGCCAATGGGTTGCATGTAGTTTGGGTGCTCAATCCACTAGTTATTTTATTCTTACATAATATTAGCACTAAGATTAGTTTATGTATCCCCTTTTATTAAAGTCAAAGTACATTTTCCATTAACATAGAAATGTAACCATGTCAACCCGTTTTACCAATGATTCGTTTCGTCCCACAACCCTCTTTAATTGAATTGTTTTGACTAAAATGTCAAAATAACTTAATTGACCCGACCCATTTTGACTTTTGATCCACCTTATGTTCTTGGGATATTGGCCTCTAATAATCCCAAGTAGACGTCATTGGTCATTAGCAGTCTCACCTTTTTTATTCCCCTGTCAGTCCCATCTTTCAACTATTTTTCCTTCACCGATCCTCGGTTAAAAAAACTTAATGGAGTTAAGTTTTTTTCCGAAGTACAAACTGACGTTTTAGGGTTGTTTTTATCAGAACGAGGATAGAGTCTCTTAATGTAAAACTTACCTCGAAACAATGCTCCAAACGACTACATTTTTGTTAATTGGAGTTTAAACACCCGAATTGAAACACCGTTTTTGTCTTTTGGAGCACCATTTCTAGGTAAGTTTTACATCAATAGACTCGTATTCTCGTTCTGATCAAAAGCCCTAAAACGTCAGTTTGTAATTCGGAAAAAAAACTTAACTCCGTTAAGTTTTTTAACTAAGAACCGGTGGAGGAAAAATAGTTGAAAGGTGGGACTGCCACGGGGAATAAAAAAAAGTGTGACTGCCACGGGGAATAAAAAAAGGTAGGACTGCCAATGACCAATAATATCTGCTTAAAATTATTAGAGGCCAATATTCCTATGTTCTTTTATCAATCAAAGGCACAAAATAGGTTGAGTAAATATTCATCATACGCTTCGCTTCATGTTAGTAGTAAACCCAATTTAATAGTAAATGGTTGGATTGTTGGAACTCTATTTAGGCTTACATCTTAGAAAGATGGCATAAGCAACTGGATGTCACCCTTTAGCTCATATGAACGAGGCGGCTCGACCTTAGTTTGTCTGAATCCAACAATCCATGCTAGTTCGAAAGTTTTCTCGTTGTATCCAAGAAGGGGCATCTATTATTAAAAAAAAGTCTATTCATGTGTCTTTGGGTTTAGGATCAAATACAAACGCTCCTAAAAATAAGAAGTGTATAAAGGCTCATAAAAAACCACGACACACAAAAAAATGAATATTGGATTTTAATAATCCCAACTATTCGCCGTTGGTCGCCAATAGTCCCAACTTTAAAAATAACCACTGGCAGTCCCAACTATTGATATATTGGCCACCAATGGACCCTGACTAACAGAACCCTAACGTCGTTGGTCTCCAGTCACCGGAAAACCGTTTTTGTCCAGAAAAAAAGTTTCTAAAGGTCCGATCTAAGGTTACAAAGAGGTTTGGGACGAAAATGTTGAGTTTTCCGGCCAAAAAGTTGAGTTTTCCGGCGAAAAATGAGTTTTCCGACGACTTTAATAATTGGGACTTTTACTAGAATAAGGTCCCCAAAGGCCCATAATAAGGTTACAAAGAGGTCCGGGACGAAAATGTTGAGTTTTCCGCCAAAAAACGTTTTTTCCGGCGGCCGGAGACTAACGGCGTTAGGGTTCTGTTAGTCAGGGTTCATTGGAGGCCAAAATGTTAAAAGTTAGGACTGCCAGTGGTTATTTTTAAAGTTGGGACTGTTGGCGGCCAACGACTAATAGTTGAGATTATTAAAATCCAATATTCCAAAAAAAAAAAAACTAAACACCCACCACCACCAAAAACCTAAACCCGCCACCCACCCCCTCAAAAAAAAAAAAAAAAAAAAAAAAAAAAAAAAAAAACAGGTGACGAAAAGTAGCGATTTTTTTTAAATATTAAAAAAATTTATAGATTTTTTTGGCATTTAATTGTGGGGTTTAGCTTTATGGTTTAGTTTTTAGCATTTTGTTTTAGCGGGGGGGGGGGGGGGGGGGGGGAGGGGGTGTGTTTAGGTTTTGGGTGGTGGTGTAGTGGGTTTAGGTTTTAGGTTCTTGGACACTTGTCACTCTATAATACCTTCTACACTTCTTATTTTTAGAAGCCTTTGTAAAATAACTTAACCCATGTGTATTGTATTGAAAGCCTTCCTTCGATCATATGAAGGCGTTTTAAGGATATAGATTAGGAGATGTAGAATGCTGAAACAAATTATCTAATTATCTAAGGGTCTGTTTGGTATGGGGTAGTGGAATAGATGAGAGAATGGAATGGGACGAGGTAATGGAATGGACAACGGAATGAAATGGATCATTTCATTCCATTGTGATGTTTGGTTACTCATATGTAAATAGAATGAATCATTACTTTGTACAATTTGATAAACAAAACAAAGATGAAGTAACGAAACACAACTGTATTAAAAACGACAAAAATATAATTGTCTCAATAATAATAATAATAATAATATATTAATGATAAAAAATTAATAATAGAGTTTTTATATATATTGATATTAGTATGAATATTAATAAATATAAATATAAATATAAATATAAATATAAATACAAATAAAAGTATAAGTATAATAATAATAATAATAATAATATAATAATAATAATAATAATAATAATAATAACATATTTCTTTCCATTCCTTGAAGGAATGGAAAAAAAACACCTACATACCAAGAAATGAAAATTATTATATTTCGAAGGAGTTACATTCCTTTGGAATGCTCCATTCCATTACCACATTATAACCAAACATGTTTCTTTTCATTTCATCAGAATGATCCATTCCATTCCACTTTTCATTCCTTAATACCAAACGCTACCTAAGTGTTTAGGGAAGGCCCAAGAGGCATGGATTTAATAAAGAATTGTTAGGTATTATCACTCTTTATCAGTTTGAGTATAACTCTATGTAAGCATATATGTTAGACAAATGGGTTAAGTAAACACCCTAAGTCCTAACACTTTTTAACTCAATGTGAATGGTGTAGGTGGTATGATCCTAGTTTGACCGTCGTCATCATCATCATCATACTCAGTAAATCTCACCAATAGCAAAGCTAAAGTAGGGTCTCAGAAGGGTAAGATGTAGACAGCCTTACTCCTACCCCGTAGGATAGAGAGACTGCTTCTAGTGAGACCCACGTCTCGATTGTAGTTTTGTATCAAGCCTTTGACATAAGGCACATAACACTTAGCAATCGGGAAAAAGACCAATTGGTGCATGTACCCCCTTGTCTTTCGGCTATCAACGCCACTACATGATACATGATTAACCGTCCGTCGTTTTTAATGTTATTTTCACGAAATTAGTAAAATAACGTTAAAATTAGTGTAATTTCACTTTTGTCCAATAAGTGACTACACATATATACATTATATGTTTGCAAACGGGGCATATATGATCCTAGTTTGACCAAATTTAGCAATCTTTGATAGATCAAAATTTTTGCATCCAAGAAAAGGGGATCCATTTCATTAAAGTTATTCATGTGCTTTATAACAAAAGTTTTCTTTCCATCACATGAAGTGTCACAAAAATAAACAAGTCCAACCAGTTGATTTACTGTCATCTCCGAAAAAAGATAAAACATTTGGACTCGTTGTTGCATTCAAGAAGGGGATCCAATGTAAAAAAAAAGGCTGTTCCATGTGTCTTATTCGAAATTCTTCTTACGATCATACGATGATGTGTCGCAAAAATAAATAAGGCAATGCAGAAGGTCGAATGAAATGACATGTTGATTAGTTTTAGAGTGGAACTCTAAGACCCCCCGTAACGGGGCGTTGTTTATAAAAAAAATTCAAAAAAAACGCTCGATAACGCCGGAAACCCCATTACATGGGGCGTTTCCGGGCGTTTTTTTTTGAAAAAAAATGTTCCCGGCGTGGTTATAAAAACGCTGAACAATGTTGAATGGGCCAATCCAAACGGCTAGTTTTTAACGGCTAGTTTTTATTTTATTTTTTTTTTTATTTCATTTCCCCCTATATATATATATATACACTCAACCATTTTCAACCAAAAAAATCACAAAAACTCTCTAAAAAATACAAGCATTTTATAAAAACTTGATGGATTCTCCTAGTTCTTCCTCCATGCTAAACTATTGTTACCACGAGTTTTTTGCGGATGGCGATGGTTCAACCGATGAGGAGGTTGAGCAAGAGGCGGTTACGGGTGC
Source organism: Helianthus annuus (assembly GCF_002127325.2). Classification (NCBI taxonomy): domain Eukaryota; kingdom Viridiplantae; phylum Streptophyta; class Magnoliopsida; order Asterales; family Asteraceae; genus Helianthus; species Helianthus annuus. The sequence continues at coordinate 10,003,716 of NC_035443.2, forward strand.
TTGTAAACTAGCGATGAGATATGCCGAGCATTGTGGTCGCCCCCAAGCCAAAAAAGGTAAAAGAGGTTATATTGAACGAGACCGACGCGGGGCACATGATCGTTTGATGAAAGATTATTTTGATGAGGAGCCGACATATTCGAACGAAATGTTTAGACGTCGTTTCCGAATGAGTAAGCGGTTATTTCTACGTATAGTCCACGACTTGGAAGCCAACTACGATTTTTTTAAACAAAAAGCGGATGCGAGAGGGGAACTTGGATTTACCGGTATCCAAAAGTGTACCTCGGCGTTACGAATCCTTGCTTATGGAAACACTACCGACATCAATGACGAGTATCTAAAAATGGGGGAGAAAACAACGAGAGATAGCTTGGAGCATTTTTGTCGCGGTAAAATTCCTATACTTTACAATTTATTTTTTTAACATCGAGTATACTTTTATTTTTTTTGTCTATGTTTACAATTTCTATAATTTTTTTTTGTGACTATTTTTTTTATAAAGGTATAATTGATGTGTACGGTGCGCGTTATCTTAGAACGCCCACATGGGACGACCTTCAAAAGATCTACGAGGTACATAATGCCGAGCATGGTTTGCCTGGTATGATCGGGAGCATAGATTGCATGCATTGGCGTTGGGATAACTGCCCGACTGCATGGCGAGGCCAACACACACGTGGTGACCAAAAAGGACCCACTATTATTCTTCAGGCGGTTGCTTCACAGGACCTTTGGGTTTGGTCGGCTTACTTTGGCGTGGTCGGGTCATGCAATGATATTAATGTTTTTGAACAATCTCCGCTGTTAGAGGAGTGGATTTCTGGCAAAGCTCCTAAAGCGTCGTTTTACGCAAATGGAAACTACTACCCTCATGGGTATTATTTGAGCGACGGAATATATCCTAGGTATTCGATTTTCGTGAAGACGTATAGTGATCCTATTGATGAAAAAAGAGCATATTTTAAAAAGGTTCAAGAGTCTTCACGAAAAGACATTGAGAGATGCTTTGGGGTTCTTAAACAACACTGGCATTATTTGAGAAATCCTTGTCGTGCATGGAGCAAGCAAAAAATGAGAGATGCTATGTACGCGTGTATAATCATGCACAACATGATTTTGGAAGACGAAGGAAAGGCAATATGCCAGAATTATGTGCCAGAAGCCGTTCAAGAAGAGCATCCGCAGGCGTCAATGGAAGAAAGAGTGAATAATGCGCGAGAGTTGCGTTACGAACCGTACCATTCCCAGTTAATGGTTGATTTACTACACCACGCATGGTCGGTTCGGTATGTACCACCGGAGGGAGAGGAAGAAAGCGAAGATGAAAACTAGTCTTTTTTTTTTAAATTCGGATTTTAATTTTTTTATTTGTAGTATTTTTTTTATTTAACCGGATTTTATGTTTTTTATTTGTAGTATTGTATTTTTTTTATTTAATAAAGTATTTAAAGTTTAAAAAAAATAATTGGGAAATGATTGCATGGGCATTATCTGAATAATGCCCCACTACACCATTTTATGGTATAATGCCCCTTGCTGACTGGGCTGACACATGGCGCAAAACGCCCCATGGTGGGGGCATTATAATGTTACACCATTACGCATGGTCTAATAGGCCAATATGTTAGACAAACTGATTTAACTAACCAACCTATCACTGATTAGCTCAATGTGAATGGTGCATAGGGCACGACCCAAATTTGACCGAATTTAGCAATTTCACATTAGATCGAAACTTCTACTCATCGTCGCATCCAAGAAGGGGGGTCCATTATTTAAAAAAAAAGGTCGATCTAGGTGTCTTCTATCGCAGTATCGCTAGTCTTTCTTTGATCAAACAATGATGCATTTTGAAAATAAAGCAACACAGAAGATCAAATGATCAAATTATTGGGAAAGACCCAACAGACTATCATGTGCCATCAGTTTAAGAGTGGAACTCTTATGTAGACTTATTTGAACAATTGGGTTAGAGAGCATAATTACAAAGAGAAGTTACAGTTTTATCAACTTGTATCATTCTCTATGGAATGGGAACACAAATCCATGCATGACGATAACTCTATGGGCGTGAAGTATGACTTGCTCGTCTATAAAGATGACAGATCAAGAATCATCGACTGTCCACAATGAAATCTAGAGTAGCACGAGTTAATATCAAAGCGCGAACCCATTTTAACATCATCCACTTTGTTGAAATTTGGGTTGTCTACAAGCTCATGACATGTCACATGGCATAACCGTCATTACTTCATGAACAAAGCGCGAACCTATTTTAACATCATTAAACATAATCCGAACATAAACCAAAAGCATCCGACATGTCAGAAAAAAGACCTTCAAAACTTAAGCCCGGGTCATAGTACTTCGTCATCGTCACACTCGGGTCCAATTGCAGCATGTTACTTCAGATATCCGCCAAACCCTGTCTTCTCAACCATATATTGATCAATGTGTCTACGCCTCTTCCCTGTAATCTGGGTTCTCTTTCAAAATAACAAATCCTTCAAGAATAGGAGAGAGGGGAATATACCTGCATAGAATACCAGCCATAAAATATTTATAAAAAAGAAAAAAAAATGCTTTACGATAAAAAAATAGATAAAGCAATGAAAAGATGTAGTACTTCTCTGTTGCAAGTTCAGCCCTATCCCCAGCAGCCAAGAGGACAGGAGTGGAATGGGTCTGGAAACCAGTGATGGTCTTGGGCCGGCCCGCCTGGCCCACAACATCCACAGCTTGACCCACCCGCACTGGTACCGCCAGAGGTTTCAGATTTTCATCCACAGTCAGCAACATTCTAGGCTGTTAAGCAATCACAAATTAGTGTTTTCCGGTTTTTCGAAAGACAAAATAGAAGATAGTGCAAGAGATGAAGAGAGGTGGCAAGTCATGCCATTTACGGACAAACGGGACAATTTGGGTTAAATTTTGCCTTTTGACGGTTTGATGGGTTAAATGAGTAAAACTAAATACGGGTCGAATTACCCAAGATCAAAAGTCACTCTAAGAATAATCCAAAACATATGACCTCCTATATCACTTGGTTTCAAAATTAAATTAAGACCTACGTAGCATGGATACGGGTACGAGACTGGGGTACGGGGACGATACGGGTATAGGGAACGGCAAAACTCAAAAATACAAGATACGCGTACGGCAAAAAAAATATTAAAAAATAAAAATATATTAAACAAAGTCCCAAAAATAAAAATATATTAAACTCCAAAAACACCACATCAACCATAGGTAATTAATTATCAATAATCAAAACGTTTTCAAATTCCGGTTCATCTAGCGAAAGACCGGAAACCTCCAAAAACCCAACATCTTCCATTGAATCAAAAGCATCTCCACCCACATCCCACATCTTTACATATATATTTATAAAAGGCCGACGTAGCATATATAATTATAAAGGCCAACCTTATGTATTTGGAAGTTAAAAGGGTTAAAACCCTAAATATTTTAGAAAACGTCCCCGATACTCTGTTTTGGAAGTACCCAATATCGGGTACGGTTTTGTAGAAGTCCCCGAGCCTTCCCCTACACGTTTCCGTCCCCGAGCCGTCCCCGGGACAGGTACTCGATGCAATATGCCATCCCCGTGCTTCATAGATTAAGACTATAGCAATATAGTTTTTTAATCATTCTTTAAAAAATAATTATTTATGAAAATTAGGAGGAATAGAAGGCAAAACTGTTTTTGCGATTCGGCTCTACGAGACCAATACATAATGCCAACAATACAAACCTGCATGGCCAGAACTACAAAGTAGAGAACATAGTGGTATTTTCCCAAGATTATAGCTTTCATATCAAGACACGCATGCAGTAATACTACAAGTCCAGCCAGCGCAGTCCTGCAAAAAAAAAAAAAAAAAACCACACAAGGTACTTTTCATATACATAATAACGATTCATCTTCTATAAATTAGGATAAGAACTGTAATACTTACGGGGATAGTAAGAATCGCTCCGAGTGGTAAGGAGAAAGAGTCAACAGACCCTTCCCCATATGTACAAAACCTTGAGCAATGCGCACCTGTAATAATAGTAAATAGTAAATATAAATACAAAATAATGCTGTCATTAATTTGCGATTTGTTGATTACTATCAAAGAGAGATTTACACAGAAGAGAAGATTGGCTTCTTTGTAATAATAACTTGAAAGATTTCTAAGCATGCCGGCGATTCTAGCGTTATTAGTTCCTGCACCTATTAACCCCAACGAGATAACTGCTGCCATAGCAACTTCTGTATCGGCATCATGACTGAGTCGACTCAGTGTATCCATAACATGTACCTAATCAACACAATACAGCATACGTTATCAATAATATTAAAAAAAAATGTTTGTTAGTGTAGCGTCTTTCACTATCAAGCTACAGTAACTTTTTAATTTTAACTTTTATTATAAGTTTATTTTCTATAATTATCATCGACTTGTGTTGCAACGTGCTTATTTTTACCTATGAACGCGCCAAATTTAATTGATTTTTTTTCTTTAACGTGATGAAGTGAACTGGTACCGTACCGGTAACACGTCGATTCCGACCAAACATCAGTACCAGTACCGGTATCGGTACTTTCGGAACCATTACCAATATTTGATTTTATAGTTTCAGTCGATGTATAACACATGTTGATATTCTTCTGCGTATGTCACAACTTTATTTTTTTGTTTTTTTTTTTTCCTTTTTTTTGTTTTTTATCAATGTAAAACACATATCGATACCGTAATTACCCGAATCGTTACCAACCGAATCCCGCCGCAACGCGCGAAGAATTTTGCTAGTTATTATGATATTTATGAACATTCACATACAACGAACTAGATGTGGTCATTTAAATCTCACCTTCGGATTTGATATGCAGAGTAGACCAAGAGCCAACGGAACTGCCTTTCTGATATTTTGTTCCCCGTACTGTAAAAGATGCTCTAACGAACGGATTGCCATATCGAGACCTAGTTCCTCAGCCATTGCTACCATGGCTATACCCAACACGGCTGGACCCTGAAATGTTTCACCCTTCTCAAGGTGCTGGGCACATTGACCGAGAAAATGTTGAACCTTCAAAACGTTGCCAGTTCCAGCATACGCACAAGATAGCAAGGTCATATCACAATACTTTCTGATCTTTTCATTGAACGTCTTTGACACCTCGGCAGTAGCTTCCACACTATCCTGTATAAAAAAAAACAAATTTTAAGTTTACCACGTGTTATGGTATCACCACAAATACTTGACCACTTGCATTTATTTTAGGATTAATTTCATATATACCCTTACAAACTTGAAAATTTTCATATGTACCCAACAAAAACTAAGAATATCATATATGCCCTTACAAATTAGTTAAAATATCAAATATACCCAATTTATTAAAAACAATCTAATAAATAATCATTTTACCCTTATTTTTTTTACTTCAAGTTTTCATATATGCTCATCTTTTAACTTCATATTTTTATACAACAAATTTTAAGCTTAAATTTATTTTTACCCATTTTTATTTATTTATTTTGTTTCCCATAAACAATAGTATTCTCCATATATAAAATTTAAGCTAAATAAATTAAGCTAGAAATGAGTAAAATGAGTAAATATAATATTTGAAGTTAAAGGTCATATATGAGATCTCAAAGTTTTAGAAAAAAAAGGATAAAATTATCATTTATTAAATTGTTTTTAATGAATTGGGTATATATATGATAATTCAACTACTTTGTATGGGTATATATGATATTTTGCAAGTTTGTAGGGGTATATATGAAATTGCCCCTTTATTTTACCTGCTTCCCAAGGTAAAGAAGACCTAAACCGAGAGGTAACAGTCGGGTGAGTGGTTCCCCTAAGTCCGACTCACTTCTGTCCATAAGTGCAAAGATTATGGCTTGAGCAACCTCCTCGTTACAAGAACCAACATACACTAAACCTAGTGCAATTGCTGTGAAAGCAATGACATCTAGCGATGCTTTCGGGTCTCCAAGAATGGGAGTGAGTTTGTCTCGAATCTGTAAAAAATAACAAAAACTAACTTTAAATATTCAAAAAGAAAAACTGTAACAAACAAATTACAGCATGTTCAGAGAAAACGCAATTATTTCCATATAAAAAGAAAGAAAGTTGAATAGTGCCACTATGCTAACATAAACCTTGGAGGCTTGCTAACTAGAGCTACTATTTATTTATTTATGTATTTATTTTTTTAGTTTAGTGAGAGGCTTTGTTAACTTGATCCTTTTTTTAGTTTAGTTTTTTAAACAAATACCGGTATGGCAAAACCGATTTTAACTTTCGAAATTTTAACGAACTGAGCATGCGCAGATACCCTTTTGGACAGAATTGCCTCCCAGAATCTATAATTGCCTTAAAAGTAGGGATGAGCTCGGTACCGGTACCGAAAATATTCGGTACGGTACCGGTATTTGAAGGCAAAATTCGATAAAATACCGGTAACGTACCGAAAGTACCGGTTCGAAAACGCCAAAAAGTGAGTACCGATTCGGTACCAAAAATAATTCGGTACGGAAAATTCGGTACCAGTACCAGCACGGTACCAGTTCGGTACCCAGTACCAAATGCTTATCCCTACTCAGAAGGTCAAACATATATACATTATTGAAAATATTTTTTAACTTTTTTTTTCGTTTGCTATAATGAGTGCATCGGTTTGTTCCTATCGTGTTTTCTTTTACGTTTACCTTTGTTATTTACCTTATTGTTTCATCGTTTTTTTATTATTTTGATGTGTAAAGCGAGCTACGACGCAAATAACATCAACACATTTAGATATCATTTTGTTTAATTTTATGAATTTTAACATCGGTTGTCATGGTGTGCGATATGTAGCGAATTCCACTTGCATCCCGGCGCAACGCGCGGGTGACTACGACCCTAGTTGGAAACCAAAGGAAAAGATAACCTGTTCATTCTGTGTGCCCGCGTATGCAAAACCGAGGCCAGTGATGGCACCAATTCTAGTATAAGAATCTTCTTTATCCAGATAATCAGCAAGAAGTGCTAACGCCTGAAAAGAACAAAAAAACGAGATATCAAACAGATGATCATAGCCGATTTGCTTTAATATATAAAATGTCAGCAGTTTGCTACTCACGGGATCACAGTCGTTCTTGATACCGCAGTTTACAATACCTACTCCTAATAATGCACCAGCTGTGACATGATTATCATTGCTATGGAAATACTTGTCGAGTTGAGCAAGCCCGGTGTCAACATCCCAAAGATTGATCATTCCCTAAGATGGTACAAACAAAAATAAAAGTTTATATCATTACTAGCTTATATACCCGTGCATTACACGGGTTAAATATCAAAAAAGTTTAGAATGACTGTTATCTTAATTTATAGGTGTTATAAATCCGTGTATTACATGGGTTGAATATCGAAAAAATGTTAATTATAAACTTCTATATAATCATTATCAAACAATTAAAAATGTAATAATATTATAATCTTATACATTCAAAATTCATGAATTTTATCACACGGGTTGAGGAAATATAAACTATAATCTTATAAAGAGTGTAATACCGTTGATGAATGTAATAATATTATAATCTTATCACACGGTTGAATATGTGTATTGTTGATGGATATATCAATTGTTTCATAAATTATAATATTATTTAAATTTTCCGTGTGATAATATCAATTGTTTTTTTATAACAAAATCATATTTGTAAAATACCTTGGGGGGGGGGGGGGGGGGGGGGGTTTGGAGTATTTAATATCTGATTTTGGCAAAATAGTGTTATACAAATATAAATAGTGTGAACATGAAGTTAAGAGAATCAGAATGGCTTTTACATACCAAACTTGCAGCAGCACTGGTTTTGCCGTGTTCTTTGTTTTTAAACAGCCAGTTTCCCAATGAACCTCCGCCAGAAGAGTCTGATGAAACCGTCATTAATTTATCCTTAAAAGGAGAAAAACAAATCACTATGAACACCGACACAAAATAGAATAATAATATAATATAAGTAGTTAGATAAATAACCGACCTGGCCAAAACCGGCATTCACGAACGCATTTACAAACGTTGCTGCCAGGTTTTGCCTGGCCGAATCAACACTAGCACCAGCACTTGCCCGACCATCAAGTAAATGCGCCTGATAAAAGAAACAAAATATTTATCAGAGCAATGTTAATTGTTATTTATTAAGTTGGCAAAAGATCAAATACAAATAATCTTAACATACTAAACATACAAATTGAAGGAAAACTCAAAAAGACAAGGTGACATTTTTGTAATTACCACCAACTATCAAAGTTACTATACAAATGTGAACTCAACCAAAAATACCTAAAAAACACAATTTTTTTTAATATTTTTTATAAAAAATCGCTACATTTTGTTAGCAAAAAAAAAAAAAAATTTTTTGCTGCTACTAAAAGTAGCGATTTTTTAATAAAAAATGTTAAAAAAATAAAATAAAATAATTTTGTGTGTTTTTTTTTATTTTTTAGATTTTTTGGGGGGTTTAGTTTTTAGCATTTTAGAGAGAGGGGGGGGGGGGGTTAGGTTTTTTTTAGGTATATTTGTAGAGTAACTTTGATAGTTATTGATAATTACAAAAATGCCACCTTGTCTTTTTGAGTTTTCCTTCAATTTGTATGTTTAGTATGTTAAGATTATTTGAACAAGAACTTTCCCCTTATTAAGTTATGATTGATAATAAATGATTCATGGTTCAAACCTTATAAATATCTTCAGGAGATTTAGGCTCCATGACTTCAATATCTCGGGCAAGGGTAAGATAGCCTTCACTTAATTTAGTATTGTTGATAATTTCTTGCAAGGCCTCTCTGTCTTCATCATCAGCACACATTTCTTCATCAACCTCAAAACTTATACCCTACACAACATCACAACTTTAGAACTTACAGCACCGAAAAGTTTTTTTTTTTTCCACCTTGTAAAAAACGCAAAACACCCCTTCATCAAAATGCTGACTAATAACTCAAGACAAAGATATTTAAAAATCATTTGAGGCCTTGCGAATAAAGCAACACATAAAAGATTAACAAATACAAGTTATTAAAAAAACAGCTTATGATGATTAATACTTACTTGTCGAGCAAGAATGTAGCAAAATTGCTTCTTTCGCAATAGATCCGGACAAGAAGTGAAAACCTTCTTCACATGCTGCCGAAGAAACATCCAATGACATATCAGAACGCAAACCAAATGCATAAAAAAAGAAAAAAAAAACACAACTAGTAATCATCTTATAATGAAAATTAGGGCTGTAAACGAACCGAACGAACACGAACAAGGCCTTGTTCGTGTTTGTTCGTTAAGGAAATAAAAGTGTTCACGAACGGTTCATGAACACTTACCGAACGAGATTTTATGTTCGTGTTCGTTCATTAAGGAAATGAGCGTGTTCGCGAACGGTTCATGAACACAAACGAACACAAATAAATTTGGTGAACGCGACGAAGGATAAAGATAGATGGCCCAGAGAGTAGCACTCGAACTTGAATCCCTTATTGTGGAACGGAGGTCGATCGTATTCGCCGATGTAAATAATGAGAAATGAAAGGGAAATGATGCATAAACAAGGTGAAAGTGGGTTTCCTAGTTTAATTGTTTGGGTAATAAAATAAAATAAAACGTACAAATAAAATATAAGAAAGTACAAAGATCTTCGATTAAAACACAAACATACGAACATAAACGAATGCAAATCAACAAATGTTCACGAACACCTTACTGAACGTTCACGAACACAATCGAACGAACGAGACCTCTGTTCATGATCGTTCATTTAACTAATCGAACAAAATTTCTTGTTCATGTTCGTTCGTTTATTAAATGAAAATGAACGAACATAAACGAACTTCCCGCCGAACGGTTCACGAACTGTTCACTGAACGTTCGGTTCATTTACAGCCCTAATGAAAATCATCGCATTTACCCTAAATGAACTTCAAGCAACTAAAATTACTTTTCGTCCAAAGATATATACATCATATGGTTATACATCATATATCAAGGAAAAAGATATACAAATAACCATGAAATGTAAACCTGCATGTTGTCGAGATAGAGTGCAATCTGAAGTGCACTTGGATATTCTTCAAACTTGCTGTAGATGGTGTACGCAATATCCAGAACTGACATGTCATCCGGTCCAGGAAGGTATCTACACATTTTTGTAAAAAAAAATGAACACCCATACACAGCACATAAGCATATAACGCGTGACAAGCACACGTATAGAAAATAAAATTGTAAGCAATTCTGAGAAGATAATTAACCTCGCTGAACTTTTTAGGTACAGAGAAGTTCTTTTGTAATTTGCTTTGTCAGTATGCTTCACCAGTCGATCAAGAAATTCAACCTGAATTTATTCGGAGTAAATATTATTCATATTCAACATTTTAGACACTACATTGAAAATCGTGAAGCAGAATACCTCCATCAGGAGATCTACAGCCTCGGGTTCCGCATTATGCTGCAATGCAGATATAAGAGATGGAAACAGGTAATATTCAGATAAGAAACTAACATAAAGAATAATAGGTGAAAAAACGACAACAAAATTGGAACTCGATACAAATACCTTCATGTGAATAGCAACAATTTGTTCCACAAGCTCTATTAGATCATCTACGTTTGCTTCCTCATTCTGAATTGGCACAAAGTATAAAATAACATATACGTAACGTTGTAACGTCACATAAAAAACAAAATAACTACATCTGAAAATCATAGTGAAGAGATAAGGTTGTTTGAGATAGAAAATAGTACCACTCTTTTCGAATACTCTTGTGAAATTTCACCAGCCAGATTTCTACAATGACACAATCAGTAATCAGACCAACTAATCACGTAGAAAAAATTGTGTAATCATGCATATGGATGAGCCTTTCGATTCTTTTTGCAGTTGTAACCATAGTTGTTAAAAGCCATCGCCTCTTGCGCCTAGGCCCATTTTTCAGGCGAGGCGAGTCAGTTGCGCTTTAAGTCGAAGAAATTGCGCTTTAATTCTCCAGGTGATGGTTTAGGCGCACATTCCGGTGAGATTCCTAGATTCCGGAGAGTTTCCGGCCAAATTCTCTAAATTCCGACAAGATTCTAGCCAGATTTCTTCTTTTACCCAAGGAAAACTACTTTTCTACACTAATATTTTAGAACTTTTCGTACTAAATAAATGATATATATAGTGTTATATAATAGATTTTGGTTATATTATTTAAAGAATAGTACTCATTTTCTAATACATAATATATATTTTTTTTTCATTATGCGCTTTATTTTTCTCAGGCCCTCGCTTTTTTTGCGCTTTGCTCCTAGGACGCAGGCAAGACCTATGCGCCTTGAGTGCACCTAGCGCCTTTAATAACTATGGTTGTAACTAATGAAGCGATCATCAGGTTATGAAACCAAAAGATAACAAACTGATTACCTGACATACTCATGACCCCACGAACCAATATCACCTTCAGAACCCAACAATCGATACTTCAAACTCTCCTGAACGTGCAAAACGTCAATAGCAAAACACAATACTTAACAACATATGATAATTTATAATTACAGTGTAATGAATACATTCACCATATGCCAACCGATAAAAAAACTCCTTGAAAAATACGAAATTATATAACACACGCTAAACCAATCAGCGCAACGCGTTTAAACACGTTGTGGAAAACATCAAAATGTAAATATTTATATGCACATGACTTTCTTACCCTATCACCCTCTGCAGACATTGTCAAAGCCAAAACCGATAGTATATCCGCAAGCAATTTCTGCACCCAAAATGAAAGCCAATAAAAAAGATTGACAAAAACATATGGTAACAGCTAACAAAATGAAAGAAATACCTTTAACTCTGAATCTGGCATCGTCTCATAATACGATTTCAAAGTTCCATAATGCGGACGCAAAAACTTCAGTGGCTTTGGGACTGAAGTCATAGAACTTGTTGAAGTCCTAATTTCTTGCCTAAAAACATATAATGAAGATCAAACTTCAGTATTTATTATCTGTAACCCTAGTTTCATTCCGCTTAGCCAAAACTAACAAGCATTGAGAATACTTCGGTGGATTTGGAATAGTGTTCGTTTCACAAAATGGAAAGAATTATGAATGGAAATGGAACGTAGATTCCATTCCTTATCGTTCGTTTCAACAAAAGGAGCTAGAATTGAATCGAAATCGCCTGTCCACCTCCTTTCTGGAGACTAGGTAGTTATGTCATTTTACACATTTTACATTCCAATTCCATTGATAATTGTACTAACCACACACATTATGGGGTTTCAAAGGAATTCTTTAATATTCAATTCCGATTCCATCACATTCCACGAAACACTACCTAGCCTAAAAACATACAATGAAGATCAAACTTCGGTAAGTATCATCTTCTAACCCTAGTTCCCATAACCACAATTCCTGTAACCCAATTTCCTTCTGTCCATAGTTGTTAATGGTGAATAGCGACAAATCTATATGCTACATAGCGAATATCGATAAATAGCGGCCTAAAAAAACTATATGTATATTATATTTAACATCATCATCATCGAACTCGGTAAATCCCACCAATAGCAAAGCTAATGTAGGGACTGAGGAGGGTAAGATGTAGACGGCCTTACCTCTACCCCATAGGAATAGTGAGGCTGCTTCCAGTGAGACCCCCGGCTCGATAGTAGTTTTGCATCAAGCCTTGGACATAAGGCACATAACACTCAGCAATTAAAGACAAAGGCCGATTAATACGTGCATATTTAACAAAAAAAAAACTAAAATCCAGCTATTTTATAGGTATATTTAATTGTTATTTATTTATATGAAAAAGAACAAAAAAATATGGCTCTTATCGCTACAACCCTAACAGCGAGCCTAGACCTATACGCTACAGAGGCTATTGACTACTATGCTTCTATTTACCCAAAAACAACAAGCATTCAAAATAACACATTATTAGCATCCTTTTCATTAAAAAAAATAATAATAAAAAAAAATCAGTACCTCATGCTCTCAAGAGCAACCTTCTGCAACCCTAGATCAGCATCCTGAGCTCTTTCAACATACAGCTCCAATTGCTGTTTCAATGCCAAATCCTCCTCTGACTATCACACCAGAACACAATAATCAGTAACGTTTAACCTAAATACTTAACAAAAACAACTGAATACTTACGAGATCTTCGTCTTTCTTGTCATCTTTCGTCTTTGGATCTTTAGGGGCCTTCGAAGTGGTCTCCTCCTTGGGGTTTTCACTGCCGCTAGCGGTATTGTTTGGTTCCGAACCCATGAGTGGATGGTTAATGGATCAAGAACTCGAAATCTTGATGAGAATTGACGGAATAAGATTGATATGCACGAATTGGTGAAGAAAGGGGTGTTGAGTAGAACCCTTGAATTTTCCTTCTCTCCAAGCAAACCTGATTTTTTGTTTTTTGTTTTTTTTTTTTTTTTTTCTAGCAAGTGAGTTTAAAAAACTCAAAATTTCAAGTGGGGTTAAATTGTTTTTAGCACCTGTATGTAACAACGGAACCGTAAAACCAATAAAAAAATAGTCGTGAAACATTGATGGATGATAGAAAGATGTAATTTAGATCACATAAGGGAAAATAAAAACAAAAATAAAAATTCAAGTATGCTTTAGAGCATTCTCATCCAATCCATCAAATTATACATACACTAGGTTATCACCCGATAAATGTTTCCCGGGCTGGAGAAAGTTATTAATATTAATTATTAATGATCGATATATTAACAAAATAATACAAACATATTGACATATTGTATAAAACACTTTCAAAATGTTGCTTGGTTTTAAAAGGCATGAGGCGCTACCATGTGTTTTGATTCCAAAAGCCAATGCGTATTAACTATAAAACATTCATCATCTATGGTCCTTGAGAAAGTACAAACATAAAACATTCAGTACACTCAAGCGAGGATAGCAACTGAAACTGAACCGGAGCCTGATGATGATTACACAACCAAAGTCTAGCGTCTAAAATCATACAAATTAAAAAGGTTTAAACGACATGGTAAAAAGATAAGGGGCGATAAAAAGTCGACTTTGTTGATGATGATTACATTAAAACTTGGCAATCAAACCGTTTGAAACAGGCTTGGAAGCAACGGTTTCTTTATGCTCGGTGTCTTTCACATCAGACTCGCAGGCTCCTGGAGGAACATCAACTGCAGGCGAGCAGTTAAAGAACCCATGCGGCTGCAACCGTATAGAGTTAAAAAAGATTAGTAACGATTTTTTTCGATAAAACTATCATCAAAAGAGTGATAGTTTGTGATTGTCATTTGACAATTTTACCCTTATAGTTGTATCTCAACCCCTTCTTTTTGTCTTTTCCTATGATATAAGGGCAAAACTGTCATATGATATCAATCTATGTTGTATGTTGTGTACAAAACCCGAGACCATCTTTCTAGAGCTCATAAAAAACCATTGAATCACTTTTTAGTTTACATGTATGATGCATTAACCTATATATACAATATATTTTACATTATACATAAATTAATACACTTTTTACAATTCGTTTCGAATTCGAAAAATTCGAAATTCGTTTAAATTCGATTCAATAATCAAGAATTCGTTTCGATTCGAATTCGATTCAATTCGACTCAAGTAAATCGAATACGAATTTATAATTTCAAATTCGATTCGAAATTTGAATAAAAGTTATACACTTTTATTTATTATTTTTATATATAATATATATAACTTTTATTAGGCTATACTATAAATTATTCTCAATTTTTTTTTCCAACTATTGAAATTACCCATTACCAAATCTACTACATGGCCCATAACTAAAACCTAAGTAACAAATCTATCAATAAATTTCTAAGCATAAAAATATTAACTTGTAATGTGGAGTGGTTATTCCCGACTTCTCGTTTTGAATTTTAGACTTGTGGTACTTTATTTGAAACTTTTTAATGTGATATCGTGCTTTATGGCTGCTTTAAAATTTAAGTTTCATTTTGAATGTTTTTTACATGTTTTTAACGAACCTGAATTAAATCGAATTTATTCGAATTCGAATTTTTAATCGAATACGAATCGAGCTTTTTATTCGAATACGAATTCGAATCGAATTCGGTAGGTTTTAATCGAATTCGAATCGAATACGAATTCAAGGAAAAATAAAAATTATTCGAATAATTCGATATTCGATTCGATGAATACCCCTAGTTGATGTTTATGATAAGAAAAGTATGAACACTTTAATTTATGTATTTTTTTAAAGACAAAGTAGTATATTTATATATTACAATAAAAATACATAGAATAAAGTGTTCATATTCTTCTTATCATCATCATCATGCTCAGTAAATCCCATCAATAGCAAAGCTAAGGTAGGGTCTGAGGAGGGTAAGATATAGACAGCCTTACCTTTACCTCGTAGGAATAGAGAGGCTGCTTCCAGTGAGACCCCCGGCTCGATAGTAGTTTTGCATCAAGCCTTGGACACAAGGCATATAACACTCAACAATCGGGACAAATGCCGATTAGTGCATGTACCCTTCTGTCTTTCGGCTATCAATGTAACGCCTCGTATTTTCGATCTTTCTATTTATAGCAGGATGTTTTGTACTTTCCAAATTCAGTCAATTGTACTCTCGTTTATTCCCAAATTTTTACTTCGAGACTTGAATCATAATGGAAAAATGCATTTTTGATCATATCCTTGTTTGAATCTTATGTGGTGGATAAACACGTTAAAACACGTCAAACACGTAGAAACAGTTGAAAGATATCCAAATCCCAACTCTTAAATCAAGTGTTTTCAAGAGATTACCCTAAACCATACAAAAATCGGGAATTCGTATGCTAATTCGGTAAAATACCCAAAATTTGGGTTAAATCAAATAATTATAATATATATTAATATTTAATAAATAAATTAATATTAAATTAAATAAATAAATAGTTGTTTTAAATAAAAAGGAATTATAAAAGTTTAGTTAATAAGGTTAGTTAAATATTGTTAAAAGAGGTAACCGGGTTAGTTAAATCATGTTAATAGAGTTAGTTTAAATAGTTGTTTTAAATAACTAGGTTAGAGTGTTTTTTCAAAGAAAAGCACTAACTGAGTTAGAAAACTCAGTTAGTCTCGTCAAGGCCAGTTAAAAAGTAAAAAGGGGGTTCCTCCTTAAGGAACCGGCCCTTACAAGACTCGAACTCGGATCACTCGCTTCACACACACACGTCTCAACTAGATGGGCTACCATCATCGCTGTTCATAACTCGCATTGTTTAATTATTATACGCGACTTCTTCCTTTTCATTTCTTTTGAAAGTTACCGCCAAACAGACACCGACAAACCACCATTGACCTTTCCCTTTTTTTCGTGATCGGGATAATTTTGGCAAACATATTCGATCACATCAACCATTTCCTTTTCTTGATTGATTGCCAATGATACGAATCAATCACAAATCTATTTCCGGACTTACGCAACTCATTCAACAACAACAACAACAACCGTACCCGGTATATCCCACCAATAGCAGAGCTAGTGGTAGGGTCAGGGGAGGGTGAGATGTAGGCAAGCCTTACCTCTATCCCTTGGGGGTAGAGAGGCTACTTCCAGAAAGACCCCCGGCTAAAAAACAAAAGCATACGAACAAACAGACGTGATACAAGCAGAAAAGACGGTACCATAAGTGAAATAAAACTACCAAATATCAACAGGAGCGAGCCATATACTACATAAACATTTATAGCATCATAAAATAACCAATGCACATGTTACGTAAAGACAATCATGTACTAAATCCCCCCTTAACAAAAAACTAGGCTACCTATACGTTATCCCTTAATAGTCCTTTACCTTTATCCTATGTCTCCACGAATCCCTATCCCGGATCATGTCCTCAGAGAGATGCAACTCTATCAAATCATATCTAATCCGCTCCTCCCAAGTTAATTTAGGCCTGCCTCTACTTCTTCTCCCCTCCACAATAAAGTTTTCCACTGCTCTAACTGGCACCATAGTCTGCCTTCTCTTCACATGACCAAACCATCTCAATCTCCCTTCTTTAATCTTATCCGATATACTAGTTACTCCTACCCTTTCCCTGAAAACCTCATTTCTTATCCGATCTAGTCTTGTGTATCCATACATCCACCTCAGCATCCTCATCTCTACAACCTCCATCTTGCGCGCCTGTGCCTTTTTGATGGCCCAACACTCTGTTCCATACAACATAGCAGGTCTAAATGTAACCCTATAAAATTTTCCCTTTAATTTAGTTGGGAACCGCTTGTCACACAAGACCCCAGAGGCTGCTCTCCACTTACACCAGCCAGCCTGGATGCGGTGGGCTACGTCACTATCTATCTCTCCATCCCTTTGAACAAACGATCCTAAGTACTTAAACTTAGTTACTTGTGGGACTGCTTGGTTTTCAATAGTGATTTGAGTGTCCTCGCAATCACCAGCACCACTGAAGTTACAATAGAGATACTCCGTCTTTGAGCGACTAATCCTTAAGCCTCTCCCCTCTAAGGCTGTCCGCCACTCCTCCAACCTTACATTCAGGCTTTCTTACGCAATTCATTCGACTCCTATAAATACCGTTCACCCTCATTCTCTCGAAACTCACACCACCCTCACTGACTCCCTCGAATCGGTTCTTTGACTCATCGCCGGAACTCTCAGCCGTCGCCGGAGAAGACAACCGGAGCACCAACCATCGCCGGAGTTTTACGTCGGAACCCGACTCGAACCGTTTTGGTACATACCTTCTTGTTCATTTCTTTCGCTTAAATCGTCTGTTGTTATTAGATTATCAATTGTATGAAACAAGATACCAAGCAGTTAAGTATTATGTTATCAGGAAGAACATGACAACCGCTAGTTACTGATTTTATTAGCCTAAACGATTTTAACAACAAACAATCGGACAGTCCAGTGGTTGGGTTGGCTGTGTGCGGACCGGAGGTCAGGGGTTCGATCCCGACCCCTCTTTTTTTCGCTGCCTAATGGACTGGGTCTGGATGACGGGTTGGGCCGCCCTAATTGGGCCATTCCTTTGTTCTTTTTTTTACTGTTATTATTATTATTATTATTATTATTATTATTATTATTATTATTATTACTATTATTAATAAATTCAGTTATTATTATTATTATTATTACATAATATCAGATTTATAATCAGAATCTATAATAATATTATTATCAGTAATATTAGTATATATAAAATCAGAATTTTTATTATTATTAATATATATATATATTAATCACAATTTTTATTATTATGATCATTATAATTTTTAAATCAGAAATTTTATTATTATCACTATTATTATTATTATTTTTATTATTATCAGTGTTATTATTAATTATTGTTATCTTTAATATTATTCTATCATTATTTCACATAAATCACCATATTGGTAGTATTCTCAAATAATACTTGGTAATAGTGTATGATTAACTAGCTTAAGTTACTATAACCTTTATAATTACCAATAATATTAACGTGTACCTCATATTATAAATAGGGTAATCTTCGTGCAATCTCTTGGATAATCTCAAACCTTTCTCATTTACCAAGAAAACGCAATTGAACGATATTTGAACGATATTTGAACGATGTTGAACGATATTGAACGATGTTGAACGATATTGAATGACAAAGTAGTAACATGTATCATTTTATTCATGTTGGATATGAGCACATTTAAACATTTTATTCTACTATGCTATGTATCAAACTTGTATACTCGCCAACGTTTTTGTTGATTGTACTTTAATACATGTTGCAGGTTGATAGATGAAGAATTCAAGAATCAAGTTAGGGTGGACTAGAAACTCACCTAGGAAATAAACTATGGTTGAAAGATGATTTATGTTTTAATCATGTTGAAACAATGTATTGTTCTTTAGTTTTAATAAAATGATTTAATCTATATTGTCACAATTAGTGTTATGTTGTTTTGAGCAATTTGTTCGTCTCATCCTGATGTTTCCACCATCGGTTGGGGTGTGACATATTGGTATCAGAGCCATAACTACAGGGAATTAGGAATGCCTTGCCTAGTCTATAGTTTAGGAGCTTTTTCACTATGTGTTGCTTAAAACAACTTCCCTTCTATCTTCTTTGCTTCCCCTTATTCTTTTGGACTCTTAATATACATGCCTTTCCTAAGGCTAACACAATACACACTTGGAGGCTTTGAAGACACTCTTACAACACAATCGAAATGATTCATCAAGATAGGGGTGATTCCCACACTTGGTGATGATTTTCACTCAGCTATACTTTGATTTTGCACGAAATCTACCCTCAAGTTAGGAGTGATATCCAAACCTTGATGGGAGTTTTCCATTTCATATTCTAGTGGACCCTTATCTTTTGATAAGTACCAACCACATTAGGGTACGATGTTATCAAGTTAGAGGTGATACTCGCATCTTGTTAACTAGTCCCACTCCTCGAATTTCGCTCTCGCCAAAGTTTCGATTTCCCAATCGATTAAGGACGTGTAATAACTGGAAGGACAAATATCGTTAGTCGCTCCTCGATGATACTATTTGTCTATTAGGCCAAAGCACGTTTCCTTAATTCGAAAAGGACTTCCATTCACTTTGGAATTGTCGTATGTTACGTTCCGTGACAATCCATATTTTACGTTAAATCTCTTTTATGTTATCTCAATTTCTATGTGTTTTACATTTGAACGTTATATTCATTTCAAGCTTGGAAACACGAATCGTACTATCTTCGCAATCTAAAACAATTAATGTTACTCTCTCGTGAACAAATTAAATTTACTATGCTTTTATCACACATGTTACTCTATATGAAAATTCATGTCACTTTATTCATGTTATCCTATGTGAAACACAATGTGAAACAATGTGCTACATGTTGCATTCATAAAAACAAATTTTTCAAATAAACATTATGATCAAAGTCTCATTTATTCTTTCTTATAAATCTTTAGATATAATCTTTTCAAAAGTTTCTTCTTAGATTTCGAGGACGAAATCTCCAAAAGTAGGGGAGACTATAACGCCTCGTATTTTCGATCTATCTATTTATAGCAGGATGTTTTGTACTTTCCAAATTCAGTCAATTGTACTCTCGTTTATTCCCAAATTTTTACTTCGAGACTTGAATCATAATGGAAAAATGCATTTTTGATCATATCCTTGTTTGAATCTTATGTGGTGGATAAACACGTTAAAACACGTCAAACACGTAGAAACAGTTGAAAGATATCCAAATCCCAACTCTTAAATCAAGCGTTTTCAAGAGATTACCCTAAACCATACAAAAATCGGGAATTCGTATGCTAATTCGGTAAAATACCCAAAATTTGGGTTAAATCAAATAATTATAATATATATTAATATTTAATAAATAAATTAATATTAAATTAAATAAATAAATAGTTGTTTTAAATAAAAAGGAATTATAAAAGTTTAGTTAATAAGGTTAGTTAAATCTTGTTAAAAGAGGTAACCGGGTTAGTTAAATCATGTTAATAGAGTTAGTTTAAATAGTTGTTTTAAATAACTAGGTTAGAGTGTTTTTTTCAAAGAAAAGCACTAACTGAGTTAGAAAACTCAGTTAGTCTCGTCAAGGCCAGTTAAAAAGTAAAAAGGGGGTTCCTCTTTAAGGAACCGGCCCTTACAAGACTCGAACTCGGATCACTCGCTTCACACACACACGTCTCAACCAGATGGGCTACCATCATCGCTGTTCATAACTCGCATTGTTTAATTATTATACGCGACTTCTTCCTTTTCATTTCTTTTGAAAGTTACCGCCAAACAGACACCGACAAACCACCATTGACCTTTCCTTTTTTTTTCGTGATCGGGATAATTTTGGCAAACATATTCGATCACATCAACCATTTCCTTTTCTTGATTGATTGCCAATCATACGAATCAATCACAAATCTATTTCCGGATTTACGCAACCCATTCGACTCCTATAAATACCGTTCACCCTCATTCTCTCGAAACTCACACCACCCTCCCTGACTCCCTCGAATCGGTTCTTTGACTCATCGCCGGAACTCTCAGCCGTCGCCGGAGAAGACAACCGGAGCACCAACCATCGCCGGAGTTTTACGTCGGAACCCGACGCGAACCGTTTTGGTACATACCTTCTTGTTCATTTCTTTCGCTTAAATCGTCTGTTGTTATTAGATTATCAATTGTATGAAACAAGATACCAAGCAGTTAAGTATTATGTTATCAGGAAGAACATGACAACCGCTAGTTACTGATTTTATTAGCCTAAACGATTTTAACAACAAACAATCGGACAGTCCAGTGGTTGGGTTGGCTGTGTGCGGACCGGAGGTCAGGGGTTCGATCCCGACCCCTCTTTTTTTCGCTGCCTAATGGACTGGGTCTGGATGACGGGTTGGGCCGCCCTAATTGGGCCATTCCTTTGTTCTTTTTTTTACTGTTATTATTATTATAATAATAATAATTTTTATTATTATTATTATTATTATTATTATTAATAAATTCAGTTATTATAATTATTATTATTACATAATATCATATTTATAATCAGAATCTATAATAATATTATTATCAGTAATATTAGTATATATAAAATCAGAATTATTATTATTATTATTAATATATATATATATTGATAACAATTTTTATTATTATGATCATTATTATTTTTAAATCAGAAATTTTATTATTATCACTATTATTATTATTTTTATTATTATCAGTGTTATTATTAATTATTGTTATCTTTAATGTTATTCTATCATTATTTCACATAAATCACCATATTGGTAGTATTCTCAAATAATACTTGGTAATAGTGTATGATTAACTAGCTTAAATTACTATAACCTTTATAATTACCAATAATATTAACGTGTACCTCATATTATAAATAGGGTAATCTTTTTGCAATCGCTTGGATAATCTCAAACCTTTCTCATTTACCAAGAAAACGCAACGCAATCTAAGGTGAGTATACTCGATCCCATTTTCGTTTTATACACATTTGGGTGCAACATGTATTCCATATTCAAATTACACAACACTTGAGTCTTGTTTTTAATCACACTCTATCCACATTTAAAACATGAAACAATTTGATGCTTGTTAATCTCTTATGCTATGCAAGTTGAACGTGTTAATCTCAATGCCCTTGAGTCTTGGGGTATTGCGATGTTGAACGATATTTGAACGATGTTGAACGATATTGAACGATATTGAACGATGTTGAACGATATTGAATGACAAAGTAGTAACATGTATCATTTTATTCATGTTGGATATGAGCACATTTAAACATTTTATTCTACTATGCTATGTATCAAACTTGTATACTCGCCAACGTTTTTGTTGATTGTACTTTAATACATGTTGCAGGTTGATAGATGAAGAATTCAAGAATCAAGTTAGGGTGGACTAGAAACTCACCTAGGAAATAAACTATGGTTGAAAGATGATTTATGTTTTAATCATGTTGAAACAATGTATTGTTCTTTAGTTTTAATAAAATGATTTAATCTATATTGTCACAATTAGTGTTATGTTGTTTTGAGCAATTTGTTCGTCTCATCCTGATGTTTCCGCCATCGGTTGGGGTGTGACAATCAACGCCATGATGCATGATTAACCATCCCCCTCTTTTAGCGTTATTTTCACGTACTAAAATAGCGTTAAAATTAGTACACTTTCACTTTTGCCCCCAAGCGTCCACACATCCATAATTGTGGATATTTAAATTACCTGAAGCATAAAGCCAATGTGCTCTACCGGTATAACTGGCCAATCTTCTAACTTGGGAACATGTGTGATCCCAAACACATACCTGCAAATCCAACATTTAGTTGATATAGAAGCTAAATCGTACACACACATGTATATTTATAGAAAAACAAAATTAGTTGAAAAAGTTTGATGACCAAAGGACGATATCAGTTTCTTCAAGAGAATGGTTTTGTTTGACCCACGAGGCGAGCCCTTCACCGACACGTGGCTTTATTTGCGTCTGGGCGCTCGCTTTAATAACTAAGCGAAAGATTATGAACTAACCTTAAGATTAAAGACGCGAGGCGCACTCAAGGCGATTTGTTGGGCCCAGGGCTTTATTTGCGCCTAGGCGCACCTGGGGGCTCACTTTAATAACTATGGTTTAGACAACTCATTGCATTTCTCAACAGTCGCTGGCTCTTGAACATATTGCTTGTTTTGCTCCATCAGCTGCTTGTAGTAAGCACTTCCATGCTTTGACAAAAATTCTGATGCCTGACCTGCCTTAGACTGCAATTGCTTCAATTTCAATGCCATCTTATCTGGAATATAAACACTTTATCTGTCAATTTCATCAGCCAAACATGAAACATAAACACAAAATCTAATCAACAACACAAAGTTTTATAAAACTGAGTCCAGTTCACATTCTTCAATAAATGAAGATAAAAGCAAGAATCATTGATAACGTAAACTGCAACTCATTTTGTATACCTACTGAACTATCTAGTTAATATCGCGATATATTAACTTTTGGCGTAGGAATCATGTGATGTTGCTTCATACTTTGATAAAAGCTGATTAAGAAACTATAAAGTTAATCATACACATCCCAAAATTAATTCTTTATTTGTTATGTCATCTTTCTATTAACCGAATTGATAAAAAACATTCCATTAAACTGAGGCTAAATTACAATTTCATTACTCCAAAACCATTCCATCGAACTCAAAATCATATAGAAACCTGGCAATAAAATGAAGGATATAAACCGTATCGAGCCAGCTCACGAGCTCACAAGTCGATCCAGGCCAAGCTCGAGCTCGGCTCGTTTACAAACCGAGCCGAGCCGAGCTGGCTCGTTTACAGCCGAGCCAATTTCGTGTTTTTAAATTACTTTTCATTATGAGTTAATTGCCATTTTCATCCCTGTGGTTTGGAGGAAAATGCCACTTTAGTCCAAAAAAAGATAACGCGCCGTTAAAAACATTGAGGACGAAACTGGCGCCAGACGTTATCTTTTCGGACCGAAGTGACACGTTTCAAAAATGTTGAGGACGGAACTGCCGCAAATTTTGGTTGGACTGAAGTGACATTTTTCACCAAACCACGGGAACGAAAATGGCAGTTAACTCTCTCATTAAAAATAAATTTTATTTAAAAACAATTGGATCATAAGATAGTGTATTACACACAAAAAGTGTCTCAAAAAATCAAACGATTAGAAATCAATACAATACTAATATAATAAGTTAACAAACGGCTGTATCTAGATTATTAAGGTCATACTTGCGAACCACATTAATTTTTTTGGCATGTTCGAAAATGGGATTTTTAATCGGAATATTGCAAGCTGGTTAAATACACATCAGTGTAAAAATAATCAATTAGTATACTTATATTATAGCTCGTTTGTTTCAACTCTATAATCAAAAAAAAAAAAAAGAATTAATACTTGATCAAATACCATACCTAATGACATGTCTCACAAGTTATGTCACCCTTCTTCGTTGCACCAAACTAAACAATCAGAATCCAGATTCATAACATTTTTTGCCGAACAACTTCATCACTTTGTACACACCATTACCTGCAAAAGAAGAGAATGATGCTTCTGGCTATTTGGGCTTTCAATAGGCTTCCCATTTGGGCCATCAGTAACCACTTTATTGAGCTCAGCCTAATAAGCATATACTTACACGCCATTACATTTATCTAACAAAATGTGTCACTAATACATTCATATAAACATAAAATCATTAAAATGATCACCTTAACAGATGTTGCCAGCACCGGAACTAGATGAGTTTGTGTATTCACCTTAAATCCTTCATTAACAGCCCTATAAAGCCAAAGCCAACCGCAGCTATTAGAGTTGCAAATTTTGACCCGTTTACGGAGCAAAATAAGTTTCAACAGAAACATGGTTAAACAGGAAGAAAGTTGGCTAAACTATATCTTAAGTTACTATTCTGTAATAACCATAGTCCCATGACCATAACTTTAAATTACTTCTTTTATTGTTGCATAAGAAGTGGGTCAGCAAGGACAATCTGTTTGTAACTTTATGAATTTAAAAGTGAGCCAGCTGCATACATACCAGTGACAGACGTAGACGCCCAATTGACCGAACAATTGAACAATAACCACTCTTATTCTCTCCTATAAAAAAGTTAAATATGATAATGGATTACAAATAAAGAACAGAATTAGGGGTAGAGTTCATAACATAGGCACGCAAGATAGCGATTGAAGATGAGCTGCCGAGTGAAGGTGGAGCTGCCATTAATTGGTAAAAAAACTCCAAAATTAATCAAAAAACGAACAAAAACAAATATTGAATGAAACACCAAAAGAATCAAATACCTTGGATTAAAATCGTTAAATGGTAGTGAACATTAACAACAGCGAACATGCATCAACATTTAGGGTTTTCAGAGCAAAAATAAAATCAATGAAAACATCACAAACTTTGTATAAGGATGAATCAAGGATAAACATTACAAAAAATTATCGTAGATGAAGTTATGATCGTACCTGAACATACCTGCAATTTTTATGTTCCAATCTGAAAGAAAATAATCGTAGATGAAGGAAGCGACGAAGTGGATTGAGATGAAGAGAAATTGTTGAAGATCCAAAATATGATCCGAGGAAGCGCTAATAGAGATATCTAGGGTTTTAGCAAATAAAAGATTGTAGAACCTCAGATGTTAGAAGCTTCAAGCCAAAGGATGACGGAGGCTAGGGTTTCGGTGTGAACCAGTGAAGGAAAATAATGAGGCGACAGGAAGGTGATTTATATACCCGGGTCGTAAAACGGGTTGGATCACATAAAAAAGGGATCCGCGAACGAAAAATAACCCAGCTCATTTTCCCGCCAAAAATGAATCTAGGAGGCTCTAAGGTAATGCCACATCAGCCCAAATCTTCATGTTTATTATATATAATAGATAATAGATAATAGATTCTACTAAAAAACAACTCCTATATCAATATATTTTCACTAAAAACAAATACTTTTTCTCTCTCATTTTCAATTAAATAATATTATCATTACATTTTTCTCTCTCCTTCACTCACACCCACTTTCAATATATATTAAAAAAAATTATACTGGGTGAACAGTGTCCCCCCAAATATACAGATGAACAGTAACATTTTCTCTCTCCTCCACTCACAACCATTTTTTATACCCTTTATAATATAAAAACTTCCCCTCACATATTTTGATGGTTTGGATGAGAATGCTCTTACACGTTAGTAAATAAAGCTATTATACAAAATTGAATAACCATTCATATATGATAATAAGAAAACTGAATGAACAGTTATTCTTATATATTATTATTAATGAATATTACTTTTGATATTCATATATGATAATAAGAAAACTGAATGAACAGTTATTAAATACATGGATGGTTCTGTTCGGTATCAGTCAATGTTTTAAAAACCGTTTTTTAAATCAAACTGGATTAGGCTGAAAAATGGTTCAACCGGGTTGACTAGCTAATTCTATAATTTTATAAATTACAAAATCAACTCAAAAGTTAATCCAAAAATGCATGATTACATGTTAAAAGATGATCCAAAAGTAAATCCATAATAAAAAATAATCGAAAAACATTCAATTTCTAACAAGCTTTTTTAAATAAAGTGTACGATATGTTTAAGCCATTTGGGTGTTGATTCTGTTGAATACATCAAGTTCACGATCGCATAAAAGATGAAATTCACTATTATCGCCATCCTCATCAACCAGAGGATAATTATTTTCGTTTCATACTATATTAAATAAGAACTTTAATTTAGTTACGAATAATCATAATATATAAAAATTACGTAAGATAAGTAACATATATAATAAAAATAAGTAACAACCCAAACTAAAATAACCCTGGGCCGGTACCGGTATTACGTTTCAAACCGGTATACCGGATTTTACCGCCGGTACAAACCTTACGCCGTTACACTTATTTACCGGGGTGTTTCGTACCGGATTTACATTTGGAAACGGTAATACCGGTATAACCGGCCGGTATTTACCGGTTTTTAAAACATTGGTATCAGTACAAAAAGATAAAAACTGGTACCAGCCTGGTATAGAGAACGCCAAAAATCGGTACCGAATTGATATTGAAAATCTTTTAGTTCAGGAATTTCGGTACTGCTACTCGGTACCATTTGCTCTTCCTTGATCACGGGTGTCATAGATTTTCTTCAACTTTTAATGATTTCTTTTTTTTAGTTTCAAGGGTAGGGATGAGCTCGGTGCTAACCGATACCAAATCGATACTGGTACCGAAAATACAGGTTACGGTACCGGTATATGAAGGTAAAAATCGGTACCAGGTACGCCAAAAGTCGGTACGGAATTGGTACTTAATGATATTCGCTAATTTACACATATTTTAGTCCCCCGTTTTACCCCTATTTTATGCCTTTTTGGCCGTAAAACCGTCATTCTGATACTTAATTATCTACATTTTTTGTTTACAGGCCTAAAACAGCATACCAGACAAGATAATAACGAAAACGAAGACTTTCCGGACAAAACGACGAAGCTGCGAAACTTCTGTTAGAAAACTGACCTGGGCGTGTGGAACGGTCGTGCCACCTGATGCACGACCGTGCGTCTCCGATGAATCATGAATAGCCCGGCAGTGAACGAAGGTGCAACTCCGTGTGCAAGGCATTGAAGGCCAACCCGGAACCGCACGGTCGTTCCATATCTTGCACCCCGTGCGGATCCGACGATCCAACAAGACCTCGGAACTGAACGACCAATGCGACCAGGCGTGCAACAAGAACCCAGGAACAGAACGACCGTGCCACATGAGGAACGGTCGTGCCATATCGAATCTGGTCAACGATCTGCTGATGTCACGTAGCATGGTGGACCACCACCAATAATTGCTTAAAGTGCACGGTCGTGCGATCGGAGAACGACCGTGCGACAGCGAAAAAGCATAAAAACAGAACAGAACCATTCTGTTAGTAACTCTGGAATTTTGGAGAGCTTCGCAGGCGATTTTGAGGCTCCGAAGGCTTCTGCTTTCACTCGGATTCAAGCCACATTGCCCGGTTTTGCTCGTTTACTATCCGGATTCTTAATCTTGTGCTTGTTTATGGTTTGGATTTCTAATATTTCGAGAATTTTGTTAATGTTTCAAGCATTTAGATTAATATTTATGTATTATTGTAGCCTTAGGGCAAAAACACAACAATCCCTTGCTTGATTATAGCCATTAGTATGTTAATCTTTGTTTGTAATGACATTTTGAAGTATTTTCTATGATTATCTTTGATGATTAGTTTGCAACCTTGTTATTGATATTGATTTCTTGATTATAAGTAATTGTGTTGGATGATTGGTACTTGGTTAGTTAAGATAGTTGAAAAATGAAGCTTAATTAATCATCTATTAGTAAACTTTTAATTTGGTTAACTAGTTTAACTTGGTTAAAATGTGGGCACCATGATGCTAGAAATGGTTAGTGGTTTAATAAAATGTAATTATTATTAATCAAGAGAGCTTGCCCTCACGGAAGGACTCTAACGGATTAGATGGTGTTGTTATGAATTCTTGCCATGATTTGTTAGCTTAGTTAGTAGTTTTGGCCAAAATTGCTATCTTAGTGAACTTATGTGCAAGATTTGTAAAATGAACTTGGTTGTGATTTAATCTAGTTTATGCTTGTCTCGGTGGTTGCATTGTGTTTATCGGTATCGCTTTCCTTGATTAAGTGAGGTTAGAAAACTCCTAACGGATGACTAACTTATTTTTAGGAGATTTTTGTAGACATTTATCAATTGCACGTTAAAGAACAATTTTAGGTGGTTAAAGTGTGTTTATCGTTTTAACTTTCCGAATGATTGTCATGTTAGGATTCCCGAAAGGGATACTAATTGTCTTAAAATGGAAAATTGACCGAATACTTCTAGTGCCAAAACTGACTTAGTTGACATGCTTTGGTTGTGTATTAAGCAAGGCTATTTATATATAATCTACTATGTCTTATAAGTATTTATTTATGCTTACTTTAGTTTAATTAAAACCAATGTTTTTACCGGTAATTTAGTGGCAAAGGTCTAGTATTATTTCTCCGCCCATTTCCGTGGATCGATACTTGGTTCTTACCGATACTTTACTACATATATGACGGGGTACACTTGCCCTTTCGTGTGTGTTTTGATGTAAAAGTAATAATCACTTTTATAAATTTAAAACCAAATCGTGTGTAATTTCATTGTAAAAATATGTGTAGTCACGCACGTGCCACTTAACATCTTCCGGTTCGGGAAATTTGGTACCGGTACCCAGTATCGTTTGCTTATCTTTGACCACGGATTTCATATGAACAACATCATTACCATACAACTTATTTATTGATTCTCTTTCGGTTATCTTTTAGTGTTTTTTCTACATTTTCTTTTTATCTTGTCAACGGTTACGTGCGCAACGCGCTCGTAGTAAATTCAAAACACATGTTAACACAGACTAAATAATAAAAGAAGTTTGTCGCAACACGGCGAAGGTGATAAACCTAGTTTAGTAAATTAATAGATGGATAATAGTTACCTTTACTTTTTTTTAAATATATTTTTAAAGTCTCAGTTACCTTGATTTTTTTTTCTTTTTATATCATTTGAGTTTCAATTACACACCTTATATTATAAATAATATACGTATTTAACTGATAATTTTATTTATTTATTCTAACTTTTGTCCGTTAGTTTTTTATTATTATTAAAACTAAGTTCGTTGTTGTGTTATTTTTTTCCTCAACATTCTGATATAAAAATGGAATTTTGACTAACTTTATTGTCATTATGCATTTACTTAGTTATTTAAGTAATTTATATGTGTTTTTTTATTTAATATGTTCTTTCTAAATTTTCTTTATAAACATTTTAACATGCTTGAAAACCATTTGGAATAACCCTTTTACACGTATTACATCATTCATTCTTATTTAAATGATAAAACATAACCTACGTTTACAAACAACATTACCTCACTCCCGTACAATCCACGCTTGCACTTTATGAGGATGATGATGATCAATGTAACATGCAGTCACCGTATACATTCACATCATTAGTAATTGGCGACATCATACATAGTTTAAAACAAATATAATTTGAACGACATATCGCATTCTTCCAACGTGTGATAAACCAGTCGATTATTCTTCCAAATTCGATCATTGCATCCCAGCGTTGAACCTTCGAAAATGCCAACAATATCTTACCTGCACTTTCATTCATTCTCAAAGCAACATGGTTAGCACCGTTAATCCATGTACATATTAAACGTATACATGTGTACAAGTCTAATTCAATCATATATATATTAAATTCCAATACGTGCATACATATCTTTCTACCCAAACAGTTACATATATCTTACATTTTAACACATTCAAACATACAAATCCTAACCGCAACATCCACACATACAATCCCGTAAATAAAAACCTACGTACGTATTCATTCTTAATCATGCTTATCTACGGTTTCCCTCTACTGACACATAATGAAATAAACCC
Source organism: Helianthus annuus (assembly GCF_002127325.2). NCBI lineage: Eukaryota > Viridiplantae > Streptophyta > Magnoliopsida > Asterales > Asteraceae > Helianthus > Helianthus annuus. The sequence continues at coordinate 10,034,288 of NC_035443.2, forward strand.
ATATCTACATGCATACATACTTATTACATCCCCATACATGCTCATACAGTAGTTTCATACTCAACCACACTCCAAACAACTCTTCGGTATAATTGGGGTTCTTTTGAAAGCTTAAAATGAGTCCCATACTCACCACTACCTCACACAACTATTTGGTGAGGTTGGGGTGCATTATGAAAGTTTAACGGGGCTTGGGAATGGATCTACATGGTCCAGGTCGAAGAAAATGAAGAAACGGGGTTTCCCGGCGTCGACAAGGGTGTGGACAACCACTTGGGGTGTCTATCACCCCTACGTTGTTGGCGACTTCGTCTGCAGTGCTAGTGTAACGTTCCGTATTTTTCGTTCTATTGTAATTCCTAATTTCATTTCAATCCCTTGTAATTCGAGACTTGATCACAATAAAAAACATTTTGCCTAATTTCCTACATACACAAAATGAAGCTAGGGGAATAGTGGCACACAGCTATGTGCCACATCCCTATTTGACCAACAATTCTTTTATTTTATTTTCGTTTTAAAATTACGGTTTCGTTCTTAATTTAAAATAAAATTACGTTTTTGCCCCACTTCAAAATAAAATTATTATTTTGTCCCTCGCTTAAAATTACGATTTTGCCCTCGGTTCAAAATTATGATTTTATCCCCAGATTACAATTACATTCTTGGCCCCATTTCAAAATAAATTTTTGCTTTTGCCCCAAACTAAAAATGATGATTTTGCATTTTCGCCCCTTTCAAAAATTATTATTTCGCCTTCGGTTTAAAATTATATTTTTGCCCGGTTCAAAATAAAAGTATGTTTTTGCCCCCAACTCAAAATTACGATTTTGCCATCAGTTCAAAATTTTGATTTTGCCCTAGTTCAAATTAAAAATATAGTTTTGTCCCCAGCTTAAAATTATGATTTTTTCCTTAGTGCAAAGTTATATTACGATTTTGTCTCTGGTTAAAATTTATAGTATTGCCATCACTTTAACTTTTGACAAATTACGATTTTACCAAAGTTAACAAATACAACTTTGCCCTCAGTTCAAATTACAGTATTGCTATCATTTTAGTTCTTTTAGCAAAACTATAAAAGTGTTTTTTTATTAGTTGACTGGATTTAATTTTTTTTCCATGTCAAGGAGCTGTCTAACACTCGCTCATTAATCCTAACAAACTACAGTTTTGCCCTGAGCTCAGAACTACGGTCTTGTCATTGTTTTAGTTTTTTTTCTAACAAAACTATAATAGTGTTTTTTTAATTGATTGATAATTATTCGGCCATCACCCCACAACGCGGACAAAACATTAACTAATTATATTACATAATACGTAAGCATTCATGAATACACGTTTTTAATTCAAAACCGAGTCATAAATTAAGAAAATATATTTCTAAAATAACCATTTTACGTATCTATCATAAATTTTAAGTTCTTTCCTTTATTTTATTTATATTTTATATACACATGCAAATCTCAAATATGATGTCATTCACGAATCTTTGTCAGAAAACCTTAATCCTTAATGGTAACCAGGTGTTTACACGTAGCTTCCGAAATGGTGGAATAACATCCAGGTGGCAACGAGGACTACATTCAACAACACACGTGTCATCTTCTCTCCAATGCCATGCATATCATATTGCTGCCATTTTCTTATCCTTTAATCTATTTCACACACCCACCGATCGCCTCTTGTTTCTCCAGAAAATACCCAAGTGATCGATCAAAATCAGTTAATCACACATCAAAACAAAACAAAAAACACACATGATGAACATATTAGTAATCTGTCTTGTTTTATCCTCACACTTGCTAACAGCAGCAAGTACTCATCGTGAGGTTATTATGAACAAGGGCCACCGTGTAGTGGTGGTTGCCTACGATAAAAAAACCGACCGCACCACCAGGGTGTCGATCTCACCGCAAAACGTCGTCGTCCCATCCGACGAAAAACCGGCCGACGGGACGACGACGTTTTCCAGTGCAAAAGAACTTGTATGTGATGCTTATGGTAAGTGCAAGAATAAAATTTCGAGCGCTTTTATGAAAGACACTGATATAGACAAAGCTGAAGAACTCGAACCGGTCGACGAAAAACCGGACGAAGGGGCGACGACGTTTTCCGGTGCGAAAGAACTTGTATGTGATGCTTATGGTAAATGCAAGAATAAAATTTCGAGCGCTTTTACGAAAGACACTGATATAGACAAAGCTGAAGAACTCGAACCGGTCGACGAAAAACCGGACGACGGGACGAAGACGGCGTTTTCCGGTGCGAAAGAACTTGTATGTGATGCTTATGGTAAATGCAAGAATAAAATTTCGAGCGCTTTTACGAAAGTCACTGATATAGACAAAGCTGAAGAAATCGAAGAACACACGACTGAGGCGGTGAATAAGGTGATCGAAAAACCGCCACAACATATCGGTGCGGCGAAAAGTACGTTTTTCGGACGAGTAGGGGAGAAGTTGCCCGGACGAACTCTGGGAGAGTTTTTAGTCAAGGCGAAAGATAGTGTGGCTAAAGGATTAATCGGTGAGGCGAAAAAGTTCGTTTCGAATTTTATGTCTATTGTAAAAGATTTTGCGTCGAAGGAGTTCGATATAATAGATTCGCCGAAAAGAAGCGTAGAAGATATATTTCTAAACGTGAGCGGTGAAATAAAAGAAAGTGTGGAAAATATGACGAAGCAAGCGAAAGAGACGGTGAAGAATGTTGAAGATGTGTTGGGTCAAGGGAGTTTTAATGATATTCTCAATAAGTTGAAAAATATGGCATATAATGTTGTTTGGTATGTGTTGTATCGCGATAAGATCGGTTCGGTAACGGGTTTGGTTCGTATGGTAGCTGGTTTGGTTCATATGGTCGGGTTTTCGACCGCGTATGGGGTGTGTGTGTGGGTGACGTTTGTTTCGAGCTATATTTTGAGTAGGTGTCTACCGAGACGGATGTTTGGATTGGTGCAAAGCCGGATATATCCGGTGTATTTTAGAGCATTGGCTTATTGTGTGTTTGCTGCTTTGTTGGGGCATTTAGTGAGTGAAAAGAATGAGGTTTTGGCTAGTAAGATAGGGATGTTTCAGAGCTTGAGTCTTGTTTCTGCACTTTTGATGGTTTTGACCAATATGATCTTGTTGGAGCCCAGAGCAACCAAGGTAATGTGGATTGGTAAATAAAATGTTAGTATTTTTTTACGGCAAACTCACACACCACTAAACCTCCTTCTAAATTTACATTATTATCTATGTGGGGGGGGGGGGGGGGGCACAAGAATTTTTTTGGCCCACAAGAAATTTTTTAGTGTATTTTACAAGGCAAAATCCCGAATGTACCCTTTGAAAATATGGTTAAACCCTTTGTTTGCACCTCAGAAAATAATTTCTGAGTACGTCACCGACTTAAACCCTCACCACTTCTTAGAAGGGCACCATTTAGGTACCATTAGGCTACATAATATGTAGTTTTAAACTTTTTTTAATTTACAAGTAAACTTCTTCTTTAGACTGTGGGGTGTGGGGCCTCCGGTTGGGGGCTTGGGTTGATATGTGGCGGAGGTGGACTCCACATGGTGTGGCCCGCTTGGCTGGGCGTGGCTTTTTTTGGGTGTGGGGTGGCGTGGCTTTTTTTTTGGCTGGGCATGGCCAGCACTATTAGAAATTTCATTTAATTAGCCAGCCAATCCTAGCCATCTACATCATCTCCCCAACCCGTCCCAGGCCAGGCTTCATAGCCACGCCAGCGGGGCAACGCCGCTACCCACGCTGGCCCCGTGTGGCTAAAGCAGCGTTGCTTGGCTACCCACGCCCCCAACCCAAGCCCACACCGCACGGTCTTACTAGTTCCATCGAAAATAAAGTCACTTTTCTAGTAACCATAAAAGTTTGCATTTCCTCATATAGAAGTGTACAATCTACAAGTTGTTGTAGGAAAACTTGATCTATTAGACCAAAAATGATGGTGTGTAGATGGATAATGATGGTTCTAACATTTTGTTTATTTTCAGGCGATGTATAAACAAATGAAGTTAGAGAAAGAAGAGGGAAGAGGGCTGGGGGCAGCATTTGCAGCTAAAGACGGTATGGTAGATGGCGGCGGCGGTGCTACGGTGGTGAGGTCGGCAGCGAATGGGAGAGGTGTTCGGGTTGCAGTTGCAGCTAAAGAGAGAACAATGGATGACCATTGTGCTACAATTGCGAGGTCGGTGGCAAACGGGATTGCAGGTAAAGACGGGATGGCTGATGGCCACAGCGCTACGGTGGTGAGGAGTGTAGCGGTAGAGAGACAAGATGTATTGAGGATGAATGAGAAGTTGAAGAGGCTGAATGCGTATTCATCCGCGCTGAATTTGTTTACCTTGGTCGCGCTCACATGGCATATGGCTTACATGGGCCAACGGCTTAAAGCTATACATGGTAAATAGATACGATAGGGAAGTACGACAACTCTTGATTCACATGTGTTAGTATAGTCTTCACCTCAACCTTTCTTTTATCATTTTGATGTGGTTTGTGTTTGTTTTAAGGAAGGTTTGCTATGTGCTTTGGTATACAAGTATTATGTATAATCCAGTAGTAATCGAACTCAATACTAACCTGCGTGTCGATAGAAACATACAGTAGCAACTTACAGCAACCATGGTTGTAAAAATCCCGATTAATCGTTAGTCCCCACCCTTAGTCCCCACCCCTCGCCCGACTAGCGACTACACTGGTAGTAACTTGCACTGTCGGTACTATCTATCCCACATGTATTTTAGCATTCAATACAAGGGCTAAATGAGCTTTCCTTGTGCATTATGTTACAAACCAAAACCTTTTTCCCATATCACTTGCTAAACAGGGCAAACAAACAAAACTAGACCAAACCATGAAACCGAACAATGCTCCCGTTACATACCATGAATACATGGATGCGAGTCCGTTTTCCATTTGATACTTCTTATGACAAACAGTGTAAATTACTTCAGAGATCGGCTTATGGCGTGTATCAAGAAACATACTTCTGGCCTTTAATACGGCTAACGTACTTCACATTTTCACCAATGATAGCAGCATATACTGTTAGCAAGATGCTTTCATTACCTAAAATTGTTCATGGGATGTGGTGTTTCAGTACTCTTCGTCCACCAGAATGGTTGATTGGTTGCATACACCCGCATCGTTCAAAGATGCCATGTCATCATCAAGCAACGTATGCAGCGGGGAGCCCTGCAAATCACAAGCAAACACGTTTATCCACATTTCACAGGGAAAGTTGGGTTCAGATTCGACATGAACACGCAAGTGGCCTTTCAATCTATTGCTATCAGGTCTCCTAAACCAATACTCATGTGCTAAAATCAAATATTAACATTTTATTTAACTAACAAACTTCAAACGCTATTTTCCAAATTTACAATTGATAGAACTCCTTAAGGTTTCCAAGGAACATTTTTCCATACTAGTGATAATTAGGGGTGTTCATCCAGTTTTTCGGGTCAAGTTGTTCGGGTTTTTTGCTGGAAAAAAAGTGACTCCATAACTAACCCATTTAAAGTTCAAGTTGTTCGGGTTTGGGTTACTCAGGTCGGGGGTATTCATCGGGTTTTATTTTCGGGTTTCAGTTTTCGGGTCAAGTTATTCGGTTTTTGGCTGGAAAAAAAGTGACTCGATAACTGACCCATTTAAAGTTTGGGTTGGTTGGGTTTGGGTTATTCGGGTTGGGTTGTCCGGTTTTCGGGTTTAGATATATAATGAAATTTTTTTTTATAAAATGTCATCAAAATTCATATTGTTACTAAAAAAATATCATCAAAATTCAAACATCATTTATCAATATGATATGTATAATATTCAAAAGTTCCAAAACTTAATTTTCCTAATACTAAACCAAAACACCTTTTTTTTTAGGTTTCGTGTTTCAGGTTGTTCGGGTTTTTCGCTGGGAAAAAGTGACCCGATAACTGACCCATTTAAGTTTCGGTTGGTCAGGTTTGGGTTTTTCAGGTATTCTCTAATTCAGGTTCGGAAGGCTTTGAATTCGAGTCAGGTTTCGGGTTTTGGATAAAAATGGACAGCCCTAGCAATAATACAGCAACACGAACATTTATAAAGTCAAAACATTTGGTCAAAGAGAAACCTCTTCTTGAAGATATAATATCGGCTTAAAAAACTTCAATTTGAAAAAGCTCAAGCAAAGCGTCTTCAGCTTACCAACCTTACAAAAAGAAGCGAAGACATTATGGTTAAGAAAAACAACTAAAAAATAATACAACAAAATAATTGGAAAAACAAATAATTACAGTGGTGGTTGCAGGCAACTTTTTTGTTATCGGAGCTTTTTCACAAATTGATGGTCCAATACACTTGAGAGTAACAGCTGCAAGAAACAATTTAATTTGGCACAAAGGTTAAAGAAAGTTGTTATTTGTCGAAAACTTAAAACATTGTTCAAAAGGCTATAGGCTCATACTGATAAGTCCAGAAGACATTTTCTGAGGCCCTGCTGGACCGTTTGTAGGTCGTTCATCCTCGATTCCATGAAATGCTTTGAGCTCGGTGAACCTAATATCAAACTCGAGACAACATCAGTGGAAGGATCATCGTACGAAAAAAAAAAATACCAATGAACAGAAAAGGATCTTATTCATCAAGTTTTTTCACTTACTGCACAAATATATATATCTAATATATTTTTTTATTCATTTTGCAACAAAAATTACTTATGAAACGGCAAAACCACTGAAGATATAGTATATCAATGGAAGGAAATCAATTAGTATACCACCACGATGATGTATTTTTCATGGTACCAATTAGAGGTGGCAAAATAGGTGAGTCGGACATGTTGGGTAACAGATCAAATCAGGTTCGTGTTGAACATGTAAATACGTAGAACAGGTAAAGATAGTAAAACAGGTAAAGATAGACCGGCTGGATTAGGCTGACTCAAGAAAAAAAATATCTATTTTATTTTATATATAACTAATGTGGTAATATAATCACGAAAACAGTGTTATTACAAAAAGAATTTAACATTTTTAAGAGCATAGTTATTAAAGGCGTTAGGCGCACTCAAGGCGCCTAAGTCTCGCCTGTGGCCTAGGCGCAAGGCGCAAAAAAAGTGCGGGCCTGAGAGAGAGAAAAAAAAGCGCACTGCAAAAAAAAACTTAAAATATTTTTATATAATAGAAAATTAATACTATTCTTCAAATAAAATAAAACTAAAGCTATTATATAACATTTTATATTGTCTATTTAGTACCAAAAGTTATAAATGCTAGTTTATTAGTGTAGAAAAATAGTTTTCGTCAGATAAAAGTAGAAGTCTAGCTGGAATCTTGCCAGAATTTAAAGAATTTGGCCGGAAACTCTCCAGAATCTAGGAATCTCGCTGGAATATGCGCATGAACCATCACCTGAAGAATTAAAGCACAATTGCCTTGACTTAAGGCGCAATTGCCTCGCCTTGCTAGGAAATTGGGTCTAGGCGCAAGAGGCGATGGCTTTTAACAACTATGTTTAAGAGAATTATTAGAAGGTTTTTATACATTTGAATACAGGATGACTTTCAACCCATTGTTCCTTTCTAGTTAAATCCTACACTGTAACCCATTTGACCCACTAGAGATAAAACATAACCCTAACCTACTTTCAAATTTGTCGTCTTTGGTTTGTATGATCATACAACTGGCTCTTTTAACGAGCTATATGTAAGAAATAAGAATATATTTTTTTAATAATTGAATGCCTGATGCGGCTTTGACAATACCTTGGGTGAAGCCTCTTGATCTCTTCCAGATTTTGATGTGGCTTTGACATTACCAGACGTACATACCTGCATAATAAAAAAATAAGAGTGAATTTCAAGGACTATCCTTTATCTTTATACTCATTTTCAGGCGCTGTCCTTTATGTTTAAAATTGACGAGTTTTGTCCTTTATGTTTTCATGTCATACACGTTTTGTCCTTTAGGCCTAACTCAGTTAGATTTTTCAGTTAAATTTGGTCATATGCTTTGCACATGAGGGCATTTTGGTCAATTCAAAGGTAAGTTCAACCGCAGATTTACAGCTCAAAGCTTCTGCAAACCTTTGAATTGACAAAAATGCCCTCATGTGCAAAGCACATGACCAAATTTAACTGAAAAAACTAACTGAGTTAGGCCTAAAGGACAAAACGTGTATGATATAAAAACATAAAGGACAAAACTCGTCAATTTTAAACATAAAGGACAGCGCCTGAAAATGGGTATAAAGATAAAGGACAATATTTGAAATTCACTCAAAAAATAATATACATCTTTTTATCTACAATACAAAAGCCCACAACATTGGAATGGTAGCCCTAATTCTAATGCAGCTCTATAGTATTCGATTTAATATCAAGACCAATCGCATTAAATCTGATGTACCTAATTTCAGACTCTCTGCGTTCTCGAGGGGTGATCTGACAAATGACAAGAAGATGGACGTGTTACACTTAAACAACTACAAACGGCAATATACAACATATGGTCTTGAATTTACCTCACTCCCGTTCAATATTTTAATTTTTGCCAAACGAGCAATCAAAGCATATCTTCCAATCCCACCTCTGCTTGGATCAGTTGCCGGATTCTCAGAACACCTAATATCCTGCACTTTGAAACCGTAACATTAATACGTCTGGAAGCTTAAAGCTACCATAGGCATTTCTGACTGTGCATAACACACTAATGGATGACTTAAAGTAAAAGCACACACTACTTTCTCACGATTTTTTGACAATACGTGTTACACATCAACTCAATACTATTCTTAACCGTAAGCTATGCTATACTACTTGTTAAACATACACGGTTTTTCAGAAAATTAAGAAAGAACAAGGAACATGAAGGTTAAGCATATCATATAAAACAATCTTACCACTAAGGCTGGATAAGAATTCAGTGCATCAATGGAAGATAGATCCTCGATTTTATTACCTCCTGATAAGTGTAATTTATAAATCAGTCGACATTACGAGCAAGTTACATATATGGTGAAATATTGATTACCGATAAGAAGGCAGCGCAAACTTTGGAAAGGCTTATATGGTCCTTCGTCTGTAGTGGGGTACGAAATGTGTTCTATGTTATTCTTATTCAAATGAAGCTGCTCCAAACTGAATGCAGAAACCGTATTTTCAAGGGTGAACGTAAACGTTAAACAGCTTAAGCCAAGAAGTGAAAAAAGATTGCTTTATTATACCATTTCAGTTGTGAAAGCTTCAAGATTTCACCCCAATCGGCTATATAGTTTTCTTCCAAGTTAAGAACCCGCAGAGAGCAAAATCCTTGTACATATTTGGATGATGTAGGCTGGTTAAATGAAAAATATTATCAAAATAAGATTATCGTGCAAAGAGTTGATGTGGCAACTGCGACCTAATTACTTATGAAAAAGATGAGGATATTAAATACCGTTATCTCCCTTATTTTATTTCCCATTAAATGCAACTCTTCGATGGCTTGCAATGAATCTTTAAGCACTTCAACCTGCAAAGCTTCTAAATTTCATTGACACAGACCATATTAACATATCATAGTTAAGTAAAAAAAGTAGGGAAGCATTGCTCGCCTGAGACCAACTAATGGAAACGTTATTTAAGACTAAAAGTCGAAGATTCCTTAGGTGAGAGACTCCCGCCACATCATTTGACATTCTATTGGTTGTTAGATTAAGTGCCGTAAGAGCTGGCAACTCACTGCAGATGGCATCAATGTCCTGCAATACAACACATGTTTACCGCATGTAGGTCTGTAAGCAAGAAGAAAACAAATTTACCGCATGTAAATCTGTAAGCAAGAAAACATACTTGCCACTTGGACAGCAGGTTTCCGGTTAAATCGAGCTCCTTTAGATCTGCAAAAAAACAAGCTTAATTGTACTGACACAAAACTAGATGCAAATATATGTTGATCTTTATCAGTAATTCATCTGACATTGTGAAAACCAACACTCACAAGTAGTCAAACTTCCAACACACGTCTCCAATCCATCAAATATCTCTCTTACATGTAAAATAATCATGTGATACACCAGCATACGAAAGAAAAAAAGAATCAAATTTTTGCCTCCTGAATACACAGATAACCCTATACACCAGTGGCCTATAACATGCTTCAAAAGGCGCTTTTAGAAAACAGTTAAGAAAGATCTTCTTCTACGTCAAAAGTTTTCAAAAACCAAACTAGTGGTGTAGGCTAAACAACTTTGTAGGTGTTTGGGTGTGCATTTTTAAGAAAGCTATTATATGTACACAGCTTGGCATATCATTATATGGACCGTATGCCAGACCAAAATCATACGGGCCATATGGCTTTGCCAGTGGTGTGCGTTGTCACATCAGCCACTTGTGTAAGAATAACACATCGTACGATCGTATGACGTGGACGAACACCAACTCATGTGGCATGTATTAACATTAAAACTCGTATGACGTGTCAATATAACACCTAATTCCACCCCACATGACCTATTATCGCCACGTATATGGCTCGTATGATGTGTCAGTGGTGTGCAGTCAGTCTGGCCCATTCTAAAACATATGCAACCAGATAATTATTAAACTAAAGCTAGGAACAAACAGGTGACGTGCGTGATTTTACATCTATCACAGTAATCAAATATTTGTTTCACCAACTATATACAAAAGAGCTGAAACTCACTTGGTAAAGTTTTACTAATTTCAACAGGATCCCCAGGAGAGCTAACCCCTAAATATGACAATGATGCACCAGGCAACTCCTCAAACCGGGCCAATATATCTTCAATCTTATCTTTACCAATCAGCTGTACATTTACTCGTTTATGGCTAGCAGAAAGCACATACATTTCATCTGTAACCATAAAAAAAATTAAAAAATCATATTAACCAACCAAGTGTGGAATCCAGTACATATAGGTTTTCTGTGCCAAGCATACAAATAACTAGAATAATTATTATTACTCTACAATTTTAATTTATTTTTGATAAATTTTGGATTTTGGAACAAATTTTGTAATGTATATGTGTTAAAAACGGTTTTTGTAATCTTTATTTCTAATGAGCGTGTTAGAAAGAGGTTCATTTTGATAAACTTCAGCACGAATTTTGTAATCGTTTATTTCTATTTTCTAACGAATGTGTTAGACAAGATTTATTCTATACGAACCGAAACGCCTTATAACAATGTGTAATCTTTTTCTTCTAACCAGCGTGTTAGAAACGGTTTCCTTTATAAACCAAACATTTTTAAAGTAATTACACTAAAACAAATGAAGTAGCTAAGTAGCATAAAGATAATTACTCCAGTTAAAAAACTACAGCTAGGGTCGTCCAAACCGCTAGCCGCTCGCTCGGAAAATGCTCGTTCGATTTGAGGCTCGGTTGTAAACGACCCGCTCTGCGCGGTTCGGTTTGTAAACGAGCCAAGCATGAGCAAAGGTCCACTCGGCTCGGTTCGGCTCGAATTATTATTTTTAATTAGTATATATAGACATATACACATACATATATAAACATGTATATGCACACATATACACACAAAGCTAAACCCCAAACCGCTAAACGACAGTCTCATGTTGTTACCCTAAGTCGATCGTCTCCTACTCTCAACATCATTTATATGATCATCGCCTCATCAACCACATTCATAAGAAAAATATTATGCCATAAAATGTATCTTTTTTTAAAGACATAAAAACTTGAGACCCAACATTGTCACTATCTCCCTCCGCAAATTAAAATCAGGCAACACAGTTATCAAAATCGCTCGACGCTCGCTCGGAATATTCAAATGCTTGTTTGATTTGAGGCTCGATTTTAAATGAGCCGCTGCGCTCGGTTCGGTTTGTAAACAAGCCAAACCCGAGCAAAGGTTCGTTCGGTTCGGCTCACAGACCTAACTACAGCGTAACAATAACTATTCTAGTTATTTGCACGAAAACTATTTGCATTTGATCCTAACACTAACTAACCAAATCAACTTATTGAAAGTTGAAACCCTAATAGTTCAAAAACTGTATACCTAATTCTTCTTTAGTAGAACTGGTACGGTATCGGATATTTAGGGCTTGCAACAAGGAAACGCCAGTGCTCAAATTGTGAGGGCGAGCGAATGAAGCTGATTTGGGGAACTGTGCAGTGAAATAGCGAACGCCGTTAACTGATCCGTCGTGTTTGCCGTCGCAATTGTCCCATTCGACGCCGATCCAGATGCCGGAATAGCCTTCTACTTCTCCGATGTACCTCACGGTGCCGATCCGCCGGTAGTCTCCGGTGTAATGGACTCGTTGGCCGATTTTGAAGTCCGGTTGGTTTGGGGGTTCGGAGACTGTTGAGGTTTGCATTTTGGTTGAATGATTTGTCTCTGTTTTCTGATTCCTGTGCTTACATGAAACTGGTTTTCTGGCAATGTTATTGTATGAGGCCCAACTAGTTTATGAACAAAAATTACGTGGGTGTTTGGCATTCCTTATTTTCCCATGACTTTTAACTTATTGACTTTTATAAGTTAATAAGTTGTTCAAATAGTGTTTGGCAAAATGATAAGGACTTTTAAAACTCCTTTTAATTTACTCTTGAGAATGGTTTTTTTGAGAAGTCACCATTTCTCACTTCTCAAACTCCAAAAGTCCTTTTATGAACAAAATCTCCATTACACCCCTCCACAACTACTCTCAAACCCCAGATACATATGCCGCCAACATCCCCATCTCATCTCCAACTACCCAACCATTACTCCTCTGTTCATCAATTAATCTTTAATTTCATCATTAATCTTTAATTTCTCCAACTACACAAGACAACTACTCATCTCTGTTCTTCATGAAGCTTCAATTACTCCCCCATCTACCACTCTTTACATCTGCCCTATATCTACCAACAAACAACAGCTTACCAGCGACATCAGTCCTTCTTCTTCCACTCTCCAACAGCGACATCAGGTCCTTCTTCCTCCACGGCGGCCCTTCTTCTTCCACACTCCAACAGGTCACATTTACAATCTAAAGGTGCTTTTTATTTGATTGATTGTGCAAATTTCATACTTTGAATTGCTAGTTGAATATCCTAAGAAAATTGATTGATTGTGCAAATTTCTTACCTTGAATGAAGGGGGATTAGGAGATGATATACACAAGGGGAATTGTCACATGATTGTTTTTTTTTTTTTCTAACTGAGAAATGACCGGTATCGGTATGATTTAAGTATCGAAGTTTTAAGTGTTGTAGTTGACTTAAGGTTTCAAAGAAAACCATTGCAGTTGCTTGATGTTTTTTAATAAACATGAAAATTAGTATCTCAAGATGTAGCTATATATTAATAAACAATTAATGAGTGCATATAGTAGAATAGATGCATCAGGAAGTTAAACAAAAGAAATAACCTTGCCAAGCTCAAATAACTGGTAATTTCTAGAAATGTTTAAGCCCCATTCAAACTGTATGCTGCTGATACGAACTCAAATAAGTTATATAAAATTGAACCAGAAGATGGTTATAACACATTTGAGAAAAAGGAAAGTGTAGTAAACAAGCCGCCAAATATATAAACATGAAAGCACATTGAGTTATTATTTACCAGTCATGAAACCTCCATAATATCCTTTCCTGTTCTTACTAAATTTTAAATATATCTACCTTCTTTTATCTGATGTTTATTGGCATTCAGTAAATGGAATCAAGATGGTATAATAGACCTCGTACGGATGATGATGGTATGTTAATGGCAGCGATAAGAGATGTGATTGCTCAAGATGTAATGGAATCACGAAGAAGAACATAGTATGACATTAGTTTGTTATTCTTGTGCATTTTTTTCGTGTTTTTTAGCAATCTGAATGTAATATTATTATGTTCTAATTAGGAAATTTTAAACTATATGTAAACAAATTTTATGTTATATTTCATGAAGTTGTTTTTCAATATGCAAGAGAGAAAAAAAATTAAATAAGCTAAACCAAACACATTTTAAAGGATGCCTTTTTTGGTCATTTTACATGAATAAGTTAAACCAAACACCTTTTAAAAAAACTACTTATTGACTTATTGGCTCATAAGCTAACCCAAACACTTTTTAAAAAAGTCCTTCTCAAAAAGTCATAAGTTAATAAGTCCTTCTCACAAAAAGTCCTTTTTAACTTAAATAAGCTAACCCAAACACCCCCTACATTACAATGCGTTTACAAATTAAAAACTTAGACTAAACTGCCATTTTGGTCCCTGAGGTTTCGGCAGTTTTGCCACTTTAGTTCAAATTTGAAACTTTTTGCATTTAGGTCTCTTTGGTTTCATTTTTGTTGCCATTTTAGTCCAAAACCAAAGTCAGCTCAGATTTAAAAAAAAAAAAAAAAACCCTTGTTTTTTGTCCTTTTCTGAAGGGGCATTTTGGTCATTTTCAAAAAAAAAAAAAATTGTCCCCTCTTTTCTCTCTATCTGCAGGCTACCCACAACTTTTCACCCCACCACCACCATCAATTCCAGCCGCCGGCCAAACACCACAACATCTATATCTATATATATATATAAATGAGATGGATTTGGGCTATGTGTCCTTTGTCTTTGGCCATCTAGGCTGATGTGGCAATTTGGTTTAGGAGGGAAATCCCAATTAGCTTTCAACAATCACGATTCCAAGGAAAAAAGGCGGGATCCGAATTGAGTTGGGTCGGGTCAACAGAAAATGGATCCTATATGTTATTTTCCAAAACCCTAGACACCACATTCATCTCCATTTTCCTTTTGTCTCCCTTCTGGTTCAAGCATACGATTCAAGCATTGCCATTCCGAGTCAATAATCTTCATTCTCCTTCATCTTTATTATAAGGTATCTTCGATCTCCCTAAAATAATACCCGCAAAAATGGCCAAAATTGTTCACCGAAATCATACCTACCGAATCTCCCTTCTCTATCTTCTTTTTCTTCTACAATTGTTCATCGTCTCATCGGATCTTCAAGATTTTATCAAGATCAAAGGTAAATATACCTAATCGAACCTAGATCTGCGTTGTTTATGTTATTGTATATACAAAGTTGTTTTTATAAAGATTATTTCGATTGCTAAAAACCATTTGTTTTCTCGTTTCTATAGATCCGATAAAAGAAATTAAAGGTGTGTTGTTCTTTATGTTATTCGATTGTATTATACAAAGTTGTTTTTATGAATATTGTTTTGATTGCTAAAAACCATTTTTGTTCTGATTTCTGTAGATCTGATTAAAGAAATTAAAGGTATGTTGTTATTTATGTTGTTCAATTGTATATAAAGTTCATTTTATAAACATTCTTTCGATTTCTAATAACGTTTTCTTTGTTCTGATTTCAATAGATCCGATCAAACTTTATCTTTTTCTTTCTTTGGATTTCTAATAATCTTTGTTCTGATTTGTAATAACTTTTTCTTTGTTCTGATTTACGTAGATCTGATTTCGGACTCCGATAATTCGTCAATCAAAAGAGGTTAGTTAAGTGTTATAGTTGTTTTATCTTTTTTAAGTTTGTAATATGTAATTTTATATCCTTTCTGTTCATTATTTTTTTTACTTATTAATATATGTTCTGAATGATTTATGGTTTGTATTTTCTCATGGTGAACCCTCAATCTTTTTTGAAATTCGGACTCGGATTGTTAGTCTACCAAAATAAGTTATGTTGTTCTGAATTTTGTAGATCCGATCATAAAATTGAAGGTATGTTGTTTTAGTTTGTTGTTTATCTACTGTGCATCTTTAATCTAAGCGATTGAACATTTATATTTTTTTTGCAAACAATATCAAGATCAGAGGTTTTGTTATCATCATCTACATTCTCTGATTTATGTAGTGTCTATGAACGTTAATCATGTATTGGACATTTATCAAACTCATGTATTGGACATTTATCAAACTTACTGATTTTTGTTTATTTTGATTTTCATGTGAATCCCTAAATCTTGGATAACAATCGGACTCCGATCATTCAACAAGCAACAGAGGTTAGTTGAATGTTATAGTTGTTTTCTCTTTTTTAAGTTTGTAATATTGTTTTGTCAGAATCTTTGCTCCACGTTTCTATTGTTTTGTTTGAAGCTTGATTGAATATCATATTTGTTCTTGGAGTTTAATGGTTTGATCCTTGATGTTTGACAATTGAATTTCGGATCATGATAACGGTTCGGTGCTATCCATCCGTTTGTTCCAAAATTATTATTGTTAATTTTTATTTCCTTATTTAGAGGATATATAATAACTTGATTTTAAATTCAAATATTTGATTTGGAGTATAATATGGAAGTAAACGATTTGGAGTTAATAACATTAATTGGATTTTCTTTTTAGGTGAGTTCAATGTACCTATACATGTTAATGGTTTAAAATTTAGAGTTTTATATATAATTTTTATTAAATTCTTCCAACATATTATAGTAATTTTAAATTTAAATTATATTTGATTTATTTTTAAATAAAGTTACCTGAAATAGAAGTTGACTACATTCATTTTTTATAATTGCTAATTATCCTAATTTTTAATAACCTCTAATCGACAATTATTGGTTTCTATATAACTAATTAGATTCAAATTATTCAACAATCATATTAAAAAATTTATTGGTTTTTACTGTATATGCTTTAAATCATTAAAATAATAGATACGGAATTGAGTTTTGAACTTTCACTGTATTTTAGATGATTATGTCCTTCAAGATGCTAACATTTGTATGTTTTCTAATATCGTTTTAATTATTAAAGCCTGTTTTAAGAATATATTAATATTTTTTAAAAACATCAACAAATGTGTTTTTAGTATATTTGGCTGATAATTTCCTTATTTAGATGATAGATAATAACTTGATTTAAAATTCAAAATTTTAATTTGGAGGATATTATGGAAGTAAACGATTTGGAGTTAATAACATTAATTGGATTTCCTTTTTAAGTGGGTTCAATGTACAAAGACATGTTAGTGGTTTAAAATTTAAAATTCTATATATAATTTTGATTAAATCTTCCAACATATTATAGTAATTTTAAATTTAAATTATATTTGGCTTATTTTTAAATAAAGTTACCTAAAATAGAAGTTGACTATATTCATTTTGTATAATTGTTAATTATCCTAATTTTTAATAAACTTTAATCAACAATTATTGGTTTCTATATAGCTAATTAGATTCAAATTATTCAACAATCATATTAAAAATACTTATTGGTTATTACATATAAGTTTTACATCATTAAAATTAAATTTTAAGCTTATATGTTTTTTGTTTCGATTCATAGGAAATACCGTATGATTTTGCAAGCTTATTGTGGGAAGGAAAAGTTCCATATGGTCAATGTCTTGAACTTATTGATGATGACTTATGCAACTGCATGAGTCTGAATCTTTTTCGAACACAAGAGGTAAGTTTAATTTTATCGTTTTTTGGTGTTTTTTGATCCGGTATAATGATAGTCAATTATTATTTTAAATTTATATTTTGAAGTAAACCATTATTGTGTGTAATTTTAAATTTTTAATTTCGAAGTCAATCATTATCTTAAATTTAAATTTTGAAGTTTGCCATTAATGTGTTTGATTTTAAATTTGGAAGTCAATCATTTTTTTAAATTTAAATTTGGAAGTAAACCATTAATGTGTTTCATCCATTTAGCCATTCCTTTTTCAATTAACTTAATTCATCTTTAATGTGACATAATTGATGGAGTGATATAAGAAGGTTTCTTTGTTAATTGATTATTCTCTTCCGCTTACAGGGGATAGCGCTAAGGTAATTAACATCAAAATTCAATATTTCTATTACTTGAATTCTCTTGCTTTATAATTTCTTTCAATGTATTATTTTGTGTTTTGACTTGGATATAAAACATAATGTGAAGGTATATTTTAAACTTATTTTACCGAGTTTTTTTATTTGGATTGCAGAATAAGTGCTTTGATGAACTAATAGGTGTTTGAATTTTGTGTTTACTTTGCTCTGCATAGGGCTCCTTCAGTTTTTTGTATTCTTTTACTTCGCTCAGTAATTATTCTATTTTCAAGATAAGAATACAAGCTGCATCTGCATTGGCTACCCTACCAACAATAGTGGGTGAATCAGTAATAACAAAACTATTGAGATAAGTTTTAAAGCTTATTGAGAAATATTGATTGTGTTTCTATAAATACTTTACCGTTTAATTTTGTAAAAAACCTTCATATTTAATTTTCAGATATGGATCCAATGAACAACAGTCTTTCATTTTTAAATCTTATTCAGGAAGATGACCAGATATTTTTGGTACGGTTATTGGTATTCTAAATACTAATCATATTTTTAGTAAACTGATGTTTGTCTTTTTTTTATTTTTTTTAAACTCATAGCAAATACCTAATGACTTTGCTTCAATGATTTGGGGAGACCAACCACCTTACAAAGATTCAGTTAAGATTGTTGATGGCAACAAGTTATGGTTTGTAAGACTGAAAAAAACTGATGTTGGCCATGTTCTTGCTGATGGCTTCACCAAAGTTGTTCGGGATAGTTGTATAAGAAAAAACAACTATCTTATGTTTCAGTCATTTGGACAATCATCATTCTTTCTAATGGTGTTTAAATCATTTGTTCATCAATACTGCTTTATATCCAAAATCACACCTGACAAAGACGTTATTGTAAGTAGTATATTATACAATCAGTATGATGAATAATATTTTCTTTCTGTATATTGGTTTTTAAATTAATTTTTAATTATCATTGCCTATGCAGGTCATGGCTGATGAATTTTGGAGGCAATTTTATTGGAAAAATTTCAAAGGTGGTCAATCAACTCTTTATTTAGGAGATAGATTTTGGAACGTTAAGATGGACGGATTAACTGACAGCTTTGTTTTTACTCATGGATGTTCTAAGATGGTAAACGATCTTGCCTTAGACAGCCGATCTATCTTTGTCTTTTCAATGGTTGGAAATAAAATTTTCGAGCTTTCAGTCTTTAATCATCAAACCAGTACTCAAATTCAGAACAACAAGGTTGAGTTAGTTGTTTTGGATGACTCCATCTATGGTGATGATGGTGGTGATTTGGTTATTGCGGTTAGAATTATACATCTATACTATTATTTAGTTATTAACGCGAGCTTACAAGTAGATCTTGAATTTTACACATTGTTATTTTTTATCTTTTTTTGTAGTCCGAACATAAGGAGAAGTGTAGTACTGCCGAAACTGACTTTCAGGAAAGTGTTGTTGTGGAATGTGAAGACGACAAATTTCAGTTGGCAAGTTTTGAGTCTGTGTTCAATGTAAACCCCTATATTTTAATCTAATTTATTAAAACTTATCATAAATATTTTTTTTTGTATTTATACATTTGTTTATTGTTAATTGTGTAGGATATTGATGATTCGAAGTTTGATAACTTTTTCTCATCTCTACTTGAAATGGAAGACCTTAAGAAGAAGGTAATTTTTTGTCATTGTTTTTTTTCGTATTTTATTAAATTTAATTATTATTCTTATTATATTGTTAAACACTTTTCCCTTATATGTAGTTCAAAGATGATTGAGATAAAAAAACCGATCCGATATGCAAAGCAAGTGTTGTTTGTGATAAAAATCAAAGTTTAAAAGTTTGTGTTCATTTATAGGAGTTTGTAATTAACTGAATTGTTTTACCTATATTTTTTCATTTTAAACCGTTAATGTTTTATGTTTCTTACGATGATCCGAAGGGGAAAACAAATGTTGTTGTTGATGAAAATCTAAGTTTAAAGGTTTTGGTTCAGTTACTTAATTATATTTTTATGAATTTAAGTTGATTACTTTACATTTTTTTTATTTATACGTTTACCTTTTTTCAGGACAAAAGCAACTTTGAGATGGACCTGGACAAATTTTTGATACCGAAGAATAACTCCCATGTATATCTGATTACTTAAGTATTATATAATTCAATGTATTAATTCATTCTATATTAATAATTTTTATACTCTTTTGTTTTATAGGTTGATCCTACACGAAAAACAAATATTTTTATTTCTGAACCGAGTCTGTCCTCCATAGTTGTTTCTGATTTGAGTATTTCTGATTCGATATTTTGTTCGAATTATGATAATTACTTATGTATTTATTTACCTGTTTTAGACCATTCCGAAATATAAAGTTGATGTTGGTCAAATTGTTTTGCCGATAAAGAGGAAGGTATAGTATCATATATAACTTTTTTACTTTTAATTTTATTTCTTAAAAAAGAACTAATTATTATTTTATTTGAACTTATTAGGCCACTCAGAAATGTAAAGCAGTTATGTTGGTGTCCGATGAGTCTCTTATCGCTCATCGTACACGTTCAAAGTTTAGAAAAAAAAAATGAATTTGTGGTTGTTGATAAGTTTCTGTTAGCCGTAAACGTTCTACATTGAAAAGGTCGAAAACAATTTCAATCATTGAGTTCACCAAAGTCGCCGAGAACAGAATGGTATGTGTTTTCATATTATTAAAATTTATATATTTTATTCAAGTAATAAGCATATGTTTTAGATTACTTTGACAATTTTTTGTTTTGTGACTTTCAGCGTTTACCGTCTGCTATTTCCGATGAGTTGTCTCTTTCTTTTCACAACCTCCGTGATGTTTCAATCCAAAACATTAGATGTGAGGTAACAAACATGAAGACGATAGCGGAAAAGAATGGAGATGGTTACAGGTATGGTTTTTCCAAGTGGTCGGCTTTCTTGAAATCAAATCAAATACACATGGCGCTACTCTTTTCTTTAAATATGTCAAGTCTTCACAGCTTTTGATTTTGACCAAATTTGTACACAAGACGACAAAGAAAAGAGGCCGTCCGTGACTGTTTGCATTTGTGGTTGTTAGTTGGTTTTGTATATGTTTTCGTGAACTGGTAGTTATTAGTTGATGGTGGGTTTACAGTTGTTTGCATAGTTTCTACTTGATCTTCGTATGGCCCAAGTTGGATGTCAGTTATGTTTTCTGTTTGGACAATTAGTACTTAAACATGCCCTCTTTTGTAAGAAAGTTTACAAGTTAATTTTTGTTTTAATTTAGAACATAATTTTGGTACTACTATTTTTTCCAATTTTATTATTAGCTTTGCACAACCAATCATATTACTTTTTTAATATCCAAGTATCCAACGCAAATATCCGAACCTCTACATATATTATTTTAATACGAATATATAATTTTTTTTCAATACGAATGTTAGTTTTATATATTTTTATTAAAAAATATAACAATTGAATACTCCCTCCGTCCCATTTTAGATGTCATGGGACCCACATTCACACAATTTAAGAAATATTTGAGTATTTTATTTTTTGAGTTGTAAAATGACAATAATGTCCTTAGAAATGATAATTAAATTGTGACAACAAAAAATGGAAGTTTGTAATGGTAAGGGCAAAACTGGAAATTATATTTACATTTTTGGAAATGACAATTAAATTGGGACAACCAAAAGTGGAAATTTGGACATTTAAAATGGGACGGAGGGAGTATATATTACACACGATAAAACATAACAGTCAAATTACCAAATAAGTTGATGTTTGAATTTGTATGTTGACTTATTTCTAGATATATATCTTATATTTTTATTAACTTATTATTTATTTTAGGAAACTTATAAATATTTATAATAATTAACAAAACAATGATAATTTATTTATGTTAAATTATTTGGTCGATTTTGTCTATTCGTAATTTCCAAAGTTTTGTAAATTAATATTTCCATTTATAATGCAATAACATATCCAAATTAATTTTAGATAAATTTGTTTCTTTATTAATTGACAATCATTTTTAAGTAAAATGGAAACTACAATAAAATGACAAATAATTTTGATGTAGATATTTTATTTTTTATCAAAATAAATATAATATTTGTTTTGTTCTATGGTATTACACTTTTAATTAATTATTTAACGATCATTTGTTGAGTACTAATAAAAAAATCCTTATTTTTATTGTCACAGTTTTCTTTTTGAAAATGAGGTTTTGTTTTGATCAAAGTTGGGTAATGCAGGTAAGTGTTAAATCTCATGTTAATTTGAAAACGCCTCAATCTTAAGCTTCAAGATCTCGAGTAATACAATTTACATTTTTTTCTTTATATTTTATAAATATTACCTAATTTTGTTAATCTGAAATTAATTGCCTATATTCTTTTTTAGAGATGTTGATGTTGATTTAACTCTTTGGGATGATTATGCGAAGGACATGTGTTCGTACATGCTTAGTCAAGATCTTGAAGCCCATGTTGTCAAATCTGTTCATTTTGGTGCTGTTAAAACCTAAAAAGGTATCTTATTAAGTCTAGGATTTAAAAATGCATCTTATTAAATTTCTCATCATAAAAGAACATTCCATTTATAATATCATTTTATATAAATTACAACATACATCTCCATTACATATCAACTTTCAATCTATTCTTTGGTTTCTTCAACCAGGTACTTTGCAAAATTTTTAAGTAATACACAATCTCTTTTTCATGTATCAATACAAACTAATATCATTTATGTTTTATTATACGTTTCCATTTTACTAGGTGTTTCGTATAATGGATCAAATTCCGTTTGATGTTGTGATCATGGAAATTTTTGTATCAATACAAACTAATATCATTTATGTTTTATTATACAAAAACAAGTCATTTGGATACAACGTTTTATTTGATCAATGCATGAATATTTTTTTACACAAACAATTTGAATTTCCAAATTAATTTATTTTTAAAAACAAACAAATTGAATTTAAAACCATCAATAACGTAACCGTGAGTACTTTCTTATATTTTTAAAATCAAAGTAGGTAAAAATTTAAGGTTTCGAATTTGTTAATAAACTAAACATTAATAATTTATATTTTATCTTTATTTTTTCCCGTTTGTTAATATCAATTTATAAAATATTTTGCAAATCAAACAAACTATTGAAATTTGTCTCTGTAATTTTGAGAATGTCATGTATGTTTACCAACGCATACTCCATAGATAGATTTATTTTATAATTTTGAGTTAATAATTTTGTTTACAAATTGACAATCTATTATTATGAAGTAAGATTTTACCTCATATGTTTAACTTTTAAAGTTTCAAAAACCACTTTTAGTATGTTTTATAAATAATAATTAATAGGTCAAATATAGTTACGTAAATAATATTATAACAATAATAAATACATTTGAAAACTATGCATTTGAAATTTGGATTGCACTACAGTCAACTTTCAACCTGTTTGGCCTATATGTGTGGTACTCAACCAATGTGATTCTGCATATCAAAAGATATTGTGTTTGTGTGTTTCAAAGGTTGGTGACAATGGTGGTGTTAAAGGCTTGGAGAATTCATTATAGTTTTTTTTTTTTTTTTGTACATGTTAAGTGTTATAATAAAGAACGGACAAAATATTAATAAAGTTCTAATAATCTGTTATAATAAATAAAAGTTTTTTTTTTTTTTGTCGTGGGTCATTCAGTGAGGCAAATTTCTGCCTCCGGTTCTTGCCCAAAGTTTCTAACCTTACTCGCAACCCTAACGACTACAACTTTCAATTCAAAACAATTAAAAAACAAGTTTGTTTGCAACCCTAATGACTACAACTTTCAATTCAAATCAATTATAAAACAACTTTCTGACATAGTTTGATTAATATAAAGTAAATTTTCCTACCCGCGAAGTTCACGGGTGATAACCTAGTACAATATATATTACATACATTATATCATTACTCTCTAAACCCATTTCCCGACTGAATGATCTCCTCATGCCTTTATTAGGTACACTAATCCCCCTCAAATCTTCCACTATTTTCCATATCGACAACACTTCATAACTATATTAACAACTCTGTTTATTTTACAGGTATCTCTATTCCACAATCATCGTTCAGGAACAACCCGTATTCAATCGGATTCCAGAAACTTCATCATGTTTCCTTTCTTTATAGCGGTTCCACATGGAGATATTTTCACAGTCCGTTCAGCGGTCAGGTGAACCGTGGTGGACTTATTATTATTCGGGCAGTTGCAACCCTAGAACCTAGGGCTACTAATAAGAAGATTGTAAATGTTCCGGTTACTGATGATAAAGATAAACCCCCGGTTCAAGATGATAAGGAGTTGTTGAGACGGAATCGGATTTCCAAGGCGAATAAAGGGAAAGAGGCTTGGAATAAGGGGGTTAAGCATAGTTAATTGAATCTGAATAATGAGTAATGATATAATGTATGTAATATATATTGTATGTTGTGGTGTTTGGCCGGCGGCTGGAATTGATGGTGGTGGTGGGGTGAAAAGTTGTGGATAGCCTGCAGATAGAGAGGAGAGAAGAGAGAGGGACAATTTTTTTTAATGACCAAAATGCCCTTTCAGAAAAGGATAAAAAACCAGGTTTTTTAAAAAAAATCTGAGCAGACTTTGGTTTTGGACCAAAATGGTAACAAAAATGAAACCACAGGTACCCAGATGCAAAAAGTTTCAAATTTGGACTAAAGTGGCAAAACTGCCCAAACCTCAGGGACCAAAATGGCAGTTTACTCAAAAACTTATTATATTTGATCTGACTTATTTGTAAAAGAAATTTAAGTTGAAACTTTAACCAACTTGAACTTATCTCGACACGTACATAAAAATAAGTAAGTAAGAAAAATATGTTTTTAAGTCAAGTATGGTACGACGCGTTGTGACAATATCGAAACGTAAACTAATTCGAATTTATACTGTATAATGAAAACGTATTATATTTAACCCGCCTTGTTTTAAAACAAAATTTATGTCAAAATGTAAAACAATTAAAAAGGTAAAAAACATAAAAATATTTTATATTTGAGCCTACCCATTTCTTAAAAAAAAATACATTGAATGTAAATTAACCTGAATTTATACCGATACGTACATAAAATTAAGCAAGTAAAATTTGATTACAAATCTTTAAAAAGTTGAGTAGTTGTAAGTGCTAATACTAAGGTTAGAGGGTGTGGTATAAAGCATCTATGGGCTTTATCAGGCCACATAAGTGCCACGTAGACAACACATAAGCATAGGGCTTTATCGTTCACTTACACGATGTGGAATAACGCCCCTTATAAAACCTCTTTTAACTATATTAAAAAAAAGATAAATAAAAAAAGCTGATTGGTTGACCTTTGGTGGGGCCACCTGATTTCATCAGCTCGCGACGCTAACCCTTTGGCGGAATCAATTGATAGCGCCCCCTTTAACGAAGGCGGGGTGAGAGTGGGGCGCCAAAGGGCGCCATGGAGCTTATGTAGCTGGGGACGCCAAGCCACAACCTCTAATGTTAATTTTGAAGTGTGAAAGTAAAAAAAAAAATACTAAAAGACAAAAGAAAAATCTCCCTTGAAGTTTGTGGTACATGCAACTTCTCATTGTAGCATATTAAATTTTGCTATGTAAGGTATAGCTCACCGATGCCTAAAATATGTCTCATTTTCATTTAACTTTGCTCTTTAATTCACTCAATTAAAGAAAGCATAAAAACCTATTACATTTACAATGGTCAATCAATAAGTTAAAATTCACTATAAGAATCATTAGGGTTTTCTAAAAGGTATAAAATTGTTAAAATATTTAATAAAAAAGGTGTTAGATTTCTTGTCTCATCATAAATAATTTTAAAAAAGGATTACCATACAAAAATGCGTTAGTTGAACAAAGAATCTGATCATGCATTAGTTATAAAATTGTTCAAAGACAAGTAGCTGCAGTGTAACAAAAGACGTTATCTCATCGCTTAGCATGGGTGTACCTGCTAGTACATATGCAAGATTATATAGGTATAAATATAGAAATTAACACTAATATTTATAAAGATATATACTTTTTATAAAAGTTATAAACACGTCTCCAGTAAACTAGGGTTTATAAAAAATGATTGAAGAAGGTAGCATATATGAAAAGAAATCCCAACGACACACACGTGACATTTATGATAAACAGAGATTCGACATTTTGAGTAAATTATTTTCTCCAAGTCTTAACTTGTAAGCTTTTTTTGTTTGATTTTAAATTCAAGATTTCAAGTATTATTGTCAAAACTAACATTTCTTGATGACTTTACATGAGAAATGTGTCTTAAGTATGGTTTTACTGTAAAAAAAAAAAAAAAAAAAAAAAAAAAACTCCGCCAACTATTAACTTTTTAGTTTATTTTGCCGGTCCCAAGCCCGGATAAATGAGGGTTTTTATCAAATAGTCTTTTATCAAGGCATTAGGTTTGTGAATGGGTACAACATGTATGTTTTTCATTCTTAACTGTACAACCAGTTTCTTTTTTTCTTTAAGGCCTCAATTTTGTACTTCTCTTAAGGCCACCAAAATAGTTGAGCCGGCCATGGTTTTACAAAAAGCGCAAACTGATCAGAATACAAGTTTTGCATGTTTAAAAGCTATGAAACATATGCTCATTGCCACACAATCATCCTTGAATATAATCTACATTGATTCATAATCTTGTGATAGGTGATGCACAAAATGGAGTAAAGAACAAAAGTTGTACATGGAGTTATGGAACGCCTAGGGTGGCGTTGAACATCAAATTTTTCTGATAATCTCATTGAGGAGAGTTATCGAATGTCAAATGCCTGGATGGATTTTGAAAAGCCAAAACCTGCGCAAAAGGGTTTTAAAGCAATTTAAATAGGTTTTCGGAAGTTCCAACCATTATTCACAACTTTGGAGTCATGGACGACCTAGAGTGGAAAAATGCCAAAGATAACAAGGAATTGAAGAATATTGATGTACAATTGCATTATGACTTTGGATTTGCGGTATTTCATACCAATCAACACGATGACTAGACAACTTCATTGCTACGTCAACTATAACTTTTGTGTGTTTGAACAGTTGCTTGCATCGACTATTGAATGTTTTTTTATTATTGCTTACTTGATGGTGCCATCTCGGCTTAGTTAATGTAGTTAGTCGTCACATTATTGTAATCAGTAAGAACCATCCAATGGTTTCATTCCAGCTTAGTTAGTGCAATTAGGGAATATCATGTCCTTACGAATCAGTGTGATTCATGGTTTAGATAGCATGAGATCAACTTTCAAACTAAATAAGAGTTTACTTACGTCTAATATCATTCCAGTTGAAGGTGTAAAAACTGGATCAGAATGCTATGTTAGTATATTTGCACCTACTTTAAATTTCTGTGGACATGTAAAAAGCGATAATAAATCTTGTCGTTAAAAAACGCATGCTGATGTATAATAATATATATAGATGTTACTTTTTTAGCTCCTTGGATCAAACCACAAAACTTTAAACATAATTGTATGCCAAAAAGTATGTTATTTTTTAACACTGTCGCCTAACGATGTGTTAATAAGGTAAAAACTTAGGCCATGATATAACAGAGAAAGCCATCAAGCATAATTAACAAACATATAAATGGGGTGTAAAACAAATCACTTCAAACGCATAGTAATTTCTGTCTGAAGAACAAAAAGGCTCTTGCCATTTGAATAACAAAAAATGATGAGAGTAATAAAATTTGATGAATGTCCTCCCCTTATTTATCAAAATATAATCCAAAGTTATCTCCTAATACCACGAATCACCAAGAGAACTTCAAAATGGTGTTATAATACGTAATTGAAAAAATTACGCTGTGGATGTCTTCAAGTATGCAATGAGATCTGCACGCTCCTGTGGCTTTTTCAGTCCTGGGAAAACCATCTTTGTTCCAGGGATGTACTGCATTGAACAATTTATACCAACTTAGCAAAGCATAAAACAAAACAATACTAAAAAAATGTTTGTTACGATGATTGAATAACATTGTGAGGAATAAACCATAGTTTATAAAATGAACCAGTCATTCGCAAAATTTTAACTTGTTTCTTGGTTTACAAACTTATTCTTTCTACAGAACCTCCAAATTGAAATATTTTAGAAAAGCTCAGAGACAGTAGTTCTAGTGCTTAGGAATGGCAATGGGTCGGGTTTGGGACGGGTTTAAGTAATCCCAAACCCAAACCCGGTTAGATAAGCTTGTCCCAAACCCGTCCCAAAACCCGTCGGGTTTCTATCGGGTAAATACCCATCGGGTATCAGGTATACCCGCGGGTTTCGGGTAAACCCGTTAATTTAAAAAGATTACTGGTTTGGTATACTCATCTCAAAACCCATTGGGTATCTACCGGGTAACTATTAACCGGTTACATTTTGTATTGTCATTATAAAAATATATATCAAATAACTACAATGTATACAAAATAGAATACATATATGTGTAAAAAATGGATGTATCATATATATACATATTTAATAATATAAAAGAAATTATATCGGGTATACAATTGGGTAAACGGGTACACTTTATCGGGTAATTAGGTCGGGTAAACGGGTATATCACTAAATCCCAAACCCGTCCCAAACCCGCGAAAAAAATAAAAACTATTCCCAAACCCGATTAACCGACCCTAAACCCGTCCCAAATTTGATTTGATCCATAAAGTTTTTCAGATCACACATATCAGCAAAAATTAACAAAAATCATACCTTCTTCGGGTTCAACAAGTAGTCGTACAAAGTGTTTTCCTCCCAGATAACTGCCTTGTTCTTGTTACCAGCAGAGTAAGAATATCCAGCAGTGGTTCCAGACTGCCTTCCAAACAGTCCATTTAGGTTGGGTCCTGTAAAATTCATATCGATTTATAAATAAAAATCTAGACCAATTAAACTTTTTTTGAACAAGCAAGCTAAGGTGAGAAAAGTAACATCATCTTTGAAAAACTTATATCATATAAATCCGCTAGAAGATTTGCAGCATGCATCTAACATAAGAGTTATATCACTTGTTCACCATAAACATTTAATTTATATGTAACTTTAAAAACACTGAAGCATAAACCAAAACATAAAGACCTGTGACATGTCAACAAAAAACAAGCGAAGATTGTAGAGACTAGAGACTTTCCTTAAATGTATTATCTGTTAAATAAGATGTTAGCTGTTTGGCATATGGTATGTTTGACTACACGATTTCAGCACACAGGCAAATGACAAATTCTACTATTTTTGTAAAACAAAGTTGCTTTTAATTTGTTATTAAATTTGGTTGGAAAAATTCAACGACTAAACTCTTCTTTTCCACAATAAATTACTTTAACATAATTTACGAAATAGCTGAAAATAATAAGTCAACAAAACACAACTTTATAGAGCTATAGTTTTCATAACTTCAAAACTTTTAGCTGATTTAAGTTGATTGTCACATTTTTGATTAAATCCATATATACTAGCTACTAAAAATAAATTTAGATATACAAACTGCTTGGAGGTTGTAAAAACAGTTATTGAAAAACTTAAAAACCTAAATTAATTGTTAATATATTGATTAATTCCATATGCTAGCCTAATAAAACTAGATATTCAGACATCTATAAGGTTGGAAAAACTTTACAACAGTTTTTTTTTTATTTTTAAAAACTTGAAGATCATAAAAAACAATCAATAATTTGTGTTAGTTATGTTCTCTTAATATTAGATTATATATAATTTTCTTCTGAAAACTAAATCAAAAATCTGTAACCCTTGACATAACCCTAGATTCACCAACAAATAATGACACACCTCGCCGTTCGTGTATTACAATTCCATAATATAAAGTAACAAATATATCTAATCCTTTACTTTCAAATAAAACTAAAAATAAAACCAGATTCAATGCATAAACCAGAACGCCATCACATATACAGCAAACGAAACAACATATATAATATGTGAATAAACTACAATCTGATCTAAAACCTACTAGTTAATCACAATATTAAATACATAACCCAATCATTTAAGGTAAACAACATTAACATGTACGGATCTTAAAAAATAATACAAATCAAATCAGTAACATAGCATAAACCAAAACACCATCAAATATACATCAAAAACAAACAAAACAACGTATACAATAACTCAACAAGCCGATCTAAAACAGACAATAGTGAATCACAATTCTAGACAAATAACACAATCATTTTAGGTCAACAACAGCATTACCACGTACCGGATTTCAAATAAAAGCACAAAACGAATCAATTTCAACACATAAACCAAAAACACCACCAGAAACACCACCAGGTATACATCAAAAACAAACTAAACAACGTATACTATAAATCAACAAACCGACCTGAAATAGACGACAACGACTCACGATTCTAGACAATTTACACAATCATTTGAGGCCAACAACAGCATTAACACGTAGCGGATTTCAAATAAATTACAAATCGAATCAGATTCAACATATAAACCAAAAAAACCACCAGATATACATAAAAAACAAACAAAACAACGGATACAAAATTTTTAAAACCGATTTAAAACAAACGATAGAAGATCACAATTCTAGACACATAACACAATCATTCTAGGTCAACAACAACATCAACATGTACGGAATCATCGATATAGATTAAACAAACATCAGATCTAGATAACGATACCATAGCAACTCAAAATTCTAAATGCTAACACAAATCGTTTAGGTCAAAAACAATAATAGCATGTACCAAATCATAAAACAGATTCTAAAAACATCAGATCTAGATAATATCTGAAAAAAAAAAAGAGAGAAAACCTTGTTTGTGACCAGCGCCTTTCTCGACGGTGTGACATTGAGCGCACTTTGTCTTGAAGATCTTCTCACCGGTGGTTGGATTTCCGGCAGGAGCCTCCGCGAAAGACGCCATTACGGTGTGTAGATTGAATCGCCGATTGAAGGTTGCGTAGAGAGGTTAGAGAGAGAGAGAGGGTTAGGGTTTTCGGAATGGGATGAAAAGCGGTTTTTATGTGTTGAAAGAGAAAATTAGGGCAAAAGGGAACGAGTCAAGTTGCACATGTGGTCTACGCAGCGTAAGTTGAACGGGGGGCGTGTGAGCCATCGGACACGTGGTCGATTTTTAGTGGTGCTTGGAATAGCCCCTTTTTTAACATACCGGACATATTCCTACCCGAAAGCAATTTTTTTTCTTAAACTTTAGCCCTTTTTTATTTTTTATTGTTTTTTTTATTGTGAATACAAAATTGTTCTAGTTAGGTCACTCGGATCGTTTTTGTCTCAATTAGATATCTTAACATTCAAATCGAGTCATGTCCTTTTTTTTCTATGTGTCAAGAAAAAAATGAAGAATAAGATGTTGGGATCGGATTATTCTAATATATGAAATTATATTTATTAAAAATAAAAACACTTTAATTACATTAAAATTAAAAAAACAAGTCACAATTCACGTCATCACTCATAGAAGCACATAGAGCACAGAAACACAGAAGCACATAATCACATAGGCATTTAATCACCGATGCAGTCATAATACAGAAACCTATCCTTCCCAGTTCGCGTGTCGTTCGTATATATCGGTCGCGATTAGCATCGTATAGTCGTATAGCGTGTCAAATAGTATAGCACAATCGTGGCACAATATTGTCTAAAATTGCAGCGACTTGTTAGCGTCTTGAGATAGAATAGCAATACGAGTCGTGTGTGTCGATCGAAGTGATAGCAAAATCGAGCGAACATCAAAATTAAAACATAAACAGGTAAACACACTTAAAACATATAAAATCGACGAATCATCAGAGTCGGCAGTTGCGGGCTCAGAATCGAAACACATAAAATCGAGAAATAGATTGTCTGCGGCTAATAGACATTGACTTCCCAAAGCGGTTCGACTATTCACATTAGACTTGTCGTCACATTTCGACTTTCAGGTTCGTGTTTCTGCCTCGATTCTTGGGCATTCAACACGCATTCCTTAGGTCATACTCGTGAGTTCAGGTCGTTGGAGTTCGTCGAGGCTTTGGTGAGATAAATAAAAGTCCGGAACAAGTTGTCAAGGTTAGGGTTTCACCCCTAGCTTAACAACTTCTTCCTTGTTTTAGTAAAATTGAGGAGATTATTCATCAAAATATAAATTTCACTCCTGATTTGGTATAATTCTCCTCGTTGGTTCTGAAAATTTAATGAAGAAGCCATTGATGAATTGATAAAATCAGCATTGATCAAGCAATTTAGTCGAGAGTTTGCGGTTTTCACACCTAATCCTGACTAGATCGCTTGATCCTATTTGAAAATTCGAGTGCAGTGATAGCGAAGAGTAACAGGATATAACACATACGCTTGGTCTGTTGGTTCCTAACTATAGTCTAGGTCTCTAAGACAGCGACCCGGACTAGGTCGTGTCTAGCCTAATTCCCTATAGTTATGGCTCTGATACCAATCTGTCACACCCCAACCGATGGCTGAATCATCGGGGCATGGCACTGAGCGAAACAGATTGTCCAGAAGTTTCCACAACAACTATCATTACTATTTAGTTTAAATGATACGTCCCATACCGTATCCCAAATAATAAAACAAGTTATTACAGATAAGCATCTAGTCAAATATACTGTTCCGACAACTCAGATTTAAACATAGTAAAATAAATATTGTTTCTGCTTCTAAAGACCTCTAGATTGAGTGCTACAGACAACTATTTGTTGGGGGCTCTAGACGCTTTATTCTAGCCTCGCTTCCCTAGCAAGAACGCATCTTAAACACCTGTCACATACGTTAAAATAAGTCAATACATGAAATGTAAAGGTGAGCATACAAGTTTGATAATAGCATATAGAGTTCGAAATAGTTTACGCATAACCAGCACGTACACATGGGAAAACGAAGCATGTTGATTATCGACATGGATCTATCGATACCAATGACTGCGGGTTCACTGTCCGAGACAGTTCGCAATACATGATTACCACCGTAATCCATGCAAGTAATTGTCCTTAACAACCCACGTGTGAACGGGTGCTGAGTCCAAACTATAGTACTACGTCGTTAAGGCAGGTAGACAGCATTCCACGTGTAAACACAATCAACAAGCATTCATTTAGTCACGTAATACATGCATAACGGTTAGCGTTTAAGTAATTGAGTAGTGTTTTCGATTGTGTTTTAGATAAGTAACGTATGTAACACCCAAAAGTGCTAAAGCAAAAAGGGTTTGAGTATACTCACAGCGATTGATTGATGGATTGAAGGGAGCGCTTGAGAGTAGGGTTAGCCTGAATAGTTCGATAGCATAACGATGAGTAACGTGTTAAAAGGAAACAAGTGATGATGGGTCGAATAGCCTGGTCGATCGAACAGCAGGTTCGATCGAACGGGTTGTTTGTTCGGTTGGAAGGTCCGTTCGGACAGCCTGTTCGATCAGCCGGTAGGCTCGATCGGTTGGACTGTTCGAGTGGATTATTTCTTCCTTTGAGTAGGATGTGTTTGTGTATGATGGCTTAACCTTTTGAAGTTTTCGTTGTAGTATTTGAGAACACTGAAGTGTCCTTACCCTTCAGGTCGATCGATCGAACGGTCTGTTCGATCGGCCTGCTTCACCGATCGGTTAGGACTTCAGAAACGGGTCCTCAGTGGAATGTCACCTGGTCGGACAGCATGTTCGATCGGGTGGCACTCCAATACGTCGAACGAGTTGAAAATCGATTAAGCGTTGAAGTATAGTATCTCATTATCCGATGAGTAATGTTGTTGAATAGCTCGTTCGATCGAACATCACTTCGTTCAATAATATACATAATAAAATTGTCAAAGTGTGGGGCCACGTTGTAACAATTGTCACTAAAATCCATAATTAGGATGGTAATTAGCTATTAAGGAAACCCTAATTAAGAAACCCAAGTAATTCTGCACTAACCCTAAAATTTCCAGAACAATCAGAATCAGGATCAGGGCCCCTAAAACTCAGGGGGGGATAAACCCTAGCCAACAATTATCTTCATAACTCTCTATCAAATTCGAAAATTGAAAAACTGTCGACACAGCAAGCCTAGTTACACACGTAGCTACCCTATGAACATAGGTTACCACTCGCGTAGCGCGACACCTATAGGGGGTACCCCTCGCGCTACGCGACGGTGTCAAATTTCGGGTATAAATAGAGGGGGTTGGGACTTGAATTCTGTCTTTGGAACGACGTAAAAACTCGTTGTGTACGTCGAGTTATGGCAGAAACAATACAACAAACACACACGATTCACGAAATGCTGCCTCAATCAGGGTATTAACTCGATCGCTATTACGATTCATTTCCGGGATCAATATATCCAAAGAATGTCTAAGTGCCGCCCACATTGGGCTATGCTTTGTCGTTTGTCGGTAATCCGATAAATGAGTTGAAGCATTGTACTTTGTCATTTGTCGATAATTCGATAAATGAGTTGAAGTACTATACTTTGTCGTTTGTCATTTTGATAAATGAGTTGAAGTATTGCACTTGGGCATTCATAGGGAGAATTTGATCTCGTAAATTATCGTAACTGTTGTATTGATCATTAACCCGGTTTTGTGTGCATCATTTCCTAAATTAGGATTATTAGTCTCAATACACTTACAATCAAAGTAGATGATAATTCTCAGAAGAATCTGAACCATAAAGCTTGTTAATTCAAATACTGCATACTTATATTGTGAGTCATTCTCTTTTTATTAACTGTTTTACAATACTCCAAATCATTTTCCAAAAGTTATAATTACAGTGATTAAGTTTATGTAATCACCAAATTACAACCGGTATGTGGGGTATTGTGCACAGTATTATTATTGTTTTAATCACATTAGGTGGGCGAGCCTAAAAGAAAGTGATATATGATGTGAGTAAAATGCAACATATAAATTACATCAAATGAGGCATAAAACTAACCCCTTTTAAGTACTAATGTTGGAAAAAGTGTGCTTTTGTCTTCCTTTTGTATTTTCAGGGTTAAAAGAGCTTAAATGAACAAAAGAAACAAAAATGCAGCCAAATCCAACATAAATACAAAGAAAAGGAAGAAACGTGGCATGCCCGACTCCTTGACAGCATCTCCCAAAGCAAAAACAAGAAGAAAGCTGAGCATGGGGCTGTGCCCAGCTGAGCATGGGGCTGTGCCCAGCTGAGCATGGGGCTGTGCCCAGCTGAACACGGGGCTGTGTCCAGCGGACACGGGGCGTGTCCAGCTCAACACGGGGCCGTGCTCCGCGAGCACGGGGCAGTGTCCAGGATGGTCAGCCCTGGCACAAAAGACAAAGTGGTAGAAGCTTCTATTGCCCACCACGGGGCCGTGTCCAGCGGACACGGGGGCGTGGTCAGAGTGCTGCAGGTGCATTTATTGTAATTGCGAATTACAATTAATGAAGAGAGAGAGTGTCAGACGGGCACGGGGGCGTGTCCAGCGGACACGGGGCCGTGCCCAGGCTTCTGTTCAGCCTATAAATAGGAGTGCTTGGCTTCATTTCCACTCATCCCTTGGCACACCACCTCTCTCACACTTCATCCACCACCCACCACCACCATAACACCATCATCCACCACCATCATCCATTGTCCATCGTAGAGTGTGTGAGTCGTCTCGGGATCCAAGATTGATCGTAAGAGTTCTTGACAATCAAGGCCATGTTTGCCTAAGTCTCTTACATCACTTGGTGAAGACAAGTGTTTAGTATAATACTTTTTATTTTTAATCTTTTGCACTTTTTATTTGGTTTTGTATTAATGACTTTAATAACTAGTTACTTATGTTGAAGGTGATCTTTCCTTATCGTTTGTCCGTGGTGTCTTGGCGTTATTTTACTGTCTATATAAAATAAAAGATTTTCACCATTCATATCTCCACGGTCTATATGGAGGTATGTTGGCTACCTGGTCGGGGGTTAAGGGAACGGTTTGGTAAGGGTCTTGCCCTTGTTCAGCGTTTAGAGGTCCTGCTTGGGACCTGGGTCAAATTTAGTAGGATCTCCTTCAATGCCCATAGGTATTGGATGGCGGGGATCCAAACTCTTTGACCCCCTCATAAGTTAACTACTATTAATACTATAACCCGGCTATTTAGGACTGTATCCCTGCTGACTCAGACTACTTAGCCGAGGGTAACGTCACCGCCAAAAGCGGGGCCTACCATAATTTGCATTAATAACTTAATTCATTATCTTTCAATAATCCGACCCTTTAGGATTGTATCCTTGCTGACTCAAACTACTGGGTTGAGGGTAACGTCGCCTTCAAAAGAGGGGCCTACTACAATAACTAAGATAATCTCTTAAACAAGTGCAAAAGTGCGAAAATAATCAAAGGTTATACTAATACACGTGTCGGATCAAAGTGATTCATCTTGTCTATCTGTTTTTATTTTATTTTTATTTTCAGCATTTAGTTAGTTTTTATTTTTCTTAGTTTAAAACATTTTTCTCACTTTTTGATTTGATTAGACGTTGAGGATAAACCGGTATTAAAAGCTCTTGTGTCATTGGACGACCTCGGTATCTTACCAACACTATACTACGTCCACGATGGGTGCACTTGCCCATATGTGTGTTTAGTGTTAGTGAATATCGTGTTTTATAAATTTAAAACTTGGCTAAAAGTGTAAAAAGGGCTTAAATATACATCAAAATAATAATTACACTACACACGCATCAAGTTTTTGGCGCCGCTGCCGGGGACACAAGGATTTTAAGAAAGCTTAAAATCGACGGCCTAATCAGTTTTTCAAAACCTTTTCAAAACGCGCGCACATTTTTCTGCATTTTAGTTTAGTTTGCATTTACAGTAGCTTGAACACGGGGCCGTGCTCGCTGAACACGCCCCCGTGCTGCATATTTTTAGAGTAGATACCCAGATACAGAGTCTGAACACGGGGCCGTGCTCGCTGAACACGCCCCCGTGCTCAACGTGACCAGTAACTTTAATTAAAACGCCCAGATACAGACCCTGAACACGGGGCCGTGTTCACTCAACACGGGGCCGTGTCTAGCTTCTGTTTCCGTCTTATTTTTGTTTTCTGGTCCCGAGACTCAGTTGTGGTCTGTTGAGTGATTCTTATGGATCAATACTCAAGAGGTTACAACTACACCTATGATGAGGATGATTATAGGGGTAATTATTGCACTAATTGTCGTAACGCACGCTCGGTTCAATATAATAACTCATATCAACCATCCAATTCATACAACCATTATGAGGAGCCCAGGTACGAGCCATCGACTTCATACACATCCTATGAAGACCAAAGGTATGAACCTCCTTCCTCATACTCATATTTTGATGAACCAAGGTATGAGCCTTCATACTCATACTTTGAAGATTCAAGGTATGAGCCACCACCTTCATACACTTATTATGAGGAACCATGGCGTGAACAACCCACCTCATATGAGTACTATGAAGAACAAAGTTTCGACCCTTATCCATCATATACTTACAATGAAGAACAATGGTGTGAACCATCTACTTCATATGAGAATTATGAGGAGCCAAGGATCGAACAACCGGATTCAAGCTTTGAGGATCCAAATTCTTTCAATCTCACCGAAGTGACCAATAGGAAGAACAATCGGTGTAGTTGAGGACGTCTTGGTTCAAGCAAGAGAAGAGCTAAAAAATGATAATAACGTAGAGATAGTTGA
Source organism: Helianthus annuus (assembly GCF_002127325.2). NCBI lineage: Eukaryota > Viridiplantae > Streptophyta > Magnoliopsida > Asterales > Asteraceae > Helianthus > Helianthus annuus. Next base: position 10,071,718 of record NC_035443.2, read on the forward strand.
AAGTGTAAAAATGGAAGAACAAGAAAGTGAAAAACCGACACATGAGTTAAACAACGAAAATGGTGAGTCCGATAATGTTAAAATTCAAGAAGAGTCTAATTTTGAAGAAATTAACCTCTTGTCACCTACTTTCGAAAATCATTGTTTAATAACCCCTCATGCCAAGTTTTTAAAAGAGTTAAGCACTAGTGCTAAAATCAAAGACTTAGTAAGTGTTAAGTTAACTAATGATCAAACCTCGCTAATAAAAGAAGATCCTTTTGAAATTAACATTACACCGGTTCCATGTTTCTTTCAAAATTCATTTATTAGTAATATCACCATTGATAAAGATCTTTGTGTTAACATAATGCCTAACTACATTTTTGAAAAGTTAAGTATTAGTGATTTTGCTCCACTTCAAATACCCATTTTTCTATCCGATCGGAAAGTAATAAAATCAATCGGTGTAGTTGAGGACGTCTTGGTTCAAGCAAATCAAATGGTAATCCCAACCGACTTTGTCATCCTCGATGACGCTCCTTTAGTCTTGGGAAAACCTTTTGTAAAAACTCATAAAGCTTTGAAAAACCGGAAATTCAACAATCTACCTCTTCAATCAGGGGCATTCAAAAGGAGCATAGATCTTGAGCGTTCAATGAAATATCCTTTTGGCAATAATGACCCCCTAATTGAAGATGAGCCTGAACCACCCGATAAGGAGGGTCTAGCCAAGGACCCTTATAAACGTGGCGCACCACGGAGGCATTCCGCGGAACTATCCTTAGTTTTAGATTAGTTTAACTTTTATGCTTGCTAGTTTAGTTTTAATTTGCAGGAATAAAACACACTCGGGATGGTGAAGGATACTAAGGGAAGCTTGAACCAACACCCCATGCGCAAAAACAGAGCCTCTCGATAATTTTTCTTCATTACTGCAAGTTCAGCACGGGGCCGTGCTCACCCAACACGCCCCCGTGCCCAAAAATCTGCAGAAATGCCCAGTTCAGGTACCTGGACACGGGGCCGTGCTCACTGAACACGCCCCCGTGCCCAGCCTTCTGTTTACTTTTGGTACTGGCAATCTGGACACAGGGCCGTGCTCAGCCAACACCACCCCGTGTTCAGCTACCCAGTACCATAAAATCTTGTTTTTAACCCACTTTTACACATTTTAATCAACCGAAAAACTTATTTTTGGGACACATTGAGGACAATGTGTAATTTAAGTGTGGGGGGATGCTAAAACCTTGAATTTTGCAAGTCCTAATAACAAGCCTTACACAAAACTCTATTGGAACCGCTAATCACCCCAAATTTTTTCAAAAACTTTTCATTTTTTTTACTTGTCTTGGTTTAATTTGGGAATAACAAGTTCTAAAAAGGTTATATTTTTATAAATTTACAACCGATAGCGTCGTGATAAAAAGAACCAAATAAGAAGATTATGAAACGGCATGACAATCTTAGTTAAAATTTGATTATATATACTTGATCACATAAAAACCCATTCCCACAAAAGTGAGTTTTGAGCCTTTATTGAGCATACAAATATACATCTTTAAACTAAATGCTCATTTTTCGTTTCTTGTGTGAATAGCCGCTTGGTTCTTACGACTCCAGAACTTGCCACGACGATACATTCCCGGTCCTTACCAACTTAAACCCGAGTAAGTAAATGATGGAGGCATTAGGACTAACCCCTTTTTATTTCTACACCATTATTTTTCATTTTTTTTTCCACCTACCCAAAAATCCCCCTAGTTAACCCCTTTGAGCCTAAACCTTTTCGTTTCTTTCCCCAAAACAAACACCCTTTACCCACCAAAACCTTTTTCATTTTAAACCCTTTATTTTAGTAACAAAGCTCGGTTTTCTTGTGACACAAAAAAAAAAGAAAAAAAGAAAAAAAAAAGAGATGAAGTTAGCAATAAACAAACAAGCTCATCAAAAGGAACATTGTTTGAAAAATGCTTCATTAGAATAAAAAAAAAAGTGAAGAAAAAAAAAGAAAAAAAGAAAAAAAGACAAAGTGTTTTACGAAAACCGACGCTTTTTACGTTTTTCGCCCTTTTACTAACCACTAACCCAACCACCCACCTTTAGCCCAAGCCTAACCCTTCACCCAAAAAGTCCTCTTGATATTTACAAAGGTATAAAGTTAAAAAGGAGGAGGATTGATTGCTTGGCAAGCTTATGGTAGGAATAAGTTCCATGCCGCTCTCGAGTGATTCACTAAAAATACACATTCGGCCGAGTGTTGAGTGATCCCCCGTGAGGTATGTGAACTTGTATATAAATGAAATTTTAAAAAGGCATGTTATGCCCAAATAAGTAATTTCTCTTATGAAACGTTCTAAATAAATCATAACGAATAGGATTGTAAATAGTATAAAAATAAAACCCAATAAAGATCTTGGATTCCCGACACTCAAGACAAGCCCAAAACCTTCTCTTCTACCCATTCCATTTGGGAGTGTAAGCCACATATTAAAGAGTTTTGCTTGAGGACAAGCAAAGATTCAAGTGTGGGGGTATTTGATGTGAGTAAAATGCAACATATAAATTACATCAAATGAGGCATAAAACTAACCCTTTTTAAGTACTAATGTTGGAAAAAGTGTGCTTTTGTCTTCCTTTTGTATTTTCAGGGTTAAAAGAGCTTAAATGAACAAAAGAAGCAAAAATGCAGCCAAATCCAACATAAATACAAAGAAAAGGAAGAAACGTGGCATGCCCGACTCCTTGACAGCATCTCCCAAAGCAAAAACAAGAAGAAAGCTGAGCATGGGGCTGTGCCCAGCTGAGCATGGGGCTGTGCCCAGCTGAGCATGGGGTTGTGCCCAGCTGAACACGGGGCTGTGTCCAGCGGACACGGGGCGTGTCCAGCTCAACACGGGGCCGTGCTCAGCGAGCACGGGGCAGTGTTCAGGATGGTCAGCCCTGGCACAAAAGACAAAGTGGTAGAAGCTTCTATTGCCCACCACGGGGCCGTGTCCAGCGGACACGGGGGCGTGGTCAGAGTGCTGCAGGTGCATTTATTGTAATTGCGAATTACAATTAATGAAGAGAGAGAGTGTCAGACGGGCACGGGGGCGTGTCCAGCGGACACGGGGCCGTGCCCAGGCTTCTGTTCAGCCTATAAATAGGAGTGCTTGGCTTCATTTCCACTCATCCCTTGGCACACCACCTCTCTCACACTTCATCCACCACCCACCACCACCATAACACCATCATCCACCACCATCATCCATTGTCCATCGTAGAGTGTGTGAGTCGTCTCGGGATCCAAGATTGATCGTAAGAGTTCCTGACAATCAAGGCCATGTTTGCCTAAGTCTCTTACATCACTTGGTGAAGACAAGTGTTTAGTATAATACTTTTTATTTTTAATCTTTTGAACTTTTTATTTGGTTTTGTATTAATGACCTTAATAACTAGTTACTTATGTTGAAGGTGATCTTTCCTTATCGTTTGTCCGTGGTGTCTTGGCGTTATTTTACTGTCTATATAAAATAAAAGATTTTCACCATTCATATCTCCACGGTCTATATGGAGGTATGTTGGCTACCTGGTCGGGGGTTAAGGGAACGGTTCGGTAAGGGTCTTGCCCTTGTTCAGCGTTTAGAGGTCCTGCTTGGGACTGGGTCAAATTTAGTAGGATCTCCTTCAATGCCCATAGGTATTGGATGGCGGGGATCCAAACTCTTTGACCCCCTCATAAGTTAACTACTATTAATACTATAACCCGGCTATTTAGGACTGTATCCCTGCTGACTCAGACTACTTAGCCGAGTGTAACGTCACCGCCAAAAGCGGGGCCTACCATAATTTGCATTAATAACTTAATTCATTATCTTTCAATAATCCGACCCTTTAGGATTGTATCCTTGCTGACTCAAACTACTGGGTTGAGGGTAACGTCGCCTTCAAAAGAGGGGCCTACTACAATAACTAAGATAATCTCTTAAACAAGTGCAAAAGTGCGAAAATAATCAAAGGTTATACTAATACACGTGTCGGATCAAAGTGATTCATCTTGTCTATCTGTTTTTATTTTATTTTTATTTTCAGCATTTAGTTAGTTTTTATTTTTCTTAGTTTAAAACATTTTTCTCACTTTTTGATTTGATTAGACGTTGAGGATAAACCGGTATTAAAAGCTCTTGTGTCCTTGGACGACCTCGGTATCTTACCAACACTATACTACGTCCACGATGGGTGCACTTGCCCATATGTGTGTTTAGTGTTAGTGAATATCGTGTTTTATAAATTTAAAACTTGGCTAAAAGTGTAAAAAGGGCTTAAATATACATCAAAATAATAATTACACTACACACGCATCAATATACGTCACTCATTGGGCCAGCCAATGGTGATATGACCACAGTCACAGAGCTGGTCTGTGACAAATACCTATTCTTGAATGTTGGTTGATAATAAACATATGTAAAAACTCTTAATACTGTGAATTATAACAAATGTGTCGTTTTCAGTAAAATGAATGAACTCACTCAGTATTTCCCGCTGACAAAACCTTTTTAAAACGCGTTTCAGGTAATTACAGTAGATTGGAGTAAGGAGTGGATCCGGTACTAAAAGACTTCAAGAAGTTGCTTATTTTACTAATTAAATCAAATTAAGAAATATTGTTTTTATTAAAAGCTACCTTTGTAAAAGATGGAATTTATTCCATCTTTTTAAATAAAATCCGGTGTTTCTAAACTCTGATATTTTTCCTAACTCACGGTCCTGATGAAATTTCCGCTGCAATGTTTTTCAAAATAATCACCGGTACCACTGGACTGCTCGCGACTTCCGATTCCGGCTAGGATGGGGTCGGGGGTCGTGACAGAAGGTGGTATCAGAGCTAAGCCACTACTTTAAGCCTATAAAGTATTGTGATAATAATACTTAAGCTTAAAAGAGTTAGGAGATTGCTATTAACTGGTAGCACATCTGATAACATTTAGACTTAAACATAAGAAAAGATGCCTTAGTATAAGCTAAGCCACTTGTTTACGCCAATAGGTGTTATAATAATACCTAAGCTTAAACGGAAAGTTAGAAACTTAAAAATTATCTGATAACATTCTGAATGATATTTAGACTTAACTTAAGAATTTTGCCTTAAAATAAACTTTAAGGTAAATTACTTATACAATATTGGTATTCCATAAGAATGACGATTAGCGGGCAATAGTACTTAATTGCTTCTTGCTTATTGATATTATTTGGTCTAGAATAAGATATTTTATGGGAATACAAATTTCCTTGATTCTGGATAAAAGCCCTAATAAAAGAGGCACTTTTTGAAAAGATACTATTTATGGGAAATAGAAAATTTTCTCCGGCAAAATTGGGTATAGAGTAGCAGACTCTCCAGCTTGTCCGGATATACTGAGATTACCTCTCCGGCGCGAACCGGGTAAGATGAGGTATATAAAATGTCAAACAAGTGACAAGATTTCCCTAAATAAGTATCATGACCAAATACCTGAGTGGTTCTTGGAAATATGAATCTGTTAAATACATTGACCTGATAAATGGTATGTTTATTTCAGCATATGAAATATGTGATTATATAGATAGGTATATCTATAAGGAAATCCAAAAACCATAAGGATTGACAATTTGAAATAAAGCACTAGCATCTGTGTCTAGATTTCTCTATCAGGAATCTCTTTTCCGATATCAAACATTTTTTCGTTTGATCAATTGTCTCGTAGCTCGTTTGACAATGGAAACCCATTAAGTCAGGACATCATTAAAAGTAAAAGAAATTCTAGAAGAATTACCATATACGAATTGTGCTAATGCAAAAAGCACATGAAACTTATTAAATTATATGTCCACAAACGTCGAAATTTATCACATACGACTTCCAAGGCAAGACCTTTGGAAATTATAAATTGGGCACTATGACATCAATACTATTTCCGCCAGTAGAAAAACGACTAATTAGAAAGAAACACTCTTGCCACACGATTCTACAAACGAAACAAATCTCGCTAAGGTACGTTGTAACGAGATTTCACAAACATCGGTGCACAGTTTAACCATAATCACACTGCAAAAAGGAATCACATACCTTTGTAAATTCTTTATTTTATTTTCGATATTCCATAATAACATCACACTAGTTATCACACGGAAATCCAAGTAAAGTTTTTATATTATTGAAATTCTGACTTCTGCCTATAGTAAGTTAACTTTCGTGTTTCTACTCTTTCTAATAGGCATCATACCATGAGGATTTCTTTCATAGTAGCAAATTTTTCCATTTCTTGGTAAAACCACACGTTCATTGTACATATGGTTCATTCAAATTAGGAAGACCATAGGAGGACATTATACCAATTGTTGTTTTATCAAAAGTTCAAATATCATTTCGCTATAATTGATCTTTGCATAGTAAAACTTTGTTTTACAAAGCAATGACTCTTTAATATCAAATCAATTTCTTGAAAAACTCGATTTTCCATGGTTTCTGTTGTAATGATGTCCGAACCTCCTTATTACAACTCGTTTTGTTCAAACCCAGTTAAATTGTTCGTAATTTGTATTCAATTCCAGGTCCCATATGATATTTTAAGCCATCATATTCAAATTCAAAATAATCCCAATAAGCACTTTGATTCTCTTGAAACTATAACATGTGTTTGGCCTTCGACTTCACTAAAATGTTTCTTTGATCACGATCACCCTCTGGTGACATTTCCACAAAATCTGAAGATTACGCTAATCTCGGATTTAATTATTTATTTATTTAAAATTATTTATATTAAATTTGCCTTATTAATTTATTCAATATAAGCAATCTTAAAACAATCATATACTCAGATAATGATACACAAAGTCACCTCCTATTCCGATTTAAGTTTATGATAATATATCAGTATTTTAAATACCCTGGTTATTGTCAGGAGCAGATATTGAGTAGCCTAGCCTTAGTTAGGCATGGACTGATCACCTATGCTTAAACAAGGCAGCACTAACCAATATCCAACCATAATAATAACCATTTAATGTATATAAATTAAGTTATCATACTTATTTATTCCAACAGTCAAAAAGAACATTGTGAGCAGTTGCATGCACTCTTAACTTTGTTAAGAAAAGAGAAATTGTACGCCAAATTCTCGAAGTATGAATTCTGGCTACAGGAAGTACAATTCTTAGGTCATGTGGAAAATCACGAAGGTATCCATGTGAATCCTTCTAAACTAGAAACAATTACTAAAAATAGAGGGTTCCGCAAACAGCCATAAAAGTTCGAAGTTTTCTAGGTTTAACTGGATACTATAGACAATTTATTAAAGATTGTTTCAAGATAACTAAACCCTTAACTAAGCTAAACCTGTAAAATAGTTAAGTTTGAGTGAGGACCTAGACAAGAAGAAGCTCTTAAGATATTAAATCAAAGGTTAACAAGTGCTTCAATTTTAGCATTGCCAAAAGAAACTGAAGATTTTGGTGATACTTCAAAATTAGGAATAGAATGTGTTGATGCAACGCAAAAAGGTAATTGCGTATGCCTTCAGGCACATGAAAAAGCACGAGGAAAATTTTACAACTCATGATTGAGAATTAGGAACTATAATTTTGCCCTTAAGATTTGGAGACATTATCTGTAGATACAGATCACAAAAGATAAAGGTACGTATTTGGGCAAAACAAACTAAACATGAGGCAAAGAAGATGGATGGAAATCCTAAATGAGTACAACTGTGATATCCAGTATCACGAAGAAAAGCAAATGTAGTTGCAGATGCTTTAAGTCATAAGTATCATGAAAAGCAAGAGTGAGTCCATGCTCTTAGATTAAGATCTACGGTTAGATTTAATGAAGCAACTAAAGAAAGTTCAAGAAACAGCAATCGAAGACGATGCTGAAAGAATGAAAGGACAAGCCAAAGAATTAAAACAAGGAAGTGATAGAATTTGGAGATTCCCTAAGAAAACAATTGGGTACCTAAGCAGGGAAAATTAAGAAATAAGATTCTAGATAGATCTAGGTATACCATGTACCCAGGTAACAATCAGATATACCAAGATTTAAGGAATAACTTTTGGTGAATAGGAGTAAAAATGGACATAGCCAGTCATGTATCTAAGTGTCTCACTTGTTCACAAGTTAAGGCAGAGCACTAGAAACCTTCAGGATTATTCAAACAATTAGAAATGCCTATATGGAAATAGGAACTCTTAACAATAGATTTTGTTACTAAGTTACCCAAAAACCAGAAAAGGGTAATAAAGCGACTTGAGTAATCATGGATCGATTTACCCAAATCAGCTCATCTTCTAAACTATGAAAGAAACCTTTAGCATAGAAAGGTTAACCAAGTTGTACATAGATGAACCAGTATCCTTACATAGAGTTCCACTCTCCGTTGTATCGGACAGAGATAGTCATTTCACTTTTCATTTCTGGACAAGTTTCCAAATAGCAATGAAAACACGACTAAATTTAAGTACAACTTATCATCCCCAAACAGACGGACAAAGCAAAAGAACCATTCAAAACCTTGGAAGACATGCTGCGAGCATATGTAATAACCATTCAAGTAGGATAACCACTTACCCTTAATTAAATTCTCCTATAGCAATAATTATCATTCAAGTATCGAAACTGTCCCATTCGAAGCACTGTACAGACGCAAGTGCAAAACCCCAGTTTGATAAGCAGAAATAGGAGAAAGTTAATTATCAGATCCTAAAATTGTACAAGAAACCCTGACAAAATAACTCAAATCAAGGAAAGACTGAAAACAGCTCGAGATCGTCAGAAGAACTATGCAGATAATCGTCGTAAACCTTTAGAATTTCATGTAGGAGATAAGGTACTCTTAAAAGTTTCTCCTTGGAAAGGTATAGTACGATTCGGTAAGAAAGGAAAGCTAAGTCCGAGATACGTTGGACCATTCCATGTGATTCAACGAATAGGACCAGTAGCTTATCGATTACAACTACCAGAAGAATTGGCTGGAGTACAAGATGTATTTCATGTATCCAATCTCAAGAAATGTCTATCAGACAAATCCCTGGTAGTACCTCTTCAAGATATAGCGGTAAATAAAAAAATTAAAATTCATAGAGAAACCATTGGCTATCGAAGATCGAAAAGTCAAAATTCCTCAAGCATAAACGACTGGGTTGGTCAAAGTCAGGTGGAATTCAAAGAGAGGGCCAGAATACACTTGGGAACTGGAATCGGAAATGAAGCGAAAGTACCCTCATCTATTCTAGTAAATCTCGAGGATGAGATTTTTCTTAAGGTGGGGAGGATGTAACAACTGTCACTAAAATCCATAATTAGGATGGTAATTAGCTATTAAGGAAACCCTAATTAAGAAACCCAAGTAATTCTGCACTAACCCTAAAATTTCCAGAACAATCAGAATCAGGATCAGGGCCCCTAAAACTCAGGGGGGATAAACCCTAGCCAACAATTATCTTCATAACTCTCTATCAAATTCGAAAATTGAAAAACTGTCGACACAGCAAGCCTAGTTACACACGTAGCTACCCTATGAACATAGGTTACCACTCGCGTAGCGCGACACCTATAGGGGGTACCCCTCGCGCTACGCGACGGTGTCAAATTTCGGGTATAAATAGAGGGGGTTGGGACTTGAATTCTGTCTTTGGAACGACGTAAAAACTCGTTGTGTACGTCGAGTTATGGCAGAAACAATACAACAAACACACACGATTCACGAAATGCTGCCTCAATCAGGGTATTAACTCGATCGCTATTACGATTCATTTCCGGGATCAATATATCCAAAGAATGTCTAAGTGCCGCCCACATTGGGCTATGCTTTGTCGTTTGTCGGTAATCTGATAAATGAGTTGACGCATTGTACTTTGTCGTTTGTCGATAATTCGATAAATGAGTTGAAGTACTATACTTTGTCGTTTGTCATTTTGATAAATGAGTTGAAGTATTGCACTTGGGCATTCATTGGGAGAATTTGATCTCGTAAATTATCGTAACTGTTGTATTGATCATTAACCCGGTTTTGTGTGCATCATTTCCTAAATTAGGATTATTAGTCTCAATACACTTACAATCAAAGTAGATGATAATTCTCAGAAGAATCTGAACCATAAAGCTTGTTAATTCAAATACTGCATACTTATATTGTGAGTCATTCTCTTTTTATTAACTGTTTTACAATACTCCAAATCATTTTCCAAAAGTTATAATTACAGTGATTAAGTTTATGTAATCACCAAATTACAACCGGTATGTGGGGTATTGTGCACAGTATTATTATTGTTTTAATCACATTAGGTGGGCGAGCCTAAAAGAAAGTGATATACGTCACTCATTGGGCCAGCCAATGGTGATATGACCACAGTCACAGAGCTGGTCTGTGACAAATACCTATTCTTGAATGTTGGTTGATAATAAACATATGTAAAAACTCTTAATACTGTGAATTATAACAAATGTGTCGTTTTCAGTAAAATGAATGAACTCACTCAGTATTTCCCGCTGACAAAACCTTTTTAAAACGCGTTTCAGGTAATTACAGTAGATTGGAGTAAGGAGTGGATCCGGCACTAAAAGACTTCAAGAAGTGGCTTATTTTACTAATTAAATCAAATTAAGAAATATTGTTTTTATTAAAAGCTACCTTTGTAAAACATGGAATTTATTCCATCTTTTTAAATAAAATCCGGTGTTTCTAAACTCTGATATTTTTCCTAACTCACGGTCCTGATGAAATTTCCGCTGCAATGTTTTTCAAAATAATCACCGGTACCACTGGACTGCTCGCGACTTCCGATTCCGGCTAGGATGGGGTCGGGGGTCGTGACACACGTGCTAGCCGATCGGCTGGCCTGGTCGATCGGCTGACATGTCCGATCGGCTGGCCTGGTCGATCGGCTGACATGTCCGATCGGCTGGGCTGTTCGTTGAACAGTCTATTCGATCGGTCAGCATCCTAACCTGGTCGGCCTGTTCGTCTAACTCTTGGCTGTCCTGATTGTTTGACGTTATATGTGACACTCTAGGTTTTTCCGAACGAACACTTTGTAATATTTTTGTGTACATATATGTTATTAAATGAAAACGTGATCTTTGTGCATGATATGTGTTGAGTATGTATTATATATATGTATATAAGTGAGTCGAGACCATGACTCGCAACCACTCGGTTGCGAGTGGGCCACTCGGTCTCGAGTGGGCCTCTTGAGCCGAAACCGTTTGGGCCGAAACCCCCAAGCCCAACTCGAGATCCCTAGTATAAATCCCAACCTTCCCCTCATTCTTCATCCTTTAGTTACCAAACACATACACTCCTCTCTCTCACTAGAAACCCTTAACAACACCACTTTCTCTCCCAACTTTCGGTTCAAGCTCGGATAGCACAAGGATCTCGGACAAGAAACTCGGTCAAGATCATCACCACAAGTCGGACATTCCATCCTCTCATTTCCTTTCCTTTGTTTCGGCTCCTTCTTCTCAACCGGTTAGTGTTGTTATTATGTGTAGGAATTTTGTGTGTTGTATGAACTAGAAAATGCTTGGTTAGTAGAGATATGCATGATGATTTGTGAATTGCACCATATGTGTAAACCATGTTAGGATGCTTGTTAAAATGTTCATAATGACTAGTTAAAGGTTTAAACTAAATGGTAGGTAAATTGGTGATGAATGATTGATTTTTATGACAAAACATATTCTTGTATGTAAAATGTTGTTTAAAGATGATGAACCAAGGATTGTGTGTAATTCATGAACTATTTGGGATATGTTTGCTTTGAATATGAAAACCCTAGAATGATGAACTTGTTATGAACATGTTGAATGATGGTTGAATATGTGAAAACCCTTATGATTTGATCCATATTTGATTAATAAACAGTTTAGGAAAAGTGTTAGTGAAACCTTATTGGCTATTACTTGATTTGGGCCTGATTATATAGTACAAATTGGACTGATGTATCTGATCTGCACGTGAACAAGAAAGGGACAGCACTGCAACTCGAGACCACGCGGTTGCGACTCGCAACCACAGCATGACAACTCGAGACCACGCGGTTGCGACTCGCAACCACAGCATGACAACTCGAGACCACGCGGTTGCGACTCGCAACCACAGCATGACAAGCCGAGACCTCCTGGTTGCGACTCGAGACCACCTGGTAGCGACTCGAGACCACTTGGTTGCGACTGGGCTGTCCACTTTGGTTATTGGGCCATAATGTGTGTAACATGGGCTACCTGTTGACTGGACTATGTGTTGCTGTTTGACTGTGTAAATGTTAGGGCCGGCCCAATAACCCACCGTCAAATTTCATGCATGATACGTGGTAGTTATGTGTAAGTTTTTACGTGAATGCTTGTACACCAAACCTGACCTATACCGGTAACCATGTTAGGACGTGGTGACCAACGTGTTTGACAAGTAACATAATCTACCGAGCAACCCAAGGTGAGTTCACAACTTAAAAGCATGCGTCCCGGTGGTTTGGGACACGAGACTAAAACAACCCTATCCCCTTGTAAAGGGGATACCATTTACATTCCTTCCCTAGTTACTGGGAACAAACTTACTTTTCCTTCCCTTGTATTGGGAAACCTTTATGTTAATTACTGTTTATACGGAATGCAACCAAACGGCACTAAACGCAACTCTATCACTCAAGTCCCTACTACATAATACCGATTAGTCGCCGGGGCCAGGCGAACGGGTTATTAGTTGATAGCGCTATTTAGGTTTTACCAACCTCACACCGTGCCATGGTATGGGATCGGTCGTGAACTAATGTACTCAGGCATCCGTCAATGATGATAGAACATTGACATCGGGGCATCTTGCGGAAACGCAACGGTTACCTAGTGTTCGGTATTGGAAAAACAGTTTAGTCGCTAACTTTTGGGGTAGCTCCCCATGGCATGTATAAACGGATAAATTAACTGGTGAAACAAGTTTTTGGTAATTAAAACTGGACAACTAGTGAACTCACTCAGCATTATTGTTGACCCCTTACTGCATGCTTTGCAGGTAACCCGTGACTCAGGAGCTGCTGCTTGGGGATGTGTAGTGTTCGTCAAAACCCGTGTGTTGGGTTTAACTATCTTGAACTAAGGACTATCTTTAAAACTATTTGGTTTATGCTTCCGCTGTTTTGTTAAACTAATTATCGAACTTAAACTATGATGTTGCTAATTACTTTGGATATTAAATAATTCTAATATTAAATCAATGCTCAGTATGATTAGTGGCTGGATCCTGGTCAGTCACGCCCTCGAAGCGGGTGTTATCCGCAGGTGGAATTTGGGGGTGTGACAGATTGGTATCAGAGCCATTGGTTATAGTGAACTTGGTTTTAAAAAAAAAAGGGGGAAAATCTTTTTGGGAAAAACCAGACTATAACCTGTGACTCGCGACAACACTACACTCCAAGTGCAAGGCTCAACACATTTGACCTCATAGCTCGGACCAGTGATTACTTGTTTGCTTACCTTATGTTTCCTGTTTTACTATACGTACTAGTGTGCCTAATTAGATAGATACACCTCTTTCTTCTATCTCATTCTCGCTACGATACAACATCACACTCATACTGTGTTTTCTGGTTATGAAGACAATGAGTGGACGTGGAAGAGGAAACATCAACATGACTCAGGCTCAATTCACTAACCTGCTTAACACGGTGGCTGCAGCTTTCGCAGCTCACCCTGGAGGTAAACTCGATATCCTAGGATGTTTAGATCCTACCGCCACATCGCCTTTTATCCCTAAACCTATACGCTTCGCTTCTCACGAACAGGTCAGCATGCACCTGCGCAACCACCCGTGTGTACTTTCAAAACTTTCATGGATTGTAAGCCTCTCCCTTTCAACGGCACTGAGGGTGCCATAGGTCTTCTGCACTGGATTGAGAAAGTTGAAGCTGTCTTTGCTGTCTGCGAGTGTCCCCCTGCGAATTGGGTAAAGTTCGCTACTGCTACACTTGAAGGAAACGCGCTCTCTTGGTGGAAGGCGCAAATTCAGATGTTTGGGTTAGAAACTGCTAATGCTACTGCGTGGGAGGATTTCAAGGACATGATTAAGGAGGAGTACTGTCACCAGGATGACATCCACAAACTTGAGAACGAGTACTATGCGCTTAAGATGGTTGGGTCAGAGATTGAAACCTACACCAAGCTGTCCAATGACTATGCTGCCCTTTGCCCAAACATGTCTCGACCTATGTATCGAAGAATCGAATTGTACGTCAAGGGTTTGGCTCCAGAAATTCGAAGCCATGTAACTTCAGCCAACCTCACTACCATTCAGCCGATCGTTCGACTTGCTCACAAACTTACTGATCAGGCCGTAGAAGAGGGCAGGTTGCCCAAAAGGATCAGTGCTACTGTCGGAACTTCTAGTGACAACAAGCGTAAGTGGGAAGGAAATCAAAGCAAGGATGCTAACCCCACTCAGGCCCCAGCTCAGCAAAGGAAAACTGAAAACAACAAGGGCACCCAACAACAGGGTGGCTATCGCGGTAACCACCCCAAGTGCAACAAGTGCAATCGACATCACAGCGGGCCGTGTGGGAAAGGTCAGTGTCAGCGATGTAACAAGATGGGGCATAAAGCCAAGGATTGTAGAAGTCAGTTCCCAGCAAGGCAGAATCAGCAACAACCCCAACAGCAACAGCAGCAGGGAAACGACCGGGCATGTTTTAAATGTGGGGCAACAGGGCACATGCGAAAGGATTGCCCTGAACTAAATCAGAATCGCAACAACAATCAGGGAGCTGGGAACAATGAGCAAAACAACAATGCTGGGAATGGTGCTAGAGGAAGGGCTTTTGTGATTGGAGCTGGAGAAGCGAGGAATGACCCCAATGTCGTGGCGGGTAAGTTCCTACTTGATGATCGTTATGTTTCTGTGTTATTTGATTCCGGTGCCGATGCTAGTTATGTGTCCCTACGTATTAGTAAGAAGCTTAAGCGTCCGCTTTCGTTACTAAGTTCTCCTCATATCGTCGAGTTAGCTAATGGTAGAAACATCGAGGCCTCACATGTTATCAAAGGCTGCAAACTAGAATTGTCTGGTCAGACGTTTAGTATCAATCTTTTCCCTGTCAAGCTTGGGAGCTTCGACGTCGTCATTGGTATGGATTGGTTATCCAAACATCGCGCTGAGATCCTCTGTCAAGAGAAAGCAGTTCGTATACCTCGTCGTTCTGGCCAACCCCTCATCGTCCAAGGCAACAAAGGTGGAGAAGTCACAGGCATTATCTCGCTTATAAAAACCCAGAAGTGTTTACAAAAAGGGCACACCGCTATCTTAGCACTTGTCACCAACACGCAGGAAAAGGAAAAGAGGATTGAAGACTTTCCAGTAGTGCGTGACTACCCCGAGGTATTTCCTGAGGAACTACCTGGACTCCCTCCCCACCGTCAGGTCGAATTCCAAATCGAGCTAGCTCCCAGAGCAGCGCCTATAGCTCGTGCGCCTTATCGACTAGCCCCCGCAGAATTGAAGGAACTCTCTACTCAACTACAGGAACTATTGGATAAAGGGTTTATCCGCCCTAGCTCATCACCCTGGGGAGCACCAGTACTCTTTGTTAAGAAGAAGGATGGCACGTTCCGAATGTGTATTGACTATCGTGAACTGAACAAGGTTACCATCAAGAATCGTTACCCTCTCCCACGAATTGACGACCTATTCGATCAGTTGCAAGGATCGAGCTACTACTCTAAGATTGACCTGCGATCGGGCTACCATCAGCTAAGGGTCCGTAATAAAGACATCTCCAAAACTGCATTCAGAACTCGTTATGGCCAATATGAATTCCTTGTTATGCCCTTTGGAATGACCAACGCGCCCGCGGTATTCATGGATCTCATGAACCGAGTGTGCAAACCTTACCTCGACAAATTTGTGATCGTGTTTATCGACGACATTCTGATCTACTCAAAAAGTCAAGCAGAGCATGAACAGCACCTACGCCTTATCCTCGAACTCCTTCGCAAACAACAACTGTATGCCAAGTTCTCGAAATGCGACTTCTGGCTTCGAGAAGTCCATTTCCTTGGGCACGTGGTTAACAAGGATGGAATTCACGTCGACCCGGCTAAGATCGACTCTATAAAGAATTGGCCTACCCCTAAGACTCCGACCGAAGTCCGCCAATTCTTGGGACTAGCAGGATACTATCGAAGATTTATCATGGGATTTTCAAAGATCGCTCAGCCTCTCACGGCTCTTACTCAGAAGGGTATGGTTTATAAATGGGGTGAAGCTCAGGAAACCGCATTTCAGAAACTAAAGGATAACCTCTGTAGTGCTCCTATTCTCTCGTTGCCTGAAGGCACTGACGACTTCGTGGTTTACTGCGATGCATCCATCCATGGGCTCGGTTGTGTGTTAATGCAACGCGACAAAGTTATTGATTACGCCTCTCGACAACTCAAGACACACGAAAGGAACTACACAACACATGACTTGGAACTGGGGGCAGTGGTTTTTGCTCTTAAGATATGGAGACATTACCTGTACGGTACCAAGTGCACTATTTACACCGATCACAGGAGTCTCGAGCATATCTTCAAGCAAAAGGAATTAAACATGCGACAACGTCGATGGGTCGAACTCTTGAATGATTATGAATGCGCCATCAAGTACCATCCGGGCAAGGCCAATGTCGTGGCAGACGCCCTCAGCCGAAAGGACACTGTACCGAAGCGCGTGCGAGCATTACAACTTACCATCCAGTCTAACCTCCCTACCCAGATTCGAAATGCTCAGACTGAAGCTCTGAAACCGGAAAACGTCAGGGCTGAGTCCCTGCGAGGATCGAGACAACGACTAGAGCAAAAAGAAGACGGCGCCTACTATGTGGCAGGACGCATTTGGGTCCCACTTTACGGAGATCTACGAGAGCTTGTGATGGACGAAGCCCATAAGTCCCGTTATTCAGTACATCCTGGTTCGGATAAGATGTACCACGACTTAAGGACCACTTACTGGTGGCCTGGCATGAAAGCCCACATAGCAGCTTACGTTAGCAAATGTTTGACCTGCGCAAGAGTCAAGACTGAGTATCAGAAACCAGCAGGCCTACTCCAACAACCGGAAATCCCGAAGTGGAAGTGGGAGCAAATTTCCATGGATTTTGTTACGGGGCTACCAAGATCCCAACGCGGAAATGATACTATTTGGGTGATAGTAGATCGATTGACCAAGTCCGCGCACTTTCTGGCTATTAAGGAAACAGACAAGTTTTCTACCTTGGCGGAAATTTACTTAAAGGAAGTAGTTTCGAGGCACGGGGTGCCAACCTCAATTATTTCCGACCGAGACGCTCGTTTTACTTCCGAGTTGTGGCAAGCTATGCACAAATCCTTTGGCTCACGTTTGGACATGAGCACCGCTTACCACCCACAAACGGATGGGCAGTCTGAACGCACCATCCAAACCCTGGAAGACATGCTTAGGGCATGTGTGATCGATTTTGGCAAGAACTGGGAGAAGCATCTACCGCTGGTGGAATTCTCCTACAATAACAGCTACCACACTAGCATTCAGGCGGCACCTTTTGAGGCATTGTACGGTCGTAAATGCCGATCACCTCTTTGCTGGGCGGAAGTCGGTGACAGTCAACTCACAGGCCCAGAACTGGTGGTAGACACAACGGAAAAGATTGCCCAGATCAGACAACGCATGGCGGCAGCTCGTGACCGTCAGAAAAGCTACGCTGATAAGCGAAGGAAGCCTCTAGAATTCCAGGTTGGGGACCGGGTTCTACTTAAAGTCTCACCCTGGAAGGGTGTGGTTCGTTTCGGTAAACGGGGCAAGCTGAACCCGCGATATGTTGGACCATTCGAAATTACCGAGAAAATCGGTAAGGTCGCTTATAGATTAAACCTGCCTGCAGAGCTGAGTGCAGTGCACAATGTCTTCCACGTGTCTAATCTGAAGAAGTGTCTGTCAGATGAAACACTCATAATTCCTTTCAAGGAACTCACTATTGATGAACAGCTACACTTTACTGAGGAACCGATTGAGATCACGGATCGAGAGATCAAAACCCTCAAACGTAGCCAGATACCTCTCGTGCGAGTTCGTTGGAACTCACGACGTGGCCCAGAGTTTACCTGGGAGCGGGAAGACCAGATGAAGTCCAAGTATCCCCAGTTGTTCCCTAATGAAACCTCCAGCACTGAAGCTACAACCGAATTTCGGGACGAAATTCCAAACTAACGGGGGGATGATGTGACACCCCGTTGAAACACGCTAGCTTGGCAGTGGCTGCCTTAACTTTCGGGACGAAAGTTCTTAAAACTTGGGGATAATGTGACACTCTAGGTTTTTCCGAACGAACACTTTGTAATATTTTTGTGTACATATATGTTATTAAATGAAAACGTGATCTTTGTGCATGATATGTGTTGAGTATGTATTATATATATGTATATAAGTGAGTCGAGACCATGACTCGCAACCACTCGGTTGCGAGTGGGCCACTCGGTCTCGAGTGGGCCTCTTGAGCCGAAACCGTTTGGGCCGAAACCCCCAAGCCCAACTCGAGATCCCTAGTATAAATCCCAACCTTCCCCTCATTCTTCATCCTTTAGTTACCAAACACATACACTCCTCTATCTCACTAGAAACCCTTAACAACACCACTTTCTCTCCCAACTTTCGGTTCAAGCTCGGATAGCACAAGGATCTCGGACAAGAAACTCGGTCAAGATCATCACCACAAGTCGGACATTCCATCCTCTCATTTCCTTTCCTTTGTTTCGGCTCCTTCTTCTCAACCGGTTAGTGTTGTTATTATGTGTAGGAATTTTGTGTGTTGTATGAACTAGAAAATGCTTGGTTAGTAGAGATATGCATGATGATTTGTGAATTGCACCATATGTGTAAACCATGTTAGGATGCTTGTTAAAATGTTCATAATGACTAGTTAAAGGTTTAAACTAAATGGTAGGTAAATTGGTGATGAATGATTGATTTTTATGACAAAACATATTCTTGTATGTAAAATGTTGTTTAAAGATGATGAACCAAGGATTGTGTGTAATTCATGAACTATTTGGGATATGTTTGCTTTGAATATGAAAACCCTAGAATGATGAACTTGTTATGAACATGTTGAATGATGGTTGAATATGTGAAAACCCTTATGATTTGATCCATATTTGATTAATAAACAGTTTAGGAAAAGTGTTAGTGAAACCTTATTGGCTATTACTTGATTTGGGCCTGATTATATAGTACAAATTGGACTGATGTATCTGATCTGCACGTGAACAAGAAAGGGACAGCACTGCAACTCGAGACCACGCGGTTGCGACTCGCAACCACAGCATGACAACTCGAGACCACGCGGTTGCGACTCGCAACCACAGCATGACAACTCGAGACCACGCGGTTGCGACTCGCAACCACAGCATGACAAGCCGAGACCTCCTGGTTGCGACTCGAGACCACCTGGTAGCGACTCGAGACCACTTGGTTGCGACTGGGCTGTCCACTTTGGTTATTGGGCCATAATGTGTGTAACATGGGCTACCTGTTGACTGGACTATGTGTTGCTGTTTGACTGTGTAAATGTTAGGGCCGGCCCAATAACCCACCGTCAAATTTCATGCATGATACGTGGTAGTTATGTGTAAGTTTTTACGTGAATGCTTGTACACCAAACCTGACCTATACCGGTAACCATGTTAGGACGTGGTGACCAACGTGTTTGACAAGTAACATAATCTACCGAGCAACCCAAGGTGAGTTCACAACTTAAAAGCATGCGTCCCGGTGGTTTGGGACACGAGACTAAAACAACCCTATCCCCTTGTAAAGGGGATACCATTTACATTCCTTCCCTAGTTACTGGGAACAAACTTACTTTTCCTTCCCTTGTATTGGGAAACCTTTATGTTAATTACTGTTTATACGGAATGCAACCAAACGGCACTAAACGCAACTCTATCACTCAAGTCCCTACTACATAATACCGATTAGTCG
The DNA here is from genome assembly GCF_002127325.2 of Helianthus annuus. NCBI lineage: Eukaryota > Viridiplantae > Streptophyta > Magnoliopsida > Asterales > Asteraceae > Helianthus > Helianthus annuus. The sequence continues at coordinate 10,091,697 of NC_035443.2, forward strand.
CCGGGGCCAGGCGAACGGGTTATTAGTTGATAGCGCTATTTAGGTTTTACCAACCTCACACCGTGCCATGGTATGGGATCGGTCGTGAACTAATGTACTTAGGCATCCGTCAATGATGATAGAACATTGACATCGGGGCATCTTGCGGAAACGCAACGGTTACCTAGTGTTCGGTATTGGAAAAACAGTTTAGTCGCTAACTTTTGGGGTAGCTCCCCATGGCATGTATAAACGGATAAATTAACTGGTGAAACAAGTTTTTGGTAATTAAAACTGGACAACTAGTGAACTCACTCAGCATTATTGTTGACCCCTTACTGCATGCTTTGCAGGTAACCCGTGACTCAGGAGCTGCTGCATGGGGATGTGTAGTGTTCGTCAAAACCCGTGTGTTGGGTTTAACTATCTTGAACTAAGGACTATCTTTAAAACTATTTGGTTTATGCTTCCGCTATTTTGTTAAACTAATTATCGAACTTAAACTATGATGTTGCTAATTACTTTGGATATTAAATAATTCTAATATTAAATCAATGCTCAGTATGATTAGTGGCTGGATCCTGGTCAGTCACGCCCTCGAAGCGGGTGTTATCCGCAGGTGGAATTTGGGGGTGTGACATTATATCGAGGTATTTTGACAACGAGCTGAACAATGGAACTTTCGTTCTTACTTGTTTCCCCTGCTCGGATAGGAATCACCCAAGTCCGACCGGTGAACGGTTCGGAACGGTAGTTTAACGTTTAACCCGAAATCGGTGAACCTCGTAGATAGAATCTGAATCTTGAACCACACAACCATTATAATGATTAGTGAGTTGGCTCGAGCTTCGTTTCTACAGGTTTGAAGGCATTGAGTGCAAAAGAGTTGAAAGAAAATTGAAAATCATTCTTTAAATCCTTCACATAAATGTTTAGATCTGTGATAGATCTTAGTTTGTTTATGTGGAAATCCGCTAGATCCAAGTGATTCTTGGTGGATTGAGGCCAAAACATGATGTTCTTGAAGAACACCATGATGACATCATCCTAGAATGCTTAGATCTTGATGATTTCATGGTTAGAAATCAAGATTTGAAAGATCGAAAGGTGTAGGAGCATGTATTGATCAAGAAAGTACAAGATTTAGGATGAAAACTTACCGAAATCGGAGGAAATCTGAGAAAAGAAGGGGAGCACGAGCTGGTCGGTCAGAGGGTTTCCAAAGGTAGAAAGAATGATAATGACAGACCTATTTATAGGCTTCCAAAAGTGGAAAGGGCTGGCCGATCGGCCATGCATCCCGATCGGACAGCCTGCTCGATCGGACAGTCTGTCCGATCGGTTGGGTTGTTCGATCGGCTAGGAGCCTGATCGATCCACAGCCTGTTTCGAGTGTTCGGTGCGACGATTTCTGATATTTCGATTTCGATTGAAGACGATACGAGTACGATAGAGTTTCCTATTCAAATTACTTTTAATCACAACCACTATATCTACATACAAGCATCTACATTCCATATTCGATTTCGATTTCGATTGAGTTCGATTGAGTTTCGAGTTTTGATTTGATCGATTCGATTGATCACTACACATAACATAAGGTAAACATGCACAGGTAACACATAAGGCACACACACACGTATAATAACACCAAAGCTGCGTAATTCGAGTCTCGAGTTCGATTGATGATTCGATTAGCTTGATTATTGATTGATTAACTTTATCGCATTATTACTTCCTACTATTCATAGTCGAAAAGCGTTTCGCATTGATTAAACATCCGATTACTTCGATTCTCCTGATTAACAACACTTACTCCACACATAATACAAATAAAACATAAAATAGACTAATTACAGTCAAAGAAGTCAAACTTGACTTGGACTTTGACTTTGACTTTGACATTCGAAAACACGGGGTGTTAAATTTACAGCTTGTACAACATGCTTCAAGACTTGTTCACAAACATTTTCCTTGACTTTTCATTTTCTTCGCTTTGTCGTCAGATCGAATACACCTCCCAACACCAAAAGCAACCACCAAATGGTTCACACTCTCTATAGTTTCCGGACCTGTTCCGTTTTTAAACAAACCAGAAGTCTGACATCGAAAACCACATCAAAAGTCCAACAAAATTATGAGTCTTCCTCGTCCTCCGACCACGGCATAGCCGCATGTGAAGGGTTGTCGGCGGTAGGAGGGTGGCGGCGGTAGGAGGGTGGCGGCGGTAGGAGGGTGGTGGAGGTAGAGGGGTTGACGGCGGGGAGGGGAGGCGGAAGCATGAGGAGAGGGGTGGATGAGATGAGGCTAGGGTTTCTTGTTATGTTTGGGTTTGGGAACAAGAAGAGGTTAGAAGAGGTCATCCCACATCTGCACCAAAAAGAGGACGCACATAACTTTTTTAATGAAATGTCTTCAAGAAAAGAAACAATTTGCAGACCCATACGTCTGCGCGTGGTCTGCGCGGCGCAGACATAAGAGGACAAGAAGAGCTTTTCAGAAAAAAAACACCCCCTATATCTCTTCACGCTCTTAAACTCTTGGTCTGACAAGTGTAATGCTCGTTTGTTGTCACACCCCGATTTCCACGTGTTTCACCGGTGGGCCCGGTGGGGGATTACCGTAACGTAGTTGGCAACAATATAGTCAACCACACAATATTTAAATCCACAGCGGAAGCATAAAGATAGATATATTTCAACTATCGAATGTAATATCCAAGTATCACAAGTAGTCGAAATAAACCCACAGGGGATCAAAATAAAAATAGAAATATTGTTCAACAGATAGTGGCATCCCAAGCTTGCGAGACTCTAACGATGCTAAGGAGTGGCCAGCCTATTTCGTGTAGAACCTGCATTTAATCTTTTGGGGAAAATACGTCAGTTTACACTGGTAAATACATTCAACCGACACTTTTGAAAAAGGTTTAATAAAATTGATTTGAATGCACAAGGCACAAACTCTTTATAACTTGGGATAATTTATAAATTAAATCTTGTAAAAGAATTACATGTTCACTATGCGTTCAGTCGTCCGGGTCGTGTCGGGTTTAAGGTTAATAGACACGCCATATAGCATAAAGTCGTGGCGGGAAAGCCAACGGTTATACCTTTAATAATATAAACACATTGTCGGGTGTACGCCTACACCCGCGTGTCGAGGTCGTGGCCATTTCGTAAAATGATGCCAAGGATATCCGGGACATGGGCATTAAGCTCCCAAAGGCGTAAGGCCAACAAAAAAAAAATTTAAACGGGTCACATTGATAATACCCAACTACTAATGAGTTGGGGTCAATTGCCCGACCAAGCGGTATTTTTTATATACCGTAACCCAAGCCCGTATAACGGAAAATAAGTTAAAAGTATTTACCTGAGCAAGTAATAATCCTCAATCAAACAAATGCAAGTATCTTTTACTGGTCTCCTATTCTGGAACGAAGGTTTATAACAACCTATTAGAATCCTAACGGGTCTTTAATTTAGCCTTAGCTTAGACCGGTCAGTTTCAAAGGATAAATACGGTTTAATCGCGTGAAAGGCGAAAACCGGGAATGGAACGTGGTTTGGACCCAACAAGTTTGAACACTTGTTTTATATGGGTATAATAACCACACTCTGGATTTTGAGATAAAAACGACAAGGTTTGACCCGTTTCGGCTAATTTATGTACACTAGTTACATAAACCGAACCGGACGCGCAAATGGTGTAACGGGTAACCGTAAGTGTCCTACACAGGTTTCCTAGGTCAAAATGCTCTAAAGAGGTTGTGGTATCAGTAGGATACCTTCCATTATGCCCATAACGAGTTTAATTCCAATATACGCCCCGTAGGGGTATTTCGGTTATTTTAAAGATTATAAAAGAGGTTTCCGAGTTCTACAGAAAATCTGAGTTTTCCGAACAGTTTATAAAGTTCAAAATACTTTATTTATTATTTGAAATCAGTAGCAACTGGAATCGGGTCAAAATACCATGTAGAACTCAAGTTATGTCCGAAAAGGGTATATTCGGTATTTACCGAATCAATGCCATAACCGTAGGTTATGAGCAGGTTAAAAAAAATAATTAAAAATCTTTAAAAATCCCAAAATATTATTTTACATCAGTGTATAAAAGGTTTGGTGTCGTAATTTGGGTTTAGATAGGCTTTATGCTAATTGCGTCGTTTAATTACTAAAGTTTCCGTAATTGCGCTATTTAGCATAACTCCTATTCTAGACCTCGGATTGACATGAAATTTTAGGGACATGTTTAGAAATCAGTAACTAAGGTTATTGTCCTTTCAAATGTCCAAAAATCTCGTTTTAAAGTAAAAAGGGCGTTATGGTCAACTTTTGAGCTTTTAACGGAAATGTGCGAAAGACTCGGATAAACAACGAACCGGCCACAGAGGGTTATACCATCATGTAACCTGGTCCTAAGAGAGTCCTAAGGTATATCTAAATCATACCATAACGGGTCAGAACTGAAGTCAAAGCAGAAGTCAAAGCTTTGCTACTTTCGGTTCCGAACCGGGTCAAAATAGTAAATGGTCGGATCAAACAAGCTTAGACCACTTATAATACTTATTATCATGTTGTATGAGTGTTAAAACAGGTTACACGCCATCTACATTACTGATTATGCATTAAATCGAAAATTAGCATTTTGTTGACTTTTTCTAAGCAAGCTTGACTCGACATTTGGACTAGTTAGAGTGGGAATCAGAGGGTGCCCTTTTAAGGGTTTAAAGCCCACATAATTACCAACATATAACTGTTAAGTCCATCGTTAATTACGACGGATTGACTTTTAAGCTATATCTAAGCAGAACTTAACTAAGAAAGGGTGGAGCATACTTACAAGAGTCCTATGCACGACCAGGGATGCTAAGAGAGAGTGCTTGAGCTCCAGAAGTGATCAAGAAAGCAGTTGAAGGTGTGAAGAACAATGTTGCAACTTAAGGCCCTTTTATACTAGTTTAGGCACCTTAGATCATTGCCACACATGCCTACAAGTGTTTCTATATCATCAACAAGTGTCCCTGAGTGCTAGGGGACGTTTAGGGGGCGCCCATGCTCTCATTATTGCTCAATAAGTCGGTTAAAACACTCAACAGTGCTTCTGTCCGAATTATCTGCATCTGGGGGGCTGACGCGGCCCGCGTTAATGATCAGGTAACCTTTACGCGGGTCGCCTGAATCCTAATGTCAGAGCCCATATCTTTACTGACAATGTGGCCCGCGTAAGGTCCTTTGCAACCTTTACGCGGCCCGCCTGAGACCTGTTAAAAAGATTTTTCAAATCTTTTCAATTATTACTGTTGGCCTTTGGCGATTCGAAGGGGTAATTTTGCGTTTTGGGCCTCTTTTATTTACGAATAAGGGCCTCGGAACTTTTACCCAACTTATTAACCCTTGGTTAATTTATTATTACCCGAAAAGTCATAACTTTCAAAGTTTGACGCTTTTAACCCTTCGCATACGAATCTGATCATAACTTTCCTGTTTTAAAACGGAACCTTGCGAAATTTATATTATATATTCTAGTGAGCGTAATTTACTGTTACAAAGTCTCGGGTTTGTTAAAGGGTCACTCAGAGGTATAACTTAAACATGTTGATACATTTAACCCCTGCAGTTTGTAATCTCTCACTTTCTTCTACATTTCGCTCCGTATGATCCATGATACATTCGTTTGAAGGTACGAGCATCATTTAGGGTTACTGTACAGTATATTTATCCCTTGTTGACATTTCAAACCCTCGAATTCACATAGTTTCAATGTTTGTCAACTTTAATCCTTTTGTAGTATTTATTACCACGTGCAAACTTATGACACGTGTCAATACTTTATTGGACGCAAAATTTCGAGGTGTTACGTTTGTTTGTGATTCTTTCCTTGAGTTTGCATCTTTTTTAGTAGAGACTGTATGCAGTGTCATGGATGTCATAAGCGCGAGGGTTGATAGGAGAGAGAGACTCTAACGTTCTGATTATAGGTTATTGAATGTAACGTCTTGATTATAGGTTATTGAATATAACGTCCCGATTATAGGTTATTGAATATTCTAAATATTACAAGGGCTATGTTAAGTTTTTATTTTAATCTGGATAAAACTAGTTTTAGTGTAACTGTTCTCACAAATTGACACTCGAAGGCAAAATTGAGAGTTTTAGGTGTGTTGAGCGATTATGAAGGAGCAGAGGATAAACGAACATCAATTGTCACTCATCCAACTCTCGTATCTTATTGAACATCTTCTTTGCAACATCCTTGATGGTTATAATCATTCAATGAGCATTGGTAAGCTTCCAAAGGAAGAAAAAATATCCAGAGGCATTTCATGGAACATGTTCACATCAGACATCATGTATTCATTTGTCATATATAAATGCATGAAATTAACAAATAAAATATGAAAAAAAATGACCTCACCTTGAATCTTGCCACCTTTGTTCATGTTTTATAAATGATAGAAGATTTCTATCCATATAAAACAAAAAAGCATTTAAACCAAGTTTTCTCAATGTCATCCTCAATTGAAGTGTTACTGCAAAATGCACATAAATATACTACAAAATAAATCAAGTTTTGTAAAATCAAAGAAGATGCTCACCTGTTAAGACATTAGTATCAGATTTATGGTTTATAAATTTTAGGAGAAATCTAAGACAATAGAACTACCTACCCTTTCGTCGGATGGACCGCCGGAAACTCATCGGAATTCGGAACAATTGAATAAAAAGAAGTCTCGGTTCAAACACACACCAAAATATATCTTTTAGCCTAAATCATCTTCATTTTTTCTACTTTTAAAGCTATTTTCCTATCAATTAAAAAGATGAACCACAAGTTATTTCATAGCATTATAACAAAAAAAAAAAAAAGGCTGCATAGTTGCTAATCAATTTAAAAGAATGCAATACCTTTGTAACCCTTGTTCTTAATATATTGCAATACCTTTGGTGTGTATGCATATCTTGCAACATAAAAGATACCTTCTTAGTCAATCTGAAAGAAAACTCATGTCAGTAAAAACATAAACTTGTTGCTATTTTTTGAAGCCAGGATTATATGATGATACCTGGTGTAATGTACCCATAAGAACCAACAGTGGTAGACATGCATTTTGAGGTTAAAAAGAGTTCACCATAAAACCATAAAAAATCACAAACATTTCACAAATTAATCCTGAGACAGAGGATTTCGAAGCAAAAAAAACATACCCATTGCATATATTAATGCGTATGATCTATATAAAGTTTCAAAATCAACCAATTAATCAAAGAAAACACAATTTGAAACTATATAAATCGATAGTTTACCTGTGTGAAACCCACAACGAATCAAAAATCACATCACCCCCATCACCGGCGAACCTATAAAACATGTATTTTAAACATTCGGGCTGCATTAGCTAAAATGGAGTACATTTTAGAGATTAAGATATTTAATCTTGAGACAATCAAGTAGCTATTAAAGTAATATAAGAATAGGATCCTAGAACACTTCAATAACTTAAAATTCAGTCTACAAACTTCGGTCTCTATAATAAAAATAATAGTTTAACATGTTGTGTCTTCTGACATATTCACATATCATGTTCCCATTTCTAGATAAAAACATAATCACAAATGTGCAATTTATTGTATAGATGTGTATTAAAAAAAGTCATAACCAAAGAGCTTATAAAACATTTATAAATAAAACCTTATGCACATAATTGCGAGATTATATTTTTGAAAATAGTTAATAGAAAAAGATATTAGATGGAATTAACAAACAAAGGGAACCAAACAACCAAGAGAGTAAAATCTAAAACTTTACCAGCTAAAAGAAACCTCATGATAAAACCCAGTTTTGAAAGAAATTGGTGTTCAACGAATGAAATATGCGTTCTGTAGGGAACTCCCAAATACAGACCTAAAAACCCAAACGAATAGACTCATAATCAATCAAAACATAAGAAGAGTCAACAATAATGGAAGAACCACATGATTAATGCTTGCATTCTTTATACCCTAAAACTGAAATCTGGTTCAAGTGAGGAAAAAAGGATCAAATTACCTGTGTCAAAGTTGTTGGTGAGAAGAATCGGTTGCCAGACGGGACGGGACGGGACGGGACGGAGGAGAAACACAGTTGGGCTGTTGGATTTTCCTATATTGTCTTCTGAAAAGGTCAAATAAGAGAAGATGAAGTCGATTTAGGTTTAGGTTAAGGGAGTGAGCAACATGGTTTATGAGGATAAGAAAAAGCGACGGGATGAGATTTAGGGTTTTCTGAAAAATCGCCAAAGAGTAGATGACTATTAGGGTTTGAAGGGGAGCAGATGAAAGAATAGGAGCGTGTGAGGGAAAAGATAGTAGAACAATTGCCACTTAAAATCAATCATGAGGAATATCACATTGCCACGTGGCATGATGGGCTTAAGTTACTGACATGGGGCCTCATCTTGTTTTGCTTTATTAGAATTTATAGATATATATGAGGTAAGGATTAAATTCGAACCTACCAATTCAGTCGTTTGTTCGAGAACTTTATTTAAAAAAAATATGCATACAACAAAATGGGTTATTAAAAAAATAAACAAGCTTTAAAAGAATAAGTTACTCTACTATGTTATGTATAAAAAACATAATCGAAAGGAGTTTCAACAATATATGTATATAGATTTGAGTGATTTTCAGTTTTTTTTAATCAAATACACAATTTTAATACATAACTGGAGTTATTAGGATCACCGTTATTTGTATTAAATATAGACTTTTAGATTTTTAAAGTATTAAATGTAGATTTTTAGAATAAGTTTTATAAAAAAGATATTTTTTGTAAGATACTTGATAATAAATAAGTTAGTGAGAGATCGAATACCGTGATTAAATCAATAATTATTTAATCATGGTAGGAGTGAAAAAGATTTATTTAAAGAAACTAGCGGGGAACTCACACATTGCGGCGGGGTCAGTAATTTACACATGTGAAGATGTAGCAGGTGTTGTAAACATCGATTGTTTATGTAAATACCGGGTTATAAGATACAATGCGAAGTGCATATACACATTGACGGGGTGATGAAGGTCAAAACATTACAAATTATTTTGATTATGTGTGTCCACCATAATCGACACTATTTAAGTATTTGTGAAACACAAATGTTTTTCACTTTTAGTTTAATATTGAAAGTGTATTTCTAAAAGGATTAACGTGCAGGCCTCAGGAGGTAGAAAATCGTCTTAGGAATTGAACATGACAAATGCATGAACTGCAACTAAAGACACTGCAAATTTAATTCCTAACCCCATATTGGAACTTATTTATAATTTAAATAGTGCTTTTTCATGCTCTTTCATGTATGTTCATAGTGATTTTGCAACGTCTTGGGTTGTATGAATGTGATCATAATCGCAATCTTTCTGTTTCTATGTTACATTATGAAAGGCACATTAGGGACTTAATTAATAAAACACTGGCATTAACAAAATAACATTTAAACCAAATAATAATAAGGGGAAAGTTGGAATGATTGATATAATACAATAAAAAAATACATATTACAAATCTAAAAGTCAATAAGCACCAAGAAAACGAAAGCAGAATTTGTTGACACCATAACCAAAGTCTAAAATGACATCAAACAGCTCAATATGGTTTCAATTGCTATCACCACCACTAAACAAATAACCTTAAGAAGGACCAGCACCTAGTGCTGCATGAACCTTAGTTGAGGGTCGATCATGCACATAACCAGAACATGTAAACAATCATAAATATACATAACATAAAGTCATAATTTAAGTTTCTAAAAATGATAAATCATACAGTGAGGAAGTTGCCAGTCTTCTGACCATCAGGTCTGATAGAAGTTATTAGCCACCATGGATCCTGGTAGGAATCAAGAATCCGTTTGTATCATTTGGCTAGTATACAACGGCTGTAGGCTTAGGTAGTGGCTCATGCTCTTCCGGAGCTCTAGCCACCACCTCTATCTTTCTAGTAGTGGGTTTTGGCTCATCACTTCTGAAGAGGTAGTCAAGTGAACTCTGTCCCCATCCACTGCTGACACCACGGCTCATGATTTCTAGTCAAGAATTCAACAAGAAGCTGCTACATGTTGCTGATTCAAAACAAGTTATAATCACTTATTGAATGCAGACTCAAAATAATTTGGGAGGTGGTTTGAACATCTTATAAACAGAAAATATAAACCACACACACATGATCACTTTGAAAATATAAACAGAAACCAAGTCTTCAAATATCACCAGAGGCGGCAATGCAACCTTCATATAAAATAGTACCACAATTCTTTTAAATTTCATACAAATCTTAGCAAACCATTAGGCCTCAAATTTATAAGAGTTAATATCTACTTGTTACTTTGTTAGGAAAGTTGTTCAGAGATCAAGTAGTAAAAGATCATTCACAAAAAAACTGTAATTAAATTGAAAGCTATTTAAAAAAAAATCAAATGAGCCTTAAATTGAACACCTAGTGTGCAAATCAAATGAGGCTTCAAGTTTAAAAATTACCTTCCACCACCACCTTTGCTCTAATTGAATGTTAATAATTGCCATCGACAATCAAAGACGGATAACTCATTACTGGCACACCTGATATGAGAAACGTTATCTGGAGAGTTAAATCGTTTTCTCTAACCGGTGTCGGATATCGTAACGCCTTCATCTCTATTCCGACAAACGGTTCCACGTGGAACTGAAACCTCCATCACCAGAATTTCAATTTCGGTTCCTTACACTCGTTCGTATCCTCTAGTACCAATTTCTTCCATAACAAAAAATAAATAAATAAACTTAAGAGGCCGTATGAATTATATATTAACAACTAAGGGGTGCAATAGAAAATTATCATACATAAAAAATTAGGTGTAGTGTAGCTTAGCACCCAAATTTGTTATATATAAGAGAAACTTTATAAAACAAACAAAGACAAAACTTAGCAGGCAGCTAAGCTATTACAATTGACTTTACAGGCGTGAAAATCGCTATCTAATTTCAAGAATCATAAATAATAATCATCATATTAATCATTTTTTTTTTGTAAAATATCTATAGCTTCACAACCCCTTTTTTAATCCGTCAATCATTTGACCCGTTCAGATAAAGTAAATATATGATTCATATACCCACATACACATATCACCAAATTTCCCAAATAAAAACAAACCACATTGCATTTTTTGAAATTCAGTTCAATGGCTTATTTAAATAGGTGGCAACTTGGACACATATACTTGAATGGGGTAGGGATGGCAATGGGTCGGGTTTGGGACGGGTTTAGGTAATCCCAAACCCAAACCCGGTTAGATAAGCTTGTCCCAAACCCGTCCCAAAACCCGTCGGGTTTCTAGCGGGTAAATACCCATCGGGTATCGGGTATACCCGCGGGTTTCGGGTAAACCCGTTAATTTAAAAAGATTACTCGTTGGGTATACTCACCTCAAAACCCATTGGGTATTTATCGGGTAACTACTAACCGGTTACATTTTGTACTGTCATTATAAAAATATATATCAAATAACTATAATGTATACGGAATAGAATATCTATATGTGTAAAACATGGATGTATCATATATACACATATTTAATAATATAAAAGAAATTATATCGGGTATACAATCGGGTAAACGAGTACACTTTATCGGGTAATTGGGTCGGGTAAACGGGTATATCACTAAATCCCAAACCCGTCCCAACCCCACGAAAAAAATAAAAACTATTCCCAAACTCGTCCCAAACCCAATTAACCGACCCCAAACCCGTCCCAAATGTGTCGGGTTTCGGGTTTACCCAGCGGGTTCGGGTTTGATTGCCATCCCTAGAATGGGGCAATTGGGTTGTGTTGTATTTCAAATGGGTAAAATAAAAAAATAAGCAAAAAGGGGGCATGTTGAATTTGAATGCAGAACCTCTTACATCGACTTTATTAAAAGATTTACATCATTACAGCAACAATATGGTTTGTCAAACTCATCGACTGACAATATATCTTCTCATGAGACTAACTTATCCTTAAATACAAAACCTTCATTAGCTCAGATAAATTTGTAAGCAAAGAAAAGGAGCAACAACCCCTAACCACTTCACTCCTCAGTGTAGTAACATCAAACTCATCGACTGACAGCTAATACTGTAATAAGCAAACAAACAAAAAAAAAGCAAATGTCGGAAACCAAATCACACGTAACGTACCTGAACAAAAACAAATTAACATGCGGATTCTCATAAAGCACAAACGTAACGCCAATAGAAAGAAGGCACATGCCAACGATAAAACCAGACCCTATGCTGCAGCTAAAACAAACAACTATAAAAACAGAGCTTAAATTAAGTAACTAAAAAAAGCGTACCAACTTATAACAGATCGGCCCAGGTTAGAATGACTTGTCTAACACCTTTAAGACCACCTTAACCTCAAAATTAAAAAAACATGCTGAACTCGTAGGAACACGCAATGCCACGCACCTCAACAACTATATTGGTGAGCCAGCTCAATAGATGGAAATGAAGAGTACTTGCAATACAAGACTCAACCAGAGAAGAGCATATTTGTTGACATATATGGTCACAATCATCCGACCATAGTTGACCCGTCATCATGCCAATCAAAACACGAGACTACACTATTAATAGTCATAATTAGTTCTAGAAAATGATAGATAATAATAACCTACAATATTAATAGACAGAATTAGTATAAAATTCAAAGTTAAAAGATTTATGCCGCAACAGAAATTCAACACGGTCTCCATGACTCCATTCATGTGCGTGTGTGTTTATAGCATACATGTGAAGCTGAAAGGTTGTCTTTTGGAGGCTATGAGAATGACTGGCGTTTGCGAGAAGATAGTGAGCGTTGTATCTGTTAATTTTAATCGATTTGTGTGTGTGATTCACATGTTACAAAAAATTAACAGATTCTATAACAATATTTGAACAACAAGAACTGAAACAAGATCCAGAACAAGAACAGGAATAAACCTACAAATCGGTTAGGGTTTCTTCAAATCGGTGTTCTACATCTCCAGTTATTCGTCATCCAAATCGAGAGGGATAGAGGAGGCTAGGGTTCCAGATGGAGAGAAAAAAATGAGATTGGAGAGAGCGTGAATTGAACTTTGCTAGGGTTCCAGGTTGTAATGGAGATTAAAGAGGGGATGGGAGTGGAAACGAAGGGGACGTCTTCAATTCGCTTAAACCATTCAATCATCAGTTCTGGTTTCTATAAGGGTAGAAAAGGAAGAAAAGTGTAAAATTATAGAAATTTGTTCTAGCTTTTGGTATGCCATCTTAAAAAATGTGATGGAAATTACATTTGTGGACATAGGAGATGCTTTATATAGTATATTATAGAATAGATTATAGATAATTATCTTGGAGAAGCTCGCCTTGGTTAGTTTTTTTAATGAAGTTCACCTTTCAAAAAAAATTATTTAAAGAAATTAGATTTATACAATAAGGTTAGGAGTGAAAAAGAAACAAAACTTAAAAACACTATTTCGGTAAATATTTTTGTATCAACACTATTTTGGTAAATATTCCCCCCCCCCCACACTACTATGGGAAAAAAACTCAACTATCCGGATATCATTCAAGGAAGGAAAAGAAAAGAAACAAAAAGAAAGTAAAAATATCTTGTGTTTTTAGAGTTTCATTTAAGGAAGGAAAAGAAAGAAAAATAAAACATGTCTTTTTTTCCAAGTTTCATTTAAGGAAGGAAATGAAAGGAAAACTAAAACTAAACTAAATTCTTTAGTTTTTTTTTATCTGGGTTAGAATATAATAGGAAATTTATTTGGCTAAGAAGGCTAGGAAGTAATCTTGACCATCCATTTAGTTAATCAAGGGCTAAGATTAAATGAGTGAAATTGAAGGGAATAAAAGAGGCGCGTGAGTTTGTTTAGGGGCATTCTAGTCAATCCAAGACAATAGTTTCTCTCCTCCATTTTCCCTCCAGTTTTTAAACGTTAATAACTCTTTCGTACGACATTATTTTTTTTCATAAAAATTGCACCAAAAAAACGAGCGTTTTTTTTATCTTTAAAACGATTATACTATTGCTATATTTTCGATTTTTTTAAACCCAGTTGCGTATAACGCAATGAAAAAAAACTCTAAAAAATGACATTTTTCTAAAACGCAATGCACCAAAAACACAAAGAAATGTCTTATTTTTAAAACGCAATGGCCAGAAAACACAAAGAAATGTCTTATTTATAAAATGCAATAGCCTAAAAACACAAAAGAAAGTGTACTTTATAAAACGCAATGGACTGAAAACACATAAAAATGTGTTTCACATAAAAATGTGTTTTATCTAAAACGTAATGCACAAAAAACACAAAGAAATGTCTTATTTCTAAAACGCAATGGCCAGAAAACACTTAAAATGTCTGTTTTATAAAACACAATGGATTGAAAACACATAAAAATGTGTTTTACCTAAAACGCAATGCACCAAAAACACAAAAAAATGTATTATTTATAAAACGTAATGGCCAGAAAACACTTAAAAATGTCTACTTTCTAAAACGCAATGACTTAAAAAAACAAAAGAAAGTGTTCTCTCTAAAACGCAATGGACTGAAAACATATAAAAATGTGTTTTACCTAAAACGCAATGACTAAAAACACTTCAAAAATGTGTTTTTCTAAAACGCAATGGCCAGAAAACACATAAAAATGTATTAGTTCTAAAACGCAATGACCTTAAAACACCAAAGAAAATGTTTTATCTCTAAAACGCATTGAACCAGGACAATAGTTTTGTCTGTGAATTGTCTGAACCAGGAAGTAGGAGATCAAAAGACTGTCTACGAATGAAGTTTTCCAGAGACAATTTACAGAAAATTAAATTTTCTGATGCATTTTTATTAAAGCAATTTCTAAACCCCAGCCAGGGCTCTGCCCTTTGGACCCCCGTCAAGATCGTAAAATGCAATGAGTAAATCAAAAACCCAGATAATAAAAATGATATTTAAGAATTTCTTACATGGATCGAAGTCGGTTTCTTCAACGATTGATGAAATTTGAATGATTGAAACACTTATCAGAGATCGAACCGAACGGATCGAGTGATTATCTTCAAAATTACCGGAAAAACGAGATTGGGTGTTTGAATCATTGATTGGTGACGAAAATCGTACTATAATGTAGTGATTATTGAGATAAAAAGTGAAGAAATGCTTGAATATGGTGGGTTTTGAATTTTGATGTTATTGGGAAGAAGAAGGAAGAAGATAAAGATAAAATTGACTAAAATACCATTTTAGAGTTTGTCATATGTTCTAATCCTATTACTTCCTATACTTTCTAAGCAAAATAAACTTCCTATTTGATCCTCACACTTTTCTATCTTTCCGATTTGAAAACAAACTTCAGATTTGAAAAAACTTCCGATTTGAAAAGAAACGAGGAAAAGAATTTTTTTTTTTTTTTTAAGCTAACTCTGGAATAGAACTCTTACACAAAATTATTAAATAGCAAATATTATTCGCAAAGCGACTGGTAGCGACCACGACTGCACGAGAAAACGTGGACTTGAAGCCACACACACATTCAAGTTTCAACAACAATCGCCTCCACCTTTTGCATCGATACCTCCGTCCACCTGAATCTCCCTTCACATTGTCTTCTTCACCAGAATCCTCCATCGTATCCTCCACCAAATTTTATCTCTCCCTATTTCCTCACTCCATTCTTACATATTCATCGCAGATCAGAGAATAAAACAACTCACCTCAATCCCTATATGATCAGTTCCAAATGTCAACAGCGGCTTTGAATTTCTCAGTCTGTAGACAGTACACCGAAGTATCATCGGTTCAAATTAGGTCACATTTTAGACCTAATTCGGTGATTAACTGTAAGCTGCCATGTAATTCAAGGCTTTTTTCTCAGGTACTTCGCTGTACTAATTAATATGCTTTGAAATGTATCTTTGTTTACGATTTAATTGTAACGAATTTACCTCAACAATTTCAGTTTTGATGAAGTTATATGCACTGAAATGTCTATCTGTTTGTTTGTTTGTGAGTTATTGTAGAATTTTGTTGTTTCAATTGCTGATTCGGATTACTTTTATGTGATTCAGTGGAATTTGTGACGAATTTACCTCGATAACTTCAGTTTCAATGAAGTTAATATGCACTGAAATGTCTGCTTGTTTGTTTGTTTGTGAGTTATTGTAGAATTTTGTTGTTTTAATGGCGGATTTGAATTGCTTTTGTGTTATTTAGTGGAGTTTGTTACTAATTTGCCTCAACAATTTCAGTTTTAATGACATTAATATGCACCGAAATGTATATTTGTTTGCGATCTGTCTGTAGAGTTTTGTTGTTTTAATGGTGGATTCAAATTACTTTTATGTTATTCAGTGGAATTTGTTACAGATTTACCTCAACAGTTTCAGTTTTAATGAACTTAATATGTAGCAATCTTATGATGAATTATTTAGGAAGATCAAATGGCCGTGAGATGGTTTAAGGAACAAACAGAATATATTAATAAATTGCCTAAAGAGGATATAGAAATCTGATCCCCAATGCCGCGTGTTATAGTTTCCTTGATCTAAGTGTTAGGATCAAGCACACACGAATACGAACATGAAGTGTTATAGAAATTGTCTAAAATGACATATCGTGCATGCGTGACAAGTAGGATATTCTTTACTGAGATGATAATCAAGTTACAGGTACATAGATTATGTTTATACTTATAGGGAGTAGAGACTAATTAGGGTTTAGCCAACTTGCTCCCCAAGGTAAGCCCATGTAAGGCTCACAAGGCTTACGAACCCAACACTAAGAAGAAACCTAGAATAGGGTTAGGTTTCATCTTTAAAATACTTAATACATATGTTGAGGTTTCATATGAAGATACAATAAGATAATTGTTTGACATATGGTTATAGGGAAATCCAGATGATATGTGTAAACTAGTCTGTATGATTTGTATGCTATTGTGAATCATATAATGTAGTTTTAGTACTATACTACCATCTACAGTTATTACCTATTGGAATTTATAACTTTTGTTTCCTAGCTGTAGAGTGGGACATTATGCATCCGGTTGTCAGCTAAGGGTAGGTCAAGGAGGCGATCCACAAGGTCGAGCATTCAGATGACATTAGTAGATGAGAGTCTTGGTAGACGGGATGCCATATTAACGCCATCTGAAATATTGGTAATGTTGATGCCTTGTGAAAGAGTTAATATGCACATCTCGGAGAAGGTTTTTGCTGCAAGTACACTAACACTATTGCTTATTTCTTTTCCAGGCTTATGATCTTGTTCAAGGACCTCTTGTAAGTTCTATCGACTTCTATGTCTTCTTGTTAATGTAACTATAATACTGTTCTTTATATGTTTTACTTAAGCGTATAGGAAAAACATGTGTGTATCGGTGTATGTTTTCATGCTTGTTGAAAGTTGTCATAAACTCACAATTGTCTTTAATCACATCAATCTTTTATGCTTGTGTTTGACTTCGCATCTCACATCCTGTGCACAGGTTAGATGGAGTTACATTGCAGACAGATCAGTACCATGCCCACCAACAGCTGTTCTTTTGCATGGCATTTTAGGTAGCAGGAAGAACTGGGGTGAGTAAATGTATATGCTGTAAAGTGTAATGTAGTCATGCCAGTGATTTACTCAATCTAGTGTCAGAAGATGGCACAAGATGTAGACATACTTCTTTCGTTGTGTATGTTGTCTCTTCTACTAGTCTCTTACAGATCATACGCTGCATTAATCCAGTTCAAATGTCTGAGGTGGCAAAATGGGTGGGATGGGTGGAGCCACAAACTTTTTTCATCCATTTATTTAAATTCTATAGATATATAAACATAAACTATATTAATTTATATTTTAATGATAATGATAATCTAACCTTGCTTACGACAAATAACTCACACACACACACTTGTGAGTTGTGACGAGGTTTGATCCCACAACCTTTGGTTAATGGGACACAATCAGCTTGGGCTATGTTTTGTTGGCTATTTTTAATAAATTATTCACGGTTTTTAACTATTTGAAACCTTGGTTTTAAATTGCGTGATGCGCTTCGATGCGTTTGGTCCAAAAATCTGATGCGCGATGCGAGCGCATCATGTATGCGATCCGCTCTTCATAAAAAAAAATACTAAAATATTATTTATACATAGACTTATAAAAACATACTTAAACTAAAAAACTAATGTAATAAGAAGATAAGAGTTGTGTTTTTGGTTCAAATCAAGCATACTAAAATGTTTATCGAACCACAAAAAGTGTTTAGGAACCATAATGGTCCAAATCAGGCATAATAAGATATTAATTACTGAAAAGACTCAACCTATTTCATAAAATCTAGAAAAAAACACAACAATGTTGTGTGCATCGGAGCGCGTTATGCGAAATCAGCGCAATATTCTTGCATCACGTGATCGCAACGCATCAGCTGTGGCAATGCGCTCTCATCAGCGACAGCGTATCGGGCGCATCACACATTATGCGTGCGTTTTAAAACCAAGTTTGAAACACTATGGATTGTAACTTTTGGCCACTTGACTCGCTTCCTAGTTAACTCCTTTAGTTTTAACCATCTGATTCGTTATAGACAAAACATAACCGATTTGATCATTTATAAGTAAATAGGTCTATATTGCCACCTATACATAATTCTGCCTAAAGTTCAGTTGATGAATAGCTGTAAGGAAACTGGTTCTATCTGATATATCAGTTCCTTGAGGAAGATATGTAAATAGTATAAGGGTAGTCACTGGTTTGCTGCCATGAGTATTATGTGGCAGCAGCCAGCAGGGGTTGTAGAATCATCAAGATATTGGGCTATGCACGTATCTTTAGTTACCCTTTATTTTTTTATATCTTTTTATGTTTATATTTCTCGTTCTTTTTCTTTTTTAATTTCTAAACCTGGGCTAATAATACCAGGCTTTACCTAGGAAGAAATAAGAGAAATTTTTGGGGAAATAGTAATTCTGCTGTACTTGTATATAATTTTGATAAAGATAATCAAGTAGGTATGAATATAGACATATGACTTTATTATGTCTGTTCATTTGTTCTAGTTTTCCCTTGAGTTCTACTCTTCTACCTAGCCTGATCGGAAGTCTGATTGATGCTCTCTACTGTGTATATCAGGAACATTTGCTCGGAGATTAGCTAAGGAATTTCCAAACTGGCAGGTTAGTTAATCTCCATTCTACAATTACAATTTATTCTTAGTTTTGGAAATTTCTTACATAGTAGTTATTATAGGTAAAGCGACGGTTAATGTTTTCTGCTCCACCTTTTCTTATGACTTTTGTACAACCTCAAAAAATTGTTACTACTTTGAAGTTAGAAAGAAACTTATGTGACACCCAAAATTTAAACAAAGGGTAATATGATACTATCAGAGGTGAGAAATATGCACATGCACATACAGTTACATGCTTTGTGTGCAAGCGATTCTTTAAAACCGGTCCAGCGGGGAAGGAAGTCAGGAAATAATCAAAGTGGGGGAAAATTCAAATGAAATATCAGCTATTTTTTCTTTAAGTTTACCGAGTTGTCCCGTTAGCGACAAAACAAAACCTAATTTGACCAGTTATAAGTAAATAGGTTGTCATCTATAGAAATTATCAATGTTAATAGCGAAGTCACCGTTTCCGCATTTACCAAGTATATGAAACTGATACTTTTTTTTAATCTCTAATTCACACTTCTGATCTAGTTTATTATTCTTGTTTACAGTTTCTCTTGGTTGACCTGCGCTGTCATGGTGATTCAGCGTCTATCAAAAAGAGAGGACCTCATACTGTTGCCTCAGCTGCTCTTGATGTTCTAAAGCTGGTGAGCACTCAGTTTTCAGATTATAAACACACGTGTGTGTGTTTGCACGCACACAAATTTTTTTTTTTAAAACTGTTGTAGATTTCTGAGTGTATTGTATATACTTCAATATTTTCCTATAAGAGATTTGTTTATGAACTGAAGCTAGTTTGAAAACATATGCTCTAGTCAAATTTCCTGTTTATTTATTGAAAGAAAAGTTAGATTGACTTTATTTTTCTTGTTTCATCTGGAGTAGCTTGGTCATCTTAGAGTGATACCACGGGTCATAATTGGTCATAGCTTTGGTGGGAAAGGTAACACAAACATAATTACAACCTTACAAATTCTCGTATTTTCTATGCAAAAATGGTACCGTATCATTAACAGCACTAATTTCTGATCCAGTTGCACTAAGCATGGTTGACCAAGCTGCGAAGCCACTTGCACGGCCTGTCAGGGTAAGTATACATATCTTTACATGGCCAAACCATATTAAAATGTGTGGACAACTTTGTATTACTGATGTGAAATCAGTAATGTAGAACGATCTTCACGTAGAATTCTGTACTTACTACGTTTTTGTTTGTCGTTTCTTAAGGTTTGGGTTTTGGATGCTACACCTGGAAAGGTTCGAGCAGGTAGAGATGGAGATGATCATCCTGCTGAATTGATTAGTTTTCTAAATGCATTTCCAAATGAGGTGTGTTGAATGAAGAGACTGTTTTTGGTCATGCTAATTTATTACTTGATTTTGTTCCATGATCACATATTCACATTCTTACGCAGATACATACTTGTGTTGTGTTTACAAAATATTATCCTCTTGTTAACCTCTACAATTTTAACTTCTGTATGTCTTTTTTCAAGGAAGGTCGTATCAAAAAGGGAGGTCATCAACGCTCTGGTACGTGAGGGGTTTTCAAACGATGTAGCACAGGTAATTCTTTTGAGACAAATACTATAACTTGTGTTTTTTTGTCGTTTTTTTTTTCTGGTTTAGAGATTGAATTTTTTGGTGTAAAGATGGAAGGCTTTTACAAATAATGCTAGGTTTTTCTTACATGAATTTACTTTCGCACTACCTTCATTCCAAAAGCCAAGATGTTTTGTGTTGCGTCATGTTTTTCTTACATGAATTTACTTTCGCACTACCTTCATTCCAAAAGCCAAGATGTTTTGTGTTGCGTCATTAGATAGTTCATATTTTTATTTATATGTTAAAGTATCTTATTTGTTTTGGTTAATATTGCAAATATACATTAATACATATTCATGAGTGTGTGTGTGTGTGCGCGCATGTGCGTGCGTCAATAATAGACGTCTGTTGTCATTCTAGCCTTCCTTCGCCTTTCATGGCCACATATCTTTCCGGCGCGCGCTTGTGAACCTTAAAACGGGCTTTACACATTCAGGACACTCCTTTTATAAACACACACACACACTATATTATAATACATATAAGGACAAAAAGGTAATTTTACATAATATTAAGAGTTTATATAATTACAACTTACAAAACATATGGCACAATCCGTTAAAACATATTGTTGACAATGAAACCAACTTCCCCCCACGATTTTTAAACGGCTATAATCTTTCATACGTTTATATTTTTTTATAAAAAAATTACCCCATCAAAACGAGCATTTTATTCTCTTTAATTTGAGTATAGTATATTAGTATTTTATAGGTTTTTTTATTTACAAAAATTAACATGTTACGTGATTACCGGTGTCCGTGTTCCCACCGCATCACGCGGGCACCCCTCTAGGCTCTAGTATGTGTGTGTGGGTATATATATTCTGTTTTTTTTTTTTTTTTTTTTTTTTTTTTTTTTTTTTTTTTTTTTGCAATACTTACCTTTTCACAGTTGTGAAAGTTGGTTTTGTTAAAAAAATATTCATGAAACCTTCACAGCAAAATGTTGTGTAGATTACATAAAAAAAGAATATCCGAAACCAGTTTCGAAAATTATGACATTCACAAAAAATACTGATTAAAAATAAAAAATAAAAAAAGTTTCGTGAAGGTGCGCGGTGTTCTCACCTTAAGACGTGTTCTCACATCTCACATGATCACATGATCCCTAGTCTCTCTCTATATGCAAGTATACTTTGAACTTTGAAGGCTAGCAGATGCCCAGGATAAGATAGGATAACTTGAGCATGTATATTAGTATGAAAGAGGGTTAGACAAATATTGCAGCGCTTCTTTGCAAATAATACTCTTCTGGTTGATAATAACTATATCTGTCTCTTGATATTTAGAACTGCCATTTATAATATCCCCCTGGCTGATAATCTTTCTTATTTAAATACCAAACTATATATATAACACAATTTTATTTTCTTCTTCTCATTGCAGTGGGTTGTTACAAATCTCCGACAGACTAACCGTTCTAATTCATCTTCTGGATTTTCATGGATATTCAACCTTGATGGAATTGCTGAAATGTATCAATCTTATGAAGATACAAATTTATGGTACTTTATCCTGATAGTAATCTTCAGAAAAAAAGTTTGTAAATGAATAACCATCTAACTATAAGTTGATCGGATGCAGGGGTGTGGTCGAAGATGTTCCTCGAGGTGTACATGTAAATTTTCTAAAAGCAGAAAGAAGCTTGCACAGATGGGCGCTTGGAGATCTGCAGAGGATACATGCAGCTGAGGAGCAAGCTTCTCAGGAGGCAGGTGGAGTTGAAATGCATGTTCTAGAAGATGCTGGCCACTGGGTATGTTTTCTTGCTCACATTTTATTTTCCCACTGTCTGATAGTTATAATAAATTAATCTTAATATAATATTAATATGGCGTATGTTTCAATAGGTAGAGGATCTTGTAAAAAGTGCTCAAAGTGTGAGAAGTGTATTATAACACTATATATAATACTATATAACACCATATAAACACCGTATAACAATATGTAACACCATATAATACCATACAACACTATGTAACACTATATATCATTATATAACAAATATAACACTATAGGTTGTCTGATAGCATGTCTATGATAGATGTATAGTGTTATATTTGTTATATAATGATATATAGTGTTACATAGTGTTATATGGTATTATATGGTGTTACATATTGTTATACGGTGTTTATATGGTGTTATATAGTATTATATATAGTATTATAATACACTTCTCACACTTTAGGCCCTTTTTACACTATCCTTACCCATGTTCAATAAATGAGTATTGTGATGATTACATCTTACAAGTCTTTTCATAAGAGTAAAATGCCAATTTCTTCCCTGGCTATTTTTGCGACTTTCATCCAAAGGTTTGTTTTTCCGCATCCGGATCCAAAAGGTTTGAAATCTTGTCATTTTCATCTGACTTGTTAACTCCATCCATTTTTTAATGTTAAGTCATGGGTATTTTCGTCTTTTTAAGACATTTTTTTGTGATGATTAAAGGGTTTGGGTGGGGAGAAAGTCAACTAAGGTGGATCTTTATTTCTTATAGTGTTTGTTATTTGTTATTTTATTAAAAAAATGTCTAAAAAGACAGAAATGCTCCTCATTTAACGGAGAAAAATGGATGGAGTTAACGAGTCGGATGAAAATGGAAGGATTTCAAACCTTTTGGATCTGGATTCGAAAAAACAAACATTTGGATGTAAGTAGCAAAAGTGGCCAAACCCCAGGGACGAAAATGACATTTTACTCTTTTATAAAATACCTCGATGAATGGTAAATAATTCACTACTACACTGTGCTAAATTGGTAACTACTAATGCATGAATAAGTATTAATATGTTCTTATGACTCATTTGACCATTGATAATATTATGTTTGTAATGTTTCACATTGGTTGATTTTGCCAGGTGTACTTGTAAGTATAAGTGTTTCTAAGTCATTTCTGCTGGTCTTCTGAACACAATATTTATAAAAATATGTTGATATGAAAAAGAAAGAAAAGAATCCACATGAATAGTTATTATAATTGAGTTAAAATATATATTATTATAGCTACGATGATAATGATTCGTTTTAAACATCTCAACAAACATGGTAGTCTCTTCGCATCTACCGCTGCTTTTATTAAAATCGACAATATGATTTTGTTTTCAGGTACATGCTGATAATCCAGACGGGCTATTCAAGATTTTGTCGTTTTCATTTGAAGGAGTGTGAATTCAATAAACTTGGTTTGGCCATTTAAGTTTTTAGATCCCCATCCTAAATTCTTGTGTCATGGTTTCTCATGCAACATTTTTACATTTTTATTCTCAAATCCTCTGTGTTATAAGGTCACAGCTCAGCTAAACTGGAGGTCAACGATTATAGTGTCTATTAGATGTTTACTTGATGAATCATTTTATTCAAATAAGTTAGATTATTATTTTAACAGTTTACGTTTTTATAACCGTATTTATAGTTTCTATAAATATTTAACAGAATGTGTTTATTGGTGTATTCAATCTGTTTTGACCTGTTATTCGTCATATTATGTCTGACCGCTCATTTTGTTACTAATCGGATGCAATGCAATTGTCCTATAGAGAAGAGAAGACCTCGTGAAAGAAGATTGTCTAGGAGTATCCGAGGAAGGATTTGGAACCCACGGTTTGATGTCAAAGCCTGGCTACATAGGGGCATCGAAAACGGGGTGTAGACTGGCTGAACCGGTGTCCTGAACCAGCCTGATTGCTCGGTCCGATCTTTGGTCTACGCTAATGGTAACTCCAATCTATAACCAGTCAAGCCTTGGCTGACCGAGTTTTAAACAATGTTGCGTAGTTAACTTAACTTGATACTTTCGTATTCTTGATCATCTATACACGTTTGACCCATTTTATTTTTAATTCATTTGACTCGCTGACCCAATTCGTTTTTAATTTCTTTCAAAAATAATTATAGAAGTAAGACGGGTCAATGGATTAAACGTATAAGAAACGTTTCTTTAATAAATTTACAGGGTACGATAAACTTTTTAAAGTAACCTCAAATTCACAACATTATAACAAGCATATATATAGTTATATATACATAATACATGATGAAACTACTCCCCTTTGCCGATGAGCCCCATGGTGTAGGACACATGAACTCCAAGTGCAACGATCATCAGAACACCCACACCCACATTCACCAGCAACTTCCTATCTTCTTTAATCCCTCTCCTCGCAACTATGCCCTGTAAACCGCCACTAACTACTCCTGAATTGTTCGGTTTTCCCTTGGTACCCTCGATACCCCTCTTTGTTTCCTCTTTGAGCATAGTTTCTTTTCCTTCGGCCAAATTCGTCTTTTCACTAACAACGGGCTTTTCAATAACATCATGTTCAAATCTGTCCCTTACAGCATCCTTCGCTTCTGGTGCAAGTTTTGATGGTGGTTGTTTGGTTGGTGCCGACGAAGATGTGGGCTTTGGTGGTTGTGGCAAAGTGTGGTCCTCTAAACGACTGGTTTTCGTTTCCTTTGGTTCTGCGTTAGGCTTCTGTGGTCGTTCTATTATCGGTGCCGATGAAGATGTGGGCTTTGGTGTTGGTGGTGGCAAAGTGTTGTCCTCTACACGCCTGGTTTGAGGTTTATCTGGTTTCTTATCCGTCGGTTCTTCTTTAGGCTTTTGTGGTCGTTCTACTGTTTTAGGGGCAACCCGAGCCGAGGTAGTGACAGTAGGTGGCGGCGGCGGTGGTGCATTGACGATCTTTCTAGGCATTGTAATTGTTAGTATTCCGCCATCGAATTTTGCACGAATACCTCTCATTTCACAGTTTTCAGGAACTCGATAATCTTCCTGAAACCGACTCCATTTGTTTTCCGCTACCAAACGCTCTCCACGAACTCTAACAATGTTCAACTCTTCCGTCGCAACCTTAATATACTCCTTTTGAAAGCCTGCAAAGATTTCAAACTCGATCAAAGTTCAAAAAATGTAATCTAACTTAACAAAAATCATACGAAGTTGATGAATTTACCAGGGAGATACACAAGAAGAGTGTCATAACCATCTTCTTGTCTCCATTCAGACATGGGCTTGAACTGTTCGTACACACGGTTCACTCGAGGTGGACGGTTGGGATTAGGACCACCCCTACCACCACCCCTTCCTCTCATTGCCATTTTTCTGATGTGTCAAATATTTGATTTCGGATTCGATGTGTTGTTGAAAGAGACAGATGCTTTGTATGTACTCACAGAAGGTAAACAGGTTATATATATATGTGTGTGTATGTATGAAGGATATGTTAAAAGTCAGGACTTAGGGGTTAGTTATGTTTGCTTGTAGGTGAAGGTGTTCCAAAAGCTTGCTTGATGTAGTGGGTATGTATTCTTGTTTGGGAGTTTAGTTGAATGCTTTTGTTGGTTGACCTTTCCTACAATTCACTTGACCCAACGAACAAAGCTAGCCCATAGGATCATTATCCACGAAGCAATCTGTTGGTACATGACAATGGCGAATATACAGAATTTTTTTTGTACGTGGGTCATACAAAAATGGAAATGATGATAAAATCATATAATCATTAAATATAAAATATAAAGACCTCGATTACAACTGTCCTCTACGTGATTTCATCTTTTGAAAATGCTCTGTTACGTAGAGAAGTAAGACTATAACTCTATATCTCTATACGTATATAAGAGGGTAAAAATAGACATTTTATTTAATTTTACCTAAAGGCATCACCAAATTAGAATCTACGTAGTGGCAAACATAAAAAAAATGGGTCACACAAAATCTCATGCTAATATACAAATGTTAAAAATGTGTCAGACAAAATGTTGTAATCGGCTAATTTGTTTGGCTAATCTCATGCTAATATGTAGATGTTAAATAACAAGAGAGGGTGGAGTTGACTATTTACAGCTGTCGCAGTCCTCGACCCCACCCTGAGAGCGGGCGCCGCGAGACAGCTAGCCGGTGATATCGGTGTTTATTAATTTGACAGAGGAATTAAAACATTAGGATCGTAGTTAGGAAATGAATTCAGAGTTTGCAAAACACCAAAGTTTTATATTAAACAAATGGGATAAAAACCCATATAATGTTTTTATAATATTTTTATAGGGGTAAACCCTAACTTGCTGAAAATATAACTTATGCTTTTATTCAGGTAATTTATAGCCACTTTATTTAAGCCTTCAGTGCTCGATAACTGGCTTCTAGTAGCTTCACATCAAGTTACCTGAAACGCGTTTTAAAAATATTTTATCAGCAAAAAATACTGGCGAGTACATTCCATTTTATAGAAAGACACATTGTTATACTTTACAACATCAAGAGTTTTTATATTTGTTTATATCTATCAATTTCTCAATACAGTAGTGCTACTGGGGCATCATTTCCCCCGTGCTTGTGGTCATGCTAATTATTGGCTAACTCTTTGTCTAATATTAACGAGTGTCAAGTAATGTATACAAAACCCCCACATACCGATGATAATTGTAGAACACAAAAACTTAATCACTATAGGTATAGTTAATAAACATTTAGGGTTTTTTAAACCATTTTAAATAATGACTCACAAACTGTGAGAAAAAGAGAATGACTCACATTGTAAACTTAGGTATTTCTACAGGCTTCTTGGAAATATTTTCTGCTAATTTTCTTGAGTTCCTATTAAAAATATACAATGCACGCGTGTTAGTATAATAACCCAATTCAATTTTATCAATACGTCACGAGACAGAACCCCAACTTAGTTTACAAAGCATAGCCCTAATCAGCCAGCGCTTTGACATCAGTTGCTGGGTTCCAGATCAATCGGATAGGGTATCGAACCAGTGATCAGTGGTTAAAACAGTTACAACGGGGCAGAGCTTCGTGATTTAGGGGGTATTTTAACTGTAAATTTCGTGTGAAAGTATAGAGAGAAAAGAAAGAACTGAACGAATTGAAATGCTGCTGAACTGCTCTATTTATACGATTTCTGGGGGTCTCTCGTGCCCCGCGACCCGCCCAAGGGGGTCCTTTTGCGCCCCGCGAGGGCACCCTAGCTACGGCTAGGGTTGCCTCGTTGACACCTAGGCTTGACACATGTGACGACACATGTCGACAAACGTTTCCGGCAAGCAAAGGGCCGTCGCGCCCTGTGACCGACCCACCCTAAGCCTGGCGCGACCGTGACAGGTAATAAAATTTTGATTTTTCATTTTTTTTGTTAAAATTAATGTTACGCGGGTTCAGTTTTTCGATTGTTTTTGAGGGTTGTTATAATAGCCGAGGTGGTTTGTGAAGGAGATGAGTTGACGGGCCCTGGGCCTGTAGTCGACAACAAGGAATATCCATTCTGTTCCCTCTGCCACGATTGTTGGTGATTCTAGGCGAGAGGGTACCCGTGCTGAATGGATCCATGTGTCTTGACAATTATCCTTGTTGTCTGGTCTGTCATCAGCAGCTAAGTGGAGATCGTGGAGCAGTGCTCGGTGCACGTTGATTGGTGCCATGTGTGCGTCCTTATGTACCTTTTTGTCTCATGTACGATTGTCTATCCTGCAGCATGATCGGATACAACCTGTTGGACGCTTATTGGCCACTGCTCTGCCACTTGTACCTTTGGTACTTGTGTCACGGCCCCCGACCCGGTTTGACCCGTTTCAGGAGCCGCGGGACAGAAATCCCGTGGTATTTAATTTAGGCGACAGCGGAAGACTTTTAAAACAGGATCTTTTAATAATTTAAACTGCCCGTTTTATAATTTAGGGATAAATTCCCGTAATTTACAATAATGTGATTTCTCAGGGAAATCTTTATTTTTCAAAACATGTTTCTTTTATTTATTTACATTGAGCCACTTTTCTAAGCTGAGAGAGTGCTCCACGGCACTTTTCCTTGCTCACAACAGATCACCTGAAACATGTTTGAAAAAGGTTTTGTCAGCGGGGAAATACTGAGTGAATCATTCAGTTTATTAAAACGACACACTTGTTATAATTTACAGTATTAAGGGGAATTACAATGTTTCTGATATCAAACAAACTACCCACAGTACTTGTCACTCGACTACCCATTGGCTATCTCGTTGTCCAAATGGTGTCTGTGACTGTGGTCAGATCACCCCTTGGCTAACTCGTTGTCCAAGTGTGACGGGAGATAAGTAATGTATACAAAACCCCACATACCGGCTGTAATTTGGTGATTACATAGACTTAATCCCTGTAATTATAACTTTGAAAATAATTTGGAGTTTTGTAAAACAGTTGATAAAAAGAGAATGACTCACTTGGCAGATTTAAAGAGCAAGATACAAGCCTTACTGATTTGCCTGTGATTAACCTAATTTAAATAAAATGCACACACAAACGGGTTAGTAACTAATTCAGCAGTTACGTCAATTCACGAGATTAAACCCTCACAACAATTAATAAGTGCAATACTTAATAATTCAATGGATTCGCAACGAATGACAGAGCATAGTCCGAATTCGAACAACACTCAAACATTCAAGTCGAAATCACAATGAATAACAAAGTATCAGCTCAATTTGAGCAGCACTCAGACAGTCGTTGGATAGTATAATCGATCGGATGTTGAATCGTAATAGCGATCGAGTTATTACCCTGATTGCGGCAGCACCTCGTGATTCGTGTGTGTGTTGGGGACTGTTTTGAGTATAACTCGACGTACACAGAAGGTATAAACGTCGTTCTAAAGGCAGAAGGCAAGTCCCAAGGTCGGCTATTTATACTAATTTTTGGGACTCCCTTACGGACCGTATGCCTGACCCCTTACGGTCCGTAAGCTAAGCAGTCTAATTATAGGCTGCCTAGGCTCAGGACTAGCTTGCATGAATCAACTATTTTGGCCAATCAGCTTTAAGCAACGTATAATTTAGATAATTATTCAACTAGGGTTTGCCCCCCTTGAGTTTTAGGGGCCCGGATCCTGATTCCGATTGTTCTGAAAATTTTAGGGCTAATGCAGAATTACTTGGGTGTCTCAATTAAGGTTTTCTTTTTGACTAATTATCGTCCCAATTATTGATTTTAGTGACAGTTGTTACATCCTCCCCACCTTGAGAAAAATCTCGTCCTCGAGATTTACTGAAATAGATGAGGGTACTTTCGCTTCATCTCTGATTCCAGTTCCCAAGTGTACTCTGGTCCTCTCCTGGATTCCCATTTGACTTTCACTAGCACTAGTCGTTTGTGTTTGAGAAACTTAATCTTCCGGTCTTCTATTTGTAGGGGTTTCTCTACGAATTTCAGCTTTTCATTTACCTCTATATCTTGAAGAGGTACTACCAGGGATTCGTCTGATAGACATTTCTTGAGATTGGATACATGAAACACATCATGTACTCCAGCTAATTCTTCTGGTAGTTGTAAACGATAAGCTACTGGTCCTATTCGTTGGATCACGGGGAATGGTCCAACATATCTTGGACTCAGTTTTCCTTTCTTACCAAATCGTACTACTCCTTTCCAAGGAGATACTTTTAATAGTACTTTGTCTCCGATTTGGAATTCTAACGGCTTGCAGCGATTGTCTGCATAGCTCTTTTGACGATCTCTAGCAGTCTTCAGTCTTTCCTTGATTTGTGATATCTTGTCAGTAGTTTCTTGCACAATCTCTGGACCTGATAATTGACTTTCTCCTATTTCTGCCCAACATACGGGAGTTCTGCACTTGCGTCCATACAGTGCTTCAAATGGAGCAGCTTCGATGCTCGAATGATAACTATTGTTATAGGAGAATTCAATTAATGGTAAATGGCTATCCCAATTACCACCAAAATCAATTACACATGCTCGAAGCATGTCTTCCATTGTTTGTATCGTCCTTTCACTTTGTCCGTCCGTTTGAGGATGATATGCAGTACTTAAATTGAGTCGAGTTCCCATTGCCTCCTGGAAACTTGTCCAGAAACGGGAAGTGAAACGACTATCTCTATCCGATACAATGGAGAGTGGGACTCCATGTAAGGATACTACTTCATCTACATACAACTTGGCTAACCTTTCCATGCTAAAGGTTTCCTTCATTGGTAGAAAATGAGCTGATTTGGTTAATCGATCCACAATTACCCAAATAGCATCATTACCTTTTCTGGTTTTGGGTAATTTAGTAACAAAGTCAATTGTTATGAGTTCTCATTTCCATACAGGCATTTCTAACTGTTGTAGTAGTCCTGAAGGTTTCTGGTGTTCGGCCTTAACTTGCGAACAAGAAAGACACTTGGTTACATATTCAGCTATGTCCTTTTTCATTCCTATCCACCAGAAATTATTTCTTAAATCTTGATACATCTTATTGTTTCCTGGATGTACAGTATACCTAGATTTATGTGCTTCTTCTAGAATTTTATTTCTTAATTCTCCCTGCTTAGGTACCCAAATTCGTTTCTTGTGGAATCTCCAAATTCCATACTTTCCTTGTTCTAGTTCCTTTAAGTAACCTTTCATTCCTTCGGCATCGTCCTTGATTGCCGTTCCTTGAACTTTCTTTAATTGTTCCATTAAATCTAATTGTAGATTTAACCTAAGAGCACGGACTCGTTTTTGCTTTTCATGATACTTACGACTTAAGGCATCTGCTACTACGTTCGCTTTCCCTTCGTGATATTGAATATCACAGTCGTAATCACTTAGGATTTCCATCCACCTTCTTTGCCTCATGTTTAACTCTTTTTGCCCAAATATATACCTTAAACTTTTATGATCTGTATAGATAGTAAACTTACTTCCGTACAGATAATGTCTCCAAATCTTTAAGGGCAAAAATTATGGCTCCTAACTCTAGGTCATGAGTTGTATAATTTTCCTCGTGCTTTTTCAACTGTCTAGAGGCATACGCAATTACCTTTTTGCGTTGCATCAACACACATCCATATCCTAATTTTGAAGCATCACAGTATACTTCAAAATCTTCGGTTCCTTCAGGTAAAGCTAAGATTGGAGCGTTCGTCAATTTGTGCTTTAGAATCCTAAAAGCTTCTTCTTGTCTAGGTCCCCATTCAAACCTAACTGCCTTACAGGTTAGCTTAGTCAAAGGTACAGCTATTTTAGAGAAGTCTTTAATAAATCGTCTATAATATCCAGCTAATCCTAGAAAACTTCTAACTTCCATAGCCGTTCGTGGAACCTTCCAATTGGTGACTGCTTCTATTTTAGCAGGATCTACGTGAATTCCTTCGTGATTCACCATATGACCTAAAAATTGTACTTCCTGCAGCCAGAATTCACACTTCGAGAATTTGGCATAAAGCTTTTCCTTTCTTAACAAGGTTAAGAGTGCATGCAGGTGCTTACAATGTTCTTCCTGACTTTTGGAATAAATGAGTATATCGTCAATGAACACGATTACAAATTTATCCAAGTATGGTTTACAGATCCTATTCATCATGTCCATAAATGTGGCTGGAGCATTTGTTAATCCGAAGGGCATGACTGTAAACTCATAATGACCATACCTAGTTCTGAAAGCAGTTTTAGGTATGTCCTCCTCTTGCACTTTCAGCTGGTGATATCCAGATCTTAAGTCTATCTTAGAGAAATACCTAGCTCCTTGTAATTGATCGAAAAGATCATCAATCCTAGGTAGTGGGTATCGATTCTTAATTGTAACCTTATTTAATTCCCTATAATCGATACACATTCTCATCGACCCATCTTTCTTTTTCACAAACAACACTGGTGCACCCCAAGGGGATGAACTAGGTTGTATAAATCCTTTGCTTAGTAATTCATCTAACTGCTTTTTCAATTCTAGCATTTCAGTAGGTGCTAATCGATAAGGTGCCTTAGCTATTGGTGTAGTACCTGGAATTAGATGAATTCTAAACTCTACTTCCCTATCCGGTGGTAACCCAGGTAATTCTTCTGGAAAGACATCTGGGTATTCTGAAACTATAGGAATGTCCTGGAGTTCCTTACTTTTAGTGTTAATGATTACAGAAATCATATACACAATTTCTTGTTTCCTTGAATAACTAGCCAATTTTATTACTGAAATGAATTTTAATGGCTTCCGAGGTCTATCTCCTGTAATTAAGATTACTTCTCCTGTGGGGGTACGGATTTCTACGGAATTCTTATCACACAGGATTCGAGCATGGTTGGCGACTAACCAATCCATTCCTAATACTACATCGAATCCGGCTAAATTCATAGGTAACAAGTTTGCAGAAAACTTATGGCCTAACAGTTCTATCTTTCTTTCTTGCAATACCTTATCTATGTTGACAGAATTTCCATCTGCCGTTTCGACTGTAAAAATCTGCCTAAGAGTAGTTAGAGGTAAGTTAAGAGCTTGGCAGAATGCAGTATTAATAAAACTTTGGTTTGCACCAGAGTCAAATAATACTTTTGCATAGACGTTATGCACTAAGAACGTACCCGCTATCACGTCTGGAATGAGTTCGGCTTCTTGAGTGGTCAGCTGAAATGCGCGAGCATTTTTCTTGGTTGTCCCTTCAGCTTGTTTGCCTTTATTTTCTGCGGTTCTGACTAGCTTAGGGCAGTCGGGTTTGATATGCCCTGTTTCTCCGCAGTTATAGCAAATTCTGGTTTTTTTTCCTACAATCCTCCTCACGATGTCCTCTTGCCTTGCAAAAGTTGCAAACTATATTGCATTGCCCATAGTGTTTCTTATTGCAATTTCTGCAGACCGGAGGTGATGAGGATTGCCCTGTTCCTCTTCTTTTGAAGCGGTTATTATTACCCATACGAAATCCTTGGGTAATCTTTTGAGCCAATTCTTTCTTTCGATCTTCTTCTCTTGTGCGCACCAGTTCATCGGTTAAGGTGTTAGCTAACTCTACAGCATCGTCAATAGTGCGTGGTCTCGCAGCTTTAACAATGTTACGGATTTCTCCGATTAATCCCCAAATACAACGGGAAATGAGTACCGGTTCTGGTGAAGTCAAGTTAGGTACTACTCTCGCATATTCGAAGAATGTCGAAGTATATCCCCGACAGTCGACGCCTATCATACGATGACTCAGGAACTTGTTTGCCATTTGTTCCTTTTCGTATTCGGGGCAGAATTTTCTTTCTACAAGACTCTTAAATTCTTCCCAATTCATTGCATAGGCCACCCTCTTTCCTTTTGCTTGTAGCACTGTGTTCCACCATTCTAGCGCCCCTTCTTTGAACAGGTTTGACACATACATCACTTGATCTTCTTCAACACATTTACTTATTGCAATTACTGCTTCGGTTTTCTCTAACCATCGCAGTGTTGCAGTTGCCCCTTCATTACCTGCAAATTCTGCTGGTTTACAGGCAAGAAATTCTTTGTAAGTGCAACCAGGCGTTGCGGCTTTCATTTTCTTAGGGAGTGGGGCCTGTTGCGGATTGTTATCATGATTATCATGATTGCCGCCTCCATTAACACTATGGCTAAAATTATCTTCCTGAGTACGTTTACTAGGAATGATTTGTTGGGATTCAACAGGTTTCCTAGCAGCAGCCATGATTTCTGGAATAGCATTGGCTATCCCTTGAGTGATGATATTTTCAATATCTTGTCTAGTCATGTATTGGTTTTCCTGATTTTGCTCAGATTGATTCTCTTCATTAACTGGTTCATTACTAGCGTTTTCCATCTGATAATTGGTATAAGTGTAATTTATTAGTATCTAATTATTGGTAACAAAATCAACACAGATAACACATAGATTATTACAACATACAAATATAACCAAAATTGTCGATGCCTCGACTTCTGTTTTGTTTTATATATATTATACCTGCTTGAATACATACCTTTTATCTTACATTGTTTTATTGCCCATTTTACAGAGTTAGTTTTACTGTATTAGTTATAATACAAACAAACTTTTCCAAACCCTCCCCACTATTCTTGGATTACTGGCAATTCAGTAGTGACGTTCCCTTTCGTCATACTTCCAGGAAATCTGCTCCCCAATTTCCCTGATCCTATTCCCAGTGCCTATCAGTTCTTCACCAAACTGATGCAGTTCAACTAAATTTTCATAGCTCATTGGCGGATTAGGGATAGGTTCTGGATCAAACTGTGGGAGAAAACTATAGGGACTATTGACTATATTCTGGAATTGCCAGTCGTTGGTCCACCATTCTTCCATTTGGCCTAGTGGTCGTGTGTGGACTAGTGGGTCTGGAATCACGGGTTCTAGGTTTATTGGGAATTGGGCTGTGGCAGGATATGTTAGACCCGCTTATTTGTTTCTTATAAAACCATTTACGATGATAATTTTAAGACTTGAAATAACAAGTTAAATTCATATTTTTGACAAAAATCGGACATGACCCATTCGTACAATGAGCATACCCCTGTTTCATACAACTTTCATACAAAATATTCCATGACCCTTACGACTAGACGCAATGAAAATCCAAGAAAACATAAATTTTGACCAATACATCTACTAATAAGTTTAGATAAACTTTCACAATTATTTGACCCAAAACATTAAAGCAACTAGCGGAAGCGCTTGATATGTTATGTGGTGATCACGTGCTCGCTTCAACTCGCCAAATAGTCTAAGATGAGGATTTACCTACATTAACAAGAAATTTTAAAGGTTAGTTATCACGCTCGCTAAATCATAATTCTTTCATTTTAGTTCCATCCGTATATGAACTTTTAACCATTTTACGCATTCGACTACCCAAAAACTTGGGTATAGCATAAACATTCTCAATGAGAGTTAAGCATACACGTTCAACCCGTTTGATTGGGTTATTTGCTTTCAATATAAATTCTTCTTTCATCCGTATAACGGATTAAGCTTCTAGCATTCGTTATAGCATTCAAAACCACCCGTTCAAGACGGATGGTATCATATCATTACTCGACCTAGTTACTCGAACCGGTCGATTTGCTTATCATAGCTTAACCTTCATTAGCTTAACCAAATCCGCAAGGGATTTGCTATTTATTTACTAATCACCGTATCCATTATAGCAAGAAATAATCATTATAACACAATTTGCTCGACACAGTTACTAACAAAAATTTAAGTAAAGTTTTGTACGTCACGAAACATACCTTTGTCTTGTGAGCTTTCCGACTTCTTAGAACCTGAGCCCTCTTCCTTTACGCCTATATTAACACATCCGTTCATTTGTTTAGTACCCGGAATTTCATTCCATTACATTCAATATTTCACATAGTTGTTCATTCAAGCATTTCATCAAACACATGGCGGGTTTCGCATTTTTGGGACATTTACTCATTTAACTAACTTATATTACTAAGCTAATTTCTTTAATCATTCAATAACATTCAATTAAGCTTTACTCTAAATCAGATTATCTAGTGATTATTCATCATAAACAAGGTTATTCCTCAACAACACACACACACACACATATCAAAACTTGATCAATTTAACCCTAGCAACTTCTCATCAACTTGGGTTTCGGCTATTAACCACAAATTTTCTAAAATTCAGACATAATCCTGATCCTACATCATAACCTTAACTAAATTTCATAAATTTCATATCATGCATTCAAGATTAGATCAAAACCCACTTTCTACAATTTGTTAAATCACAAAATTGAACTTACCCTTTCAATGGACAAGTTAAGAGCTTGAAATTTCCTGATTATGCTTTCAATTTCCTTGAATCTTTATAGTTTTCCTTGTGAATTAGATGAAGCTAGGGTTTCTTTCCCCCCTGGCCCTTGTTCGATCGTACAGAACCCCACACACGTACTGTGTGTGGGTTTTTATTATTAATCATTTTTATTAATCTTATTTTTAGGTATTTACAGCTTTAGTCCCTCTATTTCCATCACAACTTTAATTTTTGCACCACCCTTTTATTGCTATATTTTAGCTTATGTATAATAATTATTTTTGGGGTGTTACAAGTCTACCCCCCTTAAAGAGGTTTCGTCCCCGAAACCTGGCACAAACATATATTTTTTTAAGTGTGTACGTACCAAAAAGGAACGGGTAGTGCTTTTTCATCTCGTCTTCCGCTTCCCATGTAAGTTCCGACCCCTTTCGGTGCTGCCATTGCACCAACACTTGTCGGACAGCCTTGTTGCGCAGCTTCTTCACCTTGACATCTTTAATGGCCATTGGTCTTTCGACATAATTCAACCCCTCGTCTAACTCAATGTCATCAAGTGGTACTAACGCGGTTTCATCCGCAAGACACTTTCTCAATTGCGACACGTGGAAGGTATTGTGAATTCCGTCTAGAGCAGGCGGTAATTCTAATCGATATGCAACCCTTCCAACACGAGCCAAGATTTTAAACGGCCCAATATAACGAGGACCCAACTTACCACGTTTGCGAAAACGGATTATACCCTTCCATGGGGACACTTTCAGCAGAACCAAGTCTCCGACTTGAAATTCAATGGGACGTCTTCTTTTATCTGAATAAGCCTTTTGTCGATCCTGGGCTACTTTCAGTCGAGCTCTAACCAACTTAATCTTTTCATTCGTTACTGCTATTAAATCACTTGGCGCAAGCTCTCTTTGCCCTACTTCTCCCCAGCATACGGGAGTTCTACATTTCCTACCGTACAATAATTCATACGGAGCCATTTGGATACCACTATGGTAACTATTATTATAGGAAAATTCCACTAGTGGTAAATGGTCATCCCAACTTCCCCCAAAATCTAGGGCACACGCCCTCAGCATATCAACAAGTGTTTGAATGGTTCTTTCTGACTGGCCGTCGGTTTGAGGGTGGTAGGCAGTACTTATGTGTAATTTCGTACCCACACTCTCGTGAAACTTTTGCCAGTAACGAGAAGTAAATCTAGTGTCCCGATCCGAGACAATTGACACGGGCACGCCGTGTCGAGATATAATCTCGTTCATGTAAATTTCCGCCATTTTCTCGGAAGAGTAGGCTTCTTTAATAGGTAGAAAATGAGCGCTTTTCGTAAGTCGGTCCACGATTACCCATATTGCATCATGCCCCTTTTTCGTTCTAGGAAGCTTGGTTACCAAA
Source organism: Helianthus annuus (assembly GCF_002127325.2). Taxonomy (NCBI): domain Eukaryota; kingdom Viridiplantae; phylum Streptophyta; class Magnoliopsida; order Asterales; family Asteraceae; genus Helianthus; species Helianthus annuus. The sequence goes on from NC_035443.2 coordinate 10,129,382, forward strand.
TCCATCGTTAATTCCTCCCACTTCCATTGTGGTATCTCCAAGGGTTGTAATTCCCCGTATGGCTTTTGATGCTCGGTTTTCACTTGGGAACAAGTTAAGCATTTCGCGACATATTTGACTATGTCGCGTTTCATGCCCGGCCACCAATAATTGGCCTTCAAGTCCCGATACATCTTTGTAGCCCCAGGGTGGACCGAATATCGTGACTTATGTGCCTCGTCGAGTAAAGCAGCCTTGACTTCACAGAATCGGGGTATCCAAATTCGGCCGAATCGCGTCTTGAGTCCGGTCGAATTTTCTTCTAATTTATCGATTACACCTTTTAGTCTTTCCTTCTTTAAGTCTTCCGCTCCAAGCGACTTTATTTGAGATTCACGTATCATTTCAAGTAATCGTGGCGTAATAATCATCTTCATGGACTTTACACGAAGAGGAGACGGATACTCTCTTCGGCTTTATGCATCGGCTACCACGTTTGCTTTTCCCGGGTGATAAAGAATATCACAATCATAATCTTTGATAAGTTCCAGCCATCTCCGTTGCCTCATATTTAAATCTTTCTGCTCGAAAAGATACTTGAGGCTTTTATGATCTGAGTAAATAGTGCATCTTGTGCCGTACAAATAATGTCTCCAAATCTTTAAGGCGAACACTACCGCTGCCAATTCTAGATCGTGAGTCGGGTAGTTTACTTCATGCGGCTTCAATTGTCTTGAAGCATAAGCGATGACTCTTCCCCTTTGCATCAAAACGCAGCCTAATCCCTGGTGCGAAGCGTCTGAATAGACCACCAGGTCTTCAGTTCCATCCGGTAATGTTAGGACCGGAGGACGGGATAGTTTCTCCTTTAACATTTGAAAAGCCTCCTCCTGATCTTTACCCCACACAAACTTCTCTTTCTTTCTTGTCAGTTTTGTTAAGGGTAAGGCTATCTTCGAAAAATCCTGTATGAACCTTCTATAGTACCCGGCAAGGCCCAGAAAACTTCTTATCTCTGTTGGGTTCTTCGGAGAAACCCACTTCATTACAACATCGATCTTTGAAGGATCAACTAAAACACCCTCCGAGTTGATCACATGCCCCAGAAATTGCACCTCTCTGAGCCAAAAGGCGCATTTTGAGAATTTTGCGTAGAGTTTCTCCTTACGGAGAATTTCAAGTACTTCACGCAAATGCTTTGCATGCTCAGCTTTGCTTCGCGAATAGACTAAGATATCATCTATGAACACTATTACCGATTTGTCTAACATGGGTCGGCATACCCGGTTCATAAGATCCATAAACGCAGCTGGCGCGTTCGTCAATCCAAACGACATGACTAGAAATTCATAGTGCCCATAACGGGTTCTAAATGCAGTCTTTGGAATATCTTCTTCCCGTACTCTAACTTGATGGTACCCCGAACGCAGGTCTATCTTAGAGAACCAACTCGCCCCTTGTAATTGATCAAAAAGGTCGTCAATTCTAGGTAAAGGGTAGCGGTTCTTTATGGTCAGCTTATTTAGCTCTCTATAGTCGATACACATGCGCATCGACCCGTCTTTCTTTTTAACAAATAAGACAGGTGCTCCCCAAGGCGACACACTCGGGCGTATGAAACCCTTGTCTAGAAGATCTTGTAGTTGTGTCATTAATTCGCGCATCTCAGTGGGAGCAAGTCTATAGGGGGCCTTTGCAACGGGTTTCGCACCCGGATTTACTTCGATGCGAAACTCTGTCTCTCTCTCTGGTGGGAGTCCCGGCAATTCTTCCGGAAATTCATTCACAATCTCAACGTCTTCAAGCTTCGGGAGGGTTTGTCTGACATCTACTACATAAGCTAGGTATGCTCTACTCCCGTTAAGTACGTATTTGAAAGCTTGGACCAAGGTGCACAACTTGGTTTCTACATTTCTCTCTCCTTGAATACTCAATTTTCTTCCACTTGGAGCTTGGATGAGCATTACCTTATTTTCACAATCAATCTCCACATGGTGCCGCGCCAGCCAATCCATCCCCACAATCATTTTAAATTCCCCCAAAACCATAGGTATGAGGTCGATGTCAAATTCCTCATCTTCTATAATGAATTTGCAGTTTCTACACACCTCGTGTAACATATAGATCTTACTATCGGCTATTTCTACTTCTAGAGGCATTGTCATTCGTTCGATCTTAAAGGACGGATGTTGTATAATTTCATTCGAAATAAATGACATGGTAGCTCCAGTATCGAATAGAACATAAACCGGTATGGAGATTAGTAAAAAGATACCTGAAATCACATTCGGGTGAGACTTGGCTTCTTCGGATGTAATTTGGAACACCCTCCCTTTCGCTCTAGAACCCTCTTGCTTCTTATCTTCTTTCTTTGACTCTTGCTGAAGTTTTGGGCATTCCGATTTAACATGCCCTTTTTCAAAACAATGAAAGCAAGTCTTCGGGTTGTTTGGACACTGATAAGACGAATGCCCTTCCTTACCACATTTATAACACCCTTTCTTGCCTAACAAGCATTCCCCCGTATGAAGTTTTCCACAAGTCTTGCACGGCGTGATACCACTCTTCGACTTATCTTTTTTTCCTTGCTCTTGATACTTCCCCTTTTTGGTCGGGGTCGAACTTCCACCTTTTTCATTTGGTCTCTTTTCTCCACGTTCTTCTTGCCTCTTGATTTCGATTTCTCTATCCCGCGCTAGATTGATTAGCTCATCAAGAGTCTCACACTTCGAGGGAGTGATGAACTCCCTAAATTCTGCCTTTAATACCCCATAAAAGCGATTAATCTTCATCCTTTCAGTTTGCACAAACTCTCCACAAAACTTCATCTTATCCAAGAAAATGTTCGATATCTCATTTATCGTTTCGTTTTTCTGTCGGAGGCGTAAGAAATCCTCTTGAATCTTATCAATGGCTGACTGAGGGCAGTGATATTTCATAAAAGGATCCTTAAACTCTTGCCAGGTCATCGTTTGGAGCCTTTCTTCGCCTATTTCCTTGCTATGCGCATCCCACCAATCTTTCGCCTGAAGGGTGAGTTGACCAGTAGCGAACATCACCTTATCTTCGTTATCACAACGACTTCGGATAAATACTGCTTCTATATTTGACACCCATCTTTGGCATGTGATCGGGTCGATTTTACCATCGTACGTCGCGGGATTGCACGCCATAAAGTCTTTATACGTGCACCGTCGTTCTTTGCTTTTGTTTTTAGATCCCTCTATCCATTCTTTCAGTTCTTCAATCTTACTAGTTATCATGGCATCCACGACTCCCAACACCCGGCTTTCTACTTCTTGAGCTAATCGTGGAAGATTAGCTTGCATAACCCATTCTGCCACTTCCGTGACTTTATTGTACATTGCTTGTTGACGAGCGGTATCGTCGTCATCATTAGCGTTTCTTGCATCAGCCATCTACACAATATCATGCTTTTATTTAATGCAATTCACAACTTTTAGTATATCCTTATTCTTTAATCAGCATTTACTTAATCCATATTGTGTCATTCGGTTCATCACTTATGATTCTTACAATATATTCTTGTTGTAATCACTAACTGATATTACATACACCTATTAACCCTTTTTACGGCCTTCATATAATCATGAAATAAGTTTTCGGACAACCCGGAAACACAAAAGGTGAAAACAAAAGAAATCAGCAAGTTGATCTTTGCGTAAGCCGTCGGCGACGGGCTCTTAATAGTGGCCGTCGGACAGTTTACCCGTCGACAGTAGGTTAGGGCGTCGGACAAGAGGATGCCGTCGGCGACGGGGGTTAACCCGTCGGCGACGGGCTTCCGTTTTGCAGAAACGCTGCAGGTCCATTTTTAAGCATTCTCATTCGATTCTTTCCATTCCGTTTAGGTTCTACAGCTCCTGAACTTATCATTTGACCTTCTCATATATCTTTTTAATTATTTCCATCAAACTCATAAAAAAAACACACTTGCAACTTATTTATAACTTTAAAGTTACCTCTTGGGCGATCTTGGAGCGAGCACTCTTTCGAACGAGCCATCGGTTTGAGTTCAAGCACCGCGTTTAACGCTCGAATCCCTCAAACCTTGGCTCTGATACCAACTTGTTAGACCCGCTTATTTGTTTCTTATAAAACCATTTACGATGATAATTTTAAGACTTGAAATAACAAGTTAAATTCATATTTTTGACAAAAATCGGACATGACCCATTCGTACAATGAGCATACCCCTGTTTCATACAACTTTCATACAAAATATTCCATGACCCTTACGACTAGACGCAATGAAAATCCAAGAAAATATAAATTTTGACCAATACATCTACTAACAAGTTTAGATAAACTTTCACAATTATTTGACCCAAAACATTAAAGCAACTAGCGGAAGCGCTTGATATGTTAAGTGGTGATCACGTGCTCGCTTCAACTCGCCAAATAGTCTAAGATGAGGATTTACCTACATTAACAAGAAATTTTAAAGGTTAGTTATCACGCTCGCTAAATCATAATTCTTTCATTTTAGTTCCATCCGTATATGAACTTTTAACCATTTTCCGCATTCGACTACCCAAAAACTTGGGTATAGCATAAACACTCTCAATGAGAGTTAAGCATACACGTTCAACCCGTTTGATTGGGTTATTTGCTTTCAATATAAATTCTTCTTTCATCCGTATAACGGATTAAGCTTCTAGCATTCGTTATAGCATTCAAAACCACCCGTTCAAGACGGATGGTATCATATCATTACTCGACCTAGTTACTCGAACCGGTCGATTTGCTTATCATAGCTTAACCTTCATTAGCTTAACCAAATCCGCAAGGGATTTGCTATTTATTTACTAATCACCGTATCCATTATAGCAAGAAATAATCATTATAACACAATTTGCTCGACACAGTTACTAACAAAAATTTAAGTAAAGTTTTGTACGTCACGAAACATACCTTTGTCTTGTGAGCTTTCCGACTTCTTAGAACCTGAGCCCTCTTCCTTTACGCCTATATTAACACATCCGTTCATTTGTTTAGTACCCGGAATTTCATTCCATTACATTCAATATTTCACATAGTTGTTCATTCAAGCATTTCATCAAACACATGGCGGGTTTCGCATTTTTGGGACATTTACTCATTTAACTAACATATATTACTAAGCTAATTTCTTTAATCATTCAATAACATTCAATTAAGCTTTACTCTAAATCAGATTATCTAGTGATTATTCATCATAAACAAGGTTATTCCTCAACAACACACACACACACATATCAAAACTTGATCAATTTAACCCTAGCAACTTCTCATCAACTTGGGTTTCGACTATTAACCACAAATTTTCTAAAATTCAGACATAATCCTGATCCTACATCATAACCTTAACTAAATTTCATAAATTTCATATCATGCATTCAAGATTAGATCAAAACCCACTTTCTACAATTTGTTAAATCACAAAATTGAACTTACCCTTTCAATGGACAAGTTAAGAGCTTGAAATTTCCTGATTATGCTTTCAATTTCCTTGAATCTTTATAGTTTTCCTTGTGAATTAGATGAAGCTAGGGTTTCTTTCCCCCCTGGCCCTTGTTCGATCGTACAGAACCCCACACACGTACTGTGTGTGGGTTTTTATTATTAATCATTTTTATTAATCTTATTTTTAGGTATTTACAGCTTTAGTCCCTCTATTTCCATCACAACTTTAATTTTTGCACCACCCTTTTATTGCTATATTTTAGCTTATGTATAATAACGAGCTGATTCCAACCCGCGCGTTGCGGCGGGATGCGGATTATGAATGCTTTAGTATTACCAAAATATTATTTTCATTTTGCTTGACATCTAACCTATTCACACTAAAGACTTTTACATCTAACCATCGCCATCGTAGGCGTGAATTATGATAAAGTCTTTCTAAGCGTGATTCAAATAGTGATATAAAACCTTTATAGTCACGGAACATTTTGTACATAGTCTCACATATCTCTCTGAACATTGACTTAATATTAAAAAGTGATCAGGTAATGAAAAATAAAAGTGTAATTCAATCAAAGAACCAATGAACATATGTCGCATGAAGTTTGCATTTATACTTCATCAAATGTTGATTGGTGGAATTATGTAAAGCATCTTCTTACTTCAACCATTTAAAAACCTAAAATGAGTTTAAAGCCATGTCATAAAACAATTTAGTTGAAAATCTTTTTTATCAATAAAAATAATTACTCTTATCAGCAATTGAAAACAACAATCAGAGAACTATTTCAGAACAAATGTATCATCTGTACATGTATGTTGAAATGGCATGGTATATTTATATACAACTGTAGAACACATTCAAATTGCAAAAAGAGAGATCCTTCTGACATAATCTCATAACATAAATCTCTCCCTAAGGGAAAAAAACAAAAGCCAAATATATGAATGTTAACACCTATAAATAAATATCAAAACCTAAAGCGATTAAACATAATAACATGTTGAATTTTTGTTTTTACTTGAAAAAAGTCCTATAAAGAGGGGTTCGCATCTCAAATCTATTGAAGAAAGTTTTTATTGATTTATATTAAAAACTTTGGTTCACCGGAATTATATATACAAAACCAACTTTAACGACAAAAATATCACTGTAATAGTACAATTATACAAAACCCAACTTAATGATCCTTACACACTATGTTGAAATGAAATGGCATGAGTTTTATAAAAATTTAACACCTGGACACCTCTTCGTTTGATAGTGCCACGTTGCTCTCATATATGACACAACCCCAAATCAGAATATATGTATTTACTTTACCCTTTCTCACCCTCTCTCGTTTAACAAACGTTATCAACTTACGGTTTTCCATTGGCCACAATCCAACGACTACATGAACACAACCGGAGACCATTTCTTCATAATAACATAACAAAATAAATCCCAAACTTTCCGACGACACTTTTCCGATTAAAAACCACCGGAAACAATGGCTAGAAGATCTGCAGTCACAAAGGACACATCATGTTGCAACAAAGCCGACTTTCAATTCCCCGTCGGTCGTATCGCTCGTTTAGTTGAATTCTGGTCTACATATGAAAAAGTCTTGTGTAATCAAATTGGATGGATGCCAATGGAAAATGAGACTCAATGTATTTATAGGACTAAAAAACACCCGTTTGAATCATTGCGTCTTTTTCACGTAAAGTTTAAATCAATTATTATTATGGTTGTATGATTTATGAAGCGTTGGTATGGTTTATGAAGCGATTTGTTACTTACCATGATAGGGTATAGCGGGAGTTGAACCGACTTTCATGGCAAATGAAAGTTTGCGTCTCCACCGCAAACGTGGTGATAACCGTTTTTCTTATTAAATTATTGTTATATACTAAATGTGGTTGTAACCGTTTCTTAGAGAAGATGGTTCTTTTAAAAGGAATTGGTTTTTAGAAAGAAGAGAAACGACATGTCTTAAGTTACGAAACGGTAGGAGGTTTAAAGCACAAATGGTTTGAAAAGGCATGTGTATGTCTTGGCACCCTAAGTTATTAATTGTATAAGAGTATAATTATTTTTGGGGTGTTACAGGATAAGAGAAGAGATTATTGTTGACCGGTTCTATGACATCACAATTGGCCAGTAGACGGTCTATTTCGTCCTGGAATGTGATCTCCTCTGACTGTTTAGAGCTTTCTCCGATCTCTATTCCCTTTTGCTTTAGGTCTATCCCTATTTCTGTCCCTACTGGTTTGGAACTTTTTCCAATTTCTATTTCCTTTCGCTTGCTCACACTTACAGGATTTTCTATTTTAGGGAGTCTCCTAGTTGCAGGTTTCCTTCTGCGCACTTTTCGCCACCCTACACATCTTCTCCTCTTTTTAGGTTTTGCTTTTTCCAGCGGTGGAGCTTGGAATTCCAGAGGTTCCTCTATGTCCGCAATGTAACCAGTGAAGTTGTGGGAGACTTCAATTGGCACAGGATAGAGGTTGAGGTTCTGAAACGCCTCGGATAGCTCACTCATGCTGTGTAGCATATATGCAAAATGCACAAAAATGCTAAGTTAAAACTTTGGAACAAAGTTTAACAAATAAACATTTTTATTGCACACCAATTTGTACAACATAATAGCAAACAGAACACACTCAGATTTATTTATTTATTTACTGGGAAGTACTTATTTCTAGATTTAAAGTTTTAAAGATTTGCATTTTCTGCTACGGTAGCGAGCATATACAAATTTGCCCATTTTTCATCTAGGTTATTTTCCCCTGGTGGATTATTGCTAACTTCCTGAATCTCTAGGTTAAACCTCACTCTCTTGGTTTGGGGTTTCTTTTTCTCTTGACCCTTCCTAATAATCAAATTCCTTTTCTCCGGGGTAAGTGGGTTTTCATAATTTGCCTTACGAACAAAGATTCCTTCCTCTAACTCAGTGGGAGATTTGGAGGAAGAGGTTCCCTGTTCTTTAGGTGTACTATCCAATTTGCGGTAGATAGCAGAAATCTTTTGTTTACCCATACTGTAATTTCAACAATTAATAAGTTAATGCACATATATTCACAGAATGACAAATAAAATTTTCCTAATTGTAATAGGCTTAAATCAATTAGAACAGTGAGCTTAATCAGTAAGCTTAAAATAGTGGCTCTGATACCACCTTATTTCTGTCACGGCCCCCGACCCGGTTTGACCCGTTTCAGGAGCCGCGGGACAGAAATCCCGTGGTATTTAATTTAGGCGACAGCGGAAGACTTTTAAAACATGATCTTTAATAATTTAAACTGCCCGTTTTATAATTTAGGGATAAATTCCCGTAATTTACAATAATGTGATTTCTCAGGGAAATCTTTATTTTTCAAAACATGTTTCTTTTATTTATTTACATTGAGCCACTTTTCTAAGCTGAGAGAGTGCTCCACGGCACTTTTCCTTGCTCACAACAGATCACCTGAAACGTGTTTGAAAAAGGTTTTGTCAGCGGGGAAATACTGAGTGAATCATTCAGTTTATTAAAACGACACACTTGTTATAATTTACAGTATTAAGGGGAATTACAATGTTTCTGATATCAAACAAACTACCCACAGTACTTGTCACTCGACTACCCATTGGCTATCTCGTTGTCCAAATGGTGTCTGTGACTGTGGTCAGATCACCCCTTGGCTAACTCGTTGTCCAAGTGTGACGGGAAATAAGTAATGTATACAAAACCACACATACCGGCTGTAATTTGGTGATTACATAGACTTAATCCCTGTAATTATAACTTTGAAAATAATTTGGAGTTTTGTAAAACAGTTGATAAAAAGAGAATGACTCACTTTGCAGATTTAACGAGCAAGATACAAGCCTTACTGATTTGCCTGTAATTAACCTAATTTAAATAAAATGCACACACAAACGGGTTAGTAACTAATTCAGCAGTTACGTCAATTCACGAGATTAAACCCTCACAACAATTAATAAGTGCAATACTTAATAATTCAATGGATTCGCAACGAATGACAGAGCATAGTCCGAATTCGAACAGCACTCAAACATTCAAGTCGAAATCACAATGAATAACAAAGTATCAGCTCAATTTGAGCAGCACTCAGACAATCATTGGATAGTATAATCGATCGGATGTTGAATCGTAGTAGCGATCGAGTTATTACCCTGATTGCGGCAGCACCTCGTGATTCGTGTGTGTGTTGGGGACTGTTTTGAGTATAACTCGACGTACACAGAAGGTATAAACGTCGTTCTAAAGGCAGAAGGCAAGTCCCAAGGTCGGCTATTTATACTAATTTTTGGGACTCCCTTACGGACCGTATGCCTGACCCCTTACGGTCCGTAAGCTAAGCAGTCTAATTATAGGCTGCCTAGGCTCGGGACTAGCTTGCATGAATCAACTATTTTGGCCAATCAGCTTTAAGCAACGTATAATTTAGATAATTATTCAACTAGGGTTTGCCCCCCTTGAGTTTTAGGGGCCCGGATCCTGATTCCGATTGTTCTGAAAAATTTTAGGGCTAATGCAGAATTACTTGGGTGTCTCAATTAAGGTTTTCTTTTTGACTAATTATCGTCCTAATTATTGATTTTAGTGACAGTTGTTACAACTTGTCCGAGGTTTACCCGCGCTTCCCACTTCTATGCGACCCTCCGGGAATATCAAGTGTAGCCGACACAAGGTCAGGGAAATCAGGGTTTTCATCCAAGGAGTTAAGCGGCATAATTGATCTTGAGTTGTTCCTGACCCCGCGCGCGACTTGGATTATACTTGATTAGTCGGTGCAAGTTCGGGGAAGTTACCAAATTGGTCTGATATGGGTATGGTCCCGCGCGCGCCCGAGGTTGACTCGGATAGTCGGCGCAGGATTTAGGACCATACTGTGACAACTCGAAATTTAGAACCTTTCGTTGTACCTTGATGTAACTTGCTTGAAACACTTTGTGACTAATTAACTTGTTATTCTAGTGATATAAGTGAACCTTATGTGATTATGTGTGTGCTTGTGTATATATATATGTGTATAAGTGAGCCGAGAACCAAGGACACGACTTGAGACCATGTGGTCTCGAGTGAACAGTAACTGGTTGGGCCGGTTGGGCCGTGCATCACAACCGAAAACCCATTAGGGTGCACCATGTGGAACTAGTATATATATCACACTCCTAACCAACATTTGCCATTTCTTTGGACAACCCACTCACTCTCACACACACTCTCCTACTTTCTCTCTCACTAAAACCCTAGAATCACAAACCTCTTCCCTCATTCTCGGATTCAAACCGGCAACACTAGGACTCTCGAATCGAGCTTGGGATCATCACTCGGAAACTCCATTTTCATTCGTCTACCTTAGTATCTCGGTGCCTTTTCACAACCGGTTAGTGATTCATGCTAAGTGGTTGTATTTCGGTTGATGATGTGTGATGAGTTTGTATGATAATATGCTTTTGCTTGTTAAGTTTTACATATCCTTCTTGAAATGCCGATGTTAAGATTGTTGTTATCAATGATGAATGCATTATGTTTATTGTTGGTGGTTGATAAAGGTGCTTGTTTGATTAGGAATACACATGTTCATGTTTGATGTGTAGGATGTGTTTTAGATAACATAAAAAAATGGTTGAATGTTGATGATAAATCCTATAGATGCATGTATTAATCGGATATGGATGACTAGGTTGTATAACTATTGTGGTTTATGCTTATTTTGATTATTTAAGTGTGCAAGGTGAAAACTATAATGAAGAACATGATGAATATGTGAAGAACTAGTTGAATGTGCTATGAAGGTGCCTTGAATATTTGAATTCTGCTATGTTTGATCCATTTTAGTTAAATGTTAGACAACAAAACATGTTTAGTGGATAGTACATACTGCTGCATGATATTAGAATTTCATTGGATAGTACAACTGCGAAGGATCAGCAGGTGCTGGGAGTCGAAACACCTGGTTGCGACTCGAGACCATGACCATGACAACTCGAGACCACAGATTGCGACACAGGTTGCGAGTCGAGAATCCCTAGTCTCGACTCGAGACCACACAAGATCATCACACAAACATCATGACCCGAGACCATGTTTGCGAGTCCGGTTGCGACTCGAGACCAATACATGCATAACCCGAAACCACCTCGGTTGCGACTCGAGACCTTGTAAGCTACACTCGAGACCGCACAGTCTCGACTAGAGACCGCACAGTCTCGACTCGAGACCACGCTTGTTGGACTTGCACAATTACGGGCCTAAGTTAGTGGGCCGGACTTATGGACTTCTTGTGCTACTGTTAAATGCGTGAATGTTACTGTGGAACTTGTCGTGAACTGTTGATGAACTGTCATACTAGAACTTGTATGCCATGAATGTTACTTGTACGTGCACTACTTGGGTTGAACCTGACTTGAATGGTATCTATGTTAGGACATAGTTGACCACTCACAACTTGATTGACTTTTCTGTGTATCTGCCGAGCAAACCAAGGTGAGTTCACACCCTCTACAAAGCATGGGATTCCCTGGGTTGGGAATGGGGTTAAGGAACGTGGATTCCTCGTCCTCCTTGGGTAGGACAACAATGGTTCAGGAATGTGATTCCTCGTCCTCACGGACAGATAACTCGTACTAGACCAAAACTCTATCACGAAGTCCCTCCTTTTTATATCGACTTAATCGCCGGGCCAATGGCGAGCGGGTCATTAGTTAGATAGCGCTATTTAGGTCTGACAAACCTCACACCGTGCCGCAGAGGACGGGCGTGAACTAATGGATCTGGGGCACGTCAATGATGATAGACATTGACAGTTTCAGGGCACATAAACATGACTACAGTCAGCAGTCGATATGGTAACGAGTCTAGTGTATACATGGGGTAGCCCCCACGGCCGAAATGCCAGATAACTAACACGGGGTAGCCCCCACGGCTGGAATGCCAGAGTAACCGGGAATAAACAAGTCACGTTTTCAACTATGGGGTAACCCCCACGGCAGGATGCCAGATAAAGGAAACTGTTTTCGGAACAACTTAAAACGAACACCCAACCGTGAACTCACTCAACTAGTTGTTGACTCGTTACTACATGCTTTGCAGGACCATAGGTACTCAATTGGAGCTTGCACGGAGGAGAGTCGTTGTGGGACATGGATAGCTGTGTGCCATGTTAAACTTGAAAACAATTGAACTTATGTTTTAATTTTGAGACTTATGCTTCCGCTTGCAACTTAAACTATGTTTTGATTGAACACCAATTGTATTGGTTAGACTTTATAACTACTTATATGCTTGTTCAATATGATTGGTGGCTGGATCCTGGTCAGTCACGCCTCCAAGCGGTAGTACTCCGCAGGTGGATTTTGGGGGTGTGACACATACCCCTTCACTTATATTACATAAATTATCTCATATACAGTTTCTATGCAAACCCCCTAGTAATCGCATAAAGCCATTAGGCATCAGTCACACAATATACAATAGACGTATAGCAATTTTAAACAGAAAAATACGTCTATGCGTGAGTATACCATCCCGTTGGCAGCCTTATATAAGTATACAGACATATACTTGCAAAACTTACAGTCGTATAACATCAAATCAATAGGGGTTAATTAACAACATAAACGTGCAGAGTGTACAAAGGCCCTCCTTTTTTACTGAAAAACTGAAACAAGTAAAAGCATATATTTTTTTTGAACGACAAATTTGGATCATCATGTACGAATTTACATCGAGATAGTTGGTAAACGGGCAACAAGCTGCGCCGCCACCCCTTTTTGGATAGCAAAACTAAGTCTTTAAAAAACTACGTCCATAGATCTCGGGGTCATAACATTACTATGCATGACTCTTTGAACTCGACTAAGTAGGTCCACGGCCTCTGGCGTCAGAAAACCAAAAGTATCAAAAGCAAACGGGATAAACACATGCTTGTTGTCAAGGCACGCTTTCTCGTGCTTGGTCACTTTACCCGAAGCAGCTTGACCCACCATGAAAGCACTATCCCCTAAGCCCACAAGCAGGGAAACCTCTGTTAGATCCACACAGGCATGTTTTCCTCATACCCATCCAAAGACCAGAATGTCAGCCGCCGAAGTATTTTCGTGCCACGAGCGGAACCACCCGATCATATCTATCTCCACTAGGAAATAATGCCTATAAACCAATTAGGAGGAAACCCAATAAAGTAATTATGAGAAAAACCCTCTCGTGGGAATCAAACCAGGATCTAATGGTTTCTAAGCCTTATCCCACCCCTAAGATACCACTAAGCTATAATAATAAGATGGAGTGTGATGTGAATTGAGAAAGAACTACTGAAGAGAAATTATGGTTAGATAACTTTTTTGATATCCATGACTTTTTGTTTGTTTATGGTGAATTCATTGATTGTTCATAAAAATTCACTGAAGATATGCTACAACAGTGTAGTTCCTGTTTGGTTCCTTTTGACCTTTAAACATCCACGACAGCTGTTTCTAAGCATAGACTACATCAAGAGTACATCGGAAAACCGAAATCTACGGTATACCTTGCCACGCCATGTTGACAACATTACAGAATCCAAGAATCAAAGAATCGCCAGTAACCGACTCAACCCAACCTACAGGGAAGAAGATGATTATGTAATGTCAACAATAACTCTCCTGTGGCCTTCGTTTGTTACCATTTCTTTTTTCGTCATCGTCATGTTCCTGTGCCTATAAATACACTTGAGAATTCTTCGAATCACACTATGATACAACTTTTTGATATATTTGTCGGAAAGTAAATGATGTGTCGTAGGTTAGGGGCTAAATATGTAACTTGGTGTTCTATATAAACACCCTTCTTTGTAACCCTAAATTTTGTACAATACTTTTTCAATACAAACAATTCCCAACCACAGTGTTTTTCTCTATACCAAACAACATGGTATCAGAGCAGAGTTTCTGATCCTTGAACCCCAGCCCATTCAACCTCAAACCAGAACACAAAATCAAACTTCGAGAAATCGTTCATCGATCTTTGCAAAACTCAACCGTAACCAGCCATTTGATCCAAAATACAACCTATTACCATCGGAACCCTCAACATATCGAACAATCGCCGTCGGAAAACTCATGCAATTTTCGCCGCCAGAATTCTCAGTTATTGTCGCCGTCGAAACGGAAGTTTTCCAATCAACAACTCCTTACTATTCTGGTATTTCCGGATCTCACGTAGCGCCACCGTTCCTGGCCTAAATCTGTGCGGATTCTTCACCGGTTCCTCCAGTCGTCAGAGCCGACTTCCGAGCGACTTTTGTTGCCAATTGCTTTCTCGGTGCTTTTCCCCCGGTTGGTTTTTCCACCGGTTGACTTGTCGCCGGTTTCCTTTCATCTTGAAAGTTTCCTTTTTTTTCACGTTGGAAGTTGGAAGTTTCCTTTTCTATTGAAAGTTTCTTTTATATTGAAAGTTTCCTTTTATATTGAAAGTCCCCTATTTGAGAATTACGCTGTCGGTTGCGGATTTCATAAATGCGCTTGATTTTTGGTTTGCGGGCGACTTTAAATCTTGAACGCGAGTTCAAGTTGCCCAGAGTATTTGATAAATACGCCGGTAAGCTAACGCATTTCTCTGGCGTCGTTATTCTGGCGGATTAAAGTAGCCTTTAGTTCCCGACATAATTGATAAATCTTGAACACGAGTTCAAGTGTCCAGCATATTTATTAAATACGCTGGTCTGCTATCTTATCCGTAACAACAACTTATTTACAAAAAAGGAAGAAAAAAAACAAAAACCAAAAAATGGAAATTAATCATGGAAAAACAGTTCTTGGATATTCGATTCTGGTGCCACTGACACCATGACGTTTGAACCGTTGGACATACAGTTAATGACCAATCTTCAAAAAACTCAAATCCATACCGCAAAAAACGGAACAATGCAAGTGAGAGGAGGAGGAACAATTGAAATCTCTCCAACTATGAAATTATCAAACTGTCTCTATGTTCCATCATTATCACACAAACTGCTCTCAATTAGCCATATTACCAAAGAGCTAAATTGCATGGTACTAATGCATCCTACCTTTTGCCTTCTACAGGATATCATGACGGGTGTGATTATTGGACGTGGTACTGAGCACCAAGGATTATACTATGTGGATGAAGTGGCTCAACAGGGTACTGTGATGTTGGCATATGGAACCGAAAACCGGGAAGCCTGGTGATATGCGTGCGGTGTGATATATTTTTATGTATATTTTTAGCCCTTTTAACACTTTACTCAAGTTTTAAATTTATAAAACACGATATTTTACTAACAGCAAACACACATATGGGCAAGTGCACCCATCGTGAGCGTAGTATAGTGTTGGTAAGATACCGAGGCCGTCCAAGGACACAAGAGCTTTTAGTACCGGTTTATCCTCAACGTCTAATCAAATCAAAATTTTAGAAAAAGGTTTTAAACTAGAAAATAAAAACTAAAAATGCTGAAATCAAAATTAAAATAAAAACAGATAGACAAGATGAATCACTTGGATCTGACTCGCCTTTAGTGTAACCTTTGATTATTTCCGCACTTTTGCACTTTTTAAGAGATTATCTTAGTTATAGTAGTAGGCCCCTCTTTTAAAGGTGACGTTACCCTCAACCCAGTAGTTTGAGTCAGCAAGGATACAATCCTAAAGGGTTGAATTATTGAAAGATAATTAATTAAGTTATTAATGCGTAATGTGGTAGGCCCCTCTTTTGAAAGTGACGTTACCCTCGGCTAAGTAGTTTGAGTCAGCAGGGATACAATCCTAAGTAGTCGGGTTAATGTTTTAATAGTAGTTTACATATGAGGGGATCAAGAAATTCGGATCCCCGCCATCCAATACCAGTGGGTATTGAAAGAGGTCTTACTAAGCTTGACCCAGGTCCTTGCAGGATCTATACACTGAACAAGGCAAGACTCTTACCAAACCATTCACTTAACCCCCGACCAGGTAGCAACATATCTCCATATAGACCGTGGAGATATAAATAGTGTAAATCTTTTATTTTATATAGACAATAAAATAACGCCAAGACACCACAGACAAATGATAAGGAAGTTTCACCTTCAACATAAGAAACTAGTTATTAAAGTCATTAATACATAACCAAATAAAAAGTGCGAAAAGATTAAAAATAAAAAGTATTACACTAAATGTTTGTCTTCACCAAGTGATGTAAGAGACTTAGGCAAACATGGCCTTTGATTGTCAAGAACTCTTACGATCAATCTTGGATCCTGAGACTACTACACACACTCTATGATGGATGATGGTGGTGGATGTGGGTTGTGATTGTGGTGGTGGGTAAGTGAAGTGTGAGAGAGGTGGTTTGCCAAGGGATGAGTTGCAAATGAGCCAAGCACCCTATTTGTAGCCTGCACAGAAGCCCGGACACAGCCCCGTGTCCATTGGGCACGACCCCGTGTCCACCTATCTTCTCTTTCTTCATTAAATTCAGTTTGTCTGCATTAGTTGACCACGCCCCCGTGTCTGCTGGGCACGGCCCCGTGTGCAGAAGCGTATGTGTACTATCAAGATTTGCTTGGATTCTGCGAATATTAGCATTGACCACGGCCCCGTGTCCACTGGGCACGCCCCCGTGGTGGGTGATAGAAGCTTTTACAACTTTGTCTTTTCTGCAGACACTTGGGCACGCCCCTGTGCTCAATGATCATGGGGCGTGTTCAGCCTTCAGTTCTCTTGTTTTTGCTTGGGGAGATGTTGTCGAGGTGTCGGGCATGCTACGTTTATTCCTTTTCTTGTATTATTGTTAGATTTAGCTGCATTTTTGCTTCCTTTGTTCATTTAAGCTCATTTATCCCTGAAAATACAAAAGAAAGACAAAAGCACATTTTTTCCAACATTAGTACTAAAAAGGGTTAGTTTTATGTCACATTTGATGTAATTTATATGTTTCAATTTGCACACATCACCTGGCTATGGTATAGACGTTTGGGACACCCATCCGTTGGCTATTCGCACCTTTTGTTTCCAAAACTCTTCCCTTCAATTGGGAAAATAGACTATGAAACCTGTTTTCGTGCTAAAAGCCATCGACAACCATTCAAACCTAGCAATACGAAAGTTGCTTCACCTTTTTCACTAATCCACTCTGATGTGTGGGGTCCTGCTCCTGTGATGGGGTAGCAGGGTCTTCGGTACTTTCTACTATTCGTGGATAATTGCACTCGCATGACATGGGTATATTTTTTAAAAAACAAAGCCGAAGTTTACGAGAAATTTATCACGTTTTATGCTATGATTCACACTCAATTCCAAACTCAAATCCAAATCCTTCGATCTGACAATGGGGGGGGGGGGATTTGTTAATACATACATGAAACAATTCTTTAAATGCAAAGGATTAATTCATCAAACCTCTTGTTCGCATACCCCCGAACAAAACTGTGTTGCCGAACGGAAAAACCGTATTATTCTTGAAATGTCTCGAGTTCTTTTAATTAAATGTCAAGTACCTAAATCTTTCTGGCCGTAGGCAGTTGCAACCTCCGTGTATCTCCTAAATCGGCTTCCCACCAAAGCTCTTAAGTTTAAGACTCCCTTAGATTGTCTATCTAAGTCTGCCAGTATTCCCCATCCTCTTACACTTGAACCTCGTATCTTCGGGTGTACAACATTTGTCCACATACCCAAACCCAATAGAAACAAGCTTGGCCCATGTGCTGAGAAATGTGTATTTGTCGGCTATGGGATCGATCAAATAGATTACCGGTGTTATAATCCAAAAACTCATCAAATGTACACCACAATGAATGTTGACTTTCTTGAAACAAAATACTTTTGTAACACCCAACTCAGTGGTCAGGGGGAGAATGAACATACAGACACTCTGAGTTGGCTAACCCAACTTCCATCATCTGAAGAAGTTGAACCAGAAAAACGTCATAGTACTCCGAGTCAGTCACCTTCAAACACAGCCACACAATCTGCGGAGGGCAGTACCACTGAAGAAAGTCCATCCAACGTGATACCAGAGGTAAGAAATAATGAGAACTCTGGATGTACTACGTCTTATAACTATGAGATAACAGGGGAACACACATAACCGACAACAACCGAAACTACAGAACACGTTGAACCAGATGTTGGACATGTTGAACCAGAGCTTGAATAGGTTGAACCAGTTGTTGAAGAGGTGGAACCAGGTATTGAACATGTTGAACCAGGTGCAGCAGAGACAACCGGAAGATATTCTCTCCCTCCAAGAGAAAATAGAGGAGTTCCTCCTAAGAGATACTCTCCAGAAAAGGTGGCTCCAAGGTCTAGGTATCCTATGGCAAACATTGCCACTGGAAATTTGTCTACCGAAGCTAAAGTGTAACACCTCGAAATTTTGTGTCCAATGATGTGTTAACACGTGTCGTTTATTTTACACGTGGCATCTATAATAAATAAGGGACAATTTTGACAAACCTTGAAAGTATGTAAATTCGAGGGTTATAAATGTCAACAAGGGTAAATATACTGTATAGTATCCCTAAATAATGCTTAAACCTTCAAACGAATAAATTATAAATCGTACAAATATAAAACGCGGAAGAAAGTGAGAGATTACAAACTACAGGGGTTAACTGTGTCAACATGTTTAATAATACCTCTGAGTGACCCTTTAACGTTCCCAAGACTTTGTAACGGTATTATACCCTCACTAAAATAATATATATGAATTTCGCGAAGTTTCGATATGAAACGAGAAAGATACGATCGAATTCGTAGAAGAAGGGTCAAAAGCGTCCACAGTGAAAGTTAAGGCTTTCCAAAATAATTAATAAATAAACCGGGGACTAAATAATGCGGGTAATTAACACGAGGCCCCTATCGGTAAATAACCGAGGGCCAAACCGCAAAGTTACCCCTTCAAAACCGAAAGGTCAGGCGAATCATTACGAAAGATTTCGTTATTAATGGCCAGATTCTGTAATAATTACAAAAAGATTTAAAAATTCAGAAAATATAACCTTAGGCGACCCGCGTAAGGTTTAGACATAAGTTGAGGCGGGCCGCGAGCCTCCTCTATTTCGCGTCTGTTATTTGAACTTTAGGCGACCCGCATTAAAATGCATGGGAACTCCCATGCGGGCCGCGTAAAGTGCCCAGATGCAGAAACTTTGCAACTACTTGGCTTTTGGAGCTTGTGAACGATCATGCACATAATTATGGGGCATGGGCACCCTATGCTCAACCCATAACACTTAGGGGACACCTACCATCACCTCTGGTCTGATAGTAGTGCTTGCAATGATCAATATGGCTTGGCATTTGGCTATAAATAGCCATGTTGTAGTTACAACATTCACACAACTCAAACAACTTCCATCTGATCATTCTAAGTGCTCCCAAGTGTTCTTCTCTGCTCCATATTCAAGTCCTAACTTCTGTAAGTTGCCTTGATCATTCATACTTCAGTTTATGCTTAGTATTTAGCTAAAAACCAAACCGTCGTAAGTACGGTTTGACTTTAAAGTAACTCAGCGATGGTTCAGTCCTATGACGAACCAAAAGTAGTTTTGAGTTGGTAGTTATGTGGGTATTAAACCTCTAAAATGGTTCCCCCTGATCACCACTCTAACAATGTCAATTATCGAGTCAAACGTGCGGTTAAAAAGTCAACAGAAAGCTATTTTAGCGATTTATGCATAATCTGTAATATATATGTTATGGAACCTGTTTTGACAATCATAAAACATGATAATAAGTATATAAACCTGTTTGCGCTCGTTTGAATCGATCATTTACTATATAGAACCGGTTCGGAGCCGAATATCGCAAAAGTTTGACTTTTGCTTTGACTTCAGTTCTGACCCGTTTTAGTGAGGTATAAATATACCTTAGGACTCTCTTAGGACCAGGTCACATGTTGGTATACGCCTCTGTGGTCGGTTCATGAGATATCCGAGTCTTTTGCGCGATTCCGTCATTCGCCTAAAAGTTGACCGTAACGGCCTTTTAAAAATTAAAACGAGTATTTCGGACACGTGAACGGACCAAAACCTTGCTTATTAAATTATAAGCATGTCCTTAAAGTTTCACGTCAATCCGAGGTCTAGAACGAGAGTTATGCTAAAAGGCGCACTTTTAAGAAAGTTTTGTAATTAACGGCGCAATTAGCATAACGCCCATCTAACCCAAGTTTTCGACACCAAAACTTTTACCCACTGTGGTAAAATAATATTTTGGGAATTCTAAAGATTTTTAATAATTTTTACCTTGCTCATACCCTGCGGTTATGGCTACGGTTCGGTAAATACCGAATATGCCCTTTTTGACCAAAACGGGAGTTCTACAAGGTCTTTTGACCCGATTCCAGTTGCTACTGGTTTTAAATAATAAATAAAGTATTTTAAGCTTTATAAGCTGTTCGGGAAACTCAGATTTCCTGTAGAACTCGAAAATCCCTTTTAAAGTCTTTAAAATGACCGAAAAGCCCCTTCGGGGCATAATATAAACTTAAACTCGTTACGGGCATTACGGAAGGTATTCTACTGATACCAAAATACTTTTAAGGCATATTGACTTAGGAAATAAGCGTACGACTCTTATGGTTAACCGTTTCGCCTATTTGCGCACACGGTACGGCTCATGGAACTAGTTTTCGTGCAATAGCCGATATGGGTCAAATTATATTATTTGAACCCCAAAATCCAGAGTATGAACTATAAACCCATATAAAACAAGTCTCTGAACTTGTTGGGTCCAAGTCATACTCCAATCTCGGTTTTCGCCTTTTCGTGCGAATTAACCATATCTATATATCGGAATCAACCGGTTTAAGCTACGGCTAATACAAAGACCGTTAGGATTCTAAGAGGTTAATTAAAACCTTCGTTCCAGATTAGGAGCCTCAGTAAAAGCTATCGGTGACTTGATCTTAATTAAGGATTTATACTTGCAAAGGTAAATACTTTTGACTTATTTCCCCTATATGGGCTTGGGTTACGGTATATTAATACCGCTTGATTGAGCATTATATAATTCCATCGCTTAGGTGGTTAATTGATTAAATATGATCGGCTCATTTAAACAGTTTTGTTGCTTATAAGCCTTTGGGGGGTTTAATGACCGTTGTCCCGGATATCCTTGGCATCATTTTACGAAATGGCCACGACCATCGACATCCCGGTGTAGGCGTACACCCGGTATAAAGTGTCGACATTAAAAATTAAAAGACGTAGCCGTTGGTTTTCATACTACGGTTTTACGCAAACGTGGTGTGTCTATAAATCTTTAACCCGGCACGACCCGGGCTACTGAACGCATAAAAGAACATGTAAAACGTTCACAAGATCATTATGAATTTTCCCAAGTTATAAAAGAGTTTGTGCCTTGTGCATTCAAATCAATTTTAATAAACATTTTCAAATGTGTCAGTTGAATGTATTTACCAGTGTAAACTGACGTATTTTCCCCAAAAAGATTAAGTGCAGGTGCCTAAACGTAATTGGCTGGTATTAGCTCCCTAGCGTCGGGATAAGCCTCGCAAGCTTGATTGCAGTATCTAATGGAACAATACTTTATCTGTATTTACGATCCACTGTGGATATTCAACTTCTGTAATACATTTTGATATTACAATCAGAGGTTGAAATTATATATTTAATTTATGCTTCCGCTGTGCATTATATAATTGTGTGGTTTGACTATATTGTTGCCAACATCGTCACGGTAATCCCCCACCGGGCCCACCGGTGAGACACGTGGAAATCGGGGTGTGACAGGTTGGTATCAGAGCCAACATTGAGTGAATTAAACACAATAGGCATCGTGTTTAATCTCAGTGACACAATTGCACATACTTGAGTCTAGACAATAACTTAGGACAAATTCGGATTATTATTCCTTTTTGTCTTTATTTTCGATTTAATTTTTAATAAGTTTTGGAGCAGGAAAATGCCACCTGTTATATTCCGAGGAAGAGGAAGGGGACGAAGAGGCCGAGGAGAAATCGTGACACATCACGATCAAGAAGCTGGACCATCTGGTACAAGACATCCTTCGATGACACGAAGTGAAGAGCCACAACGACGAAGAGATCTTTACGAACCAGCGAGGCATTCTACTTCGCACAGCTCGACGCCATCCTACCGGCACTCCTTTGGGCCAAATTCAGAAAATGATCCCAATAACCCACAACCTTCCTTCATACCTCTACAACGTTCGGTTTCGCACCGGAATTATGACGACCCTACTCCATACTACGTAGCTCAGTTTAATCCGGCTGACTACATACAGGAACCTTCAGGTTTTGTTCCACTAGGGCCACAAGACCATTTTTCTGAAGATCCCATGGAGGAAGATGAGGATCCAACTGAACCAGCTCGTGGTACGCCCACGCATCCGATAGAAGTATCTGATGGATCTTCATATCATGGTCCGCAGTATCAAGGCCCAGACAGCTTTATGGCTTTGTTTGACCGACACGAGTGGTACAACACACCATCTCATCAGACATCGCAACCGAGACATCCACAGGATCCATCTGAGGATTCACGCTTTGAGGCAGTTACGCCACCACCTCCGCCACCGGCACAACCAGTTATACCTGATCCGCCGAGGCGTAGGAGGACCAATGCTCGTATGTCTACACGAGGAGGAGGGGGTAACCACTTCAGCACTCCTCGACATTCTAGTAGTAGCCACTATCCGCCACTACATGAAGAAGGACCTTCAAGTCCTATACAGGAAGCGAACTCCGCACCTACTGCACGAAATTCGCCACCATTTGGGTATGACCAACCCATACCAGCTTACTGTAACACCTCGAAAAATTTCGTCCAATAATGTCTTGACACGTGTCATAAGGTTCCGTTATGTGAAAACATACTTTAGAGGGACTAAAAGTGACAAACAGTGAAAACTATGGAACGTAAGGGTCCAAAGTGTCAACAATGGATAAATAGGCTCTATGATAACCCCACATAATGTTTATAACCTTTAACGGTTGGTTCATGGATCATACGACGCGGAAATTGCCCAAAAGTGAAGTATTGTAAACTATAGGGGCCAAAAGTGTCAACATGTTTAATTTATACCTCTGAGTGAACTTTTGGCAGACCCGAAGCTTTGTATAGCTAAAATATACTCACTAGAATATGTGGTAAAAATTTCATGAAGTTTCGTCAACGTATGAGAAAGTTATGGCCAAAACCGTACTTAAGGGACTAGAAGCGTCAACGTCGAATTTCAGGGCTTTTCGGTTGAGCGCAAAGTTATCCGAGGGCATTACCATGTTGGTAAAAGTCCTAAGGTCCTTAAAAACCAAGTTTGGGGGTTTACGGGTCGAGAAAAGTAGCCGAAACATCACGTACAAGTTCAGGGGTCAAAGCTGTCAATGTTTGAAAGATGTTTGGCTGAACAGCAGGTCAGGCGACCCGCCTGGACAGACCCAGGCGGGCCGCGTGGGACTATCAGGTGCAGAAAATCGAATTTGGGTTGATTTGGGTCCGAATTTGAGTGACAAACAGCTGTAACTTGCCTCCACAATCACCAATAACATTTCATGCAAGCCTACAACTACAGTAAGCTCGAAAATACTGATTTAAAACAAGAATTGATCTCATTTTGATCATTTGCAAGTGAAGAACAAGGAGCATTCTCTCAAGAGCTCTCAAGAACACTTCAAGCAAGCTTTCTGGAGGGATTCTGATCAACAAGGCCGACTCCTAGTGACCATTTAACATCTATAGGACTCTTGTAAGCCTTCAATTCGTTCTTTGATCCATTCTTGTTGTGTTAATTGCTAAAAGTCAAACTGGGTGTTCATAACCTTTGACTTTCTGATTAAACGGATTTCTTTCAGTAATTTCTCGAATTGAAACTTGTTATAGATTAGTATTTATGTGGGAAACAAACCCTCTAAAGGGTACTAACTGATTCCCACTACATGCATGCTTAATGTCGAGTCAAACCTAATTCTAAAAAGTCAACAGAAGTGATTTTTGCGAAAAATGACATGATTAATGATATAGATGACATGCAACCTGATTGATCATTGAAAATAACTTGTAACATATATATAAATGTGTTTTAATCATCATCAACTCGACACTCTATAGTATAGCCACGAATCGGAACCGAAAGTCTTGTAAAACGATTATTTCGTAGACTATCGATTCGGATTCGTACATGCATGTTCAAGATCTGTTTTGGAAAGTATTTTTGACTATTATTATTTCAGTTAAACTTTCTGGAACTTTCGTTGATTGAGTCTATGTTTAGCCTATTCGAATGCTTGTTTCCGGTTTATGCATAAAGTTGACTATTTTGCCCTTTTTGATTTAAAACGGGATTTTTTGGAAAAGTGAAAGGATAGAAATCTTTATTTTTATTATATAAACTTGCACCGAAAGTTTCGGATCAGTTGGTGGTCCAGATTGTGAGTTATGGCCATTAGCGTAAAACTATATTATAAATTTACATAAACGGTCCTTTTTGCGTAGAACCCGTTTCTGGCCACATTTTGACACGAAACTTTTTACCAACTGATTATATATAATATTCTGGGAATTTTGGTGATTTTTAATTAATTTTTGGCTGAACGGATCCTAGATCACCTAGCCATTTCGGCTTATGTCGGTTTTGACCGTTTTAGCCATAAAAAGAGTTTTACACCTCCGTTTGACCCGAAACCTTTTTCTACTGATTTTATATGATGAATAAATTATTTTAGGTATTCTGGAAATATAAAAATCTCAGATTTACTGTGAAAACCCGAAAACGCCCTTAAATCGTATTTTTAGCGTTTTAAGCGCTTAGTAAGCGTTATACTTGTTTTAAACCCACAAAACTTATACCTACTGATGTAAACCACATATTTTCATATAATAACAGTAAGTATGATATTTTGAACTCAGGTTTCCAGTTTTGGCATTTTTAGCCCTTGTGAAATTACTAAATTACCCCTACGGTGCATAGTTTGGTTTTAAATGATATATTTGGTATATGGGTCATACCCTACTGATATAATATGTTATATTAAGTATATTTACTGTATGAACCAGACCCGCAACTCAGATTTCTAATTTTACCCTTTTATTATCTTTTAAATGACCAAAATGCCCTTCTAAGGCATAAATTGAGTTTAAAATTATCCCGGGCAATATAGGACATAACTTACTGATATAATATCATATTCTAAGCATATTACTTCAGGAAACTTGCATTTGAATCTTTGGTCTACCCGTAACGCCGTTTTCGCGTTCGGTTCGGTTTACGTAACTAGTTTGCGTAAATTGACCGAAACGGGTCAAACAATATCATTTTTATTTCAAAATCCAGAATGTATTTAGTATACCCATATTATACAAGTATTCAAACTTGTCGGGTCTAAATCACATTCTATCCGGTCTTTCGCTTAATCGTGCGTAAACCGTATCATTCCTAAAACTAACCGGTCAAAGCTTAAGCTTAAATAAAAGGCCGTTAGGAATCTAATAGGTTAATTATAAACCTTTGTTCCAGATTAGGAAGCCCGGTAAAAGCTATCACCACTTATCGTTTGTGACTTATACTTGCTCAGGTAAATACATTTTGACTTATTTTCCCTATACGGGCTTGGGGTACGGTATTTAAAATACCGCTTGATCGGGCGCACAAGTCCTGCTCCCTATGGGTGTTCAGTCTTGAATAGCTTGTGTGATTTCGTTTAAACAGTCTTGTCTTACTTAAAGGCTTTGGGGGGTTATTGACCATGTCCCGGATATCCTTGGCATTATCTTACGAGATGGCCACGACCAGAGCACGGGGTGTAGGCGTACACCCGTCGTGTATAACTCTTTGATGTGGTGTGTCAATTAAATCTCTAGCCCGGACAGTAGATCCCGGGCCACCAGAGATATAAGTGCATGTAAATCGTTCACAAGTTTATATTATATAATTATCCCAAGTTAATAAAATATTTATGCCTTGTGCATTTAAATAAATTTTAAATCATTTTCAAAATGAGTCGGTTGATTTGTATTTACCAGTGTAAACTGACGTATTTTTCCCAAAAGATTAAGTGCAGGTACTATACGGAAATAGGCTGGCTGTTTCCTAGAGAGCGTCCACAATAGTCTCGCAAACTCGGACGACATTTATCTGTTGAACTATTTATTTCTATTTTTATTTGATCCGCCTGTGGATCCATTTCAACTACTGTGATATTATTATTACACTTTATTTAAAAGTTGAAATGTTTCTATTCTGCTTCCGCTGTGCATTATTATATTGTGTTGATTGTCTATGACGATGCCAACTACGTCACTGTACCCCACACCGGGCCCACCGGTGACACGTGGAAATCGGGGGTGTGACAGGTTGGTATCAGAGCCAACGCTGAGTGAATTAAACACTAGTCTTTTGTGTTTAATCTCAGTTACACAATTGCACATTCCTCGATTTTCGAGTCTAGACAAAGAACTTAGGAAATGTTCAACATTTCGTTTAATTTATTTTTAATTATTATTGCATTGTCTTACATATATATGTTGTGCAACTTGTTTGATTTTTGACAGGATCAGGATGCCGCCAAGGATGAGAGGTCGTGGAGGATTTCCTACATCGCACGATCATGAGGCTGGTCCCTCGCATAGGCGGGCCCCATCTGCTACACACCACACAGCCGCTAACGACCTTTGGAGGTCTTTTGCCGAGCCTGCTAGGCATTCGGTTTCCGCGAGCACTTCTCCGTCATTACCCCACTCGTTTGGGCCCCATTCGGAGAACGGGCCCCATGATTCGCTTGGATCATACATACCGTTGCACCAGTCACCGCACCAGCACCCAGCGCCAGCCTACCAGGGTTTGTATAACCCTAATGCTTATGTGGAGGAGCCAGTGGGCCATAACCCACTTGGGCAGGAGGACCACTTTTCTGGTGGTCACGGGATGGACGTGGACGAGGAGACGGACCCTTCGCTCCCACCATCAGGTACACCAAACCACCCGATTGAGATATCGGATGGGTCGCCATACACAGGATCACCATTTAATGGTGTGGACAGCTTCCAGGAGAGGTTCAAGCAGCATGATTGGTACTTCACCCCTAGCCACAACTCTCCTATGCTTCAGTCACTCCATGGTACTCCGATGCTCCAATCGCTCCATGGTTCGCCGGTGCACTCACAGCACCACTCGCAGCAGCAGCAGCTCCAGCAGCAGCCGCCTCTACCGCAGGACCTATCTGAGGCCCTGTGGCGTGACGTGATCACTCCGTCACCACCGCCGCCGCCAGTCTTACCTCCTCCGCCTCAGAGGCCTAGGAGGAATGCGCGCATGTCTACGCGCGGAGGGATTCGCATAGGCACCCCTCCACGTGTTAGTAGCAGCCGCTACACGTCCCTACCCGGGGAGTCTGAGACAGGGGAGTCTCAGCATCCAGTATCGGAGGTTACTTCTGTTCCGATCCCGCCTCTGCCGCCGCAGAATTTTGGAGAGCCGATTCCGGCTTATGCTAGTGCCGCTCAGTTCAACCCGTTCGAGCAGGTATTCCCTCAGGGTTATGATTACACGGGAGACCCTTATTGGCAAGCTGTGAACTACAGCTCACTCCCACATAGTGGTCCACTTGGAGACCCTTGGGCTGCTGGCCCATCTACTTTTGGTTACCCTCCGGGTTACCAGCAGCCACCGCAGCCGCAGCCTTACCAGCCGCCGCAGCCGCAGCACTACCAGCCACCACCACCGGCGCCTATGATGTCGCCACCGCAGGTTCAGGAGATCCTGCAGGGGATTGATAGCATGCGACGCGAGTTTCAGCACAATATGCGAGAAGATCGCCGACGCACCAGTGGCATGTTTAAGAAGGTATTCGATTTGCTCAAAGGTAAGAGCAAGAAGGATCGTTGAATCCTTCGATTATCATTTCGTGTACTCATGTCCCTGCGTGGACATTTATTCCAGTACCTTACCCCTGCGTGGGTATATCTATCTTCTCTACCCCTGTGTGGGTATGTTATCCTGTTAACCCCTGCGTGGGTTTGTTTTATTTTATTTTGTTATTGTTGTACTTGTTTAGCCCCTGCGCGGGCACGTTATTCATGCTAGTTATGTTATTTCAAAGTCCCGTTTAGGGCAATTATGTACTGGTATTCTATTGGAAATTTAAATGGTTAATTTGAATTTATCATTTTATTTATATGCATGAATAATATTAAAATAATGGAAAATATCAATTTTTATTTGATTTGCCATTTTATAAGAATCTTAGTAAGGTATAACCTAGCCTGAATGCCTTATTAACAGGCCTGGCCCTGATGGTAAAACCTGGTTGAAAAGATTCAACTCCCTGTTAACATCTGAGAACATGTTAGCATTCTGGCTAAGCGTGATCTGTAGAATCACACAAGCCACCCTTTTTAATAAATTATCTACAGATTATATCTGTATACAAGTCTATTAATGACTTGATACCTACGGGTTATGACTATGTCATATAGTGGCAGTTGTGGTCTATGACTCCCTGCCTAGTAAAGAAATATCTACAGATTACATCTGTATACAAGTCTATTAATGGCTTGATACCTACGGGTTATGACTAGGTCATAAAGTGGCAGTTGTGGTCTATGACTCCCTGCCTAGTAAAGAATTATCTACAGATTATATCTGTACACAAGTCTATTAATGGCTTGATACCTACGGGTTATAACTATGTTATATAAGGACAGTTGTGGTTTATGACTCTCTGTCTAGTAAAGGATTATTTGTTTAATTATACAATTTATAGTCCTATAAAAATCTAAATTTATAATTTAGTGATTGTCCTTGTGACTAGGCCTATGGTGCCAATATATATATTTTCATTCCTTGATTGCTAATCAGAGCCTGAATGAAATTTATTAAATTAACTGCTAAGGTTTTTGATACCATGGTTAATAAATCGTCTAGGACGATAATACTGTTAGGTTCTAAATAAGACCTTGTCCTTTATTGTAGCTTAAAGCTACGATGGCCAAATCGGAAGAAACCAACAGTCATTCTGGGGAACACTCAGATAATGCAAAGATTCACGTTACCGGTGCAGAATTGCAAGCACTGATTGATAATGCTGTCGCCAAGGCTATGGATAGGCAGTTCAGAGAATCTAGTGGTACTCAGAGTAGAACCCGCTCAGTGACGCATGTCAAGGCTAAGACTCATTCTGGGGCTCATAGTAAGCCGCCGTCTAAAAAGGGTGAGCCAAAGAAAGTTGAGGATGATAATCATTCCTCCAACCACAGCAGCGTCCCGAAACAGGAGATTGAGCTGAAACGTGACACGTACAGCAGGTCCTGTACGTACAAATATTTTGTATCCTGCAAGCCCAGAGATTTCACTGGGGAAAAGGGAGCCGTCGATTGTATGACGTGGATCGACGAGATGGACACTGTAGTTGATATCAGCGGGTGTGCTGATAGGGACGTCGTTAAGTACGTGTCCCAATCATTCAAAGGAGATGCGTTAGCATGGTGGAGGTCACTCCTACAAGCTGCCGGTAAGGCCACACTGTACGGTTTGTCATGGGAACAGTTTGTGGCCCTGATTAAAGAGAACTTCTGTCCGCAGCACGAGGTCGAGCGAATCGAATCGGATTTCGTATCCTTAGTCATGAAGAACCTCGATTGTCAAACGTATCTTACTACGTTCAACACGCTGTCTCGTTTAGTGCCTTACTTGGTGACCCCGGAGCCACGTAGGATTGCTCGATTCATTGGGGGTCTGGCACCGGAGATAAAGGCGAGTGTTAAAGCTTCAAGACCTACAACATTTCGATCCGTAGCGGATCTATCCCTCTCCCTCACTCAAGACGTGGTTAGATTGAGAGCCATAAGGAGCTCTGAGGAGAACAAACGAAAACGTGAGGATGACACCTCACGGAGATCTGAAAAGCGACATAGAGGGAACAACGACCACAGGAAAGGGTCAGGGTCTAGGAAGAGTGATCATCAGTCGGGTGAAAAACCCAGATGCAAGTTTTGTAGGAGACACCACTTTGGGAGGTGTCGGTTTGAAACAAAATCCCAGTCTTCGGAGAAGCGATGTGGAATCTGCAAGTCCACCGAACATAAGGCTGTGGATTGCAAGAAGATGAAGGATGCAACTTGTTTTGGTTGCAACGAAAAAGGTCATATTCGGCCCAACTGTCCAAAGTTTGCGAAGAAGGCCGAGGAAGGGAAGAAGACTAATGCGAGAGTCTTCAAAATGGACGCAAAGGAAGCAGTCCTTGACGATAACGTCATTACCGGTACGTTTCTTGTAAACGATATTTTTGCTAGAGTCTTGTTTGATTCTGGAGCTGATAAGTCGTTTGTAGATAATAAGTTTTGTAAACTGTTGAACCTTCCTGTTAAAACCTTAAGCGTGAAATATGAGGTGGAATTAGCCGATGGAACCATAGAAACCGCCTCAACTGTTTTAGATGGATGTGTTATATCCATTAGGAATCATTCTTTCCCGCTATCCTTGCTTCCCTTTAAGCTAGCTGGATTCGACATAGTGATAGGCATGGATTGGTTGTCGAATAACCAAGCCCAGATTCTGTGCAATAGAAAGCAGGTGATAGTGAAGACTCCGTCTGGTGAGTCGCTCACTATTCAAGGAGATACCCAACATGGATTGCCCGAGCAAGTGTCCATGCTCAAGGCATCCAGATGCATGCAGAAGGGATGTGTCATCTATATGGCCCAAGTTACCATTGATGAGCCGAAGCCGAAGATTGAGGATATCCCTGTTATATCAGAATATCCTGAAGTGTTTCCTGAAGAACTACCCGGATTGCCACCGGATAGACAAGTAGAGTTTCGGATAGATATCATTCCAGGCACTGCGCCTGTGGCAAGAGCACCATACAGATTGGCACCAACGGAGATGAAGGAGTTGAGGACGCAGTTGGATGATCTATTAGCTAAGGGTTTTATCAGACCTAGCTCATCTCCTTGGGGAGCGCCAATCTTGTTCGTTAAAAAGAAGGATGGTTCGATGCGTCTGTGCATCGATTACCGTGAACTTAACAAGGTCACTATCAAGAATAGGTATCCGTTACCCAGGATCGACGATCTGTTCGATCAGTTGCAAGGAGCAAGTTATTTCTCCAAGATTGACCTGAGGTCAGGTTATCATCAGTTGAAGGTCAAGGATGAAGACGTACACAAGACCGCGTTTAGGACTCGTTATGGACACTACGAGTTCCTAGTGATGCCGTTTGGGCTCACTAACGCACCAGCCGCGTTCATGGATCTCATGAATCGCGTCTGCAAACCTTACTTGGATAAGTTCGTTATCGTCTTTATTGATGACATTCTTATCTACTCGAAGAGCCAAGCTGACCATGAGAAACACCTTCGTTGTATTCTCAAACTACTGAATCAAGAGAAGCTTTATGCCAAATTCTCGAAGTGTGAATTTTGGCTTCGAGAAGTCCAATTCCTTGGACATGTTGTAAGTGAGCGTGGTATCCAAGTAGATCCCGCTAAAGTAGAAGCAGTTATGAATTGGCAGGAGCCGAAGACTCCTACTGAGATTCGCAGTTTCCTCGGATTGGCAGGATATTACAGAAGATTCATCGAGAACTTCTCAAGGATTGCTGCGCCCCTAACCTCATTGACCCGTAAGAAGAGTAAGTTTGATTGGGGCCCTAAGCAGCAGGAATCCTTTGACATTCTGAAGCAGAAGCTGAGCCATGCACCAGTGTTGACATTGCCCGATGGTATAGATGAATTTGTGGTGTATTGTGATGCATCACATACTGGCATGGGCTGTGTACTCATGCAGAAAGGCAAAGTCATTGCCTACGCTTCTCGACAGCTCAAAGTGCATGAGAAGAACTACACCACCCACGATTTGGAATTGGGTGCGGTTGTATTTGCTTTGAAGTTATGGAGACATTACTTGTATGGAACCAAGTGCATAATTTATTCGGATCACAAGAGTCTTCAGCATTTGTTCAATCAGAAGGAATTGAACATGCGTCAAAGGCGATGGATGGAAACTCTCAATGATTATGACTGTGAGATAAGATACCATCCAGGCAAGGCAAATGTAGTTGCCGACGCCTTAAGTAGAAAGGAAAGGGTTAAACCGATCAGAATCAATGCCAAGCGCATTGAAATAAGAAATAATTTGAATGAAAGGGTGTTAGCTGCACAGAAGGAAGCTGTGCTGGAAGCTAACTATCCTGCAGAAAAGTTGGGAGTAACTGAGGAGCAGTTATCCCACGACAAAGATGGAATGTTACGACTAAACGGACGAATATGGGTTCCAGTATATGGAGGACTTCGGGATGTTATCCTCCAGGAAGCCCACAGCTCTAAATACTCCGTTCATCCTGGAGCGGATAAGATGTACCAGGATCTGAAGTCAAACTACTGGTGGATTGGTTTGAAAAAGTCCGTGGCCGAGTATGTGGCCAAATGTTTGACTTGTGCGCAAGTCAAGGCTGAGCATCAGAAGCCGTCAGGTTTGCTTCAACAACCTGAAATTCCCGAGTGGAAATGGGAAATGGTGACAATGGATTTCATCACCAAGTTGCCAAAGACGAAAAAGGGAAATGATACCATATGGGTCATAGTTGACAGACTGACTAAGTCAGCTCATTTTCTACCCATCAAAGAGACGTATAGCTCGGATATGTTAGCTCAATTATACGTCGATAAGATAGTAGCGCTACATGGTATACCTATATCTATCATCTCTGATAGGGATACTAGATATACGTCACATTTTTGGAAGAGTTTCCAACAGTCGTTGGGCACTCGTTTGAATTTCAGTACGGCTTATCATCCTCAGACTGATGGTCAGAGTGAGCGTACTATTCAAACTCTGGAAGACATGCTTCGAGCATGTGCGATCGACTTAGGTGGTAGTTGGGATAAGCACCTACCACTGATTGAATTCTCCTACAACAATAGCTACCATTCCAGCATAAAGGCTGCGCCTTTTGAGGCCCTATACGGTAGGAAGTGTAGATCGCCCATTTGTTGGGCAGAAGTTGGAGATGTCCAGTTGTCTGGACCAGAAATCGTCTTTGAGACGACAGACAAGATCGTTCAGATCCGTGATCGTTTGAAAGCTGCCAGGGATAGGCAGAAAAGTTATGCGGATCCTAAGCGCAAAGATTTTCACTTTGATGTGGGTGAAAAAGTGTTGCTCAAAGTATCGCCTTGGAAAGGTGTGATGAGATTTGGAAAGAAAGGCAAGCTGAGCCCGAGATATATAGGACCTTTCGAGATAATCGAACGTGTCGGGGCAGTCGCTTACAAGTTAAACTTGCCAGAAGAGCTTAGTGCCATTCATAATGTGTTTCACATCTGTAATTTGAAGAAGTGTTTCGCTGACGATTCACTGGTTATACCGCATACAGATATACACATAGACGAAAGTCTAAAGTTTGTTGAAAAACCTTTGTCGATTGAGGATCGACAGGTAAAGAAGCTTCGAAGGAAGCACGTGCCTATTGTAAAGGTCAAATGGGATGCCCGTAGAGGTCCCGAATACACGTGGGAAGTGGAATCCACGATGAAAGAAAAATATCCCCATTTGTTTGATTAAATCTCGGGGTCGAGATTTCTTTTAAGGGGGTGAGGATGTAACACCTCGAAAAATTTCGTCCAATAATGTCTTGACACGTGTCATAAGGTTCCGTTATGTGAAAACATACTTTAGAGGGACTAAAAGTGACAAACAGTGAAAACTATGGAACGTAAGGGTCCAAAGTGTCAACAATGGATAAATAGGCTCTATGATAACCCCACATAATGTTTATAACCTTTAACGGTTGGTTCATGGATCATACGACGCGGAAATTGCCCAAAAGTGAAGTATTGTAAACTATAGGGGCCAAAAGTGTCAACATGTTTAATTTATACCTCTGAGTGAACTTTTGGCAGACCCGAAGCTTTGTATAGCTAAAATATACTCACTAGAATATGTGGTAAAAATTTCATGAAGTTTCGTCAACGTATGAGAAAGTTATGGCCAAAACCGTACTTAAGGGACTAAAAGCGTCAACGTCGAATTTCAGGGCTTTTCGGTTGAGCGCAAAGTTATCCGAGGGCATTACCATGTTGGTAAAAGTCCTAAGGTCCTTAAAAACCAAGTTTGGGGGTTTACGGGTCGAGAAAAGTAGCCGAAACATCACGTACAAGTTCAGGGGTCAAAGCTGTCAATGTTTGAAAGATGTTTGGCTGAACAGCAGGTCAGGCGACCCGCCTGGACAGACCCAGGCGGGCCGCGTGGGACTATCAGGTGCAGAAAATCGAATTTGGGTTGATTTGGGTCCGAATTTGAGTGACAAACAGCTGTAACTTGCCTCCACAATCACCAATAACATTTCATGCAAGCCTACAACTACAGTAAGCTCGAAAATACTGATTTAAAACAAGAATTGATCTCATTTTGATCATTTGCAAGTGAAGAACAAGGAGCATTCTCTCAAGAGCTCTCAAGAACACTTCAAGCAAGCTTTCTGGAGGGATTCTGATCAACAAGGCCGACTCCTAGTGACCATTTAACATCTATAGGACTCTTGTAAGCCTTCAATTCGTTCTTTGATCCATTCTTGTTGTGTTAATTGCTAAAAGTCAAACTGGGTGTTCATAACCTTTGACTTTCTGATTAAACGGATTTCTTTCAGTAATTTCTCGAATTGAAACTTGTTATAGATTAGTATTTATGTGGGAAACAAACCCTCTAAAGGGTACTAACTGATTCCCACTACATGCATGCTTAATGTCGAGTCAAACCTAATTCTAAAAAGTCAACAGAAGTGATTTTTGCGAAAAATGACATGATTAATGATATAGATGACATGCAACCTGATTGATCATTGAAAATAACTTGTAACATATATATAAATGTGTTTTAATCATCATCAACTCGACACTCTATAGTATAGCCACGAATCGGAACCGAAAGTCTTGTAAAACGATTATTTCGTAGACTATCGATTCGGATTCGTACATGCATGTTCAAGATCTGTTTTGGAAAGTATTTTTGACTATTATTATTTCAGTTAAACTTTCTGGAACTTTCGTTGATTGAGTCTATGTTTAGCCTATTCGAATGCTTGTTTCCGGTTTATGCATAAAGTTGACTATTTTGCCCTTTTTGATTTAAAACGGGATTTTTTGGAAAAGTGAAAGGATAGAAATCTTTATTTTTATTATATAAACTTGCACCGAAAGTTTCGGATCAGTTGGTGGTCCAGATTGTGAGTTATGGCCATTAGCGTAAAACTATATTATAAATTTACATAAACGGTCCTTTTTGCGTAGAACCCGTTTCTGGCCACATTTTGACACGAAACTTTTTACCAACTGATTATATATAATATTCTGGGAATTTTGGTGATTTTTAATTAATTTTTGGCTGAACGGATCCTAGATCACCTAGCCATTTCGGCTTATGTCGGTTTTGACCGTTTTAGCCATAAAAAGAGTTTTACACCTCCGTTTGACCCGAAACCTTTTTCTACTGATTTTATATGATGAATAAATTATTTTAGGTATTCTGGAAATATAAAAATCTCAGATTTACTGTGAAAACCCGAAAACGCCCTTAAATCGTATTTTTAGCGTTTTAAGCGCTTAGTAAGCGTTATACTTGTTTTAAACCCACAAAACTTATACCTACTGATGTAAACCACATATTTTCATATAATAACAGTAAGTATGATATTTTGAACTCAGGTTTCCAGTTTTGGCATTTTTAGCCCTTGTGAAATTACTAAATTACCCCTACGGTGCATAGTTTGGTTTTAAATGATATATTTGGTATATGGGTCATACCCTACTGATATAATATGTTATATTAAGTATATTTACTGTATGAACCAGACCCGCAACTCAGATTTCTAATTTTACCCTTTTATTATCTTTTAAATGACCAAAATGCCCTTCTAAGGCATAAATTGAGTTTAAAATTATCCCGGGCAATATAGGACATAACTTACTGATATAATATCATATTCTAAGCATATTACTTCAGGAAACTTGCATTTGAATCTTTGGTCTACCCGTAACGCCGTTTTCGCGTTCGGTTCGGTTTACGTAACTAGTTTGCGTAAATTGACCGAAACGGGTCAAACAATATCATTTTTATTTCAAAATCCAGAATGTATTTAGTATACCCATATTATACAAGTATTCAAACTTGTCGGGTCTAAATCACATTCTATCCGGTCTTTCGCTTAATCGTGCGTAAACCGTATCATTCCTAAAACTAACCGGTCAAAGCTTAAGCTTAAATAAAAGGCCGTTAGGAATCTAATAGGTTAATTATAAACCTTTGTTCCAGATTAGGAAGCCCGGTAAAAGCTATCACCACTTATCGTTTGTGACTTATACTTGCTCAGGTAAATACATTTTGACTTATTTTCCCTATACGGGCTTGGGGTACGGTATTTAAAATACCGCTTGATCGGGCGCACAAGTCCTGCTCCCTATGGGTGTTCAGTCTTGAATAGCTTGTGTGATTTCGTTTAAACAGTCTTGTCTTACTTAAAGGCTTTGGGGGGTTATTGACCATGTCCCGGATATCCTTGGCATTATCTTACGAGATGGCCACGACCAGAGCACGGGGTGTAGGCGTACACCCGTCGTGTATAACTCTTTGATGTGGTGTGTCAATTAAATCTCTAGCCCGGACAGTAGATCCCGGGCCACCAGAGATATAAGTGCATGTAAATCGTTCACAAGTTTATATTATATAATTATCCCAAGTTAATAAAATATTTATGCCTTGTGCATTTAAATAAATTTTAAATCATTTTCAAAATGAGTCGGTTGATTTGTATTTACCAGTGTAAACTGACGTATTTTTCCCAAAAGATTAAGTGCAGGTACTATACGGAAATAGGCTGGCTGTTTCCTAGAGAGCGTCCACAATAGTCTCGCAAACTCGGACGACATTTATCTGTTGAACTATTTATTTCTATTTTTATTTGATCCGCCTGTGGATCCATTTCAACTACTGTGATATTATTATTACACTTTATTTAAAAGTTGAAATGTTTCTATTCTGCTTCCGCTGTGCATTATTATATTGTGTTGATTGTCTATGACGATGCCAACTACGTCACTGTACCCCACACCGGGCCCACCGGTGACACGTGGAAATCGGGGGTGTGACACTTACACAGGTCCAACGGCTTACAACCCGTTTGAACCGTCACAAGCACAATACAACTACGGCTATGAGCGCGACCCATATGTGGTGTCGGCTAGATATAATGCGCGCTACCCTGACGGAGCACATGGAAACATGGGACCACCGGACTACTCAGCTCATGGGTATCCAATACCTCCCAGACCTCTAGTTCCGCATCAAGCGCCGCAACCACGTTTTTCTCCTCCTGAACAGGAAGAAATACTCAATCGACTAGATCGTGTGGAGAGAGAGTTCGAAGAAGAGAAGAAAAGCCACCGAGGATTTCTCAAAGGCTTGGCGAACCTACTAAAGGGCAAAAAGAAGAAACGTGACCACTAGCCCTTAATAGTAGTACGAATGTAATTTCTATTTTGAAATAAGTCCCTGTGTGGACAACTTATCGTATTTCAGTCCCTACGTGGACTTATCTTTAGTCCTTGCATGGACACCTATCTTGAATTAGTCCCTGCGTGGACTTGTCACTTATTTTAAAACCTCTATGGAGGTATGTATTATTTGAAAGACCCGTTTAGGGCAATATGTAATTGTATTTGAGATTTTGGAATGTATGTTATGAGTTTTGTTTTAATAGATATAAAAATAAATCAAAACCATTCCTTTTATATTGATCTGCCTAATAAGGAATCTTAAGGGGGTGAAACCTAGCTTGGGGTCTTTTAAGATCAGTCAAGATGGTACGACCTAGCTGAAAAGATTCTGATTCCCTGTTAACCTCTGTACGCATGTTAACATTCATGGCAGATGTGATTCGTTAAAATCACGCACGTCATTCTTATACAATAATCCTTTAAAGGATTTCAAACCCAACTAAATGATTTATAAATCGTGGGTTAAATCACCAATGAAGGTGATCGATACTAAAACATCCATTAGTGATGCAGTGCCTACGGGCCAGAACTATTAAAACATCCATTAGTGATGCAGTGCCTACGGGCCAGAACTATTAAAACATCCATTAGTGATGTAGTGCCTACGGGCCAGTATTATAAAGACATCCATTAGTGATGCATTGCCTACGGGCCAATATTATTAAAAACATCCATTAGAGATGTAGTGCCTACGGGCCAACCATATTAAAAACATCCATTTGAGATGTAGTGCCTACGGGCCGACCATATTAAGACATCCATTAGAGGTGTAGTGCCTATGGGCCATAATAATTGTCTTATAAGACAAAAGGCAGTAGTAGTCTATGACTCTCTGTCAGAAAGAGATAAAAGAACTACGGTTCAACTCTCTATGCCTTTGATTCTCTGGAATCTCGGCTAATATTATAAAACATCATCGTGATTAGGCTTTATGCCGCCAATACTATTTATATAGTTAAAATAGGATATATTCAAATCCTAATATTTAATGTAATGAGATGATAAGTTAACCGAATATGGTCTCTGTACCATGGTTGACAAATTGTCATAAAAGACAATCATATAATAATCTTCTAAATAAGATTTTGTTATCTTCTGTAACAGATTCAAGTTACAAATGGCGGATCCCGATGGAGAGAACAGCCACACAAATGGAGATGACTATGACAATGCGTCAGTACATTTGACAGGCGCACAGCTAAAGACTCTGATCAACAATGCTGTCCAGGCAGCTATTGATCGTCAACATACTGAGTCTCAAGGCAGATCTGTGTCAAAACCACCCTCTAAACCAAAGACACACTCCAAACCACCCTCTGAACCCAAGAAAGATGACGACAAACATTCGTCTACTGAGCACAGCGTTCACCGCGATAGAGAATATACTGATGCGTCCAGTGCTAAGGGTTGCACCTACAAATACTTTGTATCATGTAAGCCCCGTGAATTCACAGAGGAGAAAGGTGCGGTTGACTGTATCACCTGGCTGGACGAGATGGACACGATTGTGGACATCAGCGGGTGCGCTGAGAGGGACGTGGTGAAGTTTGTGTCCCAGTCATTCAAGGGCGAGGCCCTGGTGTCACACCCCAACCGATGGCGGAATCATCGGGGCGCGGCACTGAGCGAAACAGATTGTTCAGAAGTTTCCACAACAACTATCATACAATTCAGTTATATAACACGTCCCATACCGTGTCCCAAATAATAACAAGTTATCATAGAAATCAACTAAACAATATGGGAACTGTTCCGACAACTCAAATCCTTAATTATTACAGACCGAATTAAAATATTGTTTTAAGACTTCTAGACGGCTAACTATAGATCTTACTGACTACAGGTGCCAGTACAAGATCTACAGATAATTATGACCCTGGAGCAGGTATGTGGACACTGTCCTAAGGTCACAGGCTCCTAGAAGCTTATTATTGCCTCGCTTCCCTAGCACGCTAGTAGCTTAAACACCTGTCACATACGTTAAGATAAAAGTCAATACATATAATGTAAAGGTGAGTACACAAGTTTGATATAGCATATAAAGTTCGAAAAGTTTACGCATAACCAAGCACGTACACAAGGGCAAACGATGCATGTAAATTATCAACATGGGACCATCGATACCAACGACTTCAAGTTGACTGTCCGAGACAGTTCGCAATACATGATTACCACTGTAATCCATGCAAGTAATTGTCCTTAGCAACCCCCGTGTGAACGGGTGCTGAGTCCAAACTATAGTACTACGTTGCTAAAGCAGGTAGATAGCACTCCACGTGTAAACATAATAAACAGCAATCATTTAGACAAGTAATACATGCAAATAGGTTAGCGTTCAAATAGTTTGTGTTGTTTGTGAATTTGATAGATTACGTATGTAACACCCAAAAGTGCTGAAAGCAAAAAGGGATCGAGTATACTCACAGTGGTTGGTTGTGGATTGAAAGGAGCACTGAGAATAGGTTAGCCTGAATAGTTCGATAACACAACGATGAGTAACGCGGAAAAAGTAAACAATGTACTTGGATCGAGTAGGCCATTCGATCGGACAGCAGTTCGATCGAGTGGGCTGTTCGATTGGTTTGAAAGTCCGTTCGAACCTCCATTCGATCGGCCGGCTGGCTCGATCGGCTGGTTCCTTCAAGTGGATTGTTTCTTCCTTTGATGAGAAGGATGTGTTTGTGTATGATGGTTTGTACTACCTTTCAAGTTGGCCGATCGAACAGCTGTTCGATCGGTTAGCCCAACCGATCGGCTAGCACTTCGTTGTTTTCAAATATGTCATTCGATCGGTTGGCATGCTCGATCGGATGACATTCCAATGTTTCGAAAAGTCTAAGTGTTTTGAAGTATAGTATCTCATGATTCGAGCAGTAACGATTACAATCGAGTGGCGTAGTCGATCGAACAGTACCTCGTCAATACTACACTTTGTGAGTTGGTGGGTCTAAGTGCTAGTCGATCGGTTAGCCTAGCCGATCGGCTGGCGTAGTCGTTCGGTTGGGCTGTTCGATCGAACAGCCTAGCCGTTCGGCCAGCTTCTCGATTCGGTTAACCTATCACCTAACACTTGGTTATTCCCGTTAATTGTTGATATTTTAGAGGTATTTTGACTACGAGTTGAACCACAAAACTGAAGTCCCTACTTAGTCTACTGACTCGAGCAGGAATCACCCAAGCTCGGCCAGAGGCGGTTTGGAACTTAAGTTTAACGTTTAACCCGGAATCGGTATATCTCTAGGTAGAACCCGAATCTTGAACCATGTGTTTGTTTAGATTGATTTGTAAATCGGTTCAAGTCTCGTTTTCACCTTTTTGAGTGTAAAAGAGTTGAAAGATAGATGAAAACCCATCTTCCAATCCTTTTCCACCGTGAAATGTTAAGATCTTTGGAAGATTTTAGGTTATTTATGTGGAAATCGGTTAGATCTAAGTTATTCATGGTGGAATGATGCCAAACTTAGTCTTCTTGAAGAACACCATGATGACATCACCCAAGAACACCTAGATCTTGGTGATTTCACGGTTGGAATTCAGATTTTGAAAGATAGAAAGATGGAGAATCGATTAATGAACAAAAACGTACAAGGATTAGAGCGAAATACTTACCGGTTTGAGAGAAATCTGAGATTTAGTGAGAAGAAGAGGCTGGTCGGTCAGAGCTTTTCCAAAAGTGGAAAGCTTGACAAGGACAGCCCTATTTATAGGCTTCCAAAAGAGGAAAGGGTCAGCTGATCGAACAGCATCCCTGATCGAGCAGCTGCCCGATCGAACAGCCTGTTCGATCGGCTAGCCTGTTCGATCAGGTTGCCCTGTTCGATCGGCTAGCCTGTTCGATCAGGTTGCCCTGTTCGATCGGCTTGCCTGGTTTTGAGTGTTTCGCGACGATTTTTTGATATTTCGACTTCGATGAACGATGATTTGAGAATGATAGAATTTCTAATCAAATTATTTTTAGTCTCAACTACTATATCTAACATACAAGCATCCTTACAACCATTTCGGGTTCGATTTCCATTGAGTTTGATTCACCTTTGAGTCTTGATTGATTTGATTGATTCACCACACACTTTAACATAAAAGTAAACATGCACAAGTAACACATAAGGCACACACACACGTATAAAAAGTATTAAAATCCCCACACTTGAGTTTGATGATTGATTTGTTTAGCTTGATTGTTGATTGACTAGCTTTATTGCATTGTTACTTCCTATCATTCACAGTCGGTCGTTGATTCACAGTTCGATTATCGGTCGATTAGTTTGATTATACAACACTTACTCCAAATAATATGAAAATCAAAATGAAACTAAAATGAAATTAATCTTTATTGATCTTTAATTCCAATAACAGTCAACTCTTGACTTTTGGAAAACACGGGGTGTTACAGTCTCCCCTCCTTTAGGGAATTTCGTCCCGAAATTAGGCCGAGAACCGTACATCGCCGTGTGATTTTACCAATTTGACGCTTCAGATCTATCTGAACAACTGCGGGTACTTGGCCTTCATGTCACTTTCGAGTTCCCAAGTGAACTCCGCGCCTCGTTTGCCTTCCCATCGTACTTTTACAATAGGAATGCGAGAGCGTCTGAGTTGCTTGGTCTGTCGGTCCATGATTTCGACAGGCTTTTCCACGAAGTGTAGCGTTTCATTGACCTGAAGATCGTCGAGTGGTATTATTGCGTCGTGGTCGGCTACGCATTTTCGAAGGTTTGAAATATGGAAAGTCGGGTGGACATTGCTGAGTTCCTCCGGTAATTCGAGTTTGTAGGCAACTTTACCGATCCTTTCCAGAATCTTAAAAGGTCCAACAAATCGAGGCGCAAGTTTCCCTCTTTTGCCGAATCGGACTACTCCCTTCCAAGGTGATACCTTTAGGAGCACGTAGTCGCCAACTGCAAATTCGCGGGGCCTGCGTCGTTTATCGGCGTACATCTTTTGTCTGTCCCGGGCCTTTACCAAATTTTCCTTATCTGGTGGATCTTGTCAGTCGTTTCTTGCAGAATCTCGGGCCCAGTCAATTGTGAATGACCGACCTCGTGCCATACAATAGGCGAGCGA
The DNA here is from genome assembly GCF_002127325.2 of Helianthus annuus. Lineage (NCBI taxonomy): Eukaryota > Viridiplantae > Streptophyta > Magnoliopsida > Asterales > Asteraceae > Helianthus > Helianthus annuus. The sequence continues at coordinate 10,172,399 of NC_035443.2, forward strand.
CATCTCCTACCATACAAGGCTTCGAAAGGTGCCATTTCGATGCTGGAGTGATAGCTATTATTGTACGAAAATTCGACCAACGGTAGGTGTTTGCTCCAACTACCACCAAAATCGATAACACACGCACGGAGCATGTCTTCAATAGTACGAATCGTTCTTTCAGTCTGCCCGTCGGTTTGCGGGTGGAATGCGGTACTCAAATTCAGCGTCGTACCAAGAGCTGCTTGAAAAGTTTCCCACAATCTCGATGTAAACCGAGCATCGCGATCAGAAATGATGTCTCGAGGCGTACCATGATTCTTGATGATCTCGTCGGTGTAGATTTGGGCTAGCTTGGCCACCTTATAGTCTTCTCGTATTGGCAAAAAGTGGGCTGATTTGGTTAGACGATCGACTATAACCCAAATACTGTCGTGACCTGATGGCGTGGTCGGAAGCTTAGTTATGAAATCCATAGCTATGCTTTCCCACTTCCATACGGGTATCGGCGGTTGTTCGAGTAAGCCTGAAGGTCTTTGGTGTTCAGCCTTGACTCTTGCACAAGTTAAACAGCTACCAACATATAGAGCAATATCCCTTTTCATCCCAGGCCACCAGTACTTGTAGCGAAGGTCCTGGTACATTTTGTCCGCACCGGGATGAATGGAATATCGGGATTTGTGGGCTTCGTTCATGATGATCTTTCGCAAATCTGTCCTCCTCGGAACCCAGATTCGGTCCAGATAATAGAATATCCCGTTGGCTTTGCTCACGAGCTGAGTTCCATCGTGATAGATTCGTTCTTTCTTCAACGTACGCTCGTTGAAGCAAGCGTGTTGTGCTTCGCGGATGAGAGCTTCGAGGTTATACTGAGCCTGGATGTTTCGTACACCTATCACGTAATTCTTTCTGCTGAGGGCGTCTGCAACTACATTCGCCTTGCCTGGGTGATAACGGATCTCACAGTCGTAATCGTTGAGAAGTTCTACCCATCGGCGTTGACGCATATTGAGTTCTCTCTGGTTAAAGATATGTTGTAGGCTCTTGTGATCGGTGAAGATCGTGCACTTTGTACCATACAGGTAGTGTCGCCAAATCTTTAAGGCAAAGACAACTGCGCCTAGCTCGAGGTCATGGGTTGTATAGTTCTTCTCGTGGATTTTGAGCTGTCGAGATGCGTAAGCTATAACCTTGTCTCGTTGCATGAGAACACAGCCAAGTCCAAGGTTTGAAGCATCACAATAGACAACGAAGTCATCGCTTCCGTCCGGCAGTGTAAGAATTGGTGCATGGCACAGCATGTGTTTGAGGGTTTGGAAAGCAGTCTCCTGCGCGGTTCCCCACACAAAAGGCTTGTCTTTATGAGTAAGGGAGGTAAGCGGTACAGCAATCTTTGAGAATCCTTCGATGAATCGCCGGTAGTAACCGGCTAATCCGAGAAAAGAGCGAACTTCTGACGGATTCTTTGGCGTAACCCATCCCTTGACTGCCTCGATCTTTGCAGGATCAACGTGTATACCCCGACTATTCACAATATGACCCAGAAATTGAACCTCCTCCAACCAGAACTCGCACTTGGAGAACTTGGCGTAGAGTTGGTTTCCCTGAAGCAACTCGAGAACCAATCGCAAATGCTGCGCATGTTCGGCCCTCGATCTGGAATAGATCAGGACATCGTCGATAAATACAATGACGAAACGGTCTAAGAACGGTTTACACACGCGATTCATCAGATCCATAAAGACCGCGGGTGCGTTGGTCAGACCAAAAGGCATGACAACAAATTCGTAGTGGCCGTATCGGGTTCGAAAAGCGGTTTTGGGTATGTCTTCCTCTTGAATCCGCAACTGATGGTAGCCTGAACGTAGATCAATCTTGGAGAAACACTGAGCACCTTGTAGTTGGTCAAACAGATCATCGATTCTCGGTAAGGGGTATCGGTTCTTGATGGTCAGCTTGTTCAATTCCCGGTAATCGATGCACATTCGGAACGACCCGTCCTTCTTTTTGACGAAAAGGACTGGTGCGCCCCATGGAGAAGTGCTCGGGCGAATGAAGCCTTTTTCAAGTAACTCTTGGAGTTGGTTTGAGAGTTCTCGCATCTCAGATGGAGCGAGTCGATACGGAGCTTTGGCCACTGGGTTGGCTCCTGGAATAAGGTCGATTCGAAAGTCGATATCACGACTTGGGGGTAATCCAGGAAGATCATCAGGGAACACCTGAGGAAATTCTCGGACAACGGGGACATCCTTGACTTCAACTTTCCTTTTCTTGTCCGTCTCTGCTACAACAATGTTGGCCAAGAAGGCTCGATATTCCTTGCGGAGATATTTGCGAGCTTGAAGACAGGACATGAGCTTGAGATCTTTTGCAGTAGTTTCACCATAAACACATAGAATATCACCACTAGCTAGCACAAAACGAATCATCTTAACGGAACACACAACTTCAGCACGGTTTTCACGAAGAAAGTCCATGCCTACTATGACATCGAAACTTCCGAGCTGCATTGGAATGAGATTAATCGGGAATATATGATTGTTGAGCTTGAGAGTACAATCACGGAGCACAGAATTGACAGCAACGGTTCTTCCGGTAGCGACTTCTACTTCGAAAGGTGACGAAAGATAAGAGCGCTTACGTCTAAGAAGCTTCTCAAATTCAAATGACACAAAGCAGTTATCGGCTCCAGTATCAAACAAACATGATGCATATATACCATTCACAAGGAACGTACCATTGACCACGTTGTTGTCAGCTTGAGCCTGGCGTGCATTGATGTTGAAAGTTCTGGCGTGAGCGGCTTGTTGTTGAGGCTGCTGTTGTTGTTGCTGGGGTTGTTGGGGTTCTTGTTTCACCATTCTGTTTGGGCATCGGTTTGCGAAGTGGTTAGGGTCACCACATGCAAAGCAGGTCCGAACATTGTTTGCCGGCGCCTGTGCAGCTTGAGGAGCTTGAGGAGCAGGTAGCAGGGCTTGGTTAACAGCGGCTTGAGCTTGCGTTTGACGAGGACCATAGCGGCAATTTGCAGTGAAATGCCCGTAAACATTGCAGTGGGCACAGTAACGGCAGGCCACACCCACCGGGTGATGATAAGAACATGTAGCACAGAGTGGGTGGGGGCCGGTGTACGCACGCTTAGCCGGCGGCGCATTGATCACTGGCGCAGTGCGCTGTGGTTGCTGCTGTTGAGGCGGTACTGACTGAAGAGGAGCAGCATTGGTTGCGGCGGCACAACTCTTGTTCTTCTTTCTTCTTCTCGAGGACTTTGAGGCTTGAGCGGTAGGGTTGTCGGTTGATGCGGTAGTAACTTGATGCAACGACTTGGATGGCTTATCCCAAACACCAGCCTTAACTCGCTTATCATTAATCTCAGCAGCGAGTAGGTAGGTTTCCTCGATTGATGCGGGTTTGGCGGCGAACACATAATCTGCAACACAATCCGGAAGAGCACGGATGTATTTCTTAATGGTCATCTCGGGGGTCTTGACCTGGTCTGGACAGATAATGCTCAGTTGTTTGAAACGGGCGGTGAGACCAGCGTTGTCGCCCTCCTTCTGCTTGATGGTCCAGAACTCATCCTCCAACTTTTGGCGTTCGTGGGGAGGACAGAACTCGTCCAGCATGACAGCCTTCAGTTCCTCCCACGTCAGCTCGTAGGCAGCGTCGTTCCCGCGCTTATTCCTTTCGGCTGTCCACCAGTCCAATGCCCGCGACTGGAAGACACCGGTAGCATTGAGAGTTCGAAGATGATCCGGGCATCCGCTTTGACGAAGGGTAACTTCCACAGAGTCAAACTAGTGAAATAAGCCGGTAGGGCCCTCTTCACCGGTGAACTCCTTCGGTCCACACGCCTTAAATTGCTTGAAACTGAACGAAGCTTTGCTGGGTTCAGTGAGGGTTCGGGATTCTTCCGACGACTTGCTGGTGTTTTCGTACACCTCACTGACAGCTTTTGCTACAGACCTCGAGATGAGCTTGGCGAGACGTCGGTCTCTCTTTTCCTGACGGGAAAGGTTTTGGCGAATTCTTGATGATGACGACATGGTCTGCAATAGACATCGCCATAGGGCTCAACACAACGAATTCGAATCTCGCACGTCTTATTTTACTAAAGCTTAGAATCACGTCGCATCTCACGTCACGTAACACATAAAATCACATAAGCACATAATCATAGAGGCACATAAGCACAGAAGCAATTAGAGCACATAAGCAATTAAGCAAGTAGAGCACTTAATTTCCTAAACACGTACGCATTTTTATCACAGAGGTTGTCAGAAAACAGAAACCTATAACCACAAGTCGAGTATCGTTCGTTTTGCATATCGGATAGCATCACACTGTATCGTCTAACTTAGTCGTATAGCGTAGCATAGCACACTGGTTTCGTTTAGATCACATCAACAGGGATTTGAATCGAGATAGGATAGCAACAAAAGTCACGCAGATTGATAACAAATGGAGTAACCAACAAATCTTAAAAACACGTAAACAGGTAAATCATATAAAATCAACGAAGCAACACTTAAAATCGGAAAATGGATTGTCTGCGGCTACTAGACTTCGACTAACCATGGCAACTTAACTATTCACAGTTGACTTGTCGTCACTTTCGACTCTAGGGGACATGTTTCTGCCTCGATTCTTGGGCATTATACATGCGCATTCTAGGCCATACTCGTGAGTTCAGGTCGTTGGAGTCCGTCAATTGCCTTGGCGAGATAAAATAAAGTCGGAATAACTGCCAAGGTTAGGGTTTCACCCCTAGCTCAGCAATTTCTTCCTTGTTTTAAGAAAATTTTAGAGGAAAGTTTTCATCAAATTATGGGTTTCAGCCCTGATTTGGTATAATTTTCCCCCGTTTGTTGATAGAAAATCGCACAAAATAATTGGCAAAAATTTGTAATTTAGACAGGAATTTGCGGGTTTCACACCTATTCCCGTCCAAATTACGAAATTTGGCTCGGAGTTCGGATGTAATGATAGAATAGAAGGAAACAACATAAAATAAGCACATAAACTTGGTCTCTTGGTTCCTAACTATAGTCTAAGTCTCTAAGACAGCGATCCGGACTAGATCGTGTCTAACCTAATTCCCTATAGTTATGGCTCTGATACCAATCTGTCACACCCCAACCGATGGCGGAATCATCGGGGCGCGGCACTGAGCGAAACAGATTGTTCAGAAGTTTCCACAACAACTATCATACAATTCAGTTATATAACACGTCCCATACCGTGTCCCAAATAATAACAAGTTATCATAGAAATCAACTAAACAATATGGGAACTGTTCCGACAACTCAAATCCTTAATTATTACAGACCGAATTAAAATATTGTTTTAAGACTTCTAGACGGCTAACTATAGATCTTACTGACTACAGGTGCCAGTACAAGATCTACAGATAATTATGACCCTGGAGCAGGTATGTGGACACTGTCCTAAGGTCACAGGCTCCTAGAAGCTTATTATTGCCTCGCTTCCCTAGCACGCTAGTAGCTTAAACACCTGTCACATACGTTAAGATAAAAGTCAATACATATAATGTAAAGGTGAGTACACAAGTTTGATATAGCATATAAAGTTCGAAAAGTTTACGCATAACCAAGCACGTACACAAGGGCAAACGATGCATGTAAATTATCAACATGGGACCATCGATACCAACGACTTCAAGTTGACTGTCCGAGACAGTTCGCAATACATGATTACCACTGTAATCCATGCAAGTAATTGTCCTTAGCAACCCCCGTGTGAACGGGTGCTGAGTCCAAACTATAGTACTACGTTGCTAAAGCAGGTAGATAGCACTCCACGTGTAAACATAATAAACAGCAATCATTTAGACAAGTAATACATGCAAATAGGTTAGCGTTCAAATAGTTTGTGTTGTTTGTGAATTTGATAGATTACGTATGTAACACCCAAAAGTGCTGAAAGCAAAAAGGGATCGAGTATACTCACAGTGGTTGGTTGTGGATTGAAAGGAGCACTGAGAATAGGTTAGCCTGAATAGTTCGATAACACAACGATGAGTAACGCGGAAAAAGTAAACAATGTACTTGGATCGAGTAGGCCATTCGATCGGACAGCAGTTCGATCGAGTGGGCTGTTCGATTGGTTTGAAAGTCCGTTCGAACCTCCATTCGATCGGCCGGCTGGCTCGATCGGCTGGTTCCTTCAAGTGGATTGTTTCTTCCTTTGATGAGAAGGATGTGTTTGTGTATGATGGTTTGTACTACCTTTCAAGTTGGCCGATCGAACAGCTGTTCGATCGGTTAGCCCAACCGATCGGCTAGCACTTCGTTGTTTTCAAATATGTCATTCGATCGGTTGGCATGCTCGATCGGATGACATTCCAATGTTTCGAAAAGTCTAAGTGTTTTGAAGTATAGTATCTCATGATTCGAGCAGTAACGATTACAATCGAGTGGCGTAGTCGATCGAACAGTACCTCGTCAATACTACACTTTGTGAGTTGGTGGGTCTAAGTGCTAGTCGATCGGTTAGCCTAGCCGATCGGCTGGCGTAGTCGTTCGGTTGGGCTGTTCGATCGAACAGCCTAGCCGTTCGGCCAGCTTCTCGATTCGGTTAACCTATCACCTAACACTTGGTTATTCCCGTTAATTGTTGATATTTTAGAGGTATTTTGACTACGAGTTGAACCACAAAACTGAAGTCCCTACTTAGTCTACTGACTCGAGCAGGAATCACCCAAGCTCGGCCAGAGGCGGTTTGGAACTTAAGTTTAACGTTTAACCCGGAATCGGTATATCTCTAGGTAGAACCCGAATCTTGAACCATGTGTTTGCTTAGATTGATTTGTAAATCGGTTCAAGTCTCGTTTTCACCTTTTTGAGTGTAAAAGAGTTGAAAGATAGATGAAAACCCATCTTCCAATCCTTTTCCACCGTGAAATGTTAAGATCTTTGGAAGATTTTAGGTTATTTATGTGGAAATCGGTTAGATCTAAGTTATTCATGGTGGAATGATGCCAAACTTAGTGTTCTTGAAGAACACCATGATGACATCACCCAAGAACACCTAGATCTTGGTGATTTCACGGTTGGAATTCAGATTTTGAAAGATAGAAAGATGGAGAATCGATTAATGAACAAAAACGTACAAGGATTAGAGCGAAATACTTACCGGTTTGAGAGAAATCTGAGATTTAGTGAGAAGAAGAGGCTGGTCGGTCAGAGCTTTTCCAAAAGTGGAAAGCTTGACAAGGACAGCCCTATTTATAGGCTTCCAAAAGAGGAAAGGGTCAGCTGATCGAACAGCATCCCTGATCGAGCAGCTGCCCGATCGAACAGCCTGTTCGATCGGCTAGCCTGTTCGATCAGGTTGCCCTGTTCGATCGGCTAGCCTGTTCGATCAGGTTGCCCTGTTCGATCGGCTAGCCTGTTCGATCAGGTTGCCCTGTTCGATCGGCTTGCCTGGTTTTGAGTGTTTCGCGACGATTTTTTGATATTTCGACTTCGATGAACGATGATTTGAGAATGATAGAATTTCTAATCAAATTATTTTTAGTCTCAACTACTATATCTAACATACAAGCATCCTTACAACCATTTCGGGTTCGATTTCCATTGAGTTTGATTCACCTTTGAGTCTTGATTGATTTGATTGATTCACCACACACTTTAACATAAAAGTAAACATGCACAAGTAACACATAAGGCACACACACACGTATAAAAAGTATTAAAATCCCCACACTTGAGTTTGATGATTGATTTGTTTAGCTTGATTGTTGATTGACTAGCTTTATTGCATTGTTACTTCCTATCATTCACAGTCGGTCGTTGATTCACAGTTCGATTATCGGTCGATTAGTTTGATTATACAACACTTACTCCAAATAATATGAAAATCAAAATGAAACTAAAATGAAATTAATCTTTATTGATCTTTAATTCCAATAACAGTCAACTCTTGACTTTTGGAAAACACGGGGTGTTACACCTGGCATGGTGGAGAGCTCTGGTGCAGGCTTCAGGTAAGTCTGCCTTGTACAAGATGTCATGGGGGGAGTTTATTACCCTCATAAAAGAAAACTACTGCCCTCAGCACGAGGTTGAGAAGATTGAGGCTGATTTTGTCTCACTAGTGATGACAAACCTGGATTGTCAAGCTTATCTGACAAGCTTTAACACTATGTCACGCCTGGTGCCATATCTTGTGACACCAGAACCACGAAGGATTGCCCGATTCATTGGGGGCTTAGAGCCGGCGATCAAGGCCAGCGTAAAAGCCTCTAGGCCAACGACCTTCAGGTCAGTTACTGACCTCTCCTTGTCTCTTACACTTGATGCTGTCCGTCTGAGGGCACAAAGGAGCAAGGAGGCTGAGAAGCGAAAGCGTGAGGATGATACCTCACGAAAGTCCGGTAAAAAGCACCGTGGAAACGGTGAGGGCAAGAAAGGGTCGGAGGCAAGGAAGGAGGGGCAAGCTGATGGAAGACCTTACTGCAAGGTCTGCAAGAAACCTCACTCTGGGAAGTGTAGGTTTGCGTCTGGTTCACAGTCGCAACAAAGGACTCCACCCTGTGGGCTATGCAAGTCCAAGGATCATAAGACAGTGGAGTGCAAAAAGATAAAGGATGCAACCTGCTTTAATTGCAATGAAAAGGGGCACATAAAGAGTAATTGCCCGAAGTATGCCAAGAAGGCGGAAGAGACTAAGAAGACAAATGCGAGAGTTTTTCGCTTGGATGCAAAGGAAGCGGTCAAGGACGACAATGTGCTTACAGGTACTTTTCTCGTAAATAATATATTTGCAAGAGTACTGTTCGATTCTGGCGCTGATAAGTCCTTTGTAGACCAGAAATTTTGCCAACTACTAAATATGCCAATCAAAACCCTTGACGTGAAATACGAAGTAGAGTTAGCAGACGGCACGATAGAAACCGTCTCTACCATTCTAGAAGGATGTGAAATATCCATTAGGAACCATTCTTTTCCTTTATCTCTACTTCCCTTCAAATTGGCGGGTTTTGATATCGTGCTAGGCATGGACTGGTTATCCCATAACCAGGCCCAAATCATTTGCGGCAAGCGGCAAATAGTTTTAAAGACTCCGAGTGGTGAATCTCTTACCATTCGAGGGGATACGCATTACGGATTGCCTGAAGACGTATCTATGCTGAAAGCTTCAAGGTGTTTGAACAGAGGCTGTGTAATTTACATGGCTCAGGTGATAATTGAAGAACCAAAGCCGAAGATCGAGGATCTTCCTGTCATTTCTGAATACCCCGAAGTTTTTCCTGAAGAACTACCTGGTTTGCCACCAGATAGACAAGTGGAGTTCAGAATTGACATCATTCCTGGAGCAGCTCCGATAGCTAGAGCACCTTACAGACTAGCGCCAACGGAAATGAAAGAACTGAGGACCCAGTTGGATGAACTGCTGGCGAAAGGTTTTATCAGACCTAGTTCATCTCCCTGGGGAGCTCCTGTCCTGTTTGTAAAGAAGAAGGACGGATCGATGCGGTTGTGCATCGACTATAGAGAGCTGAATAAAGTTACCATAAAGAACAGATATCCTTTGCCAAGGATCGATGATCTGTTCGATCAGTTGCAAGGAGCGAGCTACTTCTCAAAGATCGACTTAAGGTCGGGTTATCATCAACTAAGGGTCAGAGATGAAGATGTACACAAGACAGCATTTAGGACTCGCTATGGTCATTACGAATTCCTAGTGATGCCTTTTGGGCTCACAAATGCACCGGCTGCGTTCATGGATCTCATGAATCGCGTTTGCAAGCCATACTTGGATAAATTCGTCATAGTCTTCATCGACGATATCCTTATCTATTCCAAGAATCAAGCTGACCACGAGAAGCATCTCCGTTGCATTCTCGAATTACTACAACGTGAGAAACTCTACGCCAAATTCTCGAAATGTGAGTTCTGGCTACGAGAAGTTCAGTTTTTAGGACACGTTGTGAGTGAGCGTGGTATCCAAGTGGATCCCGCTAAGGTAGAGGCAGTCATGAACTGGCAAGAGCCAAAGACGCCTACCGAAATCCGTAGCTTCCTGGGGTTAGCAGGATACTACCGGAGATTTATTGAAAATTTTTCAAGGATTGCTGCGCCCTTGACTTCTTTGACCAAGAAGAAAGAAAAGTACATTTGGGGCCCGAAGCAGCAAGAGTCCTTTGAAATACTGAAGCAGAAACTAAGCAACGCACCTGTGTTGACCTTACCTGAGGGTACAGATGAATTCGTAGTTTACTGCGATGCATCACACACAGGCATGGGGTGTGTGCTTATGCAGAAGGGCAAGGTGATTGCCTATGCTTCAAGGCAATTAAAGGTGCATGAAAAGAATTACACCACCCATGATTTGGAGTTGGGTGCCGTTGTATTTGCACTGAAGTTATGGAGGCACTACCTTTATGGTATTAAATTTGTGATTTATTCTGATCACAAAAGCCTCCAGCACCTGTTCAACCAGAAGGAGTTGAACATGAAACAACGTCGTTGGATGGAAACCCTGAATGATTATGACTGCGAAATCAGGTACCATCCCGGCAAGGCGAATGTAGTCGCCGATGCATTAAGCAGGAAAGAAAGGGTAAGACCCATTCGAATCAATGCCAAGAGCATTGAAGTTAAAAATAATTTGATTGAAAGGATTTTGGCTGCACAGCGAGAGGCTGTGTTGGAAGCTAATTATCCTAACGAAAAGCTGGGAGTAACTGCGGGGCAGTTGACTCTTAGCAAGGATGGAATTCTTAGGCTGAATGGACGTATATGGGTTCCGATTTATGGGGGACTACGAGATGTTGTTCTCCAGGAAGCCCATAGTTCCAAATACTCAGTCCATCCTGGTGCTGACAAAATGTACCAAGACTTAAAGGCAAATTATTGGTGGATAGGCTTGAAAAAGTCTGTAGCCGCCCATGTAGCAAAGTGCTTGACTTGTGCTCAAGTCAAAGCCGAGCACCAAAAGCCGTCTGGCTTGCTACAACAGCCTGAACTTCCCGAGTGGAAGTGGGAATGCGTAACTATGGATTTCATAACCAAGTTACCCAAGACCAGGAAAGGAAATGATACAATATGGGTCATAGTCGATAGGCTGACTAAATCAGCTCATTTTCTACCCATCAAGGAGACGTATAGCTCCGATATGTTAGCCCAACTTTATGTTGATAAGATTGTAGCCTTACACGGCATACCTGTGTCTATTATTTCCGACAGGGATACTAGATACACATCTCACTTCTGGAAGAGTTTCCAGCAATCTTTGGGCACGCGTTTAAATTTTAGTACGGCTTACCATCCACAGACGGACGGTCAAAGTGAGCGTACTATCCAAACGCTAGAAGACATGCTTCGTGCATGTGCGATCGATCTAGGTGGTAACTGGGATAAGAACCTACCCCTGATCGAATTCTCCTACAATAATAGCTACCACACCAGCATAAAGGCTGCGCCTTTTGAGGCATTATATGGTAGGAAATGCAGATCGCCTGTTTGTTGGGCGGAAGTAGGAGAGGTCCAATTATCAGGACCAGAGATTGTTTTCCAGACAACGGACAAGATTGTCCAGATCCGGGAACGTCTCAAGGCTGCCCGCGATAGGCAGAAAAGCTACGCTGATCCAAAGCGTAAAGATTTTCACTTCGAAGTGGGTGAAAAAGTATTACTTAAGGTGTCACCCTGGAAGGGGGTGATGCGTTTCGGCAAGAAGGGCAAGCTGAGTCCGAGATACATAGGGCCTTTTGAGGTCATCGAACGAGTCGGGTCAGTTGCCTATAAACTGAACTTGCCTGAAGAGCTCAATGGAATTCACAATGTGTTCCACATCTGCAATCTCAAAAAGTGCTTCGCCGACGAATCGTTGGTGATTCCACACACAGATGTGCATATAGATGAGAGCTTAAAGTTCATAGAAAAACCCTTGTCGATTGAAGATCGACAGGTGAAGAAGCTTCGCAGAAAGCACGTACCGATTGTAAAAGTCAAATGGGATGCTCGTAGAGGTCCTGAATATACGTGGGAAGTCGAAGCTACAATGAAAGAAAAATACCCCTATTTATTTGAGTAAATCTCGGGTCGAGATTTATTTTAAGGGGGTGAGGATGTAACACCTCGAAATTTTGTGTCCAATGATGTGTTAACACGTGTCGTTTATTTTACACGTGGCATCTATAATAAATAAGGGACAATTTTGACAAACCTTGAAAGTATGTAAATTCGAGGGTTATAAATGTCAACAAGGGTAAATATACTGTATAGTATCCCTAAATAATGCTTAAACCTTCAAACGAATAAATTATAAATCGTACAAATATAAAACGCGGAAGAAAGTGAGAGATTACAAACTACAGGGGTTAACTGTGTCAACATGTTTAATAATACCTCTGAGTGACCCTTTAACGTTCCCAAGACTTTGTAACGGTATTATACCCTCACTAAAATAATATATATGAATTTCGCGAAGTTTCGATATGAAACGAGAAAGATACGATCGAATTCGTAGAAGAAGGGTCAAAAGCGTCCACAGTGAAAGTTAAGGCTTTCCAAAATAATTAATAAATAAACCGGGGACTAAATAATGCGGGTAATTAACACGAGGCCCCTATCGGTAAATAACCGAGGGCCAAACCGCAAAGTTACCCCTTCAAAACCGAAAGGTCAGGCGAATCATTACGAAAGATTTCGTTATTAATGGCCAGATTCTGTAATAATTACAAAAAGATTTAAAAATTCAGAAAATATAACCTTAGGCGACCCGCGTAAGGTTTAGACATAAGTTGAGGCGGGCCGCGAGCCTCCTCTATTTCGCGTCTGTTATTTGAACTTTAGGCGACCCGCATTAAAATGCATGGGAACTCCCATGCGGGCCGCGTAAAGTGCCCAGATGCAGAAACTTTGCAACTACTTGGCTTTTGGAGCTTGTGAACGATCATGCACATAATTATGGGGCATGGGCACCCTATGCTCAACCCATAACACTTAGGGGACACCTACCATCACCTCTGGTCTGATAGTAGTGCTTGCAATGATCAATATGGCTTGGCATTTGGCTATAAATAGCCATGTTGTAGTTACAACATTCACACAACTCAAACAACTTCCATCTGATCATTCTAAGTGCTCCCAAGTGTTCTTCTCTGCTCCATATTCAAGTCCTAACTTCTGTAAGTTGCCTTGATCATTCATACTTCAGTTTATGCTTAGTATTTAGCTAAAAACCAAACCGTCGTAAGTACGGTTTGACTTTAAAATAACTCAGCGATGGTTCAGTCCTATGACGAACCAAAAGTAGTTTTGAGTTGGTAGTTATGTGGGTATTAAACCTCTAAAATGGTTCCCCCTGATCACCACTCTAACAATGTCAATTATCGAGTCAAACGTGCGGTTAAAAAGTCAACAGAAAGCTATTTTAGCGATTTATGCATAATCTGTAATATATATGTTATGGAACCTGTTTTGACAATCATAAAACATGATAATAAGTATATAAACCTGTTTGCGCTCGTTTGAATCGATCATTTACTATATAGAACCGGTTCGGAGCCGAATATCGCAAAAGTTTGACTTTTGCTTTGACTTCAGTTCTGACCCGTTTTAGTGAGGTATAAATATACCTTAGGACTCTCTTAGGACCAGGTCACATGTTGGTATACGCCTCTGTGGTCGGTTCATGAGATATCCGAGTCTTTTGCGCGATTCCGTCATTCGCCTAAAAGTTGACCGTAACGGCCTTTTAAAAATTAAAACGAGTATTTCGGACACGTGAACGGACCAAAACCTTGCTTATTAAATTATAAGCATGTCCTTAAAGTTTCACGTCAATCCGAGGTCTAGAACGAGAGTTATGCTAAAAGGCGCACTTTTAAGAAAGTTTTGTAATTAACGGCGCAATTAGCATAACGCCCATCTAACCCAAGTTTTCGACACCAAAACTTTTACCCACTGTGGTAAAATAATATTTTGGGAATTCTAAAGATTTTTAATAATTTTTACCTTGCTCATACCCTGCGGTTATGGCTACGGTTCGGTAAATACCGAATATGCCCTTTTTGACCAAAACGGGAGTTCTACAAGGTCTTTTGACCCGATTCCAGTTGCTACTGGTTTTAAATAATAAATAAAGTATTTTAAGCTTTATAAGCTGTTCGGGAAACTCAGATTTCCTGTAGAACTCGAAAATCCCTTTTAAAGTCTTTAAAATGACCGAAAAGCCCCTTCGGGGCATAATATAAACTTAAACTCGTTACGGGCATTACGGAAGGTATTCTACTGATACCAAAATACTTTTAAGGCATATTGACTTAGGAAATAAGCGTACGACTCTTATGGTTAACCGTTTCGCCTATTTGCGCACACGGTACGGCTCATGGAACTAGTTTTCGTGCAATAGCCGATATGGGTCAAATTATATTATTTGAACCCCAAAATCCAGAGTATGAACTATAAACCCATATAAAACAAGTCTCTGAACTTGTTGGGTCCAAGTCATACTCCAATCTCGGTTTTCGCCTTTTCGTGCGAATTAACCATATCTATATATCGGAATCAACCGGTTTAAGCTACGGCTAATACAAAGACCGTTAGGATTCTAAGAGGTTAATTAAAACCTTCGTTCCAGATTAGGAGCCTCAGTAAAAGCTATCGGTGACTTGATCTTAATTAAGGATTTATACTTGCAAAGGTAAATACTTTTGACTTATTTCCCCTATATGGGCTTGGGTTACGGTATATTAATACCGCTTGATTGAGCATTATATAATTCCATCGCTTAGGTGGTTAATTGATTAAATATGATCGGCTCATTTAAACAGTTTTGTTGCTTATAAGCCTTTGGGGGGTTTAATGACCGTTGTCCCGGATATCCTTGGCATCATTTTACGAAATGGCCACGACCATCGACATCCCGGTGTAGGCGTACACCCGGTATAAAATGTCGACATTAAAAATTAAAAGACGTAGCCGTTGGTTTTCATACTACGGTTTTACGCAAACGTGGTGTGTCTATAAATCTTTAACCCGGCACGACCCGGGCTACTGAACGCATAAAAGAACATGTAAAACGTTCACAAGATCATTATGAATTTTCCCAAGTTATAAAAGAGTTTGTGCCTTGTGCATTCAAATCAATTTTAATAAACATTTTCAAATGTGTCAGTTGAATGTATTTACCAGTGTAAACTGACGTATTTTCCCCAAAAAGATTAAGTGTAGGTGCCTAAACGTAATTGGCTGGTATTAGCTCCCTAGCGTCGGGATAAGCCTCGCAAGCTTGATTGCAGTATCTAATGGAACAATACTTTATCTGTATTTACGATCCACTGTGGATATTCAACTTCTGTAATACATTTTGATATTACAATCAGAGGTTGAAATTATATATTTAATTTATGCTTCCGCTGTGCATTATATAATTGTGTGGTTTGACTATATTGTTGCCAACATCGTCACGGTAATCCCCCACCGGGCCCACCGGTGAGACACGTGGAAATCGGGGTGTGACATAAAGCATTTACCGCTGCCTTGTGCTCTGAACAAATGCCATCTACAAAACAGGAAACCTTGAAATCTGAAGAATGAAAAAAGGCTATGGAGACCGAAATAGAGGTACTCAAGAAGAACAACACGTGGGAGAAATGCACCCTTTCACCAGGAAAGAAACCAGCGGGATGTCGGTGGGTGTTTTCAGTCAAACACAGACCTGATGGCACAATTGAAAGATACAAAGCACGGCTGGTTGCAAAGGGTTATACTCAGACTTATGGAATTGACCACTCTAAAACCTTCTCCCCAGTAGCCAAAATCGATACAATCAGAGTTCTTTTTTCAATAGCTGCCAATAAAGGTTGGTCTCTTCATCATATTGATGTAAAAAATGTCTTCCTTCATGTAGAACTGAACGAAGAGGTCTATATGGATGCTCCACCGGGATTCAATGAGAATTTCAAGGCTGGAGAAACATGTCGGTTGAAGAAATCTTTGTATGAGCTTAAGCAATCTCCTAGAGCTTGGTTTGGAAGCTTTACCCTTGCTATGAAGAAATATGGCTTCAAACAAAGGAACTCTAATCATACCCTATTTTTTAAACGTAGGGGCAGTCTTGTGACCTGCTTAATTATCTACGTTGATGACATGATACTTACGGGAAACGATGAAGAGGAAATGTCAATGTTAAGAGATAAACTTTTTCCGGAATTCGAGATGAAAGAGTTGGGAAGATTGAAGTACTTTCTTGGAATTGAAGTTCTGAGATCTAAACAAGGGATTTTTATCTGTCAGAAGAAATCTATCCTTGATCTGTTGGCCGAAATCGGAATGATTGAGTGTAAACCGGCAAACACCCCAATGGTGGTTAATCACGACCTACACATGGAAGATGGAGCATAACTAGCAGATAAGGAGAGATATCAATGAATGGTGGGAAAACTGATATACCTCTCCCACACTCGTCCAGATATAGCTTATGTAGTAGGAGTGGTAAGTCAGTTTATGCACCAAACCCAAGCGAGTCACATGGAAGCAGTATTAAGAATCATCAGGTATCTTAAGGGACCAACAGGTCATGGTATACTATTTAAATCAAATGGGCACTTAAAAATCCAAGCTTATACAGACGCCGACTGGGCACAGGATAAAGGAACGAGAAGGTCAACCTCAGGATACTTCACCGTGGTCGGAGGAAATCTGGTTACATGGAGAAGTAAAAAACAAAAGGTAGTCGCCCTATCTAGTGTAGAAGCCGAATTCCGAGGGGTTGCACGTGGCCTAGCAGAGATTCTATGGATTCGCAAGCTCCTAACTGAGATTGGCTTTCTCCCTACTACAGCAACCAAAATCATGTGCGATAATAAAGCTGCTGTAACACCCCGAAAATATAAAACTTTATGTTAAAATTATAAATTATAAATAAACGGGAGTTTACTAACTAGAAACTTTTAACCTAGTTAGCTGATAGACTAGAAATAGCTCATGAAAGGTTAAAGCCTACTAAATAATGTGTAGAACAAAGTAGAGGGGCTGAAATTGTCAAAAGTTAAAACTAAATCACAATTAGTAACCAAACACTCCAAAATTTGGAGTGTTGGTCGATCAGAAAGCAGTAGGGGGCGACACCCCCATTCCAAAACCCTAAACTCACAAAACCATCAAATTGAAAGTTCAAATCTGATCAAAAACGAAATCTAAACATAGATTAGTGATCCTCATCACGAGAGGATTCCAAGGTATGTAAAAACTTGTGTTAATTCTTTGTTTGGATTTCTCATGATTTTAGAAAATCTGAAAATTTATGTTGCATGTGTGTTATTGGGTTTAATTAGAATTGATAAGGTGATTAGAAGTGAAACCTAACTGATTCCATGCTAAACCATGATCAAATTCAGGAAAATTCCATGAACACCTTGAAGGTGGGTTATGGGTTTTACATGATAATGATGAACACTAGGGTTTAGTTGGCTATCCTAGTGTAAATTGATCATAGAAGATAAAAATCCAGTAAGAGTAGGATATATACATGCTTTGTGAGAGTTTCGTTGATGGTGAGTTAGCCAAAAAGTGAGCTAAGAACTTGAAATGTAATGATATAAAAATTCTGCCCTCAAGGTGTTTGTAGAAATGCCTCAAAGAAGGCTGATAAATAGAAATTTGAAGCCTTAACGCCTAATTAAGATGTTTCGGTATATTATGCGAAATGATGTCTAAAGAGGGTTCTAAACATGTCTTGTAAATGAACTCTATAGGACAAGATACCTGGACGTCGAGCGGGCAAGCCGGTGGTGATTCTCGTTAGAAGGGCGTGCGCTAAGGTATGTAACATGACTCGTTACATTATGTGAAATTAGATCATTGTAGTTGATTATCAAAGTTACTAGTTATTTGAATTGAAGCGAAGGCATTGTTGTATTGAATACTTGTTTGAATAACGAATTAAACTCGTTGGTAGTTGTCATAAAGGAAGGAATTCTATAGACAAGCCAAACGGGTCAAATAATCAAGTAAAACATGATTTACATTCCAAACATGATAAATTGATGTATGTAGTGGTTATATTATGACGTACTAGAAATATCAGATTTTTACTACATTGATAATGCAGAATGTTGAAACCCGAGAGTTGGGATTTTGGTTGAATTGCTCAAACCAAACAAAAACATGGATTCCCAGGTGCTACCGTAATTTACGGTGTCACCGTAAATTACGGTAGAGACCAATGATTTACGGTGGTTTTCTACTGTGTTACGGTGGATCCAAGAATTTCCAGCACTCACCGTAATTTACGGTGGCACCGTAAATTACGGTGGAGCCTGGAAAACTTTTATATTTTTGTTATTTCAAAGTGAAGTTAAACCATGAAATCTTATCATTCATAAACGTCATAGCTAATGACTTATTTGTTGATTCATAGGTAATTAGGTGGTCATATGGATGGCGATCAAGCGACTTGATGATGAACCGAACACTCCACTTCGAAGCTTCCGCTATGTTTGAACTTGTTAAATTGTTGTTCTTTGGTTGTAAACAAATTCTTAAACACACTTAGTACGTTCTATCTTAGTCCTTGGTAGTCTAAGAAGTGTAACATTTTTGAAACCTATGTTGAACTATTGTCTTTTGGTATAAAATTAGCTATTAATTCTAGTATAAATATAAGGGTGTAACAAGTTGGTAATCAGAGCCACAGGTTGTCAATAAGTGTTCGGTTCAAGCTTGATCGACCATCCGGTAAGAACTAATTTCTGTTAATAAATTTTATATTACGTAAAGAATGAGAAATGAACAAATATACATGAAAAGAGCAAGTAAGCCCATTTAAATACAAGAAATCAAAAGCAAGAACGATCAAATCAAGTTATGAACTTGATTGAATCAAAAGCAAGAACGATCAAATCAAGTTATGAACTTGATTGAATCAAAAGCAAGAACAATCAAATCAAGTTGTGAACTTGATTGAATCAAAAGCAAGAACGATCAAATCAAGTCGTGGACTTGATTGAAATAAAGCAAGAGCAATTAAATCAAGTTATGAACTTGATTGAATCAAACAAGAACATCATGTGTTATAAATGGAATGTTTTAACAACTTGTGTAAACATTTCAGAAATAGAGATGGTTGATAAAGGTAATGATGATGCGGTGCCAAGAGTCACCGAACAAGTGAGAGAAGTGATTGCCGAAGAGGTTAGAAAGGCAATCGAAAACAGTCTGACAAGCTTCATTGATAGAATTCAAAACACAGTTCTATCAATGGTAGAAGATAGAATCAAGAAATTAGAAGATGACTCAAAACTTGAAAAGGAAAAACATGGAGGACGGAAACCTTGTTCATACAAGGAATTCATGGCCTGTAAACCACCAATATACAATGGGGAGGTTGACCCGATAGTGTGCCAAAGATGGCTAAGTGATATCGAAGGGGTGTTCGAGAGGACCCATTGTGATGTAGATGACTATGTAGCCTATGGTACGGGTCAACTAAGAAATCAAGCAAAAGACTGGTGGGATAACAAGAAGAGAGAAATCGGTATTGAAGCTGTTAAGGTCATGACTTGGGATGAATTCAAGACGCCATTTCTGAAGCATCATAGCCCTAAAGCGGTTATGAATAAAATCAAGGAAGAATTCATGCAGCTCAGGCACAAAAACGAGACCATAGACAAGATCACGGCAACGTTTATGGACAAAATGAAGTTTTGTGACGATCTAGTGACAAACGAAGAACAAAAGATATACTACTATTATAACATGTTGAGTGCCGAGTATAGGGAGTTTATCACCCCTTCCAAATACAAGACCCTTACCGAGATTATAAATGCTGCTCGGGAAAGGGAAATTGAGCTGAAAAAGAGTATCGAAAGGGGTGAACGGAGAGCACATGATGTAAATCCCAGCCCTACTAAAAAGGCACGAACAAGTGAGAGCTCAAGGAAGTCTGATACGAAAGGCGGGTCACCGAGTTGCAAAATTTGCCGGAAGGGCCATAGAGGCGAATGTCGTTACAAGGATAAGCCTTGTCCTATATGCAAGAAAACGGGACATATAGCCATATCATGCCCAGAGAAGGTGACGGTTTGTTATAATTGTTATCGAACGGGTCATAAGAAGTCTGAATGCCCGGAATTGGTTGAAAAGAAGGATGGGCCGGAATCGAAGGGTGAAGCCCCTAAAGCCAAGGCAAGGTCTTTTCAACTAACAGCCGCTGAAGCAAAGATTGAACCTGACGTGGTCTCAGGTGTATTTACTGTCAACTCGATTCCTACATGTGTATTATTTGATACGGGTGCAAATAAATCTTTTGTTTCATATGGATTTATTCGACATCCTTCATTTGTTCTAACTAAATTACCTGTGCCCTTAGAAGTAGAGATAGGTAATAATAAAAGTTTTATTGTTTGCGATGTATGTGAAAATTGCAAACTGAGCATTGACGATGAAGAATATTTGATAAATCTAATCCCGATGTCGATGGGAGAATTTCAAGTCGTCGTTGGGATGGATTGGCTATCTCGACACCATGCAAAGGTCGTGTGTTTCTGTAAAGAGATAAAACTGACATCTCCGAGCGGGAAACACGTCACCATCTATGGCGAGAAAGGAGGCAATCCCATTGTATGCTCAATGTTGAAAGCACACAAGCTAATGAAGCAAGGATGCAAAGCATTTATGATATACGCTAATGAACCCGAAAAAGAATCACGAAAGATTGGAGATGTACCGGTGGTACGAGATTATGAAGATGTTTTTCCGGAAGATTTGCCGGGGATACCGCCCAAACGGGAAGTAAAGTTCGGGATCGAATTGATTCCGGGCGCGAAACCCGTGGCAAAAGCCCCGTACCGACTTGCGCCGTCGGAATTGCAAGAACTGATGTCCCAAATCCAAGACCTGCTTGACAAGGGATTCATAAGGCCGAGTGTGTCTCCTTGGGGCGCACCGGTATTGTTCGTGAGAAAGAAAGACGGGAGTATGCGCATGTGTATCGATTACCGGGAGTTAAACAAACTCACGGTAAAGAATCGATACCCGCTCCCGAGGATAGACGATTTATTCGACCAACTACAAGGTGCGAACTGGTTTTCCAAAATTGACCTTAGATTGGGGTATCACCAATTA
Organism: Helianthus annuus; assembly: GCF_002127325.2. Lineage (NCBI taxonomy): Eukaryota > Viridiplantae > Streptophyta > Magnoliopsida > Asterales > Asteraceae > Helianthus > Helianthus annuus. Next base: position 10,193,479 of record NC_035443.2, read on the forward strand.
AGGGTCAAAGAAGAAGATGTGCCGAAGACGGCTTTCCGCACGAGATACGGACATTACGAATTCCTTGTGATGTCATTCGGGCTAACAAACGCACCCGCGGCTTTCATGGACCTCATGAACCGGGTTTGCAAACCAATGCTGGATAAGTCGGTCATCGTGTTTATCGATGATATATTGGTATATTCAAAAAGTGAAGCTGAACACGCACATCACCTACAAGAAGTGTTAGAAGCCCTTAGACGAGAGAAGCTATACGCAAAATTCTCTAAATGTGCCTTTTGGTTATGAGAGGTACAATTTCTTGGCCACATTATAAGTGCCGACGGAGTACTGGTGGATCCGTCAAAGATTGAGGCGGTGTCAAAATGGAATCCCCCAAAGAACCCTTCTGAAATTAGAAGCTTTTTGGGACTTGCGGGATACTATAGGAGATTTATTCAAGATTTCTCCAAGATTGCGTCACCATTAACCAAGCTAACCCGAAAGACAGAAAGATTCATCTGGGGTGTTGAACAAGAGAAAGCGTTTCAAACGCTAAAAGAAAGGTTAACTCAAGCTCCGGTACTAACACTACCGGACGGAGTTGAAGACATGGAGGTTTATTCGGATGCTTCACTATCGGGACTCGGATGTGTATTGATGCAACGGGGCAAGGTCATAGCCTATGCCTCGAGGCAATTAAAGATACACGAACAGAAATATCCTACGCACGATCTCGAGTTGGCGGCGGTAGTGTTTGCATTAAAAATATGGAGGCACTACTTGTACAGAGTAAAGTGCACCATATTCACCGACCACAAGAGTTTGAAATACTTCTTCGATCAGAAGGAGTTAAATATGCGACAAAGGCGGTGGCTGGAAACGGTGAAGGATTACGATTGTGAAATACGTTATCACCCAGGAAAGGCTAATGTAGTGGCCGATGCGCTGAGCCGCAAAACAGATTATGCCCCAATACGGGTACGATCAATGCAACTGGTTGTGACTTCAAGCTTGCTAGAACGAATTCGAGAAGCACAAGATGAAGCTGTAAAGGCGGAAAACTGGAAAAAGGAAAGAATTATCGGCCAAGTTAAGGACCTAGAGGTAGGCAGTCACGGCCTGAAGACTCGCTTTAATAGAATCTGGGTCCCTAACACATGTGGGGTTAAAAAGCTTCTACTTGATGAAGCTCATAAATCCCGTTATTCCATTCACCCGGGAGCGACCAAGATGTATCATGACTTGAAGCAAAACTATTGGTGGCCCGGAATGAAGCGGGACACGGTGAAATACGTGGAGAAGTGTTTGACGTGCCTACAAGTCAAGGCAGAACACCAAAAACCATATGGTAAACTTCAACCGTTAGAAATCCCGGTTTGGAAATGGGAGCAAATTACGATGGACCTATTGACCAAACTGCCTAAAACAAGTCGTGGCTTTGATGCTATTTGGGTAGTCGTGGATAGGTTAACTAAGAGTGCTCACTTTATTCCGATTCGTGAGACTTATACGTCCGAGAAAATGTCGGAGGTTTACACCAATGAAATCATAGCAAGACATGGGGTACCGATATCCATTGTGTCAGATAGAGATACTCGGTTTACTTCGAAATTCTGGCGTGAATTCCAAGAACAGATGGGGACTAAATTGTTCCTTAGCACTGCTTACCATCCACAAACGGATGGGCAGAGCGAAAGAACAATACAAACATTGGGTGATATGCTGCGGGCTTGTATTATCGACTTTGGGGGTAGTTGGGATGTCCATTTACCCTTGGTCGAATTTGCATATAACAATAGCTATCACGCGAGCATTAAAATGGCCCCGTATGAGCTATTATATGGCAGAAAGTGTCGGACTCTGGTATGTTGGGGAGAAGTGGGTCCGCGGGGGCTAGCGCCAACCGATATAATCCGAGCTACAAATGCGAAAATTGACATAGTTCGGGCACACTTGAAAGCGGCTCAAGACCGGCAAAAGGCATACGCAGATAAAAGAAAAAGGCCAATTGAGTTTCAGGTTGGCGATATGGTCATGCTAAAGGTTTCCCCATGGAAGGGTATCATTAGATTCAGAAAAAGGGGAAAGTTAAGCCCGAGATTTATTGGGCCATTTAGAATCACTGAACGGGTCGGTAAAGTGGCTTATCGACTTGAATTACCCGAAGAGTTGAGTGGAATTCATAGCACATTCCACGTATCACATCTTCGAAAATGTTTGGCCGACGAAACTGCTCATATCCACTACGATGACATCGAGGTGGATAACAGCCTCAACTATGCGGTAAAACCAATTGCGATTTTAGATCGTAAGGAGAAAAGTTTGAGGAACAAGATAATAAGCCAAGTCAAAGTCAAATGGGAGCACAGAAAAGGGTCAGACACTACATGGGAGTCCGAGGAAGAAATGCGGCGACTCCACCCTACATTATTTGGTATGTAATTCGGTTTCGGGGACGAAACCCTTTTTAAGGGGGGTGGACTTGTAACACCCCGAAAATATAAAACTTTATGTTAAAATTATAAATTATAAATAAACGGGAGTTTACTAACTAGAAACTTTTAACCTAGTTAGCTGATAGACTAGAAATAGCTCATGAAAGGTTAAAGCCTACTAAATAATGTGTAGAACAAAGTAGAGGGGCTGAAATTGTCAAAAGTTAAAACTAAATCACAATTAGTAACCAAACACTCCAAAATTTGGAGTGTTGGTCGATCAGAAAGCAGTAGGGGGCGACACCCCCATTCCAAAACCCTAAACTCACAAAACCATCAAATTGAAAGTTCAAATCTGATCAAAAACGAAATCTAAACATAGATTAGTGATCCTCATCACGAGAGGATTCCAAGGTATGTAAAAACTTGTGTTAATTCTTTGTTTGAATTTCTCATGATTTTAGAAAATCTGAAAATTTATGTTGCATGTGTGTTATTGGGTTTAACTAGAATTGATAAGGTGATTAGAAGTGAAACCTAACTGATTCCATGCTAAACCATGATCAAATTCAGGAAAATTCCATGAACACCTTGAAGGTGGGTTATGGGTTTTACATGATAATGATGAACACTAGGGTTTAGTTGGCTATCCTAGTGTAAATTGATCATAGAAGATAAAACTCCAGTAAGAGTAGGATATATACATGCTTTGTGAGAGTTTCGTTGATGGTGAGTTAGCCAAAAAGTGAGCTAAGAACTTGAAATGTAATGATATAAAAATTCTGCCCTCAAGGTGTTTGTAGAAATGCCTCAAAGAAGGCTGATAAATAGAAATTTGAAGCCTTAACGCCTAATTAAGATGTTTCGGTATATTATGCGAAATGATGTCTAAAGAGGGTTCTAAACATGTCTTGTAAATGAACTCTATAGGACAAGATACCGGGACGTCGAGCGGGCAAGCCGGTGGTGATTCTCGTTTGAAGGGCGTGCGCTAAGGTATGTAACATGACTCGTTACATTATGTGAAATTAGATCATTGTAGTTGATTATCAAAGTTACTAGTTATTTGAATTGAAGCGAAGGCATTGTTGTATTGAATACTTGTTTGAATAACGAATTAAACTCGTTGGTAGTTGTCATAAAGGAAGGAATTCTATAGACAAGCCAAACGGGTCAAATAATCAAGTAAAACATGATTTACATTCCAAACATGATAAATTGATGTATGTAGTGGTTATATTATGACGTACTAGAAATATCAGATTTTTACTACATTGATAATGCAGAATGTTGAAACCCGAGAGTTGGGATTTTGGTTGAATTGCTCAAACCAAACAAAAACATGGATTCCCAGGTGCTACCGTAATTTACGGTGTCACCGTAAATTACGGTAGAGACCAATGATTTACGGTGGTTTTCTACTGTGTTACGGTGGATCCAAGAATTTCCAGCACTCACCGTAATTTACGGTGGCACCGTAAATTACGGTGGAGCCTGGAAAACTTTTATATTTTTGTTTTTTCAAAGTGAAGTTAAACCATGAAATCTTATCATTCATAAACGTCATAGCTAATGACTTATTTGTTGATTCATAGGTAATTCGGTGGTCATATGGATGGCGATCAAGCGACTTGATGATGAACCAAACACTCCACTTCGAAGCTTCCGCTATGTTTGAACTTGTTAAATTGTTGTTCTTTGGTTGTAAACAAATTCTTAAACACACTTAGTACGTTCTATCTTAGTCCTTGGTAGTCTAAGAAGTGTAACATTTTTGAAACCTATGTTGAACTATTATCTTTTGGTATAAAATTAGCTATTAATTCTAGTATAAATATAAGGGTGTAACAGCTGCTATACAGATCTCAGAAAATCCAGTCCAACATGATCGAACAAAACATGTGGAGGTAGATCGGCACTTCATCAAGGAGAAATTGGAGGAAGGTATCATAAAGCTCCCATATGTACAGTCAAAAGATCAACTCGCAGATATTTTTACAAAAGTTGTCAACGGGAACGTGTTTAGTAGCTTCTTGAGCAAGTTAAGCATTGGTGATCCCACTACTCAACTTGAGAGGGTGTGTCGGAAAGTAAATGATGTGTTGTAGTGTAGGGGCTAAATATGTAACTTGGTGTTCTATATAAACACCCTTCTTTGTAACCCTAAATTTTGATACAATACGTTTTCAATACAAACAATTCCCAACCATAGTGTTTTTCTCTATACCAAACAACAATATTTACAACTTTGTCATCCGCTTCCGCCAGCAACCTCAGCCGCACGCTGCCTCATCATCTCCATTACCGCAGCCCTCCGCCTACTGTCGGACCTTTGTTGGAGCCTTCTCAAATGTTCCTTTAGATCTCTGTATACAAAATCAAACAACCCCATCAATTATTATTATTATTATATTATATTATATTATATTATATTATATTATATTTTTTTTTATTATTAAAGCGGAACAAGGATGAATAGTAAAATAAATTACATACAATATTAAACTTTTTTAAGTTTCAATTTCATCTCTTATTTTTATTTTTATACATATTAAAGCAGAACAACGATAAATAGTAAAATAAATTAAATAAAATATTAAACTTCTTAAGTTTCAATTTCACCTCTTATTTTTATTTTTATACATATTAACGAACAACGATGAATAGTAAAATAAATTAAAGATAATATTATTTTTTAATATTTCAGTTTCACCTCTTATACTTTAAATAATATGCGATTTTTAATCCTTTTAATCTTTATTTGATTTGATTGTCCCCCAATCAAGCGTGTTCATCATCTTTTCTTAGAAAGCTGATTACACGACTGTGACGAACCAAACCGAGATCAACATCAGTACGGTATGGGTATCGTTATTATCGGAAGCGGCACCGCTATTCATTTTTATGGTTTTCAATGTAAAACACATTTTTTAGGCATATCATGATTTTAAACCGGGTGATGGTACCATACCGATACCGTAATAAACCGAACAATTTCTTTTGTGTAACAAACCGAATCAATACCGGTCAGATTCCCGCTAGTGGAATATAAATTATATAATATACTGTAATAATACTTCCACAAGATGGTAAGGAACGGGGCAAACCTGCAGCGCGGTACATGACATTGGGATTCTTTACATGCGCGAGCATGAAGTTGAAGAAGATACCACATTTTCTTGCAAAGAACACAGCCACCAGAAGCGCGTACTTTGCAATTAATCCCGTGTCGGAAAAGTCCCTTTACCTTTCTACAGTTTGGATACTGGCAAACAGGGGACCGACACTGAGATACATGTACCAGAAGATCAAGCATTTTCCTAAGCTGCAATACCAAAAAAATATAGATATATAATTATGGTCTTGAATCTTTATAAGCAATGGACAAAGTGAAAAGAAAAAAAACACATATATTTAGTACTAGAAGGGCGCCCGCGCAATGCGGCGGAAACACAGACACTGCCAAGTTGGTTTGGTTATTATCCTCAACCAAAACCGAAATCATGGATTAGTCTATTTTATTGACCTATCGGTTTTTGGTTAATCAGTTAGGTTTATTCGGTTAGATTGACGGTTTTGGTTTGATTCATTTAATTTCGGGTAATAGCCAAAACCAAACTTTGGCTAAAACTTTTGCTTAGAAATACATGAAATTAAGGTATAAATAAATGAAATGGATGTATAAATATATGAAATTGAAGTATAAATACAAAAAATGAAGGTATAAAAGCTAGAAATATATGAAAATATGAATGGTTCGGTTCGGTTAATTTTGGTTAAATGAGAGTAAAAAAAATCGATATCCGATTTTGGTTAATTCGGGTTACGGTTAATCGGTTTTCAGTTAATTCAGTTTTTGTTTGATTTAGGTTAGGTTTCGGTTAACGATTCAGTTATTGCTAACCCTTAGACACTGTTAATCACGTAACATATCAATTTTTTTTAATTTAAAAAGATATAGCAATACTATACTCAAATGAAAGAGAATAAAATACTTGTTTTTATGGTGTAATTTAAAAAAAAGTATTAACATACAAAAAAAAGTCATGACCATTTGGGTAATTAGTTTTTTAAAGGGGATAAAGTGTAACCACTAACTAATTATCTATAATTTTGTCAAAAAAAAAACGAGGGAATTAAAGTGTAATTAATGTTTAAAGACTAATATACCTCATTTTCGGTTGTACCTTATGCATTAAAGCAAAAAAAAAGTTGTCAACTATTGGGTTATCTTAAAATGTCCGTGTCTTCAGGGGCGGACCCACATGGTCCGGATCGGGGTCCACGGACCTCAATTTTTTTTAGAAAATAGTAGAATCGGTATGTTAAATTTTTCAAGAACCCATAAAAAAAATTAATTGGACCCCATAGTATTAAAAGCAAAGATGGTGTGGTGGTAAATCCCTTGTGTTGAAACAAATAGATCCAAAGTTCACGTCTTATATGTCTTGTTTTTTAGTTTATTTTTTTCCATCATAATTAAACTAGTGTTTTAACTTCTTTAAAATAATAAATTGAATGTCGATTTTATTTAACACTTGATTACCAAATAAAACTTCCAACATATAATGTAGTGGTTTTATGTCTACTAAGTGCTTCTACATTATTTCCTAGCCCCGACCCGACTACGATGACCGACCCGAAAATTTTAATGTTTGGTTGTGAAAAATCCTGACACAAAAAAATGGACCCCAATAAAAAAAATCCTGGGTCCGCCATTGTGTGTCTTACGCATTATATATAGTATAGATATACCTGTACAACACGTTGTTGGCGAGCTTCTTTATTTTGTGCATCGCGCTCAGCAATGGAGGTATGAGGTGTCAACTTATGAGGATGATCAATGTCTCCGTCTTTGTGATAGCAGGAATTGCAGACATCATAGTCGGGACAAACATCGCAGCGCCAACCTTGTCCTGTTTCTATATCGTTATGACATCGGTTGCACGTTGTCACAAACGCAGGTGTGGTTGGGTTATGAAGATGGTACAACACCATCATTGATGAATGTTTTGCACGACGAAGTGTATCGTATTGATAGTGGTTTCCTTGACAAAGGCTAAGAAAAGCCTGACGTGTGTCGAAAAATTCACTCTCGAGAATCTCGTCTTTATCTTTGGTATCTTCCGGGACATCGTTAATTTCAATCTGCATAATTAATCCATTTTTAATCGTAATTGTAATCTTAAATTAAGATTGAGAGGACGGAGATCTCAATTTTGAGAAACTTACTGGATAAAGCGGATGTTTCTCCCTATGATTGATAGGATGCCTCTCCCTATCCTCGAGTTTTTGTTCAACTTCATAACAACTGTAATTGCAAGTGTTATGTTAGATCAGTTGGTTACGTTCATTATATATTTTGGCAAGAATTGTATAAAAACACCATTGTATATTGTATAATGTATACTAATAAAAGATGGAGTGAGTTCACTAAATTGTTTTAAAGATTTTTTATATGTGTTATTTAGTGGGTTTTTACATGTGTTATGTGGTTCTTTTATATATCTTATATTGTGAGGTATGGTGTGGTGGGGGTTTGGGGCATGGGTTAACACGTAGATTTCGAGCCCCCCGGTGGTGAGTGACGTGTTGGGTCGGTATGGCGGGGCGTGGCTAGCCCGCATGTTATTAAAACTGCCCAACCCACGCGGGCTAGCCACGCCCCACCATACCGACCCAACACGTCAGTCACCACCGGAGGGCTCGAAATCCACGTGTTAACCCATGCCCCAAACCCCTGCCACACCATACCCCACAGTATAAGATGTATAAAAAAACCACATAACACATGTAAAAACCCACTAAATAACACATATAAAGAATCTTTAAAACAATTTAGTGAATTTACTTTTCATTCACTTCATCTTTTATTTACAATTAAAAAAAAGCCTAAAAAACGGTTATTTTTTAAATTTTAAACATAGCCGCTATGACCTAGCCAACCAACCAATGAGAGTTGGTCACGGAGGACCGCTAGGCATGCCCAACGCCCGGGCTGAAACCCCCGCCCAAGGGGCCACGCCGAAACCCAAACCCACCCGAGGTGATGACTTGGGCGTTTGTACCCAACCCACGCCCCAACCCCCGACCCATACCCCATAGTCTTATGTAACTTGCGTTTGTTTTTTATCGATGTAATTCACGTGTCAATATTTTTTATGTAACTTCCGTTCATTTATGTTCGTGAACGTCCATTTATGTTATTCATTCATGTTTGTTTATTTGTGTTCGTTTAAATTTAAAAAAAATCATAAGTAGTTATATTTATATAAATATAAACATAAAACGGGCTTTCTAACTACTTACACAAATATAACTAATTACTGTTTGGATTTTCTAATAATAAAAATGGGTTTGTTCCAATGAAACTTATCGCATTTAGTTACTAGCTTATATAAAAAACTACTTTATGTTTGTCAATGTTTGGTCCTTTATGTTCATTTTTGTTCGTTTACGTTTTTCCAATCATGTTTATTTGTGTTGTTTTATGTTGGTTAAATTTGTAAGATGATAGAATTGATTGATTGTATTCCATTCAACAGTTGTAAGTCCAAACTTCTGCCAATGACATTCCACAATATCAAAAAAACTAGCTTCAATCCATAATCTTCAATGACATTCCACAATTTTAAGTGATTCCTTAATCCTACAAGAGGCATCCAATGCAGGAGTGCGGCGGCGGATCGTAATCCTACCGGCGGCGCGGTAGGGACCACAGTCCAAATCTTTATTAGAACATGAAATAAGTAAACTAAAAAAACGAACAGGAAAGGAAAACGAACAGTGGCTGGACAGGGCGGCGGCGGCAGTGGCGGCACGCCGCCCTGTCTAGTGTTTTTCACAAGTAGTGACGGCTAGGGTTTGTATTTTTGTGATGGCGCAACAGAGAAGAAATAGGTAACCAGACTCCTAAGGCTCTATATCATGTAAGATGGTAGAATAGATTGAGTGTATTCCATTCAATAGGGTTACAATATATAGAGATAAACCGGCCCGTGGGCTCGATGCTAAAACCCTAAATATTATATTCCAATAAAATTATGTCCATTTAAGTTTGTTTATGTTCATGAACTGTTCGGTTTGGTTTAAACGAACGAACATAAACGAACACGAACATGCCCATTTTCTTAATGAACGAACACAAACAAAAAAAATGTGTCCGTTTATATGTTCGTGTTCGGTTAAAGTTAAATGAACAAACACGAACATGCCTTAGTTCGTGTTCGTTTACAGGCCTAGGTAAAATATCAGACTGCTTACCTATCACAGATCTGAAACTTTTTGCACTGATTGCAGACCCAACGATTTCCAGATACCATAAGAATACAGCAATGAGTGCACGCATGCTGCAAATGAACCATAATGAAATCTTCCTTCATTGGAGAAATTGAATCACCAAGCTGTACCATATAAATAGAGTAAGAAAACGCGTATGGGGCATTAATGAATGCATGCTAATAATTAAGAGGGAATATTATTGGAGAGAGTTAATTAATTACCCGAGGCATCAGTAGCAGATCTTCTTGACGAATCTGATGAATCATATCTTCAGCGGCACCTGGCCAATAGTCTCCGTCAAAGTAGGGTAATCGAGCTGCGGTTACCTTAGCTTTACATTCACCAGTAGATACAAAAAAACGATCATACAGATTAGTAAGACCAACTACAATATTTTCCTTCGAAGCCTTCCTCAACATCGACAAATACCTGATACATGCATGCGCATAAATTAATCAGTAAGAGTAATATTCTTCCCCGAGGTTTGGCCAAATTTGCGACTTCCCTCCAAAGGTTTGTTTTTCCGCATTTGGATCCAAAAGGTTTGAAATTTTGCTATTTTCATCCGGATCGTTAACTCCCATCCATTTTCTCCGTTAAGTCAGGGGTATTTCTGTCTTTTTTGTTAACTTAAAGGGCAATTCGGTCTTTTTCAGGGGTATTCAGTCGTTTACATAAAGTGAAAAAGACCGAATTGCCTTTTAAGTTAGCAACAAAAACAGAAATACCCGACTTAACGGAGAAAAATGGATGGAGTTAATGAGCCGGATGAAAATGGCAATATTTCAAACCTTTTGGATCCAGTTACGGAAAAACAAACCTTTGGACGAAAGTCACAAAACTGACCAAGCCTCAGGGACGAAAATGATATTTTACTCTTTAACATAAAGATAGGTAGAGGATCCTGTACATTAATCCAGAAGTGTGAGAAGTGTATTATAACACTATATATAATATTATATAACACCATATAAACACCGTATAACACTATGTAACACCATATAACACCATATAACACTATGTAACACTATATAAGACTATATAACAAATATAACACTATATTTTGTCTGATAGCATGTCTATGATAGATGTATAGTGTTATATATTTTTATATAGTGTTATATAGTGTTACATATTGTTATATGGTGTTACATAGTGTTATACGGTGTTTATATGGTGTTATATAGTGTTATATATAGTGTTATAATACATTTCTCAAACTTCTGGATTAATGTACAGGATCCCTACCCCATAAAGATAAGTATAATAATATTATTAACATAATAATAATAATAATAATAATAATAATAATAATAATAATAATAATAATAATAATACAAAATAAAGTAATGCACATCTCAAACCCACTCACCATTCTCTTAGTTTATCAGATTTTGGTGTCTTCTGAATTTCGGGATGACAATACAATATATAATCTTCACCCTTTAATGGAGGGCAAGCCCATATATAGCAACTTGTGAAACCGCGTAATTTGCAATATTCTAGGTAACCTATCTGTAAGCGGAACGAAAAAAAGAATCTGTTGGCATACTCAACTTAAGATGAATAAAGCAACCAAACGCATTTTAAAAAGACTTACCAGAATTTCATGATATACAAATGTACGGAGAGCCTCCTCTGTGACCGCCCTAATCTCGGGCCTAAAGTACTTGACTGAATCCAAATATGAAAGATACACACGGCGATGATTTGGCTGCTCACACTCTGATCCAAATTCTTGAACATACATCCTGAAAAGACATACTTCAACTCCTTCGATTTTCTGAAACAATAAAACTACCTAAAACAAGCAACCGTAGTTTAGAGAATAGCATAATAATGATGACATTAAAAGAAATATTACGATATTTAAGTACCTTAGACTTGTATTCAAATTCAGCAGGGTAATTTTCATCTTGAAAGATCTCAAGAAATCGCGGTTTGACTTCCAATTTCTTGTCCACGGATGATACAACTCTGACAACAAGTGATTCCGCTCCTGGAACCTGACATAATCATAATTCAAAACGCAATAAGAATTTTGATCATACTAGATTGTTGCCACAGGCCGCGCGTTGTGGCAGCGACGCCTTAGTTGTTCATAGCTGGTGGCACGTTATGTGATGCGTTAACCATATGAAAACGCGTGTTTCAACGTATCCGATCTAACTTATTGTAACCTTTATAAGCATTGAGTTTACAATGTACGATGATGATATTAACGTGTGGTACCCACACATGACATTACAATTTTTTTTTACTTTATTACACACGCTACGTTCATGACATTGATATCATTAGACACGGATAAAACAAGAGCATGTATCGTCATTGCGGTGTGAAGTTGTAAAAATAATTTAGACAGCAGTGTAAAGTCATAACTCATAAAAGCAATTTAAACATCTACGTGGTTAGGCGTTGATAAAAAAAAGTATAATAATGTGCCGCATGTTACGGTGTAAAGTCGTAAAAGTAATTTAAATAAAATGAGGTGTCAAGTTATCAAAGAGAAAAGATTAACGTCAAAGTTGTCAATTATTAAAAGTCAGAAGTGAATGTGTAACTTTCTTAAAGATGAGTAAGAGTGGTTAACTTTTACCTCGTCATAACTTTTACCATGGACCCTAGCTCGCTCTAGTCTCTCTTGTTTCAGTTTTGCAAACAACCTGCTCTCGATATGATCACTAAGAATGGTTCTCGGTAAATCTTTTGCTCCGAGTACAGCACTCTCCGGTAAGGGACTTCTCTCTCCTCTTTCAACTTCTTCTACATAACAATTTGGACACGTGTATTCTGCTTGTCCACCGTCATTTCTTCTATCATTAAACAACGCACATATTTGATGTTGCCATGCTTCACACTTGTCACATTGAACCCACTGCAGAAAAACCACAACGATTAAACATTGAATATTTTTATTTGAACGATCAAGCAAGCAAAACTTAGAATAATAATAAGAGTAAACTAATAAAAGGGTCTCTGAGTGGTCACTTCTGTCACTTTATTTCAAAAGTCAAACCTTTTGAATCTAGGTTCTTGTGCATTTTCATTCAAAATCAAAATCTAGTCAGATTTTTTAATTAACATCCAGATTTTTTTGTCTTTTTCCTCGTTTAATGAAAGACAAAATGGTTTTTTAACATATTATTATAGCAAATTAAAAAAAAAACTAACAATTTTGCACTTCATTAAAAGGGAGGAAAAGGACAAAAAAACTGGATGTTAACTGAAAAATCTGATAAGATTTTGATTTTGGATGAAAATGGCAACAAAATTGAAACCACAAAGACCCAGATTCAAAAGGTTTGAGTTTTGGAGTAAAATGACAAAAGTGACAAATTTACTCTAATAATAAAAACAATAATAATAATAGAAAAACATCATACCCATTCTTCAGTTTCCTCATCGTTTTTCTTTTTCTCTAATCTAGCTTTCAATATATTAGTTCCGGCAACGTTAATAGCGTCTCCACGGGATTCATTGTAGCAAAGGATACAGAAGTAGTGACGGGTATCACCAGCGCCAACAGTGTAAAACATTGCATATCTTTTAATACGAGCACCACAAGGTGTACAATATATAGGTGGTGGTTCAAAAGTGAGCTTTTCAACTGCACATAGTTGACATGAATTCTCGCTCATCGAGTGTTCCAGAGCTTGATTCTTTTCTACTTTTGCTTTGCTCTGTACAACAGAAAACCAAACCGTTAATCAAAACCGAACCGTTATAAGCGGGTGATAAAAAACCGAACTGTTAACCAAAACCAAACAGAAAACCGATGGAACTGAACCGAAATTAACCGAAAACCGAATTAACCAATTAACGGAAGATCGGTTATCGGTTATTTTTTTACCCTCGGTTAACCGAACCATTCATATATTTATATATATCTAGCTTTTATGCCTCCATTTCATGTATTTTTATGTTTTATGCCTTCATTTCATATATTTAAACATCAAATTCATGTATTTATACCCTCATTCCATGTATTTCTAAGTAAAAAGTTTAGTCCATCTTTGGTTTGGTTATTAACCGAAATTACCCGAACGGAACCGAAAACCAACAAATTAACCGAATAAACCGAACTGATTAACTGAAAATCGAATAGTTAATAAAATAGATTGAACATCAATTACGGTTTCGATTAAGGCTAATAACGGAACGAACAGTGCACACTCCTACAAGATATTAAACGAGAATAAATAAAATATAAGATAAAGTGGCATAAGGGTATTGTTGTAATCTCACCTGGCCAACCCACTGCCTGAGACCAGAGATATGCTCCCGAACCTGCTTTGGGGTAAATAACTCTATCATTGATACTCCCTTTATATTTGCTTTCCCCGATTTGGTTCCGGAACAAGAAGCTTCAGCCGGAAGTGCTGCATTTTCCGGTGGACGGTTGGGATTAGGACCACCCCTTCCTCTCATTGCCATTTTTCTGATGTGTCAAGTATTTGATTTCGGATTCGATGTGTTGTTGAAAGAGACAGATGCTTTGTATGTACTCATAGAAGGTAAACAGGTTATATATATATATGTGTGTATGTATGAAGGATATGTTAAAAGTCAGGACTTAGGGGTTAAGTTTGCTTATAGGTGAAGGTGTTCCAAAAGCTTGCTTTGCTTGATGTAGTGGAAATGATGATAAAATAATATAATAATTAAATATAATATATAAATACCTCGATTACAATTGTCCTCTATGTGATTTCATCTTTTGAAAATGCTCTGTTAGAGAGAAATAAGACTATAACTCTATATCTCTATACGTATGTATATAAGAGGGTAAAAATAGGTACTTTGTTTAATTTTAAGTAAAGACGTCACCAAATTAGAATCTACTTAGTCGCAAACATAAAAAATGGGTCACACAAAATCTGATCGGCTAATTTGTTTGGCTAATCTCATGCTAATATACAAATGTTAAAAATGTGTCAGGACAAAATGAAATCGGCTAATTTGTTTGGCTAATCTCATGCTAATATGTAGATGTTAAATAACAAGAGTAGATGAGTTTGTGTACGTGATAAAAGTTGGTATTTCAATAGTTAAATACTGTAACGATAAAAGGTAGAGGGGCACAAAAGAAACAGACTCGTTAAAAAAAAAACCCGAAACCAGATTTTTTAATACCCGGGTATTCTATACCCGAAACCGAAACCAGTTTCTTGTGTTCACTTTCAATTGTATTTTACACTACTCATAGCGTATAGATAGGGTATGCATTTTAATCTCAATACCTGGAACCGGAACCGATCATACCCGATTAATACCCGAAACCGAACAAGAACCATATCCGGAACCAATTATACCCAGCTATACCCGATACATGATTCTAATATCCATCTTTTAAAATTATGTTCGTGCATTTGTTTTAATTTTTTTACATAATACAATGCATATTTAATAATAATAAACAAAAAAACGAGAAAATAACACTATTAAAAACTTGAATATAGGGTACTAAAAACTCGGAAATAAGGTATAGAAAAACATGAAAATAGGGTACCTCAATACCTGGAACTGGAACTGAACCGATTATAGCAATAACTAATTCTAACCCTTAAAATGAGAAACCGAAACCGATTCCATAACGGAAAGAGAATTTATGGGCAACATGACACTTTTGAGATATTGATACAAAAAGAATTGCATATGGTATGGGCTTTGGAGGGTGGGCCTGTGCCCACCTTACCAACCAAGTCAATCCGCCACTGCGGTACGTGTCTACCTTGGCCCGTTTTTGGTTGTATTTACTTTTTAAATTTGAATAGTATATAGGTTTTTTTTTTTTTTAATATTTACTCATTATAAAGTGCTATTTAAAGTTATAATATAACATATACATTTAGTTAAAAATTTCATATAATCGTTTTTAAATGATTACTGTATATAAACTCTTCTTCGATATATGTTTATAGGTCACGTTTAATCGTTTATTACATAATCTGTTTTATAAATAGAACTTCAAGAATCACATAATAGTGTACTATTTGTTTTAAATGTGATGTATTATACATTTCTATATTAGCTTACCTAATTGTGTTTTTGATTCTTATATTTGTCTAGTATCGAGCACTAGTAAGCACTCTAGCACATGAAGTACAAATTTATTGTGATTCTTACGGTTTTAGAGTTTTTTGTTTCTTAATTTAAAATTGGTTCTATATTAGAAAGGACTATATTTTATAACCAATATTTAACTGGAAAACAATGGTTGACGTGATTCAATGTGTGCGTTTCGATGGAGCCTCGAGATAAAACCTACACTAACGGGTTAATTTTTTCAAAACCTTTCCAGATCAGAATATTTGGTTAAATAATCCATATCACACGAGACTCCTCACTCGTACAGGTATAAACTACATTATATCAGGTCAACGTCTAATCTAGCGGAACCGAGCGTTATTCTATAGTTAACGGGTCAAAGTCAAAAGACTTATAATGACCCGTAAATATTCTAGGAGTCAAACAAGTTGACGACTTATAAGTAGGTTGTTAGGTTGTAAGCAAGTTATCAGTAACGTGTTAATGAGTGACTATGAGTGTGACAAGTAGATAAAATGGTGTGACAGAACTAGTATTATTATGACTAACCATGTATACCATCTTTTAAAAAATAAAATGGAGTTAATTGCCAAAATCGTCCCTGAGGTTTGGACACGTTTGCCATTTTCGTCCAAAATGATACTTTTGTACCAAATTGCCCCCAACGTTTGTAACTTTTTGCCATTTTCATCCAAACCACTAACTTAGTTTATTTTTTCCGTTAAGTTGAGGATATTTGGATGAAACTGGCAAATATAAAACCACACGGACGATTTTGGCAATTTACTCAAACCCTTTTAATTTCTATTATTTAATTATTTTTGTTACTTATTGTCACACCCCAATATTCCACGTAGTACCGGTGGGCCCAGTGGGGAGTATCGTGACGTAGTTGATATCATCATTGTCAATACACACAATAATATAGCACAGCGGAAGGCTGGGTAAATAAACTATTACAAACCATAACGTCTGAGCGTTCGAGTTTATGAATGTACAGACATGAATGTAATAAGATCCACAGGCGGATCGTGAAATACAAAGAAACAAAACTACAGACTCCGGGTATCTATTGGATTTGCAAGATCATCTATAACACCCTATAGCTCCAGCCTATTTTGGAAAGTACCTGTCAATCAATCTTTAGGAAAATACGTCAGTTTACACTGGTAAATACAATTTAACTGACTCGTTTTGAAGGCATTTGAGAAAATTGATTTGGGTGCACGAGGCACAAATCATTTATAACTTGGGACAATCTTAATCAAATCTTGTATACAGTTTTACATGTTTGTCATACATGTGGGGCCGATTTGTAAGCCGGGCATGATTAACTAAGTCACCACTTATAAAACCCACAAAGGAGTTATTCCCAACTTGTGGGTAATTTAATATTTAGCATTTGCATCTTTCGGGTGCATGCCTGCACCCCGTGCATAGGTCGTGGCCATTAATAACTTAAATGAGCCAAGGATATCCAGGACACGGTCGTTAACCCCCAAATGTTTATGTTATCAAACAATACGGATTAAAACGGGTTATACGGATTTATTAAATCACAATCCGACTAAATAATCCCATACCCAACCAAGCGGTATTAATATACCGTATCCCAAGCCCGTATAGGGAAAATAAGTTAAAAGTATTTACCTGGTGATAGCAGTAAAATTCCTAAGGTTCTTGAAAGACACTTTTTACCGGAAGCTATTAATCTGTATAGAAGGTTTAATTAGCCTATTAGGACGCTAACGGGTCTTTGATTAAGTCAAGGACTTAGACCGGCTAGCTAGAAGGAAACCTTACGGATCTAAGCGCTAGATTAAGCGGAGACCGGGATAGAATGTGATTTAGACCCGACAAGCTTGGATACTTGTATAATATGGGTAAACTAAATACATTCTGGAAAGAAGAAAAAAGAAAAAAAATGAGAATTAAATGATAAGGTTAATGTAACACCCTTGTTATTATTTTAGCGGTTTTCGTATAATTAACGAAAATAAACATGTAATTACTATTAAGTATCCTTAGAAAATACGAGTAATTTAAAAATTTTACAACTTAAAAGTTTTCAACATAATATAAATAAGTTCGTCGTTTAAAAGTTATGATGATATATCGTGCGGAAGCTTTTAACTTTATCGTGTTCGGTTCCTCATCGAGCTTGATCTTCATCCGGGCACTCTTGGCATTCACCTATGATCAAAACCAACTTAAAGGTTAGTTTTGATAGTTAAATAATAAGTTTAAACAAGTTCCATGGGTCAAACAACAAAAAAATAACATTTTTCCGGAACTAGGGGGCGTCGCGTGACGCCTAGCCCCCTTTTCAGCAGAATGCTGCTTATCAGTTGCTGCACATTCCCAGCTTAACCCGATTTCACGGAAACGAGCATAACTCTCTCGTTTTCAATCCGTTTTACCCAATTCTTTTTCCTACGCGTCCGTAATTTATTTCTCCATCTCATGGAGTTAAAATCCGACATCCGGATTAACATAATTTCAGACTTTTAAGTCTTCGACTTACTACCCTTTGTACCATATATTGACTCGTTCATGATTTTATCACACCAACATGTTTATTTGACTTTTAAAATCGAGAAATTCATTATTTCAATATCTTCTATCGTATTAATCTCAAATCACGGGTTTCTTACATAATAAAATCTCGTTTACGCTTAGAAGCTTGTTTTGACCCGTTAAGGGTATTTATGTACTTTTAAGCTTAATTTACGCTCGTCCCTTGTATGCAACATCAGTCCACCCATTTATATTGAATAGTCTTCCACCACAATTATAATTGTGGTGGATTTAACGTACTTAAATACTTATTCCAAATTTTATCCCTTGGATATGTCATTTTACGGCAAGACGCACTTTAAGGCGTTTAACCCTAGAAAGTTTATTCCTACAACTTTTATGCGCACCCAAGGGTTGCATGGTCATGATATAATGTCACGGCCCCCGTGTCCGGTTTGACCCGGTCCAGGAGCCGCGAGACAGAAATCCCGTGGTATTCATTTTCACAGCGGAAGTCTTATTAGGATCGTTTTAAACTTGAAAATGCCCGAGTTTTATTTATTTATAATTCGGGATAAACCCCGTCATTTACAGTAGAGAAATTTCATAATTTCTTTATTTTACAAACATGTTTATTTCTTTATTCAAGCCACTACTTTAAGCTTCAGAGTGCTCCTGAGCACTTGTACTTGATTCAAAGTAGGTTACCTGAAACATGTTGTAAAAATATTTTGTCAGCGGGGAAATACTGAGTGAATCATTCATTTTAATAAAAAGACACCTAATTATAATTTACAGCATAAGAGCTATTACAATGGCAATATCTTATTTTTATCTGGCGCCGGTGTCACTTCCTACTGACAATGGTCATGCCACTATTGGGTCCTTTCACCCAAGTAGTGACGATTATCACTGTTAGGACTTATTTGCCTAACCGTGAGAGATTAGTAATGTGCACAATACCCCACTAGCCAGTGATTCAAGATAACCACGACTTAATCCCTGTAATTATAACTTTTGAAAATAATTTGGAGTATTGCAAAACAGTTGATAACAAGAGAATGACTCACATTGCAAGTTTAGACGGGCAGTACTTAGCCTACTGATAAGCCGAATAACCTAGTTTAACAATAATGCACACAACCAGGTTAGTA
Source organism: Helianthus annuus (assembly GCF_002127325.2). NCBI lineage: Eukaryota > Viridiplantae > Streptophyta > Magnoliopsida > Asterales > Asteraceae > Helianthus > Helianthus annuus. The sequence goes on from NC_035443.2 coordinate 10,212,899, forward strand.
ACTAATACAGCAATTACGATAATTCACGAGATACAACCTTCACAACAATTGACAAAGTGCGATACTTAATATCCAGCGGATTCACAACGAGTAACAGAGCATAGCTCAAATATCCTGTTGGAATCACGACGAAAAACAAAGTATAAACCCAGATTGAGCAGCACTTAAACACTCGTTGGATAGTTTCAATCGATCGGATATCGAATCGTAATAGCGATCGAGTTATTACCCGGTATTGTGGCAGCACCTCGCTACTATATGAAAATTACACTTTTTGACAGTAACTATTCGTTTATGAAAGATTTTGACACACGGAATGAATGCCCCTGAGCTAGGATATTTATAGCCTGAAAATGAGCCTGACGCGGCCCGCGTGAGGTTACAAGCAATCCTTACGCGGCCCGCATTGCCGCCTATTCTACGTATAGGTTTGCTGGGTCATGGGCCTAGGTTTGAGAGGTGGCCCAAACCTGTTTCCGGATAAAATTCAAGCTGTCGCGGCCCGCTTTAAGATGTATTGGACTTTTACGCGGCCCGCCCGGCTACTTAAAACTTATCCGTTTAGTTGTTAAGTTGTAGTGGCCCGCGTAAGATTGAGTTATCTCTTACGCGGCCCGCCTAAAACCCAAAAAAATCAGATTTTTCTTGATTTTTCATGTAGGTTAGGGTTTCAGGGTCCGGGTTTTCGTATATGGGTATACTAAAGATATTTTTGAAGGTCCTTACATCCTCCCCACCTTAATAATAATCTCGTCCTCGAGATTTACTGAAATAAGTGTGGATACTTGCGTTTCATTTCCGATTCCAGCTCCCAAGTATATTCAGGTCCTCTCTTTGAATCCCACTTGACCTTGACTAACACCAGTCGTTTATGTTTGAGAAACTTAATCTTTCTATCTTCTATTTGGAGTGGTTTCTCAACAAACTTCAACTTTTCATTTACTTGTACATCTTGGAGAGGTACTACCAGAGATTCGTCAAATAGACATTTCTTGAGATTGGACACATGAAATACATCATGTATTCCAGATAACTCTTCTGGTAGTCGTAAGCGGTAAGCAACTGGTCCTATTCGTTGGATTACTTGGAATGGTCCTACGTATCTTGGACTCAACTTTCCTTTCTTTCCAAATCGTACTACTCCTTTCCAAGGAGAAACTTTCAAAGGTACCTTGTTTCCGACTTGGAATTCTAATGGCTTACGTCGATTGTCGGCATAGCTCTTTTGGCGATCTCGAGCTGTCTTCAGTCTTTTTTTTTATTTGAGTTATTTTGTCGGTAGTTTCTTGCATAATCTCAGGTCCTGATAATTGACTTTCTCCTATTTCTGCCCAACAAACTGGAGTTCTACACTTGCGTCCATACAGTGCTTCGAACGGGGCAGCTTCAATGCTTGCATGATAACTATTGTTACAGGAGAATTCAATTAAGGGCAAATGATCATCCCAGTTTCCACCAAAATCTATTACACATGCTCTAAGCATGTCTTCCAAAGTTTGAATGGTTCTTTCACTTTGTCCGTCTGTTTGGGGATGATAAGCTGTACTCAAATTTAATCGAGTACCCATGGCTTCTTGGAAACTTGTCCAGAAGTGTGAAGTAAAACGACTATCCCTATCCGATACAATAGAGAGTGGAACTCCATGTAGGGATACTAATTCATTTACGTATAATTTTGCTAATCTTGCCATGCTGAAAGTTTCTTCCATGGGTAGAAAATGAGCTGATTTGGTTAATCGGTCCACGATTACCCAAATTGCATCATTTCCTTTTCTGGTTTTGGGTAACCTAGTAACGAAATCCATGGTTATAAGTTCCCATTTTCAAACAGGCATTTCTAATTGTTGAAGTAACCCTGAAGGTTTCTGGTGTTCTGCCTTAACTTGTGAACAAGTAAGACACTTAGATACATAACTAGCTATGTCCTTTTTCATACCTATCCACCAGAAATTATTTCTTAAATCTTGGTACATTTTATTATTTCCAGGGTGCATGGTATACCTAGATTTATGGGCTTCTTCTAAAATCTTATTCCTTAAATTTCCTTGTTTAGGTACCCAAACTCTTTTCTTATGGAATCTCCAAATTTCATCATTTCCTTGTTCCAATTCTTTCGTTCGCCCTTTCATTCCTTTAGCATCATCCTTGATTGCTGTGGTTTGAATGTTCTTTAATTGTCCCATTAAATCTATCTGTAGATTTAATCTAAGAGCACGAATTCGCCTTTGCTTTTCATGATATTTACGACTTAAGGCATCTGCGACTACGTTCGCATTTCCTTCGTGATATTGAATATCACAGTCGTAATCGCTTAGGATTTCCATCCATCTCCTTTGTCTCATGTTTAACTCTTTTTGCCCAAATATGTACCTTAAGCTTTTATGATCTGTGTAGACAGTAAACTTACTTCCATACAGATAGTGTCTCCAAATCTTAAGGGCAAAAATTACTGCTCCTAATTCTAGGTCATGAATTGTGTAGTTTTCCTCGTGCTTTTTCAGTTGTCTTGAGGCGTACGCAATTACCTTTTTGCGTTGCATTAACACACATCCTAATCCTAATATAGATGCATCACAGTAGACTTCAAAGTCTTCTGTTCCATCTGGTAATGCTAAGATTGGGGCATTTGTTAATCTTTGCTTTAAAATCCTAAAAGCCTCTTCCTGTTTTGGTCCCCACTCAAATTTTACAGCTTTACAGGTTAGTCTGGTTAATGGCACGGCTATCTTAGAAAAATCCTTAATAAAGCGTCTATAATAACCAGCTAATCCTAGAAAACTTCTAACTTCCGTTGCTGATTGCGGGGCTTTCCAATTGGTGATAGCTTCAATTTTGGAGTGATCTACGTGAATACCTTCATGATTCACCATGTGTCCTAAGAATTGCACTTCCTGGAGCCAAAATTCACACTTCGAGAATTTGACATAAAGCTTTTCTCTTCTTAACAAAGTTAAGAGTGCATGCAAGTGCTCACAATGTTCCTCTTGACTTTTGGAGTAAATAAGTATATCGTCAATGAAAACGATTACAAATTTATCCAAATACGGTTTACAGATTCTATTCATCATGTCCATAAATGCTGCTGGAGCATTTGTTAATCCGAAGGGCATGACTGTAAACTCGTAATGTCCATACCTAGTCCTGAAAGCAGTTTTAGGTATGTCTTCTTCTTGTACCTTTAATTGATGATATCCGGAGCGCAAATCTATCTTAGAAAAATATCTAGCTCCTTTCAATTGATCAAAAAGATCATCAATCCTAGGTAATGGGTATCGATTCTTAACTGTAACCTTGTTTAATTCCCTATAATCGATACACATTCTCATCGATCCATCTTTCTTCTTTACAAACAACACCAGGGCTCCCCATGGAGAGACACTCGGTCGTATAAATCCTTTACTTAGTAATTCATCTAATTGTTTCTTTAACTCTAGCATTTCAGTCGGCGCTAACCGATAGGGTGCCTTGGCTATCGGTACTGTTCCAGGAATTAGATGAATTCTAAATTCTACCTCCCTATCAGGTGGTAATCCTGGTAAGTCTTCTGGAAAGACATCTGGGTATTCGGATACTATCGGAATATCTTCCAGTTTCTTACTTTTGGTATTAACAATTACTGAAACCATATATGCTATTCCTTGTTTTCTTGAATAACTGGCCAACTTCATTACTGAAATAAATTTCAGTGGCTTTTGTGGTTTGTCTCCGGTAATTGTTACTAATTCTCCTGTGGGTGTATGAATTTCTATGGAATTTCTAACACAGAGAATTCGAGCATGGTTGGCTATTAACCAATCCATTCCTAATACGACATCGAATCCGGCTAAATTCATTGGTAACAAGTTCGCAGGGAATTTATGGCCTAATAGTTCTATCTTTCCTTCTTGCAAAATCTTATTGATTTTAACAGAATTTCCCTCTGCCGTTTCGACTGTAAAAATCTGCCTAAGATTGGTTAAAGGTAAGTTAAGGGCTTGGCAGAACGAAGTATTTATAAAACTTTGGTTTGCACCAGAGTCAAATAATACTTTTGCAAAAACGTTGTGAACTAAAAACGTACCAGCTATAACATCAGGAATTAGTTCGGCTTCCTGAGTAGTCAACTGAAAGGCTCTGGCATTCTTCTTAGTAGTTCCTTCTGCAGTTTTAGCCTTGTTATCTGCTGGTTTGACCGATTTAGGGCATTCTGGCCTGAAATGTCCAATTTCTCCACAGTTATAGCAGACTGTTGTTTTCTTCCTTCTGCAGTCTTCTTCATGATGTCCTGGAGTTTTGCAAAAATTACAATACCCTTTGCATTTTCCAAAATGCTTCTTTTTACAGATACCGTAGACTAGGATAGTGGAAAATCGCCCGATTCCTCTTTTCTTGAAATTGCTATTGTTACCTACACGAAATCCTTGGGAAATTTTCTGAGCCAAATCCTTCTTTCTACTTTCTTCTCGAGTGCGTACCAGTCCGTCAGTTAAAGTGTTGGCTAGTTCCACCGCATCGTCAATTGTGCGTGGTCTCGCGGCTTTGACAATATCACGAATCTCGCTAATTAAACCCAAATATAACGAGAAATAAGTACCGGTTCTGGCGAAGCCAGAGTAGGTACAATTCTGGCATACTCAAAGAATTTTGAGGTATACCCTCGACAATCTACATCCACCATTCGGTGGCTTAGGAATTTATTCGCCATCTGCTCTTTCTCGTATTCAGGGCAGAACTTTCTTTCTATCAGCTGTTTAAATTCCTCCCAACTCATGGCATAAGCCATGTCACTTCCTTTGGCTTGAAATATTGTGTTCCACCATTCCAACGCTTCTTCCTTGAAAAGGTGCAAAGCATACATGACTCTATCTTCTTCGGCACATTTGCTTATTTTAATTACGGCTTCGGTTTTCTCCAACCAACGTAGTGCCGCAGTTGCCCCTTCGTTGTCTGCAAATTCCACAGGTTTACAGGCAAAGAATTCTTTGTAAGTGCAACCAGGTGTTGCAGCTTTCATCCTTTTGTGTAGCGGGGCCTGAATTCTATTATCGTTATTATTACCGCCTCCATTAATACTATTACTTGCAGTATCGTCGTGCGTACGTTTACTAGGGTGAGCTTGCGAAGGCTAAACGGGACTTTTTACCGCAGCGACGATAGCTGGGATAGCATTAACTATTCCTTGAGCAACGATATTTTCTATGTCTTGCCGATTTAAGAAGTGATCCTCGTTATTATGTTCTGACTGGTTAACTTCATTAACTGGTTCATTTACAGCGTGTTCCATCTGAACATTTAGGAACTATTATTTAGTACAAGTATTATATAATCAAACTTTATTTAAGAAAACAAACACACAATTTTATAGATATATTACAACTGATATTTCAAAAACATACTACGGTTTTAACAACTACACCCTGCATTTACTTTATTCCCTCGTACTTATTTATTTACCAGGGTTGGTCTTTGTTTTGCTACTTATCTTGATTACGGATCAAGGTTTGCAGCAGTAGTAGCTAACATATAAAGGTCTGACCATTTTTCATCTAACCCGTCTTCCCATGGTGGGTTTTTACCGATTTCCTTATTAATCACTATTTCTTTGGAATTGGATGTTCCTACTTTTTCTTGGCTTTTTCTAATAATCCAATCTCTCTTTTTGGGAGTAAGTGGGTTTTCATAGGATGCTTTACGGATAAATATTCCTTCACTAGTGTTTACTGAATATCTCGAGGAGTTTGGGCACTGTCTAGTTGTTGGTAAATATCCGAGAGCTTTTGTTTACCCATTCTGTACATTAACAAGTAGGCAATTAATACTAATAAAAACAATTAAGAAAACAGATAATCACATAAACAATTACAGCCAAAATTGTCGACCTTGCGACTATTCGATTTTTATATATATTTTTAATACTATGCGTCCGTACACACTTCGTATCTTACAAGGTTTTATTTTAGAACTATTTTACAGGAGTTATATTTTACTATTATATATTACACCACCCTCTGCATTTTCCGTTGACTGGCTTTTTCAGAAACGACGTTCCCTCTCGTCGGATTTCCAGGAGATCTGCTCTCCTACCTCCCGAATTCTATTTCCTGCATCCACCAACTCCTCGCTATAGTGGCAGAGTTCAGCTAGGTTTTCGTTACTCATTGGTGGGTTTGGTATAGGTTCGGGGTCGAATTGAGGGAAAAGCTTATAGGGATTGTTTTGTAACTATATTTCATGAGTTAACCATTCGTCTATTTGTGAGTGGATTGAAGGGTTTGGAATAGCTGGTTCTAAGTTCATTGGTAGTTGGGTTTCAAGAGAGTGAATAAAAACATTTTCATTAACAGGCTTAATAGTACTATTACTTGCTAATATAAAATCTAGCTCTTCCTGAGATGGTAACTTTTCAATTTGCCTAGAACTTTCCCTAATTTCCATTTTCTTAGGCTTGGGTTTCTCGAGAGGTAAAGCATTGAATTCTATAGGTTCTTCTATGTCTGATATATATCTATTGAAATCTCTGGAAACCTCTATTCTTACTGGATAGAGATTTAAATTCTGAAGGGTGTCAGACAAGCCACTCATGTTGTTTAGCAAAATACACACAATTATTAAATTAAAATTTTGTAAACTAAAGTTTTCACAAAATCACAGAATGGCAATTAGATAAATTAAGTATTTTCTAAATACTTAATTGGCTTAAATCAGTGGCTCTGATACCACCTTTTTCTGTCACGACCCCCGTGTCCGGTTTGACCCGGTCCAGGAGCCGCGGGACAGAAATCCCGTGGTATTCATTTTCACAGCGGAAGTCTTATTAGGATCGTTTTAAACTTGAAAATGCCCGAGTTTTATTTATTTATAATTCGGGATAAACCCCGTCATTTACAGTAGAGAAAATTCATAATTTCTTTATTTTACAAACATGTTTATTTCTTTATTCGAGCCACTACTTTAAGCTTCAGAGTGCTCCTGAGCACTTGTACTTGATTCAAAGTAGGTTACCTGAAACATGTTGTAAAAATAATTTGTCAGCGGGGAAATACTTAGTGAATCATTCATTTTAATAAAAAGACACCTAGTTATAATTTACAGCATAAGAGCTATTACAATGGCAGTATCTTATTTTTATCTGGCGCCGGTGTCACTTCCTGGTGACAATGGTCATGCCACTATTGGGTCCTTTCACCCAAGTAGTGACGATTATCACTGTTAGGACTTATTTGCCTAACCGTGAGAGATTAGTAATGTGCACAATACCCCACTAGCCAGTGATTCAAGATAACCACGACTTAATCCCTGTAATTATAACGTTTGAAAATAATTTGGAGTATTGCAAAACAGTTGATAACAAGAGAATGACTCTCACATTGCAAGTTTAGACGGGCAGTACTTAGCCTACTGATAAGCCGAATAACCTAGTTTAACAATAATGCACACAACCAGGTTAGTAACTAATACAGCAATTACGATAATTCACGAGATACAACCTTCACAACAATTGACAAAATGCGATACTTAATATCCAGCGGATTCACAACGAGTAACAGAGCATAGCTCAAATATCCTGTTGGAATCACGACGAAAAACAAAGTATAAACCCAGATTGAGCAGCACTTAAACACTCGTTGGATAGTTTCAATCGATCGGATATCGAATCGTAATAGCGATCGAGTTATTACCCGGTATTGTGGCAGCACCTCGCTACTATATGAAAATTACACTTTTTGACAGTAACTATTCGTTTATGAAAGATTTTGACGACACGGAATGAATGCCCCTGAGCTAGGCTATTTATAGCCTGAAAATGAGCCTGACGCGGCCCGCGTGAGGTTACAAGCAATCCTTACGCGGCCCGCATTGCCGCCTATTCTACGTATAGGTTTGCTGGGTCATGGGCCTAGGTTTGACAGGTGGCCCAAACCTGTTTCCGGATAAAATTCAAGCTGTCGCGGCCCGCTTTAAGATGTATTGGACTTTTACGCGGCCCGCCCGGCTACTTAAAACTTATCCGGTTTAGTTGTTAAGTTGTAGCAGCCCGCGTAAGATTGAGTTATCTCTTACGCGGCCCGCCTAAAACCCAAAAAAATCAGATTTTTCTTGATTTTTCATGTAGGTTAGGGTTTCAGGGTCCGGGTTTTCGTATATGGGTATACTAAAGATATTTTTGAAGGTCCTTACATATAAGTTTTTAAACAACCTCTAAGGGTCGTTTGCCCGGTTGACCCATCAATGGCTTTTTGGTCGATTTTAGTCCTTCAACTTGCGATGAAGGACTTTCACTAAATACTTGACCAATCATTGCACTTTTAACTATAAGACTATATATGCGTACCTGGCCCGGGTCAACAAATAGACCCGACTTATACCTTGCTTTAATTAACCAATATTCTATGGTGTCGCGATTATCCAAATCGCTAATCGCTCCTGACAACATTCGACTTAACAATCACATTAGTCGATATTGTCAAATGGTGTTATCATCACCATTTGACCCGTTTGGACTATAAGACCAAAGATAAAAGTATGATTTTAAATTTCCAAATTCACCCAATTGCCCCATTTACCATAAACCATGGTTTTTATCATTTACACTTGTTCCGACTTGTGTCAATCGTGTCGGAACCCTTATTTTGGATATTACATCATTCGCATTTACAGTTTATAAAATATACACGTGTCTTACAAAAGGGTGTAAGTTTTACTTACCTCGTATCCAAGCTACACTTTTCTTTTCCTTCTTGCTCCGTTTGACCCGCTTCATTCACAAGCTTCCACCTAGCTTGTTAAGCGCCAAACTATTATCATATTTCGTAAGATGGTTAGTTTAGTCGTTTTCGATCATGACTATTCCACCCTACATATTTTCCATCAAAATTATCATTCGATCTTATTAATTGTCAGTTTAACTTTTTGAAAGTCAAACATCCCTTAATATATAAAATGCACATTCACGTTCATTAGCTAGTTTAGGCATTTTCAATTTGCCCGGTAGACGTTCTTTTAAGCTATCGTTCTAACTAATCTTTTAACTCGAGTTCATGCTATTATTAACACTAAGTTAGCCTAGCTCTTGATTATCGAAGACACTATATTTCTTCATTTCACAAAATCTACGGGTTTTCCCTCTATAAGTGAAACCCGTTTTGTCATGTTATTTGGCATTTATCCAAATACTTATCCAAATTAAGTTCTATCTACGAACTAGTAGGCACCCAATTTCACTTAGGCATTTTAACGAGCACCTTGTGGGCATGATTCGTATACTTCTTTTGTCAAGTTCTTGATTAACTTCCAACCAAGTTTCAGGCATCAATTTCAAGCCCTTATGTCTAGTGTTTACAAGTTACAACTAGAACTTGCATTACTTACCTAATGTTCATCTATTTTAATAGTATAATTCTAGTGTTCATCTTATTTCTACAAAACCCATTTAACACGTAAACAGATAATCATGAAATTAACAATTATGAACCTCGATTCAACAAGTAAATGACTAGGGTTTACTCCTAGACATAAAATCATTCCTAATTTCATCCAAACTTTGATCATGCAAGCAAAAATCTCGATTTCACGTTTTCACCTAGAACTCAAGGTGAAACCAAATAGCAAAATTAGGCATACCTTATGATCCTTTCACGAAGGTGATCACTATTCTGAGTTTGGATTTCGATTTGGAGCCGATTTACCCTTTCAATTTGATGAAACTTCAAGAACTAGGGTAAAAATGAGGGAGCTTGGTCGCCCCCTGTTTCTTTCTTCGACCAGGCACACACCAAGTGTGTGTTTGGTTTTTAATTTGTTTTATTTAATAAAACTATTTTCTATCTTTTCACTTTTGGCCCCTATACTTTACCCTTATTGCATATAACATGTTTTTGACCAAAGTTTCACAATACTACAAAACTTATAATCAACTAGGTTATTTATTTCCTAGTTACTTTACCTCGCTTCCAACCCATTTTATTTGAAGTCCCGTTAGCTCGGGCCTCTCATAAACTTTGTCTTTTTAAAAGCGTTTATTACTCTTTTTATTTAATATTAGGTTTATTTATTTAAATTCCTAATATTTACCGGGTTAATTTTTACCATTAACGGTATTTTACCCGTCATTACTATTAACGCGGTTTGATTACCAAACCCGTTTTTGGGGTGTTACAGTTAAGCCCGTTTCGGCTATTTTACGTAAACTAGTCACGTAACCGATCCGAACGCGTAAACGCGTAACGGGTAACCAAATAAATTATATACAGGTCTTAATCGTTATTATGCTCAAATATGTTAATATATCAGTAATATATTAATATATATGCCCTTAAAGTAATTTAAACCAAAATAAGTCCCATAAGGACATTTTTTTGGTAATTTTAATGCCCATAAAAGAGTTTATTTATAAAACTGAGTTCCAGGTCTGATTAAATTAGTAAAAACATGTATTTTGATAAGCTATATCAGTAGGTAATGAGTTTTATATGCCAAATATAGTTTTGACCCATACTAGGTGCTATACACGCTTAAAAACCGATTTAAAGAGATATTCGGGTAAAAATAGGAAATCTGAGTTTTTGATCAGTTTATAAGGTTCAAAGTATTATATTTATTATATAGAATTAGTAGCAAAAGGTTTGGCATTAAAATGTTATGTAAAGCTCATTTTATGTGTGAAAAGGGTAAAACCGACAATTACCGAAATTAGGCTATAATCCTATGTTATGCTCAACCTAAAAATAAATAAAAATCTTCAAAAATCCCAAAATATTATTTTACATCAGTAGGTAAGAAGTTTAGTATCAAAAATCGGGTTTAGATAGGATTTATGTTAATTACGCTATTTAAATAGTAAGAAGTTCCTTAATTACGCTATTGAGCATAACTCCTATTCTAGACCTCAAATTAATGTCAATTTTTCGGGACATGACTAAATATCAGTAGCAAAGGTTTTAGTCCATTCACATTGCTAAAATTCTCAGTTATATGTAAAAAGGGCGTTTATGGCATTATTAAGCATAATTACGATCAAGTGCATATAATTCAAACTATTAGGCACCAAGCAATATAACTCCAGAGGGTTATACTACTAAGTAATGTGGTCCTAGTGGAAGCTTAAAACGTGGAAGAATTAAGCTTGAACGAGTCAGAACTGAAAGTCAAAGCAAAAGTCAAGCTTTTGCGACTTTCGGTTATAAACTGTCTTTAGACTATTAATTGTCAGATTAGGACTGATAAAACATGATTAGATATTAATTACCAAGTCATTAGAATGTAAAAATATAATTTAGAACCTTTGGTTTATTAATTTTAATCAAATTTGCAAATTTCAGTCCAGTTTGACTTTTTGTCAAACTACTTTGACCCGACAATTAACTGATCAAACGAGATAATTAGGAGATGCCCTTTTAAGGGTTAATCACCTATACTAATTTGGTTCTATAATCACTTTCAATTTGATCAGTAACTAAACCATGAATGATTAATACGAAAGTCAAACTAAATTTACACTAAGTTTGACTTTAAGGTAATTAAGCTAATTAAAAGGACTAATCAGGTAATTAGAGGCTTACTATAGGTGCAAGCAATCTTTTCTACACTTGAAAGTCTTCTCCAAGTCCTTGCAATGCTCCAGGAGTTGATTTGGAAGATGTTTGCAAATGAAGTATGAGAGCTCAACTCACACATTCTATTTATACTTGATCACAACCTCATGGATCAATCCCAGCTGTTATGGGAGGCCCTAGGATCACCCCAGGTGTCCTAGTGGATTATTTTTACCGTCCAATAATCCATGGTTTCGAAACAAGTCACTTGGAGTCGGTTTAACAGCTTAACATACATCTGTCCATAATTTCTGCCCAGCGACGAGCTTACGGATCGTAAGCTATCAGTCTTACGGACCGTATCCGGATCTTACAGGCCGTAAGTCACAATTCATGCGGTCCGTAACCAAACATGATGTACATCGCCAGTTACCCCTTTACGGACCGTAAACCTAGGGCCATACGGTCCGTAACCGATGACCAGAAGACAAAAATTTTCAAACTTTTATACACTTCACCATGCAATTCACTTGACCGAATCTTGAACCATAATTCAGTGTAATAGTCCAATTGACCAGTCCTGCCATGCCCAATTTACTATGCCATGCATATATGTCTTCCTTGGAGATGTAGAAATTTGGCGTATGTGAAAATTTGCCGATATTGCACATGCAATTCAATTTCTTGAATTTGGAGTATGGACTATCACTAATAGCCGTGGTTTAACTTTTCTAATAGCCATTTATTAATGTATCTAATATAATTCATAAAGCTCCCGGGGAATGTTCAAAAAGGTCACTCAGAGGTAAACTTAACATGTTGACAAGTTTAATTCCCGTAGCCTTATCATTTTTCATATATGTACACGAATGTCTTTTTATATTCAATTAATCTTTCGATTAAGAATATATTATCCACGTAGTGTCAATCAGAGGCTCAAGTTTGGCATGTTGACATTTTAAATCCTTCGCGAAATTTAAGGTTCATGACACGTGTCTATATATATAACTTGGACACGTTTTTACGTGGTGTCACACTTATATAATAAAAAATAATATACATGGAGTTTTTAGAAAAAAAAAATAATATTTTTGTCACACAATTTTTATAAATTTTTATCCAAATCACTAACTCATTTTATTTTTTCTGTTAAGGTGAAGGATGTTTTAAATTAGAGTTAAATGCTTGGTTGGTCCCTGTGATTTGCAAATATTGCAGACTTGGTCCTAGTGATTTAATAATTACAAAGTTGGTCCCGGTAGTTATAATTTTTGCACTCGGGTGGTCCTTATCACTAACCCATGTTAGACTTTTCAGTTAAATATGGGTAAAATGACATAAATGCCCTGAATAATTAATAACTAAGAATATATAAATTATAATTATTAATAAAACCAAAATGCTTTCTTATACAAGACACCAACTTCTCTGGGTCAAAGATTCAACGAGTTCTTCAACGAAGCAATGGCTTCCGAAACATTGCGGCTGAGCTTCTGCAGCTTCTTCTGCATCACCGACCCATCTTTTCCGGCGTCGACGACGGAGGCGGAAGGGGAGGAGGAAGACGATGACGTTTAAAATGCGGCGGCGGTTGAAGATTCCGATTTGTCGGCGGTCCGCATGAGACCTTGCTCTACTGTGTCTTCATCGTTGCTTGTACAGCTAGACCAGCATTTGACGGCGGTTGTGGTGGGTTACCGGTGGGTGTTCAGTGCTGGATGTGAGACGGTGACACGGTGGTCGGAGTTGCAGGGTGAGGGTGCAGGTGGTGAGTGTGGGTTACATGATGGTGGTGAAGGGGGGTTTCGGGGTGAATGGTGATGGTGATTTGTTGAGCAGTGGCGGTGGTAGAGATTTTGATGGTGGCAGAGGTGGAGATGTATGGTGGCGGTGGTGGAGATTGATGGTGTTGTAGGTGGTTGTTATGGTAGGAGAGTGGTAGATGGGGAAGATGAGTCTTTTTAAAATTTTTAAATTGTTAACACAGGGGTAAATAAGTAATTTTTCACACATTTAACTGAGAAATTTAACTTACGTTAGTGTTAAGGACCACCCGAGTGCGAAAATTACAACCACTAGGACCAAGTGTGTAATTAGTGAACCATTGGGACCAAGTCTGCAATTTTCGCAAACCACAGGGACCAACCAGGTATTTAACTCTTTAAATTATAAATTAAGACATAAATTAATTTACAGCTTCTTTATATAAATCAATTTTATAAAGAGAAAACGTCATTGGTGTGCAACATAACAATCGATTACAACTTTAGTATTTATCAGTTGTAGAAATAGAGAAAAATTGTAAAACGTTACATATTTTTTAAATGTATTGAGCACCTAGGAAATATGTTGGTAGAAATAAAATATTTATTTAATTAAGATTATAAGGGTAACTACCTAATACTTATTCTGAGTGACTTTAGTAAAGAAACTTTTGGCTCATAGCATTATAATTACAATTTGGTGGGTAATTTTAAGATTTGGTAACGATGCGCTGTTTGATAGGGGGGGCTGTCTTCTGCTTTTTCCTTAGGAGCAAATTTAAAAGAGTAGAAGATGAATTACAAACTTAGTATATATGATAAAAAAAATTATTTGACCTTTTTCAATAAGGTTACCAGCATTTTAGTTTTATAAAATTTAGAGTTTTAAGTAGATTTTATTTTTATAAAACTGATATATATATATATATATAATTAGAAATTAATTTATGTCTTAGTATATAAACATCCTTCGTTTTAATAGAAAAATTAACTTAGTTAGTGGTTGGATAAAAATTTATAAAAATTATGTCACAAAGCTATTATTTTTTTCATATAAAAATTGCATGTATATTCTTTTCAAAATTAATTAAATAAAAGAAATTTAAAAGAGTTCGAGTAAATAGCCAAAATCGTCCCTGTGGTACTTACCAGTTTCATCCAAATATCCTCAACTTAACAGAAAAAATAAACTAAGTTAGTGGTTTGAATGAAAATGGCAAAAAGTTACAAACGTTGGGGGCAATTTGGTACAAAAGTGTCATTTTGGACGAAAATGGTAAACTTGCCCAAACATCGAGGACGATTTTAGCAATTAACTCAAATAAAATGGTAATAATTTACAATTGGTAGAGTGAATTTGTTATATAAAAAGTTGTATTTATTTATTTATTTTTATTCTTGAATATAGATTGAAAACTGTAAGTGTATATTAAAACAAAAATAAAATTATAAAAGTTTTCTTTTTTAAACTTACGTGGGTTAACGGGTTAACTGTATCTTCTATGCTTAACTCAAACCCGACTTGTTTTTTAAACGTGTCTACCTAAACACAACCCGTCTTTTTAAACAAATCATGTTAGTCGACCCAAAACCTGTATTGGTTGTTAAAGTCTACCCGCAGAGATCCCTATCACATAAAATTCAATCTCAAACTTGTTTAAAAAATATCTAATTTGAAACATCAAATATTCAAATGTGATTCTATAACCTTTTTTTTCTAACAAATTCTAAGAAATTAATACATGCTATTTAACTTTTAGTATTATATAATATACTTCTAAATAGATGCTATTTAACTTTTAGTACTATATATTATCTTTCTAAACCTTGGTTTCATACGACATACGAGTAAAAGGGTATGAAAGCAGCTTTAGACGATTGGAATCTATCTTACGAGTGTTTGGTTCACATAGTTTTTCTACAAGAAAAAAAGAATTTAATTTGAAATTTATTTATTATAGGAAATGAGACTGCAAATCTATTAAAAAAAATCGTAATCTAAGATATGTTTGTTTGTAAAATAAAAAAAACTTATTTGGTTTGCAAACTTGTTATATAGAGTGAACGTAAGAGTGCATTGTCACCCTGGTATAGAGATACGGATAACTACCCGACTAGTGATTCATGACCATATTCGTATCACCTCATGTGGTGAATGTTATAGTTTAGATGGTTTTTATTTCTAGAAAACTAAAACCTAAATTAGAAATCTTTGTGATAATGATTTTAATTACTTTTGGAAACTAGAGTCAGATGCAAGTGGTGCGATTGTACAAGATATTTGTCTTTGAATGATTAAGCATTATATTGAGTCTGAATAGTTAAGACCTCTACTTTGAATTGATCAGACATTTGCCTCTAAACGGTTAAGCATTATAATGGCTCTTAATGATTTAGACCTCTTACTAGTTCAACACTTAATGGTTCAGACCGCTTACTGTTTCAGCACTTAACATTTAGAAGTTGCCAAACAGTCACTTAACTTTACAAAAAAAATAACCCAATAACTTATTTAGTTTCACCCACCTAAATCTTTATAGCTTGGTCTAGCTAAACTCATTTATATGTATAGAGGTTGGATCCTATACAAGACCACATTAACGTAATAAGTATACGCGAGAGGGAGATGATGACAAGTGTAATTGGCAGTAAGGGTGATTTAATCATTTCTCATTTGAAACAACTTCCCTCTTTGATTTTCAAACGACTATAACTTTTTTATATGTAAATATTTAAAAAAAATCAGTGTATTAACGAGCATTTCATTCTCTTTTACAGGATATTGTATACCCACTAGTCCATTACGTGATTTTGAATACCCTACACATGACCACGTGATTTTGAATATCCAATACGTGATTACACATTTATACATAAACCATTTGTAACACCCCAAAAATATAAAACTTTATATTTTATTATAAAGTATTAATCAAACAAGAACCAACTAACTAGGAACCTATAACCCAGTTAGCAACAAGTCTTGAAGTAACTCATAATAGGGTTAAAACACTGAAACTTAAGCTTAAATAAAAATCGAGGGACTAAACTAACCAAATCTGAAACTTAATTACTAAAATAGTAAACAAACACACCAAACACACACTTGTGTGTGTGCTTGGATCGAACAGAAGACAGGGGCGACCAGGGGTTTCCTCCAAACCCTAGTTTTCATAGAAAATTCACAAATTGAAGGCTCAAACCAAGTCAAAATTGAAATCTGAACATAGATTCGTGATCACCTCGTCAAAGGGATCATAAGGTATGCCAAATTAGGTTGTTTTGATTCAACTCAAATTCCTTGCATGTGATAGAAATCGAATGTTGAGCTTGATTATGTGTTGGATATATGAAATTGGAAGTGATATGAGGTTTAGGGACAAACCCTAGATGATTTCTTGACAAAATCTTGCATGATACTTGTAATGTTCATAATCACCATAGTGGGTGATTAATAAGTTAATAGAACTTGATAAACACTAGGATTAAGATTCTTGTTCTAGTGTAATCTGAATTTATGAAATAATTTCTGAAATATTGATGTTGAAATATGTGTATAATTGCCTAATTAAAGTTGATTTAGATGAGATAACAAGTCATGAACTTGGTAATGATTATGTGAAAATCTGACCCGCTAGGTGTTTGTTGAAATGCCTAAGTGGGGATTTAAATGTTAAAAATAGAATGAAAACGCATATTTGATTATTGTTTATAACGATGCGTTAATAATCATGAAAAGAGTTCTAAACAAGTTGTAAATTGAACTCTCTAGGCAAAGAGTCCGGATCGTCAAGCGGACAAGCCGGAGGGAATACGCGTGGGAAAGGTGTGCTCTAAAGGTACGAAATTTACCGTTTCGTTACATTAAGTTTATTTGTTAGTCTTATGTCTTCACATTGAAACATGATAAACAAGATAAACCAATATGTTACGGAAGTGACTACGTGTCTTAAACAAGTAAAACGGGTCAAAACAAGTGATAAATATGGATTTTTGAAATGTCTCGATTGATGCCTTAATTTCGGCATCAAAACGGGTCAAAACAAGTTGAGTAGTAAACCTTGAAGTTAGTTACCATCACTTGATGAATGGTTATAAACAAAGCGTAAGCCGTGTAGCGGACACGCTAAACTAGTTGAGAAATTTAACCCCTAATACAGGAGTTAAAGTTCGGAAACTTAAGCATGTCAAGTAGTATAAAAAGCCAAGTTGAAACCTTGGAAACAAGCATGTAGATCATTGCGTAAGCAATCCCTCGAAAGGGAAGCGAAACGCTATAGTTGGTAAAATCTAGATATGACTAAATAACCTTAGTCATATGATAAACGTGTTCGAGATTAAATTACGGCGACGTAGGAATTGAATGGCAAAAGTAGCAAAACAAGAAAGCATGTACAGCAGCTACCGTAAGTTACGGTGGACACCGTAACTTACGGTAGCAAACAAAAGGTTACGGTGGGTTCTTACTGTCTTACGACAGACTACTATTACACAGGGGCCACCGTAACTTACGGTAGCACCCTGTCATAAATGCTGAGTTTTTATATTCTTGATTAATCGAATTTGTTTTTGAACATAGTTTCGATTATATTAATTTCCAAGGATTTTAATACTAATGTTTATTCAAATTTACAGTTTCTAGGTAATTCAAGTAAGAGGATGAAGATCAAGCAAATGCATCCGAACCGAACACTCAAATCAACGCTTCCGCACTTGATCTATTTTGTTTTAGGATTATGTAAACACTAGTAGGGTTATAACATGAATATTATGTTTTGGTATGGTCTTAAAATATCGAAAGCTTTTGTAAACTCTAAATTGTTGTATTAAATGCAAGTTGTATATCTTTAAATCAGTTATATTAAGCAGGGTCTTACAAGTTGGTAATCAGAGCTCAAGGTTATCAATAAGTGTTCGGTTCAAGCTTGATCAAGCATCCGGTAAGAGTTAATCGTTTAAGTAAATCTATTATATATAATAAACATGATAAATAAGGGCTGATGTGTCATGATATGAGGGCTTGGAAAATGAGGTGGCATCACCTTAGGCATTCTAGAAATTGGTTTTGGCTCCAAAATCCGGGTCAAAGATTTTGATATATGGGTTTACACGGGATCCGTATTTTGACCCGTGTACTTAAATGTTCTAAAACCCTAAATCTGCATCTCTTCCACTGCCGCTTCATTCTTCTCCTTCACGCTACGCTGTGACAATCCTTCCTGTTGTTCATCTTTCCCTTCTTCAACTTCTATAATCCATTAACCTCTGTAATTAATGCAGTAAATTCCCAGGTATAATAAGGCGATTACTGTTTTGGAACGATCGGACGGAAATGTGTGATTAAGGCGAATCACTTTCTTATGGATCTAGGTCAAAAGGATCCTCACCAGTCACTAGTATGATGTAAGATTTTCGATTTCATTTTACTTTTTGTGAAGCTTTTTTGTTATTGTTGTTTCTGTGAGTGTGCTTATGGAATCAGTGTACATGTGTTTCAATTTTATGCATCCGTGGAGAAATCTGTATGTATTATTGTGTGATGTAGGTGTTTTTTCTTCATAAAGGTTAACATCAGACTCTGAATTCTAACTAGAGATCTGATTTATTTATTTCTATCTGTGTAAATCAATTCTGCATTCAGTCATTTTTTGTTACCTTTTTTGCTTTATTCCGGCTAGGGTTTCTAGGAGTTTTCCTACTTTGCTTTTTTGACTGGTTCAGGCTTTTTTTAGTAGATAAATGTCACGCTCAGGGTAACACATTTCATTCACCATACTGTTGGACTAATAACCAAAGCAATACAGTTAATCACAGTATACTTGTGAACAAAATAACTAAATAAGTGTTTGTAGAGTTTAGATTGGAAATGTGTATTTATGAAAATCAATGGGGAATTATGAAATTGTCATACATTATTATTATAGCACGTGTGCTTTTCAACAGGATACTTGCTTAGAAAGTTATGTGTTACGGATGTTCTTAGGATATGAGAGTTTGGAGTTTAATGAGAAAGAGAAGGGTAAAATGATATCTTTTAATAAAATTAATTATAGTTTGTAGCTTCAGGTCTCGGTTCCAGCATGAATTACATTTGTGGGAGAAATTGGGTGCTTGGAGGTGGAGGCCATGTTGATCAAGGTAATAATTATTTCACAAGTTTGTTTTTAAATCGGCCATCTTTTCTTTCATCATTTTTAATTGATTTGCGTTTGAATCTTAGTGATTTAGGGTTGAAGATTCGGGTGTTTGATGTTGTTTTTTGTTACCCTGGTGGTGTCAATTGAAGGTTGCAACAGCAGATGATCCTTTATCAAGATCGCCCACCATACGTATGTTTCCGAGCAATTAATGGTTATATGTTATTTCTTATACATTACATGTGCATTTCAAGTAACATATTTCATTTTGTAACTTTTTTTTTGTTTTATACCTCATTAGAAAAAACAAATGTCACGTAAGCAAGAAACTGATCATC
Organism: Helianthus annuus; assembly: GCF_002127325.2. Classification (NCBI taxonomy): domain Eukaryota; kingdom Viridiplantae; phylum Streptophyta; class Magnoliopsida; order Asterales; family Asteraceae; genus Helianthus; species Helianthus annuus. The sequence goes on from NC_035443.2 coordinate 10,232,647, forward strand.
ATTATATGACATGGTGACCAAAGTACCAAAGTAGCACATTTTTGAAGAAAAAAAGCCTTTTTATATGCTAATATGATGTTTACGCTTTGTTACAGATCTCATATGGTTCATTCTTACACTAAAGAAAAAGATGTACAAGTATCAGTTGAGTCAGTATGCATGGACACACATGATTTTGATAGTGGTGTTTTCACAATCTTTCTTCATTGCTGCCAATATCTTTGTTGATATTCTGGTAATTCTTATTCATAAATTTATCCTAATTTACTTATAACAATACTATGTTTTCCACTATTATACTATTATTGATAGGTATCGCGTACAAAAGTAAGATACTTTAAGCGATTTCTATTTTTGTTAATTAACTTTGTTTGTTGCCATCAAAATAAGAACCAGTCAACTTTCGAATTTTTTTTTGATTTAAGTTATGGAATCCAATCCATTTACAAGATTAGCTTAATTTGAAACTATTTAGTGTGTTGTCAATTTGATAGATAAATGTAAAGTTTGTTAACCTCTTATGGATTTTTTTTTGCTTAAGTAGACTACCTTTATTTATATAGTTTGTCGGTTTGACCTTCTTATGATAATCAGTTATCGCCTCTTTATGTTACAAATATCAGCTGGGTATTATTCTTGGAAATGTATACAGGAGCATCCGAAACAGCACAGAGAGAAGAAAACTGGGCTACTTATCATGTGGGACCGGAAACCCGATCGATGATTGCTGGCGGTGTGACCAAAACTGGCAACGACACCGCAAGCGCCTAGCGGAATGTGCAATCGGGTTCGGACACAGCGCTGTTGGTGGTCGTGACAGTAAATACTACATTGTAACAAACCCAAACGATGACGATGCTGTGAACCCACAACCGGGACCCTGCGACACGCTGTCATCCAAGACGAACCGTTATAGATCATATTTAAACGCGACATGGTGATCACTTTAAAACAAGAGCTAATCATGAACAGTTTCAAAACAATCGATGCTCGAGGAGTTAATTTTCATATCGCGAATGGAGCATGTATCACAATCCAATATGTTACAAACATTATCATACATGGGTTGCATATTCATGACTGCAAGCCGAACGGTAACGCCATGTTTCGAAGCTCCCCGTCTCATTACGGGTGGAGAACCATGGTGGATATGGACGCAATATCGATCTTTGGAGGAAGCCATATTTGGATTGATCATAATTCATTATCTAATTGTACTGATGGTCTCATTGATGCTGTTATTGGCTCAACTGCTATCACCATATCTAATAATTTATCCACCCACCACAATGAGGTATTAAAACTTTTAAAAAAATCAATCTTTTTATGAAGGGAAATTACATAAAAAAAGTTAAATAAATAAAAACTGTTTCGGGCTCGTAGGTTATGTTATTGGGTCATAGCGATTCGTACATGTGAGACAAGGTTATGCAAGTGACAGTTGCCTACAACCATTTTGGAGAGGGTCTTGTGCAAAGAATGCCAAGGTATTAATTGGTCTATTCGGTTTATATAGCCCATTTTCACAAAAAATAGACCCGTTTTGACCCGAACTCAAATCTAACAAAAGGTGCAGGCATGGGTATTTCCATGTTGTAAATAATGACTACACACATTGGGAAATGTATGCTATTGGTTGCAGTGCAAACCCCACAATCAACAGCCAAGGAAATAGATACCTTGCTCTTGATGACCCAAATGCCAAACAGGTATTAACATACCTAAAAACACAATTTTTTTATTTTTTTTTATTTTTTAGAAAAATGTTATTTGCCGACAAAGTTGGACCCGCTGACTTGAAAATAACGAGCGTGAAATAGGTGACAAAGAGGGTAACATCACCCTGGAATTCGGAGGATTGGAAGTGGAGATCCGAGGGAGACCCGTGTACTACACGGGCAAATATCAGCTGGGCTTCTCTGACGTGGCTTCGACGTGGTGGAGAGTAACGCCTTGGGTGTTTACCTACATCGGTTAGCCTAATGAGGGTGAATACAAAGGCTATGAAGGATTTGGAGATTAAAGGATACCTTATACCAAAATGATGGTGTCTTGGCTCATTTCAGATCAGTCCATCTTGATGATAATCACCATGAATCACCTATGCAGTTCAAGTGTTCAATCCTTGGAAGTGGTAATGTACATCGTGTTGGTTATGTTGTATTGTTATATTATTAAACCTTATGTAAATTTTGACTCTTTTGTGATACACTTGATATGGATGTGAGCAGTGGTTGCACCATGTTCATGCTAACACAAGAAGAGCAACACTTTCTAGAGCATCAACAAGTGGGCAATTTAGCGGTAAGTTATTTCGTGTTCATACTTTATTTGATGATATTTTTTTCTCAATCCCGCAGTCCATTTTCTTAAGTCGATATCTAACTTTTGTTTTAGTCACCAGTCTATTAATTTCCATCACAAATTCATTGTTTTTCATGGATATGCGTATTCCTGAACATTTAGTTAATGCATCTAATTATCTGATTCATTCGTGTTGTTGGCAGGATGGGTCTCATCCTATTAATTTTTACACACATATTGGTAGCAAATAAATATAACTTCTATTCATCTTTGGAATAGATTGATTTGTTGTGGTTTGTCATGGTCTCTTTTGATTTCTCCTTGACTCAACATACAAGTCTATATTCACATAATTTTATCAACAATGAAGATGTAGGTTCTTGGTCTTAGGGTGTCCGGGGCGCCTGCGGGGAGGGGTGCGGTGAGTGTACTCCCCGATCGGGAACACTGCCGCCGACCCCTCGGTGACCCAAATTGGGGAGTGGGGAGCGGGTATCATTCACCGTGTGAAACTTGTATATTTTTGAGTTTTTTTTTCTATGTGATTTTGTAGGAGGATGAAGAACAAAGAATTTGCAGGTGAAGATGAAAGTGCAGGTTAAAATGAAGAAGAAGAAGGGGAGGAGGGAAACAAGAAGAAGAAAAAGAATTTTCAAATATAACCATTAAGTTTTATTTTTAATTTAAAAAAACACTTAAATTTTTTTTCATTATTACATTTAATATGTAATTATTTATTATAAGGAGTTACATATTTTTTATTGCATCATTTTTTAGATGAGCTTTTTGGTTTTTGAAGGCAACAATTGTATCGTGTTCTAAAAGAGTTATATGTATTGTTTGATAACTTTTTTCTCTTGATCTTATTTAGCCAATCAAATGAGTAAGGATGAAGAACAAGATAAGTGTTATAACTTTTTCTTATATTGTGTATATACTGTTCTAAAAGAGTTATATGTATTGTTTGATAACTTTTTTCTCTTAATCTTCTTTAGCCAATCAAATGAGTAAGGGTGAAGAACAGGATAAGTGTTATAACTTTTTCTTGGAGTATGCAGCCGACGGGTCAGAAAGAGTCAAAGCTGCACTTACTATCCGAATCCATTAGAAACTTTGCGCATGGAACTGGAGAGGATAGTTGGTTGTGGGGTCTGGAGAGCTAGGGAAATTTCTAAGTTAAGATCTTGAAACACCATATTTAACGGCTTTCTTTTACAGATCTGGGCGTTGAGTTTGTATGGAATAAGTGGAGTCCGATTAATGTTAATTTTGAAGACGGGAATGTTTAATTAATATATCTTATTCGTCATGCATTATTCATTTGTATATATACGACTGGCAATTCAAAACAATTATAAAACAAAATAACGTTTGAAAACATGTCTTTTTATTTTATTTAATGACATAATTTGATTAATATAAAGTGATTTTTCTTACCCGGGAGGCTCCCGGGTTATAACCTAGTTTAGAGAATATAGAAATAAATCATGAACAAATATGCATGAAAATAGTGTGTAAGCTCACTCAAACATAAGAAATGCATGAAACAAGAACGATTGAATCAAGTTATGAACTTGATTGAATCAAAACAAGTAAGGCATGTGTTATAAATGGAATGTTTAACAATCTATGTAAACATTTCAGTAATAAAGATGGCGGATGGAGGTAATGATGATGCGGTGCGAAGAGTCACCGAACAAATGAGGGAAGTGATTGCCGAAGAGGTTGGAAAGGCGATCGAAAACAGTTTGTCGGGCTTTATTGATAAAATTCAAAACACAGTTTTATCAATAGTAGACGATAGAATCAAGAAATTGGAAGTGATTCAAATTTAGCAAAGGAAAAGCCCAGAGGACGAAAGCCTTGTTCATACAAGGAATTCATGGCATGTAAACCACCAATATATAATGGGGAGGTTGATCCAATAGTGTGCCAACGATGGCTAAGTGATGTCGAAGGGGTATTCGAGAGGACCCATTGTGACGAAGATGACTACGTAGCCTATGGTACGGGTCAACTAAGGAGTCAAGCGAAAGATTGGTGGGATAACAAAAAGAGAGAGATTGGTAGTGAAGTTGCTAAGGTCATGACATGGGAAGAGTTTAAGACGCCATTTCTTAAACATCATAGCCCTAAGGCGGTCGTTAATAAAATCAATGAAGAGTTCATGCAACTTAGGCACAAGGGCGAGACCTTAGACAAAATTACAGCAACGTTTATGGATAAGATGAAGTTTTGCATTGAACTGGTGACGAATGAAGAACAAAAGATATACTACTACCATAACATGTTGAGCGCTGAGTATAGGGAGTTTATGACTCCTTCAAAATACGAGACCCTTACGGAGATCATAAATGCTGCTCGGGAAAGGGAAATCGAACTGAAAAAGAGCGTCGAAAGGGGTGAACGGAGGGCACACGATGTTAATCCAAGCCCTACCAAGAAGGCACGAACAAGCGAAACAGGGAAGAAATCGGATGCAAAAGGCGGGTCGCCAGGTTGCAAAATCTGCGGAAAGGGTCATAAAGGCGAATGCCGTTTGAAGGATAAGCCTTGCCCCATATGTCGAAAGACGGGACATATGGCTATATCATGCCCGGAGAAAGTGACAGTTTGCTACAATTGTTACCGACCGGGTCACAAAAGATCAGAATGCCCGGAGCTGGCTGGAAAGAAAGATGGGCAGGACCTGAAAGGTGAAGCCCCAAAAGCAAAGGCAAGATCTTTTCAACTGACCGCCGCAGAAGCGAAAGTTGAACCTGAAGTGATCTCAGGTATATTTGCTGTAAACTCGATTCCTGCACGTGTGTTATTTGATACGGGTGCGAATAAATCCTTTGTTTCATGTGGATTTATTCGACATCCTTCATTTGTTCTAACAAAATTACCTATGCCCTTAGAAGTAGAGATAGGTAATAACAAGAGCTTTGTTGTTTGTGATGTATGTGAAAACTATAAACTGAGCATTGACGACGAAGAATACATGATAGATTTAATCCCGATGTCGATGGGAGAATTCCAAGTGATTGTAGGGATGGATTGGTTGTCCCGACTCAATGCGAAGGTAGTTTGTTTTCGAAAGGAAATAAAACTGACGTCTCCTAGCGAAAAGCACGTTACGATATACGGTGAGAAAGGGGATAACCCGGTGGTGTGCTCAATACTAGAAGCCCACAAACTTATGAAGCATGGATGCAAGGCCTTCATGGTATACGCAAGCGAATCGGAGAAAGAGTCTCTCAAAATTGGGGACGTGCCGGTGGTACGTGAGTATGAAGATGTGTTCCCGGAAGAACTACCGGGAATACCACCAGAACGGGAGGTAGAGTTCGGGATTGAATTGATTCCGGACGCAAAGCCCGTGGCCAAGGCACCGTATCGATTAGCGCCGTCGGAGCTACAAGAAATGATGTCTCAAATCCAAGAATTGCTCGACAAAGGGTTTATCCGACCAAGTGTGTCCCCGTGGGGCGCACCAGTTCTATTCGTGAAAAAGAAGGATGGCAGTATGCACATGTGTGTCGATTACCGAGAGTTAAACAAGCTCACGGTAAAGAATCGATACCCACTTCCAAGAATTGATGACTTGTTCGACCAGCTGCAAGGAGCAAGTTGTTTCTCGAAGATTGATCTCAGATCGGATTATCACCAACTAAAAGTCAAGAAGGAGGATGTACCGAAGACGGCTTTTTGAACGCGGTACGGGCATTACGAGTTCCTTGTAATGTCCTTTGGGTTGACTAATGCACCCGCGGCTTTAATGGACCTCATGAACCGGGTTTGCAAACCTATGCTGGATAAGTCGGTAATTGTATTTAGCGTTGACATTTTAATATATTCGAAGAATGAAGCTGAGCACGTGTATCATTTGCAAGAAGTGTTAGAGAAACTCAGACGAGAAAAGCTGTATGCAAAATTCTCAAAGTGCGCTTTCTGGCTACGAGAGGTGCAGTTCCTTGGGCATATCATTAGTGCCGACGGGGTACTAGTGGATCCTTCAAAAGCAAATGGAACGCTCCAAGGAATCCCTCGGAGTATGGGGCATCGAACAAGAGGAAGCCTTCCAAGCGCTAAAGGAAAAATTGACTCATGCTCCGGTATTAACATTACCGGAAGGAGTGGATGACATGGTAGTTTACTCGGATGCGTCGCATTCGGGGCTCGGATGTGTATTAATGCAACGAGGCAAGGTCATCGCCTACGCCTCGAGGCAATTGAAAATCCATGAAAAGAAATACCCAACTCACGACTTGGAACTGGCGGCTGTGGTGTTTGCTCTAAAAATATGGAGGCATTACTTATATGGGGCAAAATGTACAATCTTTACCGACCATAAAAGTTTGAAATATTTCTTCGATCGGAAGGAATTAAACATGAGACAAAGGCGGTGGTTGGAAACGGTCAAAGATTACGACTGTGAGATACACTACCACCCCGGAAAAGCTAATGTAGTGGTTGATGTGTTGAGCCGAAAGGTGGATTACGCCCCAATACGAGTGCAATCAATGCAGCTTATTGTGACCTCGGGTTTACTTGAACGAATCCGAGGAGCACAAGACGAAGCAGTAAAGACGGAAAACTGGAGAAAGGAGAGAATTGTTGGCCAAGTTAAGGATCTCGAAGAAGGTAACCACGGTTTGAAAACACGTTTCAATAGAATTTGGGTCCCTAACACATGTGGAGTTAAAAAGCTTCTACTCGATGAAGCTCACAAGTCCCGTTATTCCATTCATCCGGGAGCGACCAAGATGTATAACGACTTAAAACAAAACTATTGGTGGCCCGGAATGAAAAAGGATGTTGTGAAATACGTGGAAAAGTGTTTGACATGTCTACAAGTCAAGGCGGAGCATCAAAAACCATACGGTAAACTCCAACCGTTAGAAATCCCGGTTTGGAAATGGGAACATATTACGATGGACCTATTAACCAAACTACCAAAAACGAGCCGCGGTTTCAATGCTATATGGGTAGTTGTAGATAGATTGACGAAAAGTGCTCACTTCATTCCAATTCATGAGACTTATACGTCAGAAAAGATGTCAGAAGTTTACACTAATGAGATAATAGCACGCCATGGAGTGCCGGTATCCATCGTGTCCGATAGGGATACCCAGTTCACTTCAAATTTCTGGCGAGATTTCCAAGAACAAATGGGAACCAAATTGTTCATCAGCACTGCGTACCATCCTCAGACGGATGGACAAAGTGAAAGAACAATACAAACGTTGGAAGACATGCTACGGGCATGTATAATCGACTTTGGAGGCAGTTGGGATGTCTATCTACCCTTGGTCGAGTTTTCTTATAACAACAGCTACCATGTTAGTATTGGGATGGCACCGTACGAAATGCTCTATGATAGGAAATGCCGAACCCCGGTATGTTGGGGTGAAGTGGGCCCACGTGAACTTGCCCACCAAGATATAGTACGAGCCACTAATGAAAAGATTGATGTTGTTCGGGCTCACTTGAAAGCGGCTCAAGATAGACAAAAGTCGTATGCTGACAAAAGGAGGAGACCAATCGACTTCCAGGTTGGAGATAAAGTCATGCTCAAGGTATCCCCATGGAAGGGGGTTATCCGGTTTAGAAAGAGAGGGAAATTGAGCCCAAGATTTATCGGGCCGTTTACGATTGTTGAACGGGTAGGAAAGGTAGCTTACCGCCTTGAACTACCGGAAGAATTAAGCCGAATTCATAACACATTTCATGTGTCACATCTTCGGAAATGTCTAGCCGATGAGACAACTTATATCCACTACGACGACAGCGAGGTGGATGACAGATTAAAGTATGTGGTAAAGCCCATTGCGATTTTGGATCGTAAGGTGAAAACCTTAAGGAATAAAGAGATCAATCAAGTAAAGGTCAAATGGGAACAGAGGAAGGGTGCGGATACAACATGGGAATCCGAAGAGGAGATGCAACGGCTCTACCCTACATTATTTGGTGCGTTATTCGGTTTCGGGGACGAAACCCTTTTAAGGGGGGTGGACTTGTAACACCCCAAAAATATAAAACTTTATATTTTCTTATAAAGTATTAATCAAACAAGAACCAACTAACTAGGAACCTATAACCCAGTTAGCAACAAGTCTTGAAGTAACTCATAATAGGGTTAAAACACTGAAACTTACGGTTAAATAAAAATCGAGGGACTAAACTAGCCAAATCTGAAACTTAATTACTAAAATAGTAAACAAACACACCAAACACACACTTGTGTGTGTGCTTGGATCGAACAGAAGACATGGGCGACCAGGGGTTTCCTCCAAACCCTAGTTTTCACACAAAATTCACAAATTGAAGGCTCAAACCAAGTCAAAATCGAAATCTGAACATAGATTCGTGATCACCTCGTCAAAGTGATCATAAGGTATGCCAAATTAGGTTGTTTTGATTCAACTCAAATTCCTTGCATGTGATAGAAATCGAATGTTGAGCTTGATTATGTGTTGGATATATGAAATTGGAAGTGATATGAGGTTTAGGGACAAACCCTAGATGATTTCTTGACAAAATCTTGCATGATACTTGTAATGTTCATAATCACCATAGTGGATGATTAATAAGTTAGTAGAACTTGATAAACACTAGGATTAAGATTCTTGTTCTAGTGTAATCTGAATTTATGAAGTAATTTCTGAAATATTGATGTTGAAATATGTGCATAATTGCCTAATTAAAGTTGATTTAGATGAGATAACAAGTCATGAACTTGGTAATGATTATGTGAAAATCTGACCCGCTAGGTGTTTGTTCAAATGCCTAAGTGGGGATTTAAATGTTAAAAATAGAATGAAAACGCAGATTTGATTATTGTTTATAACGATGTGTTAATAATCATGAAAAGAGTTCTAAACAAGTTGTAAATTGAACTCTCTAGGCAAAGAGTCCGGATCGTTAAGCGGACAAGCTGGAGGGAATACGCGTGGGAAAGGTGTGCTCTAAAGGTACGGAATTTACCGTTTTGTTACATTAAGTTTATTTGTTAGTCTTATGTCTTCACATTGAAACATGGTAAACAAGATTAACCAATATGTCACGGAAGTGACTATGTGTCTTAAACAAGTAAAACGGGTCAAAACAAGTGATAAATATGGATTTTTGAAATGTCTCGATTGATGCCTTAATTTCGGCATCCAAACGGGTCAAAACAAGTTGAGTAGTAAACCTTGAAGTTAGTTACCATCACTTGATGAATGGTTATAAACAAAGCGTAAGCCGTGTAGCGGACACGCTAAACTAGTTGAGAAATTTAACCCCTAATACAGGAGTTAAAGTTCGGAAACTTTATCATGTCAAGTAGTATAAAAAGCCAAGTTGAAACCTTGGAAACAAGCATGTAGATCATTGCGTAAGCAATCCCTCGAAAGGGAAGCGAAACGCTATAGTTGGTAAAATCTAGATATGACTAAATAACCTTAGTCATATGATAAACGTGTTCGAGATTAAATTACGGCGACGTAGGAATTGAATGGCAAAAGTAGCAAAACAAGAAAGCATGTACAGCAGCTACCGTAAGTTACGGTGGACACCGTAACTTACGGTAGCAAACAAAAGGTTACGGTGGGTTCTTACTGTCTTACGGCAGACTACTATTACACAGGGGCCACCGTAACTTACAGTGGCTATCGTAAGTTATGGTAGCACCCTGTCATAAATGTGAGTTTTTATATTCTTGATTAATCGAATTTGTTTTTGAACATAGTTTCGATTATATTAATTTCCAAGGATTTTAATACTAATGTTTATTCAAATTTTCAGTTTCTAGGTAATTCAAGTAAGAGGATGAAGATCAAGCAAATGCATCAGAACCGAACACTCAAATCAACGCTTCCGCACTTGATCTATTTTGTTTTAGGATTATGTAAACACTAGTAGGGTTATAACATGAATATTATGTTTTGGTATGGTCTTAAAATATCGAAAGCTTTTGTAAACTCTAAATTGTTGTATTAAAAGCAAGTTGTATATCTTTAAACCGGTTATATTAAGTCGGGTCTTACACCATTATACATTCAGTATCATCCATTACTTCATTACATATTCAATATGATTTGTTATAACTGATGTTATTACAATTATGCTTATTACGTGATTACACATTCAATAATAAGAACTTGATTGTTTATGCTTTATGATGTGATTAAATCTTTAATATACGACATTATGTGGTTATTATATGTTGATTTAGCTAATGTTTTGTATATAATTTATCCTTCATACGTGATTAGACCTGAAATAGTATGTATTCCATATGAGATATTATGTATTACATGTTTTTGTTTTTACGTAATCACTCAGTGTGGTATCACATAAAATACTATAGGGAAACCACATAATCAAGAAATAAGTATTCAAAATCACGTAGTCACGTAATAATACATAGTCAACTATTGTTATGTAATTACATAATCACTTAGTGTGGTTTCACATACTATAATGAAATCATGTAATCACGTGATGGGTATTTAAAATCACGTAATCATGTGCTCGGTATTCAAAATCATGTAATCACGTAACGGGTATTCAGAATCATATAAAAAAATTTTAAGAAAATTATAGCAATAGGCTGCTCAAATTAAAGAGAATAAAATGCTCGTTATTACGGTGTAATTTTTTTTCAAGTATTAACGTATGAGAAGTTATAGCCGTTTGAAAATCAAGAGGGAAAGGGGTTCAAGTGGGAAATGACCAGAATACCATTTCTCAAATTGTTTTCTTCATTTGATCCTAAGATTTACGAAAATATCATTGTCTAGTTTTATGTCAGATTTTTTTTTTTTTTTTTTTTTTTTTTTTTTTTTTTTTATGAAAGGTAGTTTTATGTCAGAGATCAATGGCTAAACTTGTCACGTATACTTGTATGATATTATTATCTATTACAAGATCTGGATTCTATAAATATTGATTGATATTCTAGGGGCTTATTATTTCTACTCGACAGACACCCAAACCTCGAAGATAGCACGGTTGGAAACATAAATAAAAAATAGTATACCACAATTGGCAATATATCTTTTCTTTACAACAAATCTTACTCTACTCAAATTACACTAATAATTTATAATTCTTAGCTACACCCTTGCCCAACTTAACTTTCTTTAAAGAAATGTTTCTCTATTACGTACCGGTATCAAATCGTATCAGGTATGTTCGGTATCAATACTGGTACCTATTTTTCAATACCGAAATCAGTATTTACAGGTAAAATAATACCGATACCAAACTGGTATATTTAATATCGGTATCGATTCGGTACTAAACGGGTACCATGCTGGATATCCACATCCACGTGAATATAATATCTAGTGGATCCTTAAATACCGATAGATTTCATGAAATAAGTATGATAATGACATATAGCCTAACCATGCATAACAATCTAGGGGACCGCACGTGGGAACCACACATGATTCGCCCAATCTACAACCTCAAAACATTTAATATTTCATTATGGTCCCTGTATCTTTGAGATCTCTACGAATTTACCCCAAAGCTTTAGAAGTATCGGTCCAACTAAAATTCATTTAGCTTGATTTCAATTGGTATATGCAGACAGAAACAAACAAAATTCCAGCACGTGACTCCATGTGAGATGTTATCGGGACGTTAACCAGATTGCTTTTGTATACCGTCTTTTCTTCTCTTTTTCTGAATTTATGTCTACAAAATTTTGAATATATGATATAGTACTATATGTACACACTAAATAATATATAGTACTTTCATGAACAAACTAAATAGTAAGGCGGTCGGTTAGTTCTCTGGTCTGGTTATGAAAACATAGCTAAATAGTAAACGTCTCGGTAGTTCAGTATAAAGTTGTTTAAAATTTTCCAAAAAAAAAAAGAACTCGTTAAAAATAAACTTATGTTCTAGAGGCTCGAGAGCTACTCGTAATCGGTTGGATTAAAAGCTTGAATTAGCCGAGCTTTAACGAGCTCGAGCCTGAAATAAAGCTCGTTTAGTTGTCGAGCCCGAGCTCGAGCCTGAAATACGAGCCTAAATGAGCTCAAACAAAAATTTATTTATTTTATATATAATATGATAATAATAGGGCTGTAAACGAGCGGAGTTGAGCCGAACTAGACCCAGCTCGAGCTCGGCTAGAGCTCGAATTTCAAATCGAGCTGATATTTGAGGCTCGAGCTCGACTCGATTAGAATTCGAGCTAGCTCGGCTCGGCTCGATCTAGCTCGAACTAACAAAGAACCGCAAAGTTTACTACTTAAAAAACCCTTAAAAATGAATTTCTTCATAGACTAAGGACCATAATTGCCATTTAATTTAACCATATGGCTAAATATGCAAGTATAAATAGTTGATTCACTTTGTACATTGTCTTACATTCTTTTATAAAGGAAATACTCCCTTAGTTTTTGTTTTCCAAGCGATGTAAGACAAAAAAATGGAGGATGCAAACCTTATCGAGCCAGCTCACGAGCCGAGGTAGGCCAAGCTCGAGCTCGGCTCGTTTACAAACCGAGCCAAGCTGAGCTGGCTCGTTTACAACCGAGCCAATTTCGAGCCGAGCTTTCTTCGAGCTTTTATCGAGCGAGCTGCGAGCCACGAGTTTTTTGAACGTTCCTAGATAATAAGCTCGAGCCGAGCTTGGCCAAGCTCGAGCTCGGCTCGTTTACAAACCGAGCCAAGCCGAGCTGGCTCGTTTACAACCGAGCCAATTTCGAGCCGAGCTTTCTTCGAGCTTTTATCGAGCGAGCTGCGAGCCACGAGTTTTTTGAACGTTCCTAGATAATAAGCTGCGAGCCTCGAGTTTTTTGAACGTTCCTAGATAATAATGATGATAACATTGGTGAGCCGAGCTTTGGCTCGTTTAAGCGAGCTCGAGCCGAGTTTATAGCTCGTCTGAGATTGTTCTTAAAATAGCTCGAGCCGAGTTGAGCCGAGCTGAGCTCGAGCTTTGGGTTTTACTCGCGAGTCGAGCTCGAGCTCAAATAAGTAGGCTTGAACTGAGCCGAGCTCGAGCTCGAGCTTCATAAAAACATGACGAGCCGAGCTCGAACCCAGTCAAACTCGGGCTCGGCCCGACTCGTTTACACTCTTATGCCTAACGAAAAATTTAAGACCAAATTACATACATTTTTTAATTTCTTCCGTGTTTATATTGTTTCTACCTTGTATTTAACCTTTTTTGTTACACAAATAGTGCGTAAAGTTAAATCATGTAACATTTATAGTCCTTCAAAGTTCAAAGGGACTTCACAAGTTCACATAACGTGCTTTGTGTTTCCATGTTAGTGTTAGGTTTTAATCTATTTCTTTATTTTAGAACTAAACAAGTAACGTGCACATGTTCATTTGTGTCTGTATTACTGCCAAGTATGTTTGTGTGTGCATTTTCACATATGCTTGGGTTGTTCATGTGTGTGTTTTCAAAATGTGGTGTGTTAGTATGACAAAGATAGATGACTTTGTTGTAAGAGTGAATTGCAAGGATTGTCCTTTATCTTTATACTCATTTGCAGTTGCTGTCCTTTATGTTTAAAATTGACGAGTTTTGTACTTTATGTTTTCAAATCATACACGTTTTGTCCTTTAGCCCTAACCCAGTTAGATTTTTCTGTCAAATCTGGTCATGTGCAATGCACATGAGGGTAAAATTGTCATTTTACTTGCAGGGACCAACTGTGTAAATAACTTAAAAAAGGTTTAAGAAAAATAAAAAAATTATATATATATAAACACACAAAAACAACCTCTGATCTTTCATTCTCTCCATCTTCTTCTCTCCCACCACTTCCACCTCCACCTCCTCCCACCCCATCACCACCATCCACCTGCACCTGCCACATCCATAACCACCGGCACAATTCACCGGCGACCCCCATAACCACCGCCACCTGAAACCTGCCACCCCCATTACTACCGCCACCACATTAACAACCGACACCTGCACCTGCCACCTCCGTAACCACCGCCACCCCCATAACCACCGTCACCTGAAACCTGCCACCCCCTTTACCACAGCCATCTGCTAATCACCTCTAAAACCCCATAACAACACCACCACCACGAATCTGATAAACTTCTTGTAGATGTAACCCCACCACCAGTAGCAGCATTGTTGGGTTTTAGGGTAATATCCGGTCTAGTGGGTCTAAGCCGAAATTTTTGAAATTAGAGGAGAAGGGGATCTCCTACAAGGTGTTACTGTTCGTAATGATGATGAATTCGAATTTGAAGGTGAAGGAGATAAGTATCTTGAAGAAACCGGTCTTGATTTGGGTTTAACTGAAGTTTTAGTGGCGATGACATCATTAATTTTTTGGTTTTTGGTTTTTGTTTCAGAAACTGTAACACCCCAAAACCTGAATGTTTATATTCGGTAAATGTTCTGATATGGTATATCATGAAATAAACAACTAGGCTATTTAACCTAGTTAGAAAGGTGGTAAAAAGCAATTAAAGGATGATAGTTGTGCCAATATTATTTAGTGGCAAACTTGAGGGACTAAAGTGGGGCAAAGTAAAAGTTGAATTTAATATATGAAAAACACACACAAACACACAAATCGTGTGTGTTCTAGAACAAGCAGGAGCTCCATGAGCTCAAGAAACCCTAAGCATGAAGAATCATCAAATTGAAGGGTGAATTGAGGTCTAAATTCATGAATAAACACGGCTTAATGATCACCTACACGAGGGGTTCATAAGGTATGTCTTAAAAGTTAGATTGGTGATCTTTCACGAAGTGGGTTATGTTGTAAATCGTGAATTGGTATGAAATTGAGTATGAGTATGTGTTAATATCATGATATAGAACCAAGATACATGGTTTTGGCTAATTTGATGATTAGAGGTGAAACCCATTTGTTTTGGTAAGAATGATGATTTGAATGATCATCTATGTTTAATTAATCATGATTGTTGATGTGTTAAGATGGATATGATGGATTTTTGTTAAAGGAATTGAAAGAAATGTGATACTAGTATGTTTGATGTTATGCATGAATGATCCATGTTGATTAGAAGGATAATTTGATGATTTATGTATGAGTTTAGAAGAATATGCATGAATTGGTTGTACATTATGCATAAATTGTGGTATGCACACCAAGTGTTTGATGAAATGCTTAAGTGACAATTATATGTGGAATTATATGCAAGTTGTGGATAAATATGTATAGAAAGTGATAATGATGTAATTGTTAGCTAACTAATATGTGAAGTGTGATTTAGATGGAGTTCATGTGGAAATTTGAATGGTTAGTATGATGTGGTAGAATCGTGCATTAGGAGTTTGTACTCTATGCTTGAAGATATGGTACACCTTATGCCTTTAGTTGATTTTGTGGTAGGGATCAAGGGGTGAAAGTGGTGTCCTTGTATGGTATGTGGATTTCTAGTAAGGATAATGTCGGGTTCAAGGATAGTGTTAAATTAGTTAATCTTGAATGATGTTGTTAGTTGTGGAATTATGAGAAGACTAGTATGGAAGGAATTGTTTATGTTGTGTGCATATATGATCTTGTGGTTGTATATGTGTTTTACTATGTGAGTAGGGAATGTATATGATGTCCGTAGTATAATCGACTATAATGATGTAGATGTATGAGATTAGATTGATAATTCATAAGATAGACAGTTGACTTTCTGAAAGTCAACTGTGCATAAATAATGTAATAAGGCTTTTGTCACAAGTGTTATGTTAGAGAAATCATTAAGTACATGCTATATCAATATGTGCTATTTGTGACGACATGAAGAATTATGTGGAATGAAAAGATGTGACTTCTAGCTTATACTTTGTGTTGTTAGAATTTGACGAGTAAAGTTTAATGTAGGATATGAATGTGAAATGAATGCAATATTAGAATGTGCATTTATACTAATGAAGTGGTAACCATGATGACATGAAAGTATAGGATCATGTCAAAATAGGGGAAAGCAAGGAAGGCTAACGGAAAGGATATGAGGAAGGATGTACGAAACGGGCACTCGAGGTAAGTGATTTCCGAAATCACTTCTTATTTATAAATGAAGTTTGGTATGTTGTATATAGGGAAACCAAGTAAGAATTTACGGATAAGTACCAAGGTAAGTTCATATGAACTTCGTCTATCCTTAATGTAAATTAAGATGATAGTTTCATCGTGTTAATGGAATGTTCATTATGTTGTTGAATGTTCATTGTGATAATGGAATGTTCATTATGCTGCTGAATGTTCATCGTGTTAAGGGAATGTGCATTTGTTGCTGAATGTTCATTGTGTTAATGGAATGTTCATTATGTTGCTGAATGTTCATCGTGTTAATGGAATGTTCAATATGTTACTGAATGTTCATCGTGTTAATGGGATGTTCATTATGTTGCTGAATGTTCATCACGTTTGTTGGAAGTTAGCCGGTTATGTTTGTTTGTAATTGCATTGATTTGTGTTGATATGTTTGTAGTTAAGGCTCAATCATCATCGATGAACAAACATTTAACTGAAACCCAAATGAAATTTACAACAAACTCACCTCACATTGTCGATTTAAGCCATGAAAAGACGATCTAGATCCTGTTTTTTTCTGTAAACTTGCTGCAATTGGAAGATCAGGAACTGCCATTATAGTGGAACTGCGAAATGGGCAGGAGAAATTTCCCTAATTTGTGTGTGAAATTAACCACAAAGTGGTTCGATAGGAAGGACCATACAGTGTTGAGGTCGAAGATTTGAGAGAGAGAGATAGAGAGAGATAGAGAGAGAGAGAGAGAGTGATGTTTGGAGAGGGTGGGGGTGTGATTGAGAAATTTTAGTTCCTCTGGTCTGGTTTGAA
The DNA here is from genome assembly GCF_002127325.2 of Helianthus annuus. Taxonomy (NCBI): domain Eukaryota; kingdom Viridiplantae; phylum Streptophyta; class Magnoliopsida; order Asterales; family Asteraceae; genus Helianthus; species Helianthus annuus. The sequence goes on from NC_035443.2 coordinate 10,249,744, forward strand.
TTTGTTGATTTGAATTTGTGATGTGAGATTTTTTGGGATTTAATCGTGAATTGTTTGTGGGGTTTAGAAAAGAGAGAGATGGGTGGGTGGGTGGGTTTGATTGGTAATTGTTGTTGGTGGGTTACAATTCTGGGTTGGGTTAGAAGTGATGCAATAGGTGGTGGTAAGTCGTGATGGTAGGGTGGATGGTGGTGATGGGGTGGCAGAAGGTGGAGGTGGAAGTGGTGGGAGAGAAGAAGATGGAGAGAATGAAAGATTAGGGGTTGTTTTTGTGTGTTTATATATATATAATTTTTTTTTATTTTTCTTAATCTTTTTTTAAGTTATTTACACAGTTAGTCCCTGCAAGTTAAAATGACAATTTTACCCTCATGTGCATTGCACATGACCAGATTTGACAGAAAAATCTAACTGGGTTAGGGCTAAAGGACAAAACGTGTATAATTTGAAAACATAAAGTACAAAACTCGTCAATTTTAAACATAAAGGACAGCGCCTGCAAATGGGTATAAAGATAAAAGACAATCCTTGCAATTCACTCTTGTTGTAATTTGATGTTATCTATAGCAGGGACAATACTAAAAATTCAAGCGTCCAGTTACAACATCGAAAAATGTGTCCTTTGAACCTTAAGGAAATAAATAATGTAAACTATTTTTAAATAACGCTTAAAGTCATAGTTTATGTTATATTAGGCTAATACATAATAGGCTTAAGTTATAAATTTTAAGATTGATAGTTTTAAACGGGTCTAAGATATAAGTTTATATTTTATATGGGTTTTTAAATATATATTTTTTTAAATGTGCCCCTCAATAAAATGTGCCCTGGTCGATGGTCCCCAGAGCCGGATGTGATATTATAATACATATCATAACGGACATCTTAATTTTTAAGTGATACAAATATTATTGCTTAAGTTGCAACATTTATATGTTAAATTGTTTTTAGGGGCAAATATGTTTATTAAATAATAGTTACACTTTTACCCCTTAAATTTACTAAACTTTTGGTATTTGACAACAATTACATTTTTACCCATTAATTTAAATCAAGCACCTACACATTTTTAAATGTTTATCACTTTAATATTCTTTTATATTACACCATAAAAATAATCATTTTATTGTCTTTAACTTGACTATAGTATTGCTATAGGTTTTTTTTTTAAATAAAAACCTGATAGGTTAGACGATTAACATCGCTAGGGGTGAGTAATAACTAGGGCTATAAACGAGCCGAACGCGTGTTCGTTCATTAAGGAAAGAATATGTTCATGAACACTTACCCAACAAGAATTCTTGTTCGTGTTTGTTCATTAATGAAATGAACATGTTGGTGGTTTGTTCATTAACACTTGTCGAACGTAAATGAACACAAATAAATATTCATGAACATAAATGAACACAAACGAAAGTTGTATATTCATTATAAAGTAAAATCTGCATTTTTCGTCATAAAAGATTATGAAGAACTCACAAAAATAAATAAGTACTTAACATAACTATCTGAACATAGTTGACATATTTATCATAAACATAATTATAACAAAGTTTAAGAAGTTTGTAATTTTAACACAAATTGAAATTAAAATGGTCAAATTAGGGACGTTGGCGAAGGCATATAGTATAACAATGGTTTCAAAATTTTAAGAGCTAAACCCAACAAAACAAAAATATAACATGAAAAACCTTTAAATGAATGAAGACAAATGAACTTAAACGGGCGACATAAATGAACACATTACTGAACATTCACAAACATAAACGAACAAACACAACCTCTGTTCATGTTCGTTCCTTTAACCTATGGAACAATTTTTTTTGTTCGTGTTTGTTAATTTGTTAAACGAGCGAAGATAAACAAACATCCTGCTGAAGGGTTTACGAATTGTTTGCTGAACGTTTGGTTCGTTTACAACTATGGCAATAACCAAACCGTTAACCGAAAAACAGACGAAACTAAATAAAAATCAACCGAAATCCGAGTTAATAGAAAACTAATTTAACCAAAAGCAGGTTATTAATTTTTTACCCTCTGTTAACCGAACTGACTGAACAATTCATATTTTCATATATTAACAGCTTGCATACCTCCATTTCATACATTTATACCTCCATTTCACATATTTATGTCTCTATTTCTCGTATTTACATACCCATTTAATGTATTTATATCTCAAATTCATGTATTTATACATTCATTTCATTTATTTATACCATTTAGTTTTAGCCAAAATTTGATTTGATTATTAACCGAACCGAATAAACCGAACAAATTAACCGAAAACTGATTGGTTAACAAATAGATTAACGAGTAAATTACAAGTTTTGTCCTTTATGTTTGTACTAAATCGTGTACACTCTTGGCAATATTTGTGTTTCTCAACGCATCTGACGAGAAACCTTCTGTAACTTTATAAGTGTTACAATTTTCAACTTTAAGGTGACCCCATAATAAAACAAGTTAGAGACATAAATCTTAACTATAATTAATACTATATAAAGTAACTCTTATGGGCAACTATGTAATTTAACTTTAATTTTACAACTTGTCTTGATATATTTAAGAAAATATATAATTCATTTGATACAACTCTTGATTTAGAGTAAACTGCAATTTTACCCCCCATTGTTCACTGTTATGTCGCAACCTTACCTCCTAAGCTTAATTTTGTTGACTGATCTGTTGACTTGGTGGTGAAATGACTATTTTACCCTTTTATTTTACCCCCTGTGTTTTGTTTACTTTGTAATTTTACCCCCTGCCACCACTGCCACCGCCATTCACCACTGCCACCTCCAGCCACCACCCTCAACCACCACTGCCACCGCCATTCACCACCACAACCACCACTGCCATCTTCTTCCTCCCCCTCTCTCTATCTCTCTAAAAAACCCACCACCCGCCTTCATCTTCAACAATCACCACCGTCATCTCCACACCCCAGCCACGAATCATACACATACATACAACCAAACCATTCATAATCACCACTGTAAGATAACAACCACCTCCGCTGCAACAACATCCATCTCTGCAAACACCTACCTGCTTTTATAACTCAAACATGAAGAGTCAAAACCCAAACCTACCAATGTTCTTGATCTTAACAAACACTAACAAATCCTATAGAATCTTAACAACAGTTGTAAAAAGGTAAGTCAATGAAGAAGAAGAATCAATCACAAACTATTAAAGTTTAAAACTACTAGAACACCAAACTCATAAATCCTGTTGATGATATAACAAAACCAGATAACTAAAGCAAGAGTCACAAAACAAAACAAATAACAAACAACTGAAACCATAACCCTCCTACCAAAACACCTTGATGATCATGAATAAATCTAATCTTGAGGAATCTCAACATCACCATTCGCAATCTCCTGCTGCAAATCCTTTGGGTCTTTCCCATCAACCGTACACCCAACGGAAACACAAGTACCCAATATCTCCTTCACAGTCCCCTGCAACTCCTTTGCCATAGACCTCGCTCGCATAATCTTCGCTATCTCAATAACATCATCAAGCGATATGTTCCCACTATGCTTAATGTTCTTCACCTTCTTCCGGTCCCGTTCCGGCTCCTTCAACGCCTTGATCACCAACGCAGTCGCAGTGGTGGTTGTGGCGGTTCAGATGGCGACAGTGATGGTTGAAGATGATGATGGAGGTTTAGATCTAGACTTATCAATAACGAAGAAGACAAGACTGGTTGTGGCGGGGGTGGTGATGATGGCGACGGTGATGGTTGTGGCGGCAGTGGTGGTTGTGGCGGTTCAGATGGCGACAGTGATGGTTGAAGATGATGATGATGATGGAGGTTCAGATCTAGATATAACAATAATAATTGCAATTTACTCTATATATAATAAAAATAATAATAAAATAAATATAGGGTAAGATTACCAAAATACCCTTACATATAATGGTCAAACTACCGTTGACTGAGCTTAGGGGGTAAGGTTGCGACATAACAGTGAACAGTGAGGGGGTAAAATTGCAATTATTTCCTTAGAGGGGGGGGGGGGGTAAGAGTGCCAATGACCCCTAACCTCAGGAGGTAAAATTGCAGTTTACTCCTTGATTTATAAACAACTTCTCATTTACCATTTTGTTTTCTTTTGAAGAAATATTTAATGAATACAATATTTAATTTTAATGAATATATAATTCATTTAATTTTAATTTTACCCCATTTAAGAAAATATATAATTCATTTGATACAAGTCTTCGTGTATAAACAACTTGTCAATTTATCATTTTGTTTTCTTGTGATGAAATATTCAATAAACATAATACTTATTGAATATAATATTTAATGACATAAATTTGACAAGTATATTTTTTTATTTATAACAAAATATTAAATATTTATTAATTAGTTGAATTTAATATTTTAATTTAAAATTTCTTTTATGCAATATTTTTTAATAACACGTATTCGTCAAATCATTTACACATGCCGATCATATCAAAACCTAGCAAACCCCGCAGCGCGAGCTCAATTGCTAGTTCTTTAAAAAAGTATCCAAACCATTTATTAATTTACTCGAACTTTAAGTTTGATATAAGAACATGGAGTAAAATGCAATTAAAGTAAAAGTTAGTGTGGAAAGAATAAAATTAAAAAAAACGAGAGGTGTGAAATGCAATTAACATAAAAAAATCATCTTCCGTATTTCAAATTTTTAACAAAAGCCGCACATTCTTCACTCCCCCTGCAGTAAGAACTCAACTCAGCTTCAAGTTTCTGCAGTAAACAAGTACCAATCGCTCTCAATCTATCGGTATATGTTCTCTGCATGCTGGATCTTCTTCTTCATTTCAATCTTCTTTGATTCATAAACTGTAACAACCAATAAAATCCACACCATTTCAAGTTTATATTCATTTAATTTCACACCTTTTGTTTCGATATTCATTCCGATTGCATTCGATCTAGGGTTTGATATTATTCCTGTGATTGCAAGTGCCAATGTAGGAATCTAGTTACATCAGATTTTTATTTAAACCTTTGAAAACATTCTGATTTGATTTTAGGTTTATATCTAGTGTTTTCAGCAATGTAGTTAAGTTAACAGTTGTGTGCATGTTTGATACTTTGTTGTGTTGCAGCAAGTATGATTAGAATACCGTCAATGTCAGTTTTTTTGATGGTGGTTGGTTGTGAGTTGTGTGTGTATGTTTGATACTTTGTTGTGTTGCAGCGAGTATGATTAAATACTGCCAATGTCACTTTTGTAGATGGTGGTTGGTTGTGAGTTGTGTGTATGTTTGATACTTTGTTGTGTTGCAGCGAGTATGATTAGAATACTGTCAATGTCAGTTTTGTGGATGGTGGTGTTGTTATGGTGGTTGGTTGTGAGTTGTTGTGTGTATGTTGATACTTTGTTGTGTTGCAGCGAGTATGATTAGAATACTGTCAAGGTCACTTTTGTGGATCCTGGTGTTGCTATGGTGGTGGTTTGTGAGTTGTGTGTGTATGTTTGATACTTTGTTGTGTTGCAGCGAGTATGATTAGAATATTGTCAATGTCAGTTTTGTGGATGGTGGTGTTGTTATGGTGGTTGGTTGTGAGTTGTGTGTGTATGTTTAATACTTTGTTGTGTTGCAGCGAGTATGATTTGAATAATGTCAATGTCAGTTTTGTGGATGGTGGTGTTGTTATGGTGGTTGGTTGTGAGTTGTGTGTATGTTTGATACTTTGTTGTGTTGCAGCGAGTATGATTCGAATACTATCAATGTCACTTTTGTGGATGGTGGTGTTGTTATGGTGGTTGGTTGTGGCTACGATGGCCGACGATTTTCTGTATAAAGACCGCAACCAGCCGGTTGCTGCGCGAGTAAAAGATCTGTTGGGAAGAATGACACTGGAGGAGAAAATCGGTCAGATGGTTCAAATTGAGCAGCTTGCGTCTACTCCTGATATCATGAGGCACTACTTCATTGGTAAATAAAAAAAACGTTATGTTGTGAATGTTTCGTGAAAATGTGAAATGTGAAATGGTGGATGATGTTTTGGTGTTTTTAAATGCAGGAAGCTTGTTAAGTGGTGGAGGGAGTGTTCCGAATCCACATGCAACGGTTGTTGATTGGGTTAATATGGTGAACAAGTTTCAAAATGGGTCGCTTTCAACGCGATTAGGGATTCCAATGATTTATGGGATTGATGCTGTTCATGGGCATAATAATGTTATTAATGCTACGATTTTTCCGCATAATATTGGCCTTGGAGCTACCAGGCAAGTCGAAGTTTTTATTACTTTGCTAACATTCTAATGTTTGTTGAGTGATTTTTTTTGGTGTCTAATCCGCATATATATCACCATTGCCCTTGATTTTCTTGACTGTATCTCTCTTAAATGTCATAAAAAAATATATAAGTATTTGCATAAATGCAACATAAGTTTGTTTTAAAATTGTTTTAATCTTATTGTACACCAGGGACACTGATCTTGTGAAGAGAATAGGTGCTGCAACTGCTGCCGAAGTTAGAGCTACCGGAATTCCATATGCATTTGCTCCTTGTATTGCTGTAAGTATAATAAAATATATAATTACGTGCCTATAAATATCTGTTTTTTTATTAATAAAGGGTGAGCATTCGTTAATAAATGTTTTCTAAAAGTGTCAAATGTTGCAAATTTCTTTATAGGTATGCAGAGATCCAAGATGGGGACGATGTTATGAGAGTTACGGCGAGGATACCAAACTTGTTGAAAGTATGACTGAGATTATATTAGGATTGCAAGGCGAAATTCCCGAGGGATCACGGCTGGGTGTTCCATATGTTGCTGGAAAGTATGTATCGTCTGATTAATTTTTTTTTTCAGTTTTCGTTAGAGCACCTTTAGTAGGCGCGCTTGGTTCGCTGGAGTTCAGTGGAATAGGATATTTATCCACTCCTAACCTGAACATGTTTGGTTGGAGAATGAACGGAATTGGAATTGGAATTGCAACGAACCAAACACCCTGCAAACTAACTAAACGTTCATCAAACACTTCATGAACCGTTCAGCTGGAAGATCGTTCGTTTAATAAATGAACGAACACGAACAAGAAATTTCGTTCGTTCAGTTAAATGAACGGACATGAATAGAGGCCGAGTTCATTCATTAAGTTCCTGAATGTTCAGTAACGTGTTCGTTTTTAATTTTATATTTTTATTTAAATACTTTAAAATTCCGACAAATAAAGTATTTAATAAGTATTCGTGTTTTGTCAATGAACACTTATTTGTGTTTGTTTGTTTTCATTTGTGTTCGTGAACATTGGTTTGTGTTCGTTTATGTTCATGAGCGTTCGTTATATAAAATTAACAAATGAACACGTTCATTTCCTTAACGAACGAACACGAACAAAAAATCTGGTTCGGTAAGTGTTCATGAACTGTTCAACGAACGCGAACAAGGTCTTGTTCATTGACATTTTCCCGGAAAACTGTGTTTATAAAAAATGACTTATTATTTATCACATTGCTTTGCATCCGCACATGTTAGGGACAAGGTAGCTGCTTGTGCAAAGCACTTCGTTGCGGATGGTGGGACAACTCACGGAATAGATGAAAACAACACTGTGGTCAATGAACACGATTTGCTAAGCATCCACATGCCCCCTTACTATGACTCTATAATCAAGGGTGTATCAACGGTCATGGTGTCGTATTCCAGCTTGAATGGTCTAAGAATGCACGCGAACGGTGATCTTATAACCGGATACCTTAAGGGCAAACTTGATTTCAAAGTATATATACTGTCTCCATCTCCATACTTGTTCTTGCACTAAAATATTAACTTATGTGATCTTAATCATCTTATTACTAATTCACATATTTTCAGGGGTTTGTTATCTCAGATTGGGAAGGAATCGACCGAATTACGTCCCCTCCTCATTCGAATTACACTTACTCGGTCCTTGCTAGTATTTCAGCTGGCATTGACTTGGTTAGTAATTTAGTATATCGCTGTGTGCATCTTTTTGGTTAAACAAACTGATTCATGCAAGGTTTAAAAGAACGGAAATGAGTTTCAAGGCGTTTTCCCTTCGCATCACGAGGCGTAAGGCCGAGGCGGTATTAATAAATAAATATAAAAATTATATATATTATAAAAGTAATAATGCTAACTTATTTCACCACAGATTCATCAAAATCATCAAAAACACACTTAAAAAGATATGAAATGCTTGAAATTGACACAAAAAGTCAAAAACATCAAAAACAGCTATCAAAATCCCCTGAGGCGCAACTTCCTCAGTGCCTCAGCCCCCCTGAGGCGCATATACATTAAAAACACCATGAGGGGCGCCTCAGACTCGTTTTTTGGCTGTTTCGCCTCAAGGCGCGAACGTTTTTTAGAACCATGGATTCATGTAATCATCATTCTTGTTAATGGCGAATAGCGATAAGGTATATAAATAGCGGGCGCTATTCTATAAATAGCGATACACTAGAAAAAAATATTTAAAAAAATTTATATGTATATAATATCAAAATTCACAGGTGTATACACTATTTTACATGTATAATTAACAAAAAACGTAAAATCCAGCTATTTTATAGCTATATTTAATCGATATATATATTTAAAAAAAATAACTGACATCCCGCTTACATACCCTATAGCGACCTTCGACCTATACGCTATTCGCTATGGCGACCATAGCGACAACTATTGACATGACAACTATGGTAATCATGTTACATTAATTTTATATTGAATTTAAATTCTTGAACAGGTTATGGCCCCGAATAATTACGTCGAGTTCATTAACGAGCTTACATCATTGGTCAAGAACAAGTTTATCTCAATGGACCGTATTGATGATGCAGTGACCAGAATCTTACGCGTCAAATTTACCATGGGCCTGTTTGAGAACCCTCTTGCCGATTACAGTATGGTTAACGAGGTTGGAAGCCAGGTCAGTGAATTACTCGGTATTTCTGTTCCAACTTCCAAACCATGTACGTAAATTCGTTTGCTTTACGCGTTTGAGAAATATAGGCACACAGAGAAATAGCAAGGGAGGCAGTGAGGAAATCGTTAGTGCTGCTGAAAAACGGGAAAACAGCAGATGACCCGATGCTGCCTCTACCGAAGATGTCATCGAAAGTTTTGGTTGCAGGAAGTCATGCAGATAATCTGGGATATCAGTGTGGTGGGTGGACAATTGGTTGGCAGGGGTTTAGCGGAAATGAAAACACGACAGGTACATTCATCTTACGAGCTAAAAGCTCGTGTATAAGCACTAGAAAGGAAAAGAACTTTTTTTGCTTTCGTGTCCAAGGTTTAAAAGAACGGAAACGAGTTTCGAGGCGTTTTCCCTTCGCCTCACGAGGGGTAAGCCTCGAGGCGTAAGGCAGAGGCGGTATTAATAAATAAATATACAAATTATATATATTATAAAAATAATTATACTAACTAATTTCATCATTAGATTCATCAAAATCATCAAAAGCACACTTAAAAAAGACATGAAATGCTTGAAATTGACACAAAAAGTCAAAAACATCAAAAACAACTATCAAAGTCCCCTGAGGCGCATATACATTAAAAACACCATGAGGCGCGCCTCAGACTCGTTTTTTGGCCATTTCGCCTCGAGGCGCGCCTTGAGGCGCACGCCTCAAATGTTTTTTACAACGATGTTCGTGTCACTAGAGGTAGCAAAATGGGCGGGTTGAGCTTGGGTGTTGAATATATTTATGAAAACTATATACTAATAGAGTAAATTACTATTTTGGCCTCTGAGGTTTAGTCAGCTTAACATTTTCGGCCCGGAAAAGGAATCTTTTGACACATCAGACCCTGAGGTAGCATTTTGTTATGGTTTTGGCCCCTAACACCAACTCTGTTACTTTTTTTTTGTCAAGTGTAAGAGTATTTTGTTCATTTTTACACCTCAGGGGTTGTTTATGTAAATGAAGGAATTTAAAAATGAACGATTTACGTAAAATAACCCTTGATGCGTAAAAGTAATAAAATATTCTTACACTTCATAGAAAATAAAAACCAGAGTTAGTGTTAGGGGCTAAAAGCGTTACAAAATGCAACCTCAGGGTTTGATGTGTCAAACGATTCTTTATTTGGATTGAAAGGGTTAGACTGACTGAACCCGAAAGGCCAAAATAGTAATTTACTCATAATAATATAATTCTTTTAAATAAAGTAATTTTGAGAGGTTGTATGCATGAAATACACTCTGGAGTTTGGTTGGCTTTGAAACTGTTTGACTTGTTAGTGATTAATGTATAATGTATAACTAGAATTACCACCCGCCGCAATGCGGCGGGGGATTCATTAGTTATATATCATGTTAGATGAAAGGAAAATGTTTTCTCACATAACCACGAGCCTGTGTGTAAAACCGAGAAACAAATAACTAAGTCGATCTCTGACTCGCACGTTGCGACAAACCTATCAAACGGGGAAAAATAGACGCGTTGCGACGGACATGTCAAACAGGAAAAAAATAGATGAAAAAACGTTGAACCCCACACGCACGTTGTGGCGTGTTAAGTTAGAAATTTAGAACGACACGTTAAACGGAGAACTTATGAAAGATGGAAAGTATATAAGAGACTAAAGTTGAAAGTGAAAAAAGTGTTGAGATTAAATTGCAAAAGATGAAAAGCTTTGAGTTGAAAGTAAAAAAAATTAAAGGGATTAAATTGCAAAGAGTAAATTACGTTTTTGGCCCCTGTTGTTATATCACTTTTACTATATTAGCCCAAAATAAGAATTTTTAACATATCTACTCCCATGGTCTCTATAACTAACCATTTTGGCCCCTAAGTCTATCCACTTTAGCCCTCATGGTCTCTATAACTAACTATTTTGGCCCCCATGATCTATAGACTTAGGGGCCAAAATGGTTAGTTATAGAGATCATGGGGACAAATATGTTAAAAATTCTTATTTTAGGCTAATATAGTAAAAGTGATATAACCATAGGGGCCAAAAACGTAATTTACTCAATTGCAAAAGATGAAAACTTTTGAATTAGAAGTGAAAAATCAAATGTGTTAAAATACCAAAGATTGAAACTTATTGATGTTTCATATTAGTATTATTATTATTTAATAAAAGAGATAAATAAAAAAATAAGGGTGAGAAATTACCAGAGAATGACACATGTCCAAAAAGGATTTTTGTTTATTAGTATAGAAAGATACAACCATCAGTACTAAATATACTAAAAAATGTATCTGTTACATCTTAACTGCAGGAACAACTATTCTTAACGGAATCAAATCTGCGGTTGACCCAATAACCGAAATAACCTACATGGAGAATCCAAACACCGAATTCATCAAGTCCAACAACTTCTCTTACGCTATAGTTGTGGTTGGCGAGCATCCTTACACAGAGATGTTTGGTGATAGTTCAAACCTCACGATTGCAGACCCCGGTCCAAGTATCATCACAAATGTTTGCGGGAATGTGAAGTGTGTTGTGGTCATCATATCGGGTCGCCCGGTTGTGATTGAACCATATATGTCTGTTATCGATGCTTTGGTTGCAGCCTGGTTGCCCGGCACTGAAGGACAAGGTGTGGCTGATGTGCTTTTCGGAGACCATGGGTTTACGGGTAAACTTTCGAAAACTTGGTTTAAAAATGTAGATCAACTCCCGATGAACATAGGCGATCCACATTACGATCCGCTCTTTCCTTTTGGATTTGGACTCACAACAAAATCAATGACTGAAAGGTAAAAATTTGTAACTATCCGATTAATTTTTTTTTTGTATCTTTTGCCATTTGATCGAAGAACATGACTATAACTTGAATGGTATAGACATGACAAAGTACAAGAATCTTGTACATGGTTGTTAATAGCGGTAAATAGCGACAAGCTACGTATACGCTACGTAGCGACAACGAGTGCTATTTTATGTTTAGCGATAACGCATTAGATTTTTTTTTTTCAACAAAATTAGGTGTTTATTCACGAGTTTAAGATTTTTCGATGAAATTAGTGAAGATTACAGCTGATTGGTCGACTAAAATGCCTAAAAATTCGGCTTTTAATATTTAAAAAGTAAAAAAAAAAAAAAAAAAAAAAAAAAAAAACCCCAATTGTCGCTATTGAGCGCTAAACATCAGATAGCGATGATCCAGCGCTACGCTATGCTATTCGCTATAGCACTCGCTATCATCGCTATTAACAACTATGATCTTGTAGACCCCAATGAATATTAACAGTAAATTATAATCTGTTTGTTATTATAAGTTATAACTTTGAGAACCCGTTAGAGAAAACTTACGGGCCCACCAATACCTGCTAACCAGTGGGACCATGTACAGTGGCGAAGCTTGAAATTTTTTACCGGGGGGGGGGGGTCGAAAACGTATATACCCAAAAATTTCTATAGAACCGGGGGGTCGTAAACATATATACCCAAAAATTTCTATACGAAAACTACATATGTAACACTACTGGCCGAAAAGTTCGGGGGGTCGGGCGCCCCTCCCGGCCCCTTCAAAGCATCGCCCCTGACTACGTAAACCACACCTTACGCTCGCATGTGGCCATTATGTAATTTATGACCTAAACTTGAATGTTTTAACTTTGCAGGTCAATATCCGGTGGCATAGCTACAAGACCGTTTGTCCTTGCGATTTTGGTATCCGTGTTCATCAGTTTGAGTTTATCGCGCAGGCACATTGCCTAATTTTGCGGGAAACTTAGCGTCGTCGGTGGATCATTTTGTAGAGTTTAGGGGAATTCTGTGAGGTGTGGGTTTAGAATTAAGGTTAGATGAAGGTGTTGTTAGTTATGATCCAATAATTTAACAGTTGAGACTATTGGATTCAATGTTGTTATTATTATTTTTATTACAATGTTGAAGGTGTTTTTATCATGGTTTGTTAGTTGGCCAGTAGTGTTTTACTTTTATGTGTTGATGCATGCATGTAACCCAATAATAAAGTGCAAATGTTTGAAGCTTATTTTGTAAATTCAAAGTCAATGGCCATAACAGTTTTATGATTATAAAGTATGGCAAGATGCACATACCTTTTTTGGGGCTGTTTTTTTTATGTTCACACAAGCACCACTAATGATGTGATATTTATTTATTTTATTATTTTAACTAACGTACAAATTGTTTGAAATCAGGCCCAAAATTAATAGACACAAACATCTTTATTTAGAGGGTGTTTGGGATTACGTTTTGAAGTGATTATTTGATTATTGCGTTTGTAAAACACAAATAATCTAAAAAAGTGTTTAGATGAAAAAATGATTATCTGCCTCCAAGACGCAGTTTTGGAGAAGCATGTACCTACATGCTTTTTCAAAACGCAGTTTTAAAAACGCAAAATCTATTTTGAAAACGCAACACCAAACACCCCCTTATTTTATTATTTTAACTAACATGCAAATTGTTCGAAATCAGACCCAAAATTCTATACACATAAACACAAGAAAAAACAATTTTATGACAACTCTCGGCTTTAACTCTTTCATTCTTGTAAACCCAATAACTCAACTAAAACTGAATAGATAACTCTTTAAGTATGCTAGAATAAACTAATTTTAATGGAACTCAAACTCAATTTAAATAAAACAATTAATTCAAACCAATATTTATATCTAATTTAATTGGGATATTGGATTCAAATAACCTCAATTTTCACCAATTGACCGATACCACTCCCAACGTTCCATTTGTACAACACCATTCGCAACTTTCAACTTATTGGCTGATAGCCCTCCCAAACTAACCTAACACTAACTCAGTTTGCTGACATCAACTGACATGTCACCAAACCAGTGTCACGTCATCAAAAAGCCAAGTCAGACGTCACGTCAGCTGCCACATCATCAAAAAAATCCACTTCAGATGCCACATCACCACACAAGTGCTACATCAGAAAAAATTAACTGGGTTAGGGTTCAGTTAGTTTGGGAGTGCTATCGGTCAACAAGTTGAAAATTGGGAGTGGTGTGGTACAAATCGAAAGTTTGGAGTACTATCGGCCAATAGGTGAAAGTTATCCCAAATTTAAAATTCACCAAGAATTAACATAACCAATCTTCAACTTTTGCTTATTTCCACTATTCACCCAAACTTAGGATCAAACCAACTTCATATTCTATATAGTCATTTTACAAATATTTAGATAAACGTTTATGTGTATCTGCAATTCTTATATAGATTCTATCATATATGATACACATCTACAAGATTCTCTAGTATATGCGATGCAAAGAATATGGTTCTTGGCACTTAAAATATATCTTGCTAAAATGTTTTTGTACGAGAATAAACTACATCTACAAGATTCTCTAGTTTGTAAAAAAGATCAACACGAGTTCTTTTGAGGGTTATTGGATTTTATCACTCTTAACTATTGGTCATTGGCCGTTGTCACCCCCCAACTATCACTTTGATGCTCGTCACCCCCAACTTAACACTTACTATGTTCTGTCACCAGATCACTAACTTTAATAATAGTCCTAGCTTTACCATACTCCATACCTGGTACTCCTATATTCATGTCACAAATTTGAATAGTTAAAGTCAAATAACTTTTTTTTTTTAAATTAAAACTAATAATATTAAGATTTTTGTTTTCATTTTCCTATCAATAAACTAGTTCACTCGATACCAATATTTTCAAATAATTAGCAATATGGTCCTTTTCCCTTAAATTTCCAAAATAATTCGTTTTTATTTCTTCTAGAACATTCCAAAGATTTTTTATTTTTAATTAGCAATATAGTCCTTTTCCCTTAAATTTCCAAAATAATTAGTTTTTATTTCTTCTAGAACATTCCAAAGATTTTTTATTTTTATTTTATTTTTTTAAATTTTTTTTATGAAAGTCACTAGTCATTATCAACGACCAATACCTACGGATTTATGTCATTCCGTACAACGAGAACTACTTTCAACCATGAATTAACAGGAAAAAAAATAAACAATATTTTTCGTGTTTCCGTACACCATGACATATATATTATTTGAACATGAAGAATGCATACATAAAAATGCAAAAATATGAATATATATATGTATATCATCTATCGCAAAATATCTCAAACATGTATATACACTAACATGTTGGATAATGAAGACTTTAGATTATGGTGGGGAAATAGTAAATAGTTAACCAAATTCAAAGATAATCATCTACGGAAACGTTCAATCCCTCGTTGTTATTCGGTGTGGATTCTCTCGAAGCAATAATCCGTGCGTCCATTGCCATGCCAGCATCAGACGCAGCCTTCTGGATGGACCTAGGAGACAGGTCCATCCGGGCAGTAGGAGGTAACATAGATGGAAAATTAAGTTTACTCAACGATGTAGCACCTCTTAAAGAGTAAGAGGCTACATCGTGAGCCAGGGCAGCTCCCTCGGGTGTCGAAAACGTGCCTAGCCAGAGCCGCTCTTGGGTTCCTGGCACGCGAATCTCCGACACCCATTTACCCCATCGTCTACACCGGATGCCTTTATATTTCTTTTCTTGACTTGTACCGGCCGCTGAATTGCTTGTACAACTGCTGCTTATGCTACCTTCATCCGAGGTGGTACTACTCATGCTTTGTTTAATAATGTGAATGTGAATGGTGCATGAAGTATGTGTTTTCATGGTTTATATAGGTTGAATGTGTGAAGGTCAAAATCAAAGGGTGAATGAGTAGATCTTTGGTCAAAGATTTGAAAAAATAAGATATTATGTCAAGTGGTCGGCTGTAATTAAATGCACGTGTGGTGGAAGTCGACCAATAAATAATGAGTCTGTTTCAAAGGTTCATCATTGGTTACGTCATAAACTATGGGTACCACAAAGGCATAAACAAATGTAGAAGACTTGGTCAAATGTTGACATAATAATTCAAATGGTAAGGTCAACCATGAACCATCAACATCCTTAAATTCGAACTTTCCTTCTTTTAGTATAAGTCTTCGTATTTTGCATGATGTATTTGAAACAACTACTAACTCCAAAAGGTGTAATTGGATTTTGAGAGAGATAACCCCACAAGTCAATGATGACTTCTTGACATTAAGTATTGCAAGTGGTCTTTATTAACTTTACGATTAGGCTATTGGGTGCGGTTATGACCCAAACGACTATCCCCTTATTTATTATAATTTATTTTTATCTAAAGAAAAAGGAAAAAAAAATCTTGAAAAATGGAAAAGAGGACCATGGATGCCATGGTTTAATCCATGCGAACCATGGTGGATCAGGCAAGTGGGTGGTGTAGCCTTCCATTTATGTTCCTACGTGGCGAATCATGTCCCAACCATGACCCCCACACCCTTCAATTATCGGGCTATGTGTTATGAGGCTAGAGGGTGTGGGGGATATGGTTGGGTCATCAATCGCCATATAGGACCATTAATAAATTGCTACACCACCGTCTTGCCTCATATACCATGGTTGGCATGCATTAAACCATGACAACCATGAGTCTCCTTTCCTTTTTCAATATTTATTTTTCCTTTTACACAAAAATAAATTAAAATAAGAGAATAGTGGTTTTGGTCATGACCACTACATGTCGCTGATGTGAAGGGTCATGTAGATTATAAGGGTCATGACCACACCCTATAGCTTGAGTGTGAGAGAGGGGAGTGGAGAGCCTACATAGCTATGTACGTGGGGCTGTAGTGAACCAAGGTCGTCCCTAATATTTCTCAGGCACATCACAACATATAATTGATTAATTAGGTTATTAATTTAGGTGTTTAAAAGGGCTAATGGGGTATTGGTATTTGGTGAAAAGAATAGAAAAAGATTAATGGGCTAATGGTATATGGTTATTAACTTATTTGGGCCCCACTGAAGACATGAAACCACAACTAACTTTATAATTTTTTTATAGATACGTTAATCGATCTACAATACTTAACCGAGAAAAGAATTTAGGCTCCTTCTAGAAAATGGGCCCAATGTGGTCGCCCATTATGCAACCCTCTAAGACGCCGTTGCGGGGAACATCACGCCACCCCTTGTCCTGAAAAAAAAGTCCAAAAAAATCAACATTAAATTAAATGTACTATAATGTTCACAAAGCCTTAAATAGCCATAGGGTAATAGCTATTTTCACTATTTTATGGTCACTATTTTCACAAGCATCTTGATACTAGTCCATGCTTACATGGGAAGATCTTGCTAGTTTGCTCATATCTTTTACAATGCTACACCTTGAGGACAAGGTGTATTTGAAAGGATGGGGTAATGTTGTGAATATTATGTGCCTAACTATATTGGATGTTCAAAGCACTACAGCATACCCATTTAAGCAGCCCAGTAATGATTTAGCTAAGGCCCAACAGGTTAAAATTATTGGCTATTAAAACCTTATAAAGAAGCAACTTATATGTGCATATATATATCTTGTAACTTTAGCTTTGGGTGGCTTTCAAAAAAAATGGAAATTTTCCTTTCTAACCCTAAACTTTTAATTTTTTGACAATTTAAGTTTAAAGTTTTAATTTTTGTTTCCTTTAAACCCTAATGTTTTAATCTTTGACAGTTTACCCTAAAGTTTTAATATTTGGCAATTTAAGTTTAAAATTTTAATCTTTGTTTCCTTTTTAACCCTAAAGTTTTAATCTTTGACAGTTTAAGTTTAAAGTATTAATCTTTGGTAATTTAACCCCTTTGATTAATTTGATTTTTTCACTTCTAATTCAAAAGTTTCCATCTTTTGCGATTTAACCACTTTGATATTTTTTTACTTATGTGTTGTAATATTGGCTTTGAGGGTTTTTCAAAGAAAAAATGGTTATGCATATGGTTGTTGTAACCTTGGCTTTGGGGGTTTTTCAAAAAAAATTGATTTTTTACTTTTCACCCAAAAGTATTTTATAAATTACAACCCAAAACTATTTGTTTTTTTTTACTTTTAACACAAAACTTTTAATCTGTTGCAATTTATCCTCACAACTTTTTTTACTTTCAACTTTGGTCCTTTATATTTTTCATTTTCAGCAAATTTTTAGCTTTATCATTCGTTCTAAATTTTGTGACTTAACACACCACAACGTGCGTCTTTGGTTTAACGTTTTTACGTTTCGTTCTAAATTTTGCGGGTGAACGTTTTTACATCGTCTACTTTTTCCTGTTTGATAGGTTCAACATAACGTGCGCGCACTAAATCGACTTAGTTATCACTAAAGAATCCCCGCCGCATTGCGGCGGGTGTTAATTCTAGTTTGTAATTGACTTATCAACCATCCTTACATAAGTAGGGTTGGCAAATCGTGTCTTATCGGGTTTAACAGTTCTCTAACGACGCGTGTAACACAAGTGTTAAACTTGAATACAACTCGTTTAACTACTTTATATCTCATGTTTATAACACAGTTTTACGTTTTATTTACCAAGAAGAAGAAATGATGGATTCTAACCTCATAAGTATATTTATTTTTAAAAAGTAAAAAAAATCATGTTATGTACTTTTTCAGTAAACAGATCTAATCGTGTCTTATATAGATATCTATTGCCAGCTAGATACAGAAGCAATAGGAAACACATATGAATTATTCATTACTATTAAATTCCCTGGAATTCATCAAGAGGATCTTAGTTATCCTACTGTTTGTTTATAGGCGATATGTTGGTACGGCAAGTAAGGGGTTGGCTCTCGGCATGCTCAAACCGAACTTCTCACTCATGTCTAAGTCAACAGGCGACAAACCATTTAGTAGATCCCAATTGAAGGAATGAACCAAATTCGAAACTACCAAACCAGTGTTAGCTAATCCCAAATTTATTCCTGGACATCCTCTTCTACCAGATCCAAATGGGATAAGCTCAAAATCTTGGCCACGAAGGTCAATCGCTTTATCAACAAACCTTTCTGGAAGAAACTCGTCACAATTCTCGGACCAAACTTTGGAGTCACGTCCAAATGCCCAAAAGTTAACAAGTATTAGTGTCTTTTTAGGTATGTCGTACCCGTTAATGGATACATCTTTTATAGATTCGCGTGGAACCAGTAATGGCGCGGTTGGATATAACCGAAATGTTTCCTTGATCACCATGTGTAAGTAATGTAACTCTGTCAAATTGCTCTCATCCACAAACCTCTTATTTCCAACAACTTCTATCAACTCTTGTTGAAGCTTCTTCATTACTCTAGGATGTCGAATGAGTACAGACAAAACCCATTCGATGGAAGTTACCGAAGCATCGATTGCGCCAACTATTAAGTCAATCAGAATTGCTTTCATGGTTGACCTATCTATTGCATGGGTTATATCATTGCTCGTATCGGAATATTTGGATTTTATTGACAATAATGTGTCAATGAAATCCATGGTATCAGGTCCATGAATTCTGGTTTGATTGTCTTGTTCATGGTCAACTATTATGGACTCCAACATATCGTCAAATGCTTTGCTTATTGACTTTAAACGTGGAGTCAAACCCTACATAAACAAATCCAAAACATTTGAGGAAGTAGTTAGATAGCAAAAAAACTAGAAAATAAATGGCGGCGCAGTTTGTTGCTCGTCTACCTGCTATTCTTATGTAATTTGCCTTGTTGACAATTCAGTTGAATATGATTTTCCTTTTGTTTTATTAACCGCACATTCTTGTATTGCAATATATATAATTATTGTGTGTGATAAAGACAAAATAATAAATGAAATACATGTAATATGAACAGATTGCATTTTTGGCTCCTTCATCATGAATTATTTGAATACTAACATTATGTTCAAAAGATAATATACCATATTTAACCAAGCAAACCCAAAAGGATTAATAATATCCTATTAAAGCTTGGAAAAAGATTTATTACATAAGTTCACTTTTTAATAATATATAGAATAACAAGACTCTCGTGATTCGTGAGAAATTCTACTGGTATAATTACCGCATTATGAATATACATAAATGGATAATCAGAATGAAAATATAGGATTAGTTAGGATCTAGAGCCAGATCAGAAACCCAGCTACCTGAGGTCATTCACATATTAACTTTCTACACTGCATTTTTATGTAAAATATTTCATATTGCTGATCTTCCGTTTTATTACATGTACGATTCTACCTTTTGGGTTTTTTTTTCCCTTAGTTTTAGATTCTACCTTGACCTTTGACTTGGGTGAGGTACTTGTGTTTTTGCCTGGCAATGTATTTCCTTTCATTATTCTTCAAGTAGGCAGGGGCGCAGGATTCAAAGGGGGCACCCGCCCCTTCGAACTTTTCGGTCAGTAGTGTTATGTATGTGCATTTCGTATAAAATTTTGTAGGTATATACGTTTTCGACCCCCCGGTTTTATAAATTTTTTTTAGGTATATACGTTTTCGACCCCCAGTTTTAATTTTTTTTTTATTTATATAGCCCAAATGAAATATTTAATTAGCCAAAATATTATATAGCCCTGCTTGTTAGAAAAGGAAAAAAAATAATTTAGAGAAAATTATGGATTCCTCAAGATCATCTCCATAGTTACCAAAAGTCTTTCCTTTTATTCGTTCTTGTAAAGCCTATAAATAAAGGCTAGTTTTTATGTTTTTTGTATGCAAGAATCAAATCAATAAAATTCAGTTCTTTTTTATTATCTTTCTCATCTCTCTCTGATTATCATTGACAACATGGTATCAGAGCAGAGTTATGATCCGTGAAAACTCTGTTCTTCAATCTCAAACCAAAACCAAAATCGTTCAACCAAAATCAACTTCAAATCTGACCTGATTCCACTGTTCCGACAAATTAGTTCACCGTCTTCGTTCATCAGTTCTGTCGTCAAACCGGTTCGCCCAAAACCCCCCAACGAACCATTCCAGTCCGACGAACAGTCCCCACGAAGACCCTGTATTCTTTGTCAACTCCGAACCAGAAAAAAACCAAAATCAAATCAAAACCTAAACCCCGAAATCGAACCTGAAACCCCGCTGAACTTCGCCGTCACCGCATCCACTGCCGCCGCTGAAAACCCTAAAATTCGTCACCGCCGCTGCGTTCATTTCTGCCAGCAAACCCTAAAACTCGCCGCCGCGTTCATCTGTGCCGAAGAAGATACCCAGTTCTAAGGGGAAGAAGAAAGAAGGGAAGGAAAAAGGTTGTTAAAGGACCAGATTCAAGTGTTAAGAAGGAAGAGAAAGAAAAGAAAGTGTACGATTTGCCTAGTCAAAAGCGTGATCCCCCAGAAGAGAGAGACCCGTTAAGGATTTTCTATGAAAGCTTATACTCACAAATACCAACTAGTGAGATGGCTGCAATCTGGATGATGGAATCTGGTTTGCTTCACAAAGATGTGGCGAAGAAGTTATTTGAGGCAAAACGCAAGAAAGCTCAACAACAAAAACTTGGGTTACCGATGAAGACGATTGTTAATGTGATGAAACACTTCATCGGTTACAGTCAAGAGAAAGGATGTTGGAAATTGTGGCAAAGTCAAAAAGGCGAAGGGTTCCTTTTTTGAATAAAAGAAAATATTAAAAAAAAGAAAGAAAAAAAAGTAACGTTTCCGCTCAAAAAAAAATCAAAGCTCAAAAAAGGAATCAGAGCTCAAAAAAATCCGCTCAAAAAAAAAAAATCAAAACCTCAAAATCAAAAAAAAAAAAAAAAACCAAACCCAAAACCAAAAAATCCAAAACCAAAAAAAACAAACCAAAACAAAATCAAAACCCAAACAAATGCCAAGACCCAAATGGCCAAGTTGAATTTTTTCAACTTGAGGGGAAACCAAAACTCAAAATTGGTTGCCATGTCGAAAGACGGTAGCATCAATCAAACCAAAAGTTACCATGTCTAAAGGCGGTAACTCAATAGCCAAACCAAAAACCAAACATAATCAAAACCCAAAATCAAAACCAATCCAAGTTGAATCATGGCAATCCCACAATTCAATTTGAGGGGGAGTGTTAGAAAAGGAAAAAAAATAATTTAGAGAAAATTATGGATTCCTCAAGATCATCTCCATAGTTACCAAAAGTCTTTCCTTTTATTCGTTCTTGTAAAGCCTATAAATAAAGACTAGTTTTTATGTTTTTTGTATGCAAGAATCAAATCAATAAAATTCAGTTCTTTTTTATTATCTTTCTCATCTCTCTCGGATTATCATTGATAACACTGCTCCCTTATATTAACCAGATATTTCCACATTCCGAGTCGCTTAACAGGATCTCTTTCTAGACTACTAACATCCACTTCATTGATGTTAGTCGGATTTTGAGGAATATCATGATGCTCTTGTTGAATGTTTTGATTCGCTTCGTTAACCGGTTCATTATTCGCTTCATTAACCGGTTCGCTTGTTGAAGTTTTTTGACGTTTAATCTCTTTGTTTCCATCTACAATTCTCTCTACTTGTTCTTTGTTCTTTCCTTTGAAAAAAGAAGTTATGCTTTTATACTTCCCCATAGCATAATCTAATAACACAACAAGTTAACAAATCACCCTAAATTTCAAACTCTAATTCTATCTATATCAAATCACAATAAGATTAAACAAATAAAATTAGACATAGTTACAGAAAGATTCAACAAGTTTAGGGCAAAAATTCGGACCAATTTCAACTCTAATTTAAACCTAAATCACATAAATTGCAGCCTTAAATTAAACCTAAAGATAAAATAATGATTTGGGCTATATAATATACCTAATTTTTTTTATAAAACTGGGGGGTCGAAAACGTATATACTTACAAAATTCTATACGAAACGTACATACATAACACTCCTTGGGGAGTCGCCCCCCCCCCTAATCTTGCGCCTCTGCTATTCGGTGTCGGCCTCGTAAAAAAGATCTTCATGTTACATTTGAACATTATTACCGGGTAAATTTGTTTACAGAGACATTAGACAAACAACTACATGAACTGGATAGTAGATTCAATGAGCAAGCGATACAGTTGTTATCTCTTAGTGCGACTTTATGTTCAAAAAAAGATTAATATTGATGAAATTGTTTTTCTTGTTGAGAAATATTATCCTAAAGATTTTACTGAGCAAAAGAGGAATCAATTACGTAGTCAATTGGATAATTTTCAAGTTAAGAATAAATAATCCCAAGCAAAGTGGGGTATCAACTCTTTTTGATCTTTGCAAAACTCTTGTGGAATGTCAGAAAAATAACATCTACAAATTGGTTGAAAGAGTGTGTCGGCTAATCTTGACACTTCCAGTTTCGACTGCAACAACGGAAAGAGGATTTTCAGCAATGAAAATATTTAAGAATCATCTTCGCAATAAGATGTCAGTTCGGTATCTAGCAAACAATATGGTGATTTACATAGAAAAGGAGATTGCTGTGAACTTTGATTCGGAGTCCATAATTGAAGAATTCAAAAATCTTAAAGGAAGACGGGCAGAGCTATAATTCTTCATCCAGGAGAACCGGGTACCCATCTTCCTCGCTCCTTTTTAATGTTTTGGTGTCTTTGTTTATTTGTTTGTTAAACAATGTTTACGTTTTAATGTTTGACCCGACCCGATCCGAATCAAATCACCGACGTCCGACCCGAACATATCACCTCGAAACAACGCTATAGAAAATTTTTTTAGGTCCGGTACCTTCCGACCCCTGGTGGAAATTTTCATGGCTTGCCACTGCTAAGAGGCACTTTTTTCGAGTTCGGACAGGTTATCTCAATTCTCGCCCTATGTTTGTTCCAAATTATTTCTTGGACTATTTAAATACTTCCAAAAGTTTTAAATATTATAAAGTTTACCTGGAGATCAAGATGTGCTAAAATGGGAACAAAATCTCCCAAATTGAAGGTGCCAGTGACTTCTGAAGCCTCATGTGTGAGATTAAATATATAAAATGTAATATTTAATCTTGTAGCCTATATAATCATTTATATTATATTAGATCAAAATATATTTATTAACCTATTAATAATTAGTTGGTAATTGTTGATGGACCATATTACCCTTATTAACTAATTGGGTTTCCTCCTGGGTGTATAAATAAGGGGCTTATTAGAGAGTTAAAGGGTTACACAGTTACACACATTACACAATCACAACCCTCATTAACATCAAGAATTCGTGACTCTCTCCCCTAACCGAAATTACCCTACTTCGGTTTCATCACCATCATAACTTACACCCTAAGGAGGAACCAGATCATCCTGACAATCATGTCGAACTCAATGGCTGCATCTCTGACTGGATTCTCTGCTGGCCTGTCTGCTGTAACAGGTATTATTCATGTTTTCCATTATGTTTAAACAGAACTGATCCAACATGTGGTATCAGAGCATATGTTGATAAACCAGTTCTGTTTTCGTATCCATTATTCTTGGATCAAAATCTGGAAAACGGAAGTTTTTTAAGCCTTAAAATCAAAAACTGTTTTCGGGTTGTTTGTGACCGAAATCCCTGTTTTCGGAAACTGTTAATTGATAAACCGACTCGAAATTATAAAGATTAAACTTATTATCACGAAATCCCTTACAAAACCATTAAAATCAGGTTTCGGATTTCCAGATTATGTTCTTATTTTGTTAGGGTTCATCATAATGTTCTAAGAAAACTCGAAAATTCCCTAAGATTTGGAATATAATTTAGATTAGTGGGTGTTTTTCCTGTTTTTGATCTTATTTTTATCTAATAAAATTCCGAAAACTGTTAAAGAGATATCAGTTATTATTTTCGAAATATTTTGATAAGTTTAGATCAGCATTAAAACAGGAAACATTATCCCACAATCCCTTAAATTTCGAGGTTTCAGTTATTATCACAAAACAGCTGTTAACGAGGTTGCTACTCGCAACCATGAGGTTGCTACTCGCAACCATGAGGTTGCTACTCGCAACCATGAGGTTGCTACTCGCAACCATAACGTGATTTATCGCAACCAGGAGGTTGCTACTCGCAACCATAACGTGATTGATCGAAACCATGAGGTTGCTACTCGCAACCATGAGGTTGCTACTCGCAACCATAAGGTTGCGACTCGCAACCATAAAATGATTAGTCGAGACTAAGGTTGCGACTCGAGACCATGACTCGAAATCTCAAAACTTAAGCTGTTTAAAAGTTCGATCCGCGCTAACAGGTGGTTTGCTATTAAATACTTGGTTTTGTTAATACTTAATTCATTAATCAGAATCAGATAATTTTACAAAACCAAAATAGCTTTACTTGAATGAGCTTCTGATGTATTAATTCTGGCCAAAGCTGATTTAATACATCTATTTATTGTTCAAGTATTATAAAAGGCTATGTTAAGCATGCATTACAAACCTGAAATGTCTTAATTCTGGCCAAAGCTGATTTAATTCATTTATGTTTAGCATGCTTGACAAGTGCATAACTAAAGTGATTGTCTCATTTCTGGCCAAAGCTGATTTGTCACGATTGCTTTGCACACATACTTAAAATGATTACACTTCTGGCCAAAGCTGATTTGTCTTCGTTTAAGTAGAATTTTTACTAAGTCTATTATTTTGATGTTAGTAATAGACATTATCACAGCTTCATAATTAAAATGGTCATTATTTATGCCTGCCTTAGTGTAACAAGCCCATTAGATCACATTAGGATTTTTTCTTTTGTATCATAACTTGCTCATCTTATTTCCACTACCAGCACCCAATTGCGGGATTCCACCTTTGACTGGTGATAACTTTGCTGAATGGAAGGATGCTCTCATGCTTACTCTAGGATTGCTAGACTTTGACTATGCTCTAAGAGAGAATAAGCCAGCGGACCTTACCGCCACCAGTACTGCTGCTGAGCAGATAGTCCATGATAAATGGACTAGGTGTAATCGCATGTCTCTCATGTTCATGAAGCAATCCATTCATAACTCAATCAGAGGGGCCATTCCTGATTCTGAAAATGCTAAAACCTATCTGGCTTCTGTGGAGGATCAATTCAAGGGAACATCAAAAGCACACGCTAGCACACTTATCCTCAAGCTGGTGACAACTAAGTATGATGGGAGGAGCGGCATTCGCGAACACATCATGATGATGCATGATATGGCCAATAAGCTGAAGGGCCTAGAGATGGAAATCAGTGATGGTTTTCTCGTTCACTTCATCATCACTTCGCTTCCTTCGTCCTATGAAGCTTTCAAGATCAATTACAACACTCAGAAGGACAAATGGACGATGAGTGAGCTGATCGCTATGTGCGTGCAGGAGGAAGAGCGTATGAAGATGGATCGCACTACTGATGTTGCTAACTTCACCACTTCCAGCTCAAAGAAGAGGAAGAACTCTTATCATAGAAAGGATGCTTCTAAGGTTCAAAAGCCAAATCCTAATACAAGTGCACCTTCCAGCTCTAAGAACTCCTTAGGCAAACCCTATTGCAAGTTCTGTAAGAAAACAGGACATAAGCAAAAGGAATGCCCTGACTTTAAGGAGTGGCTGGCTAAGAAAGGTAACGATTTTTTCATGATACTTGAGTCCTTTAATTTAAATGTTCCTGCTAATTCTTGGTGGTTTGATTCTGGTTCTATGGTTCATGTAACCAATTCACTTCAGGGATTCCTTACAATCCGGAAGCTGGGAAGAAACCAAAGAACACTTAAAGTTGGGGATGATCGGGAATTAGAAGTGAAGGCCATAGGAACATTACAACTATTTTTGAAAACTGGTTTATGTATTAAACTTTATGATACCTTATATGTTCCTGAGGTAACTCGGAACCTTGTATCAGGACCAAAGTTAGACATGGACGGTTTTGTCGTTTCTCATGGTCATCGCAAACTCTCTATTCTCTATGATTCCGTTGTTTATGGTACTGGCATTCTGGATGGTGGTCTCTATAGATTAGAACTAGATGATAATTTTTCCAAATCTTTGTTGTCATATAATATTAATGAATCACTCACAAAGATGGAAAAGAAACAAATTCGAGACTTAGAGACTTCATCTATGTTGTGGCATCAACGTTTAGGCCACATCTCAAGAGAACGATTAAATCGTCTCGTAAAGGATGAAGTCTTACCTCCTCTCGATTTCACCGATTTTGGAACATGTGTCAAATGTCTTAAAGGCAAAATGACATCAGCGAATAAGAAAGGTGCCACTAGGAGCTCTAATTTATTAGAACTCATTCACACTGACATTAGTGGTCCCTATCAAATCGCTGGCATCACAGGACATACTTCATTTATCACTTTCATTGATGATTATTCTCGTTACATGTACTTGTATCTTATAAAGGAAAAGTCTGAATCTCTTACAACTTTTAAAGATTATAAAGCTGAAGTTGAAAAGCAATTAGATCGTCAAATTAAAGTTGTGAGATCAGACAGAGGCGGTGAATATTATGGAAGACATACTGATGTGGGTCAAGCTCCTGGTCCATTTTATGAGTTTTGTAAGGGCCAGGGGATTGTGAACCAATACACCATGCCTGGTACACCTCAGCAGAATGGTGTCGCTGAACGAAGAAATCGTACCCTTATGAACATGGTGCGCAGTATGTTAGCCAACACTAATTTACCATTATTCCTCTGGACTGAAGCATTAAAAGCAGCTGTTCATATACTCAATAGAGTTCCTTCTAAGTCTGTCCCTAAAACTCCTTATGAACTTTGGACAGGAAGGAAACTGAGTCTTAAATATATGAAAGTATGGGGCTGCATTGCTGAAGCAAAATTATATAATCCTTTCCTAAGGAAACTTGACCCTAAAACAGTTACCTGCTTCTTTATCGGGTATCCTGATCATTCAAAGGGTTATCGTTTCTATTGTCCTTCCCATGTCACCCGTATTGTTGAAACCAAGCGTGCCGCGTTCCTGGAGGATTTCAAGGTCAGTGGGAGCAGTACTAACCCTTATGAAGAATTGCAAGAAGTACAAGACGCGGGGGGGAGAGACTCGTCGCTTACCATTACTCCGTTTACTCCTCTTGTACCACATGCAACTGCACCTGAAGCCACTGCACAAACTCCAACTCCACAACCAGAACTCATTATACCTCATAACGAAGGCACATCAAACGCTCAAAACCAAGACAACGCTCAACCCGAAAATCAGCTCAGGAGGTCATCTAGGCAAAAACGGCCTACTAATTGGGATGATTATATTACCTACCTGACTGAAATGGATGCTGGAAAGCTCAATGATCCTATCTCTTATAATGAAGCCATTAGCAGTGATCAGTCTTCTGAATGGAACAAAGCAATGATTGATGAGCTTGAATCCATGAAGAAAAATGACGTTTGGGATTTGGTAGAATTACCCAACGGTGTAAAACCTGTAGGTTGTAAATGGGTGTTCAAAACAAAACTGGATCCGAATGGGAACGTTGAACGCTATAAAGCGAGATTGGTTGCAAAGGGCTACACTCAGAAAGAGGGAATTGATTATCAAGAGACGTTTTCACCTGTCTCTCGTAAAGATTCATTAAGGATCGTTATGGCCCTAGTAGCTCATTTTGATTTAGAGCTGCATCAGATGGACGTCAAAACTGCTTTCCTTAACGGAGACTTAGACGAAGATGTTTACATGAAGCAACCTGAAGGCTTTAAACCTGAAGGTCAGGAGCATCTAGTCTGTAAGTTGAAGAAATCCATTTATGGGTTAAAACAAGCATCACGTCAATGGTATCTCAAGTTTGATGAAGTCATGAAGAGGCAAGGTTTTATGAAGAATCAAGTGGATCAATGCACCTACCTCAAGATGAGTGGGAGTAACTTTACTATACTTGTCCTTTACGTAGATGACATTCTATTGGCAAGTAATAGTTTAGACATGTTGCATGAGTCGAAGCGGTTACTCTCGCATAACTTCGACATGAAGGATCTCGGAGATGCTTCTTACGTCATTGGCATCGAAATTCACCGAGATAGACACAAAGGGATCTTAGGATTGTCTCAAAAGACTTACATAGATCGTGTCCTTACACGTTACAACATGCAACAGTGCAAACCCTCCGTCGCTCCAGTAGTTAAGGGAGATGTTTTCGGTTCATTCCAGTGTCCGACAACAGAGGTTGAAAAGGAGCAAATGAGCCAGATACCTTACGCGTCAGTAGTCGGGAGCCTGATGTATGCTCAAGTCTGTACTCGCCCAGATATCGCTTATATTGCTGGAATGCTAGGCCGTTATCAGACTAATCCTGGCCTAGATCACTGGAAAGCAGCTAAGAAGGTCCTCAGATATCTGCAAGGGACGAAAGACTATAAACTGACTTATAGAAGAAGTGATCACTTAGAAGTGGTAGGTTATTCTGATTCTGACTTTGCCAAATGCAAAGATGACAAGAAATCCACTTCGGGCTACATCTTTATGTTAGCAGGCGGACCTATCTCATGGAAGAGTCATAAACAACAGTTAACTACAACTTCCACAATGATGGCAGAATACATTGCTGTTTACAACGCAACCTGTCATGGAATGTTGCTTAGAAATCTGATCACTGGACTCAAAATTGTTAATTCCATTTCTAGACCATTGAAGCTTTACTGTGATAACTCAGCTGCCGTTAGTTTCTCGAACAGTAACAGTTCGACTGGAGCTGGTTTATATCTCGATACAAAATACTTGTTCGTACGTGAACGAGTTGAGGAAAATAATCTTTGTATAGAGTATATTAGTACTAAAGATATGCTAGCGGATCCGATGACTAAAGGTCTCCCACCTAAAGTTTTCGAAGAACATGTATCGAATATGGGACTTACTAAAGACCTTGTTTAATGGCATATTGTACTAGCTTATGTTTTAATTAATAAAATTTCCTCAGTTTGATTTTGTATGTCTCTAACATATGTTCTGCCGGTGTAATGACATATAGACAAATATAAATACAAATCAGACGCTAAAGGGCTTATATATATTTTGATCGTAACTGTTAGGTTTTAAATTGAGGCTATAGTATGACTAATGGGGGTCCTGAGTCGAATGATGATTCAACGGCTGTATTTCTCTGCTATAGTTCTTGGTTTAAAGCTAAAATGAGTGTTAACTCCTGGCCAGGCTTACCTAATACTCATGATAAATGATTACTTGGCTAAGTGGGAGAATGTGAGATTAAATATATAAAATGTAATATTTAATCTTGTAGCCTATATAATCATTTATATTATATTAGATCAAAATATATTTATTAACCTATTAATAATTAGTTGGTAATTGTTGATGGACCATATTACCCTTATTAACTAATTGGGTTTCCTCCTGGGTGTATAAATAAGGGGCTTATTAGAGAGTTAAAGGGTTACACAGTTACACACATTACACAATCACAACCCTCATTAACATCAAGAATTCGTGACTCTCTCCCCTAACCGAAATTACCCTACTTCGGTTTCATCACCATCATAACTTACACCCTAAGGAGGAACCAGATCATCCTGACAATCATGTCGAACTCAATGGCTGCATCTCTGACTGGATTCTCTGCTGGCCTGTCTGCTGTAACAGGTATTATTCATGTTTTCCATTATGTTTAAACAGAACTGATCCAACATCATGAACAACTTTCATAAATTCAGTTGATCCTCCATAATCTTTTCTACCAAAAAGCGTCTTAAAAGTCGTCCTCCCGATCAGCTTACTCGCCATCTCAGTTAAATTAACAACCTCATTCTTCATTGAACAACCTCTAATCTCGTCTAACGTCTTGCCAATTTCCTCCCTTCGGATGTCAGCAGTCGCGTTAATTTTTGCGCAACTGAAAAACTCCATTGCGCATAATTTCCTAAGGGCGCGCCAATGCGAACCATATTCTGTATACGCCATTCCCTTGATTCCATAAGACAAATATTTTGCTACTTGGAGTTTTGGACGGGACGAAACATCGGCATCATGGTCTCCAAGAAAGAGCTTGGCAGCATCAGGCGATGAGAGTACAATGGATTCTACGTTGCCTAAGCGGATAGACATGATCGAACCATGCTTCTTGGATAGTTTGTGGAGGGCGCGATGGGGGAGCTTTCCTAGTAAGTGGAGGCTTCCAATAACAGGCAATGGTTTAGGACCCGGTGGTAGTTTGTTGCCATGGGGGCGTTCGTTGGTGTAGCGTTTCCATAACCATATTCCGACGATGAGGATGATGAAGATCAAGAATAAGGGCAGGTTAAACGAATACATTGCTGCATCAGGTGTTTTGGTTTGTTTTGCAAAAGAAATGCCTAGTGAGTTACATTATGAGTTATGACAATCTTCTTTGATAAAAAATGTGGAATAGTACTGGCCACGCCTAGTGTGACGTTTTATAAGCATAATTTATGTGCTGTATTGATTTGAATTTATGGTACTATATGCATATAATTCAATGAAAATTGAATAAGGAATTGATTTAGCCAGCCAAAGGTCAAGTTAGGGATGGCTAGCAATTGTTGAAATTACTCTTTCATTCTTCATGGTGGTCCATCTATCTTTTTTCTTAACGGCAAGAAATGACGTGTCAACCATCGTGACACCGGGTGATGTGGTCAAGGTCGACTACTCGACCGCCACTAGCCACTTGGCTCTCCGAGATGCGCGGAAACCTGACCTCCACCCGCCCGAAGGCACGACAGTGGAATAATCGGAAAAACCTCGCCTCTCATCCAAGACGAACCGGCGCCACCCGTATTCGCCTTCACCTGGATGCCGCAGAAAATAATGGGGACTAGGGCTGCAAACGAACCAAACGTTCGGCAAACAGTTCGTGAACGTTCGGCGAGAAGTTCATTTGTGTTCGTTCGTTTATTAAACAAACGAACACGAACAAGAAATTTCGTTCGTTTAGTTAAATGAACAAACATGACCAGAGGTCACGTTCAATCGTTTATGTTCGTGAACGTTTGCTAACGTGTTCGGTAGTTCATTATTTTTTTAGTTTTTATATTTTATTTAAATACTTTAAAATTTTGACAAATAAAATATGTAATAAGTGTCAATGAATTATATCTTCTAATCATAAACTCTTGTTTGTGTTCGTTTGTTTCCATTTGTGTTCATCAACGTTCATTTTCGTTTGTTGCTTAAAATTAACAAACAAACACGAAAAAGTTCATTTCCTTATCAAACGAACACGAACATAATATCTCGTTCGGTAAGTGTTCATGAACACATATATATATTAACAAAAGAACACGAACAAGGTATTGTTCATGTTCGTTCAGTTCCTTCAGTTCGTTTGCAGCTCTAATGGGGAGAGTGAGAGTCAAACCTGAGTCATAAGGAAAACCAAATTTTTCTCCAAGCACTCCACCACTACCTCATTTATTTATCTTTCTTCTCTATCTCTCATCACAAAAGCCATTAATTATTTAAAACTGATTGTAATAAGTTGGTGAATTGACTTATGTACATCGACAATGCCTATGGTAAAAAATATGAATCAGTTGAGTCTAATTTGGCACTAGTGTGGAGAAGGGTTACAATGTAGTAAGAAAAGTATTGAGGGTATGTACATTCTGCCCTAAGCAGGGGCGGACCTATAGTCTAATGAAGGGGATAACCACCTTCTTTAAATAAACCTTTTTTTAATGTTATACTTGTAGATCATGATTTTCACTTTTTACGGCTTTAACCTGTTTTAGAAAATCTTTTTTCGCTTTGCCATAGACTTGCAAAGTGTCACTGGACGAAAGAGGAATGCGGATAAACTTTTCAAAACAAATGACTTCGAGAACGACCTTGGTAAGCAAATCCATGTCTACTATGATTTCAAAGTTATCCAATTGCATGAGTATGAGCCATATTCCGATGAACTACGCGTACTGCACTGATGACGAAATGGGAAGCAGACAGGTAAACGGTGACTGTCTCCCCAGTTACCGGAGCGATCAAGGTCGGGAGTGATTCCAAACAAACTTTCAATTCTTGAAAAGCCGCATCAGCTTCAGTCGTCCATTCGATCTGCCCTTTCCCGATACTCTTCTTTAAGACATTCATGAAAGTTATGGTACGATCTGCGGCTTTGGAGATGAAGCGGTGTAGACCAGCTTCCCGTTTAATGACTGTATTTCTTTCACGGTCTTCGGAGGTTGCATCTTGATTACGGCCTGCACTTTGTCCGGATGAGTTTTAAAAAGCTTTATCCATCACTGATAGGTTGCTCCGGCGTTTTTTAAGCCGAATGGCATCTTTGTGTAGCAAAACAACCCTTCATTCATTCGTCATGAAATACAAGTTTTCATATGGTTAATGTATCACACAACGTTTGGACTAATCCATTCGATGTCGCAATGTACCCGCGCCGCGCACGGGTAATATGTGATAGAATCAAAGATAATTCCACAAATCAAGCAAATGATTGAGCCAAGGCAATCATGTAAATCAAGCCATCTGTTTATATTGTTGATTTATGTAATTTATTGTATTTCCTTTTATTGGTGTATAATCCCATTATATATATTGATATACAAATCTCTCAAAAATCAAGAGAGAATTTCATATTTACATGGTATCACCAGTACGATCCATCCCCTCTCTTTTCTAAACCCCATTTTTCTTGTTGCTTTTTCTCATGGCCTCCTCCTAGAGGTGTACAAAAAAACTGGTTTTAGAATCGAAACCGGAAAAAAAACCGAAACTGGTTTTTTTTTTAACCGGTTTTTTTTTACCGCCGGTTTTTATACCGGTTACTATTCTTGATTTCAAAAACCGGTTATTAACCGAACCGGTTATTAAAAAACCGGTTAAAACCGGAAAAAAACCGGTTTTTTTGGGAAAAACCGGTTAAAAACCGGTCCCAACCGGTTATACCGGTTATTGTTTTGGACCTCAAAAACCGGTTAGTAACCGGAACCGGTTATTAAACAAACCGGTTTTTATTTTGGGTGAAAAAACCGGTTTTTTTTTTTAACCGGTTTTTTAAAAACCGATTAACCGATTTGTACACCTCTACCTCCTCCTCATCTGTCAATCCCGATGGCACCCTAACCATGTCCACTGTTCTTCATATGATAACCCTAAAACTCTCTCCCTCCAATTACCTGTATTGGAAAAATCAAATCCTGGATGAGTTTTTAAAAGCTTTATCCATCACTGATAGGTTGCTCCGGCGTTTTTTAAGCCGAATGGCATCTTTGTGTAGCAAAACAACCCTTCATTCGTCATGAAATACAAGTTTTCATATGGTTAATGTATCACACAACGTTTGGACTAATCCATTCGATGTCGCAATGTACCCGCGCCGCGCACGGGTAATATGTGATAGAATCAAAGATAATTCCACAAATCAAGCAAATGATTGAGCCAAGGCAATCACGTAAATCAAGCCATCTGTTTATATTGTTGATTTATGTAATTTATTGTATTTCCTTTTATTGGTGTATAATCCCATTATATATATTGATATACAAATCTCTCAAAAATCAAGAGAGAATTTCATATTTACATGGTATCACCAGTACGATCCATCCCCTCTCTTTTCTAAACCCCATTTTTCTTGTTGTTTTTTCTCATGGCCTCCTCCTCATCTGTCAATCCCGATGGCACCCTAACCATGTCCACTGTTCTTCATATGATAACCCTAAAACTCTCTCCCTCCAATTACCTGTATTGGAAAAATCAAATCCTCCCTCTCCTCACCTATCAGAAGCTAGCAGGACATGTTGACGGTTCTGTTACTCCACCCGCTGGCACTCTTTCTAAAGATGGCAAAGAAGAACCGAACCCAGACTATGCCAACTGGGTCGATGCTGACCAACGTGCAATTTTAATTCTCAATTCCTCTCTCACTGAAGATGTTATCCCTGAAGTATTAGGGTTAACAAGTGCTCGCCGAATCTGGCTGGCACTTGAATCCGCCTACAGCAGCACCTCTATTGAACGCACGCACCTTCTACGTGACAGCCTACGCCAGTTAACAAAGGGTTCGGCTTCAGTTACTGAGTTTGGACGAAAGTTCAAGATTGTTTGTGATCAACTGGCTGCCATCGGTCAGCCTGTGGCAGAAACCGATCAGTTTCACTGGTTCTTGTGCGGTCTTGGTCCTTCCTTTGAAAATTTCTCAACCGCCATATGTGCTGCTCACTCCTCTTATCCCTTACGTGATCTTCTTACAAAAGCAGAAGGTCATGAACAATTTTTGCAATCCCTCAACTCTCAAGCAGCCTCACCGGTTGCCTTTACGGCTCATCAACAGCGTTCCCGCGCGCCATATCGAAACTCGAGCAAACCCAAAGCTCAGTCTTTTACACGGGGCGCTCCATCCATCTCTCGTGGGCCTCGCCGACTCCCTCACTGCCAGTTGTGCAGAACTGACGGACACTATGCCAATAAGTGTTCTGACTTAGCATCTTTTGCTTCTTCCTCCACTACTCAAGCCCACTTGGCCCAGGCTTTTCAGGCTCAATGCCATGTCACCACCGATTCTCCAGATTGGGTAACAGAGTCCGGTGCTACAACTCATATGGCGAACTCCCCTGATTCACTGCATAACACCACTCCATATAATGGTAATTCTCATGTTGCTTTTGGTAATGGCAACTCTTTACCCATCTCTTATACGGGTCAATACACTTTAAACAAAAACCTTTCGTTAAATAACGTTCTTGTCATTCCCAAACTTACAAAAAATCTTTTATCCGTAAGCCAATTGACAACTGATTATCCTGTTGACGTTTTATTTTCTCAACCGTTCTTTACTATTCAGGACCGGAAAACAAGTCAACCTCTAGCTCAAGGTCGGTGTGAAAATGGGCTCTACGTGTTACGAGATGGAAATTTTGCTTTAGTTGCTTCGGTTTCTCAAAATAAAGCTTCGTTTGAATTATGGCACTCTCGTTTAGGCCATGTTGCATTTGAGACTCTTTCTTTTTTGAATAAAATTGGTTGTTTGTCTAGTACCTCTATTTTGCCTAAACCCATTACTTGTTCGCCTTGTCAGCTTGCTAAGGCTCATAAATTACCTTTCAATTTAAATGAAAAACGAGCCTTGCATCCACTAGATCTTGTTCATTGTGATTTATGGGGCCCGTCACCGATTATAAGTGTTGATGGATATCGCTACTATGCGATTTTCATAGATGATTACTCGCGGTTTACTTGGTTTTATCCTCTAAAAACCAAAAGTGCATTTTATTCCGTGTTACCAACCTTTTTACGCTTGGTTCAGACTCAATTTTCTTGCAAAGTGAAAGTGTTCCAAAGTGATGGTGGTACCGAATTTATAAACCAACATGTGCGGCACATTTTTAATGAAAATGGTACATTTCATATATTATCATGTCCGTATACTCCTTCACAAAATGGTAGAGCCGAAAGGAAGCACCGTCACATTGTTGAAACGGGTCTAGCCATGTTATTTCATGCTAATATACCGACAACTTATTGGGTTGACGCGTTTAGTTCCGCAACTTACATCGTAAACCGTTTGCCTTCGAATGTTTTAGACAACAAATCACCTTTCGAATTGCTTTACTCTTCAACACCCACATACACCAATTTTCGGGTTTTTGGTTGTCGCGTATATCCATATCTCCGGGATTATTCCCCACATAAGTTGGCACCGCGTAGTATTCCTTGCATTTTTATGGGCTACTCGGTCCAATACAAAGGCTATAAATGCCTTGATCCACAAACTTCTCGGGTGTATGTGACTCGCCATGCCCGTTTTGATGAAACCGCACTTCCTTTTAAAACCAACTCATCATCCCATAACTTGTCTACTCTCTTGCTATCAACTTACCAGGATGAATACACGCATCTTCCCCAAACCAACTCACCATCACCCACTACACCTACCACACCTTCCACTCTTAACAGAAAACCATGTGTCCTTTGCAAAGATATATCCAACACAGCTTCTACAATCCAAATCCCAACCTCACCACCACCAACCCCACCTATCATAACTTCCGCCACAACCTCCGCCTCGACTCAAACTACTTCCGCCGCTGCTTCTTCTATACCCTTCACGGCCCAGTCAGACTCCTCCGATTCGGTCCAGTCAACTTCACCCATCATAACCCAGCCTAATTCTCCCAACTCAGCCGAAACCACATCTCACACTACAACCTCAAATACCACATCCTCTCATCCAATGGTAACCCGTTCAAAAGCCGGTATTTACAAACCCAAGCATCAACCGGACTTTGCTCATATAGCCCATCAAGCACTTCACACTGCCTTACATGCGGCAGTTGAACCTAAAGGTTTCAAGAGTGCATCTAAACATCCTCATTGGGTACAAGCCATGCAAGATGAAATTCGCGCGTTACAAAACAACAACACCTGGTCCTTGGTTCCTAGACCAACCTCTGCCAATGTAGTTGGTTCAAAATGGGTTTTTCAAACGAAATATCGGTCCGATGGTTCCATTGATCGTCACAAAGCCCGTCTCGTGGCACAAGGTTTTACACAAATTCCGGGCATTGATTTCACATACACCTTTAGCCCCGTGGTCAAAGCCTCAACGGTTCGTATTGTTTTGTCCTTGGCCGCACAAATAATTGGCATCTTCATCAATTGGACGTTAACAATGCGTTTTTAAATGGTCACTTAACCGAAACTGTTTATATGGAACAACCTAAGGGTTTTGTCGATTCGGCTTTTCCCACTCATGTTTGTAAATTAAACAAGGCTCTCTACGGTTTAAAACAAGCTCCGCGAGCATGGTTTCACCGGCTTAGCTCATTCCTTGTTACTTACGGGTTTACATGTAGTCGGGCCGATACCTCCCTATTTGTTTTTCGGAAAGATGACTGCCTTATGTATCTTCTTGTGTACGTCGACGATCTAATCTTAACAGGCAATAAACCCATAATGCTCACAAACTTCATTACTCGTCTTCATAATGAATTTGCAATCAAAGACCTGGGATCCTTGAATTATTTTCTGGGTCTTGAAGTTGTTCATACGGATGATGGCCTGTTTCTTAGTCAATGTAAGTATGCTCACGACATACTTTCCCGAGCCGGTCTTCTTGAAACCAAACTCGTACCTACTCCTCTAGCCACCACCGATACATTTGTGTCCACGGGTTCTCCTTTTTCTGACCCAACTCTCTATCGTTCTCTTGTTGGCGCGTTACAGTATTTGACTATCACTAGGCCCGACCACTCTTATGCTGTGAACCAAGCTAGTCAGTTTCTGCATGCTCCAACCGATCAACATTTTCAATCTGTGAAACGTATCCTTCGGTATGTTAAGGGTACAATGTCGTATGGTCTCATCTTTAAACGTTCGAAACGTACTACTATTTTGGGCTATTCTGATGCGGACTGGGCTCAGTGTATTGAAACACGTCGATCCACTTATGGTTATTCTATCTTTTTAGGAGGTAACCTCGTTTCTTGGAGTGCCAAGAAGCAACCCACCGTCTCACGTTCCAGCTGTGAATCAGAATATCGAGCAATGGCTAACACGGCAGCAGAAATCATCTGGGTTACTCACCTGTTACGGGAGTTACATGCGTTACCATCCGATCGACCAACGTTGCTTTGCGATAATCGTAGTGCATTATTCATGACTCAAAACCCCGTTTCTCACAAACGGGCCAAACACATCGATTTAGACTACCATTTTGTTTGGGAATTGGTTATGTCTGGTAAGCTCTACACGCGGTTTGTACCCACCAAGCTTCAACTAGCGGATATCTTCACCAAAAGTTTGCCACGCTCTCAATTTCAGCATTTTCGAACGTTGCTTCGTGTAGGTTCGCTACCGTTTCGCTTGCGGGGGGATGATAGAATCAAAGATAATTCCACAAATCAAGCAAATGACTGAGCCAAGGCAATCACGTAAATCAAGCCATCTGTTTATATTGTTGATTTATGTAATTTATTGTATTTCCTTTTATTGGTGTATAATCCCATTATATATATTGATATACAAATCTCTCAAAAATCAAGAGAGAATTTCATATTTACAATATGACTAGTTTTTCTAAAAGATCACCGGTTAATACTTTCCTTTTTAAAATTATAATATTTTTGGTTAAATTATGGTGTTTCTAATTGAATTCTGCACTTTCTGGTTAAATTTCGAGATTGAAAGGCCGAAGTTTGGTGTAAAACTTCTTAGGGGCGCTGTTAGTCGGGATGCGGGTTTCATCTTTGGCCGTGAAAGGGCATCTTGTGAAGTGGATCTGATGAGCTTTCTTCTACATGAGGGACCCTCTATGCGAGCTCCTCTTGTTACACTTGTGTATCGGTGTTGTTAAGTTGATGTTCATCCTTAGAACAATTAGGCCGGTGATTATAGAGTGGTGCTTGTGTGATGGGCGAGGAATACAACAATTAGGCTGGTGATTGTAATGGTGTGCATAGAATAGTTCGATTTGGTTTTGAGCCATAACAATAACAAAAAACAAAATTTTCAATTCGGTTCAGTTTTGAACCGCCCTATGAACCAAGAAAAAAATAAAACTAAACACACCAAAGGGTCCATCGGCACAACTAAACAAAGCCGCTAAGAAACTTTATTAAGTTACTCTTCTCTATTTATAAGGTTTTCTTTTACATTATTTCTTTAGGCAAGCGATGTGGGACAAAATGTGTTTGAGAGTTCCAGCTTTATAAACCTCTCATATATAGGTTAAGTAATTTTAAGATGCTAAACTCACTTAAGTGTCTCAAAATCATGGTAAAACCTAGTTTTGTTAAAATTCTGTATTGATATTTTTGGTACAGATACTATATATACTAATCCCATCCTTGGTACTCACTATCAATTTAGTCCATTATTTAGGCGTGGAACACCCCCTAGGGCGTGAGTGGGGCCTTTTGGATGGAAAGGTAGGGCTAGTCACGGGCGTTGGGGGCATCTCTCACACACAAACCTTTTTTTATTTACTGTTTCACCCAATTACAATCAACCACAACACACTCATATTCTTTTAGTTTTTTTTTACCTTTTTAAAGTGGTTAGTGAATCGATTAACACCCTAGCGAAAACGGTAAGTGAAAACAATCATGCTTACATGACAGCGACGTGACACTGCCCTATGAGCGGATAATCCTTATACCCGTCTTATGTAGGGGTGTTCATCGAATCGAATATCGAATTTTCGAATTATTCGAATAATTTTTATTTTCCCTTGAATTCGTATTCGATTCGAATTCGATTAAAAATTCAAATTCGAATCGAATTCGAATAAATTTGATTTAGTTTAGATTCTTTAAAAAGATGTAAAAACTATCAAAATGAAACTTAAATTTTAAAGCAACCATAAAGCATGAAATCATATTAAAACAGTTCCAAATAAAGTATCATAAATCTAAAATTCAAAACGAGAAGTCAGGAATAACCACTCCACATTACACGTTAATATTTTTAGGGTTAGAAATCTATTGATAAATTTGTTACTTAGGTTTTAGTTATAGGACATGTAGTTGGTTTGGTAATGGGTAATTTTAATACTTGTAATAAATTTTAAAAATAATTTATAGTATAGCCTAATACAAGTTATATATGTATTATATATAAAAGTAATAAATAAAAATATATAATTTTTATTCGAATTTCGAATCGAATTTGAAATTGTAAATTCGTATTCGATTTACTTGATTCGAATTAGAATTCTTATAATCGAAACGAATTCTTGGTAATCGAATCGAATTTAAACAAATTTCGAATTTTTCAAATTCGAAACGAATTCTTAACACCCCTAGTCTTATGAGCCGGTATTCCATCTTTCGCACAAATTAACAGATCTTATACTTAGGACAGTGGCGGAACCAGAAGAAATATTCAAGGGTATCCCAATTTTTTTACCGTGTGTTTATATAATTTATAGAATGGAGAATTTTTTTTACCTGTATTACGGGGCAGCGCCAATCTTAAAAATCAAGTGCCCTGGTCGAGCCAAAAAAATACACTTAGGCCTTAAAGAATTAAATTTTATAAACTAGTTTTTTTTAAGGAAAATCAAGTGCCCTGGTCGAGCCAAAAAATTCAGTGACACTTTGAACATAAGTTTGTGTTCGTGTTCGTTCGTTAATGAATTTTGGTTGTTCGCGAACAGTTCTTGAATACTAACCACGAACGCAAACAAACACAAATGAACTTTAATTTTGAAACTTAAAAAAGGCAACGTTAATCTTAAACATTGTACACAACAAAAGTAGTTAAATATAACCATTTAAAGATTGAAGGGATAGATAATATTGGGTTCAATCGATTGGAGATAAGATGAATGAAGGAGCGTGATATCAAAAGAGGGAGAGAGCCAGAAAGAGGGAAATAATACATATGAGGAAAGTAAAAAATTATTAAAACATTAAAAACTTTTAGAAAAATAAACAAAAAAAAAACCGAACACGAACAGACATAAACAAACGAACATATTACCGAACGTTCACGAACGCAGTCGAACGAACGAGACATTTGTTCGTGTTCGTTCGTTAAGCTTATCGAATGGAATTTTTTGTTCGTGTTCGTTCGTTAAGCTTATCGAACGATCATAAACGAATTTCGCGGTTCACGAACTGTTCGCTGAACGTTCGGTTCGTTTACAGCCCTATGTACTCCTCAAGAAACCTTTCTTCCTTGTATCAAAACCTGCAACTTTTTTTTATTTCACTTCAACGCTAACAAAAAAACTTTACCAACTTCATCTTTCTTCTTTGTTTTCCTTCCATGGTTATTTGGGCCAATATAATCAGTATTTTTTGGGATTAATTTCAGTTTGTAAAATTTTTTTGAGGGGTGTCCTAGTTGTTGTTGAGGGGTGTCCTTAGTATAAAAATAAAAAAAAAATTTACACTACCGGATAAAAGTTGAGCCATAGCCCGGACTACGCCTCAGACTACATTAGATCCGCCCCTGACTTAGGATCTCATGAATCAAGTTTGATGAAATTTAAATAAAACAACTATAACATAATATAAAAGTCATAAATTACAACTATGGTAGTTATAACTAACTTTCTATCCAAAAAACAAAACGTGTCTCGTAAAAAAATATAACTAATTGTAGCTAATTTTTCATTGTCATCTTTCAAAAAAGGGACGCTAATTTGGTATTTATATCAAACAACCATGAGGAAAACACGAGCAAACAAATAAATGGTACCCTAAGCAAAAAGATGATGTACATACCTTACTACTAAAAATGGATTTTTAGACATAAGTAATATATTGTAAAAAAGGTACTATTGTATGGGACCTCACATAAACGAGAAAAATAGTTGTATATCCATCACATGTGGCCTAGTGGTTGAGAGGTTTAGGTTCTTTAATGAAGACCCAAGTTCAATATCCATTTGTGTCATTTTGTTGGATTAGGCAACGATGTCTCGCCTCTTTTGCAGAGGTGACAGGTTCTATCCTGAGCCCACCCGAGTTTTTCGTCCCATGGAGTGTTACGCTAGAGAGTGTTCAGCTCTTGTGGTGGTACAACGTCTGTTAAGTGGCAGTCGGCGGTATGGTTTCTTGAGGAACGCACAAGCCAAACTCTGAAGCCAATATGTGCCCGGTTAAGAAAATATAGTTTGGCCAGAATAGGCAACGATGCTCTCCAATTTAGAGAGTGCGATAGACTAGCACTAGAAATTTGCCGTTCAAAAAAAAGATGCAACCTATTTTTAGAATCCATCTCTTATCTAAGTGTTTATTTCCTATATTATCCTTTTTGTGATACAACTAATGTACAAAAAGATGGAAACATCAAATTTATATATAAACCCATCATTGAATAGCAAGCAACAAATACGTTTTATAAAGTTGCTTAGAACATCACCTAAAATGTTATTCTCCATGAATCTTTTTGCCTATTTTGTTGTTCCATCATTTATCCCTATACTAGTTACAATAACATATCTTAAATGGCTTTCATCTTCTTCCAGAACACACAAAAACCTACCACCATCTCCTTGGAAGCTTCCAATAATCAGAAACCTTCATCTCGTTGGCAAGAATTACCACCGGTCCTTGAGGAAATTGGCTAGAAAACACGGTCCCCTCATGCTTATGCATCTAGGAAGCGTACCAGTCGTGGTTGTCTCTACCGCTCATGCAGCCCAAGAAATCTTGAAAACCAATGAACTAGTATTCTTGGACCGAGGGGAATCAGACATCATTCGAAAAATAACCTATGGCGGAAAAGATATCGCGCTTTCTAACTATGGAGAGTATTGGAGGCAACTTAGAAGTATTGTTGTCTTGCACCTTCTTAGTAACAAAAGTGTCCAATCATTTCAACAAGTGAGAGAAGAAGAGATGACTCTTATGATAGAAAAAATCCAAGAAACATGTGGTTCGAATTCGGTAGTTAATTTCACAAAGTTGATACTTTCATTTAGTAATGATGTAATGTGTAGGGTAGCTTTGGGCAGAAAATACAATGGAAAAAAGTTTAATACCATGGTTGAACAGTTCAAACAATTGGTGGTTGCTTTTAGTGTTGGACAGTATATACCCTCTCTATCTTGGGTAGATGAATTAAGAGGCTTACATGCAAGATCTCAGAAAATTGCCAAAGAATTTGATGAGTTTCTTGAAGGTGTTATCGAAGAACGCTTATGTATAGACACGAAAGAATCTGTTGATCATCAAGACCGCTCTTTCATTGATATACTGCTAGAAAAACAAAAGGAAGACGAAAGCGGCTTTCAGTTTAGTAGAGATACTA
The DNA here is from genome assembly GCF_002127325.2 of Helianthus annuus. Classification (NCBI taxonomy): domain Eukaryota; kingdom Viridiplantae; phylum Streptophyta; class Magnoliopsida; order Asterales; family Asteraceae; genus Helianthus; species Helianthus annuus. The sequence continues at coordinate 10,293,158 of NC_035443.2, forward strand.
TTAAAGCTGTCATATTGGTAACTAATACCTCTGCTATTTTCATCCTTGCATCAACTATAATACATTTAGCAACTTAGAGTGAATAGTGTTTGCTTTTGACTTTCATTTTTTATTTTATATATTTTTACTCTTCAACTTTTAGCATTGATACTTATAATTCTTTAGTTTTCTAAAAACTTTGTAATCGAGTTTTAGATGTTTATTTTTATGTATATGTCAATATAAATTTAATTTAATTTACGTTTCAACGTAAGTTTTCCCTTGAAACGAGTCGGGTTAGTTAAACATAATGGGTATGTTTGGCAAAAGTAGCTGGTGGCTGAAAGCTGGAAGCTGGTAGCTGGTGGCTGGTGGCTGGAAGCTGGTAGCTGGTAGTTGTAGCTGGTAGCTAGTAGCTGTAGCATTTTAGATATATTTGGTGTTTGGTAGAGTAGCTGGAGCTTTTAATAAAATGTATAAAATTACCAAAATAGACATAACTAAAAATTTAGAAAGTTGGTGCATTAAAAAGTTCCTTATTTTTAGAGGTTAAATTAGTCAATTTTTTCCTAAAAGCTTGTAGCTTCTTCTAAACGCTACTACTAGTAGCTTTCAACCAAAAGCTTCAAGCTCATAACCTAAAAGCTTAAAGCTCCTTCAACCAAAGAAGACTTTTTATTGAGTAGGAGCTTTTTCTTAAAAGCTTAAAGCTAGAAGCTCCTAAAAGCTCCTAAAAGCTCCTAAAAGCTCTATGCCAAACATACCATATGTTCTTATGGTTATTATTATATACGTTTTCAGTTGGCTTATGTTTTGACGTAAACCGATTTTTTCCATAAATGAGTCGTGCCAAATTTAATATGTTTCGTGCTTATTTTTACGTACGTTTTTAGTTGGTCTACATTTTGATGTACATTATGTTCGAAAACGAGTCATGTCAAATATTATATGTTTTCATTAGACGGTATAAATTCGAATCACTTTACGTTCGACACCGCCGCAACGCGCCATACCATTATTCATTTGAATTTTTTTTTGGGTATTATGTGCATACACTTTTATAACGACATACATTTTCCGTGCTTTCAAATATATAGTTGTTAAGTGCGTTTTTTCTACGTTTAAATTTTATAAACAACCAGGCGTAACGCGCATCTAAAAAACGTTATCCCGCCGTGAAGCGCGAGTACAATTGCTAGTTTCTAACATTTATGAAAACTTAACATTAGCCAAATTACATTTAAAATCTTCATTTTTTTTTCTTAGGACATTTTTGTTGCTGCAACTGATACAACATTTACAGCTCTAGAGTGGGCATTCAGTGAGTTGCTTAGAAATCCATTGGTGATGAAAACCCTACAAAAAGAGGTTAACTTACTAGCCCAAGGCAAACCAAAAATCAATGAGGGTGACATAGGAAAACTTGAGTATCTAGATGCAGTGCTCAAAGAGACCATGCGACTACATGCACCCGCTCCAATAATTCCAAGAGCATCATCTCAGGATGTTCAAATAATGGGATATGAAATTGAAACAGGAACAAGAATAGTTATCAACGTGTGGGCAATAGGACGAGATCCTGCAATATGGGAGGAACCTGAGGAGTTTAGGCCAGAGAGATTCTTAAATACTTCTTCTTATGATTACAAAGGGTCTCATTTTGAGTTCATCCCATTTGGTGCTGGAAGGAGAGGGTGCCCGGGTACTCAATTTGCCAACACGCTTATAAAGCTTGCCCTCGCGAATGTGGTTTACAAGTTTGATCTTGCACTTCCTGGAGGAGAGAATATGGACATGAGTGAGAGCACTGCTCTTACAGTCCACAGGTTGAACCATTTGCTTCTCGTGGCGACTCCTCGTTCAAAATTAAACTAATTTAACTTTTACAACTGTTAGACTCATCATTTCTTATACATGATCATATAACAGTGTGTTGTGTAATGTTGGTATACTAGAAATGGATGTTTATAAATAAACTCTCTATGGTGTGTATTTTTTGTTATAGCTTGTGCATAAGAATTGTTCAAGATATAGTTGATAAAGAAAAGTACGTAGAATAGTTTTTTTTTTTTTTGAAAGGTGTGAATTATTCGCGAATATAGGGAGGTCTAGTATACATTGTCTTAACTGGGTCCGCGCTAGAGAGCCCCCTCGGACAATGGCGTAGCTTTGTGGGGGCGAGAGGGGGTGGCCGACCCCCCGAACTTTTCACTCGTTAGTGGAGAGTATGTAGTTTACGTATAGAAATTTTTGGGTATATACGTTTTTGACCCCGGTTTTATAGAAATTTTTGGCATATACGTTTTCGACCCCCGGTCGGAAATCTCATGCTTCGCCACTGCCCTCGTACAATAGATCCCCAATTTAAACCCCTCAATGAGAAACTCCTATCACCCAGACTCGAACTTGAGACCCGTAGGGAAAAACTCACCCGGGCCCATCATAGTTGATACAGAAAAGTGTTAGAATTTTTGTTAGGAAAATGATTTTTTCCTATTTTTTGGACTAAACATAAATATGATAAAATGAGCGGGTTTTATATATTTATTTGTGGGTTTGTGTTCTACGTTGGAAGGGTTTCGCAACGAACTAAACCACGTCCAAAACGGAGCTAAGATGAATGAGATATCGATGCTCAAAGATTGGTGTTTGAAACTTGAATGCTGAAATATGTGGGAAAGTGGCACCTTGTCCCACATCGGATGAGAGATGGAACTTAAAGGGGTATTTAAGTAGGATCTCTCCATCCTTATTGTTTCATGGAAGCACTCACTAGTGTACTCGCGAAGGCCTAACTCGCACTCACACACGCACTCGCGCGCGCGCGAGGCGGGGGCGATGAGGCGCAATGTGGCGCACTTTGCCCTTTGCGCCGCTTGAGAGCCGCCTTTGTATTTTTGACCGCGCACGCGTGGTGAAGCACAAAGGTTGCAAGGACCAAGTGGTTGGTGATGTGGGATGCATTCGCATGACCCTGATGGGTCCGCGCGCAGTGGCGCATGACGTGGCAGTCATGCGCACACGCGCGCGTGTACACATGGCATGAAGGCGCGCAGTTGCGCGCATGGTGCATGGGCCTGATGTGACGTGCGCGGCGCACCAAAGTGAGCCAAAACGGCGCGACTGTGTGGCGTGCTCGTAGAGGCTCACAGGTGACGTGGCACACGCGCGCAGGCGCGCATGGACCTGAGTGAGTATGGCGCACGCGCGCATGGCAGTGAGCCAAGTGGACGCACCGCGCATGAGGGTGCAGACCTGCGCGCGCACCAGTGTGTCTAGCGCGCGCGGAAGCTTCCTGCTGCAGTTAATGCTAGTGCAGTTACGTTCAGCATTTGAAACTGACGAAGTTAATGCGTTTGACTGAGAATTTAATGACGAATTAAAGTGCATTGAAGACGTTTAATGCAGTTTAATTCACCCATTAAATTCGTTTTTCAGTTTCTTCAAGTCTAGCTAGTATAAATAGGGTGGTACCCCTGTTGAAGAACAACACCGAATTCACCAGCAATTCTACAATCTCCTCTCTGAAATTCTTCTTCTTCAAGAGCTCAAGGTACACTTTCGGGTTGGAGTCAAGACCGGCAGTGCAACTGCTTGCGGCTGTTGTATCCTGGAAACAAACGTGTTCTCCTGGGAGACACGAAATTTGTTTTAAGGGGCCCGTGTCTAACACGATCCTCAGCCAAAAAACGGTTTTTCCTGTTCGGATTTCTGTTCTTGTTTGTCTTTTCTTTTCAGTTGTAACCTATATTGTAATTTCTGCTTTCCTTTTAGTTGTAATTTCAAGTTAATAAAATATTTTTATTTATTTTACATGAACGGATTCCTACAATCTTAAAACAAATTTTTTTAAAACACCGTTCGTGTAGAATCACAAACATATTCTGCTGTGAATTCGAACCAGTTTTGAATTCATACAGTTGTGTTTAAAAAACAGATTTATTTTTCTCTGTTTTGATTCAAAGTAGCGACTTTGTCAAAACAGAACTCTGCTTCTACACCTTTCTGTCGTTGAGTTCTAAAAATCCTACTATTGTAGTCTTCAAAGTTGGACTTAGAAGCTACACGGCTGGTTTTTTCGCACTCATAAAATAATAAATTAGCGTATTTATTATTTTGAAAACAGTTTTATTAACTTGTTTTCTTGGAACTTTTCAGAATGTCGACTGAAAACATGAATACCAGCAACACTAATGTTGTCGTTGGAACCCCTACCAACACTGTGGGAGCGTCCACAGTGGCAAATCATGCTAAACGACCCGAGAAGTTCTCGGGTCTCCACTTCAAAAGGTGGCAACAGAAGATGTTCTTCTACTTGACCACCATGAATCTTGCGAGGTTCTTGACGGAGACCGTTCCCCAACCTGCGGAAGGGGAGACCGATGCTCAGGCTATGAGCACGGTAGAGGCGTGGAAGCACTCGGACTTTATATGTCGAGGCTATGTTCTCAACGGTCTCTCGGATGCATTGTATAACGTGTACTATAATATCAAGACTTCCAAAGAATTATGGGAGTCCTTGGATAAAAAGTACAAAACAGAGGATGCGGGAACAAAGAAATTTGTTGTCGCCCGTTTCTTGGACTTCAAGATGGTTGATAACAAGACTGTTATGAACCAAGTCCAAGAGTTACAGATTATACTTCATGACATCCACGCTGAGGGTATGGTACTCAGCGAGACGTTTCAAGTGGCAGCCATGATTGAGAAATTACCTCCTGCTTGGTTGGATTTTAAGAATTATCTTAAACACAAGCGGAAGGAAATGACGATTGAGGAACTTGTCGTCCGTCTTCATATAGAAGAGGACAACAGGGTGGCCCAAAAAGGCACCATTTTGCAAGCTGCGGCTAAGGCAAACATGGTGGAAGTTGGGGAGTCCTCAAAGGGCAAGAAAGGAAAGGGTAAAAACAACAACAAAGGGAAAGCAAAGGTTAACAACCTTGGACCGAAAAGGGGGGCTGTGAAAAAGAAGCCTGCGCCTTTCCAAGGTACTTGTTACAACTGTAACGAGACGGGGCACCGTGCTAACCAATGCAAGAAACCTAAGCGTGAGCGTGCGCATATGGTTGATGAGGATGGTATGCCTCTGATTGCAATGATAACCGAGGAAGCGACTATGATTGAAGAAGTCAACGCAATGGGTGAAAACCCAAAAGGATGGTTCGTTGACACGGGTGCAACCCGCCATGTTTGTGGAGACAAGGCTCTTTTCTCTACATTCAAGGAAGCGTCGAGTGAAGAAAAGCTTTATATGGGAAATAAAGCTACCGCTAGCATCAAAGGGGAAGGCACTGTCATCCTGAAGATGACTTCTGGCAAGGAGTTGACCTTGACTAAAGTGCTTTATATTCCAGAGATACGGAAGAATCTCGTATCGGGATGGATGCTCAACAAGTTTGGATTTCGTCTAGTGTTTGAATCGGACAATTTTGTCTTGTCTAGACGTGGAACTTTTATCGGAAAGGGCTATGCCCTTAATGGAATGTTTAAAATGAATGTTTCTGTTGTAAATGAAAACAAGAAAATGAATGAAAATTCTATTTCTACTTACATGGTTGAGTCTTCTTATGTTTGGCATGGTAGACTAGGACATGTAAATTTTAATTCATTACGACGTTTAATTAAATTAAACTTAATACCAACATTCTATATCGAGTCCAATCACAAATGCGAGACATGTGTTGAATCCAAACTTACGAGATCATCATTTAAATCGGTTGAACGAATAACCGTACCCCTTGATTTAATTCATACCGATGTGTGTGATTTAAAAGCGGTTCCCACGCATGGAGGAAATAAGTACTTCATCACGTTTATTGATGATTGTACTAATATTGCTATGTGTATTTACTTAAGAGTAAAGACGAAGCAATAGAAAAGTTTATCTTGTACAAAAATGAAGTTGAGAATCAACTTAAAAAGAAGATAAAAGCTTTGAGAAGCGATCGAGGAGGTGAATATGTTGCACCTTTTGCGGGTTTATGCGCAAAAAGTGGCATTGTACATGAGTGTACACCTCCTTATTCACCACAATCAAATGGCGTTGCGGAACGAAAGAACCGCACATTGAAAGAAATGATGAACGCCATGTTGATAAGCTCGGGAGTGAACCGAGAAATGTGGGGGGACGCCATTCTCTCAGCCAACTATCTTTTGAACAAGATACCTTTGAAAAATAGGGACGAAACTCCATATGAGTTGTGGAGAAAAAGGAAGCCTTCGTACAAATACTTGAAAGTGTGGGGGTGCCTAGCAAAGGTGATTGTACCACCTCCTAAGGCTCTTAGGATAGGACCCAAAACTGTTGATTGCATTTTCATTGGATATGCACATCAAAGTAGTGCGCATCGTTTTCTTGTATATGAATCCAAGAATCCCGATGTACACAAACACACTATCATGGAGGCAAATCCTAATATCGTCTCATATTTTGAGAATGTGTTTCCTATGTTAGGACAAACACATGCGCCTTCATCAAGAGCGGTTGATGAAGCCGGTCCAAGTTCGTCTACATGGTTAGATGAAGCAGGACCAAGTTCATCTACTAGGTTAGATGAAACTCATGAACGACCTGAGGTCGAGGAGGGTGAGCTTAGACGAAGTAAACGACAAAGGGTTGAAAAATCCTTTGGTCCAGACTTCATGAGCTACATGGTTGAGGGTGAGCCCAATACCTACCGCGAGGCGGTTACCTCCGCGGAAGGACCTCAAAGGCAAGAAGCAATTAAGAATGAAATTGATTCTATATTGCAAAATCATACTTGGGAGTTAGTAGATCTTCCACCTGGTTGTAAACCACTTGGATATCGTTGGATATTCAAAAGGAAGATGAAAGCTGACGGAAGTATTGATAAATACAAGGCAAGGTTAGTGATCAAAGGATTTAGACAAAAGGAGGGTCTATATTATTTTGATACTTACTCGCCTGTAACGCGAATAACCTCTATACGATTGGTTCTTGCAATTGCGGCTCTAAGAAATTTGGAAGTTCACCAAATGGATGTAAAGACCGCATTTCTAAATGGCGAATTAGAAGAAGAAATTTACATGGAACAACCCGAGGGTTTTTCCGCCCCTGGAAACAAGGGTAAAGTATGTAAATTGGTCAAGTCTTTGTATGGCTTGAAGCAAGCTCCAAAACAATGGCACCAAAAGTTTGATCATGTCATGATTGACAATGGTTTCAAAATAAATGAGTGCGACAAGTGTGTTTATTTTAAAGACACACCAAGAGGTTATGTGATTTTATGTCTTTATGTAGATGATATGCTTATCATTGGGAGTGATGATAACATGATCAACTCAACGAAAGACATGTTGAAAGCGAGGTTTGACACGAAAGACATGGGTCTCGCGGATGTGATTCTTGGAGTTAAAATCACTAGAACCCAAAATGGTCTTGTGTTGAGTCAATCTCACTACGTGGATAAGATCCTTGGGAAATTCAATTCGGACGACACGAGTATAGCTCGAAGTCCAATTGATAATACCCAACGCCTAAGGAAGAATAGAGGCGAGAGTGTTTCTCAGTTAGAGTACTCAAGGATCATTGGTAGTCTCATGTATCTAATGACATGTACTAGACCCAACTTAGCATATGCTGTAAGCAGGCTAAGTAGATACACCAGTAATCCGAGCGAGGATCATTGGAAAGCTATCACGAGGGTACTTAGATACATAAGATACACGAGAGACTATGGATTGCATTATACCCGTGATCCAGCAGTGATCGAAGGATACACTGACGCGAACTGGATATCGGATATAAAAGATCATAGATCGACAAGTGGATATGTGTTTACACTTGCTGGCGCAGCTATAGCTTGGAAGTCTTCCAAGTAAACGGTTATAGCTAGATCTACGATGGAATCCGAATTCGTCGCTTTAGATAAAAGCGGGGAAGAGGCGGAGTGGCTACGTCAATTTGTGGAAGATATTCCAAGATGGCCAAAGCCGTTGACGGCAATCTGCATACATTGTGACAATCAGTCTGCTCTTGCTAGAGCACAAAGCATGATGTACAATGGCAGATCAAGGCACATTCGACGTAGACACAACACGGTACGACAACTTATCTCAACGGGTGTTATCTCAGTTGACTATGTGAGGTCAAATGAGAACATTGCGGACCCGTTAACAAAAGGCTTAAGCACAGATAAGGTGTATAGGTTGTCAAGAGGAATGAGACTAAAGCCCATAGATGAAGGGAATATGAGGGAAACCTAACCTAGTTGACTGGAGATCCCAAGATCTAGGTTCAACAGGCAAACTTAATCATAAACCCAAAGGGAGTCACTGTGGGGGGTGCCCCAAAATCAATAAAGGGAGTTGTATACTTCCTAGTCCATTCCAATCAGTGACATGAAGGAAAGGTTAAGCATGTTGAGGTTAAGGATTTTGAGGAAATCCAAATTAACCATGATGCTTTTAATGATTCAGAGGAATCACCTATGTTAGAGAGAAGTGGGGTCGCTTCGAATGGATTTGTGGGGAGGCGCAAATCCTAGAGCTCTCGCAGAACCAGGAACGTGTTCCATGACCATGAACGGACACAACCATGAGGTCTTGACTCGACTAGGGAGAGTATTGTGTGAATGTATATTGTCGCCTAAATAAATGGGGGATTGTTCAAGGACACCGCGTCTACAAGACCCTAGGAGGCTAAGTATGCTTTACAAAAGAAGGTTCAAAGGTTACACCTACCTATCTTGCAATGCTCAACTGTTGAACGTGTATCGTTGAAACTTGATAGATCGATTTCTATTCATGTGGGGGATTGTTGGAATTTTGGTTAGGAAAATGATTTTTTCCTATTTTTTGGACTAAACATAAATATGATAAAATGAGCGGGTTTTATATATTTATTTGTGGGTTTGTGTTCTACGTTGGAAGGGCTTCGCAACGAACCAAACCACGTCCAAAACGGAGCTAAGATGAATGAGATATCGATGCTCAAAGATTGGTGTTTGAAACTTGAATGCTGAAATATGTGGGAAAGTGGCACCTTGTCCCACATCGGATGAGAGATGGAACTTAAAGGGGTATTTAAGTAGGATCTCTCCATCCTTATTGTTTCATGGAAGCACTCACTAGTGTACTCGCGAAGGGTGCGGAGCACCCTAACTCACACTCGCGCGCGCGCGCGAGGCGAGGGCGAGGGCGATGAGGCGCAATGTGGCGCTTTGATGGCGCACTTTGCACTTCGCGCCGCTTGAGAGCCGCCTTTGTATTTTTGACCGCGCGCGCGTGGTGAAGCACAAGGGTTGTAAGGACCAAGTGGTTGGTGATGTGGGATGCATGCGCATGACCCTGATGGGTCCGCGCGCAGTGGCGCATGACGTGGCAGTCATGCGCACACGCGCGCGAGTACACATGGCATGAAGGCGCGCGGTTGCGCGCATGGTGCATGGGCCTGATGTGACGTGCGCGGCGCACCAAAGTGAGCCAAAACGGAGCGACTGTGTGGCGTGCTCGTGGAGGCTCACAGGTGACGTGGCACACGCGCGCAGGCGCGCATGGACCTGAGTGAGTATGGCGCACGCGCGCATGGCAGTGAGCCAAGTGGACGCACCGCGCATGAGGGTGCAGACCTGCGCGCGCACCAGTGTGTCTTGCGCGCGCACGCGCGGAAGCTTCCTGCTGTAGTTAATGCTAGTGCAGTTACATTCAGCATTTGAACTGACGAAGTTAATGCGTTTGACTGAGAATTTAATGACGAATTAAAGTGCATTGAAGACGTTTAATGCAGTTTAATTCACCCATTAAATTCGTTTTTCAGTTTCTTCAAGTCTAGCTAGTATAAATAGGGTGGTACCCCTGTTGAAGAACAACACCGAATTCACCAGCAATTCTACAATCTCCTCTCTGAAATTCTTCTTCTTCAAGAGCTCAAGGTACACTTTCGGGTTGGAGTCAAAACCGGCAGTGCAGCTGCTTGCGGCTGTTGTATCCTGGAAACAAACGTGTTCTCCTGGGAGACACGAAATATGTTTTAAGGGACCCGTGTCTAACACGATCCTCAGCCAAAGAACAGTTTTTCCTGTTCGGATTTCTGTTCTTGTTTGTCTTTTCTTTTCAGTTGTAACCTATATTGTAATTTCTGCTTTCCTTTCAGTTGTAATTTCAGGTTAATAAAATATTTTTATTTATTTTACACGAACGGATTCCTACAAAAAGTTTGTAGGGCTAATTAGTTGATAAAGAAAACTCTCTATGGAGTGTATTTTTTTGTTACAGGTTGGGTGTTGTAAAAACTCGGTTGTGGAGTTTGGGAATAATAAAGTGAAGGTTGAGAGTGTGATGGATAACCGAGTGTGAGTTGAAATGGTGTACTCGGACCACTCGAATCGCCTTGCTTACTTTGCGAGCCGCGTCCCCTCGGCTTCGAACCGGATCCCGAACCTTTTTTCTTGGCACCACCCTTATTTTGTTTATCCATGATGTATTTTTGAGAGGTTTTAAATTTGTAATTTTGAGTTGTGAGAAAAATAAAAAGTAAATGTGGAATTTATAAATAAAAAATCAAAGTTTTTTAATTATCAACTGCATTATAGTCGTTTACATCCTCCAACGTTCAAAAAATGAATGCAACGGTTGAATGTTACATGCGGTAAGTAGTCACCAGTTTTCAAGGTTCACCGAGGTAAGTAGGGGGTTGGTGGCGGTGTGCCCGCGCGGCAACTCCACTCATCGCTCCCACTCCACCCATGCACCCCGTTCACCCTAAATGAACGAACATAAACAAACGTTCACGAACATAAATGAACGAACATAAACGAACGTTCATGAACATAAATGGAACAAAACGTGTGTTCATATTCATTCAACTAACCAAGTAAACAAAAAATTGTGTTCATGTTCATTCGTTATTAAATACACGAACATAAACGAACTTCTCACAGAACGAGTTCACATGGTTTATGAACGTTTGATTCCTTTACAGGACTACCCACCGTAATACGAGGAGCTTAATAATAGTTTATTATTTAATTGGGAAGAATAAGAGGACTTAGTAGCTAACTATTTAACTAGGGTTGAATAAATATAATTTAATATACTAAATAATAAAAAAAAATTATATTTTTAAAAAAATTGTGTATTGCACTGTACGGGTTGAATAAACCCGTGTAATACACATGTTGAATAAATATAATGTAACAGATAACACGTATAGTCGTTAAGATGTTTTAAAAAAATAAACTTTGATGCACTATTTATTCATTAAAATATTAGAGAATCAAGAAGTATTGGAATCCTATTTTAATCACAAAATTAATAATACAATAGCTTGATTAAAACATAAAAGGAATAAGACATATTGAAATCCTATTTTAGTTACATACGTACCGTAATATTTTTATGTTCGAGACTGCAAATGTCTAACAAATACATTGTAAACATTTTATAAACGATGAAGATAGACATTATGTAAATTATAGTTAAGTTATTGTTTAATATTATTATTTGATGATGATTTCTTGTTAGAATTTGTTGTTTTAGGTATCATATTGGATCTATGATAATCAAACAACAACTTTTGACATTTACACATCTCGGCAATGTTGGTATAAGCATTGTCGGGGTACCAAATGCAATAAATTATTAAAAAATTAAAGTTAGAAACACATAAATAATGTATAGTTGCATACATGTATAAGGTAATATATATCAAACCATCTTAAATATTAGATAAAAAAATTCTTTCCTCGTCACTTACGCAAGAGTTAGTCATATATTGTATTTTTTGTTATTTTACTGTGTTGCATTATACTTTATAAATAAAACATGTGGATGCAAAAAAACTTAGCTTTTGATGTATCGGCGTTGGTAGGTTTTTTAGAAGAACAGTGAATTTGTGCGTTTGATCTTTTTGACATTTCTTTGTATACTGAGAATGCATAACAATAAATTGTATTATAATTCATACAACCCCTAGCAGCTCAGCTCAGTACGCTTCGATTTTTTTTGATAATATTATTTGTGTAATAATACCTCAAGTTAAAAAGAACAATTCTAAGTAAAAAATTACTAATAACATATAAAAAACATATATATACGGTTTCAAATACGGAGTTATTTAGTTGCAATGTTGTTTAAAAAACAAAAATGGGTAAAGTTTTAACTAATATAATATACGAAGTTTCTTCTTTTCATTGAATTCCAAAAATTTTTCTATCTTTTACATAAAGCCTAATTACTAGAGAAATTATGAGATGAACTTTGTCTTCATGATGTAAAGTATAAGCTATTATTACTAAGCTTTAAAAGTAAATATAAAAAACTTATATATGCGGTTTCAAATACAGAGTTACTAGGTTAGAACCCCGTGTATTACACGGGTTTGAATATAAATATATTTTTATATAATAAATAATATAAAAATATATGTATCTTTAAAAATCTTGTTTATTATACGGGTTGAATAAATATAATTTTATTTATCAAATAATAAAACAATATATAATTAAAAATCTCATTTATTATATGGGTTGAATAAATGTAATTTTATATATTAAATAATAAAAAATGTTGTATTTTTAGAAACCCCGTGTATTGTACGGGTTGAGTAAATTTAATTTTATATATTAAATAATGAAAAAACTTACATTTTTAAGAATCTCATGTGTTATACGGGTTGGGCACATGTAATTTTATATATCGAACAATAGAAAGTTATATCTTTATAAACTCTATGTATTATATGGATTGAATAAATCTAATTTTATATACTACATAATAAAAAAAATATATTTTTAAAAACCTCGTGTATTACACGAGTTGCATAAATGTAATTTTGTATGGTAAACGAATTTAATAAAAAAATATATCTGGTAACTACTTTTCTTGATGTATGTAATCATTTTTCACATGTTTGCCTCCTTCGATTTTTTTCACTCGTTAACATTAAATAATTTTATCTAAGTTATTTCTAATTTCTATATTCTTAATGATATTTCCCTAAGGGGGTACGGTGTGGTGCGGCAATCATTGTCGGTAAAGGGGTTTACCGAATAGGTAAACCATTGCCTACACCCATTTGCCGAAGAAGATGATGCCGATCGGTGAGGGTATACGGAATCGGTGAGGGGATGAAGGAAAGAGAGAGGGGGTGTGTGGGTGGGGTCCATTCCATCTCTCAACCAATCACACTTTTTCCTTTTTTTTAAAAGTTTACCACTTTGTCAAATGTCTAAACCATTGCCAACACTTTTCACCAAAGTTTAAACACTTTTGCCTGATTAACATGGCGCGCTCTGATTGGTCGGTTTTTAGTTTACCACTCCAAAGTGTTTAACCACTCCTTACACCCTAACAACTTATCCATCTTTTTTCTTTAATCTCCAAAATAACATCTTTAATTTTACTAAATTATTTTATAATATTACCCACTCCTTTAGAGAAATTATTATTATTATTATTATTATTATTATTATTATTGTTATTATTATTATTATTATTATTATTATTATTAAATCGGATAAATATTTTAAAATATTAGATTATCTCCTATACGAATTGTTTAAATTTATATTAAATTTAATTTTATAATTATCTATTAATTGATGGCTTCAATGAATGACATGTGTCCCTTTATTGGTTTCTTTTATTATATAGTATAGATTTAGTTGGAATGTTGTTTAAAAAAACGAAAATGGGTAAAGTTTTAACTAAAATAATATATGAAGTTTCTTTTTTTTCATTGAATTCCAACAATTTTTCTATCTTTTATATAAATCCTAATTATTCCATATATAAATAAGCAAGCAAACTTTTTGTGTATAAACACTTGTAACATGTGCTTTAAGAGTTTTTCAAAAAAAAATTGATTTTTTAATTTTAACTCAAAGGTTTTTATCTTTTGCAATTTTAACCCTACATAATTTGTTTTTCTTTAACTTTAAACCAAACTTTTCATTACTTTTAACCCAAAAGTTTTTACCTTTTACAATTTTAGCCCTACGTAATTTGTTTTTTTTTAACTTTAACCCAAAACTTTTCATTATTTGCAATTTAACTTCACAACTTTTGTCACTTTTACTTTTTCATCTTTGGCAAATTTTCGGTTTATGTATAGTTCTTAATTTTTCGAGTTAATACGACGCAACGTACAAGTGTGGTTCAACTTTTTTATGTTTTGTTTCAAATTTTGTAAGTTAATACGACGCAACGTACATGTGTGGTTCAACGTTTTTACCTCTATTTTTCAATGTATGACAGGTTCGTCGCAACACGCAGACCCTAGGTCGAGTCAGTGTTGGTGGTCGATAATCGTTGTGTGACATTAGTACTATTTGACGCCGTTTTACGCCACGCCGCAACGCGGCGTGTGCTTTGGGGGTTTTCCAAAGAAAAAACCGTTATGCATATAGTTGTCGTAACCTTGGCTTTGGGGGTTTCCAAAACAAATTTGATTTTTTTTACTTTTCAACCAAAAGTATTTCATAAATTACTTTTAACCCAAAACTATTTGTTTTTTTTACTTTTAACCTAATTTTTTTTATCTTTTGCAATATATCCTCACAACTTTTTTTACTTTCGACTTTGTTCCTTTACAGTTTTCATTTTCCACAAATTTTTTGCTTTATGTTTGGTTCTAAATTTTGTGACTTAACGCATCGCAGCATGCGTCTTTGGTTTAACTTTTTCCCGTTTCATTCTAAATTTTGCGAGTTAACATGACGCAACGTGCGGGTGTGGGTGAACGTTTTTACATCATCTATTTTTTCCCCGTTTGACAGGTTTAACATAATTTGCGGGTCCTAAGTCGATTTAGTCATAACTAAAGAATCCCCGCCGCATTGCGGCGGGTCTCAATTCTAGTTATTATTATTATTAATATATGATAAAAAGAAAATTGAATGAACAATGCTTTTTTAAATTCTTTATTATGTGATTTCTTTATATTGAGCAATACCTTATATTCATTTATTAGACTATGGGGTATGAGGCGTGGGTTGGGTACAAACGCCCAAGTCACCACCCCGGGTGGGCTTGGGTTTCGGCGTGGCCCCTTGGGCGGGAATTTCAGCCCAAGCGTTCACCCAAGTCACTATAAAACCCTCCAACCCCACCGCCTGTCCACATCGCTACCCCAACCCTTCACTCCACCTACCCGAACCCGCTACCCACACTTGATACCGGCACAACGCGATGAAGGGCAGCCAACCCGGTGAGACCCGTTACTGGCCGGAAGCTTTCGCTAGCTACCGGCACAACGTGGGGAACGACCGGCACAATTAAAGCTTAAATGCCCGAATATATTTCAAAATATCTATAATTTAATAACATCAAAAGACATCATGTATTTCAAAATATCTATAATTTAATAACATCAAAAGACATCATGCAAAAAGAATTTGGCTTTCGAATCTCATGAAATAAACCTATATAGTGTATTTGTTAATTTCTATTTTTTATTTATTTTTCATACAAAAAAAAACATTTGCTTAGTAATAATGGCTTATACTTTACACCATAAAGACAAAGTCAATTTCATAATTTATCTAATAACTAGTGTTTTTCAATGATGCGCGTTGCGCGAAAGGCATTGGTGTTTTCGACCGACATCATCCTGCAACTCTTCTTTTAACTGTTTCACTTCTTGCAAAGACTAAACGTAGACCCTAACTCTTGTTTCACCACTTAATCACTGTAAAAATAACAGGATTCATTATATAATTAGTACAAATTGAAGTAACATTATTCAAACTGAGAAGTATAATTACAAATATACCTTTGTTAGGTTAATCAAAACTAAATCAGATTCTACTAAAACCCCCGTACTTTGAGCAGACAAACTCCACAAATCCCACATAGGTTTTGTAGACAACAAAATTGATTCATCTTTTCAAAACCATGATCGTTGATTTGGATTTTTAACATGTTCTCACAACAGTGGTTCCACGATGTCACCGCCGGCGACCCTGTAACCAGCGATCTCCAGCAACATAAGGCCCTCGCAATGCAATATTGACATCCTCTGTACTTGGTACAAACCGTAGCTCTTTTGGACATCTTTGGTATCTATATCATCTCACTTTAGTATAAGATTATTTTTTACATTCATTTTATTTTTTAATATATTTTATGATGATCATTACAGGTTATGAAATAAGTTTAGTTTGAAACAGAAAGTAATTAGCATAGGTTGTCACATACAACTAACTAATAATTACTAATCCTTTTTAGTATTATCATGACAAATATTCATATCCCCTTATTAATTATTGGATATGTCACTTCCACCAACTATTTAATATACTTCAACTTTTAGCTAACATAAACTCCCCCGAATATAAGACCGTGGGGTATGGTGGGGCGGGGGTTTGGGGCATGGGTTGACACTTTGACTTCGAGCCCCCAGCTGGTGAGTGACGTGTTGGGTCGGTATGGCGGGGCGTCGCTAGCCCGCGTGGGTTGGCCAGTTTTATAAAAATTAAAAAAAAAAACTAAAATTAAAAAATACACCCAGAATTAAAAAAAAACCTAAAATTATTATTAAAAGTTCCTAAAAATTACAAAATTTTACAAAAAAAAGGATTACAAAATTAAAAAAAAAAACATAAAGCGTTAGGTAGATTTCGAACAGGGCGAACTTGTCAAACGGCTTCCGCTCCTTGCCCCGGAACTCGATGTTGGCCACCGCCACCCGGTCTTCGTGACTTATATCACCGCCCGGGACGCTATCGTAGTAGGCTTTAAAACGGTCGAGCAACGGTCGTAGCTCGCGCCACTTGTGTTGGCACGCGTTTAAATTGTGCCGGTCGTTCCCCACGTTGTGCCGGTAGCTAGCGAAAGTTTCCGGCCAGTAACGGGTCTCACCGGGTTGGCATCCCTTCATCACGTTGTGCCGGTATCAAGTATGGGTAGCGGGTTCGGTAGGTGGAGTGAAGGGTTGGGGTAGCGATGTGGACAGGTGGTGGGGTTGGAGGGTTTTATAGTGACTTGGGTGAACGCTCGCGCTGAAATTCCCGCCCAAGAGGCCATGCCGAAACCCAAGCCCACCCGGGGTGGTGACTTGGGCGTTTGTACCCAACCCACGCCCCATACCCCATAGTCTAATAAATGAATATAATGTATTGCTCAATATAAAAAAAATCACATAATAAAGAATTTAAAAAAGCACTGTTCATTCAGTTTTCTTTTTATCATATATTAATAATTTTAAAATTAAAATTGTTACTTATCTTATTTATTTGAATTGAATTTGATAAATTAAGTAGAAAATAACTCAAAAAAAATATTTAGACAGAAAACCTAATAGAGATTACCTAATAGATTTGATAGATGGAGAAGAATAGAAGAAAAAGAGCAAAATTATCACTAAAAGTAAACTGCAATTTTACCCTCTGGGGTTTATGCCAATTGGCACTCTGACCCCCCCCCCCTAACGAAATAATTGCAATTTACCCCCCCCCAACTTTGACGTTATGTCGCAAGTTTACCCCTCGGCGTCAAATTTGCTTAACAGTCAACATAACAAGGTGAGGGTCAAAGGGTAAATATGTAATTTTGCCAAACCATTATTATTATTATTATATATAACTCTCTTTCTCTCTCTATACCTCTCTCTCTCTCTCTGCCACTCTCACACACACACAGAGATCTCATCTCCACCTCTCAACACCATCAACCGACCATCACCACCATTAACCCACCTGCCACCGCCACCACCATCAACCCGCCACCGCCACCACTATTAACCCGCCACCACAAACACCCTACCTGCCATCAACACACCTACCATCATTACCATCTCAATCTCTGGGGGTTTATGAAGATGATGAGAACTCACCGGAGCCATTAAGGCTAACTAAAAACTCTCAATAAGAAACTCACACAAGAAGAAAGAAATGGCGTCGACACCACGGCGGCGATGGCGGCGACCAGACGGTTTCGTCTCCGTCTTGAACCCCTCTGTCACCACGGCGGCCATCAACACAACCTTACGGAGAAACGCCGCCAACAACAACAGCCATCTATGTTTTTCTAGTGACTGGTAAAAGCTCATCTTGAACCCCTCTGTCGCCTGAAACGGAAAAAGTACCACCTAAGTTTATTTGCGTGCTGTCGGCTATGTCACACCCTGGCTTTTGCGGAAGCGTGGGTTAATTTGGTGCTTAATACCATAGAAACAATCACAACAACACTATATGATTACAACATAAGATGTTCATCAATTCATTTAAGTTGAAAATACCATAACGACATTGTTTGAAAATGATGACACATAAAATAAGTTACAACCATTACATAATTAAAGCGTGTTCTCATGTCACAACAAAAGACTTAAATAAAAACACGGTTTAAAGACGTGTAACCCGTCCAGGCAAGGGTTACACTTCCTAAACCTTGATGACATCGTTATTCTTTACGCAGCTTGACACTTTGCACACTTTGCCAGATCCATTAATTTCCTGAAATACATGTAGTTTGAAAAATCAACAAAAGTTGAGCGAGTTCATGTGTATGTGAGTATGTATAAACTTTAAAGTATGTATAAAAGTCCCTGGTATGTAACAATAAGGAAAAAGAGATCACCAATGGGTTGCAAAGCCACTGGTATGTATGAAATGGTGCAGGAAGTACTCAAACCTAGCAAAGTTGTACCGGGCTTCCGGCTGGAAGACATAGTCACCTCTATGGGCCGCCCCGGCCTCATGGGTGTGGGCTCGCTACACCCAAATAGATCTATCACTCATGTCCCTCGGTCCTACGATGAGGATTAATGGCCTTAAGTGTTGTACCCACCACTCACATGATCTAAGTAGTAACCCTCCTTAAGCTAACCATACCATGTATAAAAATGTCTGTAATAATTGTAACATGTATTCCACCCCCGAAGTATAAAACTGAAAACAGTAAGACAAAAGGGGGACATGAACTCACTGTAGTACGTCTCCTGAATCGTATCGTCAGCTCAAACTTGGTCCGCTACGCGACAACCTACAACGTACAATTGTCTATTAGACGAGCGGGCCGTGCCTTCGTTTAGTATTTACGTTTTTGATGTTATTCCAAATTGTAATTACTTGTTAAAATAATAAATATTTCAGCTTAAATTATATTTAAATTTTGGAATAATTGTTAAACAATATTTATAAAAAAATATAATAATAATAATAATAATAATAATAATAATAATAACAATAATAATTTTATATAGGTTTGGTTTAAAGTCATTACTTATCTTCATAAAGACTAGTAATGCTCTCATAAATAAAGTATTATGAGTTTAGTGCTTTTATGAAAATATGTCATTTAAGTAGTTTCTGGTCATCTTTCTAATTTAATCGCAACCTTTTGTAATACAACCAACAAAAAAGTTCGCCATAAATACATATTTATGACAACTTGTTATAACAATTCTTCCAACTTCATACCTTACGTACACATGCAATCAAATTGTCATGATTAGATAACACTTACTTTTATTTTATGATCTCTTAATTTAATATCTTTTTTAAGGTTTCATAATTTCAAAATCATTAGTTCTACAGAGAATCTTAGCTTTTTAATATACCATCAATGCCATACTTGATCCCTAGGTATATTTATATTTACTCCATTCGATACCAAATATATGTACGTATATATAAATTTCATCCAGAATGCAAAATATGTACAACAAGGTTCAAGAGAACATGTAAATCAACCTTCTGTAGGAATCTTATGAATCACCAGGTTTAATTCTCAACAAGTAACTTAAATATTGGGTGGAAGGATCATGTTTAGTAAAACACATAGGTCAAAAGACTCATAGATTTTTAAGTGGAAAACCCCTACTCGGATGATTCAACGTATAAACAACATGAGAAACTCCAAGGATAATCGTAACAAACACTTACAAAAGCAAGCGTAGATGCTTCGAAAGACGAGATGATGAAGAGCTCTAACTCGCTTTCCTGGGAATTTGAGACTTGCTTCTTGCGGACCGTGAACTAGCTTTGATCATAAAAGCGGCTAGATAAGAAGGAGATCTATGAAAGCTATATATATATTGTTCGAACATAGAAGAAAACTTACGCTAAAGTGCTCGATCTAGACTATGAGGCTGCGAGAATGGTGTCAAACGGGAACCGTGATGATGCTCGGTCTCGGACAAGCTTGGTTGTTGAAGGTTAGTCACACTAGAACACCTTGTAGATGCTTGGGAGTACCTTAGGGATGGACAATGTGACTTGGGAAAGAAGGATTCACATTTGAAATGATGGTATGAGTGAATATGGTGGAGCCGTAGCTTTTGGAGAATGGATAAGATGGAGGGGTCTTGCAATTTGTTCAAAACTATAAGTGTATGGTTCTAGTGGGGTATTTATAAGTAGGAAAATGGCATCAAAGAATCAAATAGGCATCTTTGGAAATTAACTAGGAGCTTAATTTTCGAAGCAGACTCTTTAGAAATAAAATTGGTTTAGTTGAGGGAATGGATGAGATTGTTGTACTTATATATTTGTTTATTTCTAATCCCATATCTCCATGCATGCTACATATACCTTTAGATAATGTGCTTCATGGACCAACAACAAGATCTAATATTATATTAGAACAAATCAAGTGTGTAAGGGCCTTGGTGGCCGTGAGATAGGTTGGGGGGGTTAAGTGCAAGTTTAGATGGTATGTTGGTTAGCTAGTGGAGGTTAAGTGTAATACCTAGTGTTTTATGTATAGGATGCCTTATATAGAAAGTTTAAGTGTTCGGGAACCATAACTAGCTCAGAAAAAGTGAAACAATGCTTTTTGCAATATTTTTGTGTTCCGGGTAATGTCCGGTTGTTCGGTTAGGTGTTGTTCCGTTAAAGTGCTTAATTAATCCGTAATGTGTCTTTTATAATACTTTTTGTGTCACAATTAATTCCCGACACTTTGGAAGGTATACAGGACCATTTTGTCAAGTTTTTGCACATTACTAGCATAATTAAATGCTGAATTTTGTTGTTAAGTGCAGAATTTTGCATTTAGAGTGTGTTTTAGGCACTTCCCGGCACTATAACTATCACCTAGTGACGCAGTTTTATGGTCCTCACCTCCCTACACTCCCTACTAGTGTAGTACCCTGTCTCTGGCTCATACTGGCCTCAAAAACATTGTCTGTCTAGGTGCTGGCATTGTCAGCATGTTTTCCGGGTTATCCGCTCAGTGTGCTAACTGTGCTTTGTGCATCAAGTTTGTCACTAAAGTTTGTGTGAAATAAATGGAGTGACAGTATGAAATGTGATGCATATGTATGTATGTAACAGAAATCAGTAAGCAGTTAAATCAACAGTTGTAATCAAGCACAGTCATTAAGCACAAATTAAATATTAATTAAGTGTGCGGATACCTGTAATTGTGAGGGTTGTCACATTCTCCCCCAGTTAGAGAAATTTCGTCCCGAAATTTTAGTTCTGCTACTAGATGCAGGGGTCTTGGGAAATAAATGCGGGTACTTTTCCTTCATGCGATCCTCACGCTCCCACGTGAATTCTGGCCCATGTCGTGCATTCCATCGAACCTTGACGAGTTTGACACTACCAAATGCTTCTTGAAAGGATTGCCATATCCTTGACACGAATCTCCCATCTCTATCAGAGATGATTGAGAGAAGCACTCCATGTCGTGCAACAATCTCTCGCATGTATATTTCCCCAATCTTACTCGTGTTGTCTTTTTCCCTGATTGGCAAAAAGTGCGCAGATTTCGTTAAACGGTCTACTATTACCCAAATCGTATCATGGCCCTTAGGCGTCCTTGGCAATTTTGTTATGAAGTCCATTGAAATATGTTCCCATTTCCATTTGGGTATTTTAGGTTGCTGCAGTAGACCTGAAGGCTTCTGGTATTCGGCTTTCACTTTGGCGCAAGTTAAACATTTACCGACGTATATCGCAACATCGCCTTTCATCTTGGCCACCAATAAAAATCCTTTAGGTCTTGATACATTTTATTCGCTCCTGGATGAATCGAGTATCGAAATTTGTGAGCTTCATCAAAAATAACCTTCCTCAAGCCACCAAACAAAGGAACCCAAATTCGTTTCATGAAGCATAAAGTTCCTTCCCCGTTTGGTATCAACTGCTTCTCCATCCCACGGAGATACTCACTCTCAATATTCATTTCTTTGAGAGATTCTCTTTGCGCGGCATGAATGCGCAAGGAGAGGTCTGTCTGGACAATCATTTCCAAAGCCCTAACCCTTATGGGCTTGATCCTTTCTTTCCGACTTAGGGCATCGGCGACCACATTCGCCTTCCCTGGATGATACTTGATTTCGCAGCCATAGTCGTTCAACAGCTCTACCCAGCGTCTTTGCCTCATGTTAAGCTCCTTCTGGTCAAATATGTGTTGCAGGCTCGTATGATCAGTGAAGATTGTACATCGCGTTCCATACAAATAATGTCGCCAGATCTTCAACGCAAATACCACCGCACCTAATTCTAAGTCGTGCGTGGTATAATTTTTCTCATGGACCTTCAACTGGCGAGAAGCATATGCTATAACCTTCTGACGCTGCATTAGCACACAGCCTAAACCTTGACGCGAGGCGTCGCAATAAACCACGAAGTCGTCCGTGCCTTCGGGTAGAGATAAGATCGGTGCGTCACAAAGTTTGTTCTTTTACAACCGAAATGCTTCTTCTTGCTTGTCTCCCTAATCAAACTTCTTGTCTTTCTGGGTAAGGGAAGTCAAAGGTTGAACAATTTTTGAGAAATCCTCAATGAACCTTCGATAATAAACAGCCAAACCTAAGAACTGTCGAATCTCGGTTGGCGTCTTTGGAGTCTCCCAATTCTTGATTGCTTCAATCTTGGTGGGGTCCACATGAATTCCATTTCCATTAACCATATGTCCAAGGAATTGGACTTCACATAACCAGAACTCGCACTTCGAGAACTTGGCATACAACTTCTCCTTTTTAAGTAGCTCCAAAATAGCTCTAAAATGTTGTTCGTGCTCTTCCTTAGTCTTCGAGTAGATCAAAATGTCATCAATGAATACGATTACGAACTTGTCGAGGTACGGCTTGCAGACTCTGTTCATCAAGTCCATGAAAACTGCTGGTGCGCTTGTTAGCCCAAACGGCATAACCAGGAACTCGTAATGTCCATATCGAGTTCTAAAAGCAGTCTTGGGAATACTTTCCTCTTGTATCCTCAGTTGATGGTAACCTGATCGTAGATCGATCTTTGAGTAGAAACTTGAACCTTGCAACTGATCTAATAAGTCATCAATTCTCGGCAAAGGATATCTATTCTTGATGGTCAACTTGTTTAGCTCCCGGTAGTCGATACACATGCGAAAACTACCATCCTTCTTCTTGACGAATAAAACTGGAGCTCCCCAAGGTGAGAAGCTTGGTCTGATGAATCCTTTGTCTAACAACTCCTGAAGTTGCGTTGACAACTCCTGCATCTCTGAGGGCGCAAGTCGGTAGGGTGCCTTAGCCACAGGCGCAGCGCCTGGAACTAAGTCAATATGAAACTCGACTTGCCTTTGAGGTGGCAATCCTGGCAAGTCTTCTGGAACGACTTCGGGATATTCTTTCACGATTGGTATATCTTCTAACTTTGGCTCAGTGGCGTCTTTATCCACGATGTGTCCCAGGAAGGCAACCCATCCTTTCTTTAAACATTTTCGAGCTTTCAAGCAACTGATGATCCTTGGAGGCGTATCGCGCTTCTCCCCGTGAACCACAATCGTTTCTCCATCCGCCATTGGGATGCGAATGGTCTTCTCGTGACATACAATTTCGGCCTTGTTGCTTGACAACCAATCCATCCCTACTACTACGTCGAAGCTTCCCAACTCGACTGGCAGTAGATCTAGGGTGAACTCGTGTTCTCCCAACTCAATCACGCATCCTCTGATGATTTCGTTCATTTCAACTAGCTTTCCATTAGCCAGTTCAATTGAATACGGAATGTCTAGTTTACTAGCAGTTAACCCAAGCATTTTCTTAAATTCTAACGATACGAAACTATAATCGGCACCAGTATCAAACAGTACAGATGCAAAGCATTGATTTTTAGGGAACGTACCAGTGACAACGTTTGGATCCTGGCGCTTCCCTTGCACCAATGTTGAAGACTCTTCCTTGCGCTTTGTTCAGTTTTGAGCATTCCCTTTTAAAGTGCCCGATGTCTCCACAGTTAAAACATCCCGGTCCCCGACTGTTACCATTTCCATTTCCACCTTGAGTGTTGTTTTGGTTGCGATTCCCACTCCCAGCTTGGTTCGCAAAATTTCCACGGTTTCCATTTCCGCCATTTCCTCCCTATGGCGGTTTCCAACTCCATTACCTCCACGATTGTTGTTACCAAAACCCCCCTGGCCACCACGGCCAGTACCAACCCAGCAAGTATTCTTCGAATGGCCCTCCTTCCCGCAAGACTCACATCTCCTCAGTCTACACTGGCCGGAGTGATGATATTGGCAGACATCACATTTGGGCATAGTGCCCATGTACCCCTTTCCTTTGTTCTCAGCACCGGTTTTAGCCCTGGCCGGTGCGCTTGTCTAACCCTTTTTGTTTGAACTGCTGGTGCCTTGTTTGAAGTTGGAGAACTTCCGTTTGTTCTCCCCCGAAGACTCCACATGGGTCTCATTCTTCTTCTGATCGGAAATTGAGAATTTGTTCAGTCGAATAGCTTCCTCGGTAAGTGCCACGCTGAGATCAATGGCTTCGGTGATTGTTGGGGGCTTTGAGGTAGTTACCATGCTCATAATCTGGGGTGCTAATCCCCAGATGAAACGCTCTACGCGTTTGAATTCGGGCGTGACCATGTACGGCACCACATGGGACAGATCATGAAATCTTTGAACATACTCAGCGATTTTTGGGCCTTCCATCTTTAAGTTCCAGAATTCTGTTTCTAGCTTTTGTATCTCAGCCTGCGAACAATACTTCTTCCTCATGAGCTCCTTCAGCTCATTCCACGTCAACGCATAAGCTGCCGCTTCTCCTAAAGTTTGCACTTGCAGATTCCACCACGATAGGGCACCATCTAGAAACAACCCTGAGATGTAGGTCACTTGTTGCTCAGGAGCACACTTGCTCATCCTTAGGACAGAATCTGTCTTTTCAGCCCACCTGACAAACGCAACACCACCTCCAGTGCCGTTGAAATTTATGGGCTTGCAGTCGAGGAATTGCTTATAGGTGCACCCTGCACATACGTTAGAATTTACAAATGGTATTAGCGGACGTGCTAGAAATATCCAAATGTATCTTAATAGGTCTCAAGCGGCTTAACATTACCATTGGGTGGATTGTTATTGCCATTGTTGTTGTTGTTGTTTGAAGTGTTCCTGCTTGTCTCTGCTTGAGAGGTCGCGTATTGTGCGATAGCTGCAGCAATTATCCCTTGGAGTTCCGCCTCAGTAGTAGGCATGTGTACGTTCCGGCGTGGAGGCATCTTCTAAAAGGTGATCATATTGGTCAGGTCATAGTAAGTAAATAATATGCGTACGTAATAACATTCATCAACCACATAACATCACATGTTATAAAATTAAAACAATTAATCCAACAACGCATATAATGAGAATACTGCGATTGTGCTATCATAAAATCAAGACCACAATACAATGTTTACAAGTTTTATAAGTGTATCGTACATCAAAAGTGACTAAGGGCCACATCGCCCTTCTCTGAACTATCTAGTCATCTACAACAACCAAAAACTAAATATCAAAAGTCATGACATCAAAATGCGGTCTTCAAGATGCTATATAGTCGGCACAATCGCGGTCTTCTCACCAAAAGTCTACCTGCATTAAACCAAAATGCCTATGCTGATGGCAGAGGAGGAGGAGGAGGAAAATGAGAGAAAAGCAAACGACGCATGTGTAACTGATGTGGAAAAAGTAGTTCAACTAAATAAACTAAATTACCCTAAATTAAGACTCAAGTAATAAAAATCTAGACTCTTTAACCTGACTAAACTACTCACCGGCAAGTGTACCGGTCGACTCTAGCACAACAAAGTAAGTCCGGATGTCGAACCCACAAGGACTCTAATGAATTACGTTAACGACTAAACTTAGACTAGACACTGACACGACTAAACAAATATTGTGTTTGGGGGGGTTTCACTAAAATTCTAAAATTGCAATTAAATTGAAATTAAACTAAATTACGAATGAAACTAGGGTTTTAATTCAGATGCGATTAAGGACTACCTAGACTTGAATCCAGTTTAACTACAAATGGACTTCTAACGGTTTTATTGATGTATGGAGCCGGGATCGTAAAATACTAAACCTTAAGGTATTTCAATGCTAAGACTTCCCGACCCTTCTCAGGAAGAAACCTAGGAAACCCTACAAGGCTGTTATGATTACCGACTGTTAGATTTCCTCTCAGTCCTCTAACGACTCTAAAAGTGCCCTAATACGACTATCTACCTCTCAGCGCGACAATCTAAGGCAATTCTAGGTTCTGACTTGGTTTACTAGACACAAATGCAATTAGGGAACTAACGTCGACTTCTCTCAAAATCTAAATTAGCTATATACTGCACCGCGACCTAATAACTAACTCGAGCCTCTCAGCGACAAGTTAAGCAGAATATTTACTTCTAATTATATTTTAATTACTGTTTCTAAGGCTATCGGCCGATTTACCCAAAGATCACCCGAACCCGCAAGGATGCAAATAATCAACACAGATCTATTATGTGAAAGACATCCACCAAAATCTATGTGAAACAGTAAACAATCCACAATCAAAAGTAAATACGCACCCGCACCAAATCAGAAAATCTAGAACACGTTACTTTCGAAGTCAATCCATAATCAATTCAATAAAAACCGTTAAAAGATCCATAAGTAAATTAAACCATCATCAAATCTAGGTAGTATCTAAAGTCTAGCCAAGAAACATGATGTAACAACTGCCACTAAAATCAATAATTAGGACAATAATTAGTCAATAAGAAAACCCTAATTGAGACACCCAATTAATTCTTCACTAGCCCTAAAATTTTCAGAGTGATCGGAATTAGGATCAGGGCCCTAAAACTCAAGGGGGGCAAACCCTAGTTTAATATTTATCTAAAAATTTCGTTGCACAGTTCTAATTGGCCAATTCCATTGATTCACCCAAGCTAGTCCCGAGCCTAGACAGCCTATATTTAGACTGCTTAGCTTACGGACCGTAAGGGTCAGGGCATACGGTCCGTAAGGGAGCCCCAAAAAATTGCTATAAATAGCCGACATTGGCACTCACCTGTAGAAGTTAAAACGATGTAAAGTTGCTGTGTACGTCGAGTTAAGGCCATAATACCACAATAAACACACACACGATCACGAGGTGCTGCCGCAATCAGGGTAATAACTCGATCGCTATTACGATTCAACGTCCGATCGACTATAACTATCCAACGATTGTCCGAGTGCTACTCAAATTGAGCTTGTACTTTGTTATTCATTGTGATTTCAACTTGAATGTTTGAGTGCTGTTCGAATTCGGACTATGCTCTGTCATTCGTTGTGAATCCATTGAATTGTTAAGTATCGCACTTGATAATCGTTGTGAGGGTTTAATCTCGTGAATTGACGTAACTGCTGAATTAGTTACTAATCCCGTTTGTGTGTGCATTGTTATTTAAATTAGGTTAAAAGGCTAATCAGTAAAGCTTATACTCTGCTCGTAAATCTGCAATGTGAGTCATTCCACTTTTATAAACTCTTTTCTCACAGTTTGTGAGACATTCTCTTTTTATCAACTGTTTTACAAAACTCCAAGTTATTTTTAAAGTTATAGTTACAGTGATTAAGTCTATGTAATCACCAAGTTACAGCCGGTATGTGGGGTTTTGTATACATTACTTATTTCCCGTCACACTTGGACAAACGGGTGGCCAAGGGGTGATCTGACCACAGTCACAGACACCATTGGACAAATGGGCTAGCCAATGGATGGTCGAGTGACAAATATTGTGGGTAGTTGGTTTGATATCAGAAACATTGTAATTCCCCTTAATACTGTAGATTATAACAAATGTGTCGTTTTCAGTAAAATGAATGATTCACTCAGTATTTCCCCGCTGACAAAACCTTTTTCAAACATGTTTCAGGTGATCTGGTATGAGCAAAGAAAAGTGCCGTGGAGCACTCCCAGCATAGAAAAGTGGCTCAATGTAAATAAATAAATGAACATGTTTTGAAAATAAAGATTTCCCTGAGAAATCACATTATTGTAAATTTCGGGAATTTATCCTTAAATTATGAAACGAGCAGTTTAAATTATTGAAAGATCCTGTTTTAAAAAGACTTCCGCTGTCGCCTAAATTAAATACCACGGGATTCCTGTCCCGCGGCTCCTGAAACGGGTCAAACCGGGTCGGGGGCCGTGACAGGAAAAGGTGGTATCAGAGCCACTGTTTTAAGCTTACTGATTAAGCTCACTATTTTAATTAGGAAAATTTTATTTGTCATTCTGTGAATATATGCTTATTAACTGATTAATTGTTAAAAATTACAGTATGGGTAAACAAAAGATTTCTGCTATCTACCGCAAATTAGATAGTACACCTAAAGAACAGGGAACCTCTTCCTCCAAAACTTCCGTCAAGTTAGAGGAAGGAATCTTTGTCCGTAAGGCAAATTATGAAAATCCACTTACACCAGAGAAAAGGAATTTGATTATTAAGGGTCAAGAGAAAAAGAAACCCCAAACCAAGAGAGTGAGGTTTAACCCGGAAATTCAGGAAATTAACAGTAATCCACCAGGAGAAAATAACTTAGATGAAAAATGGGCAAATCTGTATCTGCTCGCTACGTAGCAGAAAATGCAAATCTTTAAGCTTTAAGTCTAGAAATATTTACTTCCCAGTAAATAAATAAATAGATCTGAGC
Organism: Helianthus annuus; assembly: GCF_002127325.2. Taxonomy (NCBI): domain Eukaryota; kingdom Viridiplantae; phylum Streptophyta; class Magnoliopsida; order Asterales; family Asteraceae; genus Helianthus; species Helianthus annuus. The sequence continues at coordinate 10,321,979 of NC_035443.2, forward strand.
GTGTTCTGTTTGCTGTTATGTTGTACAGATTGGTGTGCAATAAAAATGTTTATTTGTTAAGCTTTGTTCCAAAGTTTTAACTTAACATTTTGTGCATTTTGCATATATGCTACACAGCATGAGTAAGCTATCAGAGGCGTTTCAGAACCTCAACCTCTATCCTGTGCCAATTGAAGTCTCCCACAACTTCACTGATTACGTTGCTGACATAGAGGAACCTCTGGAATTCCAAGCTCCACCGCTGGAAAAAGCAAAACCTAAAAAGAAGAGAAGATATGTAGGGTGGCGAAAGGTGCGCAGAAGGAAACCTAGGAGAATCCCTAAAATAGAAAACCCTGTGAGTGTGAGCAAGGGAAAAGAAATAGAAACCGGAGAAAGTTCCAAGCCAGCAGAAATAGGGATAGACCTAAAGCAAAAGGGAATAGAGATCGGAGAAAGCTCTAAACAGTCTGAGGAAATCACATTCCAGGACGAAATAGACCGCCTACTGGATAATTGTGATGTTCTAGAGCCTATCAACGATAATCTCTTCTCTTATCCTACTACAGCTCAATTCCCAATAAACCTAGGACCAGCTATTCCAGACCCACTAGTTCACACCCGACCATTAGGCCAAATGGAGGAATGGTGGACCAATGACTGGCAATTCCAAAATATAGTTAATAGTCCCTATAGTTTTCTCCCACAGTTTGATCCAGAACCTATCCCTAATCCGCCAATGAGCTATGAAAATTTAGCTGAACTGCGTCAGTTTGGTGAAGAACTGATAGGCACCGGGAATAGGATCCGGGAAATGGGGGAGCAGATTTCTTGGAAGTACGACGAGAGGGAGCGTCGTTACTGAAACTGCCAGCGAACCAAAAGATGGGAGGGGTTTGGAGAAGTTTGTTTGTATTATAACTAATACAGTAAAACTGATTCTGTAAAATGGGCAATAAAACACTGTAAGATAAAAAGTGTGTATTGAAGCAGGTATAATATATAAAACAAAACAGAAGTCGAGGCATCGACAATTTTGGCTATGCTTGCATGTTATATTGATCTATGTGTTTATCTGTGATTTTGGTATTAATAATTAGACACTAATAATTTCTATTAATACTAATTAGCAGATGGAAAACGCTAATAGTGAACCAGTTAATGAAGTAAATCAGTCTGAGCAAAATCAGGAAGATCAATATATAACTAGACAAGATATTGAGCACTTTATTGCTCAAGGGATAGCCAATGCTATTCCAGAAATTGTGGCTGCTGTTCATAAACCTGCCGAACCACAATTAATTCCTAGTAAACGTATTCCGGAAGATAACGGCAGTAACAACATAAATGGAGGCGGCAATCATGACGATCATGATCCGCAACAGGCCCCACTCCCTAAGAGAATGAAAGCTGCAACGCCTGGTTGCACTTACAAAGAATTTCTTGCCTGTAAACCCGCAGAATTTGCAGGTAATGAAGGGGCAACTGCAACACTGCGTTGGTTAGAGAAAACCGAGGCAGTAATTGCAATAAGTAAATGTGCTGAAGAAGATCAAGTGATGTATGCGTCAAACTTGTTCAAAGAAGGGGCGCTAGAATGGTGGAACACGGTGCTACAAGCAAAAGGAAGAAGGGTGGCCTATGCAATGAATTGGGAAGAATTTAAGAGTCTTGTCGAAAGAAAATTCTGTCCCGAATACGAGAAGGAACAAATGGCAAATAAGTTCCTGAGTCATCGTATGTTAGGTGTAGACTGTCGAGGATATACTTCGACATTCTTCGAATATGCGAGAGTGGTACCTTCCCTGGCTTCGCCAGAACCGGTACTTATTTCCCGTTATATTTGGGGATTAATTGGAGAAATCCGTAACATCGTTAAAGCTGCGAGACCACGCACGATTGACGATGTTGTGGAATTAGCTAATACCTTAACCGATGAACTAGTCCGCACCAGAGAAGAAGATCGCAAGAAGGAATTGGCTCAGAAGATTACCCAAGGATTTCGCGTGGGTAACAGTAACAATAAGTTCAAAAAGAGGGGAACAGGGCAATCCTCATCACCTCCTTTCTGCAGAAACTGCAAAAAGAAACACTATGGACAGTGCAATATATTTTGCAACTTCTGCAAGGTGAAAGGACATCGGGAAGAAGACTGCAGAAGGAAAACAATAGTCTGTTATAACTGCAGAGAAACAGGACATTTCCAGTCTGAATGTCCTAAGCTAGCTAAACCAACAGACAGTAGAGCTAAAACGACCGAAGGAACTAATAAGAAAAATGCACGAGCATTCCAGCTGACCACTCAAGAAGCCGAACTCATTCCAGACGTGATAGCGGGTACGTTCTTAGTGCATAACGTCTATGCAAAAGTATTATTTGATTCTGGTGCAAACCAAAGTTTCATTAATACTGCATTCTGTCGAGCTCTTAACTTACCTCTAAATACCCTTAGGCAGATCTTTACTGTTGAAACGGCAGATGGAAATTCTGTCAACATAGACAAGGTTTTGCAAGAAGTAAAGATAGAATTATTAGGCCATAAGTTTTCTGCAAACCTGTTACCTAAGAATTTAGCCGGATTCGATGTGGTATTAGGAATGGATTGGTTAATAGCCAACCATGCTCGAATCCTGTGTGATAAGAATTCCGTAGAAATTCGTACTCCCACAGGAGAAGTAATTCTAATTACAGGAGATAGACCTCGAAAGCCACTGAAATTCATTTCAGTAATGAAATTGGCTAGTTATTCAAGGAAACAAGAAATGGTGTATATGATTTCTGTAATCATTAACACTAAAAGTAAGGAACTCCAGGACATTCCTATAGTTTCAGAATACCCAGATGTTTTTCCAGAAGAATTACCTGGTTTACCACCTGATAGGGAAGTAGAGTTTAGAATTCATTTAATTCCAGGTACTGCACCAATAGCTAAAGCACCTTATCGATTAGCACCTACTGAAATACTAGAATTGAAAAAGCAATTAGATGAATTACTAAGCAAAGGATTCATACAACCTAGTTCATCCCCTTGGGGTGCACCAGTGTTGTTTGTGAAAAAGAAAGATGGATCAATGAGGATGTGTATCGATTATCGGGAATTGAATAAAGTTACAATTAAGAACCGATACCCATTACCTAGGATTGATGATCTTTTTGATCAATTGCAAGGAGCTAGGTACTTCTCTAAGATAGATTTAAGATCTGGATATCACCAATTGAAAGTACAAGAGGAGGACATACCTAAAACTGCTTTCAGAACTAAGTATGGTCATTATGAGTTTACAGTCATGCCCTTTGAATTAACAAATGCTCCAGCAGCATTTATGGACATGATGAATAGGATCTGTAAACCATACTTGGATAAATTTGTAATCGTGTTCATTGACGATATACTTATTTATTCCAAAAGTCAGGAGGAACATTGTAAGCACTTACATGCACTCTTAACTTTGTTAAGAAAGGAAAAGCTTTATGCCAAATTCTCGAAGTGTGAATTCTGGCTACAAGAAGTGCAATTTTTAGGTCATATGGTGAATTACGAAGGAATTCACGTAGATCCTGCTAAAATAGAAGCAATCACGAATTGGAAAGCTCCACGAACGGCTATGGAAGTTAGAAGTTTTCTAGGATTAGCTGGATACTATAGACGATTTATTAAAGATTTCTCTAAGATAGATGTACCTTTAACTAAGCTAACCTGTAAAGCCGTTAAGTTTGAATGGGGATCTAGACAAGAGGAAGCTTTTAGGATTCTAAAGCACAAATTGACAAATGCTCCAATTTTAGCTTTACCCGAAGGAACTGAGGATTTTGAAGTATACTGTGATGCTTCAAAAATTAGGATATGGATGTGTGTTGATGCAACGCAAAAAGGTAATTGCGTATGCCTCTAGGCAATTGAAAAAGCACGAAGAAAATTATACGACTCATGACCTAGAGTTAGGAGCCATAATTTTTGCCCTTAAGATTTGGAGACATTATCTGTATGGAAGTAAGTTTACTATCTATACGGACCATAAGAGTTTAAGGTATATATTTGGGCAAAAAGAGTTAAATATGAGGCAAAGAAGGTGGATGGAAATCCTAAGTGATTACGACTGTGATATTCAATATCACGAAGGAAAGGCAAACGTAGTTGCAGATGCCTTAAGTCATAAATATCATGAAAAGCAAAAGCGAGTCTGTGCTCTTAGGATAAATCTACAATTAGATTTAATGGAACAAATAAAGGAAGTTCAGGGAACGACAATCAAGGACGATGCCGAAGGAATGAAAGGTTACCTAAAAGAATTAGAACAAGGAAAAGATGGAATTTGGAGATTCCACAAGAAACAAATTTGGGTACCTAAGCAAGGAGAATTAAGAAATAAGATTTTAGAAGAATCTCATAAATCAAGGTATATTGTACATCCAGGAAATAATAAGATGTACCAGGATTTAAGAAATAATTTTTGGTGGATAGGAATGAAAAAGGATATAGCCAAATACGTATCTAAGTGTTTAACCTGTTCACAAGTTAAAGCCGAACATCAGAAACCTTCAGGACTACTACAACAGTTAGAAATGCCTGTATGGAAATGGGAACTCATAACAATGGATTTTGTTACTAAGTTACCCAAAACCAGAAAAGGTAATGATGCTATTTGGGTAATTGTGGATCGATTAACCAAATCAGCTCATTTTCTACCAATAAACGAAACCTTTAGCATGGAAAGGTTAGCCAAGTTGTATGTAGATGAAGTAGTATCCTTACATGGAGTCCCACTCTCCATTGTGTTCGGTTTCTTTCCCAATAATCCAACAAAACCCTAATTTTCTCCGGATTTCACACCCCTCGCGTGACGCCTAGGGGGGTCGCGACACGCGGCGCCTCCATTGTATATTTTTTTTATTTTTTTATTCTTATCAGCTTCCGGCTCTTCCCGACGCGCGTACGAATCCCGATTTTCTTCCAAACTGCTCGGTTTTGCTCGTTTTTCAACACTTTAAGCTACGGGACCTGAAATCAAAGCTTAACGTCAGCAGTATCGCAGTTCTAACCTAAACTAGACTCTAAACGACTGAAAATTGACCGAAATATACACTATAAACATATGTACTTTGCAGTACATCAAACATCCCCACACTTACTCTTTTTTTCGTCCTCGAAAAAGAATTATGCAACGGAATCAGAGATAAATAATTACTTGGGTCGAGAATTATAGGTATAATTAATTAAAACCAAGGCTTGCGTTAGCTGCGATTGCGAATATACTTTATCCACTTTAAACCCGAATCCAATCCTAAACCCTTATCATGTGAATTTAATTTAAGTGCGGTCAATCCACCTAGGGTCTCACACTAGAATCAACAGTCCACCTACTCCCGCCTCAAGCTTATAGGACTAAAAGAACGATCATTTGACCAATTCCCAACCGTCTTATATCAAAACCAAGAGAGTTTACAATCAAACTTTTTTTTTCTTCTTTTTTTCCTTTTTCATTCATTCGTGAGACTAGACGGTGCTTTCCCTAGCCAAGAGGCAATCCGGCTGTAGAGTCGCTATCCCCAACCACATATTACTTAGGTTTCGGTACTTATTTATTTATTCTTTTTTTTAGCACGGTCGATTTCACACACCCTAGAGGTAATTCGGCTGTAGAGTCGCTATCCCCAACCACAAACTACATAGGAATGCATTACTTTCATTTAGTTTCTAGCCCACTTTTTATTTTATTTATTTTTTTCATATGATCACAAACTCTAACGGTTTTAACTTATAACGGTGCCCCTTATGTTATTTTTGGCGGTTTCAATTTCCCCACTTTTCCTAGATGAGAACCCACTAGTAGACCGACAATTAGGTATAATTAATATCAAAGGAACCCAGAACCGAATCAGGCCTACCCGCACATCCCAAACTAGACACAAGCTCAATTATATTATCTCATATTATTATTATTTGAACCCAAACAAAAACCCGACATTTCTATCATTTTCCGCTTTTTTATTTTGCAAACTTCTTATTTCAAAGGACATTTTCTAATTTTTAATTTTTTTTTGGATTTTTGAAATTTTTTTATTTTTTTGTATTTTTTTTTATTTTTTTGACTCAAGACACTACTAACTAGACACAAAACAATCGTTCCCATCCCCACACTTAAATTTTACATTGCCCTCAATGTAAGATGGAAACCGACTCAAAAACTAAAAAGAAATAAGAAATAAAAAAGACTAGGGCAAATAGGAAAGGACTTAGCTGGTTGTATGACGCATAAGCTCCAAATCTCTCATCCAATCCAGCTCGATCATATAGCATTTCGTTCGCGATCGGCTTTTGACTCAACTGGTATACTCGATAATGCTTAAAATTTGATAAGCAGCTCCAAAATCACCCGAATGGAGATTGAGTACGGGTGGTACATATTCAAACCTGCACAAAGAAAAACAAGCAAACACCAAAGCAATATCGACTCGAAATACAAACGACTCAAAAACTACTAACTTAGACTCATTATACAAAATAAATGACTCACTATACAAACTCTACAAATTATACCAAATATATAAAATTACAAACTCTACAAAACCTCCCCACACTTGAATTTAATCAGGAGGTTTCTCTTTGACCTGGACCCTGTCCAACCCGTTTAATTCCACACGAACCTCAAAAATATTTAAAAATATAATGGTGGAATTATAGATTTTTTTAAAAATTTGAAATGGGTCAGACCACCAAAATTTAAACATACTTGGAAGAAACCGGATGTGTGGCATGTAATGAGAAGACTGGTCATGTTTGAACTTCAACGGCTCCTTCTTCTCCGTCTTGTACCAGCTTTCGATCCTCTTCCGGTTCAGAACCTTTGTCTTTCTTTTCTTTGCCTTCTCCCGTGGCCTTGAATCTTCAGTTACCCCTACCACGGGCCAGCTGTGGTGCTCTTCCTCTTCCACCACCACTTCTTCTTCTTCTTTGATGTCCGTCATTGGGCTTCCTTCAAGTAAAGCTTCTAAGTAAGCAAGGTCTCCCTCTGGATCAAACTCCTCTATCTCTTCATCTACCTCTTCATCTACCGGCAACCCATCTAGTTCATCCCTAAATTCATTCTCCCAGGATATCTGATCTTCATTAGATGGCTGCTCAACTTCTTCCTCCTCTTCTCCTTCTCTTTCTATCTCCACTTTTTCTTCCTTACTCTCCACATTTCCCCATATTGTCTCCCCATCAGCAAGCTCGGGGATCACTATCTCCTTGTAATATGAGCTTTGAACTGTAATCCACTCATCATCATAATCACCCCATTGTATTTGTTGGTTCCGCTCACTGCTTCCCCAACCCATTTCCAACCGAGCAGCAAATCCACATTCTTCATACCAGTGTGGTCCACCACATTTTTCACACCTTGGATTCCTTTGCCGACTGAGGTCATACTCTAACATTGGGTCTATTAGCCCAGTCAGTCGCTCAAGTATGCCGAACATCTTCAAAAACCTTGGATCCCCGCGCTCTTGAAGCTCTTTTATCAACTGCAGGCAAAGCATAATCACTTCCCTGAGCTTAAAGAAATGGGGAAACCTCTCCTTAGCGTCTGTAGAATACACCTGCAAGGAATATTGCTGTGGCTGCACAAAGGGGTTAGCATAATATTGCGTAGAGGACCCCTCATATGGGGGGCATTTAACAGTAAAATGAGGTCCTCCACAAATTTCACACATATTTACAAGACTCAAGAAAAAAAATATAAAAGACACGGACAATTAGACTCATACGACTCAAACACACGAACAAATAGCACGGATGTGTCAATTAAGTCCAAACAAAGTAACCAACGCAATCGCCAAGAGTCCCCGGCAACGACGCCAAAAACTTGATGTGGAAAAAGTAGTTCAACTAAATAAACTAAATTACCCTAAATTAAGACTCAAGTAATAAAAATCTAGACTCTTTAACCTGACTAAACTACTCACCGGCAAGTGTACCGGTCGGCTCTAGCACAGCAAAGTAAGTCCGGATGTCGAACCCACAAGGACTCTAATGAATTACGTTAACGACTAAACTTAGACTAGACACTGACACGACTAAACAAATATTGTGTTTGGGGGGGTTTCACTAAAATTCTAAAATTGCAATTAAATTGAAATTAAACTAAATTACGAATGAAACTAGGGTTTTAATTCAGATGCGATTAAGGACTACCTAGACTTGAATCCAGTTTAACTACAAATGGACTTCTAACGGTTTTATTGATGTATGGAGCCGGGATCGTAAAATACTAAACCTTAAGGTATTTCAATGCTAAGACTTCCCGACCCTTCTCAGGAAGAAACCTAGGAAACCCTACAAGGCTGTTATGATTACCGACTGTTAGATTTCCTCTCAGTCCTCTAACGACTCTAAAAGTGCCCTAATACGACTATCTACCTCACAGCGCGACAATCTAAGGCAATTCTAGTTTCTGACTTGGTTTACTAGACACAAATGCAATTAGGGAACTAACGTCGACTTCTCTCAAAATCTAAATTAGCTATATACTGCACCGCGACCTAATAACTAACTCGAGCCTCTCAGCGACAAGTTAAGCAGAATATTTACTTCTAATTATATTTTAATTACTGTTTCTAAGGCTATCGGCCGATTTACCCAAAGATCACCCGAACCCGCAAGGATGCAAATAATCAACACAGATCTATTATGTGAAAGACATCCACCAAAATCTATGTGAAACAGTAAACAATCCACAATCAAAAGTAAATACGCACCCGCACCAAATCAGAAAATCTAGAACACGTTACTTTCGAAGTCAATCCATAATCAATTCAATAAAAACCGTTAAAAGATCCATAAGTAAATTAAACCATCATCAAATCTAGGTAGTATCTAAAGTCTAGCCAAGAAACATGATGTTCAAAACAAACAAAACAAGTTCAAAACAAGAATTCGTCGTAAAGTATCGAAAACGCGAAAATAAGGAACACCGGGAGATAAAACCCGAAAGATCTTCACTCTCACGATCCAAGCTTCAACCGGATGATTCCCGTTCGGTAAAATACTCCAGAATGCTCAAAATCACCTCCGAAATTCGTCCTAGGGTTTCTTGATTCGTATTCAGAGTTGTGTTCGGTTTCTTTCCCAATAATCCAACAAAACCCTAATTTTCTCCGGATTTCACACCCCTCGCGTGACGCCTAGGGGGGTCGCGACACGCGGCGCCTCCATTGTTTATTTTTTTATTTTTTTTATTCTTATCAGCTTCCGGCTCTTCCCGACGCGCGTACGAATCCCGATTTTCTTCCAAACTGCTCGGTTTTGCTCGTTTTTCAACACTTTAAGCTACGGGACCTGAAATCAAAGCTTAACGTCAGCAGTATCGCAGTTCTAACCTAAACTAGACTCTAAACGACTGAAAATTGACCGAAATATACACTATAAATATATGTACTTTGCAGTACATCAGTAACCAATCCTCCTCTAAGGCACGACAGACGCGCAACAAATATGCAATCTGCTGCTCAGATGTCAAGAAACGAACGTCTGAATCAGGGGAAAGTGGACGAGGAGTGTGCGGTGCTGCAAAGGGGTCTGACAATGGCAAGGTGGTCGCGGAGCTCTCTCCAAATCCTGAATACGACGTGTCAATGCATCCTACTGCATCATCAAGGATGTAAGTATGTCCTCCGTAGTGTACCCAACATGGTACGGGTGGTACGGATCAGACAATGGCATGATTGGGGGCGTAGTCCATAAAAATGGCTCGCTCGATGGTATGAAAGATGGTGCAGCAGGTGGTGCAATATAAGGAAACTGAGATGTGAACGAAAAAGATGATGACAGTACGGGTGGAATAGAAACAGGCGGCTGCCTCGATGACCCCTCTCCAGGACGAGGTGGCGGTATGTCCTGAAGGAATGTGATGGGAAGATTAGTGCGATGGGCGTCTGTGGTGTGTGGGTGAAACAATGGAATATCAGTGGGTGCAGAAATAGGTGCTACGGGAGGGGTGACAGGTAGCACAAACGGTGGGTAATCGTCATCGTCCTCGATCCACCCGTTGCGGGTGTCAGCATAACGAGAATCAATGTAAGAAGCAAACGATGCATGGTCAGCATGCACAGGGGCTGAAACAGGTACTACCGGTGCAACAATGGGTGCATCAATAACAGGGGCATCAGGAATCGGTGGTAAATCGATGGGCGCAACAATGATAGGCGGTGCTACGTCTGGCATATCGACATGACCAGGCTCAGGTAAAGGGTCTGGCAAATGTGCAACAGCTGGGGCCTCGATGGGGTCGTGAGCAACGACCGGCTCCGGACCAATAGGAGCAGGCTCATCAGGCAAAAACTCGACCTCTGGCTCTGGGTCGACGTCGAGGAAAACGGGAGGCGCGACAGACATCGCCATGTCCGAGTCGGAATCAGAGGAATAGAGCTGTACGCCCTGGGCGTGTAGTGAAGCAGACGCTACAGACTTGAAAGAACGAGCACCAAACAGATCAAAAGGAGCCTCCTCAATGGGAGCCTCGACTGGAATGACAGGATCAGCAATGGGCACATCAGCAGGAATCTCAGCCAAGGGAACTACAGGGTCGACAACAGGATCATCAGCAAAAGGGACATCGGCATCCATGAGGGCCACTCCATCTTGGTCACCCTCCGGGGGACCCTCTAGGAACAAATCAATGTCGTCATCGCAGATCCTTGAAGAAGAGGTAGGTCCCCATCGAAAAGGCCATCAGCGATAGGAATATCATCTCCAAAATCGGGAAGAGCAAACGGCTGGAAATCATCCTCATCCGTGCTAGTAGTGTCTGATGTGTAGACCTCACTCTCTGACGGGATCTCGTCGTCCGACACGATTGCTATGGGATCCAAGGTGTCCGATACTCCAGTATCTGAAGATGATGGCATGGTGTCTGTAACACAACCACACATATGCACACATATCAACATAAAATCAAATAAACATGTAAGTCACGTTAAAGCAAACAAGTAATCCTCCTAGTCTCCCCAGACTACCCTCCCAGTCTCTCAGACTGAACTCCCTAGCCTCTCAGACTAACTCCCTGGTCTCTAAGACCAACTCCCAGTCTCTAAGACTAAACCTTCCCAATCTCTAAGATTGAACCCTTTAGTCTCTAAGACTGAACCTCCCTCAGTCTCTAAGATTGAACCATTCAGTCTCTAAGACTGAACCTCCCTCAGTCTCTAAGACTGAACCATGAATTTTGAAAAAGTGTATTTGTGCCTTTTTGTTTGTAAAAATATTTTGTATCCTGGATCTGGACGTTTAGTGTATGCAATGTAAAAATGTTTTCGTGTGAGCCCTAGTGATCATAGTCTAGACTCGAGAAAGAATCCTAGTTCGCTATGATCGAGGCTCTGATACCAAGCTGTCACACCCTGGCTTTTGCGGAAGCGTGGGTTAATTTGGTGTGACTTCTTAATACCATAGCAACAATCACAACAACACTATATGATTAAAACATAAGATGTTCATCCATTCATTTAAGTTGAAAATACCATAACGACATTGTTTGAAAATGATGACACATAAAATAAGTTACAACCATGACACAATTAAAGCGTGTTCACATGTCACAACAAAAGACTTAAATAAAAACACGGTTTATAGACGTGTAACCCGTCCAGGCAAGGGTTACACCTCCTAAACCTGGATGACATCGTTATTCCTTACGCAGCTTGACACTTTGCACACTTTGCCAGATCCATTAATTTCCTGAAATACATGTAGTTTGAAAAATCAACAAAAGTTGAGCGAGTTCATGTGTATGTGAGTATGTATAAACCTTTAAAGTATGTATAAAAGTCCCTGGTATGTAGCAATAAGGAAAAAGAGATCACCAATGGGTTGCAAAGCCACTAGTATGTATGAAATGGTGCAGGAAGTACTCAAACCTAGCAAAGTTGTACCGGGCTTCCGGCTGGAAGACATAGTCACCTCTATGGGCCGCCCCGGCCTCATGGGTGTGGGCTCGCTACACCCAAATAGATCTATCACTCATGTCCCTCGGTCCTACGACGAGGATTAATGGCCTTAAGTGTTGTACCCACCACTCACATGATCTAAGTAGTAACCTTCCTTAAGCTAACCATACAATGTATAAAAATGTCTGTAATAATTGTAACATGTATTCCACCCCCGAAGTATAAAACTGAAAACAGTAAGAGAAAATGGGGACATGAACTCACTGTAGTGCGTCTCCTGAATCGTATCGTCAACTCAAACTTGGTCCGCTACGCGACAACCTACAACGTACTATTGTCTATTAGACGAGCGGGCCGTGCCTTTGTTTAGTATTTACGTTTTTGATGTTATTCCAAATTGTAATTACTTGTTAAAATAATAAATATTTCAGCTTAAATTATATTTAAATTTTGGAATAATTGTTAAACAATATTTATAAAAAAATATAATAATAATAATAATAATAACAATAATAATAATAACAATAATAATTTTATATAGGTTTGGTTTAAAGTCATTACTTATCTTCATAATTTTATGAAAATATGTCATTTAAGTAGTTTCTGGTCATCTTTCTAATTTAATCGCAACCTTTTGTACTACTACAGTGCAGGTTTGCAAAACAGATATGGGAAGCATTCCTCGAGTGGCTAAAGTGTAACGATTTAAACTTGGGAGAATCTCTGAAGCAAATGCTACGTAGAGTAAATGATTTACAAAGGGGCCGAAATAAAAGGAAGATGATTCACGCGATAGTCTTATAAACGATATGGACACTATGGAAAGTCAGGAATGATAAGATTTTCAACGGCAAATCGGGCGAAATTCAAAATGTGATAGAAGGTATAAAAGAAGAATCATATCATTATGTGAAAGAAAGATCAAAATTTAAAGCTATTTCACGACAACAATGGTGGGATTTCAATTTTATAGCATAGTACTCTTGATGTAATTTTGTTTTGTTTTCGTTTTACTTGTTCTGTAATGACTATCGGTGGCTCTCAGTTTCTGGCTGAAAGCTTTCGTTTTTTGTTTGGTTGAAATAAAGTCCCGTTTGCTATTAAAAAAAAACAAAAAAGTTATGACGCCATAAATACATATTTATGACAACTTGTTATAACAATTCTTCCAACTTCATACCTTACGTACACATGCAATTAAATTGTCATGATTACATAACACTTACTTTTATTTTATGATCTCTTAATTTAATATCTTTTTTAAGGTTTCATAATTTCAAAATCATTAGTTCTACAGAGAATCTTAGCTTTTTAATACACCATCAATGCCATACTTGATCCCTAGGTATATTTATATTTACTACATTCGATACCAAATATATGTACGTATATATAAATTTCATCCAGAATGCAAAATATGTACTACAAGGTTCAAGAGAACATGTAAATCAACCTTCTGTAGGAATCTTATGAATCACCAGGTTCAATTCTCAACAAGTAACTTAAATATTGGGTGTAAGGATCATGTTTAGTAAAACACATAGGTCAAAAGACTCATAGAGTTTTAAGTGGAAAACCCCTACTCGGATGATTCAACGTATAAACAACATGAGAAACTCCAAGGATAATCGTAACAAACACTTACAAAAGCAAGCGTAGATGCGTTCGAAAGACGAGATGATGAAGAGCTCGAACTCGCTTTCCGGGGAATTTGAGACTTGCTTCTTGCGGACCGTGAACTAGCTTTGATCATAAAAGCGGCTAGATAAGAAGGAGATCTATGAAAGCTATATATATATATTGTTCGAACTTAGAAGAAAACTTACGCTAAAGTGCTCGATCTAGACTATGAGGCTACGAGAATGGTGTCAAACGGGAACCGTGATGATGCTCGGTCTCGGACAAGCTTGGTTGTTGAAGGTTAGTCACACTAGAACACCTTGTAGATGCTTGGGAGTACCTTAGGGATGGACAATGTGACTTGGGAAAGAAGGATTCACATTTGAAAGGATGGTATGAGTGAATATGGTGGAGCCGTAGCTTTTGGAGAATGGATAAGATGGAGGGGTCTTGCAATTTGTTCAACACTATAAGTGTATGGTTCTAGTGGGGTATTTATAAGTAGGAAAATGGCATCAAGGAATCAAATAGGCATCTTTGGAAATTAACTAGGAGCTTAATTTTCGAAGCAGACTCTTTAGAAATAAAATTGGTTTAGTTGAGGGAGGGAATGGATGAGATTGTTGTACTTATATATTTGTTTATTTCTAATCCCATATCTCCATGCATGCTACATATACCTTTAGATAATGTGCTTCATGGACCAACAACAAGATCTAATATTATATTAGAACAAATCAAGTGTGTAAGGGCCTTGGTGGTCGTGAGATAGGTGGGGGGGGGGGGGTTAAGTGCAAGTTTAGATGGTATGTTGGTTAGCTAGTGGAGGTTAAGTGTAATACCTAGTGTTTTATGTATAAGATGCCTTATATAGAAAGTTTAAGTGTTCGGGAACCATAACTAGCTCAGAAAAAGTGAAACAATGCTTTTTGCAATATTTTTGTGTTCCGGGTAATGTCCGGTTGTTCGGTTAGGTGTTGTTCCGTTAAAGTGCTTAAGTAATCCGTAATGTGTCTTTTATAATACTTTTTGTGTCACAATTAATTCCCGACACTTTGGAAGGTATACAGGACCGTTTTGTCAAGTTTTTGCACATTACTAGCATAATTAAATGCTGAATTTTGTTGTTAAGTGCAGAATTTTGCATTTAGAGTGTGTTTTAGGCACTTCCCGGCACTATAACTATCACCTAGTGACGCCGTTTTATGGTCCTCACCTCCCTACACTCCCTACTAGTGTAGTACCCTGTCTCTGGCTCATACTGGCCTCAAAAATATTGTATGTCGAGGTGCTGGCATTGTCAGCATGTTTTCTGGGTTATCCGCTCAGTGTGCTAACTGTGCTTTGTGCATCAAGTTTGTCACTAAAGTTTGTGTGAAATAAATGGAGTGACAGTATGAAATGTGATGCATATGTATGTATGTAACAGAAATCAGTAAGCAGTTAAATCAACAGTTGTAATCAAGCACAGTCATTAAGCACAAATTAAATATTAATTAAGTGTACGGATACCTGTAATTGTGAGGGTTGTCACATTCTCCCCCTGTTAGAGAAATTTCGTCCCGAAATTTTAGTTCTGCTACTAGATGCAGGGGTCTTGGGAAATAAATGCGGGTACTTTTCCTTCATGCGATCCTCACGCTCCCACGTGAATTCTGGCCCATGTCGTACATTCCATCGAACCTTGACGAGTTTGACACTACTCCGGCGTGTCTTGCTAACCTTCCAATCAGTAACCTCGACGGGTTTTTCGATAAAGTGGAGTGTGTCGTCAATATGAACTTCGTCGGTAGGAATGACTACGGTTTCCTGAGTTGGACTCTTTTTCAAATTGGATACATGAAATGTATCGTGAACGCCATTAAGTTCAGCAGGTAGGTCCAACTTGTATGCTACAAGCCCAATCCTTTGCAGGATTCTGGATGGGCCAATGTAACGCGGATTTAACTTCCCACGCTTCCCAAAGCGTGCCACACCCTTCCAGGATGAAACCTTCAATAAGACCATATCTCCCACCTCAAATTCCAAAGGTTTCCTTCTTAGGTCCGCATAACTCTTTTGTCGATCGCGAGCCGCTGTGATGCATTCTCGCATCTGTGCAATCTTGTCTGTCGTTTCCTGGACCAACTCCGGACCAACTAGTTGTCTATCACCTGCGTCAGCCCAACAGATCGGTGATCGACATTTGCGCCCATAGAGAGCTTCGAACGGTGCGGCTTGAATGCTTGCATGATAACTGTTATTGTATGGAAATTCAACCAATGGTAGGTGAGTGTCCCAACTTCCACCTAAATCCATTACGCAAGCTCGCAACATATCTTCTAATGTTTGAATCGTTCGTTCGCTCTGTCCGTCTGTCTGTGGGTGAAATGCTGTACTCAGATATAACTGAGAACCAAATGCTTCATGAAAGGATTGCCATATCCTTGACACGAATCTCCCATCTCTATCAGAGATGATTGAGAGAAGCACTCCATGTCGTGCAACAATCTCTCGCATGGATATTTCCGCAAGCTTACTCGTGTTGTCTTTTTCCCTGATTGGCAAAAAGTGCGCAGATTTCGTTAAACGGTCTACTATTACCCAAATCGTATCGTGGCCCTTAGGAGTCCTTGGCAATTTTGTTATGAAGTCCACTGAAATCTGTTCCCATTTCCATTTGGGTATTTTAGGTTGCTGCAGTAGACCTGAAGGCTTCTGGTATTCGGCTTTCACTTTGGCGCAAGTTAAACATTTACCGACGTATATCGCAACATCGCCTTTCATCCTTGGCCACCAATAAAAATCCTTTAGGTCTTGATGCATTTTATCCGCTCCTGGATGAATCGAGTATCGAGATTTGTGAGCTTCATCAAAAATAACCTTCCTCAAGCCACCAAACAAAGGAACCCAAATTCGTTTCATGAAGCATAAAGTTCCTTCCCCGTTTGGTATCAACTGCTTCTCCATCCCACGGAGATACTCATTTTCAATATTCCTTTCTTTGAGAGATTCTCTTTGCGCGGCACGAATGCGCAAGGAGAGGTCTATTTGGACAATCATTTCCAAAGCCCTAACCCTATGGGCTTGATCCTTTCTTTCCAACTTAGGGCATCGGCGACCACATTCGCGTTCCCTGGATGATACTTGATTTCGCAGTCATAGTCGTTCAACAGCTCTACCCAGCGTCTTTGCCTCATGTTAAGCTCCTTCTGGTCAAATATGTGTTGCAGGCTCTTATGATCAGTGAAGATTGTACATCGCGTACCATACAAATAATGTCGCCAGATCTTCAACGCAAATACCACCGCGCCTAATTCTAAGTCGTGCGTGGTATAATTTTTCTCATGGACCTTCAACTGGCGAGAAACATATGCTATAACCTTCTGACGCTGCATTAGCACGCAGCCTAAACCTTGACGCGAGGCGTCGCAATAAACCACGAAGTCGTCCGTGCCTTCGGGTAGAGATAAGATCGGTGCGTCACAAAGTTTGTTCTTTAACAACCGAAATGCTTCTTCTTACTTGTCTCCCCAATCAAACTTCTTGTCTTTCTGGGTAAGGGAAGTCAAAGGTTGAGCAATTTTTGAGAAATCCTCAATGAACCTTCGATAATAAACAGCCAAACCTAAGGAACTGTCGAATCTCGGTTGGCGTCTTTGGAGTCTCCCAATTCTTACTCAACTAAACGACATCAACGTGCTCCAACAATCTCCGTTATTTCTTACTCAACGAAACGGAACGACGCCAAATTGTCCATTTCAGGTGAACGACCACTTATACAAACGCGGGTATTATCTTACTGATGGGATCTACCCTAACTGGTATGTGTTTGTGAAGTCTTTTCCATAATCACATCCCGAATGAAAAAAAGTTCAAGAGACAACACGAGGCCGCAAGAAGAGAAGTGGAACTGGCGTTTGGTGTGTTAAAGGCGAAGTGGGGAATACTAAATCGTCCAATGCGTTCCAAAACGGTGAAAAAGATAAGGTCCATCGTGTATACGTGCATTATTTTACATAACATGATTATAAAAGACGACGGAAGGGCGATAGCACCGGTACACATTCAAGATCCTTCAGTCGAACCCGTCTTCGATGATACAACTTATAGCGAGCTCATTGACGAAGAAACGCATTGGAGACTAAAACACAATCTCGTTGAGCATCTCGGACGTTTAGATCTACCTCACCTTGAAGTGAGTTCCGACGACAAGTAGTTTGTTTTTTTTATTTTTCTAGTTTGAATGTAATTTTTATTTTTAATTTAATGAAATGTCTTTTATTAAATTTTATTTAATTTTTATTAATATTTGTTTAATTAATAAACATGCATAATTACAACAAATAAAAAAACAAAAAAATAAAAATAAAAAAGCAAGTCCCCTAAGTGAGGAGTGCCGCCATCAAATTGAGGGTGTGAGGGGAGTTAAGAGGGGAGTTGACATGACGCGTGCTGATTGGCCGTGCGTAAGAGAGGGGATTCCCCTAAGAGAGGAGTGCCCCTCTAACCCTAATAATGCCCCTTTGCTGACTGGATCGCTACCTGGCGTAAAATGCCCTAGGGTGGGGGCGTTATCTTCCCCTTCCACTACACATGGTCTAAAGAAAAGAAAAGAAAAGAAGTTACCGGAAGTGAGAGTGTGGAGGAATTTGATTTGAGGAAACGCAAGCAATTTAAGAGAAGAAGAAGAAGAGGAAGAAGGCGAATGTTGGATCTGGGAAAGCATCCAGAAATTGATGAGGATGAAGAAATTGGTGAGGATGATGAATACAGTTAATTAGTTGAAGATGTAATTAACTGTGTTCAGGAACTGGAAGAGTTGGTGGTGGTTGTGGTGGTGAATGGCGGTGGCAGTGGTGGTTGTGGTGGTGGCTGGAGGTGACAGTGGTGGTTGTGGTGGTGAATGGCGGTGGCAGGGGGTAATATTACAGAGTAGAACAAAACACATGGGTAATATGAAAGGGCATTATAGTCATTTCAAGTTATAGTTAACAGATCTGTTAACAAAATTGACGCCGGGGGGTAAACTTACGACATAACACCAAACGTTGGGGGGTAAAATTGCAATTATTTCGTTAGGGGGTCAGAGTGCCAATTGACCTAAACCATAAGGGATAAAATTGCAGTTTAGCCTGTAGTATAAGCTTGATAGATAAGAAGAACAAAAGCAAAAATATCTCTAAATACTCAAATTTATCCTACCCAGACCCGGTAATCCGGTAACTTATCGGGTTATAACTACACCCGACAATTTCACCCCCTTTTTGTCTATGCGAACTCGTGTGGGGTTTCTTGATGCGTCTCCGATTCTTCATCCAGCTCGAATTATTACACTAAATTAAGGTATGCTAACACGATCTATCATCATCCTGTATCTAATTCTCTCTTGTTTTGCATCTGTTTCCAATTATATCATTCCAATTTGCAGAATATTTGGTTCAATTAGGGTTTCATGCAATTGAAACTAATTGAGTTACAAATTGATACGCAGAAGGATGATTTAACCTAATATTTGCTGTTGTAAATTGTTTCTGTAACGTATTTGAGCTTATGTTGAGAAATACGGTTCAGATTTTGGGGTTATTGTGATTAATAGTTACGATTTAGGGTTTAATATAGTAGCTGGGAGATGATTAGGGACTTGTTGTGTTGGATTTGGTGAGTTTTATGTTAGAAATAAATGATGTTGATTGGCTATAGTTTTTTTTAATCAGTTTAGTTACAACAGAAGGGGAATAGTTTCATTTATTATGTCAAATGGTGTTTTGGACTTTCTAAGGAGAATGCAGTTAGGTGTTTATCGTTGTTATATTGACCCGTTTGACACCTGGAGTCAAAAGTATAGTCACAATGTAGTGAAAGGCCAGGCCCAGGCATAGACTGCAACATACTGATGTATATATACATACATGTGTATAATATATGTATGCATACACAATTACACATGTGTAATGTGTGTGTGTATAATATCGAGCCTTAATTTTGAAGAACTCAAACTCGTTTGTGTGTACATGTTGATGTATGTATGGATGCATATGGACATGTAGATAAACGTATGTATATATGTGTGTGTATATGTAATGTTTTGTTTATACAGAGAGAGAGCAAAGGTAGGTCTCTAAGGACTCGGTAGAACACTGTATAGAAAGATGTAAAATTACTGATATCCCACAGTAATACTTGCTCTCAGAAAACTTTACATGTAGTTTTGATTTGTAAGAGTTGGCGCATGGTATAATTACCTTCTCTTGGACATTCAAGGGAAAGGTTTAGAACTTCTAGAAGCTTCCTTAGTTCATAGTTTGGCTGTTCTTGTTGGAGTAGATTTGATATGTAATGCATGGAGTAGGATCAAATACAAACCACATTTCGCATACAAACTGTAAGAACCATTTAAAAAGTGTCACGTGGCATCCAACCAATTATAGAGAAATGATAAAATAATATCATAAATAATATCAATTATATTGAATTCCCTATAAATATGCTAACAAGCAATTAATTCTTTATTTGGATCTTCCTTTTGTTTTCAATGTGCTAATTAAGAAAAGTGTTGATATCATTCAAATATGTGCTAAAATCAATTATCTTGATTAATTTTCATGTGCTAATATAATTCAAAAGTGCTACTTTTATGTATGTATTGTTTTGGTATGTGCTAATTTAACTTCTTTTAAGTGCTAGGATCTGTTCTTACGGTTTCTAGGATAAATATGGTTTGTACCAGAACCAACCCCTGTAATGCATTTAGTATTTTAAGAGAAGGTAAGTGTTTTTGTTCATTTCTTTGTATAATTGTACTAGATTATTAGACCTGTGTACTACACGGGTTTAAGGATATAAATTTATAAAATATTTAATTTTATATTTTCTTCAAAAATTTATATAAGTGAATTTTTTACCATAGATGACGCAACAGTTGGTCATGTGTAAAACCGATTCTTTTAGAAACAAACCAACTTTACATAGAAATTGTCCTATACTTTTATTTATCGCCATTGCAAAACATAGGGCTAGAGGAAACCGTCTTCTTTTCAATCTAAACGGAATCCTTCTATTTGGCGGTATTAAACGAAATCTAGGGATAAACGTTCAAGTGCCAATATTACTTCTGGATAATTTGAGTGCCTCAATAACCCGATCACCCAGTGATAGGACCTGTAGTCGAGTTCCATTACACAAACCATTCTTTCGATCAATATCTCTTGATAACGTCACTGGAACACTGACCTTTGATAATTATCAATGGTTTGGTAAGCCTAAAAATATAACTCCATTTAGGATATCCGGTGAGTATAGACTTACATCAAAATTATTATGAAGATATTCTATCCTTAAACCCGTTTATTACACGGGTCTAATAACATTAAAAGTGTTTTCAAAGCATGAAAGTAAACCGGTTTTCAAATATCGGATTGACCTATTGTTTACCATTTTTATTTTTATTATAATATAAAATAATAATTTGTTTAATAGATGTTTTAACATATGGTAAAAAAATCCTTTTAAAGAATAAGAAGGTGTTGTCACATTGACATTTTTTGAAATTGTTTATTATAAGTAGAATTGTTACTAATAACTAACTATATATTTTTGATAAGTCAAAAGTAAATAATCATTATCTAAGTAAACAATAAAATATTTATTAGTATTAAGTTGTTAAGGAATTTTTTATTGTTTTGTATTAATTAATAATAATAATAATAATATTAGTGAATTGAATGAGAGAATGCCATGTGACATTAAGTAGGCTCTTGTTTTAGTATGAGAATGCCATGTGGCATTAAGTATATTTTTTTATTAGTATTAGATTGGGCCAAATAACGCAGTAGAAACATCAAATCATGATGATTTGGAAAAAAAAGTTGATGTTAAAATCCCTGCTAGGGAAGGGATCTTCAAATATAGAAGTTCATGTATATCTGGCCCACTTCTTGTAGAGGTAACTACCGTAGATCATTTGTTTTAGTTCTGAATATTTGAAGTGGCAATTTATAGTAATATGAGATATGGAAATAGACTTGTGCATTACGATAACTAGACAAAGTTACGAAGTGTTGGTTTCAGATGGCCGTGTGACCGTGTCCCATGCAATGTAAATAGTTGTTCAAATAGTTAGATGAGTTTATGACTTATGAAGACAAAACACATAGAACGTTGGAATATATCTAGGATTTAAGAAGTATAAAACATGAGCTATTATCGATTTAGAAGGCATGCTGGGCTTTATGTAGTTTTACTTGCTGTGTGCTTTCATAAGGTATACATAAACTATTGAATGTTTCACATGCTTCAGAACATAGTTGTTAATAGCGAGCATAGCGGCCGCTATAGCGAATAGCGTAGCGTAGCGTTCATGTGTTGCTATATAGCTGGTAGCGACAAATAGCGGTAAATAGCGAGATTTTTGTAAATTTTTTAGCTTTTTTATATTTTTTTTTGGAAAAATATACATACAAAATATTTCCAAAATTTCGTTCTAGTGTATCGCTAAACATGAGATGGCGCCCGCTATTTGATCGCTATCGCTACGTAGCGTATAGGTAACTTCTCGCTATCGTCCGTTGTTCGCTATTGACAACTATGCTTCAGAAGGATGTTTCACCTTATTATTCTTCAACAGTTCTCTAAGTAAGTCTTTTAGGTACCTATAATACATATACTCTAAATCAGTGAACATCATAACTTATATATCTCAACCTCTAGTTGATTCACATGTTTGGCTCTATTATCATATGTTGCGGATGTTAACTATTTTGTAAATTATTGAAATGACATACTACCTGCCGTAGAATGTTCCACTGTACATGACAACGATACTCGTAACTCATAGTCTCATATTCTACCTTTACTGAAGTTTTACTATTGCTGAAGCAGCTTGACTTAAGGATAGGCATCACAATCCAATATTTGGTGCTGATTCGAATGGTGTTTTTGTGTAACGAGCATCATATCTACTAGTTGACACGACAAGATGAATTTACCTACACACATGTCCGGACAGTTTTCTGGGCAGGTACCGAATCAATCTGGGACTTCAATGTCTGCCGTGCCACATCAGCAGAATATAATGCAAAATTCTGGAGGTCAGCGTAATACACTTAACATGGAGCCTGGCCTTGTGAATTTTCGGCGTTTTATACAGGAGAAAATGTAAGTTCTTTCTTCCCAAATGTTGCGTACAGTATGTGTTTTGTGTGAACATGTGTAAATTTCATTGCAATGTTGCAGAAATCGGCCTAGGCGGCCGATTAATCGGCGCCTAGGCGCTAGTCGGTGGGTTACTGCCTAAATTTAAGCTAGTCGGTCAAAAAATCGGTTATGGTCAAAATTGGTCAAAGTCGGTAAAAGTCGGACAAAATCGGTAAAAATCGGACTAATCAGGCCCATGTTTTTTGACCCAAAAAACCCAATTTTTGAAACCTGGCCCATGGTTTAAAGCCCAAATTTTAGTTATAAACCTATTTTAACATTTAAGTTTAGGTATTTTAACATTTAATCCCCTCTATCTGATAATGTATCTCCTTCTGCAGCTATGATTTCTTAATGCGACGACCACAAACTCAGGAGATAAATCCAAAGAAGATGTTAGACATTGTTAGACGCTTAGAAGAAGGCCTGTTTAAAACTGCAACCACTAAGGTTTTTTTTTTTTTTTTTTAATTTTTTTATTTGATTCACTCTTTTTGTATAAATCCATCTAGGCATGTTTCTACTCCTACATTAGAGTCCCTTCATATTTCTTTTTTGTTTTAGGAGGAATACATGAATATAGAGACACTGGAAACCCGTTTACATGTTTTGATCAAACGCCTCCCCTTTAGTAGTCACAATCAACAATATCAGCAACAAGGAAACACTTCGGTTCCCATGGGAACTATGATTCCAAATCCCGGCATGCCTCAAACCGGGAATTCAAGTATAATGGTTCCGTCATCTATGGATACTATGGTGCTGCCAGCTGTCAGCACAGGGAACTTTTTGCCCAATAACACTCGAATTCCCAGTGGGATGCACAATGGTTCGTTAAGTTCATCTGATGGTAAAGTTTACCTTTATTTCATTTCAAAGTTCTTTGTGTTCGCAAACTTTCTTTTAGGGGTGTGCAAAAACCGAATTAAGCGAAAAACCGAATCAAATAAAAAACCGGTGGGTCGGTTAATTGTTTTTCTAAAAACCGAAAGCAGCAGGTCGGTTATGGTTATCAGTGTTTCCATATCCGCCTTAACCGAACCTACATATAGTAAAATCTTTGTCGTATTTGGTCTTTTCATCAATTTTTTCAATATTTGATGTTGTTGGTTGAATGTTTGTTTAATCATATGGGTTATATCATATCGTTTTTGTTTTTGTTGAACGTTTGTTTAAATTTATGAATTATATTATATCGTTTTGTTTAAATATTCGATAATAATCGGTTTTACTATAAATCTATAATATACCGTTTTGTTTAAATATCGATTATAATAGATTATTCCATGGTCACAAATTTCAACCCCAAAGGTTTAGACCTAAATAATGTATAATCATATTCTTTTTTGAGTTAGTTTTAGCTAGACCCAAATTCACGGTTAACCGACCCGCTATAATCATCAAAACTGAATAACCGAAACCGCCATAACCGATTGGTCATGGTTATGGTTATTCACTAACCGATATCTCGGTTATGGTAATGGTTTTGAGCCAAAACCGACCCAAACCAACCCATGCACAATTCATCTACTCTGTGTTACCGTTGTATTTTCTATGCAGGTATGACGAATGGCTATCAGCAGTCGATAGCAAATTTCTCGAATAACTTAGGTGGAAACGGTTTGATTTCATCGATGGGTGCACAAAGAATGGCCAGTGCCAGCCAAATGATACCTACTCCGGGGTTTAATAACAGTGATAGCACAAGCACAAGCAATCAGTCGTACATGAATATGGATTCTTCTAACAGTCTTGTTGGGCTATCAGCTATTGACTCTACAACCGTATCTCAGCCGCTGCAACAAAAGCAGCAAGTTGCTGGTCAAACTCAAAACAGCCGAATATTGCATACCCTAGGGAGCCATATGGGTGGGGGAATCAGGTCTAGTGCACAAAGAAAAGCATACGGGTTTTCAAATGGATCAATGAACAGTGGTTTAGGAATGATCGGAAATCAGTTACCAATCATGAATGGTTCTGGAACCTCAGAAAGCTATGTAACGGGTTCTAACTCTGGAAATGTTTATGTTCCCCCAAATTCTGCTACATCGTTGATGAATACTCAGGACATGAACTCGGTAAGCTTGCATGCGTTACATAAAACAAGCTCTCCCATGATGGTCAATCATTCGAATTTGGTCAACACTCAGCAGGGGTCAAATATGACACCTTTAATTGATCAATCAGCAAAGATGGATTTCCGGTCTCAGCATACACTACAGAAGCCTGTCCATTTTCAGCAGCAACTTGTTCATAATCAAAGTCAAAATCAAAGTCAACAAAAGCAGCAATATCAGCAATTATCATATGGCCAGTCTCAGCTAATACCTGATCCTGGTGGTCAACAGTATATCTCTGACCATTTCCAGTCTTCCCAAACAATCAATCACTTTCAAGAGAAATCTGGGGAAGGTCAAAATGGTCTTTCTAGCTCGATAGGAGTCCAACCAGGGTCTGTAATGCAGGGCCAGTGGCACTCACGGTCTCAAGAAATGCTACCTGTACAAGGTAACACGTTAGAGCAAAATGTCAAAGAAGAATTTAGCCAAAGATTGACTGGTCAAGATCAAGCTCAAAGGAACAATCTTTCTTCAGAAGGATCTATTACCTATCAAAGTGCTGCCAATAAATCCATAGATCCACCCAACTCTGGTGCTATTTCCAAATCTGTTAATCTAAACCGTGAATTACAGTTCAAGAATCAACAAAGGTGGCTATTGTTCTTACGCCATGCTCGCAAATGTGTTCATCCACCAGGAAAATGTCTAGAAAAATATTGTATCACTGCTCAAGAGCTGTTGAACCATATGGCATCATGTAACGATCTGGTTCACTGTCAATATCCACGTTGTCGAAGTACAACGCGTTTACTCTATCATCATAGGCGCTGTAGGGATCCTAGTTGTCCTGTTTGCGTCCCAGTAAAGCGTTTTCTGCTACTGAAAGGGGCCCCACGTGAAGAGTCTAGTCAATATAGCATGAAGACGAGTCCGTCTGTTGTTGAAACTTCACAAGATTTAAATCCAACTTTGAAACGATTGAAAATAGAACAGTCATCACAATCAATAGCTACTGAAAGTCAAACGCCTGCCGTAACGGTTCCCGTCACCAGTCCATCTCAACTTCAGGATGAACGCGATTACACCAGTACAGTTCCCCCAAAACCGGAGGTTAAGGGGGTAAAACTGGAAGTTCCTTCAAGTTCTAATCATGGAAGTCCCAAGAAAGACTACGTGGAAAATTCCGGAAACCAAAAGTTCAAAGGTGACCCAGTTGTGCCTACTAAAGTCACTGGTTTACCTAAACAGGAGTTGGTTAAGACTGAGATAGAGGTGGGCCCGGGCCAGGGCCTGCCTAAACCGGAAAATGCAGCACTTTCGGCTGAAGCTTGTTCCGGAACCAAATCGGAGAAAGCAAATATAAAGGGAGTATCAATGATAGAGTTATTTACACCAAAGCAGGTTTGGGAGCATATCTCTGGTCTCAGGCAGTGGGTCGGCCAGGTGAGATTACAACAATACCCTTGTGCCACTTTATCTTCTTATATTTTATTTATTCTCGTTTAATATCTTGTACACGGTTCATTTAGTTATTAGCCTTAATCGAAACCGTAACTGATGTTCAATCTATTTTATTAACCATTCGGTTTTCAGTTAATCGGCTCGGTTTATTCGGTTAATTTGTTGGTTTTCGGTTCCGTTCGGTAATTTCGGTTAACAACCAAACCAAACTAAATTTTTTACTTAGAAATACATGGAATGGAGGTATAAATACATGAATTGATGTTTAAATATATGAAATGGAGGCATAAAACATAAAAATACATGAAATGGAGGTATAAAAGCTAGATATATATAAATATATGAATGGTTCGGTTAATTTCGGTTAACCGTGGGTACAAAAAATAACTGATAACCGATCTTCGGTTAATTCGGTTTTCGAGTAATTTCGGTTCAGTTTCGTCGGTTTTCTGTTTGGTTTTGATTAACGGTTCGGTTTTTTTATCATCCCTTATATCTTGTATTTATCTGTTGTACAGAGCAAAGCAAAAGTAGAAAAGAATCAAGCTCTGGAACACTCGATGAGCGAGAATTCATGTCAACTATGTGCAGTTGAAAAGCTCACTTTTGAACCACCACCTATATATTGTACACCTTGTGGTGCTCGTATTAAAAGAAATGCGATGTTTTACACTGTTGGCGCTGGTGATACCCGTCACTACTTCTGTATCCCTTGCTACAATGAATCCCGTGGAGACACTATTAACGTTGACGGAACTAATATATTGAAAGCTAGATTAGAGAAAAAGAAAAACGATGAGGAAACTGAAGAATGGGTATGATGTTTTATTATTATTATTATTATTATTATTATTATTATTATTATTATTATTATTATTATTATTCTAAATTTTGCTTGATCGTTCAAATAAAAATATTCAATAATTTAATCGTTGTGGTTTTTATGCAGTGGGTTCAATGTGACAAGTGTCAAGCATGGCAACATCAAATATGTGCGTTGTTTAATGGTAGAAGAAATGACGGTGGACAAGCGGAATACACGTGTCCGAATTGTTATGTAGAAGAAGTTGAAAGAGGAGAGAGAAGTCCCTTACCGCAGAGTGCTGTACTCGGAGCAAAAGATTTACCGAGAACCATTCTTAGTGATCATATCGAGAGTAGGTTGTTTGGAAAACTTAAACAAGAGAGACTAGAGCGCGCTAGGGTCCATGGTAAAAGTTATGACGAGGTAAAAGTTAACCTTCATTTTAAAACTTTTGGATTTTTCACTTCACGCCCCTTAACTTTTGACATGAAACACTATTAATCCTCATCTTTAAGAAAGTTACACATTCACTTCTGACTTTTGATAATTGACAACTTTGACGTTAACCTTTTCTCCTTGATAACTTGACACCTTATTTTATTTAAATTACTTTTACGACTTTACACCGTAACATGCGACACATTATTATACTTTTTTTTTATCAACGCCTAACCACGTTGATGTTTAAATTGCTTTTATGACTTTACAATGCTGTCTAAATTACTTTTACAACTTCACACCGCAATGACGATACATGCTCTTTTTTTATCTGTGTCTAATGTGTCAATGTCATGAACGTAGCGTGTGTAATAAAGTCAAAAATGTGTAATGTCACGTGTGGGTGCCACACGTTAATGTCATCATCGTACATTGTAAACTCAATGCTTATATAGGTTACAATAGTTAGATCGGATACGTCGAAACACGCGTTTTCATATGGTTAACGCATCACATAACGTGCCACCAGCTATGAACAACTAAGGCGTCGCCGCCACAACGCGCGGCCTATGGCAACAATCTAGTATGATCAAAATTCTTATTGCGTTTTGAATTATGATTATGTCAGGTTCCAGGAGCGGAATCACTTGTTGTCAGAGTTGTATCATCCGTGGACAAGAAATTGGAAGTCAAACCGCGATTTCTTGAGATCTTTCAAGATGAAAATTACCCTGTTGAATTTGGGTACAAGTCTAAGGTATTTAAATATCGTAATATTTCTTTTAATGTCATCATTATTATGCTATTCTCTAAACTACTGTTGCTTGTTTTAGGTAGTTTTATTGTTTCAGAAAATCGAAGGAGTTGAAGTATGTCTTTTCGGGATGTATGTTCAAGAATTTGGAGCAGAGTGTGAGCAGCCAAATCATCGCCGTGTGTATCTTTCATATTTGGATTCAGTCAAGTACTTTAGGCCCGAGATTAGGGCTGTCACAGGGGAGGCTCTCCGTACATTTGTATATCATGAAATTCTGGTATGTTTTTTTTTTTAAAATCCATTTGGTTGCTTTATTCATCTTAAGTTGAGTATGCCAATAGATTCTTTTTTCGTTCCGCTTACAGATAGGTTACCTAGAATATTGCAAATTACGCGGTTTCACAAGTTGCTATATATGGGCTTGCCCTCCATTGAAGGGTGAAGATTATATATTGTATTGTCATCCAGAAATTCAGAAGACACCAAAATCTGATAAACTAAGAGAATGGTGAGTGGGTTTGAGATGTGCATTACTTTATTTTGTATTATTATTATTATTATTATTATTATTATACTTATATTTATCTTAAAGAGTAAAATACCATTTTCGTCCCTGAGGCTTGGTCAGTTTTGCGACTTTCGTCCAAAGGTTTGTTTTTCTGCAACTGGATCCAAAAGGTTTGAAATCTTGCCATTTTCATCCGGCTCGTTAACTCCATCCATTTTTCTCCCTTAAGTCGGGTATTTCTGTTTTTGTTGCTAACTTAAAGGGCAATTCAGTCTTTTTCACTTTATGTAAACGACTGAATACCCCTGAAAAAGACCGAATTGCCCTTTAAGTTAACAAAAAAGACAGAAATACCCCTGACTTAACGGAGAAAAATGGATGGAGTTAACAATCCAGATGAAAATAGCAAGATTTCAAACCTTTTGGATCCAAATGCGGAAAACAAACCTTTGGACGGAAGTTGCAAATTTGGCCAAAACTCAGGGAAGAATATTACTCTTACTGATGAATTTATGCGGATGCATGTATCAGGTATTTGTCGATGTTGAGGAAGGCTTCGAAGGAAAATATTGTAGTTGGTCTTACTAATCTGTATGATCATTT
This sequence comes from Helianthus annuus, assembly GCF_002127325.2. Lineage (NCBI taxonomy): Eukaryota > Viridiplantae > Streptophyta > Magnoliopsida > Asterales > Asteraceae > Helianthus > Helianthus annuus. Next base: position 10,351,309 of record NC_035443.2, read on the forward strand.
TTTTGTATCTACTGGTGAATGTAAAGCTAAGGTAACCGCAGCTCGATTACCCTACTTTGACGGAGACTATTGGCCAGGTGCCGCTGAAGATATGATTCATCAGATTCGTCAAGAAGAAGAAGGAAGAAAAAATAAAAAAGGATTAATGAAAAAGTCCCTAACAAAGAGAGCTTTGAAAGCCTCTGGTCAAACCGATCTTTCCGGTAATGCATCCAAAGATCTGCTACTGATGCATCGGGTAATTAATCAACTCTCTCCGATAATATTCCCTCTTAATTATTAGCATGCCTCATTAATGCCCCATACGCGTTTTCTTACACTATTTATATGGTACAGCTTGGTGATTCAATTTCTCCAATGAAGGAAGATTTCATTATGGTTCATTTGCAGCATGCGTGCACACATTGCTGTATTCTTATGGTATCTGGAAATCGTTGGGTCTGCAATCAGTGCAAAAAGTTTCAGATCTGTGATAGGTAAGCAGTCTAATATTTTACCTAGGCCTGTAAACGAACACGAACAAAGGCATGTTCGTGTTTGTTCATTTAACTTTAACCTAACACGAACATATAAACGAACACATTTTTTTTGTTTGTGTTCGTTCATTAAGAAAAGTGGCATGTTCGTGTTCGTTTATGTTTGTTCGTTTAAACCAAACCGAACAGTTCATGAACATAAACAAACAAACTTAAATGAACATAATTTTATTGGAATATAATATTTTGGGTTTTAGTATCGAGCCCACGGGTCGGTTTATCTCTATATATTGTAACCCTATTGAATGGAATACAATCAATCAATTCTACCATCTTACAAATTTAACCAACATAAAACAACACAAATAAACATAAACTAACAAAAATGAACATAAATGACCAAACATAAACGAACACTGACGAACATGAAGTAGTTTTTTATATAAGCTAGTAACTAAATGCAATAAGTTTCATTGGAAAACCCATTTTTATTATTAGAAAATCCAAACAGTAATTAGGTATATTTGTGTAAGTAGTTAGAAAGCCCGTTTTATGTTTATATTTATATAAATATAACTACTTATGATTATTTTTTTTTAAAATTTAAACGAACACAAACGAACAAACATAAACAAACATGAATGAATGAACATAAATGGACGTTCACGAACATAAATGAATGGACAAAACGTGTGTTCATGTTTATTCCTTTAAATAAATGAACAAATTTTTTTTGTTCATGTTCATCTGTTTAATGAATAAACGAACATAAACGAACTTTCAGCCGAACAATTTCACGAACAGCTCATATTTTACCTTGTTATCCAGTTTAGATTTTCCAATTTTATTTTACTTTTTATTAAGAATGGTGTTTTTATACAATTCTTGCCAAAATATATAATGAACGTAACCAACTGTTGTAACATAACACTTGCAATTACAGTTGTTATGAAGTTGAACAAAAACTTGAGGATAGGGAGAGGCATCCTATCAATCATAGGGAGAAACATCCGCTTTATCCAGTAAGTTTCTCAAAACTGAGATCTCCGTCCTCTCAATCTTAATTTAAGAAGATTACAATTACGATTAAAAATGGATTAATTATGCAGATTGAAATTAACGATGTTCCGGAGGATACCAAAGATAAAGACGAGATTCTCGAGAGTGAATTTTTCGACACGCGTCAGGCTTTTCTTAGCCTTTGTCAAGGAAACCACTATCAATACGATACACTTCGTCGTGCAAAACATTCATCAATGATGGTGTTGTACCATCTTCATAATCCAACCGCACCTGCGTTTGTGACAACGTGCAACCGATGTCATAACGATATAGAAACAGGACAAGGTTGGCGTTGCGATGTTTGTCCCGACTATGATGTCTGCAATTCCTGCTATCACAAAGACGGAGGCATTGATCATCCTCATAAGTTGACACCTCATACCTCCATTGCTGAGCGCGATGCACAGAATAAAGAAGCTCGCCAACAACGTGTTGTACAGGTATATCTATACTATATATAATGCGTAAGACACGGACATTTTAAGATTTACCCAATAGTTGACAATTTTTTTTGCTTTAATGCATAAGGTACAACCTACAATGAGGTATATTAGTCTTTAAACATTAATTACACTTTAATTCCCTCGTTTTTGACCAAATTATAGATAATTAGTTAGTGGTTACACTTTATCCCCTTTAAAAAACTAATTACCCCAACGTTTTTAAATGGTCATAACTTTTTTGTACATTAATACTTTTTTTTTAGGAAAATTGGTTTTTAATAAACCAACCTTTGTCCTGTTGGTAAATAATAATCTTATCTACGTAATTGGTATACAATAATCCTACCTATCAACATGTTGGTACTCAATGAACTTCCGTTAATTTTTTTTAACTGAAGTTAGTTTTTAAGTTTTATTTGTTACACAAACAGTCCCTGTAGTTGTAATTTACTAGTTTTAACTATTTTAAAACTAGTAAATTACAGTCCCTTGAGGTTTTTTTGTTTTATAAAATAGTTAAAACTAGTAAATTACAACTACAGGGACTTTTTGTGTAATAAATAAAACTTAAAAATTAACTTCAGTTAAAATAAATTAACGAAAGTTCATTGAGTACCAACATGTTGATAGGTAGGATTATTGTATACCAATTACGTAGGTAAGATTATTATTTACCAACAGGACAAAGGTTGGTTTATTAAAAACCAATTTTCCTTTTTTTTAAATTACACCATAAAAACGAGTATTCTATTCTCTTTCATTTGAGCATAGTATTGCTATATATTTATTTTTATAAATTAAAAAAATTGATATGTTAGGTGATTAACAGTGTCTAAGGGTGAGCAATAACTGAATCGTTAACCGAAACCGATCCGAAAACAACCGAAACCTAACCTAAATCAACCAAAAACTGAATTTACTGAAAACCGATTAACCGAAACCCGAATGAACCAAAATCGGATATCGATTTTTTTTACTCTCGTTTAACCAAAAGAGTTAATAATACCATTAGTCCCTGTGGTTTATAGAAAGTAACAAGGTCAGGTACTAATAGTTTAAAATCACATTATGAGGTTCTAACTTTTCATTTTGTAACAACCTAAGGTATTAACACTAACTTTTGCTAACTTTTCTGTTAAGTTAGAGAGAAATTACTAAAATACCCTTTTACAAGTACAAGGGCCTTTTATGTAATTAGATTTATTTTAATTCAGGGACCACTTGTGCAATTACTCTACATATGCAATGATTTACGACCGCGTGGACCAACCATGAATTAACACATACTCTTCACGTTGAAAATGCTCTTTCATAACTCTGATTAAGAAGTAGGCTGACTAATCAATTACAAATGTTAATTAAATAAATTGCTGATACGAGATGTATGAAAATCTAATTTTTTATATTAAAGAAGTTACTCTTTGTGGCAAAATTCTTTCATCAAGGTCTACTCCCAGAAAAAAAACATTACAATTTCACCATTTAAATCCAAACAAAAAACCTTAAGCCATTAGCAACCCATAAAAAACGTAACTGAAAACTCAATAACTTCATATCTTAACAGTTCAGTCTTCTCCTCCCCGATCCGCCGATGCATGTGACGTTTCCCACTCAGTTCTGCCGAAATGGAATCTCCAGGAGAATATTTCTCTACCCCTCTTTTGTTCTCTCTTTCCAATACACACAGGTGCATGGACAGTGGTAAGGAGAATAACGACAGGAGAAAATGGGAATGTCATGGCGTACTTGCGATGCTTCACCTCGCGACGAAACAACAAAGAAAGAAAATAATTTTAGGACCCCATGCCTCTCTTTCTTGCTTAAACAAAACCCACCGGTAAGAAAAAGAATCAGATCTTCTTCTCTTGCCGGAACCGGAGCTTGCAACGTCAACCACAGTCGTCTCCGTCGTGTTTTCGGGCAGAACCCTAACACCGCCGCCGTGTCTCCGCTCCTGCCTCCCTCTCTACCATAATTTTTCTCATGGTCTCTCTCTCATTGCATACATATATAGATTAATTACACAAATGGTCCCTAGATTAAAATAAAGTTAATTATATAAAAGGCCCTTGTAGTTATAAAAGGGTATTTTAGTAAATTCATTCTAACTTAACAGAAAAGTTAACAAAAGTTACGTTAATACCCTAGGTTGTTACAAAATGAAAAGTTAGAACCCTAGAATGTGATTTTAAACTATTAGTACCTGACCTTGGCCTTGCTACTTTCCATAAACCACAGGGACTAACGGTGTAATTAACTCTAGCCAAAATTAACCGAATCGAACCATTCATATTTTCATATATTTCTAGCTTTTATACCTTCATGTTATGTATTTATACTTCAGTTTCATGTATTATACATCCATTTCTTTTATTTATACCTTAATTTCTTGTATTTCTAAGCAAAAGTTTTAGCCCAAGTTTGGTTTTGACTATTACCCGAAATTAAATGAATCAAACCAAAACCACCAATCTAACCGAACTGATTAACCAAAAACCGATGGGTCAATAAATTAGACTAATCGATGATTTTGGTTTTGGTTGAGGATAATAACCGAACCAACCTGGCAGTGTCTGTGTTTCCCGCCGCATTGCCTGGGCGCCCTTCTAGTACTAAATATATGTGTTTTTGTTCTTTTCACTTTGTGCATTGCTTTTAAAGATTCAAGATCATAATTATATATTTATATTTTTTTGGTATTGCAGCTTAGGAAAATGCTTGATCTTCTGGTACATGCATCTCAGTGTCGGTCCCCTGTTTGCCAGTATCCAAACTGTAGAAAGGTGAAGGGACTTTTCCGACACGGGATTAATTGCAAAGTACGCGCTTCTGGTGGCTGTGTTCTTTGCAAGAAAATGTGGTATCTTCTTCAACTTCATGCTCGCGCATGTAAAGAATCCCAATGTCATGTACCGCGCTGCAGGTTTGCCCTGTTCCTTACAATCTTGTGGAAGTATTATTACAGTATATTATATAATTTATATTCAACTAGCGGGAATCTGACCGGTTTCGATTCGGTTTGTTACACATAAGAAATCGTTCGGTTCATTACGGTATCGGTATGGTACCAACACCCGGTTTAAAATCATGATATGCCCAAAAGAATGTGTTTTACATTGAAAACCATAAAAAAAGAATACCGGTGCTGCTTCCGATGATAACGATACCCATACCGTACTGATGTCGATCTCGGTTTGGTTCGTCACGGTCGCGTATTCAGCTTTCTAAGAAAAGATGATGAACGCGAGTGATTGGGGGACAATCAAATCAAATAAAGATTAAAAGGATTAAAAATCGCATATTGTTTAAATTATAAGAGGTGAAACTGAAACTTTAAAAAGTTTAATATTATATTTTATTTATTTACTATTCATCGTTGTTCTTCTTTAATATGTAAATAAAAATAAGAGGTGAAATTGAAACTTAAAAAAGTTTAATATTTTATTAAATTTATTTTACTATTTATCGTTCTGCTTTAATACGTATAAAAATAACAGGTGAAATTGAAACTTAAAAAAGTTTAATATTATATCTAATTTATTTTACTATTCATCCTTGTTATGCTTTAATATGTATAAAATAAAATAAAATATAATATAATATAAGAATAATAATAATTGATTTGTTTGTTTGAATTTGGTATACAGAGATCTGAAGGAACATTTGAGAAGGCTCCAACAACAGTCCGACAGTAGGCGGAGGGCTGCGGTAATGGAGATGATGAGGCAGCGTGCGGCCGAGGTTGCTGGCGGAAGCGGATGACAAAGTTGTAAATATATCGAAAAGTTGTATCATAGTGTGATTCAAAGAATTCTCAAGTGTATTTATAGGCACAGGAACATGACGATGACGAAAAAAGAAATGGTAACAAACGAAGGCCACAGGAGAGTTATTGTTGACATTACATAATCATCTTCTTCCCTGTAGGTTGGGTTGATTCGGTTACCGGTGATTCTTTGATTCTTGGATTCTGTAATGTTGTCATCATGGCGTGGCAAGGTATACCGTAGATTTCGGTTTTCCGATGTACTCTTCATGTAGTTTATGCTTAGAAACAGCTGTTGTAGATGTTTAAAGGTCAAAAGGAACCAAACAGGAACTACACTGTTGTATCATATCTTCAGTGAATTTTTATGAACAATCAATGAATTCACCATAAACAAACAAAAAGTCATGGATATCAAAAAAGTTATCTAACCATAATTTCTCTTCATTAGTTATTTCTCAATTCACATCACGCTCCTTATTATATCCTAGTTAGGGCTGTAAACGAACCGAACGTTCAGCAAACAGTTCGTGAACCGTTTGGCGGGAAGTTCGTTTATGTTCGTTCGTTTAATAAACGAACGAACATGAACAAGAAATTCCGTTCGATTAGGTAAATGAACGGACATGAACAAAGGTCTTGTTCGTTCAATTGTGTTCGTGAACGTTCGGTAAGGTGTTCGTGAATATTCATTCATTTGCGTTTGTTTATGTTCGTATGTTCATGTTTTAATTAAAGATTTTTATACTTTCATATATTTTATTTATACTTTTTATACTATTGAACTTTTATTTATATCATTACCCTAACAGTTAAACTAGGAAACCCTCTTTCACCTTGTTTATACACCATCTCCCTTTCTTTTCTCATTATTTACATCGACGAATATGATCTACCTTCGTTCCACAACAAGGGATTCAAGTTCTAGTACTACTCTCTGGGCCAATCCACCTTTATCCTTCATCGCGTTCGCCAAATTTATTTGTGTTCGCTTGTGTTCGTGAACCGTTCGTGAACCGTTCGTGAACACGCTCATTTTCTTAATGAACGAACACGAACATAAAATCTCGTTCGATAAGTGTTCATGAACCGTTCGTGAACACATTTATTTCCTTAACGAACGAACACGAACAAGGCCTCGTTCGTGTTCGTTCGGTTCGTTTACAGCCCTAATCCTAGTGGTATCTTGGGGGTGGGATAAGGTTTAGGAACCATTAGATCCTGGTTCGATTCCCACGAGAGGGTTTTTTCTTGGAATTGTTGATTTTCCTTTTAAATTGGTTTATAGGCATTATTGCCTAGTGGAGATGGATATGATCGGGTGGTTCCGCTCGTGGCACGAAAATATAACTTCAGTGGTCCGTCAGTCATCCAAATTTGCCGTTCAAAAAAAATACGTTTGTATACTTGTATAGGGCTGCCAACGGGATGGTATACCCATGCATAGACGTATTTTTCTGTTTAAAATTGTTATACGTCTGCTGTATATTGTATGATTGTATATTGTGTGACGGATGCCTAACGGCTTTATGTGATTACTAGGGGGTTTGCATACAAACACATGTGAGATAATTTATGTAATATAAGTTATTACTTATTAGAGCACACTTGTAGTCATGATTTGTCATGTTTATTCCAATGTTCATATATCAGCCTATAAATTATTATTAGTAATTGGCAAAAGATCAAATACAAATAATCTTAACATACTAAACATACAAATTGAAGGAAAACCCAAAAAGACAAGGTGGCATTTTTGTAATTACCACCAACTATCAAAGTTACAACCAAAAATACCTAAAAAACACAAATTTTTTTTTTAACATTTTTTATTAAAAAATCGCTACATTTTTTTTTGGCTGCTACTAAAAGTAGCGATTTTTTAATAAAAAATGTTAAAAAAATAAAATAAAATAATTTGTGTGTGTTTTTGTTTTATTTTTTTAGGTTTTTTGGGGGGTTTAGTTTTTAGCATTTTAGCTTGGGGGGGGGGGGGGGTTAGGTTTTTGGGGGTGGGGGTGGGGGGGTTAGGTTTTTTTAGGTTTTTGGGGGTGGGGGGGGGGGGTTAGGTTTTTTTTTAGGTTTTTGGGGGGTGGGAAGGGGGGGGGGTTAGGTTTTTTGGGGGTGGGGGGGGGGGGGTGGGGGGTTTAGGTTTTTTTTGGGGGTGGGGGGAGTGGTTAGGTTTTTTTAGGTATATTTGTAGAGTAACTTTGATAGTTATTGATAATTACAAAAATGCCACCTTGTCTTTTTGAGTTTTCCTTCAATTTGTATGTTTAGTATGTTAAGATTATTTGTACAAGAACTTTACCCATTAGTAATTTTATTAACTATGAGTGTAAAGAAAACCTGAGTGATAGCATGTAAATATATTTTATCCGTATCAAGCTTAAAAATTTAGAGATTTAAAGAAAACCTGAGTGATAACGTGTAAAATATATCAAATTTCTTTGTATTGTAAACGTTGAGTGGTTACTTTATGTATGTATATAAAAATTGAGTGGGTTTAGTAGAATATAAAAACCAAGTCAGTTTTATTGAGTTTGAGTGAGTTCCCCCTAAAAATAACTACCCTATCTTGTTGTTCTGTGTATCACAAGAACACATAATTTTCTAGTTTGATTCTTGAATTTGGATTGTAGGTTTTAGAACGTATGAACTAAATATCTCTGAATCGTGTTGACATTACTTTTAAATTGAGATATTTCATTGGTACTCATCAATATTCGATCAGACAATTCAAAGAAAAAATAAGAACAAATATGTAGAATCTATTACGAAAAACGTGTACCAGAATCTAAACAAAGACTTTCTTATATTAGGGACAAACCATCACAACATTTTTTAAAAATTTTTTTGGGTGTTTGCGATTCTAATTTCCCACCTCTTTATAACTTACAACAAAGACACCCCAGTTACTAGTGGTAACCAACTTACCATTGATGCTCAACTACTCATTGGTGGTAACTTTCCACTAACTACCAATTATTGATATCACTTGTCAATGCTCCGTTTGTGGTGTGCACATATAATGTATATTGATATCATTGGAAGCAGTCTTTCTATTCCTACGGGGTAGAGGTAAGGTGTCTACATCTACCCTCCTCAGACGTTACCTTAGCTTTGCTATTGGTAGGATATACAGAGTATGGTGATGATGACAACTTGTCACCGATGGGCCAAGTTGATGCTGACCACAATTACCACTAATGATCAACATCTTAGTATAGATAATCAGTTGTTCCTGCGAATGGTAATTACCATTTAACTTTTCATCATCCATGCAAATCTAAACAACTTCCAGTGATATCTTATTAAGTTCACATAATAATTTCCCAATGTCAACGAGACCCGCACCGGGGGCTCTACCCCTTGGACACCGGTAAAGAAAATTCATAGATCCCCCCCCCCCCCCCTCCCGGTTGGATACATCACAACCTTAACACAACATTCATCGAGTTGAGTTTAGCTTAGCCTAACATAGATACAAGTTAGTTCTGGATTCAGCCCGCAAACACAGTTTCTCGAACGATTCAACCTCGGGTCAAGGTGATGGGTTTGTGGATAGAATCGTTAATTTTATTTTGTTATCGGTTCTTTGTGCAAATACTTAAAACGGTTGGACCCTTTGTGTCGAAACATGAAAGTTAAGAAAATGTTTTGGGTAGTGTATTTCAAGTAAAATTCTTTTATAGATTTTTTACGTAAAGTTGCAATATCAAAATATTATGTAAAAAAACAGAACTATTTTTTGGTTAGATGAGTCGTGTGCGTGCCAATCCACGAATACACAAGTCATGTTCAAGGTTTTGTGTCTAACGCAATTTTCAAATTCTTATAAAATTTCCATGTTCTGTGATATTCTACACAAACCGTTTAACACATTTAGTGTCATAAAACAAAAGGTCGACATTGTCCATTTGTATCATTGGCTAAGGACTATGAATAAACTCTCGATTGTAGAAGGCAACAAACAGCTCAAATGGGAGTGGAAAACACAACCGCAAACCCAAGAGCATGGTTGCAGAAATCGGTCTAGGCGGCCGATTAATCGGCGCCTAGGCGCTAGGCGGTCATCTACTGCCTAATTTTGAGCTAGGCGGTCAATTAATCGGTCATGGTAAAAAATCGGTCAAAATCGGTCCTAGGCGGTCAAAATCGGTCCTAGGCGGTCAAAAATCGGATTAATCGGACAATATTAGTCGGTCAAAATCGATCAAAATCGGTCCTAGGCAGTTCTAGGCGGTCCTAGGCGGTCAAAATTGGTCAAAATTGGTCAAAATCGGTCAAAATCGGTCAAAATCGAACCATACTATCTGAAACTTGAAGTATTTATGTGAATTTTGAAGTATTATTTTTATATTATTGGGTATATATATATAATTTTGAAAAAAATACATATAAAAATCTCATTCCGATTAATCCCGATTAATCCTGATTAATCCCGATTAATCCCTAGGCTGTACCTCACCGCCCGACTAGCGCCTAGCGCCTTCTACAACATTGCCCAAGAGCAGCTCACTGAATTATTTGATCTTCTTCAAATGGTCTATAACTTTGATTGGAAAGGAGGTAATGATTGTTGGAAGTGGACAGAAGCAAAGGACGGGCTGTTCTCTGTTTCTTCGGCCAAGAGATTGCTTGCCAGTCATCATGTGGGAGACGAAAATCTTTGGATTAAGTGGAAAGGTTGGGTCCCGTTGAAGTGCAAAATTTTAGTTTGGAGGATCGCTAGAAAGCGCATTCCATGTGGAAACTACTTCGCACCTTTTTACCGGGTGTCGTTATTCGAATGAGGTATGGTTTCGAATTGAAAATTGGTGCAAGATAAGCCACTCCTTTCTTTTTGACATCCCGGACTTACTGGATATGCCGGAGTCCCAAGCCACGTCCAAAGACGCGAAGCACATTCTTCGGGGCATCGCATACACGACCATTTGGATGATTTGGAATGAAAGAAATGATCGCGTTTTTAACGATAAGAAGAGGAATCCGGTTCAGCTGGTGGAGAACATCAAAGCGACGTCTTATTTTTGGATTCGTAATAGATCCCGTTGGAAATTTAAGGATTGGAAAACTTGGTGTAAATTCCCTTTGGATTGATGTAATTTGTTTTTCGCTTAGTCCTTGCTTTAAGGACTAGCGAGTTTGTTAATGAAGTTTTCCTTTCAAAAAAAAAATAAACTCTCGATTGTGAGAACTTTTAAAAATTCCATATTAGGCATATGCAATATATGATATACCGTATATACGCATACATATAGGCAGGATATGATATATTACATTAGTATGATATCAATAAGACATAAAAAGTTAGTTTTTACATGATGTTTCTATAATTATTATAGTTATCATAAATTATTATTGACACTACTACTACTCTATTAATTACCATTATATTTTCATCATTACAATACTGAATAATTACTACTATAAACGAGTTTTACCGGTAATTTTATCGTCGTGTCTACGGTCGAATGGGTTATCAGGTTTTTCCCGGAATTAGTGGTGGACTCGAGTTACTCTCGGAGTACTCCGTTTAGTCCAGTGCCCCAAAAGTGCTCGAAATTGATTCTGTTGGCCGTTAAAAAAACAATAAAGAATTATTATCATTAAATAAAACTTATTCCTTTTTATTGAGTATGGGCGAAGGTATTTATTTATCAACCAAATTAAATAATATGCCACCAAATCTGAAAAAGTTTAAGCCGTATAAAAATGGCAAAGAGAAAGAACACAGCAATGGAAGTAGGGAGCAATTTACGGTTAGTTTCATCTTCTTTCTCCCTACAAAATCTCCCCCTTCTTGTCTCATCCCGCAATATCATGCCTGCATCAAACGTATGTAATCCCAATTTGGATAGATTTCTGGATTAGATAGATTCAATTCCAATTTTCATCCAATTTTGAAACCCCTCTTCTATTCATTATCTGCAAGCAGTTTTCATCAATTAGATTGCAAAAAGATTCAAGATTTTGCATACCCTTTTGAGTAAATTGCAAAAAGATTCAAGATTTTGCATACCCATTTGAACAAATTGCAAAAAGATTCAAGATTTTGAATACCCATTTGAATATATTGCAAAAAGATTCAAGATTTTGCATACCCATTTGAATAAATTGCAAAAAGATTCAAGATTTTGCTTACCCATTTGAACAAATTGCAAAAAGATTCAAGATTTTGCATACCCATTTGAATATATTGCAAAAAGATTCAAGATTTTGCATACCCATTTGAACAAATTGCAAAAAGATTCAAGATTTTGCATACCCATTTGAATAGATTGCAAAAAGATTCAAGATTTTGTATACCCTTTTGAATAAATTGGATTATATAGTTTCTTGATATGATGTCTGGGTTGTGGAGATGGAAAAAGATTCAAGATTTTGCATTTGCAGCATCAAAGCGTGCAAATTGTGTGTTGTACACCGGCACCGGAGGTCCGGGCATGGCTCGGGTGGTGTTGGGTGGTTTGCAAGCAAGGTGGAAATGGTATCACGGTGGTAGTGGTGGTGGTGGTGGTTCGGATGATAGTGGTGGTAAGACAACGGTGGTGACACGGAGGATTAGAGCGGAAGCTAACTGTCCTAGGTGTTCTAAGCAGATGAATCTGGTGTTTTCGAATAACAATTATCTGATGCCACCGTCTTCTTATGCCGGAAATGAATTGGATATACAAGCTGATGGTGTTTCAGATGGGAATATGAGAAACGGTTACCAGGCGGTTAACCTTTGTCCGAATTGTAAAACGGCTTATTATTTCCGACCATACAAAATGGCGCCTTTGCAGGGCCGGTTTGTGGAGATCGGTAGGGTTAAGAATAGTAACGGGAAGGATAAGAGGGAGAGTAACAACGGGGATGATTATGCGAATAAGCTTAAGGCTTCGTTTTGGGAGACGTTGAGGGCGTATGGCGGTGAACCACCGGAGAATTGGGCGAATAATGGACTTGCTGTGCATACCGCCCCTGGACTGCCAGGGGTCAATGTTATACGTGCTGGTGGTGGTCCTGGCGGCGGTAACGGTGGTGGTGACGGAGAGAAGTATGGGTGGGGTGGTTCGAATCTTGGAAAGAATTTGCCTACACCGAAGGAGATTTGTGAAGGATTGGATAAGTTTGTTATCGGTCAACATGGTGCCAAAAAGGTGTTGACTTTTTTTCCATTTATGATCTGCATTTGAGCATAGTTATAAATGGCGTTGGTTTGTTTTTCTGGGTTCATGATCTTTTGCCCGTTAATCTTGATATTAACGCATTCTGATCATGTCTCGATACGATGTATTTATATGTACATGTGTTCTTAAATGAAGTCTTATTGATTATGCTTGTGAAGTTAGAAGATGGATTCGCTAACGGGTTTCCATTTTGTATAAAGGTTCTTTCGGTGGCTGTTTATAACCATTACAAAAGGATATATCACGCCTCTTTGCGAAAAGGGTTAGTCGCTAGTCATTATATGCCGCTTGTAGTGTTTAGTAACAAATTAGACCGCAGTTCTTTTAAATCATATGCTAAACTAAACTTCATTATTATGAACTAGGTCAGGGGCAGATTCAGAAAGATCCAAGACCGAAGATGATGACGACAACGTAGATTTAGAAAAAAGCAATGTACTTCTAATGGGCCCAACGGGCTCAGGTATGATCATCACGGTGTTTTCTTCTTGCTTCAGTTTTTATTTTGTTCATACCATAGTTGTAAAAATCTCGACTAGCCTTTGATTAGTCGCCGATTAATCACTAGTCGGAGGTTCACAGAGTAATTTTTATCTAATCTGCCAATTAATCAGTAGGTGGTCAATAGTGGTCAAATCACTAGTCACCGATTAATCACTAGTTGGAGGTTCACAGAGTAATTTTTATCTAATCTGCCAATTAATCAGTAGGCGGTCAATAGTGGTCAAATCCAGTCCTAGTTGCCCAAAAATTGGTGGCATTCTAGCGATTCCGGCTAAATTCCGGCCAATTAATCATAACTACTTGAAAATATGGGTCGAAGAAGGTGTTAAAACATGTCTACTTAAAAAAAAGAGTTAAATGCCATTTTAGTCCCTGTGGTTTGAGCCATTTTGCCAATTTAATCCAAAGGTTTTATTTTTCGCCTGTGGGTCCAAAAAAGTTTCACCGTTGCCATTTTAGTCCACTGGGTTAACTTCATCCATCTTTTTTGTTAATGAGAAAAGCAATTCGGTCATTTTATATGTAATTTTGTTTATTAGAAGGGCAATTTGGCCATATAAAATGACCAAATTGCCCTTCTTATTAACAGAATAGATTGATGAAGTTAACCCAGTGGACTAAAATGACAAAGATGAAACCTTTTTGGACCTACAGGCGAAAAATGAAACCTTTGGACTAAACTGGCAAAATGGCCCAAACCACAAGGACTAAAATGGCATTTAACTCTAAAAAAAATTTATAAAAATGTGTGTATATACTTATAAAATTGAAAATTACATATAAAATCTCAAATTCGATTAATCGCTAGTCGGTATCCCACCGGCCGACTAGCGCCTAACGATTCTTACTACACTGGTTCATACATCTACCAAATTGTCTTTGTTCTTTTCATAGTTGACTAACGAGTCGTTGTGAAACAGGGAAGACTTTACTTGCAAAGACCCTAGCGCGTTTTGTTAACGTTCCCTTTGTTATTGCTGATGCAACAACATTGACCCAGGTCTCCAAATCATCTGAAAATGATAATCTCTTTGTTATTTTAGCGTATTCTTGTGTCTGAAGGTCGTTTAATTTAAATATTATGCAGGCTGGTTATGTTGGTGATGATGTTGAATCTATATTGCACAAGCTACTTACGGTAACTACAATATATGATTTTTATTAAATGGTTGCTTATAATGCTGTCCAATCTTTTTATAATTTAATTTTTTTTTTGGCAAATTGGATTTAAATAATCCCAACTTGCTCAAATTGGCCGATAATAATCCCAACTCGGTTATTGGCGGATAATAATCCGAACTGGTCCACTTTTGGCCGATAATAGTCCGCCGTTAAAAATAGCTTAACGGAGTTAAGCTTTTTTCCGAATTACAAACCGATGTTTTATGGATTTTGATCAGAACGAGGATACGATTCAATTTATGTAAAACTTATGTCGAAACGGTGCTTCAAACGACTTAATTTTTGTTAATTGGAAGTTTAAACACCCGAATTGAAGCACCATTTTCGTCGTTTGGGGCAATATTTCGAGGTAAATTTTATATCAATCAACTCGTATTCTCGTTCTGATCAAAATCCATAAAACATCGGTTTGTAATTCGGAAAAAAGCTTAACTCCGTTAAGCTATTTCTAACGGCGGACTATTATCGGCCAAAAGTGGACCAGTTCGGATTATTATCCGCCAATAACTGAGTTGGGATTATTATCGGCCAAATTGAGCAAGTTGGGATTATTTAAATCCAATTTGCCTTTTTTTTGGTATTTATTACGTTTATGACTATGTTTTTATCTTGATAACTTTACACGCTTATATTGTACCGGCTACATTTGTTTTGAAGGTTGCTGAATTTAACGTTCAAGCAGCACAACAAGGGATGGTTTACATTGATGAAGTCGATAAAATCACCAAAAAGGTTTTTCAGTTTAATTTACAGTTCTTTTTGCCAGTTATATATATGCTGTGACAATTTTATTTCGCTTCGAGATCTGACAGATTTTCATTTCGATTATTTTACAGGCCGAGAGCTTAAACGTGAGCAGAGATGTTTCCGGTGAGGGTGTTCAGCAAGCTCTACTTAAAATGCTGGAAGGAACTGTAAGCACTTAAACTCGTAATTAATCTACAAAATGAATTGATGTTCATTGAATTATTAAATGAGTAAATTACAAAAATCGTCCTTTATGTATGTCACTTATTGCAAACTGTGTCCTTTATCTTCAATAATTACAGAAAACGTACTCGATGTTTGCAAACCCTTGCAAGTTATGTCCTTTAGCCCTAACTCAGTTAATTTTTTGTGGTTAAATCTGACCAAATGGACACCACATGAGGGTATTTTGGTCATTTTACTCTCATGTGGGGTCCATTTGGTCAGATTTAACCACAAAAATACCCTCATGTGGGGTCTATTTGGTCAGATTTAACCACAAAAATTAACTGAGTTAGGGCTAAAGGACTTAACTTGCAAGGGTTTGCAAACATTGAGTACGTTTTCTGTAATTATTGAAGACAAAGGACACAGTTTGCAATAAATGACATACATAAAGAACGATTTTTGTAATTTACTCTTATTAAATTCATCTAGTTGTGACTTTGATTTTCTAAAATAAAAAATACTGTGATTTCTGCAGACAGTAAATGTGCCTGAAAAGGGGGCCAGGAAGCATCCTAGAGGCGATAACATTCAGGTTCGTTCACATGAGTATTATATAAAAGTTCTTTTAAGTTTTCTTTTACAAAGCTCTCGTAGCTAGTGTTATCGTAGATGTCAATAGCTCCCGTAGCGAGTGCTATAGCGCGCTACGTAGCGAAGCGGATTCATGGTGCTATATAGGATTTAGCGACAAACAGCGAGATTTATGTATTTTTTTAATCTTTTTAATAAATATAGAGTAAATTGCCATTTTAGTCCCCTGAGGTTTGGTCCAAATTGCCATTTTAGGCCAAATAGTTTTTTCTTCTCCTCTGGGTCCCTGACTTTTCCATTTTCTTGCCATTTTGATCACATTGCCTAACTCAGTCTAAAAATCTGGTTATAACCAGGGGTATTTTTGGCATAATTGTTGTGTAGTGATAACCAGGGGTAGTTTACAACATAATTTATAAACCTCATAATAATTTAATGCCAAAAGTACCCCTGATTATAACCTGGTTTTTAGACTAAGTTAGGCAATGTGATCAAAATGGCAAGAAAAAGGGTAAGTCAGGGACCCAGAGGAGAAAAAAAACTATTTGGACTAAAATGGCAATTTGGACAAAAACTCAGGGACTAAAATGGCAATTTACTCTAAAATATACATATAAAATGTTTCTTAATTCTTCTTCTCTAATGCATCGCTAAACATGAAATAGCGCCTGCTATTTCATCGCTATCGCTACATAGCATATACGTAGCTTGTCGCTATCCTCTGCTATTCGCTATTGACAACTATGAGTGTTACGCCTTAATAAAAAATGTGCCTTTTTATTTAAAAAAATTCCATAATTTGAGCAAATTTTGCAGATAGATACAAAAGACATACTTTTCATATGTGGAGGAGCATTTGTCGATTTGGAAAAAACCATATCCGAGAGGTGATTCCGTAGTGTTTTATGTTGTGCTTTTTTATAAAATAAAAAAAAAACCTTTATTTGATAATCAAGTAGTGTGAAGAAATTATTATACTATTTAGCTTTCTTATTAGTAGTTTTAATGAAATATCATTATTTAATGTTTATATCAGACGACAGGACTCATCAATCGGTTTCGGAGCACCAGTTCGTGCTAACATGAGAAACGGTGCACCCACAAATGCTGCAGTGACGTCATCTTTACTTGAATCCGTAAGCACCCGTCGATTTTTTTTTTTTTTTTTTTTTTTTTTTTGCGGTCATTTTATTATCATAATATAAATATAACAAGCCGAAATTATTTACTGCTTTTTTCCCTTTGTTTTCAGGTGGAAAGTAGTGATCTTATAGCTTATGGACTGATACCCGAGTTCATAGGACGGTTTCCAATTTTAGTTAGTTTGACCGCTCTAACCGAGGATCAACTTGTTCAGGTTCTAATGGAACCCAAAAACGCTCTCGGGAAGCAGTACAAGAAATTATTTCAGATGAATGATGTAAGAAGTATATATAGTTTGATTAGTGTGAACTTTTTGAAATGTACATGTTGCTGATTATCATGCACACGTATGGTCAACCGTAGGTCAAACTACATTTTACGGAAAAGGCACAAAGATTAATTGCTCAAAAAGCAGCGGCCAAAAACACGGGTGCTAGAGGGTTAAGAGCTATACTTGAAACGCTTCTAACCGACTCTATGTATGAGGTAAGTGATATGCGCGTGCGTGTGCGTGTGTGTGTGTGTTTTAGTTATGTACGCACCTTTTAACTTAAAAAGGTTTAATGATATCCCTTTTTATTCAAATTTAGATTCCGGATGCGAAGACAGGGAACGACCGAGTGGACGCCGTTGTGATCGATGAGGAATCGGTTGGGTCTGTGGATTCGTATGGTTGTGGTGGAAAGATACTTCGAGGTGACGGTGCATTAGAAAATTATCTTGCAAATGCAAGGTCTAGAGAACAAACGGTATGAAATTTACACAAGATTTTACGTTTGATCTTGGCTTGGTAGGTTGGGTAACGGGTCAAAAAAAAGCGCGGCTGTAACGGGCCACTTTTTAGGACGGGTTCGGAAGGGCTGACCCACAAACACTTATTCATTTTGTTTAAAAAAGATAGATAATCCATGCATTAGTATTTCTTAAGCTTAATGTTAATTTTCGAATACGATGATTTAGGAGGTTAAAACTGTACTTTGGACGACTTTCAACTTGTTTGACTTTTTTTTATCGGTTTAACGTGTTCCTCAATAGAACTTTTATGATGAATGCAGGAAGTTGATGGGGAAGGTGAAGAAGAGACCTCATCAAAAGCCATGAGCATGTAACATTACAAGAAATACAACCTAATTTAACCTTCTTTTTCTCATTTGTTAACCGCCATACAAAATACCCGAATAAAAAAAAAGTTGTCGTTATATCTCCTTGTACAACATAATAGCATTCGAGTCGGGTTTTGGTCGATAGAGAAAAAAAAAATAGGAAAATGTTACATTCTTGTTTAATTTGTACATTGTACAAATAAGCTTTCTAAATGAGAGGGATTATCCCATTTTACATATGCATTACCTTGTTTGTTATATATGCATTTTACTGTTCAGTTTTTGTTCTTTTTGTAATTTTTTGAAGTTGGATATTTTGCCATTTACAAACACAAAAATGCCAAACATAAGATCTGATTCATGTATTAACTGCGTGTTTTTTATCTCGCGTTTTTGTGTTATTCTCTGTTAATTGTTTCTTAATTTGACCTGCAACTTAGTTTAGCTTTTGTTTAATTTCGTATCTAAATCATCATCACGCTCAGTAAATCCCACCAATAGCAAAGCAAAGGTAGGGTCTGAGGAGGGTAAGATGTAGACAGCCTTACCTCTACCCGTAGTAATAGAGAGGCTGCTTCCAGTGAGACCCCCGCCTCGATAGTAGTTTTGTCTTTCAGTTATCAACGCCACCACATGATGCATGATTAACCGTCCTCAGCTTTTAACGTTATTTTCACGAAATTAGTAAAATAACGTTAATATTAGTGCACTTTCATTTTTGCCCCCCGATGGCCTACACAGATATACATTATATGCGCATACTGCAAGCGGGGCGTTAATTTCGTATCTAAATCAAAATCACTAATCAACCTAAGGCTTATCTTACTAACCACATACTCCTCATGTATATGATATCATATTTACCATACTTATATAAGTTAGATGACCTATAGTTATAAAACTTAACGAAACAAGTGAAATCGTCATAGTCTCAAGAAACTAAACCAAGACGTCGTGAATCCAATCCTAGCATCCTGAAATTTACCATGAACATATTTAACGATGGCTGTACGTACTGCGAAAACATGAGCGCTGCGTTAACGTGAAAGCAACCGCAAAAACTATCATGATTTCATTTGAGATAATATCAAAATATATTCCAATATTTCAACTAATTAAATAAAAATGTTAAAGCTATTGTAAAACTCATCTTGAAATTTATTATCAGGATATGTTTTCTTCTAATCCTCAATTTTCCATTTTTCTATAATAACTTTCATTTGTTTCTCCCGCTTCCGAACCTGCAAAACATACAAAGAAGTCACTCAAAACGAGTACACCAATACGGAACCATAAGTTTAAAGGATCATTTACCTCCACCCGAGGCTTTTCCCCACGAAGCAATGCATCCACACTTCTTTCCGTCTGAAGAAAAATAAAAGAGTAAGGTACACGGATGGTCCGTCCCTGTGGTTTACTAAAATTTCGTATTTGGTCCCTAGCTTTCCAGAAGTACAGTGATGGTCCCTGTGGTTTGCACTTTGTAACGTATTTAGTCCCCATCTTTTTCCAAAAGTACATGGATGGTCCCTGTGGTTTGCACTTTGTAACGCTTTTCAAAAGTACATGGATGGTCCCTGTGGTTTGCACTTTGTAACGCATTTAGTCCCTAACTTGGACATGCTAAAACCTTTAAATCTGTTGGCTGGGGACTAAATGCGTTACAAAGTGCAAACCACAGGGACCATCCATGTACTTTTGGAAAGGTAGGGACCAAATACAAATTTTTGGTACACCACAGGGACCATCCGTGTACTTTACTCAAAATAAAAAGTTAAAAATTTTAGATGACGTGCATGTATCGCATGCACGTAGACACACATAGAATACCTTGTGTACAACCCAATAGTGTCGATCTCTCATTTCAATCATAAACGGGAAGGTAGAAGGACCGCTCCTCTGACTAACACTTTTCCTACTATTTCTCTTTCGAGCTTCCTCATCCCCTAAAGTAACCGTTTCTACTCCCCCAGCCTGTACCACATGGTCTCACTGGTTAGCAGGGTATTGGTGGGGCCCATTATCATCAACGCGTAAAACATAAAGTAGGCGTAAAATTAGATGGATACATACCAAACGGGACAAAACAGGATTCTTGATGATATTTTCCAATCGGTCACCATGAGCGCTACCGATAAGCATGACTCCTCTCTCCGCAATCGATTTACAAGCGTTAACTTCATCCCGAGTGCTAATTTCGTCGATAATAATCACTTCAGGCATGTGATTCTCCACCGCCTCGATCATGACCTTGTGTTGCATAAACGGTTTCGAAACCTGCATTCGTCTTGTGCTGCCTATGGCCGGGTGCGGTATATCCCCACCCCCTCCTATTTCATTGCTGGTATCAACCACCACCTATCTTTATTATCGATATAGTTATAAAAATGCATTTTTTTACATTAGTAAACATTTACGAAAACTTGAAAAAAACAGCACACCTACCACTCGTTTTTGTAACTCGTCTGAAAGAACTCGCGAAATTTCTCGCATAACGGTAGTCTTCCCGACACCAGGCCTGTAAGCAACAACCTATCTGTTTTAGCCATTTAAAATTTTCATTTTGCGGGTCGTAACCATAGTTGTTAATGGCTAATAGCAACAAAAAGCGATAAGGTACCTATATGCTACATAGCAATTAGCAATAAATAGCGGGCGTTAATTTATAAATAGCGATACACGAGAAAAGAATTTTTAAAAAAATTATATGTATATTATATCAAAATACCCTAGTATATAAGCTATTTTACATGTATATTTAACAAAAACCTAAAATCCAGCTATTTTATAGCTATATTTAATCGCTATTATATATATATATTGTTTACGAGTGATCATGAATAGTGATTTAAAATTTAAAATAATATATACCTTTTTAATATTTTATTATTTTCATATTATAATAATTATAATTATATTTTCTTTTAGCTTTAACGTTATTTTTCTTTTCTAAAACCAAATTTATTTTTTTTTTATTTTTTTTTTCAAAACATATTTTCTTTATCAATTAATTTGATGTTTATTTAATAACATATGTTGGTTAATTTGTTTTTTTCTAAAAATTAAAGTACGTAACTAAATCGATTCAGACAGTTTGGCTTTCTAAACAAAAATGCTACATTTTCAAATAACGTCTGTTTTACAGTATCATTTCCTCTATTTCGGCGCAAAGCGCGACGCGAACAAAACTAGTTTATATTTAAAGGAAAACAAAAAATAAAAAAAAAAAAACTGAAATCCCACTATTTATGGCTACATACACTGTAGCGACCTTCGACCTATACGCTACACTGTTCGCTATAGCGACCGCTATTGACAACCATGGTCGTACTCGTAACTACACGGTGGGTGCAAACATATTTTGCGACTATTTACCTTCCAATAAAGAGGATACTTTCTCCAAACTGAAGCAGATCCCGGACCATGTCTATATGACCCCTAACCGCCCTGCCAACTCTGCAAGTTAACCCAACAACACCACCTTTTCGGTTTCTGACAGCAGATATGCGGTGCAGGGTGCCAGTAATTCCAGCTCTGTTATCTCCTCCTATTTCTCCAATGGCATTTTCTGCGTATTCTAGCTCTTCCATTGAAACCTGTTCGTCAGTCATTACAAATTTAAGTTACATAATGATATAGAGCTGATCCAAGAATTGGCAGACTCGTATTTGAACTAAGGGGTTGTTTGTTTACCTCTTAATGGTTCAGACCTCTTACTTATTCAGCACTTAATGGTTCAGACTGTTTGTTTCACGAGCATATGTCTGAATGGTTCAGACATTTGCCTCTGAATGGTTAAGATTTATACAGAGTCTGAATGGTTAAGACCTCTAATCTGAATTGGTCAGACATTTGCCTCTGAACGGTTAAGCATTATACAGGCTCTTAATGGTTCAGAACTCTTACTGGTTCAGCACTTAACCATTCAGATGTTGCCAAACAGACCCTGACTGGATAAAAGCAAGTGAGCTAGAAAATGGTCAAACTTAAATGTGGCATAACCTTTGACCCGTCTGGAGTTATGCGGCCTAAACTTCATGCCCGAATTCCATCAATCAAGGTTTCAGTTTCGTCAACCACGATTTTTTTCCCAAATTTTGTAATCCATAATTCTTTCCTTTTATAGTCTAAAATGCGTAAATCGTTGATTCTCATAATTTACCCGTCTATTTATAGTCTTAAGTTCAGTATTCAACCTATCGAAAATCTGTCAAACCTGCCAAATTTTGAATTTTCTATAAAAGGGCACCTTATGTACTAGTTTATCTTTATCCATTAAAAATTTAATCAACGTTTCTATCGTGTTTATTTGCTTCCGCTTTGTGTCAGTGTAACATGTTGAATGTCAACTCTAAAAAGAAAAGAAACATGTACCTCAGTATCTCTTAAATATCTCCTACCCGAATCACCGAGATAGCGCGCCTCAGGCAAACGACCAAGATCCAATATTACCTACCAATACATGTAAAAAATGAAACATAAATCCAAATATAAAAAAAGGGAATTTGGATTATAATAATCCCTAGTAGACATCATTGGCCGTTGGAAGTCCCACTTTTTTTTATTCCCGCTAGCAGTCCCACCTTTCTAACATTTATCGTCCTGAGTTAAAAAAACTTAACGACTTACAAACTGATATTTTAGGACTTTTGATCAGAATGAGGATATGGGTCGATTGATGTAAAACTTACCTCGAAACGGTGCTCCAAACGACGAAAACGGTGCTTCAATTTGGGTGTTTAAACTTCCAATTAACAAAAATCAAGCCGTTTGGAGTACCGTTTCGAGGTAAGTTTTACATCAATCGATGACTTGTATTCTCGTTCTGATCAAAAGCCCTAAAACATCAGTTTGTAATTCGGAAAAAAACTTAACTCCGTTAAGTTTTTTTTTTTACCGAGGACCGGTGGAGACAAAATATTTAAAAGGTGGGACTGCCAATGGAAATAAAAAAAAAGTGGGACTGCAAATGTACAATTACGTCTACTAGGGATACAATATTATATTACATGTATGGGCCTATACAAGATTTATACTACATTATATGATACGATAATACATCCATAGGCCTATATGAGACCTATATTATACTATACGATAAAATACTTAACAATGTTTTTACTATACTATACTATACGATAGGATAGAATATTATATTACATGTATAGGCCTTTACGAGATTTATACTACACTATATGATACGATACTTCATCTATAGGCCTATAAGAGACCTATATTATACTAGATGATAGAATACTTAACAATGTTTTTTATTTATCTATTTTTAAAAGTTACTTATTATAAAAGTTTGCTAAAACGATAAATAACGTATAACAATGTTTCTTAAAAAAACCACCATTTATATACGCTGCGTACAGGCCTATACGCGGCGTATATAAAGCGACAAATTTACACATCATATAAGAGATTCTCTTGGAAATTGAAAAAGGCGACTATACGCCGACCGATGCCCGGCGGCGTATATAAAGCTAGGGTTTGGTGTGCAAATAGGCATTTTGGTGTGCAAATATGTACACCCTTTAAACTATAAAACATCTGCAACTATTACCTCCAACAGTTGATCTCTTTTAGACTCCACCACAAGATTGTCACGCAAATCATGTGGAAGTATCTGCAAAATTGCATCATTTAACACCCCATTTGCATTTAGAACTAAAATGAAGGAAGAACTGCAATACCTTTAATAATTCATGGATATCGTTGGCATCATCAGAAGGTGTGCACTTGGTGGCGATAAAGGGTTTGATGGTTCGAGTTGAAATGGAAATGGGTTTGGAATACGTGGGAATATGGTGTTTGTAGAAAGATGAGGAGGTGCTATAACATACGGACATGGTGGTTATTGCTGCATCTGTTTTGCTGGGGGAGCTCCGAATAGGGTGAAAGGATGAGAATCGCCGGCCACTTCCCCCTTTTGTATTTCAGTCTAAAATAATTAACTAATTAAGATACTACCACTTTGGAAAAATTAATGTATGAATAATGAATAAGTTTATGTACCAAATTTATATAATGGAAAATTAATTTAATTTAATATATTTTTCGGGTATTATTAAGGTAAATGGGTCGGGTATCGGGCGGGTATCACTAAATTCCATACCCGTACCTGTACCAGATTTTTTTTATATTTTTAATCCCATACCCGCCACATACCCGTTGGGCTTCAAGTATACCCGGCCCATATGTTTCGGGTTTCGAGTATACCCGTCAGGCTCGGGCTTTTTGTATATCTTGGGTTTCAAAATTTTAATATCTAAAATAAAAATACAACATATAAAAACCTTCAAATGAACGAACACACATGAATGAAGAAAAAGAACATAAACAAGTGAATATAAATTAAAACATTACCGAACGTTCACGAATATAAACGAACGAACGGAACATCAGTTCATGGTCGTTCGTTTATCTTAACGAACGAAATTTCTTGTTCGTGTTCGTTCATTTATTAAACAAAGGGACATAAACGAACTTCCCACCGAACGGTTCATCAACTGTTCGCTGAACATTCGGTTCGTTTATAACTCTATCCAGGAGTGTATATTTTTCTGAGATTTTTTTCATAGTAAGTTACAATTTAAAATGCTCGGTACTAACAACTTGTATATTAGTATTAATCACATGAAAAAAAAATCGTGTCGAAATGCAGACAAAAATAAGTATTTGTAAACAACAAACCCGTTTTGAATGAAATTTATTAAAAATATAGATAAAAAATAAGTACATCACAACACTACACTAATAATTTGATAAAACTTCATATTTTAAAGTTATAATAGCAAAAAAAAATGTTGGTGTTTGCAAAAAGAAAACAGAAAAATATAGGGTGTAAACGGTATTAAAGCTAAGGATGACATATTATAACTTGAATTCTATATTTAATTTTTTTTGGACGGCTAGATCACCCGGTTAGGACTTTGGCCTTTGATCACCCAGGTCATGAGTAGGAATCCCGCGGTTGATATATTATTACCAGTTTGAACCGGTGCCACAGTTCGCCCCACACAAGATTCGACCCTAAGACCTCCCGGGCAGGTAAATACGTTTGAGACACTGACATTAAGACCCCCCGCGGTTGGCATATCACTTGTAATCTTTTATGAAATTAGGAATAGTAAATACGTTTGAGACACTGAAATTAAGATGTGTTTGAAGTGGGCCAAAATTCAGGAGGTAACTATACAAGTAGCAATGACAGGCCCAATAAAGAGCCCAAAAACAGTGGGCCGTCTCCTGATGACCCCTTTAATTTGAATCCTATTATTCTGGGTATGGACTATAATGTTGTTAAAAAAAGAGGGACCAATACTGTCGAATTAGCGAACTCCTTCCAAGTGTTGCTCGAAGATCAGGATCAACCGTATGGTTTGGCAGACCAGGAAGATACTGAAGTGAACGAAGACTTGGGTTATGTTACGCCATTTGAAGGGGCATCGATTGTCAAAGAGAAAGAAGTTACAATGGAGTTTGGGAAGCGGTTGGGTGTTGACCTTACTGATTTCGATCACTTGGTTTCTAAGACCATCGAAGGTGAAGGTTTTCAATCAGGTAATCGATGAATTTCTTATCGTCAAACGTTAGAGGGGCTGGGGCGGTAGGTAAAGCGTCTCGGATAAAGGGTTTAATTTTAAAAAATAACGTTGATTTTTTGGGGGTTCAAGAATCTTTGCTTGCAAACCCTGAGAATTTTGAGCTATCCAGAGTCTGGGGTAATAGGGGAAATCTAGTGGATTGATTAGTATTTGGAACCCGCAAAAGTTCAAAAAGTTTAATTCAGTTCTGGATCAAAACTTTATATTGACGTCGGGTAACTTGGTAGAAGATGGTTCAGTTATTCATGTGGTAAACGTTTATGCGCCACAGAAGGTGGGGGAAAAAGGGTTTTGTGGGATCGACTGAAGGTTTTATTGCAGGGTAGTGAGGGTATGTGGATTTTCCTAGGTGATTTTAACTCGGTTAGATGGGATTGTGAAAGAAGGAATTCGAAGTTTAATAGCAGGGCTGCTTGGGATTTTAATAATTTTATAGATGATGCTTGTTTACAAGAGTTTACTATGCAGGGAAGCAGATTTACTTTTTTAACAGGTATTGGTAGAACGGTTAAAATGAGTAAGATTGACCGAATGCTCGTGTGTCAGGAGTTTTTTAACAGATGGCATGGTGCCTGTCTTCGTGCTCTCCCTAGAGAATTTTCTGACCATAGCCCCCTGCTCCTAACGATTAAATATACTAATTTTGGTGTCAAGCCGTTCAAGTGGTTTAACTCATGGCTCGATAGGGAGGGTGTGAAGATATTGTTCGGGAAGCTTGGAATTCAGCCGTGATTGAAGGTCCTGCTGATATAATGATTACAAAAAAGCTGGCGGCGGTGAGGGTGTCTTTAAAGATTTGGTGGAACACGGTTTCAAGAAACGAAGGGGCGGAAATGGGAAATCTTAATAATGATATCAAACGGTTAGAAGCTATAATGGAGACTCGTGATCTTGAAGAAGATGAGATGTGGGTGTGGGAGGAAAGTAAAAAAAAGGTGGATAGGCTCGAGTTTTTAAAAAATAAGGATTTAAAGCAAAAATCGCGTGCGAATTGGGCGTCTTTGGGTGACGAGAACTCGACTTTTTTCCATCGGTGTATTAATGGTAGGAAGGCTTCTAATGATATCCCGGGTGTGATGGTTGATGGGGAATGGATCTCAAAACCTTCGTTGGTTAAAAGAGAAGTTCTCCGTTTTTATAGAGATCTATTTCGCGAGAATAATATATCTAGACCGCCATTTATATGTGAAGACCTGAAAAAAGGTTCATGTTGAAAAGATAGATGCTTTGATTTCGCCTTTTTCCAAAGATGAAATCAAGAAAGCTGTGTTCGATTGCGGTTCTGACAAGGCGCCTGGGCCAGGCGGGTTTAATTTCCATTTCATTAAACACTTCTGGTCTTTGATGGAGGAGGATTTTTTGCGATTGTTTGAAGAATTTCACGAGACGGGGAACATTAGTCACCAATGTAGCTTGTCTTTTATTACTCTTATTGCAAAATCTAAAACGCCTATGGGTTTGAAAGATTATCGGCCTATTAACCTTGTGGGAGTGATCAATAAAGTCATTTCCAAGGTGGTTGCCGAGAGGATAAAAAAGGTGATGGGGGATGTGATTTCGGACTCGCAATCCGCTTTTCTTAAGGAGCGGTATATTTTGGATGGGCCGCTTGTTCTAAACGAATTAATTGGGTGGATTAAGAAGTTTGGAAAAAAGGCTTATCTTCTTAAGCTTGATTTCCAAAAGGCATACGACAATGTCAGTTGGGAGTTTCTTTTATCTATTCTGGAGCAAATGGGATTCCCGGTTAAATAGTGCTCGTGGATCAGAGGTATTGTGTACTCAGCTAGGTCTGCGGTCCTAGTAAACGGGTCGCCTACGTTTGAGTTTAATTGTCAAAAAGGGCTCAGACAAGGTGACCCGTTATCCCCCTTTTTGTTCTTAATTGTCATGGAGGCTTTGTCTAAGATGATCTCGCGGGCTTGCTCTTTGGGGGATATTGAGGGTGTTAAAGTTTTTAGGGAGGGGCCGACCATTTCTCACATGTTGTATGCTGACGACGCGCTTTTGTTGGGGACTTGGTCTGACAAGAATGTGTTGATGACTAATCGTTTGTTACGTATTTTTCATTTGGTCTCTGGGTTGCGCATAAATGCTCATAAGTCTCAAATCTTTGGATTGGGAGTTCCTGATTCGGATGTCATTGGTATCGCCGAGGTCTTAGGTTGCAAGGTTGGTGACTTCCCTTTTATTTATCTTGGGATTAAAATCGGTGCTAATATGAATCGGTCGGCTCACTGGGACGTGGTCTTAGAGACGGTTAGAAGCAGACTTCTTTCTTGGAAGGCGAAATTGTTATCAATGGGTGGTCGCTTAACCTTGATAAAGTCGGTTCTAGCGAGCCTTCCAGTTTACTACTTTTCTCTATTTAAAGCGCCGAAAGAGGTGATTGAAGATATCGAGAGGTTAATGCGAAAGTTTCTTTGGTTTGGTAACAAAGATGGTAAAGGGATATATTGGGTTTCCTGGGATGTTGTCTCTAGACCGAAGAGATACGGGGGGTTGGGGATAACAAAATTGTCCGAAGTTAACTTGGTGCTACTAGTCAAATGGGCCTGGAGGTTCAAAACTAATCGTGAAGGGCTTTGGAGAAGGGTGGTGTGTAGTATCCATGGAGGTCGTGGTAAATGGTCGTTTCTCCCGGTCAAAAAAGCGCTCCCAAGGACATGGAAGGCTATTGTAAACCTGCTGGAAAAAAGCCGAGTTAATGGGTCCAGTTTAGATATTATGTTTCTGTGCAACTTGGGGAATGGAAACAACACCAGCTTCTGGAAAGATAAATGGTTTGGCGACATGCCTTTGCGCTTTAGATGACCATCCCTTTTTGAAGCGGAGAAGGATAAAGATTGCGTTGTCAGTAACCGGGTTTGTTTTGATGGGTCTAGTAACAAACTGACTGCAGAATGGTCTGCGGGTGCTTATACTGTGGCGGGTATTTCGGAGATGCAAGACGTCATGTTTATGTTATCGCAGATTAGTTTTAAAGACAGCAGCGATAGATGGTTCTGGGACGCTGACCAACCGATGGAGTTCTCTGTTTCTGCAGTTAAAGAATCTTTGCAGCGGCATTTGTATAGCAGTAATGACAACGGGTTTTTTTGGGTTAATTGGGTGCCGATTAAGGTTAATTTGCTGGTCTGGAGGATTGTGAAAGGTAGGATCCCCACTCGTGTAGAGCTGCGCAAAAGAAAGATCAAGTTGCCGTGCTATTATTGTCCGATGTGCAGACTGGAAGACGAGACGGTTAGTCATATCCTCTTTGACTGCAGGTTCGCGTCTGAGGTGTGGAACAAAGTCTGGTGTTGGAATAGATTGAGGCCCCCTGATTTTGGCTCTCTAGAAGACGTGTTAAGCTGGCCGAACTCGAGAAATTTCTCTACTGCGAAGAAGAAGCTGATTCGAGGCATTTTTATGGTTACTATTTGGGCACTTTGGAAAGAAAGGAACAAGGTGGTGTTTCAAGACTCCGATCCGAAGGCGGTAGAGGTTGTTTCCATAGTTAAGTCCTTGGCGTTCGTATGGTTAAAATATAGAAAGAAATGTAATAGGATTGATTGGAAAGACTGGGTGAAATACCCGTTGTACATGTTGTAAGTGGTGGTCATGGGTTGGTCCATTTTGTGGCCTTCCCCGTTTTTTGAATGAAATTTTCGTTTAAAAAAATGTGATTTAATCACTTGTAATCTTTTAGGGGGCTACTAAATATACCCCTCTTGTTACTTTTTATACCCCTTTCATAAAATCATATTTAAACTTGTCATATTCACCCCCTAAACAAGTCATATTTTTTTAAAAGTATTCTTTTTTGTTACAAAACAAATTCAAAAGTGTAAAAATATATTATAGACGTTTTTTTTAATTGTTTATTTTTTATGTCTATTTAAAAAACGTTATTTTTTTAAAAAGTTTTCAGATATTTTTACACTTTCTCAAATAGTATTTTGATTATGATTTCTTTTATTGCACATGTTTACAAATTACTAATAACGTTTTTCATATAAAAACAATAATAAAAAAGTTTTGAATTTTATTTTTGATAAAAGTCTACATTATATTTTTTTCTCATCTAGTTTGTATTTTAAATGTCTTATATTTATTATTTTTAATGTTTTAAAATGTTTTTTTTTATTTTGGAACGACTTGAAATGGGTATCTGATGCGTGGTCGAAAACCGATTCGTAATTAAGTTTATGCTTTTACGTGACTTTTGGTTTCGAATGACCTGCTTTTGATTAAAAAAAAATCCACGTATATTTTCGAAATCAACCATTTTAATATATTTTTTAAATGAAGAAGAGAAAAATATTTGTGAATCAAACCTATCCATTTGTTTTGCTTTAGAAAAGTGTTCACTTCGATCCAAGTCTTAAACTGGTTTTAACTTGTTTATAACATACTCTTTACACTAATTAAATTTGAATTTATATAGATTGTTAATTTATAGTTTGATAAAATAATTTTAGTACCTATTGTTTATTTGTTGACTTACATAGATGGTTTGAAACTTTGAATGATTAATATGTGCTAGGGCTGTAAACGCTATTTAAAAAAAATTAGTTTTTTGATAAATAAAAATTGTTAATTATATTATAAACACGTCTAAAGTATTAAAAAGATAAAAGTAAGACCTTTAAAATACAAACTAGACGAGGAAAACACATAATATAGATTTTTTTCTAAAAAAAGAAAGTTCAAAACCTTTTTTATTATTTATTTGTAAAGATGTTCAATAAAAAACATAATCAAAATACTATTTGAGAAAGTGTCTTTAGAAACAATATATGAAAACTTTTTAAAAAATATGATTTAAATAAAAATTAAAAATTAAATATTTAAGAAAACGTCTGTAATCTTTTTTTACACTTTTGAATTTGTTTTGTAACAAAAAGAATATTTTTTAAAATGATGATTTGTATAAGGGGGCAAATATTACAAAATTTAATATGATTTTATGAAAAAAGGGGTATAAAAAGTAATAAGAAGGGGTATATTTAGCCTACCCCATCTTTTATGACTTTAGGAAATACGTTCCGACATTTTGTTTTGTAAGATAAATAATAATAATTGATAATTTTTAATTATTTTAGTTTTTATATTAATGCAAATTAAATGCTTCTTTGTGCGACTATATCTTGCGGATCAACCTTTTGTCCATTTTCCTTTTATTGTTAAATCACTTAAATACATGAAATCGACCACATAAGATACGTGTTTAGTATCTTGACTTTAATAAGGTCTTTCGTAGTGGGGCACGAAGATGGGGGATTTGTGCACGATGGCGCCCCATAGCGCCTGCCACACCATTACAGGCGGCACTATGGGGTGACTTTGGATGGGGGCGGTATGTACATAGCGGCGTGAAGAAGAAGAAGTTTGAATTTTTATTTGTTTTTTTTTATTCTCTGGTTTTTCCCCTCACTCACACACATATATATACATACATACATATGTATGTATAATTGAAGGCGGTATTGGTTTGTTTTTTGCTAGTTGGAAGTCAGCCGGAAAGTTGGCCAGAAAATCGGAGAAGAAGGCTGGAGGTGGTTTTTGATTTTGAAAGTTTTTGTTTTAGACACATTTGGTCCCTGCATTTTCTCAAATATCTAAATTGGTTTTTAAAACTTAGTTTTTTAAACACATTTGGTTCCTGAAAGTTTTGGAGAAGAAAACTTGGTTTTTAATTTAAAAAAGTTAGAAATTAATTAAAAAAATGAAAATTAATTAATTGAGTAATGATGAGATAGGGGCTTTATGACTACGGGCTCTAGTGATATAACGCCCCATAAAGCCCTTGTGTGACGTGATATGACACGTGTCGCATAACGCCCTCAAAGGGGCTTTATGACTACACATGGCCTAAAGGGAGGGGGCCACTTGCTCTTCCTAGCCTAACACCCGTCAATCATGTCGCATCACATCACTAAGACCATCTACTACCCTAAACTACCTAATTTGATGGCACCACTAACCTAAAACATGGACCCCATAATTTTACACCACTTTCTCTCTGCATACACACAATTCTCTCTATCTCTCTCCTACTCTCACGCATAACCTTGCGGCAATCACAAAGACCAACCACTACCTATAGGTACTAGTTGCAGCACCGGCGACGGTGTGCGTCCGCACCCTCCGGTATGTGTGGCCTGCCCCCTAAAGTTTTTTCTTTCGTTAGTTAACTTTACCAAAAACATGTTGACCTTCCAATCCGAAGACATCCCACATTACTCTAGTGGCTTCCATGCGTGATATCAGTGAGCAACCCTCTCAAACAACACAATCTCTCTATATATCATTTTTATGTCATTATTGATAATTATATGCGGTCAAATTGGTGGACAAGCGAGTCAAGATCGCGTACATAATGAGTATTTGTTGGTCAAGCACCACCAAAGAGACGATTTATGTGTAAATTGGTATAATTCCTCGAATTATTATCGAGGCCAATCAGCCAGTATATATAGCCAGTATATATGAACTAAGAGTGGGGATCCTGCAGAAAGTGTGTTTTTCCTAGAAAGTCTAGGAAGCGATCTGGGCCATCCAATGGGTGTGTTTAATGGTTGAGATCATCTTGGTGGCATTTTGGTAATATGTGTTTCTTAAAAATAAGATTATTTAATTATTTAGGGGTAGATGTGTCATTTAGCTTGTTTTAAATATGGAAATAACTGTCATTCCATAAACCACCCCACATTTCTTGCGATTCTCTATCTCTCTATCTCTCTCTCTCTCTCTCTCTATCTCTTCCTTCTATCCTTCATCAAGAAAACACATCGTGGCAAATGTCACCCATCGTAACAGCATGAATGGTAAAACACAGCGTCAAGAAATCCTCCAGCATTACCAGTATAGAGCTAAAACACAATTGTATTAATTTGCTTGCTGTTAAAACACAATGTCAAGAAATCCTCCAGCGTTACCAAGAAATTCTTCAGCATTACCAGCATGGATGGTAAAACACAGCGTCAAGAAATCCTCCAGCATTACCAACATGAATGCTAAAACACAATTGTATTAATATGCTTGCTGTTAAAACACAATGTCAAGAAATCCTCCAAGCATGTGGTAAAACACATCGTTAAGAAATCCTTCAGCATTACCAGCATGAATGCTAAAACACAACAGTATTAATCTGCTTGCTGTTAAAACACAACGTCAAGAACATTCTGGTGGTTTCCAGACATAATTAAAAATCGATACAGACCAGATAATAGTAAACAGAAAAAGAAGTGTATTTGCCATCTCCGCAATCAAGAATTGTGTTTGAAGCCATAACTATCTCTCACGTGAAAAATGATTTACGAAGAAAGTTGATCAAGATTGTAAAAGGAACGAATGAGAATTTGATTGATATTTACGTCTGGTAATAATTTGCAAATCATGGAGAACCGGTTACCATAAAATCGTGCATAGTTAGTTAATGAGACATAAATTCCAAAATTAAAATAAAATGTCAAATTACACAATTGCCCTTTTAGTTAAAATCATTCAATGTCACATGTCACGTTCTGATTGCTTCCTAGACTTTCTAGGAAAATAAGGCTTTCTAGCCAACTCCAACTCTATGAACTAATACAGAGGGAATTGTGGAGTAATAAAGGGAAGGATATAAATCTACACCTAACTAATAATCACGAATATTCACAAATTGAGTTACAAAACACATACCAATAATATCATGAGATATTATCGGCTAACGGTATAAACCTTTCCTTCTTGTAGGTTTACAAAAGGAAAGGTTGATACACAACGTATTCTCATAAAACATGCATATACTTATGCAGCACATATGAATAAAGTCGGATACCCAAACAAAATTAGTTACCACATTGGTGTCACATACGTCTTGACAAACTGAATTTAAAAAAGAATTGAGTTTGGATAAATTTACCTTTTTACCCCTCTGAAACAACTCATAATGTTATAGATTCTCCAAAGTACCTTTTGTGGTCATGAGTTATGAGGTTATCCATCCTCACCATTTCTTCCACAACTTCAACTTCATGTGGACCCCACATCAGATATCATAATCCGCCACGTCATCCATCCAATCCAATCAGCTAAACGCATCAGATTTCATCTCCCTCTTTCCACCAATCACAACCATCCTACGTGGCAAGTCCACATCCACCAGAACTCCCATTTAGCAACACACACTTCTCCTCCTCAATTCATATCACACACAAAACAAACATACAGACTAACCAAACCAATGGCTTCTTTGGCGGCTTCAACCGCGGCGGCTTCGCTCGGCGTGTCCGAAATACGGGGAAACCCTCTCGGCTTCTCTGGCGCCTCCAGAGCGGCTCCTTCGGCTTCCAGTCCTGTCACATTTAAGACAGTTGCTCTTTTTCAAAAGAAGAAGCCGGCGCCTCCACCCAAGGCTAAGCCAGCCGCTGTTACGCCGGCTACCGATGAACTAGCCAAGTGGTATGGTGAGTAACAATTCATTTATATGTTATAAATGCTACTTGCTATAATAAACTATAAAGTAATAATATTCATGGCTTCAGATTGTTATGTTAATTTGATTTTAATAACAACATGCAATGGATTTACAGGTCCTGAAAGGAGAATCTTCTTGCCGGAAGGTCTTTTGGACCGATCGGAGATCCCGGAGTACCTTAACGGAGAAGTCGCCGGAGAGTAAGTCCAAGAACTAATATTGTATTTCATTGAAATTTAAAATTTATTTTGTGTTGTTAAAGTTGATTTTGGCTTTTAATGTATTAGTTTGAACTTATTTTGGATATGGTTTATTGAACTATTAAATAATATTTAATATGCTGAATTTTGAGAGCTATGTATTCATTTTTCTTTTTAAAATCAAGTCAAACGAAGTCGAGCCAGCTCAGTTTAAAACCAAACCGAGCCCAAGCTTAGATTTTCAGCTCGGTGTCAATTCGAGCCCGAGCTTGCCCTAACTCGGCTCGGTTGGCTCGTGAACAAGTTTAATATAGGCAAATAACCTGGAAAACAAAATTTCTAAAATAAGTGTAAAGTATGAAACAGAATCATACTAGACTTGTAGCTTTAATAAACTTTATAATATAATAATAAATTAATTATTATTATTAACTATTTAGTCCCTTGACTTTAGATATCCACTAAACCACCCCTTGAGATTAACTATACCACCCTTTTTGTTCAACATTGACTGACTTAATTAATATATATTTAAGTTCATGTGGTGGCGTTGATAGCCGAAAGACAAGGGGTACATGCACTAATCGGCGTTTGTCTCAATTGCTGAGTGTTATGTTCCATTGTTCCTTATGTCCAAGGCTTGATGCAAAACTTTAAACTACTATTGAGCCGAGGGTCTCATTGGAAGCAGCCTCTCTATTCCTACGGGTAGAGGTAAGGCTGTCTACATCTCACCCTCCTCAGACCCTACCTTAGCTTTGCTATTGGTGGGATATAAGTATGATGATGATGATGATTATTTAAGTTCAAGGGCACATTCTAGTGGTGTATTCCACAACAAGGTTGGAAGTTCAGTTCAAACCTTGCGGAGTGCATCTTGTTATGTATCTGTCGTAGAAAATCTAGGAATTGCTGTTAAAAAAATTATGAACTATTTTTTATACAATGAAATTAAATTATTGTATATTATTTTATCGCAGTTACGGTTATGATCCTTTTGGACTTGGAAAGAAACCAGAAGACTTCGCCAAGTAAGTTCACTTTCAAATCATGAAAACACACGCGTTTAAGCGAGTCAACTCAATAGGTACACAGTTGAGTTAGCTCAGTTGTAACTAATTGTTTTTTTTTTGTATGGCACCCAGATACCAAGCCTACGAGCTGATCCATGCACGATGGGCAATGTTGGGAGCAGCCGGTTGCATTATTCCTGAGGCCTTTAACAAATACGGTGCTAACTGTGGTCCTGAAGCGGTCTGGTTCAAGGTTCGATTGGGTCACATGAATCGCGTTGATACGCATTATTTTTAGTTGGAAAATCACCAAAATAGACAACTTTGACCAAAAACTTTTCAATATAGACAACATTTTTAGCCTTTTTCAAGCTATTTAACCAATGCGAACTCGCCAACTCAGGGGCTCTTTTAGTTTAGCTAGCGACTCGAAGGCTTAGCTGGCGGCTAACATGACTATTTTGGAAAACGCATTGGTCAAATAATTATTTTATAAAGTTTTTTTTTTTTTTTTTTTTTTTTTTTTTTTTTTTTTTTTTTTGTCAAAGTTGTTTATTTTGGTAATTTTTCCCGTTTTAGGGGAAATTTTTTATTTAAGTCTTTATAAATTCAATTGGGTACATGCAGACCGGGGCTCTACTTCTAGACGGAAACACGTTGAACTACTTCGGGAAGAACATCCCCATTAACTTGGTCGTAGCAGTCGTTGCCGAGGTTGTTCTTGTTGGTGGTGCAGAATACTACAGAATCATCAATGGCTTGGTATGTACATGAATCAAATATGCACTATATTGGACACAACTAAGATCTTATTTGACCGGTTTTGTGTGTGCAGGATTTGGAGGACAGGCTGCACCCTGGTGGACCGTTTGACCCATTGGGTCTGGCTAAGGACCCGGACCAGTTTGCACTATTGAAGGTTAAGGAGATCAAGAATGGTAGACTAGCTATGTTCTCCATGTTTGCATTCTTCATCCAAGCGTATGTGACCGGACAAGGTCCTGTTGAGAACCTTGCATCTCACTTGAGCGACCCTTTTGGAAACAACTTGCTAACCGTCATTTCTGGAAACATCGAACGAGTCCCAACCCTGTAAACCACATTATGTACTCTTAAAACATTGACATCCAGATCAATAGATCATCGTGTATTCTATATATTTTGTTTTTTTATGAGAAGCGGTTCGATCATTCAATTAGAGCTTGGTCGTTCCGTCGAAACCAAACATTATGTTTCTGTTTATTAAAAATACCAGGCTATATTTCTTTGCTCAACACCTGATTAAATATTGGAACCTGTTTTCGTTTGAAATCGTCTCATGTAGTCATTTGCTCATGTCATTAGTAATAATGTTATATAGTATTATATTTAATAACTAGGTTACTTGCCCATGTGACACACGGGTGTAAGAAAGCAAATTTGTATAAACTAATTGGGATTACATATTCATGTAAATAACATCTTTAATATTATGTATAAACTTGTAAATATTTCTTTGTATATAACGTTGGATGTTTTATTTGTAATTTTTCCATCACTGTTAAGATATAAAGTTTTAACCCGTTTATGCTTTTAACTATTGAAAGTGCTACATATAGTTACCCATGAGGGACAACCAGTTGCCTCAGGATATTCCAACTCTTGATAATTGAATGACTGTTGCTCTTGTTGCTTATCATTACGAAACAAACACAAAATGAAAACACGTTGAGATTACATATTAAGGTAAATAACAAAGAAATTATTTTTTTTTGAACGACAAATCTTGCTCCTAAACCATTTATTTAAATAATACCTCTTGCCCTAGATATGAACCTATGAACCTGGGACATGTGGCTCTACCAAGTGGGTTACCCCACATTGGCATGAAGTTAAATATATATTAAATTCACGAAATACACCTAGGCTTCTACTTCTTATAATTGTCAGATAACATTTAATAATGAGAAATGAAAGTTAAGGTAATAATTCAGAAATATAATAAACATTGTTAAATGGAAAAGTGTGCACTAATTCACAAATACAGTAAATAATGTTAAATGAAAAAATGTACGTGATTCATAAATGATAAATCTCTAAATTAGCCGCTTTACACCATACATCTCCTAATTAAAAAAACATTAAGTATACTTACGCAATTCATCTCCTATGCTTAAATTAATCAATCTCAACCACAACTTTAAGTCTTACATATGGCATGTAATAACTTTCACAAGTTTACAAAAGAACATCATTTTATTAAATATACACAAGCAGAATACTGGTCATCTGGATTACATCAACAAAAAGAGTTACAAAAAATCAAACACACATGCAAGCCAATTTTGAGTCATTTTACTGGTAATCTTAAGACATGTTCTTAAGATGGGTTATATTCTTTCCATATTTAGTTTTGTGAACTTTGTTTATATAGTTTGTTCTCCCTCAATATAAGACACACACACACACACACACACACACATATATATATATATACACACACACACACACAAAGAATTTACAGTTTTTAGCCGTTTAAAACCATTCCAACAAACAGAGCATGCCAGCTATGGAGAAATCACAGAGTCAAAGTTACCTGATGAAACTGTTTTGTAATTTTGTCTTTTAATGGTCTTGAGTTGTTGAATGATTTTGTACAGTAATTTTCTGTGTGATTACACTGATACACATACATATGCCTCTGTCAATTATGACCCGAGTATCTATCTAATAAACACCGCATGGAGATTTATGTTGTTGCTTTGTCCCAACATAGAGTAGTCAAAGTGTTGAAAATATTAGTTATTGGGCTAATATTTGTTGCATTTTCTTTTATTCATTCATTGGTTTGTTATTGGACTTATTACATATTGGGTTGTTACAATGGGCTCGTTACATTCTGGTTAGTTTGTTATTGGGCTTGTTTCATCTAATGGTTTTGTTAAGTTGTTACAAGTTGTTGTAACAGGTTCAAGTATCAAAATATCTAAAGGGTGTCATGTGTAAAATCAAGGACTGCAGTTGCCGTTTGACAGGAGTATTGGACTAAAGTGAAACTTGCTAAGTTTCATTGTATTTAAAGAGTTTATCTCTTTCATTATGTTTAGTTGATCAGATCTAGTTTCTCTCTCTTGTTATTGTTCTCTGCTAGAGTTTGAGTTTGGAGATTTATACGAATGATCTCTCATCTGTATCTGAGAGATTATTCATCTAGGTTTTGGTTGTATTCTTGTATTGATGATCATCAGTGGATGATCATCTATGTACTGTTGTACATTGTGTTGATTTGATCTTACTTTCGTAAGATCTTTTGGGTATTTGGGGGCAAATTATTTTGGATTGGTTTAATAAGATTTTGTCACCTGTTTTGTCGCTATTTCTTGTGTTACTTTGTGTTGATTAGTTGGATCATATCTCACCCAAATGGAACAAAGGCTAAAGTGTCTAAAATTGGTAGTTTAAAACTTGCTAAAGATGTCATTTTAAATGATGTGTTTTTGTTCCAACTTATAGTGTTAATCTTTTATGTGTCTATAAGTTGTCTAAAGATAACAAAATTACTGTTGTGTTTATTGAAAGCACTTGTTTGCTTCAGGATTCAAAATCAGGGAGAACCCTGGTGACTGGTAAACAGGATAATGGTCTATACTTTGTTAATAAAGGTGGTAATTCTATTAATCTGTGCTTTAATAGTTTGAACAACAGTAATTTATGGCATAGTAGATTAGGGCATCCTGCTGATCAGATCTTGTCAATCTTAAAAAATGATCTAGGTGTTGTCGATGTTGCAAAAAATCCATGTGAAACTTGTCATAGAGCTAAACAGGTCAGAGTTCCTTTTCGATTAAGTGAACATAAAACAAAAAATATAGGTGATCTGATTCATTTAGATGTTTGGGGACCATATAAAGTTACTAGTAGAGATGGGTTTAAATATTTTCTAACTGTTGTTGATGATTATTCTCGTGTTGTTTGGTGTTACATGTTAAAAAATAAAATGGAAGTGTTTGAAAATATTGAAAGTTTTTATGAGTTAATTCTAACTCAGTTTAAGAAAAAGGTTAAAGTTTTTAGAAGTGATAATGGAACTGAATTCATAAATAGTAAAATGGATAGTTTTTGTAAATCTAAAGGCATTTTACATCAAACAACTTGTTCTTATACACAGGGACGGACTTATGTAGAAAGTACGGGTTCCCGGGAACCCATTCGGTTTTTAATTTTTAGTGTAAATATATATAAAAAACTGAAAAGGAACCCATAAGTAAATTATAAAGAGAACCCATAAACAAAAGAAGCCTGGTTCCACTGGTTATGTCCGCGCTTTTCTACCTGATACACCCGAGTTCGAATCCCGTTTCAACCCCTTTTTGTTCCGTTTTTTTTTATTTCTCTTTTAATTCTTTTTCTTTAATGCAATAAAACCCATTTAGGGTTATATCACCAAACGTCCAAACGTACGCCGCA
The DNA here is from genome assembly GCF_002127325.2 of Helianthus annuus. Classification (NCBI taxonomy): domain Eukaryota; kingdom Viridiplantae; phylum Streptophyta; class Magnoliopsida; order Asterales; family Asteraceae; genus Helianthus; species Helianthus annuus. The sequence continues at coordinate 10,391,393 of NC_035443.2, forward strand.
CAACACAACAGACTACAGAAACAAGTCAACAACATCAGCAGCTCCACCTCTGACCTGTTCGCCGATTGCTGCCGTCTGCTGCCGCCGCTCCGCCTTCCGAGTTCCGACACTTTGTTTTTCTTATACGAATCAGCGATTGATTAAGGTTAGAATTTTTTATTACATCAGTGATTTATGATTATAGTTTGTTATACACTTATACATCTGAATTAGGGTTTTTAAACTTGAATTGGGGTTTTTAAACTTGAATTTGTTAGTTAAACTTGGTGCTGAATAAACTTGAATTGGGGTTTTTAAACCAGAATTTGTTACTGAATCTTGGTGCTGAATTTGTTACTGAATCTTATACATCTGTTTGTTTTATTTAAGTTAATATTGGTGATGAAATTGGGTTTTTGAGTTGAGAATAAACAAGTTTTGATGTATGTGGTGAACCTTACCCGATCCGAACTATCGAACCGACCCGAAATTCTTTATGTTCAGTGACATGAAATTGGAGTATCTAAAAAAGTGAACCCAGTGAAAAATATTCCTGGATCCGCCACTGTCACACCCCGATTTCCACGTGTCTCACCAGTGGGCCCGGTGGGGGATTACCGTGACGATGTTGGCAACAATATAGTCAAACCACACAATTATATAATGCACAGCGGAAGCTTAAAGATAAATATATACTTCAACCTCTGGTTGTAATATCAAATGTATTACAGAAGTCGAATATATCCACAGCGGATCAAAATAATAAAATATTGTTCCATCAGATACTGCAATCAAGCTTGCGAGACTTATCACGACGCTAGGGAGCTAATACCAGCCAATTTACGTTTAGGAACCTGCACTTAATCTTTTTGGGGAAAATACGTCAGTTTACACTGGTAAATACATTCAACCGACTCTTTTGAAAAGAGTTGGGAAAATTGATTTGAATGCACAAGGCACAAAATATTTTGGCACGTTGATTAAAATGCCCAAAGGCAAAATTAATCTTTTATACTTGGGACAATTTTGTTAATAAAAATCTTGTATCCGATTTACATGGTTGTCCAACATTTAGGGCCGGTGATTATACAATACAAGCCGGACAAGATTAATCGACACACCACAAATATAATCTCACAAGAAGAATACTCTCACGAGTGAGTATACGTTATACATGTGCAACAGGAGGTGTTTTGCCTACACCTTGTGCTTACGTCGTGGCCATTCACTTTTTAAAATGAGCCAAGGATATCCAGGACATGGTCATTAACCCCCAACGTTATTTGTTATCAATCAATACAGATTAAAACGGGATTATGCAATTTAATCATCTCCGATTAAAAGGTTTCTACACCCGACCAAGCGGTATATTTAAAATACCGTATCCCAAGCCCGTATAAGGGAAAATAAGTTAAAAGTATTTACCTTTGCAATGTATATTCCTTAATCAATTAAATCCCCGATATCTTTTACTGGGGCTCCCTATTCTGGAACGAAGGTTTTCAAGATAACCTATTAGAATCCTAACGGGTCTTTATATTAGCCGTAGCCTAGACCGGTTGGTTTCAAAAGATAGATACGGTTTAATCGCGCGGAAAGGCGAAAACCGTGAATGGAATGTGGTTCTCACCCAACAAGTTCAGAGACTTGTTTTATATGGGTTTAATATTCACATTCTAGATTTTGGGGTTGAAATGATATGGTTTGACCCGTATCGGCTAATTTATGTAAACTAGTTACATAAGCCGAACCGTGCGCGCAATAGGCGTAACGGGTAACCGTGAGAGTCCTACGCTTGTTTCCTAAGTCAATATGCCTTAAAGAGGTTGAGGTATCATTAGGATACCTTCCGTGATGCCCGTAACGAGTTTAAGTTAACATTATGCCCCGTAGGGGTTTTTCGGTCATTTTAAAGACTTTTAAAGAGCTTTTCGAGTTCTACAGGAAATCTGAGTTTCCTGAACAGCTTATAAAGCTTAAAATACTTTATTTATTATTTAAAATCAGTGGCAATTGGAATCGGGTCAAAAGACCTTGTAGAACTCATGTTTTGGCCGAAAAGGGCATATTCGGTATTTACCGAACCGTAGCCATAACCGCAGGTTATGAGCGAGGTAAAAATTATTAAAAATCTTTAAAATTCCCAAAATATTATTTTAATACAGTGGGTAGAAGTTTTGGTGACGAAATCTTGGTTTAGATAGGTGTTATGCTAATTGCGCCGTTTATTACAAAAGTTTATTTTTTTATTGCGCTATTTAGCATAACTCCTATTCTAGACCTCGGATTGACGTGAGACTTTAAGGACATGCTTATAATTTAGTGAGCAAGGTTATGGTCCGTTCACGTGTCCGAAATACTCGTTTTATTTTAAAAAGGGCGTTACGGTCAATTTTTAGGCGATTAACGGAAATGCGTAAAAAGACTCGGACAAACGATGAACCGGTCACAGAGGGTTATACCATCACGTGACCTGGTCCTAAGAGAGTCCTAAGGCATATCTATACCTCACTAAAACGGGTCAGAACTGAAGTCAAAGCAAAAGTCAAACTTTCGCGACATTCGGCTCCGAACCGGGTCAATATGGCAAATGGTCGATTCAAACGAGCGCAAACAAGTTTATATACTTAATATCATGTTTTATGATCATCAAAACAGGTTCCATAGTATATACATTACAGATTATGCAAGATTCGCCAAAACGACATTCTGTTGACTTTTTGGGTGCACGTTTGACTCGACATTTGACATAGTTAGAGTGGTGATCAGTGGGAACCCTTTTAGAGGTTTATTACCCACATAATTACCAACACATAACCATTCTTGATTCGACAATTCACTGAATCATTTGTGAGTTATCGCTAAGTCGACCGTTAGTTACGACGGATCGACTTTTAAGCTAAAACTAAGTTAAAGCTCAAATGGGAAAGGAGTGGAACACTTACTGAGGTCCTATGCACCAAATGTGACCACTTGAGAGGAAGTTGGAGCTCCAGAAATGACCAAATGATGCAGATGATGGGGTGTGAACTTATGGTTGCAACTTAGGCTTTATATAGTGGTTTCAAGCACCACAATTGATTGACAACAAAGTCTAGCACACACCACAACTGATCAACACTTGTCCTTAGTGTTAGGGGTCGTTTAGGGGTCATTTGGAGGTGTTTAAATGCAGATCATGGCTCTTGGAAGGCTGAACAGCCAAGTTAAGCATGTTTCTGCATCTGGGCGCCTGACGCGGCCCGCATGGGGGAACCAGGCACTTTGTACGCGGGTCGCCTGAAGTTTACTAACCAGGCGCGTTTAAGAGGAGGCTCGCGGCCCGCCTCAACTTACCTTGAAACCTTACGCGGGTCGCGTTAGGTTATGTTTTCAGGATTTTTAAATCCTTTGTAATCATGATCAGAATCTTGCCAAATCTTTCGCAATGATTACCGAATCTTTGTAATTAATAACCTGACCTTTCGGAACCGAAGGGGTAACTTTGCGAATTGGCCCTCGATTATTTACGATTAAGGGCCTCGCGTTATTTATGTGAATTATTAAGTCCTCTGGTTATTTTCAATATTATCTGAAAGGTCTTAACTTTTATTATTGACGCTTTTAACCCCTTGTACACGGATTTGATCATAACTTTCTCGTTTTAAAACGAAACTTCGCGAGATTTATATATCATATTCTAGTGAGCGTATTTTATTGTTACGAAGCCTCGGGTTCGTTAAATGGTCACTCAGAGGTATAATTAAACATGTTGGCACAGTTAACCCCTGTAGCTTGTAATTTCTCACTTTCTTCTGCGTTCCGCTTCCGTACGATCCGTGATTTATTCGTTTGAAGGTACGAGCATCGTTTAGGGATACTATACAGTATATTTATCTTTGTTTGACATTTATAACCCTCGAATTTATATACTTTCAAGGTTTGTCAACATTAGTCCTTTATTTAATATTAATGCCACGTGTAAACAAATGACACGTGTTAACACATTATTGGACACAAAATTTCGAGGTGTTACATCACTGCTTATACACCACAACAAAACGGTGTGGTTGAGAGGAAACATCGACATCTTTTGAATTTGGCTAGATCTCTATTGTTTCAAAGTGGTGTTCCACTTAGTTTCTGGTCTGATTGTATCTTGACTGCTGTTTATCTTATTAACAGGTTACCTTCATCTGTTCTTTTAGGAAAGAGTCCATATGAGTTAATGTTTGGTTTCAAACCCTCTCTTGCACATCTTAGGGCATACGGTGTGGTTTCGGTAAAACCACTTTACCGAAGTGGCAAACCAATGCCAACTATGTTTGCCGAACATCATTTGCCGAAATGGTTGGAAAATCGGCGAGTGTATGCCGATTCGGGAAGAGGGAGAGATGTGAGAGAGAGGGTATTGTGGGGTGGGGTCCAATCCAATCTCAACCAATCACACCTTTTTCCTTTTTTTTAAAAAAAATAGTTTACCACTTCACCAAGTGTCTAAACCATTGCCAACATTTTGAGCATAGTTTACCACTTTGACATGGCACACTCTCATTGGTTGATTTTTTAGTTTGCCACTCAAAGTGTTTAACCACTCCCTACACCCTTAGGATATTTGGTTGTTTATGCTTTAGCACTATACTTAATGATATGGATAAACTTTCTTTTAATGCTGAAAAGTGCATCTTGATTGGTTACTCAAATGTTAAAAAAGGTTACAAATTGTGGAGTTTAGACAATAAAAAGAATTTTATTCTAGAGATGTAAAATTTTATGAAACTGTCTTTCCTTATAAATCAAACTAATTAACCAATCACGATGAAACTTTAACTGATAGGTTAAATCATCTAAATTTTTTTGATAGTGTTGAAGTGTTAACAACAAATCCTATAGTTCCCAATGATGAAGAGGGGAATAGTGAATCTCATGAGGTTTCTGGTGATGATCAGCAACCTTTCCCCTCTACATCTGCCACTCCAAGCAATGTTGAACATCAATATTCTACAGCTGGAGTTGAAAGTAGTAGTAGTGAAGGGTCTGGTAGGGCAGAGGACACTGGTACCTCAAATGATGAGATCAACCCATCTGAGGGAACAAGTTCCTCTCTTAGGAGATCAAGTAAGAAAGTTGTTTTACCAAAAAGACTTGAACATTTTGTGCTAAATAGTAAAGTTAAATATAGTTTGGATAAGGTTGTCAATTATGCATGTTTGTCTGTTGATAACTTGTGTTTTACTACTACTCTAAATAAAACAGTTGAGCCTTCTTCTTATGAGGAAGCAGCTAGTGATCCTAGATGGGTAGAAGTTAGGAACAAAGAAATGGAAGCTTTGTTCAGAAACAATACCTAGATTCTAGCTGATCTTCCTCAAGGCCGAAAGGCTATTGGATGTAAATGGGTATATAGAGTTAAGTATAAATCAAATGGAGAAGTGGAAAGGTTTAAAGCCAGATTAGTTGTTAAGGGTTTTAATCGAAGAGAAGGTCTTGACTTTGGAGAGACCTTCTCACCTGTGGTCAAAATGGTAACTGTTAGAACAGTTATTACCTTAGCTGTGTTTTTTGAGTGGCCTTTAAATCAACTTGATGTTGATAATGCTTTTTTACATGGTACTATTACTGAAGATGTATATATGAAATTACCTCAAGGATACTATTCTAAAAATGAATCAAAAGTGTGCAAACTTGTTAAATCCTTATATGGCCTTAAACAGGCACCTAGGAAATGGAATGAAAGACTAACTGATGTCTTGTTAAACTTTGGATTTGTACAAAGTAAATGTGATCATTCTTTATTTATTTTGTCAAAAAAAGATGTGACTGTGTTTCTGCTGGTGTATGTAGATGATATTGTGGTTACTGGAAATTCTGATGATGAAATTAAAAAAATCAAAAATGTCTTACATGAAACATTCAAAATAAAAGACTTAGGAGTTTTGAAATATTTCTTAGGTATTGAAGTTTTGTATGATAAAAGTATTGTTTGTTTAAGTCAGAGAAAGTATTGCTTAGAACTCTTAAATGAATTTGGGTACCTGGGTTGCAAACCTGTTTCTACACCTATAGAACAAAGCTCTTTGGTCACTTCTAAAATTGATAAAAGCCAAGAGTTACTTAAAAATTTAACTGGATTTCAAAAATTGATTGGAAAACTAATTTACTTGTCTTTAACAAGACTTGATATTAGTTATACTGTTCAATTTTTGAGTCAATTTATGCATAGTCCAAAAGAGGTGCATTTAAACTTGGCTTTTAGATTATTAAGATATTTGAAACAAAGTCCAGGTAAAGGGTTAAGCTTTAAAAAAGGTTCTAAGCTTGAATTGTATGGTTTTGCTGATTCTGACTGGGCAAAGTGCTTGACTACTCGAAAGTCGGTAACTGGATACTGTGTTTTTTTAGGACAGTGTCTTATTTCTTGGAAAAGCAAGAAACAAACCACTGTTTCGCGTTCAACTACAGAAGCTGAGTATAGAGCTATGTGCTCAGCTACTTGTGAACTTATGTGGTTAAGGAATTTGTTATCTGAATTAAGTATTAGTTGTCAATTACCTATGATTTTAAACTATGACAGTCAAGCTGCTATGTGAATAGCAGCTAATCCTGTATTTCACGAAAGGACAAAACATTTTGAGTTAGATTTGCATTTCTTGAGAGAAAAAGTGGCTGATGGTCTTATAAGTCCTACTAAAGTTGACTCAGAAAGTCAACTTGCTGATATCTTTACAAAAGGGCTTAATGCTATACAGCATGAAGTTTTTTGTCAACAACTGGGTTTAGTAGATATGTTCAAACCAATTGAATGAAGGGGGGATGTTGAAAATATTAGTTATTGGGCTAATATTTGTTACATTTTCTTTTATTCATTCATTGGTTTGTTATTGGACTTATTACATATTGGGTTGTTACAATGGGCTCGTTACATTCTGGTTAGTTTGTTATTGGGCTTGTTTCATCTAATCGTTTTGTTAAGTTGTTACAAGTTGTTGTAAAGGTTCAAGTATCAAAATATCTAAAGGGTGTCATGTGTAAAATCAAGGACTGCAGTTGCCGTTTGACAGGAGTATTGGACTAAAGTGAAACTTGCTAAGTTTCATTCTATTTAAAGAGTTTGTCTCTTTCATTATGTTTAGTTGATCAGATCTAGTTTCTCTCTCTTGTTATTGTTCTCTGCTAGGGTTGGAGTTTGGAGATTTATACGAATAATCTCTCATCTGTATCTGAGGGAGTATTGGACTAAAGTGAAACTTGCTAAGTTTCATTGTATTTAAAGAGTTTATCTCTTTCATTATGTTTAGTTGATCAGATCTAGTTTCTCTCTCTTGTTATTGTTCTCTGCTAGGGTTTGAGTTTGGAGATTTATACGAATAATCTCTCATCTGTATCTGAGAGATTATTCATCTGGTTTTGGTTGTATTCTTGTATTGATGATCATCAGTGGATGATCATCTATGTACTGTTGTACTTTGTGTTGATTTGATCTTACTTTCGTAAGATCTTTTGGGTATTTGGGGGGTAAATTATTTTAGGTTGGTTTAATAAGATTTTGTCACTTGTTTTGTCGCTATTTCTTGTGTTACTTTGTGTTGATTAGTTGGATCATAAATTTCTACACAAAGAAGTCACCCAATGGAAGTTTAAGTTACCTACCATTCATCATATTCAGTTATCGCATGTACTGTAAAAATTTAACCAACTAGTTTTACTTTCACAGACTAGCGGGATCCCCCTTTTCGAGATTTCTGATCACTGTTTTTTGCTATACAACATGGACACCACACGCCACATCTTTCACGTCTCAGCTGGACTTGAATCATGACCTCGGTTCAAAATTAGCTATAAACACTTCTCGTTTGATGTTAGAATTTGGATGTTTTAATTTGTGTATTTGATGTTATTGATTTGGATGTTTATTCTACGAGCAACATTGGATGCTTTAAAATTTCATATAGCTGTTACATTTTTATGTTCCGCTACTAGGTATTGATGTCGGGTCGAAATAAGTCGTTTTGTATATAGTTTGTGTCGGTTCTTAGCGTGTTAAATATATGAAGTCATAATGGTTTTTATACTTATAAAGTGTTTATGTTTTTGTGCTTAATAGGTCTTACAACAAGTTAATGAGAGTAACGAGCTGAAAAGTGGAACCGACAAGTCAATACACGATTGAAACAAAAGAAAATCAGCTGGGACAAGCCCAGCGACACGCAGAGCAACCCAAGGACACATCCGCGACGCGCCTGGGCCACCCAAGTCAAGTCGGTTCGATTTAAACCGTGTTGGTCAAGTTGTTCACCCCTGCGACACGTGGGGGGTGTTTAGAATACCTCCGCGACATGCGGGCACAATCAAAAGCGAGAAATAATTGGAAGTCGGCTGAAACATATGTATTTAAGGAACTTTTCATATCATTCATTGATGGCCGTCGACCAGGTACTCCAAGGACGAAACAACATTACATCTTATCTTCCAAGCCATTCTATGATGTCTAAGCAACTAAGGATGACAACCGAAGTTGTGAGGATCGCCATGCGCGGCTAAACTTCTTGTGAGTTCCGCCTGGAGGAACGTTTGCCCAGTTTGATATAATTATTTGTTTTTCTGATTCGTACAAACTAGTATATCTTGACTACTTGGGTTGGATTTGTGAAACGGTTTATTATACTTGAATTATTTGTCGTTTTATCAAGTGATTGGCAACATACTTCCGTGGTTAGCGGGTTGGTAATTTGGTGGGTAATTGGGATAACTAAGCGGATTGTTAGATTGTATGGTGAATATTAAAAACTATATCCGATAATTAATCAAAACCATTAATTCCAAGACCATGTCTATGTGGTGTTATGAATCAGTAAACGGATTTTTATGTTAAAACGGGTATTCGGGATTCCGGGTGGAGGTTACTTCTTCTTAATCTGATAACATTTTTCGTGACAAATCGTGTTTTCTTATAAATCCACAAACAAACCCCCGATTTAGATAATATAGTTTAAGTTAGATTCTTTGACGCTAACCACAAATTCCCCATGGATACGATACCCTACTTACGCTATGCACATAGTTTAATTAAGTTTTTGATTGACCCTTACGACAGTCGTCAGGTATAACTGTATATAAATGACATGTATAAATGGATGGTAGTAGTAAAGCAAAAAGGTATAAAAAGGATAGAAATACGATAGCAAAATAGTGACAAAAACTAAGCGGTAGTAAAATAGTGACAAAATTTAAGCGGTAGCAAAAATAAAATGGTAGCAATTGCTACGTGTGTTTTTCCAACCGAGTTTTTGGTGGCAAAACGGTAGCAAAGGGGGAATTGCCACCGTTTTGCGACCGGAAAAACGGTAGCAAAAACCCTATTTTCTAGTAGTGTGTGTTTAGGTTTGTATGGTTCGGGAATTGAAACAATACACCTAGTAGAGGAGCTACCAAGTGCATTCTAGACAAGTTAGAGCGGCTGGCAGCTACGCTACCAAGCAAGGTAGCACAACATGCCTAGCTTTCTATAAATAGGGTGTTATATAAACTGAGTTAGTCAATTTTGATTGTTAAATTTATACATGTTCCATTTGTATTGCAGTGTTAATTACATCGCGTTCATTCAGTTAATTAATTAGAGATTCCACATCTAATTGATTCGTAATGTGGTTAAATTACTCTTTTCATCAAGATTTTAGTGAACAAGGTCCAATCTATGTATTACGTGGTATCTAATCTAATACATATATACACATGTGAATTACGTGATTTCTAATACATATATACACAATTTTCTGACACCAACGTACTAAAAACGAATCATTGTTAACATTTAGAGATTTAATGTCATTTGCATAAATATATAACATTTTAGCTTTATTCTGACAAATTTATCTTTTTAAAAACTAATAAGAAATTGAGTTAAATGCCATTTTAGTCCCTGTGGTTTGGCCATTTGACAGTTTAGTTCAAAGGTTTCATTTTTAACCTGTGGGTCCAAAAAGGTTTCGCAGTTGCCACTTTAGTCCACCGGGTTAACTTCATCCATTTTTTCTGTTAACGAGAAGACCAATTTGGTCATTTTATATGGCTGAATTACCCTTTTAGTTAATAGAATTACATACAAAATGACCAAATTGGCCTTCTCGTTAACAGAAAAAATGGATGAAGTTAACCCAATGGACTAAAATGGCAACTGTGAAACCTTTTTGGATCCACATATTAAAAATGAAACCTTTGAACTAAAATGGCAAAAGTGCCCAAACCACAGGGACCAAAATGACAGTTTACTCTAAGAAATTTGAATAAATTTATCTTTTTAACCCTACGGAAATAACGTGTTAGATTTTTTAAAGTAATTCATGTGGTCGTGAGATGAGAAGTTATCCTACTTTGCCATTTCCTTCCACAACTTCAACAAGCTTCATGTCGTACCCACACATACAATAACATGTCGAACACAATCCATCATAATCCGCCACGTCAGCCCTGTAATCCATTTGGATAGATGCATCAGATTCCATCCCCCCATACTCACCAATCACAGCCATCCTATGTGGCAAGTCCACATCCACCAAAACTCCCATTTAGCAACACACTCCTCCGTCTCACACAGAAAACAAACTACATTATCAAACCAACCATCTAAAAGTTCTCTGGTGACACTACCTCGTTATCGGACGAATGGCTTCTCTGGCAGCAGCCTCTCTCAGCGTTTCTGAAATGCGCGGAAACCCAATCAACTTCTCAAGTGCTTCCAGAGCGGCTCCTTCGCCTTCCACTCCTGCTACATTTAAGACAGTTGCTCTTTTCCAAAAGAAGAAGCCCGCGCCTCCACCCAAGGCTAAGCCCGCAGCCGTCACTCCGGCTACCGATGAGCTCGCCAAGTGGTACGGTGAGTAACAACTAACTAACAATTCAGTTACTACAGTACTACTTCATGCAATCATCTTCATGAGTCCAGAGATGATTTTATTTTCCCTTGGGTCTGGTTTTTTCTATGGTCTAATGTCACTTAACATCTAGTTTTTGGTTCGTTGAGCTGGGTCACATAACTAGTGACAATTTGTAAAACTATAGGGTAAAATGAGGTAATCATAACCAAGAAAAGGTTTTGTAACGTTCAATAACCACCATTTTGACATAATAAGTGAAGTAATCGTTGGATTGATAGTATACTCATGTGTGTTTTTTATTATTATTAGAGTTAACTTTCGTTTTGCTCCCTGTGCTTTGATTATTTTAACGGTTTTGCTCCAATAGTTTAAAAATAGTCATTTTTCCTCACGGATCTTTCGAGTTTGTCGCCAATTTGCTCCCTGTCTCTAACTCAGTTAAAACGTTCAATTAAAAGTAGGGGTATTTCGGTAGTTTACTCCCTAGCTCTAACTCAATTAAAATGTTTAGTTAAAAGTCGCGGTAGTCGTGGTCGGCAGGTGGTAGTTGCAGGTGGTGGTGGATGGTGGTGGCCGGTAGAAAGAGTGGTTGGAAAGATGAGGATCAGAAAAGAATTACTTATATACATGTAAATAACAAATTATAGGTTTATTTGTGAAAAGACTTACATGCCCTTGCTTTTATCTATAAAATTAACAAAATACCCTTATAGTTAATGGATTTTTTTGATGGAGTTAGAGACGGGAAGCAAAATGATGATAAGTTAGAAAAATCATGGAAGAAAATGACCATTTTTAAACTATTGGGGCAAAACCGTTAAAATGACAAATGGAAGTTTACTCGTATTATTATTATTGTGTTTTTTTTGATATAGTAGGTCCATCCATGTTCATGGCTTCAGATTGTTATGTTAATAAGATTTTAATAACAATATGCAATGGATTTACAGGTCCTGAAAGGAGAATATTCTTGCCGGAAGGTCTTTTGGACCGATCGGAGATCCCGGAGTACCTTAACGGAGAAGTCGCCGGAGAGTAAGTCAAAGCCATATATTCTTTTATGACATATGAATCGTTTTTCTATATTATTAAATATTTTATATTATTAATATTAATACATAAATTATATATGCAGTTACGGTTATGATCCTTTTGGACTTGGCAAGAAACCTGAAGACTTCGCCAAGTAAGTTCACTTTCAACTCACTAACACACACGTGTTTGAACGAGTCAACTCAGTAGGTAAATAGTTTTTTTTTTTTTTAACTGCTAAACTTGGATTGAATCATTGAACCCATGAACCTCCACTTATCCTAAACCTTATCTAACTCAGTAGGTAGGTAGATAGTTGAGTGAGAGAAGGCAGAAGTGTTTAGATAATTTTACATTAATGTGTGAGTTGTGCATTTTAGGATTTGTATACAAAACGTTTGTCATCATATTTCTACGTGTTAGGAACTTAAACAAAGAAATAATTTTTTTTGTTCACAAAAAGTGCCCTGATTATAGAATGTGCTTTGGGCCTTAAAAGAAGTTGAGCCTGCCGTGATTGAATATGCAATCCTAAAGCAATACATGCAAGGCCCATAACGATTCTATATTTTTTCGCATAACCAACAAGCCAATCATCAATGATAAGTTAACTTAGTTGTAACGAACTGGTTTTTTGTGTTGAACCCAGATACCAAGCCTACGAGCTGATCCACGCACGATGGGCAATGTTGGGTGCAGCTGGTTGCATTATTCCTGAGGCCTTCAACAAATACGGTGCTAACTGTGGTCCTGAAGCTGTCTGGTTCAAGGTATGATATGACATATGTCACATGAATAGAGTTAAGACTAATTTTAGTGGAAAACTATATAATTCAGATCTTCATAAATTCATTTGGGTACATGCAGACCGGAGCCCTACTACTAGATGGAAACACATTGAACTACTTCGGAAAGAACATCCCCATTAATCTCGTCCTAGCGGTGGTTGCTGAGGTTGTTCTTGTTGGTGGTGCAGAATATTACAGAATCATCAACGGCTTGGTATGTACATGAATCAAATCTGATATTTATAACACCACACTGGACACAACTAAGATCTTATTTGACCGGTTTTGTGTGTGCAGGATTTGGAAGACAGGCTGCACCCTGGTGGACCATTTGACCCATTGGGTCTGGCTAAGGACCCAGACCAGTTTGCACTATTGAAGGTTAAGGAGATCAAGAATGGTAGACTAGCTATGTTCTCCATGTTTGCATTCTTCATCCAAGCGTATGTGACCGGACAAGGTCCTGTTGAGAACCTTGCATCTCACTTGAGTGACCCCTTTGGAAACAACTTGCTAACCGTCATTTCTGGAAACATCGAACGAGTCCCAACCCTGTAAACAACCTTTTGTGCTCCAAAACAATGACATTCAGATGTTCGTGTACTTTATATATTCTGTTACTATGAGAAACGGTTCAATAATTGCAAGAGTCGTGTTTAAGGTTGTAACTTGTCATATTTGCATCAGGGTTTACATATAACTTAAAAGACTACAATGGTCTTTAAGCACCTGCCTAATAAGATTCAAGGATGCACAAGTTTTATAGATAACATGAGACTATATTTTCATGTCACATTGGCACAGTAGCCAGGCTGAAATTTGACGAATATGGTGACAGACTTGGGCTAGGTTATATAAACATTCAGAACTGAAACATAACATTAAACTTAGAAACACACTCTTTGATAGGAAAGTAATACTATTTGAGAATAGATGAAGTACATTACCAAATTCTTCTTTTATAAGACCAAATCTTGGAAGTTGAATTAACAGAATAAAAAACAAACTAAACAGTTAAATAAATTTGTGAATGAATGAAATCCATGATTCAAGTATTTTACAATGAAAATCGAAAAAAAAAGCTTCGCATAATTTCATTAGAACAGAGATGATTACAGATTAATGGTAGGTAGACGGGCAACAAGCTGCAGCGCTACCCCCTTCTGAATAGCAAACCCACCCTGCTAAACACAAAATTCTGCCCCTTAACATGCGCGGTATTACTACTTACCACCTGCTGAACCCGCTTGAGTAACCGCACCGCGTCAGGGGCGAGAGCGCCAAAGGTATCGAAAGCGAACGGGACGAACACATGCTGGTTCTCGATGCAAGCTTTTTCGTGCTTAGCTACTTTGCCAGCCTCCGCCTTGGTTATCGACTGGCCCGCCACAAACCCGTGGTCCCTTAGCCCAACGAGGGGGGACACACCTGTCAAATCGACACACGCGTGTTTCCCTCCTTCCCATCAAAAAACAAGAATGTCAGCGGGCCGTAGGGTAGATCTCTCTTCTAATGGATCGGTCAAGAAGTTCATCGGGGCTTCCTTTTTTGCCGAGATCCCTGCCCGCTTAAAGACATCAAAAAGCACATCTCGAACTAAATCATGTCGATATTTAAAACCCGATAATTCTTTGCAGTGGACTACATGCTCTCCAAAAGAATCCAAGCAAGCCTTCCGACATACGGGACACGGGTCATCAACCGAGAAAAGGGGTACCATTAGCCGGTACTTGAGGATTGTCCGGTATTCCACAACCGACATACATTGCCTTAAACCTTCGATGGGAACAACAGACAAGAAATCCAGAGCATGGGGGGCTCGGAACACTCAAACACGGCTCGCTGCCGTAGGGACAAGGCAAACTTCTCTTCAACTGTCTTGAAGATTTCACCATATAAGGCATTCGCCAGAATTTTCTTGGCTTTAAGGGGGGCGGTGTCTTTAATGTAGAAACCACCAAGATCAAGATCGAGAAGAGAACTATGCAGAGTGTGCAACAACATGGGATGATCCCAGTCTTGTGGTTATAAGAGTTTTCTAGAGCATGGATAGCATAATGGGTCGGGTTTAGTGTCGAACTGGGGTGAAGCAAGACCCTTGAAGTGTTGAAGAAGAATTTTAAATAAGGTTTTAACATATTGCAAGTTAAACTTGAGGGAAACTAAGTTGTGTAACACCTCGTAAATTCGTGTCCGGTCATGTACTGACACATGTCCATACTCTCATTTGTGCCAAATGTTGGACGAGAGGGACTATTTTTGCCAATTAATGAAAGTATGAATGTGGAGGGACTAAAAGTTTCAACATGCTATTTTTATAGCCTCTGAGTGACCTTTGCGGACCGTATAACCTTTAGGCTTACGGACCGCAAACAAGGAATTTATTTGCCTTTGATGACCATATATGGACTGCAAGAAGCTTCGGTTTACGGTCCGTAGAGAATCTAAAAACCATGTGCGCACCAGGTCCTTACGGACTTGTAACACCCCAAAAATGGGTTTATATTTAAACCCCGTTAATATCAAAGAACGGGTAAAATATTATCAAGGGTAAAAGTTGACCAGAATAAGCGTTAGGATTTTAAATAATCAAAGCTAACGCTAGTTAAAGTGAACAAATATTTTGTAGTAAGTAAAAGTTTATAAAAGACTCGGGTGAGTGGGACTTGAATTGAATCGGGCTGTAACACCCCAAATTTAAGTAATTTGACTAGGAATATCTAAACCTAGTTATATTAATGGTTAATTGATAGTAAGTGTTATATGAAGGTTTAAACAAAAAAAAAAAAACTAAACTTGAGGGACCTAAGATGTCAAAAAGGAAAGTTGAGTTTTTAAAACAAAGAAATTAGACATAACACACACTTAGTTTGTGTATGTCGATCTTCAGGAGAGAAGAAAAAGGGTGCAACCCTAGTTCATCCAAAATCATCAAAATTGAAGATAAATTGGAGCTCAAAAATTAGTGCATGAACATGAATTATCGATCACCTAAACTAGGGGATCATAAGGTATGTCAAAAAACTTAGATTGGTGAAAGTCATAACTTGAGACAAGTAGAATACTTGTCATTAGATTGTTAGATTTTGATCCAAAGGTGAAATTAAGTGTATATGTATGCTTAATTTCGTTAGACATAATGAAATTATGAGATAATTGATGTAAGATTACTTGTAAGTGATTAACAAATAGATTATGAAGTGAGTTTTGATTATATGATGAACTTGATGATATACTTGTGTTTAGAATCGTCATACATGATAGTAATAAGAAGATACTTGAACAATTTATGAGTTTGAGTACATGTTCATACTTGCCATGAAATGGGTTTTTGGTATGATATGATGAATTGATGTTATGTTAATGTTAATAAGTGTTTGAGATCATGTTGTCTACTAGTTTGTATGTAGAATGTTTTTCTTACCCATATTGGGGGTACCCTTTTGTGGGTTTAAGTGGCGTGTTGGTTAATCATGTTATTCGGTTTCTGCACCAGGCCCCATATGTATTGACATGCATGTAAAACTGTATAAAAGATCATTTTGAATTGTCCCAAGTCATTTATGAAAATACATGTGCCTTGTGCACTTAAAACATTTTTTGAAATGTTTTCAAAATGAGTCGGTTATTTGTATTTACCAGTGTAAACTGACGTATTTTCAAAATACTAAGTTACAGGTTGCAAGGATACGTAAATAGGCTGGAAGTTGCCTGGTAATGATAGAAGAGGAATTTGCAACTCCTTTGGATAAAGCCTAGTATTCCGTTATCTCATTTTTGTACATTTTCGATCCGCATGTGGATCTTTATTACAAGCAGTCTGTATTATTATTTTGAACACTCGGACAATTATGTTTGTAATAATATTTTAACTCCAAAACTTCTGTTGTGCTATCTGTGCTGTGTATCTTGTATATCAATCTAGTCACGATACTCCCCAACCTGGCCCACCGGGCGATGTTGTAAATACCGGGGTGTGACATGTTGGTATCACAACCAACGTTTGAGAGAATTAAACACTAGCCTTTTGTAGGATCGTGTGTCGACCCGAACGAGTCGTTCAGAGGCAATCTCCTATGTTTCAGGTGCGGAATAACAAGAAACTCAGGTAGAAATAGCTTGTTCTTCTCTTAAACTACTGATTTTATTGATATAACAGTGTTTACAGCTCAAATCTCACACCGGCAGAGCTTCGGCGTGGAAGTCAACAATCACTACTAAGGATCGCTCGAATGACAGCTATTTATAGGTGATAGAGGTTCGCTTGAAGGCTTCATGTACATATGAGCGGACCTCCTGGAGCGAACCTCCTGGAGCGAACCTCATATGTAAGATCTTATTTGACCGGTTTTGTGTGTGTAGGATTTGGAAGACAGGCTGCACCCTGGTGGACCATTTGACCCATTGGGTCTGGCTAAGGACCCAGACCAGTTTGCACTATTGAAGGTTAAGGAGATCAAGAATGGTAGACTAGCTATGTTCTCCATGTTTGCATTCTTCATCCAAGCCTATGTGACCGGACAGGGTCCTGTTGAAAACCTTGCGTCTCACTTGAGCGACCCCTTTGGAAACAACTTGCTAACCGTCATTTCTGGAAACATCGAACGAGTCCCAACCCTGTAAACAACCTTTTGTGCTCTAAAACAATGACATTCAGATGTTCGTGTACTTTATATATTCTGTTACTATGAGAAACGGTTCAATAATTGCAAGAGTCGTGTTTAAGGTTGTAACTTGTCATATTTGCATCAGGGTTTACATATAAGTATATAACTTAAAAGACTACAATGGTCTTTAAGCACCTGCCTAATAAGATTCAAGGATGCACCAGTCTTATAGATAACATGAGACTATCTTTTCATGTCACATTGTCACAGTAGCCAGGCTGAAATTTGACCAATATGGTGACAGACTTGGGCTAGGTTATATAAACATTCAGAACTGAAACATAACATTGAATTTAGAAACACACTCTTAATTGATAGGAAATTAATACTATTTGAGAATAGATGAAGTACATTACCAATTCTTCTTTTATAAGACCAAATCTTGGAAGTTAAAATTAACAGAATAAAAAAACTAAACACTTAAATAAATTTGTGAATGAATGAAATCCATGATTCACGTATTTTACAATGAAAATAAAAAAAAAGCTTCGCATAATTTCATTAGAACAGAGACGATTACAGACTAATGGTAGGTAGACGGGCAACAAGCTGCGGCGCTACCCCCTTCTGAATAGCACACCAACCTGCTGAACACAAAATTCTGCCCCTTAACATGCGCGGTGTTACTACTTACCACTTGCTGAACCCGCTTGAGTAACCGCACCGCGTCAGGAGCGAGAGCGCCAAAGGTATCGAAAGCGAACGGGACGAACGTGTTGATTCTCGATGCAAGCTTTTTTCGTGCTTAGCTACTTTGCCCACCTCCGCCTTGGTTATCGCCTGGCCCGCCACAAACCCGTGGTCCCTTAGCCCAACGAGGGGGGACACACCTGTCAAATCGACGCACGCGTGTTTCCCTCCTTCCCATCAAAAAACAAGAATGTCAGTGGGCCGTAGGGTAGATCTCCCTCTAATGGATCGGTCAAGAAGTTCACCGGGGCTTCCTTTTTTACCGAGATTCCTGCCTGCTTAAGGACATCATAAAGCACATCTCGAACAATCATGTCGATATTTAAATCCCGGTAATTCTTTGCAATGGACTGCATGCTCCCCAAAAGAATCCAAGCAAGCCTTCCGACATACGGGACACGGGTCATCAACCGAGAAAAGGGGTACCATCAGCCGGTACTTGAGGATTGCTCGGTATTCCACAGCCGACATACATTGCCCAAAACCTTCGATGGGAACAACAGACAAGAAATCCTGAGCATGGGGGGCTCGCAAACACTCAAACACGGCTCGCTGCCGCGGGGACAAGGCAAACTTCTCTTCAACTATCTTGACGATTTCACCATATAAGGCATTCGCCAGAATTTTCTGGGCTTTAGGGGGCGGTGTCTTTAATGTAGAAACCGCCAAGATCAAGATCGGAAATTGAACTATGCAGAGTGTCCAACGCACCCCTATGACCACTCTCGTAATAAAACATGGGATGATCCCAGTCTTGTGGTTATAAGAGTTTTCTAGAGCATGGATAGAATAATGGGTCAGGTTTAGTGTCGATCCGGGGCAAAGAAAGACCCATGAAGTGTTGAAGAAGAATTTATATAAGGTTTTAACATATTGCAAGTTCAACTTGAAGGGAAACTAAGTTGTGTAACACCTCGTAAATTCGTGTCCGGTCATGTACTAACACGTGTCCATACTCTCATTTGTGCCAAATGTTGGACGAGGGACTATTTTTGCCAATTAATGAAAGTATGAATGTGGAGGGACTAAAGTGTCAACATGCTATTTTTATAGCCTCTGAGTGACCTTTGCAGACCGTATAGCCTTTAGGCTTACGGTCCGCAAACAAGGAATTTATTTGCCTTTGATGACCGTATACGGACCATAAGAAGCTTCGGCTTACGGTCCGTAGAGAATCTAAAAACCATGTGCGCACCAGGTCCTTACGGACCGCAAAGGATTACCCTATACGGTCTGTAGAGAGTCGCCAGAGACAAATTTTTGTTTGGGCTCCAAGGAATAATACATGCTTGCCACATAATCGAATCTCTGAGCTTACTAGCTACACTTGACACGTCCCATAACACATGTAATGATCTTAAACAAGCCTCTAACACCTGGAACCATCTTGATCAACCCATTCAAGTATAAATAGGAGTGTTAGCAACCTCTTTCCACCTCTTCTCATAATTCACTCCTCTCTCTCAATCTGGAAGTTCCTAAGCTATAGGAGCATCCTACTAAGTCCATTTCATTCCAAGGATCACTTGTAAGTGTTTCTATCCAGTTCATTTTCGTTTTATAGGCTTTTATAGCCGAAAGTCAAGCAAAATCGATTTTTGCTTTGACTTTCGGCTTAAACCATTATGGTCCAGCCATTGTTCGAATCGAACATGGCTACGTGATCATAATTAGGTAGGTGTTAATCCCTCAAAAGGGCACCTCTTAAAAATCACGTTAACTAGGTCAAATGACGAGTCAAAGTTATATTATTTAAAAAGTCAAATGTCAGTTTTTCGTAAAATTTATAAATTGATCTTATAAATGTTATAACCCATCTTTTTGACACTTAATCAGTTGGTAATTAATATTAGGAAATGTATGAACATGTTCAGCCCGTCATTTCCAGTTTTAGTGTCGGTTCGCAACCGAAAGTCGAGCAGTTTGACTTCTGCTTTGACTTTCGATTATGACCCGATTTATCTAATTCAACTACTGAATTTAAGTTGTATTATGATTACACTATAATGTAGGATAACCCTGTGAGGTTATACTACTTGATCATAATCGGATTATGAGTTTTTACACAAGTTCTAATAATATGCCCAACTTTGAACAAAGTACCCTTTTCATATAAAACTTGGTTTTAATCAATGATAAACTTGCAAAATTAATTACCTACTGATATGTTATTATAATTAACATATTTTAGCATATCAAATCTGTTCATAACCTGATTTTTGATAAAAGATCATAAATTATGTTATAATATGACCAAAACGCCCTTTTGGCGCATAGTATGGTTTTAAGCCATAATTTTCATATCAAACTGTAACACCTCGAAAATTCATGTCCAATATCATATCGACACGTGTCATGGACTTAAAACGTGTAAAGGAATGAATTAGAGGGACTAAAGTTGACAAACGGGGAATCTATGTGTGTAAAAGGATTCAAAATGTCAACAATGAATAAATATGTCTTTCAATAACCCTACATGATGTAAATACCCTTAAACGAATAAATCATGGATCATACGAAGCTAATCGTGAAAGAAAGTGAGGAATTACAAACTACAGGGGCTAAATGTGTCAACATGTTTAAAGTATACCTCTGAGTGATCTTTTAGCAGACCCGAAGCTTTGTAATGATAAATTATACTCACAAGAATCTGTGATAAAAATTTCACAAGGTTTCGATAAAGTATGAGAAAGTTATGACAATATTCATATACGAGAGGTTAAAAGCGTCAATATTGAAATTTAAGACTTTTCGGTGAACGTATGAATAACCGGGGACCAAACAAAGTTGGTTTATGACTTGGAGTCCTTAAAAGTCAAGTTTGGGGGTTTATAGTGCAAGAAATGGGCTTAAAATCAAGTTTGGAAGGACCAGGGACCAAAATTGCAATTTATGAAACTTTGTAACCGGATCAGACTGGCCATGCGGGGCGCGTAAGATCCTTGTGGATCCTTACGCGGGCCGCCTAAGGTCCCCAGATGCAGAAATAAGCACAGCTGTCTGTTCCAGCCCGTTTAACCGACTTAAATTGTTGTTTTTGATTCTATGGGCTTGTTTGCTGGTATATTAAGGCCTAGGGACACTTGGAATGATCCCATAACAATCCTAGACTTGTTTAGCATGATCAAATTGATCCAAGAAACCTATATAAAGCTATGAACTTTCGGTTTTTCAATTGCTCATTCACTTGTAACCATCACAACTCTCTTCTTGGAGGTTCCTGGAGCTCAAGCATCCTTCCTAGTGATCATTAGTTGTGCTTAGGACTATTGTAAGTGTAATTAACCTCCTTTAATTCAGTTTTGCTTAGTTTATTAGCATAAAGTCAAACCGTCGTAATTAAGATTTGACTTCGTCATTAATCTTAATTGCTCCCGCCAAATTTCATTATGAAAGTACCTATGAGTTGGTAATTATGTGGGCATTAAACCCTTAAAAGGTCACCCTCTGATTCCCACTCTAATTAGGTCAATTGTCGAGTCAAACTTGATTATAAAAAGTCAACAGGAAGCCTATTTTCAAATAAATGCATAATTAGCAATGTAGAAGCTATGCAACCTGTTTTGACATTAATATAACTTGGTAATTAATGTAAGGACATGTCTAAACATGTTCAACTCGACAATTTTCAGTTTAGGCTCGATTCGGGACCGAAAGTCGCATAGTTTGACTTATGCTTTGACTTTCAGTTCTGACCCGTTTGTGCATGACTTAGGAATACCTTAGAGCCTTAATAGGACCAAGTTACCTATAAGTATAACCCTCTGTGATTATACAACTTGGTTCATTAGTTATCCAATTTATATGCATGTTTCCGTTAATCGCCTAAATGTTGACTATTATGCCCTTATGACCTTAAAGCATGAATTTTGAAAATGTAAAAGAGTAGAAACCGTTGGTACTGATTTATAAACTTGTACCTAGAATTTGACATCAATTTGAGGTCTAGATTAAGAGTTACGCTCAATAGCGTAATTAGAAAGCCTTTTAGTAATTAAATGGCGTAATTAGCATATAGCCTATCTAAACCCAATTTTTGACACCAAACTTTATACCTACTGATGTAAAATAATATTTTGGGATTTTTGGAGATTTTTAATTATTTTTAGGCTGATCATAACCTAGAGTTCTAAGCTTAATTCGGTAGTTGTCAGTTTTGCCCTTTTAAGCCATAAAATGAGTTTTACCAAACCTTTTGGAACCAAACCTTTTTCTACTGATCTAATATGATGAATAGAATATTTTAAGCCTTCTGGAATAGTAAAAGTATCAGCTTTCCTTTAAGAACCCGGAAATAGCTCAAAATCGCCATTTTTAGCGTTTTTAAGCGTTTTAAACGCATAGTATATATTAAAACCATATTAGACATATAAGACTTGATACCTACTGATGTTTTAAGTAAATTTCCATACTTTAGCAGTAAGTAGAAGTTTTGAAGTCAGATTTCCAGATTTGACCTTTGAACCTTAAGTGAAATTACCAAAATGCCCCTTCGGAACATAGTATGGTTAGAAATGATAAATTTCACACATAGGTTATACCCTACTGATATAACTTAGTAAATTAAGTATTTTTACTGATTTCATCAGACCCGAAACTCAGAATTATATTTAAACTCTTTTATAACCTTTTAAATGACCAAAATGCCCTTTCGGGGCATAATTTGAGTATAAATTGATATGGGGCATAATAGAAGATATCTTACTGATGTCACAACATATCTAAGGCATGTTAACTTAGGAAACTTGTATATGACTCTTGTGGTTACTCGTTACGCACTTTTCGCGTTCGGATCGGCTTATGTAACTAGTTTGCATATATTAGCCGAAACGGGTCAAACCATATCGTTTTTGTCTCAAAATCCAGAATGTGTATAAGTTACCCATATTAAACAAGCATGCAAGCTTGCCGGGTCAAAATCACATTCTAAACCGATCTTCGCTTTATCATGCGTTATGGTCCGTGTCTTCCTTTTGAAAACTAACCGGTCTAAGTCTAAGCTTAATTAAAGACCCGTTAGAATTCTAATAGGTTATTAAAAACCTTCGTTTCAGATTAGGAGCCCAGTAAAAGCTACGTGCACTTGCTGTATTTGATTTATACTTTGCTCAGGTAAATACCCTTAACTTATTTTCCTTATACGGGCTTGGGATACGGTGCTATAAAAGTACCGCTTGGTTGGGTGTGTGTAGTCATTTAAATCGAACTGTGATTAATGTATTTGCATGACCCGTTTGATATGTATTATTTGGTGTATGGCCCTTGGGGGTTAAATGACCATGTCCCGGATATCCTTGGCATCATTTAAAGAAATGGCCACGACCTAAGCACGGGGTGTAGGCGTACACCTGACAGATGCATTATGTAAAAACTGGTATCCCACTATAAGGAATCGACCTTGTGGGCATTATACCTGTGGCGTGTCAGTTAACTTAAGTCCGGCCCTACAAACCGGCCCTAATGGACGACAAATGAGTAAAACTGTATACAATATTATTTTGAATAATTGTCCCAAGTTATAAAATATTTTTGGCCGAAGTGCATTTAAATCAATTTTCAAACTCTTTTCAAAATGAGTCAGTTAAGTTGTATTTACCAATGCAAACTGACGTATTTTCCAAAAAGGCTAAGTGCAGGTACTAGACGAAATAGGCTGGCTACTCCAGGCATCAATACTCAAGTCTCGCAAGCTTTAGATGTCAAAGTCTGTTGAACAGTTTCCTTTTTATTTGATCCGCCTGTGGATCTGTTTCGACTGTTTTGTGATATTTAAACATTACAATTTATTCAGTTGAAATAAATTTATATCTTTTGCTTCCGCTGTGCATTTATATGTTGTGTTGTTTGACTATGATGATATCAATTACGTCACGATACTCCCCACCGGGCCCACCGGTGACACGTGGAAAATAGGGGTGTGACACAAACTTATTACCTACTGATATTATAACATTATTAAAGTATTTTAACAGAGTGTACTTGATCATAACTTAGATTTTTATGCAAGTTCTCAATTATGTCGAATAATGACTAAAATGCCCTTATGGTGTATATTTTGATTTTAAAACCTCCATGGTCATATAAGTTGATAACCTACTGATGTTACAACTTATTTAAAGTATATTGGCATATAGAACTTGTTTATGACTCATCCGGTTACCCGATATCGCTTATACGCGTACGGTTGAGCTTACGTAACTAGTTTACGTAAGTTTACCGAAACGGGTCAATTTTTATCATTTTCATTTCAAGTTCCAGAATGTATATTCTTTACCAATATTATAAAAGTCTTAGTACTTGTTGGGTTTAAACTACATTCTATTCCGGTCATCTCTTAATCAAGCGTATCGTACCGTTTTCGTTAACTTAAGTGAAGTGATCCAAGTCTACGACTTGAATAGGACCCGTTGACATTCATTGGTTATTATACCATTCATTCCAGACTAGGGCCTTCTAGTAGATTGCAACCAACCTCAGTTAATTGATTACGGCTGTGCTATTTATAATTCTTGCATTATAAGACGAGTTTTAGCCATATAAATACTCTTAACCTATTTTCCCTATACGGGCTTGGGATATGGTAAATTATTACCGCTTGGTCGGGTATGGGATCATATGTCGGATTGTGACTACAAAATCTCCATGACCCGTTTCAATCTATTTTATCTGATAACTTAAATATTGAAGGTTACGTGACGGTGTCCTGGATATCCTCGGTTCATTTAAGTTACTAATGGCCATGACCGAGCAAGGGGTGTAGGCATACACCTGACAGATGCTAATGCTATTATAAAATGTTTTTTCTTATCCATATTGGGGATACCCCTTTCTGGGTTTAAGTGGCGTGTCGGTTAATCATGTTATTCGGTTTCTGCACCGGACCCCATATGTATTGACATGCATCTAAATCTGTATACAAGATCATTTTGAATTGTCCCAAGTTATTTTTGAAAATACATGTGCCTTGTGCACTTAAAACATTTTATAAAATGTTTTCAAAATGAGTCAGTTATTTGTATTTACCAGTGTAAACTGACGTATTTTCAAAAGACTAAGTTACAGGTTGCAAGGATACGTAAATAGGCTAGAAGTTGCCTGGTAATGCTAGAAGAGGAATTTCCAACTCCTTTGCATAAAGCCTAGTAGTCTGTTATCTCATTTTTTTTACATTTTCGATCCGCCTGTGTATCTTTATTACAAGCAGTCTGTATTATTATTTTGATCACTCGGACAATTATATTTGTAATAATATTTTAACTCCAAGACTTCCGTTGTGCTATCTGTGTTGTGTATCTTGTATATCAATCTAGTCAGGATACTCCCCAACCGGGCCCACTGGGCGATGTTGTAAATACCAGAGTGTGACAGGTTGATATCAGAGCCAATGTTTGAGAGAATTAAACACTAGCCTTTTGTGTTTAATCTCAAACAACACAATAGCATAATCCTTAGACTTTCTAAGTCTAGACTTTGACATAGGATTACTCTCATCCATATTAAGATATATACATTGTTTTCGATTTATGAAATTCAGGAAAATGTCGCCGATCAAGGAAGCCGCTAATGATGATTCTATTCATCTGAAGCCTAGGAATTCGAAGCTTCATACTACGGCCAGGA
The DNA here is from genome assembly GCF_002127325.2 of Helianthus annuus. NCBI lineage: Eukaryota > Viridiplantae > Streptophyta > Magnoliopsida > Asterales > Asteraceae > Helianthus > Helianthus annuus. The sequence goes on from NC_035443.2 coordinate 10,417,022, forward strand.
TATCGGTACGACCAGTTTGGAGGATAGGTACTTTACCCTCTACTCGTGGCCAAAACCCTATTCCCAAAACTAAACGTCAAGAAACTGTAAACCACACTTCGAAATCTATACCAGTGGACGCTGAAGATCCATACTTTTTACCCCCAAACTTTGAAATTTCAAACCTTGATTATACAAGTCAAATTCCAATTCGAGATCCTTATTATTCTTTACCCATTGAATCTGCGGATTCCACTCATATGATGGATCCTTACTTGGAGGACTTGCACCAACCGCTGAACCCTTCAGTGTTAATGTTGTACACGGTGAAACAAGAAGAGGAATAGCGGGAATAAAGAATAGGAGGCGATTGAAGACTCCTTCTTTCATTTGTATTTTTTTTCTAAAAGTCCCTATGTGGACATCATTTCCAAAAGTCCCTGTGTAGACATGTCTTTTCTTTTAGTCCATGCGTGGACATGTTTTTCCTTTTAGTCCCTACGTGTACATGTATTTCCTTTTTAGTCCCTGCGTGGACAAGTAGTTTAAATCTATTTCAAAGTCCTATTTAAGGCAAGTATTGTAATTTTCTATCATTTAATGAAAATTTTGGAATTATTTATATTATATGTATTCATTACATCATTTTCAAGTGATCGTCTCGATTTTAATTCAAACTTTATCGATCCGCTTAATAATTCCAAAAGATATTCTTAATGGTTTTTGACCAACCAATTGGTAAAGTCCATATTATTTGGCAATTTTAAATGATAGTTAAGGATGACTACCCCTTTCTATACAGAGGTGATGAACTATATTCAAGCCTCAAAGCCTTATGGCCGAATGTGACCATGGCTACATATATCTTGTTGTCAAACCATTAAGACAATTATTATACGATAACATTCAAGTAATGTTAATACTCCTGGCAGTGTAACCTAAGGAACCACACTAGCCTTCAAGGTGGTGGACTACGTCCAAGCCTTATAGCCTATATAATCAAATTAGATCATGGCTAATATCATCAATGCAATGATCATATATTTTAACATCCTTAGTGATGATCTGCCTACGGGCTATATTTTATTATCAATTAACTTGTATATTTAATATTTACTATAAAACCATTGGGGAGGGGTTTAGCACAACGCTTAAGGTTTCATAAATTTCATTTAGACACTTGTATATTTAATATTTACTATAAAAATTATTTTTCTAGGGATAGTGTAGAGCTAAGTTATTTATAAATGAACGTATTATATTAGAAAACATGAAATTTAGTAACTTTGGTCATACAAAGAGTAATAGTCCATATTTATCAAATGTTTGATACATTAGTTAACGGCTTAGGGGCTATTTGTTTAACTCTTAATGAGACTCTTAATTGTTCAGACCTCAATTTGGTCATAGAAAGAGTAATAGTCCATATTTATCAAATGTTGATACATTAGTTAAAGGATTACTTAAATATGTGATGGTATTGTAAAAAGTGGCTAAATATATCTCTACTCCTGTGCCCTCAAATCACATTACAAAATGTTATTAGGTTCATAACAATGTCCTCAGGTATGGTAAAAACCTCAGACTAGTTGTTATGTGTTAACACCCAATGCCACTTTGGCATGTTAACTTGCTTCCACACCCTTGAACAACGCCCCTAGATTTGTTAAGGCCGGCACAAAGCTTCCTCGCGTGAAGCCCCTCATGCCTCAATCCTCTGCAACCTACTTTTTGAATGGCGGAATTAATTTATATGGTCCAATCAAAATAATCCACCTCACACCTTTCTAACGCCTTCTTAGTGAAAACTTGTGAAACGATTACACATCAAATTGTGAGAAAAAGTGAGTGAGTGCTCATGCTTACTTGACAGTGACAGTGATGTGGAGTGAAAAATATGTGAGATCGTAACACATATATAGCCTCAACATATTCATCGGGGTATGTACATATGATGAGCTCATCGGTCTATCATTCGCGTCCGTCTTCAATGGTTTCAAAGTCGAATTTTATGGAGAGAATTGCAGGATTCAAGTTCCGTTACAAAGCTACCCCTTAATTGTGGAGAAATTTGGTTATTATTGTGAAAAGTTACTCCTTTCATTGACGATGATAATGAAAATGTATTTTCACGTATTCGAAGAGGACTCAAATTCTTTGCGCATGGAGTTATAAATCTTTTTAAATACGTGATTAAGAAAACAATATTGATAGGTTGTACATATTTATCAAATATCTCGGATGAATTTACGTTGGTACTTGAAGGGATATGGTCCCAAATCTCATACCGAAGCAGTCGCGAGTGACCATCACCCTTATCAAATACTCCCACCAGCAAGAATTTATCTGCGTCCGTGCGTGCACACGCGAACGCAATTACCGAATCCAATCAGTCAAGTGATGAGAAGACTTACCTTGTGTATGGAAACGGATGTTGCACATGGCGATGCGGCTTAGCACCACATCCTATGAACATTTTCGTCACGACAAGGGATAAGGTAACAGCAGTTACCGCACATGGCAATGCGGCTCAGCACCGCATCCTATAAACAGCTTCCTCAAGCTAAAGGACGTGGAAACAACCGCGGTTACCGCAGATAGTGATGCGGCCTAGCACCACATCCTATTGACGACGCAAGTGGGACTGGCACCTTGACTCAGGTGGCCAAAACAGCAAGTGGCACCAATGACAGTCATCTGTTAGCCCATACGTAAGCGACACTGGCAAACAGACTGACAGCCACAGTGGGACGTAGCGTCACCTACGTGACCGACAAGCCTGACACACCTGCAAGGGGCTGCGCGTTGTCAGTCTAGCCACTCAATTACCTTCCTTCACTCCTCGGCTATAAATACCCATCCCGGACCAGGTTTGAGGTATCGCTTATCTACTCTCTTACTCTTACTACTATCACACACTTTGCTCTCAAGTAAATTACTGATTCTCATGCCGGAGAGTGGTAACAAGGAGCACCACCCATCCCATCCTCCTTGTTACGAATCACAGTGTGTTTTCCTTGTGCAGGAGACAGATCAGCGGACGATCCAGCCACCGATCCTCGGAAAGAAGGGATTAACCCTACTTGACGAGACCAGTGAATTAACCTTCCTTGGTTAACCACTGTTTCATCAGTACTCTTTAATTTGTGTAACATCCGTCCTTTTGTACCATCAATAATGTCGTTTTTCCCACTTAACTCACGGATTTGTTTCTTATATACCAATTACATATGCAAATAGCCTCTTTGCTTGTGTTTATCCTCATTAAAGTGCGTTTGAGTCCTACAATGTGAGCGTTAGGTTGATTTTAGAAAATGATGTGTTGCCGTTAAAAGAAAAACCAATTACGTCTAATATATATCACTACAAAAATATGTTACACGGTTAATGTAACACGGTAATTAATCTATGTTTTCTTATTAACCAAGTTTATTAATTTTATTAATTCAATTGTAAGAATCAAATTTAACTGTCAATCTTAGTTCGAACAATACAAAACATTGATTAATTACCACAGAAATGCTAATACATTGGAGTAGAAATATATAAATATACATTAATAAGAAATAAATCACTACAATATCCCATTAATCATGACAAATTTATGTCAAATCAAATGGAGTTATACATAAGTAATCAATATATTGTAACAATTAATAAAATTGTTAGGACTTAGTTTAAATGGTCATGAGCCATCTTCTCTATGGACCATGGTTTAATATGTGTAATCGTCTTGAAGAAAATAACCGTATAGCACATTAATCATTAGTATCGAGCTATTTTCATAACCCTAAAATTCCATCCCTCCTCGCAAGGAGAGTTGATTGATCGGTTGCATGGAAGAAGATGACGTGGCGTCGTCTCTATACCTCAACACTCCTTTTGTCGAATTAGCATCCCCGTTATGTTGAACAAGATGTGAAGTTACAAGCCTATCAATCATTCCCCATTCGTTTGATGTCTCCTCTCTTACATTTGCATTAATCATGTTTTGAGTCGGTTCAGAGATGTCAACTTCTAAACCAGGCTCACAAGCATGATAACCAACATCGAGTTGGTTTTCACAGCTTCCACTATCACATTCTCTATGGTTAGACATGAGTTGTCTAACCATGATTGGTGAATCTTCAGTAGGTAGATTCAAGAAACCGCATCCGAGAGGTTTGTGGGTAGTAGTGATAAGGTGAGGATATTGGTGATGTGTGTAGTTAACCCCTAAGTGGAAGTTTTGTTGTTGTTGATGTTGATGTTGTTGTTGATATGTTAGATATTGATGACTTTGATCTAGACCGTATGAGTAAGGGCGCGATTGGTACATGCTATTTGCGCGTTCTTCTGTTGCTACGCTACCACTTGACGCTTCGTTTCCACCTACTTTGAACAAGTTTCTCTTCTTGAACACCCGGCAAATCACCCATCCATCTTCCTATTATCGAAAAAACACATCTTATCTATTATGCATCTAAACGATATCTTTTAACTACGATAATAATATAACAATAAACCCTAACAAAAGGCCGCGAAATAGCTTCGACTTACAGAAGAGGATGAAACATGATTAAGAGTATCATGATGATCAATAACATCCTCAAGACGATACTCATGCATAATCCAATCGGTCTTTTGACCATGCGGAGCCCGCCCGCGATAAAAAACTAGGGTTTTCCTCATACCAATCTTCTTAAAGGTGTTTCGAATGCATTTGTCTCGCCCCGTTGCCTTCCAAAAACCCGCATGTGTTGCTCGATTCGTCCTTGATCCTGTAGGATACTTCTTATCCTTATGGCTAAAGAAGTACCACTCATTTTCGGGCGTTGACCCTATCTTACACCTCTCTATAAAATTTCAAAAAAAAAAAAAAGTTACACGACACTGTTAGAAAAAAACTGGGTATTTACGACCGCACTTAAACTATAATCATACTTAAAATACAAACAAATAAATAACAAAAAAAAGAAAAAAAGAGTTGACCTTGGAGATCCCATGGCTCAGTCTTGTTCAAGTCAATTTCCCTAATGACATCCATATCAAACTTTTCAAAAGCAATCTTCTTCTTCAAGTAGAAATGAAGCAGCTCTTCATCGGTGGGGTGAAACCGGAACCCCGGCGGAACACCGCCGTTAGATGACGTCATGGACCACCAACGAAGAGGCTTCAGTTGCTGGTTTGTGTGTGTGTGTTTGTTAAATATTCTTGAGTATCTAGCTAGGGTGATATTATCTATCAATCATTTAAGATGGAGTGTGAAGTGTTTTTATAGAGTTAGAAAGTTGACGGCCGGTGAAGACGGCGGCGGTGAAGCCTAAAGCTGACGTAGAATGAAAGCAACAATTATCTGGACCAAGCACTAGTGGCGATGAGCATGCATGCACTTTGAATCCTACTTCTACGCTTAAATAAATATATAACATTTTAGATGATACATTTCGTTTTAATAAAAAGATGATTAATATATTAAATATCTTGATAACATAAAATCTGTAGGTTACTAGGTTTCATACTACGTATATGGTTCTTGGATGCTAATTAAAGAGTGTGGGCACAATGGGTTTAGGGGTGCTCCACCTTCCATCGCTCACCACACCTAATCATGTTTTGTCACGTCATCGAACTTGGTTCCATCACTAGTGACGAATTTTCGTGTGGGTGCTCATCACTCACCACCAGGGCCGGCCCTAAGAATTCATATATTCTGTTCGAGCTCGAAAAAATGTGCCCTTAGCCCTTAACGAAATTGGGTATTTGGCTCACTAAAGGTCTAAACCTAATGCCAAAGGGGTTAATAACTAATCTAAACCATAAGAATAGTTTTGTAAGGGAACCTATGTTGGTGTTTGTATGGATGTACCCGATTAAAAAAATATTTTACATATACATATCGGGTTTTTTTTCATAAAAAACGTGTCACTCGAAATATCGGGCCCTGGCCGGTGGTTCTCCCCGTCCACCCCCAGGGTCGGCCGTGCTCACCACAACCAACAATTTCCCTCACATTCTGGAACTTTTCATGCGTCATCGCCATCACGAGTGATGGAATTGGGTTAATAAAAAAAAGCTTATTTTTCAAATAATGAAGCTACTAAATAAAACATTATTAAACAAGCATTAATAAAAAACAAAAACAAATTTGAAACGTTTTTGGGTATATGGTTTGTGTAAATGGGTATATATAGTTACGCGTAATCAGGTTGAATATCACCGAATCCTATGCTCGCGAAATATCTCTTTTCCAATCTCATACTCGCTTCCATACACGAATAGATGTTACGGATATTCATGAAGGGCTTAGGCTTTTTTGCCATCCCTATCACTACTAGTTTCTTCTAGTTATCATACCCTACCGATTATTTGTTTCTATTGATGACTGATACCTACTAGCGGATCAATCAACTAGCCATATTAGACGTAATTTCTAGAGTCTTTTAAAAACAGTAATCGAATTTCTGCTTGCCTAAGGCACCACCAAAGGCTCAACCTCTTAGGCCCGTCGCTGACGTTGTCCGGCCCCTTGAGTTCTTCGGTATATATAGGAATCAGAACAACTTTGAACACCCATATACTTCATAGCTATTAATGTTTACAACTTTTGAGAATTAAATTTTGGTCTCCCCACAATAAATAATTTCTCTCGATCACTAGGCCAAAACCTAAGTGGCAATTCCAATAAACTTATAAGTTAAAATGAACACCCATATACTTCATAGCTATTTTTATTCTCATTTTCCTTTTACCATTCAATAATCTCAATAAACTTATAAGTTGAAACAATTTGATCAAGCAAACTGAGAGAAAAAGGGTATTTACTTGTTGTGAAAGCAAGTTATATATTCATGGAAACACAAGCTGCTTAGAGCCCATATCGGGATTAGTGTTGATTGGACGGTTTAATGTGCACATGCGGCTACGACCTTTTGAGTGTTTAATCCTATTTTTATTTACATCATTGACTTTACTTGTTTGAAAGCCACGTTATCCGTGCATTCTTGGTCCTCGTTTTCAAAGGTTCAAAATACAAAGTTCTGTTCTACTTTCATCGACGGTTATATTTTAGTAATGCCGACATTTTAGAACGGTAATTGTATGATTCACATTAAGACAGTATAATACACCACGATTCACTAATAAAACTCAACTTAAATAAACATTTAAAAATGAACTTGAATAAACATGTTTCATTTGGTATTGTAAATATTTTATATATAAATATATCGATAAGAAATCTTTTTGGGCGCTAAAAAATTTTGGCATGTTCAGTAGCGCACCTTGCACACCCTCTAAGACGGCCCTGTATATTTTCATTGGTAATTTTAGGACATATTCTTGTCCATCGCAAATTTGTCGCTTATTTTACGACCGATATAATTATTTTTGAGAACGAAAACTCACACACTCTCTAATTCTACGACTAAACTACGCTTACGAGAATTCTCATCACTTGGAAAAACAAAGCCTTATCCAACACATTGTTACCGCTAGGCAAAAAAGTAAGGTAAATAAAAACGAAAGGTTAAAATTCGTATGTGATTTTTTTAAAAAAATAAATCTTATTTTATACATATACAATATATCAAACCTTAAACTATATGTATTAAATATATATCTTATTCTCCAACAAAATTTTCCTGTAAAACTTTCATTCTTAATACTTCTGTGTAATGTAATAGCATAACTAATTAAGTTACCATGACCTAAAATGAAATATATAAAAGCCGGTCGAAAACTAGGAAAAACTCCAACTACATGCATATATTCAATGCGCATTTTTATGAAGTTATAGCCACGCTACTCATCAGTTATTTGAGATCCACGTTAAGTTTGAGGATCGGATCTCATCATTAATGGTCAAATGGTTGTCATAGTGATAAGGAGCTTTAAACACTTGGATGATTGAATTACATAAACATAGAGTTTGACTTGATAAATGATGTTTCTATTAGCATTTCCATGTCTAGTTACTTGATGATGATTATCTACAAACATGCATGATGAGGTATGACTTGGATTAGCTTCATGATACCCGTTATTCCTAATTAAACCTAGATTTATGCTACGAGAGTGAATTTAAGAAGAATGAATGTTAACATTAGATCTGTTATGTGCCCTTGTTGTAACGAGTTTGAGGAAACGGTGGAGCATCTTTTCACTGCATGTACTATGGCGATGCGGGTTTGGTCGAAATAAAATGACCAAGTGTGTAAACGCCCAAAAGGTTAAAAGGTTCAATGGTTGAAAAAGCTGAGAAGATAGAGTAAAGTAATACGGGAACAGTAAACAACTCACATCCCCAAACAGTCTCACCAACCACAGCCGTAAAAGCAATGCAGGTCCACAGAGTACATGCTATTATCCAGGGGTCAAAAGGCTTCAACCCCCGAAAGGGTAAGCCCCTCACTGCAAGCTAGTTCACTAGTCAAATGAATACTTCTTTGGGAGATGTCTTCTCCTATATAAGTGACACTTCATTTATCAAGGGAGGACATTCCGATCAGATTTATTTCCTCAAACTCTGGTCCTTCACATCGTACACTTGCTTCACTCAAGTGTCTCTCACTCACATTCAAATTGCACTTATTTTTTTTGTTCCTCAACTCTTTTCTGAATAACACTTCAGAATTGGATCTTCAAACAAGAAAAATAAACTAGTGAACCTCCTTCCACGTCTTGCAAACGTGGGGGGACCCCACGACCTGCGTTAGGCAAGGTTAAACCCTTTAACCCTTCTGCCTAACCACCCTTGCCACTATCTTTGGTCTATTATTTGTTGTCTCAACAAGTTGGCACCCACCATGGGGCTACGCCGCTATTTCTCCTCAAAAAGACCTAGTAGTGTAGCTCTTCTCTCTTAAAGTTGCCATGTCCGAAAGTGGATCCCCGGGTGAAGTGAACCAGGTACCAAACACTTCAACTCCGGGTAGCAGCCAAGCTCACGTGGCTATTCCCACCTCTTTTTCAACTCCGGGGAGCACACCCGAGTTTCTCACCTTTAACACTCCAACTCCTTCTAGATCCGGAGTTCCTTCCCCTAACGTTGGTGTCACTGACACCCCCACACGTATCGAACTTACCCCCGAGGGAGTTGCTAATAATTTTCTTGAGTTGAGGACTCTCCTCAACCAGTATGTGAACAAAGAGAAGGATAAGGGAGTGAGGATTCGTCTAGACTATGATGAACCTGAACCAACACTGTCTCCCGGACCTCGCATTCCACCTTTTACAACCAGGAATGAAGCCGGCCCCAGTAATCCTCCAAACCCCGTTCCATATTTATCTACCATGACAAATCCTACAACATATCCCCTCTTTTCGTCTCAGCTAGTTCCAAGTGGTGCTCCTCTAGGCCATGAGCTGACTTTGGATCAGCTCCTACATTCCCCAGTATCAAGCTTTCCATCTTCTACAGCCAATTCGTGGGAACAAGCCCTGTCTGTGCTTCCATTGGCACGAAGTGCGGTAATGAGCACCCCTCTTGGAGCCAGCTACCCAGTCACCTCCAGAAGCCTCCAAGGCTTCAACCCTATGACCCAGTTGATGACCCAGATGATGACCAGCTTCCCGTGGCAACACTTCATCAATCAAGTGTTAGCCACTCAAGGGAACAACAATGGAAATAATAATATGGGTACAAGGGTCGAAGAAGACTTGGCCAAACCCTACAAGCCAAGTAACCTTTCATGCTTCTCACAGCAAATAGCCGATTATGATTTTCAAACAAAGATCAAGATGCCGTCCCACATCAGAACGTATGATGGCTCTGAGGACCCAGAGGACCATCTTCAGATCTTTACCGGTGCAGCAAGGATAGAGAAATGGTCAAACGCTGAATGTTGTCTAATGTTCATGCAAACCCTTATCGGATCTGCCAGGATCTGGTTCAACGATTTACCTGCTCGAAGCATTCGAAGCTTTGACGACCTTAGCAAGGGTTTTTTGGCCAACTTCTCCCAGCAGAGACGATATGTGATGTGTGTTGGTGTGTATATAATTTAGATATAAAATTAAGCCCTTTTTACACCTTTAGCCAAGTTTTAAATTTATAAAACACGATATTCACTAACACTAAACACACATATGGGCAAGTGCACCCATCGTGGACGTAGTATAGTGTTGGTAAGATACCGAGGTCGTCCAAGGACACAAGAGCTTTTAGTACCGGTTTATCCTCAACGTCTAATCAAATTAAAAAGTTAGAAAAATGTTTTTAAACTAAGAAAATAAAAACTAACTAAATGCTGAAAAATAAAAATAAAATAAAAACAGATAGACAAGATGAATCACTTGGATCCGACTCGTGTATTAGTATAACCTTTGATTATTTTCGCACTTTTGCACTTGTTTAAGAGATTATCTTAGTTATTGTAGTAGGCCCCTCTTTTGAAGGCGACGTTACCCTCAACCCAGTAGTTTGAGTCAGCAAGGATACAATCCTAAAGGGTTGGATTATTGGAAGATAATGAATTAAGTTATTAATGCAAATTGTGGTAGGCCCCGCTTTTGGCGGTGACGTTACCCTCGGCTAAGTAGTCTGAGTCAGCAGGGATACAGTCCTAAATAGCCGGGTTATAGTATTAATAGTAGTTAACTTATGAGGGGGTCAAAGAGTTTGGATCCCCGCCATCCAATACCTATGGGCATTGAAGGAGATCCTACTAAATTTGACCCAGGTCCCTTGCAGGACCTCTAAACGCTGAACAAGGGCAAGACCCTTACCAAACCGTTCCCTTAACCCCCGACCAGGTAGCCAACATACCTTCATATAGACCGTGGAGATATGAATGGTGAAAATCTTTTATTTTATATAGACAGTACAATAATGCCAAGACACCACGGACAAACGATAAGGAAAGATCACCTTCAACATAAGCAACTAGTTATTAAAGTCATTAATACAAAACCAAATAAAAAGTGCAAAAGATTAAAAATAAAAAGTATTATACTAAACACTTGTCTTCACCAAGTGATGTAAGAGACTTAGGCAAACATGGCCTTGATTGTCAAGAACTCTTACTATCAATCTTGGATCCCGAGACGACTCACACACTCTACGATGGACAATGGATGATGGTGGTGGATGATGGTGTTATGGTGGTGGTGGGTGGTGGATGAAGTGTGAGAGAGGTGGTGTGCCAAGGGATGAGTTGGAATGAAACCAAGCACTCCTATTTATAGGCTGAACAGAAGGCTGGGCATGGCCCCGTGTCCGCTGGACACGCCCCCGTGCCCGTCTGACACTCTCTCTCTTCATTAATTGTAATTCGCAATTACAATTAATGCGCCTGCTGTACTTTCGCCACGCCCCCGTGCTCACTGGACACAGCCCCGTGGTGGGCAATAGAAGCTTCTACAGGTTTGTCTTTTCTGCTGCTTCTTGGGCACGACCCCGTGCTGGCTGAGCACGGGGCGTGTTCAGGCTTCTGTTTTCTCTTCTTTGCTTGGGAGGATGCCGTTGAGGGTTCGGGCAGTCTACTTTTATTCCTTTTCTTGTATTTATGTTAGAATTAGCTGTCTTTTTGCTTCTTTTGTGAATTTGAGCTCATTTCATCCTGAAAATACAAAAGGAAGACAAAAGCACTCTTTTTCCAACATTAGTACTTAAAAAGGGTTAGTTTTATGCCTTATTTGATGTAATTTATATGTTGCATTTTACACACATCAAATACCCCCACACTTGAACTTTTGCTTGTCCTCAAGCAAAACTCTTTAAATGTGGCTTACAATCCTATTCGTTATGATTTATTTAGAACGTTTCATAGGATAAATTACTTATTTGGGCATAACATGCCTTTTTAAAATTCCATTTATATACAAGTTCACATACCTCACGGGAGAAATCACTCAACACTCGGCCGAAGGTGTATATTTTTGTGAATCACTCGAGAGCGGCATAGAACTTATGCCTTCCATAGGCTTGCCAAGCAATCAATCCTCCTACTTTTTAACTTTATACCTTTGTAAATATCAAGAGGACTTTTTTGGGTGAAGGGTTAGGCTTGGGCTAAAGGTGGGTGGTTGGGTTAGTGGTTAGTAAAAGGGCGAAAAGCGTAAAAAGCGTCGGTTTTCGTAACACATTTTGTTTTTAGTGACTTTTTATTTTGAAGTATTTCTCCAAACAAGCTTTTGTCTGTATAGCTTTGTTTGTTTTTAACTTCATCATCAAATTTTTTTTTTCAGTCACATAAAAGAACGAGCTTGTGAAAAAACGAGCTTGTTACTAAAATAAAGGGTGAAAAATAAAAAGGTTTTTGGTGGGTAAAAAAAAGGTTTAGGGTAAAGAAACGAAAGGTTTAGGCTCAAAGGGATTAACTAGGGGGATTTTGGGTAGGTGGTAAAAAAAATGAAAAATAATGGTGTAGAAAAAAAATGGTTAGTCCTAATGCCTCTATCATTTACTTACTTGGGTTTAAGTTGGTAAGGACCGGGAATGAATCGTCGTGGCAAGTTCTAGAGTTGTAAGAACCAAGCGGCTTATTCACACAAGAAACGAAAAATGAGCATTTAGTCTAAAGATGTAAATTTGTATGCTCTAGAAAGGCTCAAAACTCACTTTTGTGGGAATGGGTTTTTAATGTGATCAAGTATATATAATCAAATTTTAACTAGACTTGATATGCCGTTTCATAATTTTCTTATGTTGGTTCTTGTTATCACGACGCTCTCGGTTGTAAATTTTATAAAAATATAACCTTATTAATCTTGGGATTCCTAACTTAAACTTCAGACAAGTAAAAAGAAGAAAATGAAAATTTTTTTTTGAGAAAATTTGGGGTGTTTAGCGGTTCCAATAGAGTTTTGTGTAAGGCTTGTTGTTAGGACTTGCAAAATTTCAAAGTGTTAGCTTCCCCCCCACACTTAAATTACACATTGTCCTCAATGTGTCCCAAAAATAAATTTTTAGGTTGTGTAATGTGGTGTTAAAAAGCAAAGATTTATGTTACTGGCAGTCTGGACACGGCCCCGTGGGGACCGGACATGGCCCCGTGTTCAGATGCCAGTAACAGAAATTAAAGAAATGAGACAGAAGCCTGGACACGGGGGTGTGTCTGGTGAACACGGCCCGTGTCCAGTTACCTGAACTGGGCGTTTTCCTGCAGGTGGCTCAGCACGGGGCCGTGTTGGTTGAGCACGGCCCGTGTTGAGCCTTCTGTAATGGGGATTTGTGTCGGGTTGCTTCGTTCTTTGTGCATGGGGCCATTTTTCTCGTTCCCTTTTTCATCCATTACCACCACGAGTGTGTTTTATTCCTGCAAATTAAAACTAAAAGATTAAACTAAACTAAGGATAGTTCCGCGGAATGCCTCCGTGGTGCGCCACGTTTATAAGGGTCCTTGGCTAGACCCAATGTGAGGTTATATATTTTCTGAGTGGGATGCTTGGCGTCCCATGTTACACCGTCGGAGAGCAGCATCCAAGCTCGAATCAATAACCTTCATGTAGTTGACCGGGTCGTCGTCCTCTATTCTCTTCCCAACTCCGAATTTTACTTCATCATCCCCATACCTCAAGGTGAGTGTTCCGTCATTCATATCTACCACCGCTTGTGCGGTGGCAAGAAATGGTCTCCCTAGTATGAGGGGGACCTCGGTGTCTTCCTCCATATCGAGTATGACAAAGTCGGCTGGATAGACGAATCTGCTTACCTTTACCAAGACATTTTCAATGACACCTTGTAGGAATTTGACGGATAGATCAGTGAGTTGTATGCTCATTTTTGTAGGACTCGTGGTTCCCAGGCCGAGTCTTTTAAACATTGATGAGGGCATGAGGTTAATGCTAGCCCCAAGGTCGGCTAGGGCATTACGAACGGGGGACTCCCCTATTGAGCAGGGAATCGTGAAGCTTCCGGGATCGATTTTCTTTTGGGGAAGTTTATTGAGTACGAGGGCAGAGCATTCTTCGCCTAAATTGACTAATTGCAAATTTTCAATTTTCTTTTTATGAGTGAGGAAGTCCCTCATGAACTTAGAGTATTTGGGCATTTGAGTTAGGACCTCAATAAAAGGAATATTGACATGCAATTGCTTTAATAGACTTTCGAACTTTGCGAATTGCTCATTGGTCTTCTGACGAATTAACCTACCGGGGTACGGAACTCGAGGAGCTTTGGTAGGCTCTGGTGATGGAGGGGAGTTCTTTTCCTGCAGAGGTGGGGGTACAGTTTCTTCTGTTGGCGGCGGCGCTTCTGCAGGCCCTACGGTGCGGTTTCGTAACGTGATGAGATGAACTTGCACTTTTGGGTTTGTTTCGGTATTGCTAGGTAATGCGCCTTGCGGTATCTCGGCAAAATTTTGAGCTATTTGATTTAATTGTTTCTCTATGTTTTGAATACTAGCTTGTTGATTTCTAAAATTTGATTCTAATTGTAGAAATCTTTCTGAGTTTTTCTCTTCAGTGTCGGAGATGAGGCGAGATACAGTATCTTCAAGCCTTTCTCGTCCACTTTGTTGTTGAGTGAAATTTTGTGACTCATTTCTTGGTTGTTGAAAGTTTGTTCGTTGGGTTTGTTGGTTACTACTATTGCCCGGTTCTCTCCAACCAAGGTTTGGGTGGTTTCGCTATCCTTGGTTGTAAGTTCCCGTTGGAGGACCCGACGGCCTAGGTCTATTATCAATGTAGTTTACCAATTCTTGTTGATCGTCTGTTTCTTTCATACAACTCCAATTTTCATGTGACCCACCACACCCTTCACAAGCCATAACCGAGACTGTTTTTGTCATTTCCAATTTTTTTATTTTTGCAGAAAGGGCCTCGATTTGGGCTTGTAAAGAAGTGCTTTCATCGACCTTATGGGCGCCCGGGGCAATAGATTTATTGCCTCGGGGGGTGTGCCATTGAAAATTGGTTTGAGCAATTTCCTCAATTTGGTTATATATTTCATGCGGGCGTCGATTTCCTAAAAGTCCCCCGGAGCTAGAATCAAGTGTCTGCCTTGTGTGTGGCAACAATCCATTATAGAAAGTGGATACTTGTTGCCATATCGCAAGACCGTGATGCGGACACTTGCGTAATAACTCCTTGAACCTTTCCCAAGTTTCATATAAGGATTCCCCGTCCTCTTGTGAACATGTATTAATTTCAGTCATTAATTTAGCCGTTTTAGCGGGAGGGAAATGCTTATATAGAAATTTTTGGGCTAGTTCATCCCAGGTGTTTACCGATCCAGCTGGGAGGGCGTTGAGCCAAGCTTTTGCTCGGTCTTTTAGTGAGAAAGGAAACATTCGGAGGCGGATGGCGTCATTTGATGCTCCGTTGATCCGAAATGTATCACATATTTGTAAGAAATTAGTAATATGTAGATGAGGATCCTCGTCCGCAAGCCCATGGAAGGTTGCGGAGTTTTGGAGCATTTGTATCAAATGCGGCCGAAGTTCGAAGTTATTAGCTTCAACATTCGGAGCATTGATAGCGGCGCCTAAGTTACCTACGGTAGGTCGTAGATAATCCATGAGGGTACGTTGGTCTGCCATTGGAGGTGGATCACCCGAAACTTTCTCTTGGTTTTTAGCTTTTAATCTTTTTCTGAGAAAGCGTTCGGGTTCTTCTAGAGGTTCTTTTATGTCCTTATTAGAACTGGAGCTCATACACTATGTAAAATTGGCGTCGGGTTCCAAGTCCTGCAATAAAAACAGAAAAGAATGCTGGTCAGAAAGTTTACCACGGCCCCGTGTTCAGCGAACACGGCCCGTGGTCGGAGTTACAGTGATTGTTTTCCAGATCGCAGTTATTGGAAGTTGGACACGGCCCCGTATTGCACCGACACGGCCCCGTGGTCAGCCTTCTGTAACTTGGAAAACTAAAAATTGCCAGTAACGATGCTGGGCACGGCCCGTGTCCGACCAGTCACGGCCCGTGCTGAGCTCTGCAGAAGCTGAAAAACTAAGAAAATCCTAAAAAATTAAAAAAGAAAAATAAAAATATGATTAGGTCGTCGATTCCTAACTTTCTTAAAATCCTTGTGTCCCCGGCAGCGGCGCCAAAAACTTGATGTGTGTTGGTGTGTATATAATTTAGATATATAATTAAGCCCTTTTTACACCTTTAGCCAAGTTTTAAATTTATAAAACACGATATTCACTAACACTAAACACACATATGGGCAAGCGCACCCATCGTGGACGTAGTATAGTGTTGGTAAGATACCGAGGTCGTCCAAGGACACAAGAGCTTTTAGTACCGGTTTATCCTCAAAGTCTAATCAAATCAAAAAGTTAGAAAAATGTTTTTAAACTAAGAAAATAAAAACTAACTAAATGCTGAAAAATAAAAATAAAATAAAAATAGATAGACAAGATGAATCACTTGGATCCGACTCGTGTATTAGTATAACCTTTGATTATTTTCACACTTTTGCACTTATTTAAGAGATTATCTTAGTTATTGTAGTAGGCCCCTCTTTTGAAGGCGACGTTACCCTCAACCCAGTAGTTTGAGTCAGCAAGGATACAATCCTAAAGGGTTGGATTATTGGAAGATAATGAATTAAGTTATTAATGCAAATTGTGGTAGGCCCCGCTTTTGGCGGTGACGTTACCCTCGGCTAAGTAGTCTGAGTCAGCAGGGATACAGTCCTAAATAGCCGGGTTATAGTATTAATAGTAGCTAACTTATGAAGGGGTCAAAGAGTTTGGATCCCCGCCATCCAATACCTATGGGCATTGAAGGAGATCCTACTAAATTTGACCCAGGTCCCTTGCAGGACCTCTAAACGCTGAACAAGGGCAAGACCCTTACCAAACCGTTCCCTTAACCCCCGACCAGGTAGCCAACATACCTCCATATAGACCGTGGAGATATGAATGGTGAAAATCTTTTATTTTATATAGACAGTAAAATAATGCCAAGACACCACGGACAAACGATAAGGAAAGATCACCTTCAACATAAGCAACTAGTTATTAAAGTCATTAATACAAAACCAAATAAAAAGTGGAAAAGATTAAAAATAAAAAGTATTATACTAAACACTTGTCTTCACCAAGTGATGTAAGAGACTTAGGCAAACATGGCCTTGATTGTCAAGAACTCTTACTATCAATCTTGGATCCCGAGACGACTCACACACTCTACGATGGACAATGGATGATGGTGGTGGATGATGGTGTTATGGTGGTGGTGGGTGGTGGATGAAGTGTGAGAGAGGTGGTGTGCCAAGGGATGAGTTGGAATGAAACCAAGCACTCATATTTATAGGCTGAACAGAAGGCTGGGCACGGCCCCGTGTCCGCTGGACACGCCCCCGTGCCCGTCTGACACTCTCTCTCTTCATTAATTGTAATTCGCAATTACAATTAATGCGCCTGCTGTACTTTCGCCACGCCCCCGTGCTCACTGGACACGGCCCCGTGGTGGGCAATAGAAGCTTCTACAGGTTTGTCTTTTCTGCTGCTTCTTGGGCACGGCCCCGTGTTGGCTGAGCACGGGGCGTGTTCAGGCTTCTGTTTTCTCTTCTTTGCTTGGGAGGATGCCGTTGAGGGTTTGGACAGTCTACTTTTATTCCTTTTCTTGTATTTATGTTAGAATTAGCTGTCTTTTTGCTTCTTTTGTGAATTTGAGCTCATTTCATCCTGAAAATACAAAAGGAAGACAAAAACACTCTTTTTCCAACATTAGTACTTAAAAAGGGTTAGTTTTATGCCTTATTTGATGTAATTTATATGTTGCATTTTACACACATCAAATACCTCCACACTTGAACTTTTGCTTGTCCTCAAGCAAAACTCTTTAAATAAGGCTTACACTCCCAAATGGAATGGGTAAAAGAGAAGGTTTTTGGCTTGTCATAGAGTGTCGGGAATCCAAGATCTTTTTGGGTTTTATTTTTATTTATTTACAATCCTATTCGTTATGATTTATTTAGAACGTTTCATAGGATAAATTACTTATTTGGGCATAACATGCCTTTTTAAAATTCCACTTATATACAAGTTCACATACCTCACGGGAGAAATCACTCAACACTCGGCCGAAGGTGTATATTTTTGTGAATCACTCGAGAGCGGCATGGAACTTATGCCTTCCATAGGCTTGCCAAGCAATCAATCCTCCTCCTTTTTAACTTTATACCTTTGTAAATATCAAGAGGACTTTTTTGGGTGAAGGGTTAGGCTTGGGCTAAAGGTGGGTGGTTGGGTTAGTGGTTAGTAAAGGGCGAAAAGCGTAAAAAGCGTCGGTTTTCGTAACACTTTGTTTTTAGTGACTTTTTATTTTGAAGTATTTCTCCAAACAAGCTTTTGTCTGTATAGCTTTGTTTGTTTTTAACTTCATCATCAAATTTTTTTTTTCAGTCACATAAAAGAACGAGCTTGCGAAAAACCGAGCTTGTTACTAAAATAAAGGGTGAAAAATAAAAAGGTTTTTGGTGGGTAAAAAAAAAGGTTTAGGGTAAAGAAACGAAAGGTTTAGGCTCAAAGGGGTTAACTAGGGGGATTTTGGGTAGGTGTTAAAAAAATAAAAATAATGGTGTAGAAAAAAAATGGTTAGTCCTAATGCCTCTATCATTTACTTACTTGGGTTTAAGTTGGTAAGGACCGGGAATGAATCGTCGTGGCAAGTTCTAGAGTTGTAAGAACCAAGCGGCTTATTCACACAAGAAACGAAAAATGAGCATTTAGTCTAAAGATGTAAATTTGTATGCTCTATAAAGGCTCAAAACTCACTTTTGTGGGAATGGGTTTTTAATGTGATCAAGTATATATAATCAAATTTTAACTGGACTTGATATGCCGTTTCATAATTTTCTTATGTTGGTTCTTGTTATCACGACGCTCTCGGTTGTAAATTTTATAAAAATATAACCTTATTAATCTTGGGATTCCTAACTTAAACTTCAGACAAGTAAAAAGAAGAAAATGAAAAAATTTTTTTTGAGAAAATTTGGGGTGTTTAGCGGTTCCAATAGAGTTTTGTGTAAGGCTTGTTGTTAGGACTTGCAAAATTTCAAAGTGTTAGCTTCCCCCCTACACTTAAATTACACATTGTCCTCAATGTGTCCCAAAAATAAATTTTTAGGTTGTGTAATGTGGTGTTAAAAAGCAAAGATTTATGTTACTGGCAGTCTGGACACGGCCCCGTGGGGACCGGACACGGCCCCGTGTTCAGGTGCCAGTAACAGAAATTAAAGAAATGAGACAGAAGCCTGGACACGGGGGCGTGTCTGGTGAACACGGCCCGTGTCCAGTTACCTGAACTGGACGTTTTCCTGCAGGTGGCTCAGCACGGGGCCGTGTTGGTTGAGCACGACCCGTGTTGAGCCTTCTGTAATGGGGATTTGTGTCGGGTTGCTTCGTTCTTTGTGCATGGGGCCATTTTTCTCGTTCCCTTTTTCATCCATTACCACCACGAGTGTGTTTTATTCCTGCAAATTAAAACTAAAAGATTAAACTAAACTAAGGATAGTTCCGCGGAATGCCTCCGTGGTGCGCCACGTTTATAAGGGTCCTTGGCTAGACCCAATGTGAGGTTATATATTTTCTGAGTGGGATGCTTGGCGTCCCATGTTACACCGTCGGAGAGCAGCATCCAAGCTCGAATCAATAACCTTCATGTAGTTGACCGGGTCGCCGTCCTCTATTCTCTTCCCAACTCCGAATTTTACTTCATCATCCCCATACCTCAAGGTGAGTGTTCCGTCATTCATATCTACCACCGCTTGTGCGGTGGCAAGAAATGGTCTCCCTAGTATGAGGGAGGCCTCGGTGTCTTCCTCCATATCGAGTATGACAAAGTCGGCTGGATAGACGAATCTGCTTACCTTTACCAAGACATTTTCAATGACACCTTGTGGGAATTTGACGGATCGATCAGCGAGTTGTATGCTCATTTTTGTAGGACTCGTGGTTCCCAGGCCGAGTCTTTTAAACATTGATGAGGGCATGAGGTTAATGCTAGCCCCAAGGTCGGCTAGGGCATTACGAACGGGGGACTCCCCTATTGAGCAGGGAATCGTGAAGCTTCCGGGATCGATTTTCTTTTGGGGAAGTTTTATTGAGTACGAGGGCAGAGCATTCTTCGCCTAAATTGACTAATTGCAAATTTTCAATTTTCTTTTTATGAGTGAGGAAGTCCCTCACGAACTTAGAGTATTTGGGCATTTGGGTTAGGACCTCAATAAAAGGAATATTGACATGCAATTGCTTTAATAGACTTTCGAACTTTGCGAATTGCTCATTGGTCTTCTGACGAATTAACCTACCGGGGTACGGAACTCGAGGAGCTTTGGTAGGCTCTGGTGATGGAGGGGAGTTCTTTTCCTGCAGAGGTGTGGGTACAGTTTCTTCTGTTGGCGGCGGCGCTTCTGCAGGCCCTACGGTGCGGTTTCGTAACGTGATGAGATGAACTTGCGCTTTTGGGTTTGTTTCGGTATTGCTAGGTAATGCGCCTTGCGGTGTCTCGGCAAAATTTTGAGCTATTTGATTTAATTGTTTCTCTATGTTTTGAATACTAGCTTGTTGATTTCTAAAATTTGATTCTAATTGTAGAAATCTTTTCTGAGTTTTTCTTTTCAGTGTCGGAGATGAGGCGAGATACAGTATCTTCAAGCCTTTCTCGTCCACTTTGTTGTTGAGTGAAATTTTGTGACTCATTTCTTGGTTGTTGAAAGTTTGTTCGTTGGGTTTGTTGGTTACTACTATTGCCCGGTTCTCTCCAACCAAGGTTTGGGTGGTTTCGCCATCCTTGGTTGTAAGTTCCCGTTGGAGGACCCGACGGCCTAGGTCTATTATCAATGTAGTTTACCAATTCTTGTTGATCGTCCGTTTCTTTCATACAACTTCAATTTTCATGTGACCCACCACACCCTTCACGAGCCATAACCGAGACTGTTTTTGTCATTTCCAATTTTTTTATTTTTGAAGAAAGGGCCTCGATTTGGGCTTGTAAAGAAGTGCTTTCATCGACCTTATGGGCGCCCGGGGCAATAGATTTATTGCCTCGGGGGGTGTGCCATTTAAAATTGGTTTGAGCAATTTCCTCAATTTGGTTATATATTTCATGCGGGCGTCGATTACCTAAAAGTCCCCCGGAGCTAGAATCAAGTGTATGCCTTGTGTGTGGCAACAATCCATTATAGAAAGTGGATACTTGTTGCCATATCGCAAGACCGTGATGCGGACACTTGCGTAATAACTCCTTGAACCTTTCCCAAGTTTCATATAAGGATTCCCCGTCCTCTTGTGAACATGTATTAATTTCAGTCATTAATTTAGCCGTTTTAGCGGGAGGGAAATGCTTATATAGAAATTTTTGGGCTAGTTCATCCCAGGTGTTTACCGATTCAGCTGGGAGGGCGTTGAGCCAAGCTTTTGCTCGGTCTTTTAGTGAGAAAGGAAACATTCGGAGGCGGATGGCGTCATTTGATGCTCCGTTGATCCGAAATGTATCACATATTTCTAAGAAATTAGTAATATGTAGATGAGGATCCTCGTCCGCAAGCCCATGGACGGTTGCGGAGTTTTGGAGCATTTGTATCAAATGCGGCCGAAGTTCGAAGTTATTAGCTTCAACATTCGGAGCATTGATAGCGGCGCCTAAGTTACCTACGGTAGGTCGTAGATAATCCATGAGGGTACGTTGGTCTGCCATTGGAGGTGGATCACCCGAAACTTTCTCTTGGTTTTTAGCTTTTAATCTTTTTCTGAGAAAGTGTTCGGGTTCTTCTAGAGGTTCTTTTATGTCCTTATTAGAACTGGAGCTCATACACTATGTAAAATTGGCGTCGGGTTCCAAGTCCTGCAATAAAAACATAAAAGAATGCTGGTCAGAAAGTTTACCACGGCCACGTGTTCAGCGAACACGGCCCGTGGTCAGAGTTACAGTGATTGTTTTCCAGATCCCAGTTACTGGAAGTTGGACACGGCCCCGTGTTGCACCGACACGGCCCCGTGGTCAGCCTTCTGTAACTTGGAAAACTAAAAACTGCCAGTAACGATGCTGGGCACGGCCCGTGTCCGACCAGGCACGGCCCGTGCTGAGCTCTGCAGAAGCTGAAAAACTAAGAAAATCCTAAAAAATTAAAAAAGAAAAATAAAAATATGATTAGGCCGTTGATTCCTAACTTTCTTAAAATCCTTGTGTCCCAGGCAGCGGCGCCAAAAACTTGATGTGTGTTGGTGTGTATATAATTTAGATATATAATTAAGCCCTTTTTACACCTTTAGCCAAGTTTTAAATTTATAAAACACGATATTCACTAACACTAAACACACATATGGGCAAGTGCACCCATCGTGGACGTAGTATAGTGTTGGTAAGATACCGAGGTCGTCCAACGACACAAGAGCTTTTAGTACCGGTTTATCCTCAAAGTCTAATCAAATCAAAAAGTTAGAAAAATGTTTTTAAACTAAGAAAATAAAAACTAACTAAATGCTGAAAAATAAAAATAAAATAAAAACAGATAGACAAGATGAATCACTTGGATCCGACTCGTGTATTAGTATAACCTTTGATTATTTTCGCACTTTTGCACTTGTTTAAGAGATTATCTTAGTTATTGTAGTAGGCCCCTCTTTTGAAGGCGACGTTACCCTCAACCCAGTAGTTTGAGTCAGCAAGGATACAATCCTAAAGGGTTGGATTATTGGAAGATAATGAATTAAGTTATTAATGCAAATTGTGGTAGGCCCCGCTTTTGGCGGTGACGTTACCCTCGGCTAAGTAGTCTGAGTCAGCAGGGATACAGTCCTAAATAGTCGGGTTATAGTATTAATAGTAGTTAACTTATGAGGGGGTCAAAGAGTTTGGATCCCCGCCATCCAATACCTATGAGCATTGAAGGAGATCCTACTAAATTTGACCCAGGTCCCTTGCAGGACCTCTAAACGCTGAACAAGGGCAAGACCCTTACCAAACCGTTCCCTTAACCCCCGACCAGGTAGCCAACATACCTCCATATATACCGTGGAGATATGAATGGTGAAAATCTTTTATTTTATATAGACAGTAAAATAATGCCAAGACACCACGGACAAACGATAAGGAAAGATCATCTTCAACATAAGCAACTAGTTATTAAAGTCATTAATACAAAACCAAATAAAAAGTGCAAAAGATTAAAAATAAAAAGTATTATACTAAACATTTGTCTTCACCAAGTGATGTAAGAGACTTAGGCAAACATGGCCTTGATTGTCAAGAACTCTTATTATCAATCTTGGATCCCGAGACGACTCACACACTCTACGATGGACAATGGATGATGGTGGTGGATGATGGTGTTATGGTGGTGGTGGGTGGTGGATGAAGTATGAGAGAGGTGGTGCACGGCCCCGTGTCCGCTGGACACGCCCCCGTGCCCGTCTGACACTCTCTCTCTTCATTAATTGTAATTCGCAATTACAATTAATGCGCCTGCTGTATTTTCGCCACGCCCCCGTGCTCACTGGACACGGCCCCGTGGTGGGCAATAGAAGCTTCTACAGGTTTGTCTTTTCTGCTGCTTCTTGGGCACGGCCCCGTGCTGGCTGAGCACGGGGCGTGTTCAGGCTTCTGTTTTCTCTTCTTTGCTTGGGAGGATGCCGTTGAGGGTTCGGGCAGTCTACTTTTATTCCTTTTCTTGTATTTATGTTAGAATTAGCTGTCTTTTTGCTTCTTTTGTGAATTTGAGCTCATTTCATCCTGAAAATACAAAAGGAAGACAAAAACACTCTTTTTCCAACATTAGTACTTAAAAAAGGTTAGTTTTATGCCTTATTTGATGTAATTTATATGTTGCATTTTACACACATCAATATGTCAAAGATGCAACAGTCATTTTTCAAATAAAACAACGAGACAATGAAAGTCTTCGTGAGTTTATTGAACGATACAAAAAGGAAGGTCTAACCTATGTAGGGGCAGATGAAAAAATGAGGGTAGCCGGTTTCATGAACGCTATCACCTCGAAATACCTCACAAGAGATTTCAACAAGTCCCTGCCCAAGACATTGGAAGAAGCCCTTGAAAGGGCAGAAGTCCACATCCGGGGAGAGGAGGCGGTCGACATCAAAGAACAAAGGAAAAGAGGGTCTAGTTGGCGAAGTAATAGCCCAGTAAGAAAAAGAGGGAATTACAACTCCTATGACAGACGGCAAAAGGGTTCAGACCATCGAAAGTTTGAAGGCCGGAACCCTCTAACCAGGGAAAAAGGCATGAGTTTCACACCCCTCACAAAGACTCCTCAAGAAATACTTGCAACAGAAGAAGTCAAGCAGAACTTTAGGCCTCCTAGGCCTCTCCCCAAAAGCAGAAAAAATGAAAACTCCACACAGTTCTGTGAGTTTCATGAAGAGAAGGGTCACCACACCAACGATTGCTTCCAACTCAAGAAAAGAATTGAAGAGGCTGTTAAGTCAGGAGAACTCGCCCATTTGGTGAAGGGGGTTCGAGACAAAATGGCTGAAGGAAAGGGAAAGGAAGTCAATATGGTGAACTCTGATGAAAAGGTTCCTCATAAAAAGCAGCGGTTGGAAGCTTGGGAGTTTCACTGTGTTTGCTTTCCCCCAACAGAAAAAGGCCCTCTTTCAAGCCCTCTCGTCGTGGAAGCTACCATTGGAACATTGGAAACACATAGGGCATACATAGACACTGGGGCAGCTACCAAAATCATGTTCGAAAAGTTCTTCAACCGCTTGAGTAATGAAGAACGTTCAAGGCTTCAACCCTCTGGAACCTCTATAAAAGGCATTGATGATATACCCCTTAAGCCTTTAGGGCAACTGACGCTGGATGTTTGTTTCAGTGAAGGTCAGAAGAAAAGAATCCAGCCACTCACCTTTGTGGTTATCAACATACCTTCAAATTATGATGTGATCATAGGAAGACCGGGGCAATGTGCCTTCTTCATGGCCGTGTCTGTTGGTCATGGCACGGTAAAATTCCCAACCGAGAGGGGGATAGCAACCCTTCAACCCTCTCAAGAAGCCTACATGGTTGAAGGCGAAAGTCACAGAAGCGAAGAAGACAAGCAAAGGCTTATCATAAATCCTAAGTACCCTGAACAAAGAATAAGGGTCAACCCAAGCCTTTCACCCGAAACTCTCTCTTATTTGGAAAAGTTGTTGACACATTACAGCGATGTCTTCGCTTGGTGTCCGGAAGATATGACGGGAATCCCCCGAAGTATTGCTGAACATGAGTTAAGAATACCACCCGATGTCAAACCTGTGGTCCAAAAGAAAAGAAGCTTAGCACCAGAAAGAAGCCTGGCTGCTTGTCAGGAGGTTGAGAAGCTTATATCTGCTGACATTCTCCGAGAAGTCAAGTACCAATCATGGGTTGCAAACCCGGTTATGGTCAAGAAACCAGATAACTCTTGGAGAATGTGCATAGACTTCAAAGATCTCAACAAAGCTTGTCCTAAGGACTGCTATCCACTATCAGAAATTGACCTCAAGGTCGACTCGCTCACCGGTTACCCTTTCAAATGCTTTCTAGATCCTTACAAAGGGTATCATCAAATACTCATGAAAGAGGAGGACGAAGAAAAGACGGCGTTCCACACTGATAAAGGAATCTTCTGTTACAAGAAGATGCCCTTCGGACTAAAGAACGCCGGAGCAACCTACCAACGCTTGGTGGACAAGGCTTTTGCAAGTCAAATTGGCAAAAACATGGAAGCCTATGTCGACGACTTGGTGATCAAAAGCAAGACGGAGTATCAAATGCTTGATGACATCCAAGAAACTTTCAAAAATCTCAGAAAGGTTAACATGAAACTTAACCCTGAAAAATGCTCATTTGGATTCGAAGAAGGAAAATTCCTGGGTCACATCGTCGGAAAACAAAGCATCAAGGCTAACCCAAACAAAGTAAAAGCTGTCCTCGAAGCCAAGCCACCAAAAACCAAAAAAGAGGTTGAAAGCTTAAACGGGAAACTTGCTGCCTTGAAGCGTTTCACTTCCAAGCTGGCTGAAAGGTCCTTACCCTTCTACAAAACACTTAAAAATTGTTCTGATAAGAAGGATTTCAAGTGGACTAATGAGGCTGAGGAAGCCTTCAACCAGATGAAACAACACCTGGCTTCCTTGCCAGACATTGCAGCCCCAGAAACGTGAGAGTTGATTTCAGTCTATCTATCAGTTGCTGAAGAGGTTATAAGTGCAGTCCTCACAATCGAACGAAACACGGCTCAGGTACCTGTTTACTTCTTCAGCAAAACTTTAAAATTAGCTGAGACCAAATATCCTCCCCTTGAAAAGCTTGCCCTAGCCCTAGTTCAAACAGCTAGAAGGCTTAGAAGGTATTTCCAAGCACAACCTATACAAGTGGTCACTGACCAACCTGTTAAAAATGTGCTCGAAAAACCTGAGAACTCAGGAAGGTTGGCAAAATGGGCAGTGGAGCTAGGTGAACACAACATCACCTATGTCCCACGAAAAGCTATTAAAGCCCAAGTCTTGGCTGACTTCCTTGTGGAAGTCCCAAACCAAACAATTGACGAAGTAAACACTACCACCACCGAACCCTTTAACCCTGAAGCTTGGAAGCTATTCACCGACGGAGCTTCAAGCGTTGAAGGGTCAGGGGCTGGGTTAGTTTGAATCAACCCAGAAGGTTTGGAATTCACATATGCTATTCGCTTTGATTTTCAGACCACCAATAATGAGGCTGAATACGAGGCACTGATCGTCGGCTTAAGGCTGGCTAAAGAAATGAAAGCTCAAAAGCTTGAAGTGTTCACAGACTCATTACTAGTCTCGAGCCAAGTCAATGATAGCTATGTTGCCAAAGAACCCAATATGAGAAGATATAAGGAAAAGTCCAAAGAGCTGATGAATACCTTCCAAGCATGTAGTATCAAACAAATTCCCAGATCCCAAAACAAAAAGGCTGATGCCTTAAGTAAGCTTGCATCTTTCACCTTCGCCCACCTCACCAAGAAGGTGTTGGTAGAAGTGTTGAAGGCTCCATCGATTAATGAATTGGAGGTCCAAGACGTAGTCACCGAGGAAGATCCAAACTGGATGACTCCCATCAAAAAATTCCTTCAAAATGGTGAACTACCCAATGATCAAGTAGAAGCTGAAAGGGTTAAAATCAAAGCAAGACAATATGTGTGGCAAGGAGAAACCCTCTACAAAAAGGGTTACCTCGGATATTTTTGGCCCTCAATGCATCGTGACACCACCGAGCAATTGAGGAAATGTGATGCTTGTCAGATTCATGCACCGATCCCAAAAAGTCCTAAGCACGATCTTGTCCCAATAACCTCGGCATGGCCATTCCATAAGTGGGGAATGGACATTGTTGGACCATTCCCTCCAAGCAAAGGAGGAGTGAAATTCTTGCTAGTGGCAATAGACTATTTCACCAAATGGCCCGAGGTTAAACCCCTTGCAAAGATCACAGGCAAACAGGTCATTGACTTCGTTTGGGAAAACATCATCTGCCGCTATGGATTGCCGGGAGTGATTGTCACCGACAACGGAAAGCAATTCGCTGAAAAGCCTTTCAGCCTTTGGTGTAAAGAGTACAGGATCAACCAGATCTTCAGCTCAGTGGCTTACCCGCAATCAAATGGCCAGGTTGAAAGGGCAAATCGAAGCATAGTGGAAGGCATCAAGACAAGATTAGGAAGATACGAAAGCAATTGGCTCGAAGAATTGCCTAGTGTTCTATGGGCAATTAGAACAACCGAAAAAACAAGCCACAAGAAAACACCTTATAGCTTCGTATTTGGATCTGAGGCCGTAATCCCTGCTGAAATAGGAGTTGTAACCCAACGAATTGTCAACATGGATCCCGAAACGAACCAAAAAGAGACCATGTTGAATTTACAACTCCTAGAGGAAGCCCGAGATCAAGCCGCAATTCAAGAAGCCAAATATAAGCAGCAAATGGAAGCCTACTACAACAAGAAGGTCAAGAATGAACGATTCAAGCCAGGGTACCTAGTCCTTAGAAACAATGAAGCTAGCAAAAAGGAAAATCAAGGAAAGCTGGGCCCAAAATGGGAAGGTCCATACACCATCCTTGAAGCACACAAGGGTGGATCCTACAAGCTAGCAGATTCAGAAGGCAAAAGGCTTCCAAGGCATTAGAACGGCAAAACCCTGAGAAGATTCCATGTTTAGACAGGAAAGTTTGGTTTGTATCAAAATGTATCTGGAACAACACTATGAAAACCTTTTGTAAAAAGCAAGTGTAACTGCAAGTAACAAATAGACAAAACATAAGACACAAATTAAGAAAAATACGAGAAAAGGGGAAAAGAAAATGCATACCCGTGCCATCTCTCATCAGAACCGGATCCCGATTAGCTTTTTCCCATAACTTACTAACCCCTAATAAGACTAGCAAATGCTCAGGAAAGGGACGAACCCTTGAAGGGCATTCCCAGATGGCTTTCAGAAAAGCATCATTCAAGTCAGACTCAGGGGGTTCCGGTTCATTGAGAACGGCATCCGGGTGCCTCCACACCATCTTAAATGGAACAATAGTATCGGAAACCCAGAAAAAATGATTTTTCCAAGTCCCAAGTGTTGTAACCATAGATGAAATAAGGCCAGAATCAACCTTGGATGCTTCAAAGGTAAACCAATCGCCATTTTTGGCCAACGGAAAAAACGGCGAAAAAGCAATAACGAAGGATCATATCCGAGGGCACGGCACAAAACCTCAAAGTGTAAAACCCTAGCCATGCCCTTCGGATGAATCTGACCGAAGGAAACTCGGTAATACTCCAACAAGTTCAACACAAACAAGGAAAAGGGATAACGAAGGTTTGAAAACTCGAAATGACGACAATAAAGAGCGACAAAACCAGCCGGACATTTGTCAATCGAAGCATCACACGCAGGGGCAGTAGGTTTAAATTTAGTCCCAATACCATATTCCATACAAAACAACTCTACTTCTTCTTGGGTTAATCGGGAAAAGGATTTCGCTAAATCCTTAAGAGCACCCATTTTTTGCAAAGAAAATATGAAGAATGTAACGAAAATAAGAGAACCGGAACTAACCTTGAGAAAGGAGTTGCAGAGAAACTTGATGGAATAATGAAGAAAGCAAATGAGAAAATGTAAAGGTAATAAACTAATATAGGGGCAATAATGTAAAACAATACACCCTGCAAAACCGCCACCCTACGAACTGCTACACATCAAATCAGTTGTCAGATATTCAAAATTCAAACATTAACTGTCGACAACCTTCCAAGCCTTCAAGCGTTGAACCCTTAAAAACTTCAGGGAATAAAATAAATGCTTAAAAAGTCAGAAGTCTTTGAGCTACTCCCAAAAACCTCTGACTTGGGGGGCTGATGACGGGGGTAGCCCGAGACCAAATAAAATGACCAAGTGTGTAAACGCCCAAAAGGTTAAAAGGTTCAATGGTTGAAAAAGCTGAGAAGATAGAGTAAAGTAATACGGGAACAGTAAACAAGTCACATCCCCAAACAGTCTCACCAACCACAGCCGTAAAAGCAATGCAGGTCCACAGAGTACATGCTATTATCTAGGGGTCAAAAGGCTTCAACCCCCGAAAGGGTAAGCCCCTCACTGCAAGCTAGTTCACTAGTCAAATGAATACTTCTTTGGGAGATGTCTTCTCCTATATAAGTGACACTTCATTTATCAAGGGAGGACATTCCGATCAGATTTACTTCCTCAAACTCTGGTCCTTCACATCGTACACTTGCTTCACTCAAGTGTCTCTCACTCACATTCAAATTGCACTTATTCTTTTTGTTCCTCAACTCTTTTCTGAACAACACTTCAGAATTGGATCTTCAAACAAGAAAAATAAACTAGTGAACCTCCTTTCACGTCTTGCAAACGTGGGGGGACCCCACGACCTGCGTTAGGCAAGGTTAAACCCTTTAACCCTTCTGCCTAACCACCCTTGCCACTATCTTTAGTCTATTATTTGTTGTCTCAACACCCGTTATTCCTAATTAAACCCAGATTTATGCTACGAGAGTGAATTTAAGAAGAATGAATGTTGAAATTAGATCTGTTATGTGCCCTTGTTGTAACGAGTTTGAGGAAACGGTGGAGCATCTTTTCACTGCATGTACTATGGCGATGCGGGTTTGGTCGAAGTTAAGTGTATGGTGTAAAATACCCCAGATATTTATCTTCAACTTTAAAGACATATTGGATATTCATAATTATTCTCAAGTTGGAAAAAAAGCTAAAACAATCATTCAAGGTTTGGTTATTATTTCATGTTGGTGTATTTGGAAAGGTAGGAACGATCTGGTTTTCAAGCAAATCAGCCGAATCCCACAGGAGTTTGTTAGGGAGATTAAATCGAGAGGGTATGAGTGGTTTAAAAATATAACGTCTTGTAATAGTATTAGTTGGGGCGAATGGTGTAAATATCCGATTATATGTTGTAATTTCCTGCCTTTTGCCCGTTTGGGTTGGGGTGTTTGTTGTGTATAGTCTTTTGCCCGTTTGGGTCGGAGGTGTGTTGTTTTTAATGAAGTTCTCTTTTCAAAAAAAAATTAAACCCAGATTTAAGAGAAAGGTGACCGGATAGTCCCTGTGGTTTGCCCATTTTTCACCTATAGTCCCTAACTTTCTAAAATTACACCTATAGTACCCAACTTTTTCAATTTCGTTCCCGGATAGTACCTGAAGCGTAACTGTGTTAGTTTTTGTTGTTAGGTGCGTGTGAAATGACAAAAATACCCTTACTGTCAAATAAAAAGTTAAAAGAAATATAATTAATACCCCCACCCACTTCATCTTCCCCATTCCGGACCACCACAACCACTACCACCACCACCACCATCTACCCCCCTTCACCGTAACCACCACTACCACAACCACCACCACCGCCATCATCACCACTGCCTCACCCACACTCACCGGAATTCCTCCTCCATCAACAACATCAAGTTACAATCTTTACACAAAACCCATCTCAGATTCAATAAAAAGACATGAAATTTACAAAACACATTACCCTCCACTTTCTGTAGAATTTTCTTCACTTTCCTCTTACACCCATCATAGTGGATGTTCACCTTCAAAGAACAAGTCTGCATGCACAAAGAGTCAACTTCAACGTTCAAGAACAATTAAACAACATTGAATTCAAGAACAAAAAAAGGTGATTTTTATTGTTTTTTATTTCTTTATCACACACTTTAACATGAATTAAATGAAAGATCTTTAAGTTCACATTTGACTACACGCAAAGCATTGAAAGAAGCTAGAAACACACAAATTAATACAACTTAAACCATAAATTTCAAACCTTTTTCCACGCATTAATTTTTTTTTGAACGGCCAACAGAAGAACAATTTTATTAAACTAGCAAGGTGCTAGGCACCAAATTTACATAGTGAAAACGATACGAAAACACACCGACATGCCAAACCACACAAAATAACTTCAAAAGTTAAAATTTCTCCGGTCGCTCCAAGTCCACCGGGCTCTTTCGACCGATTCTTGACCCATAAGAAACTTAGCGATTTAACCTCTTCCACTACCCTTCCGATCTCCGGATTCACTTGATTAAAAATCACTTCATAAGAAACTACCATTTCGACCGATTTTTCCACACACTAATAAATTAAAACAGTGAAAGTGTGTACCTAAATCTTGACAAACTCTTCTTTACTCATCTTTTCAAGCTAAAACAAACAAAGAAAATAAAAAAGGAAACAGGGGAAATGATGAAACACTGGTTAACATTGGAGGTTAACTCTGGGTCGTCTCTTATGTGGGTTCAATCTCCTTCTCTACTCGCCTGAGACTGAGGATCTGCAAAACAGCAAACCGTTAGCTCATTAAGAGGGGAATATGGGGGTTTCCCTCTTAACCGGGCTCCGACATGAGAATAGGTACTGTTCTGAGGAATAACTAGTGTGTGTTGTGGGTGAAATGTGAGGAGAACAGAATGGATAACTTGAATGATGAAGGGTCCTATTTATAGTCGGAGGGTGAAGAAGGGAGGAGCGACCTTGCCAACTGCTATTGGGCGCCAGCTATCCGACCAAGGGGAATATCCTCTTGGTCTCCTCTGCTGTGGTCAGGAAAGTGGTCCACGTGGCGCGTGGCGCGCCATCATTTGTCCATGCTGGAGAAATTGTACCGCAGCTGTCGGTCTGCCCCCAGGTTGTGTTGCAGGTCCACATGGCGTCTGGACATTGGTGACACGTGTTGTCCTTGTCAGGAGGAGCATCTTTGGTGCCACCTTGACGTCTTCCAGAAGCTTCTAGAAGCTTCCGGATTTACTTGCTGATGTAGGCACCATGTTGGATGGGAAAAGTGGTGTTGTCGCAACCCCCGCCCCCTATCTGTCCCGGGAACGGGCAGCCGCGAGCTCAGTATCGGTGGTATCGGTGTTTATTAATTTGGCAGCGGAAATTTCACCAGGATCGTAGTTAGGAAATATTTTATCAGAGTAAAACACCATATTTTATATAAATAAACATATTGGGATAAAACCCAAGTTTTCATTACAAACTGATTTATAGGGATAAACTCCATTTTATTGAAATAAAACATCTTCTTTATTTAGGAAACTTTTATAGCCACTTTTCCAAGCCTTCAGTGCTGTCCAGCTGGCTTCTAGTTGGCTTTCACATTTTATTACCTGAAACGCGTTTAAAAACATTTTGTCACTGGGAAATACTGGTGAGTGAATCCCAGTTTAATCAAGAAGAGTTTTATCGATTTACAGTATTGAGAGCGATTACAATGTTTATATCTACACAATTACTCTCAGTACTGTCAATCATGACTGGTGGGTCATATTACACATTGGCTAACTCTTTGTCCAGTGGTAACGTGTTCCACATTTTGTATACAAAACCCCAACATACCGACAGTAATTGAAGAATTACAAGTGTCACACCCTGATTTTTCCACACGTTTCACCGGTGGGCCCGGTGGGGGATTACCGTGACGTAGTTGGCAACAATATAGTCAAACCACACAATATTTAAATGCACAGCGGAAGCATAAAGATAGATATATTTCAACCATCGATGTAATATCCAAGTATCACAAGTAGTCGAAATAAATCCACAGGGGATCAAAATAAAATAGAAATATTGTTCAACAGATAGTGGCATCCCAAGCTTGCGAGACTCTAACGATGCTAAGGAGTGGCCAGCCTATTTCGTGTAGAACCTGCATTTAATCTTTTTGGGGAAAATACGTCAGTTTACACTGGTAAATACATTCAACCGACACTTTTGTAAAAGGTTTATTAAAATTGATTTGAATGCACAAGGCACAAACTCTTTATAACTTGGGATAATTAATCAATTAAATCTTGTAAAAGAATTACATGTTCACTATGCGTTCAGTCGCCCGGGTCGTGTCGGGTTTAAGGTTAATTAACACACCACATAGCATAAAACCGTGGCGGGAAAACCAACGGTCATACCTTTATAATCATGGACACATTGTCGGGTGTACGCCTACACCCGCGTGTCAAGGTCGTGGCCATTTCGTAAAATGATGTCAAGGATATCCGGGACATGGTCATTAAGCTCCCAAAGGCGTAAAGCCAACAAAACAATTTTTTAAACGGGTCACATTGATAATACCCAACTACTAATGAGTTAGGGTCAATTGCCCGACCAAGCGGTATTTTTATATACCGTAACCCAAGCCCGTATAACGGAAAATAAGTTAAAAGTATTTACCTGAGCAAGTAATAACCTCAATAAACAAATGCAAGTATCTTTTACTGGTCTCCTATTCTGGAACGAAGGTTTATAACAACCTATTAGAATCCTAACGGGTCTTTAATTTAATCTTAGCTTAGACCGGTCAGTTTTCAAAGGATAATTACGGTTTAATCGCATGAAAGGCGAAAACCGGGAATGGAATGTGGTTTAGACCCAACAAGTTTGAAGACTTGTTTTACATGGGTAATATAAAAACATTCTGGATTTTGAGGTAAAAACGATAAGGTTTGACCCGTTTCGGCTAGTTTATGTAAACTAGTTACATAAACCGAACCGTACGCGTAAAAGGCGTAACAGGTAACCGTAAGAGTCCTACACAAGTTTCCTAAGTTAATATGCTCTAAAGAGGTTGCGGTATCAGTAGGATACCTTCCATTATGCCCATAACGAGTTAAATCCCAATATACGCCCCGTAGGGGTATTTCGGTCATTTTAAAGATTATAAAAGAGGTTTCCGAGTTCTACAGGAAATCTGAGTTTTCCGAACAGGTTATAAAGTTCAAATTACTTTATTTATTATTTAAAATCAGTAGCAACTGGATTCGGGTCAAAATACCATGTAGAACTCATTTTACGTCCGAAAGGGTATATTCGGTATTTACCGAATCAATGCCATAACCGCAGGTTATGAGCAGTTTAAAAATAATTAAAAATCTTTAAAAATCCCAAAATATTATATTACATCAGTGTGTAAAAGGTATGGTATCGAAATTTGGGTTTAGATAGGTTTTATGCTAATTGCGCCGTTTAATTACTAAAGTTTCCGTAATTGCGCTATTTAGCATAACTCCTATTTTAGACCTCGGATTGACATGAAATTTTAGGGACATGCTTAGAAATCAGTAACTAAGGTTATTGTCCTTTCACATGTCCAAAATTCTCGTTTTAAAGTTAAAAGGGTGTTATGGTCAACATTTAAGCATATAACGGAAATGTGCAAACGACTCGGACAAACAACGAACCGATCACAGAGGTTCATCCCATCATGTAACCTGGTCCTAGGAGAGTCCTATGGCATATCTAAATCATACCATAACAGGTTAGAACTGAAGTCAAAGCAAAAGTCAAAGTTATGCGACTTTCGGTTCCGAACCGGGTCAAAACAGAAAATGGTTGGATCAAACAAGCTTAGACCAGTTATAATACTTATTATCATGTTATATGAGTGTCAAAACAGGTTACACGCCATCTACATTACTGATTATGCATAAAATCGAAAGTTAGCATTCTGTTGACTTTTTCTAAGCAACTTTGACTCGATATTTGGACTAGTTAAGTGGGAATCAGAGGGTGCCCTTTTAAGGGTTTAATGCCCACATAATTACCAACATATAACTACCTTTGATTCGGCTAATCACTGGACCATTTGTGATTAACCGTTAAGTCAATCATTAATTACGACGGATTGACCTTTAAGCTATATCTAAGCAAAAACTAAATTATAAAGGGTGGAGCACACTTACAAGAGTCCTGTGCACGATCAGGGATGAGTAGTGAAGACACTTGAGCTCCAGAAATGATCAGAAGTGTTGTTTGAAGGTGTGAAGAACATTGTTGCACTAAGTGGCCTTTTATAGTAAACTACACACCTTAGATCATTGACAACTAAGGCTACAAGTGTTCTTAGATCATCAACATCAGTCCCTGAGTGCTAGGGGACGTTTAGGGGGCGCCCATACTGTAAAACCCGTTTAGGATCCTTCAATGATATCGATCTTAACTTGTGAAGGTGCGGAATACAATCACAAGTTGATTCAAGAACAAATAAACAAATAAGTAAACAATAATATGATTAAACACAAACCAGAGATCTTGCATTCAAAGCTAAACGGTGACTGATACAAGACTCTTAACCCTACTCGGTTCCCTTGTGTCGCGACCAATAAACCAACTAACAACCTCAACCAGAAGGTTGAGCTTTGTTTAAATACAAAATACCTAGGCCGAACCCTAGGCCCATTGCGACATATAGTAGGCTAAACCAACCCTTACAAAATCGGCCCAAACATGTTAACTAAACAAATACATAAACAACCCTTAAACTACGCAAACCTACATGTATAAACCTTCAGGTTCCAACAATCTCCCCCTAGGTTTATGCATGCAGGTTCTTGATGCTTCAACTATCACGATCACCACCCAAACGATCTTTGAGACCACCGAAGCCCTTTTTGCGAATATGAATGGCTGAAGCAACAGCTGCAGTCCATCCCTTGGCAATTTCTTCATATTTCTCAGTAGCTCTAATCTGATTTTGTGCCAACACTTCCAAATCCTCAAGAGCAAGATTGAGCAAATCCACTTGATCCACTAAGCGAAAGCTTACATCACCATCACAAACAAACACAGCCTGAGCAAGACGCTCATCATAAGCCCAGAAATGTAAGGACTTCAAAGCACCTATTGGAATCTTTTTCACCAATGGAATCGTCTTTTCCTTGTCAGTCACAGGCCAATGCACAATCTTCATTCGCTTCTTGGTGAACGGATCTCTAACTCCTTTAACTGGCTTAACAAACGATTCTGCAGTATGCATTGAGGGAAAGTTATGTAGAACTTCCCTCTTCAATCTCTCGAAAAACATATGTCCAGGACCTCCAGGTTTGTCATCTACATACGGTGCCTTGGACAACTCTGTCAGATCAACCTTTGTGAAAGACTGAAACTGACCTGCGTGTTTATACCATTCAATAGGACCCACTTTCCTCTTAATCCACCATCTCTTTCGATCATGGTCAAAACCCCAGCTGACCACTCCAGAACGATTACCAACTTGATCATAGAGAGTTTCACCAACATCCATCAAATGGTGAGTCGCATGAGCATCATTATCATCTGGATTCAAATTCTTGTTTTTCAAAATCACCAACTCTCTTTTCTTCTTGATTCTTTCATCCTTTTCTCTGTCCGCCACTGGATCAGTAACTCTTTTGAAGTATTGTTCCATAGCAGCATTTTTCTCAGCTTCATCCTTTTCGAAAGCTTTTCTTCTGTTTTCAACATCAGTCGGATCAGAAATTCTTGCCCGAATTTCTTCTCCAGCTTTCCACGTAAATCATAGACCATAGTAAACAACAAACTGACATCTCCTTGAAGTTGTTCAATTTGTTGATTCTTTTGCACTATGATATCTTCAAGTTGGATAATCTTTGCTTCTTTATGAATCGAATATTGCTCAACCACAATTAGCCTTTTCTTCATCTCTCTCATGCTAATGAATTCATCATCATCACTTGAGTCATCAAAATGCATCCCAAACGGCTCTTCAGGTCTCTTACCACTTGAACTACTAGGCATATCAAGATCTACTCTAGAAAGACCTGCAGATTCCGTAGCACTAGGTATCGTTGTCATAACAGCAGCATCAGCACAAACACTTGTAACCTGAATATCAGCAGTAGTAGTCTCCAAAACATTACTTTGAGTGGCAACATCAGACTCAAAAATATCTTCAGCATCAGTGGTAGTATCATTGACATGTGCCTCAAAATCAAAGTCATAAAGACCTTCATCATCTTCATCGGTAACCATGGGTTGATCTTTGTTTTGCTCAACATACATACCGAGCCGAGGATCCCTCCTTTTTCGCTTCAATGGTAGGGAATCAGGATCCTTTGGGTTCTCACTGGACTCTTCATTAGAAACTGAAAGATCAGAAGGAGGATTTCCCATCTTTTCAGTTACAGATTTTAATAACAGAGCCAAACTCTCAGCAGAAATCACAGGTGGAGCAGTAGTAACAGCAGTAACTACTTCAGCTTCAGGTGGAAGCTCTTCATCTTCACCTGAATCACACATAATTTCAATGCCTTCATCGTCAGATTCAATTGTCAAAAACTCAGTCTCAGGCTCATCTTCAACACCCCTCTGAATATCATATTCTTCAGCAACAATAGCATTTGCAGGCACAACATTCTCTTGAACAGGTTGCACTATCACAGGATCAGCAGCAACATCTTCAGTCTCTGAAAATTGACCAAACTTCTCCAACGAAATTAATCCTTCAAACCACTTTTCAGTACCCTTCTTTGGAGTGAGAGCACCAAAACAAGCAGGACCCATAGGCTTCAACTCCAATGTATTTCCAGATTTCACCAACTCTGGATAACGTCATTAAAAATCATTTGTAAAAGCCTTGGATACATGAGAAATTTGTCTTTCCTGACTCCTAGCACATTCCTCTTCAAAGCTTCCAAAACATACTTCGAATAGTTGAACGGTTCATTAGTTATTACACAAACTAAAGTAGCAGCCTGTGTACTATTCAGCTGATCTGTTCCCCCTCTGTTCTCAGATATACACAAGAGAAACATGTGCAGTAGAAGTCGCCAATAAGGATGCACAAATTTCTGAACCAGAGGTGGATATCTTCCTTCATAACTCAGTCTAGGCAATATTGCTTCAACTGTGCCAGCTGGAAGCTCTATCGAATCAGATTCTTGATCATTGAACTGCAAAACTTCTCGAATCATCTGCTCTGACACAGTAACAGCCTTCTTTTGAACTTCAGAGACAATGACCCCCTTTCCTTCGACAACTTCAATTTTCGCATTCTTCCAGAACTCTTGAATAAGACTTTCATAAATAACTGGATTATCTCGTAATGCGTGAACGATACGGCAGCTGTTGAGACCCTTCATTAGCGAAGTATACAATCTTCTGTGCTTCTCTGGAGGAGGTGCTAAGTATCCAGCCTGATTGTGTGTTGTAATGAACTTTAAATCCATAGTTTTGAATAAACAATGAATCGAGACCGGAAACACCAAGAATGATGACTCGAAACCGGAGATTTAAGTCGGAATCAAATCGGAAATACGAAGAACAAGATTTTCGCCGGAACTTTGAGAGAGAATTTCTTGAAGGTCTCGAGTGAGAAGTGAGGTCTCGACTCGAGACCCTTAACTTATACCTAAACCCAACTAAGTGGGCCTGGGCCGGAACACAGTTTGGACTGACAAGGACTGATGAAATTTTGAAAAGATTTTCTTTAATAAATCAGTTACAATCAAGTTCATTAACCAGTTAACAATTTTAACCCTTTAAACTTTTTGAGCATGATTGGCAAAAACCTAAGAAACAAAAATAAATAATAACAAAAATTATTATTTACAAAAATAAATTAGGAAAATAACCGAGATTACTCAGGGATCAAATCACGAGGTTTCGGGCTTGACTTCACTTATCAACACTGATCTACTACCGAATGATCTAGACGATTGCCAGTATATTTTTCCACCTAAACTCATCTTCCCAGACCTGTTCCATACAACTGCCTGTAACATATTTTATCATGTTTTGATTTCTTAATAATGAACACCCAGGCAAATACTAATCAAATCCCGAAAATATAAACAGCACACTCTATCATGTATGTAGCTTCCCTACCACATATTTCACAAGTCCAATCCAGATCTCTAAAAACTTAACTGGGAGTAGGTTGAGAAGAGAACAGAATAGATCTTTTGCAGAGATGATATAATATACAGATCAAATGAGTTTTTCTAAATTTGATATAGGTTTCTTGGGGTTTCTTTTGGGCACTAGAGGGCCTCTTTCAGGTGTATTAGATCTACAGCGCGACAACGTACAGCTAGGTCAGCATGTATCTGGATGCAGCAGAAGCTGTCGTTGCCTAGCACCTCCAGGTCAGCATATATCTGGATGCAGCAGAGGAGATGCACGACTTTTTCAGAGAAGATTTCAGAGTCAGATCAAAATTGTGTGTATCGGGACAACATACAGACATTCAAATAGACATGAACTAAATCCAAGTGATTTTCTTTCCTGGGGTCATGTACTATTTTAGTTCTAAACAGAAACAGCCAATGTTTTCAGTCTAAAGAATAGAGCCTACCAACACATCAACACTAGAGCCAAACTGTTTCGATACTGGTCTTACATGAGTCAGCCCTTGACCATAATGTGAAAATTCATTTCATTTCCCAGTCATGCAACACCTCTTTTTGTATTTTTCAAATTTTTATTGTTTTTGTATTTTTCAAATTTTTATTGTTTTTGTATTTTTCTCCCCCTAAATTTGTGCATAAATAAAAACTACCTAAGAATAGTGTAACACCTCGAATTTTTGTGTCCAATAATATGTTAACACGTGTCATTAGTTTACACGTGGCATTGATATTAAATAAAGGACTAATCTTGACAACTCTTGAAAGTATATAAATTCTTGGGTTATAAATGTCAAACAAGGGTAAATATACTGTATAGTAACCCTAAGTGATGCTTGTTCCTTCAAACGAATAAATCATGGATCGTACGGAAGCGAAACGCGGAAGAAAGTGAGAGAGTACAAGCTACAGGGGTTAACTGTGTCAACATGTTTAATTATACCTCTGAGTGACCCTTTAACGTTTCCGAGGCTTTGTAACAGTATTATACGCTCACTAGAATATACTGTATAAATTCCGCGAAGTTCCGTTTTAAAACGAGAAAGTTATGATCAAATTCGTATGAAAAGGGTTAAAAGCGTCAACAATGAAAGTTAAGGCTTTCAGAATAATTAATAAACTAACCGGGGACTTAACAATGCGGGTAAGTAACACGAGGTCCTTAGTTGTAATTAACCAAGGGCCAAACCGCAAAGTTACCCCTTCAAACCCGAAAGGTCAGGTTAATAATTACGAAAGATTTCGTTATTAATTACCAGATTCTAGTCATCATTACAAAAGATTTTAAAAACCTGAAAAACTAACCTCTCGCGACCCGCGTTAGGTTCTGGGGTAAGTGAAGGCGGGCCGCGAGCCCCCTAAGATACGCGCCTGATTTTTAAACATCAGGCGGCCCGCGTACAAAATGCATGGATCCTCCATGCGGGCCGCGTGGGACGCCCAGATGCAGAAACCTTGGATTTTTATGCCTTTTGAGCTAGTGAACGATCAAACCATCAATAAATGAGGCATGGGCGCCCCCTACTCGACCCACAACTCTCTAGGACACCTGCCCATCATCCATACTCCTCTGTAGTGTGAGTTGTAATGATCTCATGGCAATTTGAACACTATAAATAGGCATGTTTGGTTCATAACCAACACACACCTCAAACACTCAACTACTGACCATTCTAAGAGCTCTCAAGCTTCCTTCTCTGTTCTTAAGT